>NW_027361848.1:4292500-5492500 GCF_039654945.1 Dendrobates tinctorius
ATCCACCAACATCATGTTGCACCACAGACTGTCCAGGAGTTAGCGAATGCTTTAGTCCAGGTCTGGAAGGAGATCTCTCAGGAGACCATCCGCCTCCTCATCAGGAGCATGCCCAGGCATTGTAGGGAGGTCATACAGGTACGAGGAGGCCACATACACAATACTGAGCATCATTTTGACTTGTTTTAAGGACATCACATTCCAGATGGGGTCCACATACTCTCAACATTCCACTTTAATTTTGAGTGGGACTACAAATCCAGGCCTCTATTGGTTAATAAATTTGATTTCCATTGATGATTTTTGTGTGATTTTGTTGTTAGTAAATTCAACTTTGTACAGAACAAAATATTCAATGAGAATATTTAATTCATTCAGATCTAGGATGTGCCACCCTGTTTTTAAAGGGACCAAAAGTAATTGGACAATTGACTCCAAGGCTATTTCATGGAGAGGTGTGGGCAATCCCTTCGTTATGTCATTCTCAATTAAGCAGATAAAAGACCTGGAGTTGATATGAGGTGTGGTGCTTGCATTTGGAAGGTTTTGCTGTGAAGGAAACATGCGGTCAAAGGAGCTCTCCATGCAGGTGAAACAAGCCATCCTTAAGCTGCAAAAACAGAAAAAACCCATCCGAGAAATTGCTACAACATTAGGAGTGGCAAAATCTACAGTTTGGTACATCCTGAGAAAGAAAGAAAGCACTGGTGAACTCGAAAATGCAAAAAGACCTGGGCGCCCACGGAAGACAACAGTGGTGGATGATCGCAGAATAATCTCCATGGTGAAGATGTGGCGCCCTGTGTCTATATCACCACAAAAGGGTTAAATATGTACTCTTCTGTATGTGTTTCGTGAGCAATGATAGTTATGCTCTCTCTGCTAGACACACACACACAATTTGCCTCACTCCCCACTTGTCTGAAGCTGAGAGCTTTGCAGACATACCCTAACTGGGAGGGGGAGGGGCCGACTTGTTGTTCTCAGTGTGAAGAAGGAGGAAGTACGCCTGGACGCCATGATGACATGTGGCTGATCCAGGAGTAAGAGCTAAAAAGCAGGGAATCAGCCCCTAGATGATCCATGCTTTCAGAGCTGGGTGGTAAGCTGAGAGACTGTGTGGAATTACACAACCAGCAGGAAGGTGTTTTCCCTCAGAAATACGGCAATAACCTGGAATCAGTGAAGGACAGTGCAAGTGGGAACTTGAGCTGCATCACAAAAGATTCAAACTGCAAGTTGCTGAAGGCGAAATACACAGTGAGTAAAGGCAATACTGGGAAGTTCTAAACTCCAGAAAGCCTTGGTCCCAGAAGGGATTAGAATAGCAGGAGGTTACACTGAGTTACAGCATAGAGAAAGATAACTCCCATTCTCCAGGGCAGACTGTAACCTGGAGAGTTGTAATATCTCCTCTGAACTGCACCTGAACTACAGTAAATACTAATGTAACTTTCCTTGTCTCCTGCCTTATTATTCCGTGCCTTCTACTTGCATCACCATCTCTCGGGGTCCTGCCCTGGTTGGAGAGGGTTTTAACATCTGCACTGACATCACCATCTACTCCCCCAGGGATCATCAGCAGTGCCAGCTATACTACAGTCGATCACTCCAACTGGCGTCACGAATCACTACATAAAGTTTATCCCCATCAAATTCTACCCCTTTTACATGACCGCCTGGGGCCACGGACCGGGTCTCTGCTGCTGTGACATCTCCCATTGAAGTTAACGGGCTCTGTACCAAGTACCCCACGGCCCCTCGGGCGCATCATTTTTGGCATCTACGGTCAGAATTACCGCGCGTGCCTAAAGTCCTACAGGAGCAACGACTTGCAGCAACTGAAACGGTGAGTCGCACCCTTGCAAAGGTTAACTAGGGGGGGAAGATGTCTAATCCCGGCGATGCTCAGGGTGCAGCAGCTGCAGCTCCCATATTGCCTCTCACCATGCCTTATATACCAGGTACAACATGGCTGCCACAGTACAATGGCGAATTGCACACCTTAACTGACTTTAAAGGGAAGCTGCGCAGCATGTTTAAAATTTACCCTATGTCAGAGGAGCAGAAACTCAGTATACTTACAAGTCAGCTCAGTGGCGCTGCCCAGAGAGAAGTTAAATCTTGGCCAGCAACTGATAAAAAGACTGTAAAAGACATTTTTGGTAAGCTAAAGTATACTTTTGACACCCGTACTGCTTCAGAAATAAAGATGCGATTTTTCAGCTGCGGAGAGAAAAGACAGGACACTGTTAGAGACTATGCCCTTAACCTGCAGGAGGCACTGCAGGCCATTAAACAAATTGATCCAGACCGTGTAAGAGATGAGAACAAAATTCTGAAAGAACAGTTTATTGAAGGTCTTCTGTCTGACTCCAGTAAGGCACAACTTCGCATGATGTCATTACAGAACCCTGACATGGACTTTGTTCAGTTTAAGGACAGATCCATCCGTATCTTAACAGAATCTACCTATGTCTGCACTGAGCCAGTTAAACATCCAGCAGTTGCGTAAGACCAGGGGGCAGTGTCCTCACCCCAGGTGCCTGCAGTACAGCACATGCAGAATCCAGTTGATGATTCTATTGCAGATTTACGGCTGCAAGAACAGGAACTGACTAAAAATATGGCTGGTCTATGTAAAACTGTTCAGACTCTCCAGACTTATTACCCCACAGAGAAGATCCAAATAGCATCAAGACTGGATGATCTCCCATGGCGATGGCCAAAGAAGATGCTGCAACATCAGCGATGACTGACTCACACCGGCAGGAGAAAAATGGACCGATTTGACTCTTCTGGGAGACCTGTTTTGAATTCTCTCTCTGGCTTCCCTCTGGAGATTACTGAAGGTAGTGGAGCTGGTCAGATTGACAGAGGGGTTGCGAGTTCTCATTCTGGGCTCCCTCTGGTGGTTACTGGAGGTAGTGGAGCTGATGTAATTGACAGAGGCTTGCCACCTGAGAATGAGGAAGACGATTGGAGATCTGGGGTTTCTGATTGTGATTTAAGACAGCTGACTCCCTCTATCCCTGCTGGTGATTTTCTTCCTGTGCCTTCTGAGATCTGAGGTCTCCTGCTCTGTCCCTGCATGTTCAGCTAAGTGGTTCATTTGCTATTCTGTTTGCATTTGATCTGGTTTTGTCTATCTCTGCTTTGTGCGGGTCAGCCAGCTCCGGCTGGGGCTGTGCTGAATCACCGCCCATATGTTACTGCTTGAGCCACTTTGTGTTGTCCCCTGTTATATTGGTCTCTTTTGCTTTGCTTTCAGAATATACCAGAGTGCTGATATAGTGGGGGTGAAGTCGTGCGACTTCAGTGCTTTTTGTGCATCAGACGTGTTGGACTTTTTTCAGTGTTTTTTGCGAGATTGCAGACAGTGTCTTTCCTTTCCCATCCTGTCTAGTCAGTGTGGGCCCCATCGTTTGCTCAGTCTATTTTTCTGCCTGCGTTTGTGCTTTCATCTTGTCTCACCGACAATATATGTTTGGGGGCTATCTATTCCTTTGGGGTCTGCTCCGGGGCAGTTTAGATTTCCCCTTTCTTGCTTTAGGCTTAGTTAGCTCTCCAGCTGTACCGAGGTGTCTAGGATCATCGTAGGTACGCTCCACGGCAACTGCTAGTTGTGTGGACAGGATCAGGGGTCTGCAATCCGCTTAGTTACCAACCTCTCTGGTTTTCTGTGGCTTAGCTTGGGCCTGCTATCCTCCTCGGTGACCCATTCATAACAGTGACCCATCTGCAGACGGTGCAATAAGGTGGATCACATCGAAAGAGAATGTCCTTTAAATGGGCGACCCCTGGGACTGAGGACCACCCCCCAGGAGAAAGACAATCTGGTCCAACTAACTGGAGAAACAGGTATGTTGGAGGATGTCCACTTATACCCGTGGTAGTGGATGGTATCCCCTTCACCGCCCTCGTGGACACTGGATCACAGGTAACCACAAATCCTCACACACTGTACCAGAGATATTGGACTGAGACTGATTTCACCCAACTTCCTGATGGTAACTTGTCTTTAATAGCAAGAAATGGTCAACCTCTGACACAGGTGGGGTACAAAGAGGTTGTCATTAAAGTGGGGAAGGTGGAGCTCAAAGCTCAAGGTCTTGTGGTGGTAGAGGTGGATGAGGAGAGTGTACACCTATCATAACATTGGGTACAAATGTGATTGAAAATTGTTTAAGTGAGGTCATAACCATTTTGAAAGACATAGCCGAGTCGGCCCCATACAAAAAACAGCATGCCCTCAATAACGATATCAAGGCCCTTGTGCAGCAACAGCAGGTGGTGTTAACTGGTAGAGAGATTGATAGCGTAAGAGTGAGTGATCCCTACTCCATTATGCTTCCCCTAGGAGTGAGACCCTCATCTGGTGCAGAGCAGCCATAGGCATCAGAGGACGGGACTACCAAGCTCTCCTTGAACCAGTCTATTCAACAGCAGACCTACTGTGCTGACAGACAGGGGAATTGTTGATGTTAAAAGGGGCAGGGTTCCGGTACGTGTTCTGAACTGTGGAGAGGAGGAAGCTTGCTTGCACTGTTATGCAACCGTAGCCAAACTGTTCACAGTCAGTAACAATGTTATTCAGGCTGTAGAACCCTTGACTCCATCAGAAGCGACGGATGGCGGGGGCATGGCCTAGGCACGAAAGGGAGAAGACGTGTGGTAGTTGAGCTCCCGGACCTAGGTCATAAAATCCATCTAAAATAGCCGTGAATCTAACACATTCGCTCCTTATCTGCTCCTGGAGGATCTCTAATGAGCACCTGTACCGCGAGAAAACCCTGAAGAGCTCGCTTACCTGACTCCTGGACGGCTGCAGCGAGTGAGGCCTTAGTCAGGGGGAGAAGCGGTGCAGGCCGAAAGGCAGACGCGCTTGCTGAGGCCTGTCTGGACGGGAGGCGGTGAGCAGGAGAGACCTCCCCCTCCAGTGCGAAGACACGGAGAAGTGGTGGATTTGGAAGGGCCTGCCGTCGGCAGGGTCTCGGTGAAGGCAGCGGTAAAGGAGATCGCCGTGAGGAGACCCACCCAGGAATGGGAAGATGCGGTAGGCCTGTGGCACCCTGTCGGCCATAGCGGTCCCTGCGCCGAGCGAGGCGACGGCACGTAGCAGTTGGTGGGCAGTCATCAGGAGCCCCCTTTTCTTTTGTCTACCCTTTTCCTTTTATTTTTGGGTTGTTTTTCCATTGCTATTAACCTCTCCCCTGCCAGCATTGTTCACCAATAAGAGATGAATTAATTGCCTCCACAGCAAAAATGATCATACTAAAATGAAAATGATTCAGTAAACTCATTCCATGCTCCAGTGGTGATTATATGAAATTCACGCTCATAATCTGACATGGCTAAATTAAATAAGGAGCGTGTTAAAACACTTCCCCAACAGCGGCAAAGCCAATGCACAGGGAGAACTTGATAAATACTTAAAGAAAAAGTCTTCTGTTTCACAGCCATCACTGAAAAAAATTCCAAACCAGACGATGGAGCAGCCACGATCTGAGTCTTCAGGCTCGAATGCAGAAAGCTCAGACTGCGATTCTCGACCTTCAGACAGCACCCCCATCTCCAGGTCCTTCTTAAAGAAATCACTGGCTCAAGCTACAGGAATATCTGGAATCAGATCAGACCTAAAACATATAGGAGGCAGAGTGGAGTCACTCGAATCCGCTCAAACTGAGCTGACAGAATTTTCAGAAACGTTGCGAGAGCAAGTCTCCTACCACCAAGAGCAACTAAACACTACCCTTCTGGCTATTGAAGACCAGGAAAACAGAAGCAGAAGGAGGAATGTGAGAATAAAAGGAATTTCTGAGAGTTTTGCAAATTAAGCTCTTGAAAAAGTCACAAGTAGTGTTGAGCATTCCGATACCGCAAGTATCGGGTATCGGCCGATACTTGCTGTATCGGAATTCCGATACCGACTTCCGATATTTTTTCAATATCGGAAGTCGGCATCGGAATCGGAAGTTCAAAGTTGATTGACAGCCTGACGTCATCATGATGCGCGGTGTGTGCGCATCATGATGCGCCGTCATTTCGGGCCTTCCGGGGGTCTCTGCCGGCCTGCCGGGGGGCTGTGTGGACTGCCCGGGGTCTGTACCGGCCTGCCGGGGGGCTGTGCAGGCCTGCCGGTGGTCTGTGCACCCTGTGGGGGTCTGTACCGGCCTGCCGGGGGGCTGTGCCGGCCTGCCGGTGGTCTGTGCACCCTGTGGGGGTCTGTACCGGCCTGCCGGGGGGCTGTGCCGGCCTGCCGGTGGTCTGTGCACCCTGTGGGGGTCTGTACCGGCCTGCCGGGGGGCTGTGCCGGCCTGCCGGGGGGCTGTGCTGATATCCGGGGGTCTGTGCAAGCATCGTCCGATGGGACTACAAGTCCCATCTGGCGATGCCTGCTACCATGACAGTGATTGACACATTAGCCAATGATGGGACAGTAGTAGTCCCATCATCCGGCTAATGTGTTAAATGTTAAAAAAAAAAAAAAAAAAAATACTACATGCATGCTACATACATACTACATGCTACATACATACTACATACATACCACATACATACTACATACATACTACATACATACCACATACATACCACATATATACCACATACATACTACATACATACTACATACATAACACATATATACTACATGCATGCTACATACATACTACATGCTACATATATACTACATACATACTACATACATACATACTACATATATACTACATGCATGCTACATACATACTACATGCTACATACATACTACATATATACTACATGCATACTACATACATACTACATGCATGCTACATACATACTACATGCTACATACATACCACATACATACTACATACATACTACATGCTACATACATACTACATACATACTACATACATACCACATACATACCACATATATACCACATACATACTACATACATACTACATACATAACACATATATACTACATGCATGCTACATACATACTACATGCTACATATATACTACATACATACTACATACATACATACTACATATATACTACATGCATGCTACATACATACTACATGCTACATACATACTACATATATACTACATGCATACTACATACATACTACATGCATGCTACATACATACTACATGCTACATACATACCACATACATACTACATACATACTACATACATACTACATGCATGCTACATACATACTACATATATACTACATGCATGCTACATATATACTACATGCATGCTACATACATACTACATGCTACATACATACCACATACATACTACATACATACTACATGCTACATACATACTACATATATACTACATGCATGCTACATACATACTACATACATACTACATACATACTACATGCTACATACATACCACATATATACTACATACATACTACATACAATACATTCATACAATACATACATAGACATACAGTACATATAACATAGAGTAACATACTTACCAATACTTGTCACATTGTTCCCCGAAGCCATTGTCTTTTACGGAATAAATATTAACATAACAAACCACAAAAATACTCACCCACGATCCGAAGCAGTCCACGAGTGTGTCCCACGACGATCTTGGGTAGAGAACTGCAGCATCAGCTGTTGCTGCCGTTCTCTACGGGCTGCAGGAATCCAATGACGGAAGGTAGGTATCCTTCCGCACTGTATTCCTCCGCCACTTAAAAAAAAAAAAGTCCCTAGTCTCACTTTATGCCATTGCTGCGTGGGAAATTTTTGTGGTTTGTTATGTTAATATTTATTCCGTAAAAGACAATGGCTTCGGGGAACAATGTGACAAGTATTGGTAAGTATGTTACTCTATGTTATATGTACTGTATGTCTATGTATGTATTGTATGAATGTATTGTATGTAGTATGTATGTAGTATATATGTGGTATGTATGTAGCATGTAGTATGTATGTAGTATGTATGTAGCATGCATGTAGCATGCAGTATGTATGTAGCATGCATGTAGTATATATGTAGTATGTATGTAGCATGTAGTATGTAGTATGTATGTGGTATGTATGTAGCATGTAGTATGTATGTAGCATGCATGTAGTATGTATGTAGTATGTATGTAGTATGTATGTAGCATATATGTAGTATGTATGTAGCATGTAGTATATATGTAGTATATATGTAGCATGTAGTATGTATGTAGTATGTATGTAGCATGTAGTATGTATGTAGCATGCAGTATGTATGTAGTATATATGTAGTATGTATGTAGCATGTAGGATATATGTAGTATGCATGTTGCATGCATGTAGTATATATGTAGTATGTATGTTGCATGTAGTATATATGTAGTATGTATGTTGCATGTAGTATATATGTAGTATGCATGTTGCATGCATGTAGTATATATGTAGTATGTATGTAGCATGTATGTAGCATGTAATTTTTTTTTTTTTTTTTTTACATTCAACACATTAGCCGGATGATGGGACTACTACTGTCCCATCATTGGCTAATGTGTCAATCACTGTCATGGTAGCAGGCATCGCCCGATGGGACTTGTAGTCCCATCGGACGATGCCTGCACAGACCCCCGAAGCCGGCACAGCCCCCCGGCAGGCCGGCACAGCCCCCCGGCAGGCCGGCACAGCCCCCCGGAGCCTGCACAGCCCCCCGGCAGGCCGGCACAGCCCCCCGGCAGGCCGGCACAGCCCACCGGAGCCTGCACAGCCCCCCGGCAGGCCGGCACAGACCACCGGAGCCTGCACAGACCCCCTGGCAGGCCTGCACAGCCCCCCGAAAGGCCCGTACAGACCCCAGAGAGGCTGTACAAGGGAAAAACAGGATTTTTCTTATTCCGATACCGGAAGTCCCATAGACTTGAATGGGACTTCCGGTATCGGAATCGGCGATACCGATACTTTTTTTTAAGATCGGCCTATCCATTCCGATCCGATACTTTGAAGTATCGGACGGTATCGCTCAACTCTAGTCACAAGGGAAATTTTTACGTCTCTGGTGGGCCAGGACATGGCGGACAAAATAGTCATAGAGAGAGTACACAGAGCGTTAAAACCAAGACCAAAACCACAAGACCCACCAAGGGACATTATCTGTGGGCTTCTCAGCTTTGTAGACATGAATGCTATATTGACTAAAGCTAGAGAAATGGCCCCTCTAGTATATGACAATTCCCCTTTCCAGATATTTCAGGACATAGCCCCTTCGACGCTGGCTAAAAGAAGGCTGATGAAACCTCTTTTGGACACTTTGAGATCGCATAAACTCCCCTACAGATGGCTGTTCCTGTTTCGAGTTGCAATTATAAAAGATGGGAGACAGATAGCCATCTGCTCCCCTGGAGATCTCCACAAGGCCTGGGACCTGCTGCAGATCTCTCCAGTGGAGGTCCCCTCTTGGATGCCGCTGGAAGCAAATTATACCTTCCCACATCTACAGAAGGCAGGGACGTGGTCCACGCAGAAAAAATTGGGCTCTCCCAAAACCAAGAAACAGGGTCAAAGATGTCCCACAGACTAATGTTCTTTTTCCCTCGATGTCTCTGGAACCATGAGCCCCTACACCTGGAGAGGACCGATGAGCAGAGAGAAAGAAGTTTTCATTTCCCCGCTCTGGTTAAACTGTAGCTCTGCTTTCTTCTCTTTGTTAACTAGGCTCTTCTCCGCTGATTAACCTTTCTTTCCCTTAGGTTAATTGCAAATTTCTTGTCGCCAATTAGTTTTTATCCCTAATTCTCCTGTTATTTCGGAATCACCACTGGACATTGTTACCATTCTCTTATGGACTGTCTTGTCTGCACTCAATTCGTAGCTGGGTCCCCCCCCCCCCCCCCCCGCCACAGATAAGATTCATTTTGTTGATAACAGTTCAGATGTTGTTTATATGTCTGATGTTCTTACATTGGTACAATTTAAGCCTCCCACCCCCACCCTCACATACACGCTCACCCTATGGCTTATCAGTATCCTCCAAGTGGCCTGACAATAGCCTCTTTCAATGTGAAAGGCTTAAACTCCCCATCTAAGAGAAGCCAAATTATTTCATTACTCAAGAAAAATTATACCAACATTGCCTTTCTACAAGAGACCCACTTTAAAATGGGTCGCTCCCCAGACACATCTCGTTCGCCTTTCCCGATATGGTTTAACAGCAATAGTTCCTCTGCTTCTAAGGGGGCCAGTATCGCCCTATCCAAGAATCTTCCTTTTTAATGTAAAGACACGCTCTCAGATCCAGAGGGCCGGTACATAATGGTAAAAGGCCTATTGGCCAACACATTGGTGACTCTTTGCAACTTTTATGCCCCCAACAAGCATCAAGATCTATCTTAAGCCTTTGATATTTTGGCGTTGTTTAAAGAGGCACTCCTTGTGGTAGGGGGGGGGGACTTAATGTTGCCTTAAATCCCTTCCTAGACTCGTCATCGAGCTCTAAAAATGTGTCCATTCCCTAAACCTCATAGACCCCTAGAAAACCAACAACCCAGAGTCAAAAGACTACACTTTTTTTCTCCCCCCTTCACAATTCATACCAAAGATTAGACTACCTGTTTATTCAACACCACACGTTCCCGTTGGTAAACAAAACCCACATAGGCCCCATAATAATCTCTGACCACGCACCAATATATTTATACATTACCATCACCTCACTTCCCAAACCCATGGGGACGTGGAGATTAAATGAAACCCTCCTAGATAACGCTAAAAACCTTGAAGGAATAAAAAAAAACACTGAACCTATTTTTTAAGGAAAACACTCACCCGGATACACCGCTTCCCATCCTTTGGGAAGCACACAAGGCGGTGATTAGAGGGGAGTTCATAGCCCTAGATTCTTACATAAAAAAAGTAGAGACAAAGAAATACTATCCCTGATACATCAAATTAATACCCTTGAAACTATACATAAAAAATCCCTCGCAGCCCAGGTTCAGGTTTCTTTGAAAGACTTAAGGAACAAACTAAAAGACATTTTAAACGTCCGTACTGCCAACACCTACTTGAGATGCAAGCAGAAATTTTATATTCACGGCAACAAAGGTAGCAAGCTGATTTCCTCGCTCTTGAAAAAACACATAGAGCAAACATTTATATGGAAAATCAAAACTGGAAACTCTCAGTCTCTAATACAACAGACATAGCACAAACTTTCCAACGGTTCTATGAAAACCTTTATAATCTACCTAGACCTCCCTCGATGCTTGACCCTTTAGTAGCCGAAGATAAAATCTTAGCTTTCCTTTCCTCACTTAATCTACCAAAACTTAAACCAACGGATAAGGACTCGCTACTAGCCCCAATCACATCGAAAGAGATTCTCGACACCCTTAAATCAATTCTTATGGCAAATCTCCAGGGCCTGACGGACTCCCAATCATTTATTATAAAAAGTTCTCGGAAGTCTTATCCCCACATTTATCTAATCTGTTTAATGAACTATTAAATGGTTCTTCACTACCCAAACAATCGTTGGAAGCATTCATAACCATCATACGAAAAGAGGGTAAGAATCCTGAGCTGTGTGGCAGGTAACGCCCCATATCCCTATTAAACACGGATGTTAAGCTGTGGGCAAAAATTGTAGCTGCTAGAATAAGTCGCCTTCTGCCTAATCTAATTCATCCTGACCAGGCGGGATTTGTGAAAGGGAGAGAGGGAAAGGACAACACAGCTCGGATTCTCCACTCTATTAACCATGCTTTAAAAACCAAAACTCCATTGGCCCTTCTTTCAACCGACGACGAAAAGGCATTTGACCGTGTGAATTAGCATTACATGGAAAAGACACTTGAAAAATTTGAGTTCCCCAACAATTTCGTTAAAGCAATATTCTCCTTATACTCAGCCCCCTCCGCAAAAATAAAAATTAATAGAATTTATTCTCAATCTTTTCATATCTGAAACGGTACGCGGCAAGGCTGCCCCCTCTCACCCACCCTTTTCATATTGTTAATAGAAACACTAATCCAGGCCATCCGGCAAAACCGAGATATTAAGGGATTGAAAATCAAACACTCTGAACAAAAATGCGCAGCATTTGCAGATGACTTGCTGATTCTCCTTACTGAACCCAAGGCAGCAACACATAAACTATTTGCATTACTACACAGATTCAGTGAATTATCAGACTTTAAAATCAACTGAGACAAATCAGAAGCTCTGAACATATCAGCCCCAACTGAAGAAATAACTTACTTAAAAGAGACTACCCCATTCAAATGGCACATAAATCATATAAAATATTTGGGGATCTTCCTTACCAAAA
This sequence comes from Dendrobates tinctorius, assembly GCF_039654945.1. NCBI lineage: Eukaryota > Metazoa > Chordata > Amphibia > Anura > Dendrobatidae > Dendrobates > Dendrobates tinctorius. The sequence goes on from NW_027361848.1 coordinate 4,304,786, forward strand.
ACCCTTCAGATCTTTACAGAGAAAATTTCAATTATCTAATTAGAATAATTTAGAAGCAACTAAAGTCCTATGACCACCCCTATCTTTCCTGGAAGGGGAGAGTAAATGGAGATTCAAAAAATCTAGACTATCTCATCGGCTGCTATCTTTACCGAGACTTTCGGGGGGTTTAAACTTTCCAGATTTTGAAGCCTACCATAAAGCTATCCACATCAATAGATGGATAAAGCTTGCTCTAAATCGACAATCTTTATCCCACGCCAATCTGGAACTTCCCCTTTTTGAGAGAAATGCGCTCCAATATATCTGGAACAACTTGTTACCCCCCATTCACTTGAAATTACACTCAATTACATTAACTACTCTAAAAATCAAAAGAGAGTGCAACGGGGGTCTCTCCACCACGGACAAACCTTCTGCGATAATGCCCACCAGTATCATCCCTTATCTCCTTAACCCTAATTATACTGACATATTTAACCTATGGCATCATTTGCCTTACTAAGCAATCTCCCAACTAAACTTAGGTAGCATCTCTATGTCAGAAATCTGGCCCACAGACACCCCTACTCACCCAGAAAATGTTATACAAAAAGCATACGTCTTTGAAATCCTGAAACAATTTAACATTAAGTACACAGGGACAAGAAATAGGTCCTGGATTGAATTACTGACTAAGCTCCCTACGCCTACCTCTAAAATACTTTCCAGAGTCTATAAAAACATAATCTCCCCCTCCAGTACAGCTAAACCGGTGTTCTTGCTTTCCTGGGAAAAATAGCTGCTTATCTCATTAAACGACTTAGACACTCATAAAATTCTAACAAACTCGAAGGGCTTCTCTAGATGCACCTTATTACAAGAAAATACATATAAAATTCTTACGAGATGGTACAGAACACCGGAGTTCCTTCACCACCTCGGACTAGTAGAGTCAAAAGTATGTTGGAGATGCAAATCCGGAGTGGGGAATATGTCACATATATTCTGGACCTGTCCTCTTCTGAAAGACTTTTGGACAGGGGTTAATAAAACATTAATAGATCTGAAATTGATAACTGGGAGTTTGACCCCTAAAGAAGTACTACTCTTCTGTCCCACTGCTAACTGTAATCTTGTGAGACACGGTACTTTGGCTCTGAGGCTGAGTGCTGCTAAACATTTAACATCAATCCTTTGGAAAGACTCGATCCCACCATCCATCACTGAATGGATTGAAAAAATCAAGCTTATCTATAGAATAGAGGAACTCTCAAGTTGGGAGTCCCATTCGCATCCTTTATTTCTTGAGAATTGAGCTATATAGAGGAAAAAATTTAACAATATTTAAGACCCCTACACCTATCTGGTTCCCCACCTTCCTTCAATCAACTCTTTTGGGGGGTACAGACCCTTGCCTACTGACTACTGGCCGCTAACATATTCGGCCCTGGGGACCATCTGCTATCCTCCCGATTTGCATCTTGAAACATCCCTCCAGGGCTATGCTCCCCTGATGGCCTAAGTATTCCTGCAATAAATTTTTCTAATAATTGTTCACTGCTGTACCAATGAGTAGCTACAATGTTTGTTACCAACTCTTTTGTAGTTTGACATTGCTTGTTCAACATTTGTTGTTCACTTGTTCTGTAATCAGTGTTCTACAGCGTGCTTATCATCTAGCTTCTAATACGTATTGTCATTACCAGCTGTATTGTTAATTTAGTGTACTTCTCAATGAAGAAATATATTACTAAAAAAAAGAAGCGACGGATGGCAATGGCTCTTCTATTCAGATGGAGGATTGGTTCCAAAAGATACATATTGACACAGACTCCACAGACTGTACATCAGGAAAATGGAGTGCAGCGGGTGGTGCAAGAATACGAAAGGGTTTTCAGTAAGCATCCCTTAGATTTTGGGCAGGTAAAAGGGTTTCAACATAACATCCCCACAGGAGATAACGCACCTATCAAAGAAAGGTATCGTCCTGTACCTCCAGCTCATTATCAGTGTGCAAAAGGTATGCTAAGAGAAATGAAACAAGCAGGGGTAATCAGGGATAGCTACAGTCCTTGGGCAGGTCCCCTGGTGTTAGTCAAAAAGAAAGATGGTACAATGCGCATGTGTGTAGATTACAGACAGCTTAACAAAATTACTCACAAAGATGCATACCCCTTACCGCACGTAGAGGAGTCTCTAGAAGCATTAAAATCAGCTATGTACTTCTCCACTTTGGACTTAACCAGTGGGTACTGGCAGGTTCCTGTTGCTGAGGCAGGCAAAGAAAAAACTGCGTTCACTACTCCTATAGGGCTATGTGAATTTAACTACATGCCGTTCGGATTGAGCAGTGCTCCTGGAACCTTTCAGAGAATTATGGAATGTTGCCTGGGCCATACGAACTTTGAGACTGTGCTACTGTACTTGGATGATGTGATTGTATATTCCAGGACCTATGAGGAACATCTGCAACACCTGGCAGAGGTCTTGGAGGCGCTGTCCAACTTCGGCTTAATGGTAAAACCATCTAAATGTCATCTCCTAAAGCCCAAAGTGCAGTGTTTAGGCCACGTTGTGAGTTCAGAAGGAGTAGCACCCGACCCAGACAAAGTGACTGTCATCAGAGACTGGCAGGTACCCACCAACATCCAAGAAGTCAGACAATTCCTAGACCTAGTGGGGTACTACAGACACTTGATAAAAAACTTTACAAAAATGGCTGCTCCTCTTCAAGATCTCCTAGCTGGCCAATCCAAAAAGGCCAGAGGCAAGAGTCCCCTGATCAAGTGGAATGCTAGGTTGGATGAATCATTCAACAGCCTTAAGCAAGCACTTACTGGAGAAGAGATCTTAGCATATCCAGACTATGATCAGCCATTTATCCTGCACACCGATGCCAGCAATGTTGGGTTAGGAGCTGTCCTATCTCAAGTGCAGCAGGGTAAGGAGAAAGTCATTGCTTATGCTTAGTCGGAAGTTTCGTCCTACTGAGAGGAACCCTACCAACTATAGTTCCTTCAAGCTAGAATTCTTGGCTATTGTTTGGGCAGTGTCTGAGAGGTTCAAGCACTATTTGACCTCATCCAAATTTACCATCTATACGGACAACAATCCGTTAACCCATCTGGAGACCGCTAGGCTCGGTACCTTGGGACAAAGATGGATGGCTCGGTTGTCCAATTATGAATTTGTCATTAAATACTGAGCTGGCACTAAAAACGCCAATGCCAATGGCTTGTCCCGTATGCCAAATGCTCCTGTTCCAGCAGAGGATCTAGAAGACCTGGAAGAAATAGAGATGCCAGCATTCCACCACCACGGTGTCTCCCAAGACTCTAACCACGTGACAGGGAGAAGTCTTGCCGTTCACGAAGTTTCCCTTAATCCTCTACCTCACCATGGTTGGGCAGAGACGTAGAGCAGAGACCCGGCTATATGTATGGTCAAAGAACTCCTTGGAGAAGCAGATTCAGCTCCAGCTCCTGATGCACCTGCAGAGGTCCAACAGTTGTTGAAAGAGAGAAAGAAGCTGTTCCTTTATGAAGGCAAGTTGATCTGAACAGCTATTAACCCACGCACGCATGAACTGGTATGGCAGATCGTGGTCCCTAAAAAAGACATGCCCATGGTCTTAAAAGCTTACCACAATTAAGTGGGACACTTTGGTTGGAAAAAGCTGGAAGTAGTCATCCACAACCGCTTCTTCTGGACAGGTATGAGACGGTCCATTGAACAGTGGTGCAGAGAATGTGGCCCATGTAATCTCAGAATAAAGAATTCTGCCAATCAAAGGGCTCCCTTGAAGCCCATCATCACTAAACAACCTTTGGAACTGGTGGCCTTAGGCTAGTTTCACACTAGCGTATCTTCACACAGCGCATGGTGCCCCTAAGCCCCGCCCCCTGCCCGCCCCCTCCGGTCATCTCCTCCCTACTATCGCACACGGCTGCATGCGATCTGCGCACCCTATCTTTAGCATAAGGTGCGCAGACTGTGCGTTGGCCGTGCGCTAGTAGGATTTTTGCATGCGCTGCGCACTTTTGAAGGTGCGCCGAGCGCACCAAAATGCAACATGCTGTGTTCGGCGCACCTTCAAAAGTGCGCAGCGCACGCAAAAATCCTACTATCGCACGGCCAGCGCACGGTCTGCGCACCCTATGCTAAAGACAGGGTGCGTAGATCGCATGCAGCCGTGTGCAATAGTAGAGAGGAGATGACCGGAGGGGGCAGGCAGGGGGCGGCGCTTGACGGCACCATGCGCTGCGTGAAGATACGCTAGTGTGAAACTAGCCTTAGACCACGTGCAACTAACCCCAAGCTGATCAGGGTATACCTATGCCTTAACAATAGTGGATCACTATTCCCATTTCCTAGTGGTCGTTCCGGTGAAAGAACAAACAGCAAGAACAGCTGCAAAGGCAATCCAAGAATATTTCTGCAGACCCCATGGCTACCCAGATCAAGTGCTGACAGACAGAGGTCCAGCCTTCGAATTTTGCTCCCTCTATGGATGTAAAAAGATCAGAACTACACCATACCATCCACAAGGCAATGGTCTTTGTGAAAAACTAAATCATCAGGTGATCAATTTATTGCTGATGCTACCACTGGAAGAAAGGAACCAATGGCCTGAGAAATAGCCCGATTTGATTGAAATGTACAACCATATCCCAACCAGTGCAACAGGATATGCTCCAGCTTACTTGATGCGTGCACGGCCAGGTAAACTCCCCATCGACCTGGAAATGGGAGTCCTAACTCCTGAAACCATATCCAGCCAAATGGACATTGATTGGAATACAGAAAGACAACTGCAGGATCAGAAAGTTTAACAATGTGTAGAGGAAAATCTTGCGCAAGATAGGCAAAAACAGGAAAGGAACTTTAATAAACATGCTGTAGCTATCCCCTTACCAGCAGGTGAAGAAGTGCTGAAGAAAAAGAGAAGAAACCACAAGTTAGATGACCAATGGGAGGCTCAGCCTTACACTATTCAACCATCTAGCTCTAATAACAGCAAAGTGTGTACCATCTCCAAAGACGGCAGAAAAACGTGTACCACCATATCCAGAGACAATCTGATAGTATGTCCAGGACAATTGCGTGAAAGAGTTGAGACTAGACCCTCAGCAAAAAGAAAAGACTGATACCAAGATTCGCACTGTTCTAGGTGAATTCCCTAGTTCTTGGCTACAAGTTAACAACGCAGTGGTGGTTCCAGTGATGGTTTCCCACAAAGGTCTTTTCCAGAGACACCAAATTGTTCTGGAAGCAACGAATCGCTAATGCCAACCACTAACGCTGTGCATGAGGAAGAATCAGATAACTTGCCCACAGTCAGCAGTGAACCTGTTGTACCCATGGTAGGTTCAAAGATGCGTAGGAAGCTGCCTAGTATTCCTATAGTGCGCAGAGCACAGCGTAGCACACAGGGCCAAACCCCTTCTCCCTATAGAAATCATTTAAAGAATTGATTTGTAAAAAGTAGTAAGATTAATAATTTGTTTTTGAGTTGTACTTACATTGAACTTTGCCTTAGGTAACATTACTAAAAATGTTAAAGAAATTGTGCCCACATGGACTAATGTGAGATTTCACTAGTTATGCCTTTTTCTACTACAAGAACTCTTGTAATAGATTCTTCAACTTGAGAAGAAAAACTGTTCATTGTTCCTTGGCAGGAAGCCATCTAAAACATCCAGTGAAGTGAATTTCTATTATGGTCTGTGTGCCCTGCAGCTGCACTCAGGGATGATCCAAACAATCAGAAGTGGTTTTGGGCTGTAATCCACGACTCAACTCAGTTACTGGGACCATTTACCCTTACTCAAGTTAAATATGTCATTTGTTATATGCTTATGTTTTTTGTGTACGTGCTACCTTTAACTAGGGGGGAATGTGGCGCCCTGCGTCTTTAGCGCCACAAAAAGGTTGAATATGTACTGTCCTGTATGTGTTTTGTGAGCAATGGGAGTTATACTTTCTCTGCTAGACACACACACAATTTGCCTCACTCCCCCACTTGTCTGAAGCTGAGAGCTTTGCAGACATACCCTAACTGGGAGGGGGAGGGGCCGACTTGTTTTTCTCAGTGTGAAGAAGGAGGAAGTACGCCTGGACGCCATGATGACATGTGGCTGATCCAGGAGTAAGAGCTAAAAAGCAGGGAATCAGCCCCTAGATCATCCATGCTTTCAGAGCTGGGTGGTAAGCTGAGAGACTGCATGGGATTAAACAACCAGCAGGAAGGTGTTTTCCCTCAGAAATACGGCAATAACCTGGAATCAGTGAAGGACAGTGCAAGTGGGAACTTGAGCTGCGTCACAAAGGATTCAAACTGCAAGTTGCTGAAGGCGAAATACACAGTGAGTAAAGGCAATACTGGGAAGTTTTAAACTTCAGAAAGCCTTTGTCCCAGAAGGGATTAGAATAGCAGAAGGTTACACTGAGTCACAGTGAAGAGAAAGACTCCCATTCTCCAGAGCAGACTGTAACCTGATGAGAGTTGTAATATCTCCTCTGAACTGCACCTGAACTACAGTAAATACTAAAGTGACTTTCCTTGTCTCCTGTGTGGCGCCCCTGAGGCTCAGTCGCCACAGAGGTACTGCACCTCCTCCTGAGGTGTGGTGCCCCACCATCCAGGTAAGTTGGAGGCTCCTGACCACGCTCCAACACTCGCACCCCACACAACAGGGTAGTTCAGCAAAGCCACATTGCGGAGCAGCTTTGGTGGTTCCCTGCTTGGAACATGAAACGTGCTGGGAGGCGGGTGGAGTTGAGAATACATAAAAGAGCGGGAAGGTTTAGAATTACAGGTCAGTCTAGGAGAGGAAGCCACTCAGAGAGGAGTGAGGAAAGAAGATCCCTGAGAGAGGGATGGAGGAAGGAGGTGCTGCAGCAGACCTAAGTGACCTGGGTCTGCTGGCACGGGAAAGGAAAGAAGGAGAAAGACATTGAACTGAAACCTGATCTTCCATAAGAGAGATAGATTAGAACGGAACGAAGGAGTAAAAGGGTACAGAGAGGACGTGGGTTAGAGGAAGAACCCTGCCTAGAAGTTCTAAGCGCAAGGCCGGGGGCCGGTCCCCGAGGTTGTATGGACACTAATGGTTCTGCAGCAGACACCGGTGGAGTAGTGGGCTGTAAATGCACTACTCCCATCTAAGACTTGGGGGTACAACAGCAACTTGGATAGTGAGCCGGGACTCAGGAGTAGAGAGTCCCCGAAGCAGGCTACAGCTGTCTGCCGTACAAGTAGAATTCTTGGGAACATCTGTCAGGAGGCACTCCAGTGTAACTCAGTACTAGGAGTACTTCACACCAAAGGCGCTATAAGAGGAGACGTTCAGAAAGGCACATGTTGGCGGAGCGTTGAAAGGGAGCATTCCATCTTGCCTGGAGGTTGACTGAGTCCCTGACCCGGAGGACACGGCATGGAGGCAGGTACCTGTGTGTACTACAGACTGTGAGTAAAGCTTTGGAACTGCAAGCCCCGGTATCCTCCATTCATTCTTGTGCCAACGCATCCAGCCCCGCTACATCTGGGTACCAGCTTCTACACCGCTTGTGCCTCTCCTCTTCCCCCAAACATCTACACTGCCCTGGGGCTACAGCTCCACCTGTGGGGAGCTTCACCATCTTGGCTGCAACACACCACCAGCCCCAGAGGATCTGCATGCAGCGTTGGCCTAACATCTCACTTGCCGAACACCACAGGTGGTGTCATGAACTATTCATTCAAACCATTACATTCCCCCCATTACTTGGGCGCCCAGGGCCACAGACCGGGTCCCCGCTGCTGTGACACATCCCACTGATACCGGCCCGGTACCGAGTACCCCACAGCCCTGGGAGGGCGACCCAACTGCCTTATTACTCAGTGCTTTCTACTTGCATCACCATCTCTGGGGGTCCTGCCCTGGTTGGAGAAGGTTTTAACATCTGCACTGCCCTCACCATCTACTCCCCCAGAGATCATCTGCAGTGCCGGCTATACTACAGTCGATTACTCCAACTGGCATCACGAATCACTACATAAACTTTATCCCCATCAAATTCTACCCCTTTTACATGACTGCCTGGGGCCACGGACCGGGTCACTGCCGCTGTGACATCTCCCATTGAAGTTAACAGGCTCTGTACCGAGTACCTCACGGCCCCTCGGGCGCGTCAAAGAGAAACCCCTTCACAACAGCCAACCAAGTGAACAACACTCTCCAGGAGGTAGGCGTATCAATATCCAAATCTACCATAAAGAGAAGACTGCATGAAAGTAAATACAGAGGGTTCACTGCACGGTGCAAGCCACTCATAAGCATCAAGAATGAAAAGGCTAGAATGGACTTTGCTAAAAAACATCTAAAAAAGCCAGCACAGTTCTGGAAGAACTTTCTTTGGACAGATGAAACCAAGATCAACCTCTACCAGAATGATGGAAAGAGGAAAGTATGACGAAGGCGTGGTACAGCTCATGATCCAAAGCATATCACATCATCTGTAAAACACGGTGGAGGCAGTATGATGGCTTGGGCATGCATGGCTGCCAGTGGCACTGGGTCACTAGTGTTTATTGATGATGTGACGCAGGACAGAAGCAGCCAAATGAATTTTGAGGTATTCAGAGCCATACTGTCTGCTCAGATCCAGCCAAATGCAGCCAAACTGATTGGTCGTCGTTTCATACTATAGATGGACAATGACCCAAAACATAAAGCCAAAGCAACCCAGGAGTTTACTAAAGCAAAGAAGTGGAATATTCTTGAATGGCCAAGTCAGTCAACTGATCTCAACCCAATTGAGCATGCATTTCACTTGTTAAAGACTAAATTTCAGACAGAAAGGCCCACAAACAAACATCAACTGAAAACCACCGCAGTGAAGGCCTGGCAGAGAATCAAAAAGGAGGAAACACAGCGTCTGGTGATGTCCTTGAGTTCAAGACTTCAGGCAGTCATTGCCAACAAAAGGTTTTCAACCAAGTACTAGAAATGAACATTTTATTTACAATTATTTAATCTGTCCAATTACTTTTGGTCCCTGTAAAAATAGGGTGGCACATGTTAAGGAGCTGAAACTCCTAAACCCTTCATCCAATTTTAATGTGGAGACCCTCAAATGAAAGCAAAGCTGAAAGCCTGAACTTCAACTGCATTTGAATTGTTTTGTTTAAAATTCATTGTGGTAATGTCTAGAACCAAAATTAGAAAAATGTTGTCCCTGTCCAAATATATATGGACCTAACTGTATACATATACAGTACCATTCAAAAATTTAGGGTCACTTTGAAATTTCCTTATTTTTGAAAGAAAAGCACAGTTTTTCCAATGAAGCTAACATTAAATGATTCAGAAATACACCCTATACATTGTTAATGTGGTAAATGACTATTCTAGCTGAAAACGTCTGGTTTGTAATGCAATATAATCTTAGGTTATGTGGTGCAGTAACCTCTATTAAAGCTAGGGGGCGCTGCATATGCGACTCAGAATATGCATGTGGGCATTTCCTTGATGGTGAAACAGTGACCGGCATGGTTGTAAATGTCCAGTATGTGTCGCAGAGGTTCTCTGCTCTATAAGCCAAAATAGCATTGTCTTGCTGGGACTTGTAGTCCACAAGTTATTTACCTATAAGGGCGGCTTATAGGGCTACTCAGAGAGCTGGGCGGGATCGGCTAGCCACACATACACTGCCCACATATGGGGGTGGTTTGCGATATATAATGTGAGGTCTGATCACATGGGTTGTGTGTTTGATCCTGAGTGTTCAGAGTGCAAGGTCCCAGAAGGCCTGGGTGTGTTGGAAGTGTCTGGGATTGAACTTCCTGAAGAGCACATGGAAAGGCCCGGACCTGATAGAGTCTGTCACGGCTCTGTGTAGGGAAGCTACTGCCCGGCTGTGGCTCTGCAACTGACGGCCTAGTGAGCAGGGCACTGTCTGGAACAGTGATCCCAGTGCGGCCGCTTCCCTGATAACCCGTGAGGGATAAACCGTAATGCTGACCGGGGTCAGTAAGAGACTGTGTTCTGGCTATAGAACATGCGTGCTGGACAAGGCACAGCCTGTGTACCCACAGGCCTGAGAGAGCGAAGCTCTACTTTGGACATTAAGAATTCGTCTGTCTGATGTAAGACTGTTTGCCTTGTGTTCCTGTGACATTAGTTTATGAAGGAAATAAACCACACAGACTGTTACTTTAAGCAAGAGTGTTCCTGTGTGCCTCAATATCGCAGCAAAGCGAGTAAATCCCCGTCCACTCATTGGGTGGATCTCTACAGTGTATAGAGGCCCATTTCCATCAACCATCACTCCAGTGTTCTTATGGTACTTTGTGTTTGCTAACTGTGTAAGAAGGCTAATGGATGGTTAGAATACCCTTGAAAAAACCCTTGTTGTAGGATAGCACAGCTGAAAGCAGTTTGGCTGATTAGAGAAGCTATAAACCTGACCCTTCCTTTGAGCTAGTTGAGAATCTGGAGCATTACATTTGTTGGTTCCATTAAATTCTCAAAATGGCCAGAAAAAATGAACTTTCATGTGAAACTCGACAGTCTAGTCTTGTTCTTAGAAATTGTCATGATCCAAGGTGGATCTGACAAGTAAATGGACAAAGTGAACTTTTTTTCCTTTGGCTTGGTGCCAAAGTGGGTTGATTGCCCCCGGTGGCCATTAGAATTATTACAAGTGGTGTCGTTTGTTCTAAGTTGCCCCGGTGGTGGTGAGTGGTATTACACTTTAGTTTTAATGTGCACGTATTACAAATCAGGTGTTAGGCTCTATAAAAGAGTGCCAGGTGTGTTTGATCACGGTTGGTGAAATTGATAGTTCGTCATTTGGGAAGCAAGCCTGGGTGAAAGATGGAGCTGAGCAAGAGTCCTGGGCAGCCCAGCCAGAGGGGACGAGGGGCAGTTTTGGAGTCTGCAAGGAGTGCTGGCATGGATTGGTGGAGTCCAACAATGTGGTCTGCAAGAAGGGCTGGCATGGCGTGGTGGAGTTGCAGTTTATGGTGTCAGCAGGAGGTGCTTGCATGGCTTGGAGTGGCGACTATGGTGAGAGTAGCACTCAGCATGCTGGACTTGGTTGCTGAAAACTGGGCTCAAGCATGCTGGACTTATTGGCAGAAAAGTTGGACTCAAGCATGCTGGACTTTTTGGCAGAAGCTGGACTCATCTTTCGGACTCTGTTTACTGGGCAGCTGCAACTGGTGGTGGACTCTGCTCCAAGGCTGCACTATGGTGATGGATCCGATTATGGTGATGGATCCTGTTGGAGGAGAAGATGCACGCAGGTGGTGGGCTCTGTTGCTGGGAGCGTAAGCAACAGAGAAAAGCTAAGTGGTGTCCCCCTGTTTTGTCATTTTTCCTTATGTGTGTTTAGTGCAGTGGTGAGATTAGTTTCCGCACTGACCAATTCCCTAGTGAGGGTTTAGGTGCAGGGCGAGTCAGGGATTGAGGTACGCGTGCGTCGCCCGGTGCGGAACCGGCTTAGGGAACGTTAGGAGTGCAGGGACACTGGCTCAGGGGAGTACAGGAGGTCTCCACGTCCCTATTCCCTATCGCAGGGCCCACCATTGTTATTGTAACCCAGGTTTCCCCTTTATTATTTAAATTCGCTTTACTGGAGGCGGGGTTTCCAGACTTTTGTATATATACGTGTAATATCTAAATTCGCCAGTTGGAGGCGGCGTATCCAGCTGCACATGTTATTATTTAAATTCGCCCAACTGGAGGCGGTGTATCCAGGGTCACGTGTGTCATATGGGTTCGCCTTGCGGTACTCGCTGCGTCCAGACACACGTGACTGTGACAGAAATGAAGGCTATTCCATGTGAGTAATTGCCAAGAAACTGAAGATTTCCTACAATGGTGTGTACTACTCCCTTCAGAGGAGAGCACAAACAGGTTCTAACCAGAGTAGAAAGGGAAGTGGGAGGCCCCGCTGCACAACTGAACAACAAGATAAGTACATTAGAGTCTGTAGTTTGAGAAATCGACGTCTCACAGGTCCTGAACTTGCAGCTTCATTAAATAGTACACGCAAAACGCCAGTGTCAACGTCTGCAGTGAAGAGGCGACTCCGGGATGCTGGCCATCAGGGCAGAGTGGCAAAGAAAAAGCCATATCTGAGACTGGCTAACAAAAGGAGAAGATTAATATGGGCAAAAGAACACAGACATTGGACAGAAGAAGATTGGAAAAAGTGTTATGGACAGACGAATCCAAATTTGAGGTGCTTGGATCACACAGAAGAACATTTGTAAGACACAGAACAACTGAAAAGATGCTGTAAGAGTGCCTGACATCATCTGTCAAGCATGGTGGAGGTAATGTGATTGTCTGGGGTTGCTTTGGTGCTGGTAAAGTGAGAGATTTGCACAAGGTAAAAGGGATTTTGAATAAGGAAGGCTATCACTCCATTTTGCAACGCCATGCCATACCGTGTGGACAGCGCTAGGTTGGAGCCAATTTCATCCTACAACAGGACAATGACCCAAAGCACACCTCCATGTTATACAAGAACTATTTAGGGAAGAAGCAGGCAGCTGGTATTCTATCTGTAATGGAGTGGCCAGCGCAGTCACCAGGTCTCAACCCCATTGAACTGTTGTGGGAGCAGCTTGACCGTATGGTACTCAAAAAGTGCCCATCAAGCCAAACCAACTTGTGGGAGGGGCTTCTGGAAGCATGGGGTGAAATTATTCCAGATTACCTCAGCAAATTAACTGCTAGAATGCCAAAGATTGCTGCAAAGGGAACATTCTTTGACAAATGCAAAGTTTGAAGGAGAAAATTATTATTTCAAATAAAAATCTTTTTTTTCGAAAATTGTCAATGTCTGGACTAGATTTTATATTCATTTGGCAACTCACTTGATTAATAAAAGCATGAGTTTGCATGGAAAACACAAAATTGTCTGGGTGACCCCAAACTTTTGAACGGTAGTGTGTGTGTGTATATATATATATTATATATATTTTATGTGTATATAGCTAGTGTTTTGTGAGCTGTCAGTGATTTTACAAAAGCCGACAAATGAATCATCACCTATTCTGCTATGTATCTCTCTATGAAATGTAAAGATATATATATGTTTCACTGATATATTACACACACTATATATGCACACACCTATTCTATGTGTATACATGTATTATATCTTTTGTATTCTAACATGTCAGTGTGATTTTACTGTATAGCCGCATATGAATTACTGGCTTTTGTTTTATCTATCTATTGTGGTGCAGTTACCGCTGTGACAGCTAGCGTGTGCTGTATGGGTCAAGCACTCAGGCATATCCATTATTATAATGGAGAAAGGATGGTAAATGACCTTTATGTATCACAAGGTGGGTGGCCTTATGATGGAAGCTGGAACTGCAATTTATCAGCAGATATTCTGCTGAGGGGTTGTTACTCTGTATTAGGGAGAGCTTCCAGGTAGCTGGTGAGATGGGTGGGACCAGTCAGGGCATGTGTCTGAAGTAAAGCCTATGTGTGTGGTTGTGAAGGACCTGCAATGAGGTCATAGCCATGTGATGCTGTGGGCGTGGCTACGGACCATATAAGGTGACCAAGGTAGGTCACATGAGTGAATCCCTGGATCTGATTGGTCCGTGTGGAAGATCCCGGAAGGCCGATGTGCTAGGAGGTGTGCTACCTTCCTGATGCGCACGTGTTGACGCCGCTGACCGTGTGTGGCCTGTGTGTAATAGCCTGTGAGTGCTGGCCAGTCCCCAGGAGGAAAAGGATGTCAGGACTGAGAAGCAGCTAAGAGTTAACCCCAGACAGAGGGGGGAATTATCTGAGAGACAGTAGAGCCTGTTTGCTGGATAAAGCACAGCCTGTGTGAACACAGGGCTAAGGTGTCACATAGTGACTCGTCCGGTGTGACGCAACCCGCAGGTCAGTAACTAAAACGACAAGACAAACAAGGGAACACCAGGGACACAGTTAAAACGGTGGGACCTGCAATAGGGGACGGGGATGTGGAGACCTCCTGCACTCCCCTGAGGCAGTGTCCCTGAACACTCCTAACATTCCCTATACAGGCTCTTCACCTGTGGCCGACCAGGATACCTGAATCCCTCACTAGCCCTGCACCTATCCCTTACTAGGGAACTGGTTAGTGCGGATACTGGTCCCACCATTGTACTAATATAACATTAGGGAAAGCAACAAGCAGGGAAAACAAACAACTTAGCTTTGCTCTGCTGCAATTGCTCCTAGCAACAGAGTACAGCACCCGGATACAGCTTCCACCTGAACAGCTGATACACCAAAGCTCTGGATGAGTTGCAAAGCACTGCTCCCAATAGCTCCTCTCTCCTCCAAGGTTGGTTGGGGAATGAACAATATCATCAACAGTGATTCAGAGCACCTGACACCTTTTTATAGGAAGGAGGCGGGGGTTAACACCTGCTGGCTAATTTAACATGTAGTAACCCCAGCGGCCACCGGAGGCAAAACCCATTAGCAGCAACTAGGTTGTAATAACCCCAGTGGCCACCGGGGGCAAAAACTAACATTAAGCCAGAGGCTTGAAGAAAAAAAAGGTTATATGTGAGCCATACCTGCCACAATCAAAACATGGATTGTGACATATGGGAACGGAGCTCCACTGTGAACATTCGTTTTTGTCTGCTGTAAGACTGTTATCGTTTTCCTCATGCTGCTATGGGTTCTGCTGCACAATAAACCGTATGGACTATGTTATATGAAAAAGCCTGTGTCGGACCTGGTCTATCTGCAGCCAAGTTAGTGTTCCCCAATACCCTCAGTGAGCGCTACCTTACACTATCTAATATAAATACATATATATGTGTGCTTGACAAAGACTGTGCTGTGAGGTCGAAACGTTGTACCACTTGGTGCTGAATTAAAGCCCACAATTTTGCCTTGAACTGGAGTGCTGCCTGATTTTTTTTCCATTTATATTTTGCGTTGGACAACTGCATTACTCAGGAAGTATTGCACCCAAAATCTGCTCAAGTTTGTGCTGCTATCTGCTTTTTCTATCTATCTAATATAAATACATATATATGTGTGTGTGTCACTGACATGTACACTCACTGGCCACTTTATTAGGTACACCTGTCCAACTGTGTGTTAAGACTTAATTTCTAATCAGCCAATCACATGGCGGCAACTCAGTGCATTTAGGCATGTAGACATGGTCAAGACAATCTCCTGCAGTTCAAACCGAGCATCAGTATGGGGAAGAAAGGTGATTTGAGTGCCTTTGAACGTGGCATGATTGTTGGTGCCAGAAGGGCTGGTCTGAGTATTTCAGAAACTGCTGATCTACTGGGATTTTCACACACAACCATCTCTAGGGTTTACAGAGAATGGTCCGAAAAAGAAAAAAAAATCCAGTGAGCGGCAGTTCTGTGGCCGGAAATGCCTTGTTGATGCCAGAGGTCAGAGGAGAATGGGCATACTGGTTCGAGCTGATAGAAAGGCAACAGTGACTCAAATTGCCACCCGTTACAACCAAGGTAGGCAGAAGAGCATCTCTGAACGCACAGTGCGTCGAACTTTGAGGCAGATGGGCTACAGCAGCAGAAGACCACACTGGGTACCACTCCTCTCAGCTAAGAACAGGCATGTGATGGCTACTTTCAGCAGGATAATGCGCCATGTCATAAAGCTCGAATCATCTCAGATTGGTTTCTTGAACATGACAATGAGTTCACTGTACTCAAATGGCCTCCTCAGTCACCAGATCTCAATCCAATAGAGCATCTTTGGGATGTGGTGGAACGGGAGATTCGCATCAGGGATGTGCAGCCGACAAATCTGCGCCAACTGTGTGATGCCATCATGTCAATATGGTCCAAAATCTCTGAGGAATGCTTCCAGCACCTTGTTGAATCTCTGCCACGAAGAATTGAGGCAGTTCTGAAGGCAAAAGGGGGTCCAACCCGTTACTAGCATGGTGTACCTAATAAAGTGGCCAGTGAGTGTATATATCTATGTATTCTATGTGTATATATCTATTCTACCTATTCTACTCTGAGCTGTCAGTGTGATTTTACAGTATCCACATATGAATTGCCGGCTTTTCAAAGGACACCGCATGGTCCGAGTGCTGTCCGATTTTTTTTATCGCACCCATTGACTTCTATTGCAGGATGCGATCCAATTTGTGATTACAATTGCAGCATGCTGCGATTTTTTTTCCAGCCCGATCTTGATCCGATCCGAGCTGGAAAAAAAATCGCTGATGAAAACACCATCATAGATCAACATTGGTACGAATTCAATCCGATTTTTTTTTATCGGATTGAATTCATCCGATTTCATCGCCAGTGAGCATGAGCCATTATAGGTATATTTTTGGGTAAAATGTAAATTGCTCTTCTACTCTATAAACTACTGACAACATACCTTCAAATTTCCAAACACTAAATTTTGTATTTATTTTCAGAAAATGAGAAATGGTCAAAAATAACAAAAAATGCAGTGCTTGCGGACCTCAAATAATGCTAAGAAAACAAGTTCATAATAATTTAGAAATAACAATACTAATGTTTTAACTCAGGACGAGTTCAGAAATCAATATTTTGTGGAATAACCATGATTTTTAATCACAGCTTTCATGAGTCTTGGCATGCTTTCCACCAGTCTTTCACACTGCTTTTGGGTGACCTTAAGCCACTCCTGGTACAAAAATCTAAGCAGTTCTTCTTTGTTTGATGGCTTGTGACTATCCATCTTCCTCTTGATTACATTCCAGAGGTTTTCAAAGGGGTTCAGGTCTGGAGATTGGACTGGCCATTACAGGGATTTGATGTGGTGGTCGTTCATCTACACATTGATTGACCTGCTGGAAAAACCAGTCCTCAGATTTGGGGAACATTGCCTGAGCAGAAGGAATCAACTGTTTTTCCAGGATAACCTTGTATGCGGCTTGATTCATACATCCTTCACAAAGATTAATCTGCCCAATTCCAGCCTTGCTGAAGCATCCCCAGATCATCACCGATCCTCCGCCAAATTTCACAGTGGGTGCAAGACACTGTGGCTTGTACACCACTCCAAGTCTCCTTCTAACCATTAGATGACCAGGTGTTGAGTAAAGCTGAAAATTAGACTCATCAGAGATTACCTTACTCCAGTCCTCTATGGTCCAATCCTGACAGTCTTTTGAAAACTTCAGCCTGATTTCCCTTTGGTTCTCATTGATGAAAGGCTTTTTTTTTGGCTTTACATAGCTTTAGACCTGCCTCTAGGAGCCTGTTACGAACTGTTCTTGCCGTGCACTTCACCCCAGCTGCCATTTGCCATTCCTTTTGTAGATCACTTGATGTCTTCCTGTGGTTGCTGAGTAAAATTTGAATAAGACGATGGTCATCCCGGTCAGTGGAGAGTCGTTTTTGCCCTCTGCCAGTCTGTAACTTTGTTGTCCCCAATATCTGCTGCTTGACCTTGTTGTAATGGACTGCCGTCTTAGAAATTTTAAGGATGGAGATAAAATGGCGGTCACTGTATCCCTCTGCTAGTAAAGCGAGAATTGAGCCCTTCTTTTTCTCACTCAAGACTTTTCTTTTCAACTCCTTTGGCATGGTTAAAAGTTATTTTTTCAGGAGGAGGCGTGGTTTGCAGGGGAAGGGAGCAGACCTGTGTTTCAGGAGCTCCTGAAAAATCCCCTATTTAAGCTACTAAAAGTGGAATTTTTGGGATAAAAAGCTGAAGAAATATGCCTGGGACTGACTACAGGATGCATGGACTCGAATCTACAAAGAAAAATCCCCTAACAAGACATGTGAACAGTCGGGAGAGACCTGGCAGGGGCCCACTCCCTGCAGGAGGAAAACACAGACGGATGCTACAATTGGGTCGCCCTCCCAGGGCTGTGGGGTACTCGGTACCGGGACGGTGTCAGGGGGATGTGTCACAGCAGCGATGACTAGTGTTGAGCATTCCGATAATGCAAATATCGGGTATCGGCCGATATTCGCTGCATCGGAATTTCGATACCGAGTACCGATATTTTTTCAATATCGGATACCGGAATCGGAAGTTCCCATAATGCAATGAGCCACTGTTGTGACTGTGATTGGCTGCTGAAATGATGTCATCATGATGCGCGGTCTGTGCGCATCAAGATGCGCGGTCTGTGCCGACTGCGGGGGGTCTGTGCCGACTGTCGGGGGTCTGTGCCAGCTGCCGGTGGTCTGTACGGGCCTCTCGGGGGTCTGTACAGGCCTGTCGGGGGCCTGTGCCGGCTGCCGGTGGTCTGTATGGGCCTCTCCGGGGTCTGTACAGGCCTGTCGAGGGCCTGTGCCGGCTGCCGGTGGTCTGTACGGGCCTCTCGGGGGGGCCTGTGCCGGCTGCCGGTGGTCTGTACGGGCCTCTCGGGGGCCTGTGCCAGCTGCCGGTGCTCTGTACGGGCCTCTCGGGGGTCTGTACAGGCCTGTCGGGGGCCTGTGCCGGCTGCCGGTGGGCTGTACGGGCCTCTCAGGGGCCTGTGCCGGCTGTCGGTGGTCTGTGCCGGCTGCCGGTGGTCTGTGCGGGCCTGCCGGGGGTCTTGTGTGTGTGCAGGTACAACATTCATACAACATACATACATACCACATGCATACTTCATATATACTACATTCATACAACATACATACATACATGCTACATATATACTACATTCATACAACATACATACATACTACATACATGCTACATATATACTACATTCATACAACATACATACATACTACATACATACTACATATATACTACATTCATACAACATACATACTACATACATACTACATTCATACAACATACATACTACATGTATACTACATTCATACAACATACATACTACATACTACATACATGCTACATATATACTACATTCATACAACATACATACATACTACATACATGCTACATATATACTACATTCATACAACATACATACATACTACATACATCCTACATATATACTACATTCATACAACATACATACATACTACATACTACATACATGCTACATATATACTACATTCATACAACATACATACATACTACATACTACATACATACTACATGTATACGACATTCATACAACATACATACATACTACATACATGCTACATATATACTACATTCATACAACATACATACATACATACTACATACATGATTCATATATACTACATTCATACAACATACATACATAGTACATACTACATACATACATACTACATACATACATACAACATGCTACAGACATACAACATACATACATACTGCATACATACTACATATATACTGCATACAATACATTCATACAATACATACATAGACATACAGTACATATAACATAGAGAACATACTCACCATCACTTGTCACTTTCATCCCCGAAGCCAGTGTCATCTATGAAAAAATATGAAAATAACAAACAAGCCATATACTCCCTGATCCGCAGAAATCCACGAGGGTACCACGCCAATCTCCCATGGAGAACAGCAGCATCAGCTGATGCGACCGCTCTCTAGGGGCTTCAATAATCCAATGACGGGAGGTAGGTATCCTTCTGCACTGTATTCCTCCACCACTGTAAAAAAATAGTCCCTAGTCTCACTTTTGGCATTGCTGTGTGAGAAAGTTCCCACGCAGCTTTTGCCATAAAGTGAGACCAGGGACTATTTTTTTACAGTGGCGGAGGAATACAGTGCGGAAGGATACCTACCTCCCGTCACTGGATTCCTGGAGCCCTGTAGAGAGTGGTCGCATCAGCTGATGCTGCTGTTCTCCACGGGAGATAGGCGTGGGACACGCGTGGATTTCTGCAGATCAGGGAGTATATTGTATGTTTGTTATTTTCATATTTTTCCACAGATGACACTAACTTCAGGGATCAAAGTGACAAGTGATGGTGAGTATGCACTCTATGTTATATGTACTGTATGTCTATATGTATGTATTGTATGAATGTATTGTATGCAGTATGTATGTAGTATGTATGCAGTATGTAGTATGCATGTATGCATGTTTTATGTCTGTAGCATGTTGTATGTATGTATGTAGTATGTATGTACTATGTATATATGTTGTATGAATGTAGTATATATGAAGCATGTATGTAGTATGTATGTTGTATGAATGTAGCATATATGTAGCATGTATGTAGTATGTATGCTGTATGAATGTAGTATATATGTAGTATGTATGTAGTATGTATGTTGTATGAATGTAGTAGATATGTAGTATGTATGTTGCATGAATGTAGTATATATGTAGCATGTATGTAGTATGTATGTATGTTGTATGAATGTAGTATATATGTAGCATGTATGTAGTATGTTGTATGAATGTTGTATATATTGTAGGGATTTGACTCACTAAGGTGCAGCGGGAGACAATCAGGAGACAGGTTCTTCCAAAGTTCATGAGGTTTATTTCTGTCATAAACCATAAAACAGCGTGTTACCAAAAATAGCCTCTAGCTTAGGCAAACAAAACATAAACGTTCGTTGGTGCAGACTCAGACCGCGAGCCTCAGCACATGCTGGGAGGTGTAGTCCTCCCCACGTACAGCTCCCTGGTTCAGGAGCAGGCCACATTATAAGGCTGTAGCCACACCCACGAACCCAGCAGCTGACTGGTCAACTGACTGTGACCTCACCACAGGTCCTTCAAACAACAACAATAATAATATCTGTACGCTTTACTTATGCCTTACATTATAGAGACAAGCCATTTATGAGGCACATATCTCCCATCAATTACACGACCCTTAGCCCTGCCACATACCTCCCCCCTCTGCCTAAAGCCGTGGGGCTTGGCACTTTCACCTATCAGGCAAGGGATTCTGGAGAGGGCATCAGCATTCCCATGTAGCTTCCCGGCTCTATGCTCTACATGGAAGCTGAAGTCTTGTAGGGCTAAGAACCAGCGGGTGACCCTAGCATTCTTGCCCTTGGTTTCCCTCATCCACCTGAGTGGGGCATGGTCGGATATTAACCTAAACTTCCATCCGACCAGGTAGTACCGTAATGTGTCCACTGCCCATTTTATGGCCAAACACTCCTTCTCTACAACTGAGTAATTTCTCTCACAAGACGTCAACTTCCTACTCAAGTAGAGAACAGGATGCTCCTCCCCACGTATCTCGTGGGAAAGGACAGCTCCTACCCCGACATCTGAGGCATCTGTCTGGAGGACAAATTCACGTTTAAAGTCTGGAGCCACCAAAACGGGTTGCTTACAAAGAGCTCCCTTCATTTCTTGGAAGGCTGACTCTGCTTCTTCGGACCAGCTGACCATCACTGACTTTGTCCCTTTAAGCAGATCAGTTAGAGGTGCAGCCATTGTGGTGAAGTTTGGGATGAACCTCCTGTAATATCCCACAATCCCCAGGAAGGCTTTAACTTGCTTCTTTGACAGAGGTCTCGGCCATGTTTAAATTGCCTCCACTTTATTGATTTGGGGTTTGATCTCGCCACGCCCCACTACATATCCGAGGTACTTGGCTTCTTCTCTCCCCAAGGCACACTTCTTTGGGTTTATTGTAAACCCCGCCTCTCTTAGAGCGTCAAACACTGCTTGGACCTTTTCCAGGTGAGTCTCCCAGTCCGGGGTAAAGATGACGATATCATCTAGGTATGCAGCAGCGTATAGCTTATGACGTGCAAGGATTCTATCCATCGCCCTCTGGAAGGTTGCTGGAGCTCCCTGTAGGCCAAACGGCATCCGGACATACTGGAAGCACCCGTCTGGTGTGGAGAATGCCGTCTTCTCCTTGGCTTCCTGTGCCATGGGGATCTGCCAATATCCCTTGGTCAGATCCAAAGTGGCTATGTACCTGGCAGGTCCAAGTCTCTCGATGAGCTCATCAACGCGTGGCATGGGATAAGCGTCGAACTTGAAGACCTCATTCAGCTTCCGGTAATCGTTGCAGAACCTCCATTCACCATCAGGTTTTGGGACCAGGACAATCGGGCTCGACCAGCCGCTCTTGGATTCCTCAATGACCCTGAGCTACAACATACGCTGCACCTCCTTGGAGATTACCTCTCGCCGGGCCTCAGGAATACGATATGGTTTCACGTTCACCCGCACATGTGGCTCGGTCAGAATTTCGTGCTCCACCACCTTCGTGCACCCCAGCAACTCTGAGAACATGTCGCTGTTTTTCTGGAGTAACTCCCAGCATTGCTGCTTCTGGGCCTTCGATAGAGTCTCCGCTATGGTAACGGCTCCAACCTCCCCTTCTAGGTTGACCAGCAAGCACGGAGTTACCGCTGGCTCTCTATCTTGCCACGGCTTGATAAGGTTAACATGGTAAACCTGGTATGGCTTCCGTCTTCCGGGTTGGTGGATATTGTAGTTTACGTCTCCCAGCTTCTCCACCACCTCATATGGCCCTTGCCACTTGGCCAAGAACTTACTTTCTACCGTCGGGATTAGCACGAGAACTCGGTCTCCCTGATTGAACTGCCTCACTCTGGCTGACCGGTTGTAGACCCTGGCCTGAGCCTCTTGTGCCTGGCGGAGATGTTCTTTAACAATGGGCATCACCTTCGCAATCCTCTGCTGCATCAGTGCCACATGCTCAATGATGCTTCCGTGGGGTGTGACTTCGGCTTCCCAGGTTTCCTTGGCTATATCTAGGAGACCTCGCGGATGCCGGCCGTACAGAAGCTCGAAGGGAGAGAACCCCGTGGAGGCCTGGGGAACTTCACGGATAGAAAACAGTAAATACGGTAAGAGACAATCCCAGTCTCTACCATCTTCCTCTATGACTTTTCTCAGCATGCTCTTCAGGGTCTTGTTAAACCTCTCAACAAGGCCATCTGACTGCGGATGGTACACTGAAGTCCTCAACTGGGAAATTTGCAAGACTGCACAATTCTCTCATCACCTTGCTCATAAAAGGTGTCCCCTGGTCGGTCAGGATCTCCTTCGGCAAACCCATCCAGGAAAACACATGGACCAGCTCACGGGCTATACTCTTCGTGGAGGAGTTTCTCAGGGGAATGGCCTCAGGATAGCGTGTGGCATAGTCCAGGATGACTAAAATATACTGATGGCCCCGAGCTGATTTAACTAAGGGACCGACCAAGTCCATGGCAATTCTCTCAAATGGCACCTCAATAATGGGCAGTGGCACAAGAGGGATCCGAAAATGAGATGTGGGGGCAGTTAACTGACATGTCGGGCAGGACTTGCAATAGTTTACTATTTCCCGGTGACACCCAGGCCAATAGAACCTCTGTACAATCCGTTCCTGGGTTTTTTCCACCCCCAGGTGTCCCCCCAAGATGTGTGAATGGGCCATGTCCAACACTTTTCGTCTATAGGGGCCTGGTACTATTAACTGCTCTGCCACCTCCTCCCTTATTTTCGTGACCCGGTACAACAATTCCCCACTCAACATAAAATGGGGAAACCTTGTGTCTGCTCCCGGCTCTTGTGCAACCCCATTAATGACGGTGACATTGTTAAAGGCTTCCCTTAGTGTGGGGTGCCTATGTTGGGCAGTCCCAAAATTCTCCCCGGCCACCCCTAACTCCGGGATGTCAGGTACAGGGGACCCTTCCTCTTCATCCCCAAAAGGACACATAAAGGAAACTCGTCTGCCTCTGGTTGTGGCGATACCTTAGTGGGGTGGATTGGTTCCCTGCTCTTGCTAGCACACTCAGAACCCATCCCCCACAGATCCCAAAACAGACAGAAATCCCGGCCAATAATTATGGGATGCAACAAGTCTCGAACAACGCCAACTTCATGCGACTTGATGCCATGCGCCGTTTCAATCTTCACCCTAGCCATAGGGTAGTCCTTTGCATCGCCATGTATGCACCGAACACCAATCTTTTTACCCGGGAGTATGTTTAGAGGAAAACTGGCCCTCACAAGGGTCACCAAGCTCCCGGAGTCCAGAAGCGCCATTACTGCTTGACCGTTCACTTTCACGGGACACGCTTGTGGCCCCTTGTTAGGTAGCGAGTTCACACTGCAAGCTGGATATGCGTAGTATGAACTACGGCGTCCCATGCTGCAGTCCATCTGTTCGGTGGTCTGGGGACAACGGGCCGCTATATGTCCTGGCCCATGACACTTCCAGCAAATAACACCCGAGGGGACCTTGGGCACCGCCTCCCCCACCCCTTTTGACCTTGGACGCACCACCCCTTTTTGTGACTCCTCCCCCTGCTGGGACCCCCAATACGGAATGGGCTGCTTCCCCAAGAAACCGTCCATCCCCTGGTATCTCTCGACCAGCCCAACCAGTTCATCAGCATTTTGGGGATCACCCTGGGAAACCCAAGTCTGTAGAGGTCTCGGCAGAGAATGCACAAACCGATCCATCACAACTCGCTCTACCATCTGTGCAGGGGAAGCCGACTCTGGCTGCAGCCATTTCTGGACCAGGTGCAACAGGTCAAACATTTGGGAGCGCGGGGGTTTGTCCCGGTGATAGGTCCAACGATGAACTCTCTGTGCCCTGGTAGTCATTGTTACCCCCAAGCGGGCGAGAATTTCCGCTTTAAATTTGGGATACTCTCTGGCATCTTGTACCGTCAGGTCAAAGTACGCCTTCTGGGGCTCCCCCGTTAGGTATGGGGCCAGTACCTCCGCCCACCGCTCTGGCTGAAGTTTTTCCCTCTCAGCCACCCTTTTAAACACCGTCAGGAAGGCCTCAACATCATCCTCAGGGGTCATTTTTTGTAATGCGCGTCTTACCGCCTTCTCGACGTCGGTGGCATCAGCCCGACCTGGGGTTGGGGCGTTCGTCCTGCCCTCCTGGATGGCGGTTGCCAGAAGCTGCATCTGCTGCCGTTGTTCCTGCTGGCTCTGCTGGAACTGCTGCCGCTGCTCCTGCTGGCTTTGCTGGATCTGCTGTAACAACAGCTTGTTGGTTTCCTGCTGCAGTGCCTGGGACTGGACCAGGTGTTTCAGCAGGTCCTCCATGATTCCCAGCAGTGCTTGTTGCCCCACTGCAAACTTCACCCAGGACATGCAGCAACTGTCTCAAGTCTCTGCCTAGACCGCCGCCCGCATTCTCCACCAATTGTAGGGATGTGACTCAATAAGGTGCAGCGGGAGACAATCAGGAGACAGGTTCTTCCAAAGTTCATGAGGTTTATTTCTGTCATAAACCATAAAACAGCGTGTCACCAAAAATAGCCTCTAGCTTAGGCAAACAAAACATAAACGTTCGTGGTTGCAGACTCAGACCGCGAGTCTCAGCACATGCTGGGAGGTATAGTCCTCCCCACGTACAGCTCCCTGGTTCAGGAGCAGGCCACATTATAAGGCTGTAGCCACACCCACGAACCCAGCAGCTGACTGGTCACCTGACTGTGACCTCACCACAGGTCCTTCAACAACAATAATAATATCTGTACGCTTTACTTATGCCTTACATTATAGAGACAAGCCATTTATGAGGCACATATCTCCCATCAATTACACGACTCTTAGCCCTGCCACAATATGTAGCATGTATGTAGTATGTATGTATGTTGTATCAATGTACGGTCATGGTCAAAAGTTTTGAGAATGACACAAATATTATATTTTCACATGATCTGCTGGCCTCTGGTTTTTATGTGTGTTTGTCAGATGTTTTTATCACATACAGAAATATAATTGCAATCATATTATGAGTAGCAAAAGGTTATATTGACAGAATGAGTTAATGCAGCAAGTCAATATTTGCAGTGTTGACCCTTCTTCTTCAGGACCTCAGCAATTCTCCCTGGCATGCTCTCAATCAACTTCTGGATCAAATCCTGACTGATAGCAGTCCATTCTTGCAAAATCAATGCTTTTATTTTGTCTGAATTTGAAGGTTTTTGTTTGTCCACCCGTCTCTTGATGATTGACCACAAGTTCTCAATGGGATTAAGATCTGGGAAGTTTCCAGGCCATGGTCCCAAAATCTCTGTTTTGTTCCCTGAGCCATTTAGTTATCACCTTTGCTTTATGGCAAGGTGCTCCATCATGTTGAAAAAGGCATTGTTGATCGCCAAACTGCTCTTGGACTGTTGGGAGAAGTTGCTCTTGGAGGACATTCTGGTACCATTCTTTATTCATGGCTGTGTTTTTAGGCAAGACTGAGAGAGAGCCCATTCCCTTGGCTGAGAAGCAACCCCACACATGAATGGTTTCAGGATGCTTGACAGTTGGAATGAGACAAGACTGGTGGTAGCGCTCACCTGGTCTTCTCCGAATAAGCCGTTTTCCAGATGTCCCAAACAATCGAAAAGGGGATTCATCAGAGAAAATGACTTTACCCCAGTCCTCAGCAGTCCACTCCCTGTACCTCTTGCAGAATATCAGTCTGTCCATGATGTTTTTCCTGGAGAGAAGTGGCTTCTTTGCTGCGCTCCTTGAGGCCAGGCCTTGCTCCAAGAGTCTCCGCCTCACAGTGCGTGCAGATGCACTCACACCTGCCTGCTGCCATTCCTGAGCAAGCTCTGCACTGCTGGTAGCCCGATCCCCCATGTTGTGAGTTCATTTTCCCCTTCACTACTGAGGCCCGAGGAACTCCCTCTTCTGGTGAAGAAAGGTAGTGAGCCTGATTGTCAAATACCTGGGGCTGATGATGATGACTGGCTGAGTGGAGTTAATGACTGGATATAAGGCTGCCGACGCCCTTCTGACCTGCGGGTGATTTCTCTGTGGACTTCTAGGAAACCAGTCTGATTCCTGCTCATCTAAAGCTAAGATTTCTGCTTTGCCTTTTTGCATTAGTGTTTTGTTTTCCTTGCTTTTCTGGATTCTGCCATTCCCTGCTGGGGTGAGCTGAATCTCCTTTTGCCTGTTGCTCTGTCTTCAGAATATTCCTGAGTACTGACATAGCTTTTTTGAAGCCTAGCGTCTTCAGGGCCTTTTTACTGTCAGTTTTTTGGCTCTTATTTTCATAGGGTTTTTCACGGATTGCAGACAGCAGCCTTCCTGTCCTTTACTATCTAAGCTAGCGTGGGCCCCATCTTTGCTCAGTCTATCTTTCTGTCTGTGTTTTGTTCTTTCTTCTTGCTTCACCGTCATTATATGTGGGGGGCTGCCTTTTGCTTTGGGGTCTGCTCTGGGGCAGTTTAGATTTCCCTTTCTGTCTTTAGGCTATGTAGTCCTCCGGCTGTGATCGAGGGGCCTAGGGCATCGTAGGAGCCCCACACGGCTACTGCTAGTTGTTGTTGATAGGTTCAGGGGTCTGCAATCCGATAGCTGCCAACTTCTCTGGTTTTCTGGACTTAGCTAGCATTTCTATTTTTGCCTCCTACGGTGACTCAATCATAACAGAATCACCAGCCGTACCGCAGATTCTAGGGTACTCAATAGCAGGAAAGAATTGTAAAAAAAAAAAAAAAGTGTGTATATTTTTTCCTCTATATCTCTGAGGCCGTAGGGGGAATTTTTTTTTTTCTCAATGGAGATAAAGCAATTGTCTGATCGTGCGGGGAATTTCCGCCTACCTTGCTCATTCACATGCTGCTGAACCAAAGATTCCTACACCTGATGTATTTTTTGGGGATCGGTCTAAATTTTTGAATTTCAAAAATAATTGTAAATTATTTTTTGCCTTGAAGCCTAACTCGTCAGGGAGCTCCGCGCAGCAGGTTAAAATTGTCATCTCTTTGCTGCGTGGCGATCCCCAGGATTGGGCGTTTTCTTTGAAACCAGATGATCCTATTCTGACTAATGTGAACGCATTTTTTCAGGCCTTGGGGTTGTTGTATGACGAACCTAATGCCATTGATCAGGCTGAAAAGACCCTGCTGGCATTGAACCAGGGTCGTGATTCTGCAGAATTGTACTGTCAAAAATTCCGAAAGTGGGCAGTACTTACTACCTGGAATGATAATGCCTTGGCTGCTCTCTTTCGGAAGGGGTTGTCAGAAGCCATAAAAGATACTATGGTGGGATTTCCTGTTTCCTCTGGTCTTGACGATTCAATGTCTTTAGCCATTCAGGTTCATCGGCGTTTACGCGAAAGCAGAGCTGCACAAGAGGTGTTGCCACCTGTTGAACAGATGTCTGAACCTATGCAATGTGATAGAGTTTTTTCCAGAGAGCAGCGTCAGGAGTTCAGAAGGCGTAATAAGTTGTGTTTTTTCTGTGGAGATGCCTCGCATATTATTTCTGTCTGTCCTAAACGCGAGAAACGCTTTGCACACACGTTTTCTGTTGGTGGTGTTCAACCTAAGTTTCTTCTGGCTATTACTCTGATCTGCTCCCTGTCCACATTTTCCGCCAAGGCTTTTGTGGATTCGGGAGCAGCTCTAAACCTAATGGACTTGGATTTTGCTAAACGTTGTGGATTTCCGATGACACCTCTGCAGACGCCTATCCCTTTGAGGGGGATTGATGCTACTCCTTTGGCTAAAAATAAACCTCAGTTTTGGACCCAGGTGGTAATGCGGGTCGCCCCAGACCATCAAGAAAATTGCAGGTTTTTAGTGTTACATAATCTGCATGATACTATTGTTCTGGGGTTTCCCTGGTTACAAATTCATAATCCAGTTTTGGATTGGAAATCTGTGTCTGTGGTGAGTTGGGGTTGTCGGTGTGCCTTTTGTGAGGCTCCGGTGTTTTCCACCTCTCCTCAGTCGCATGATGTTCCTGATTATTTGGCGGACTTTTATGATGTATTTAGTGAGAATGAGTCTGCGACTCTGCCTCCTCATAGGAGTTATGACTGTGCTATTGAATTGAGCCCGGGGTGTAAATTTCCCAAGGGTCGGCTCTTCAATTTATCTGTACCCGAGCACGAGGCTATGCGATCCTATAATAAGGAGGCGTTGCAGAAGGGTCATATTAGACCATCCTCGTCACCCTTAGGTGCTGGGTTTTTTTTGTAGCCAAAAAGGATGGATCATTAAGACCTTGTATTGATTATCGTGCTCTCAACAAAATTACTGTTAAATATCAGTATCCGCTACCCCTGATTTCTGATCTATTCTCCAGAGTTAAAGGTGCTTGCTGGTTTACCAAGCTTGACCTCAGGGGGCGTATAATCTTATTCGCATTAAGCATGGGGATGAATGGAAGATGGCGTTTAATACTCCGGAGGGACATTTTGAGTACCTGGTGATGCCTTTTGGGCTCACTAATGCCCCTTCTGGCTTCCAGTGCTTCATGAACGATATTTTCCGAGATTTTGTCAATAAATTTTTGATTATCTATCTGGTTGATATTTTGATCTTCTCCAAGGATTGGGATTCTCATGTGGAACATATTCGGACTGTGTTCCGGATCTTGAGGGAGAATTCCCTGTATGTCAAAGGATCTAAATGCCTTTTTGGAGTACAGAGGATTTCTTTTTTGGGATTTATTTTGTCCCCGTCAACTATTGAAATGGACCCGGCCAAGGTACAGGCCATTTACGATTGGGTTCAGCCCACTTCTTTGAAGGCCCTCCAGAAGTTTTTGGGTTTTGCTAATTTTTATCAGAAATTTATAGCAAAATTTTCTAGTATTGCCAAGCCATTGACTGATTTGACTAAGAAGGGGGCTGATGTGTTAAATTGGTCTCCGGAGGCTGTTTCTTCCTTTCAGGAGCTGAAGCGAAGATTCACCTCCGCCCCGGTTTTGCGGCAACCTGATGTCTCACTTCCGTTCCAGGTAGAGGTGGATGCTTCTGAGATTGGTGCAGGAGCTGTTTTGTCCCAAAAGGATCCTGTAACATCTAAAATGAATCCCTGTGCTTTCTTTTCCCGAAAGTTCTCTCCATCTGAACGTAACTATGATGTGGGGAATCGGGAACTGTTAGCCATGAAATGGGCATTTGAGGAGTGGAGACATTGGTTGGAGGGAGCTAAGCATCAAGTCGTGGTCCTCACTGACCACAAGAATTTGATTTACCTAGAGTCGGCGAAGCTCTTGAACCCTAGACAGGATAGGTGGGCCTTGTTTTTTACACGTTTTGATTTTGTGGTTTCTTTTCTTCCTGGAACTAAGAATGTCAAGGCTGACGCCCTCTCTAGGAGCTTCTTTGCTGATTCTCCTGTGGTGACCAAGCCTGCTACCATCTTAGGCGAAGGGGTAGTTCGTTCTGCCATCTCGCCCGATTTGAAACGTGCTCTGGAAGAGTTCCAGGAGGACAAACCTGAGCGTTGTCCCATTGGAAAGTTGTATGTTCCTGACCAGTGGAAGAAGAGAGTGATGTCTGAAGTTCATTGCTCTGCTTTGGCTGGTCATCCAGGTATTTTTGGTACTAGAGATCTGGAGAGTCGGTCTTTTTGGTGGCCCTCCTTGTCTCATGATGTCAGGAATTTTGTGCAGTCCTGTGGGACGTGCTCCCAGTCTAAATCGTGTTCTCGCTCTAGTGGGTTGTTGATGCCTTTGCCTGTCCCCAAGAGGCCATGGACCCATATTTCAATGGATTTCATCTCTGATATGCCTGTCTCTCAAAGGATGACTGTTATTTGGGTGATTTGTGATAGGTTCTCTAAGATGGTTCATCTTGTACCACTCCCTAAGTTGCCGTCTTCCTCTGAATTGGTGCCCCTGTTTTTACAACAGGTGGTTCGCTTGCACGGGATTCCTGAGAACATTGTATCTGACAGAGGAGTCCAGTTTGTGTCTAGATTTTGGAGAACTTTCTGTTCCAAGCTGGGAATTCAGTTGTCCTTCTCCTCTGCTTTTCACCCTCAGACCAATGGGCAGACAGTGAGAACAAACCAGACCTTGGAGTCATATTTGAGATGTTTTATTTCTGCTGATCAGGATGATTGGGTTTCATTTTTGCCCTTGGCCGAATTTGCTTTAAATAATAGAGCTAGTTCTGCCACTTTGATGTCTCCTTTTTTTTGTAACTTTGGGTTTCATCCTCGATTTTCTTCAGGGCAGGTGGAGCCCTCTGCCTGCCCAGGGGTTGACACTGTGGTGGAGAGAATGCACCGGATCTGGGACCAAGTGGTGGATAAGTTATCTCTCTACCAGGAAAAGGCCCAGCGGTTTTCCAACCGACATAGGACCATTGGTCCCCAGTTTAAGGTTGGTGATATGGTGTGGTTATCATCAAAAAATATTGCTATGAAGGTGGCTTCTCCTAAGTTTAAGCCTAGATTTATTGGACCTTACAAGATTTTGGAGATTATTAATCCGGTCTCCTTTCGTTTGGCTCTTCCTGTCACATTTAAAATCCATAATGTGTTCCATAAATCTTTGTTGAAGAGGTTTGTTTAACCTGTTGTTCCGGGGGTTGCACCTCCAGACCCTGTATTGGTTGAAGGTAACATGGAATATGAGGTAGAGAAAGTACTGGATTCCCGTCTGGCTAGACGGAGACTCCAGTATTTGGTTAAGTGGAAGGGTTATGGTCAGGAGGATAATTCCTGGGTCTTTGCCTCTGATATTCATGCCAAAAGATTGGTGCGTGCCTTTCATCGGGCTCACCCTGATCGCCCTGGTGGCGTGGTTGAGGGATCGGTGAGGTACTGTTGTGAGTTCATTTTCCCCTTCACTACTGAGGCCCGAGGAACTCCCTCTTCTGGTGAAGAAAGGTAGTGAGCCTGATTGTCAAATACCTGGGGCTGATGATGATGACTGGCTGAGTGGAGTTAATGACTGGATATAAGGCTGCCGACGCCCTTCTGACCTGCGGGTGATTTCTCTGTGGACTTCTAGGAAACCAGTCTGATTCCTGCTCATCTAAAGCTAAGAGTTCTGCTTTGCCTTTTTGCATTAGTGTTTTTTTTTCCTTGCTTTTCTGGATTCTGCCATTCCCTGCTGGGGTGAGCTGAATCTCCTTTTGCCTGTTGCTCTGTCTTCAGAATATTCCTGAGTACTGACATAGCTTTTTTGAAGCCTAGCGTCTTCAGGGCCTTTTTACTGTCAGTTTGTTGGCTCTTATTTTCATAGGGTTTTTCACGGATTGCAGACAGCAGCCTTCCTGTCCTTTACTATCTAAGCTAGCGTGGGCCCCATCTTTGCTCAGTCTATCTTTCTGTCTGTGTTTTGTTCTTTCTTCTTGCTTCACCGTCATTATATGTGGGGGGCTGCCTTTTGCTTTGGGGTCTGCTCTGGGGCAGTTTAGATTTCCCTTTCTGTCTTTAGGCTATGTAGTCCTCCGGCTGTGATCAAGGGGCCTAGGGCATCGTAGGAGCCCCCCACGGCTACTGCTAGTTGTTGTTGATAGGTTCAGGGGTCTGCAATCCGATAGCTGCCAACTTCTCTGGTTTTCTGGACTTAGCTAGCATTTCTATTTTTGCCTCCTACGGTGACTCAATCATAACACCCGCAGCTGAAACACTTTTAAGAGACGTCCTGGCGCTTGCTGGTCTTTCTTGGGCGCCCTGGAGCCTTTTTGGCAACAAGGGAACCTCTCTCCTTGAAGTTCTAGATGATGCGATAGATTGTTGACTGAGGTGCAATCTTTCTAGCTGTGATACTCTTCCCTGTTAGGCCATTTTTGTGCAGTGCAATGATGACTGCACGTGTTTCTTTAGAGATAACCATGGATAACAGAAGAGAAACATTGATGCCAAGCACCAGCCTCCTTTTAAAGTGTCCAGTGGTGTCATTCTTACTTAATCATGACAGATTGATCTCCAGCCCTGTCCTCATCAACACCCACACCTGTGTTAATGGAGCAATCACTGAATCGATGTTAGCTGGTCCTTTTAAGGCAGGGCTGCAATGATGTTGAAATGTGTTTTGGGGGATAAAGTTCATTTTCTAGGCAAATATTGACTTTGCAAGTAATTGCTGTTAAGCTGATCACTCTTTATAACATTCTGGAGTATATGCAAATTGCCATTAGAAAAAATGAA
The DNA here is from genome assembly GCF_039654945.1 of Dendrobates tinctorius. Taxonomy (NCBI): domain Eukaryota; kingdom Metazoa; phylum Chordata; class Amphibia; order Anura; family Dendrobatidae; genus Dendrobates; species Dendrobates tinctorius. The sequence goes on from NW_027361848.1 coordinate 4,337,503, forward strand.
GCAGTAGACTTTGTAAAAATTAATATTTGTGTCATTCTCAAAACTTTTGGCCATGACTGTAGTATATATGTAGTATGTATGTTTTTTTTTGTTTTTTTTTTACATTCAACACATTAGCCGGATGATGGGACTACTACTGTCCCATCATTGGCTAATGTGTCAATCACTGTCATTGTAGCAGGCATCGCCCGATGGGACTTGTAGTCCCATCGGACGCTGCCTGCACACACACAAGACCCTCGGCAGGCCCGCACAGACCACCAGCAGCCGGCACAGACCACCGACAGCTGGCACAGGCCCCTCGAGAGGCCCGTACAGACCACCAGCACCCGGCACAGACCACCGACAGCTGGCACAGGCCCCCGAGAGGCCCGTAGAGACCACCAGCAGCCAGCACAGGCCCCCAACAGCCGGCACAGACCACCGACAGCCGGCACAGGCCCCCGAAAGGCCCGTACAGACCACCGGCAGCCGGCACAGGCCCCCGACAGGCCTGTACAGACCCCCGACAGGCCCGTACAGACCACCGACAGGCCCGTACAGACCACCGGCAGCCGGCACAGGTCCCCAACAGTCGGCACAGACCCCCGAGAGGCCCGTACAGACAACCGGCAGCCGGCACAGGCCCCCGAAGTCGACACAGACCCCCGATAGGCCTGTGCAGACCACCGGCAGCCGGCACAGGCCCCCGACAGTCGGCACAGACCCCCGAGAGGCCCGCACAGACCCCGCCCACACACACAGACATGCACAGTGTCCGCCCACGCACTGCCCACACACTTCCCCCCTCCCAAACAGGATGTACAAGGCAAGAAAGGGTTTTTTTTATTTCCGATATTTCTGTCCCATTGACTTGAATGGGACTTCCGGTATCGGAATCGGCGATACCCAATACTTTTTGTGTATCGGGCCGATCCAATCTGATCCGATATTTCTGAATATCGGATGGTATCGCTCAACACTAGCGATGACCCGGTCCGTGGCCCTGGGCGCCCAAGAAATGGGGAGATGTAGTTATTGGTAGAATAGTTTGTGACGCCACCTGTGGTGTTTGACAAATGTGGTGTTAGGCCAACGCTGCATGCAGATCCGCTGGGACTGATGGTATGTGCAGCTTAGATGGTAAAGCTCCCCACAGGTGGAGCTGTAGTTCCAGGGCAGTGTAGATGTAGCTGGCACGGGGATGTAGCAGTGCCGAAAGCGTAGGGAACAGACAAGACACAGCGGTTGTAGTTTCTGTACCTTTACTGAGTATATGCAGTCCAGAGTCCTGATTACAGATGGTATTGGAGCAGGTTAGCCTGGAAGCAGATCAGGATTCTCTCTCAGCAGAAGGGCTGTGCAGTCTCCTTCCTAGCGCTTTGTAGTGTGAAGCACTCCAGTACTTAATTACTCTGAAATGCCTCTCTTCAGATGTTCCTAGAACTATACTTGTATGACAGACAGCTGTAGCCTCTCTCGGGGACTCCTCTCCTGAGTCCTGGCTCTCTATTCAATTGCTGTTGTGTCCCAAGTGTTTGGTGAGAGCAGGGCATTTACAGCCTCCTACTCCTCTGGTATCTGTGGCAGGACCGTTAGTATCCGTACCACCGTGGAGACCAAGCTCCAGTCTTTGCGCTCTAGCGGTGAGGGAGCTCTCCTCCCGGAGCTCAACCTCCACACGTCTGCACACGTGGACCTCACACTATCTGCTCCTATTTCCTCCTGGCCCTCAGAGAGCACTCCTCACCTTAATCTTGGTTCAGAGCTCCCCCTGCTGGCCAGGAGTGGAACAGTGTAGCATGTATAAGGTTAATTGCTGGAGAGACCCATCACTGCTTCCAAGCCTGGCATTACCCTCCCCTGGAGGAAGGTAAAGCCAGTGTTGAGACCATACTCCTGGGGGCGCCACATTCCCCCCTAGTGCAAGTCAGCACTCCTGGGCTGAGCAAAAAGAAACATAAATAACATATAAACATTTGAACAATAATATTTGTACAAGATTTGAAAAAGGAAAAATGTACAAAAACCAAGAGCTCAAAAATGGTCTTATGATGATAAGTCCAGCATCAATGTCCATGGTCCATTCCTGGCAAATGGTAAACTATTTATAAATAAAGTAATAAAGACCACACACAAGTCCTGTGGTTCAGTGTCCATAAAAACAAATTCCAAAGGAAACTCTTACAGGTTACCTGTAGGTACAAAACTTGAAAAACAGTTACATATTTACATACGCAATTTCAACAATTACATTACTTTATATACGGTATCTAACTGGTAGTATGCCTTGTGTGGTACGAGTAGATGTGCGTAACACCAGTGCTGTAGTGTGTGAGGTACTAGGTACACTACTGGGGATTCTACCTGGCACAGGTGTACGTGATTGTCTAGTAACTCTTGGACTCACCACGGGCACTACAGGTTCACCACTGGCAGGGCGAGGGTCCTCTGGCTCCACTCCTCCATCTTTGCTAACAAGGCATACTTTGGCATTATCAAAGTTCGAGGGCAGAATTGTATAGGGCTCCTCTTCCTATTGATCATCCAGCTTATGCAGTCTTCTTTTTCTCTTGAGAACTTGTTCTCCCGGCAAAAAAGGAACAGCAGGTGCATTTTGGTTATAAAGTCTCTCCTGCTTCTGCCTTGCCTGAGCCAGACTCTTCTCCACACACTCCTGTACCCTTTTGTACTGCTGCTGCCTCTCCTTGTCCCAGTCAGCACCTGGTGACATTACTTCAGGCATCAGGACTCCCAAGTCCAAATCAATAGGCAGCTTACCAGGCCTTGCTCTCATCAGGTACGCTGGAGTACAGTTGGTAGACTTCACTGGGATATGGTTGTAGAGGTCCACCAGATTGGGCAACTTTTCTGGCCACAGATTTCTCTCCTCCAAAGGCAATGTCTTCAGTAAATCGATCACTACCTGGTTCATCTTCTCGCACATGCCGTTGGTCTGTGGGTGATAAGGTGTTGTCCGGATCTTCTTACACCCATATAAGTTGCAAAATTCATGGAACACTTCTGCCTCGAAAGCTGGACCTTGGTCTGTCAGCACCCTCTCAGGATAACCATGTGTTCTACAGAAGTGCTGTTGGAATGCTCTGGCCGCTGTCCTGGCCGTTAGATCTTTGACGGGCACAACCACCAGGAATCTTGAATAGTGGTCCACAATGGTAAGGGCATAGAGGTAGCCTGACCGGCTTGGGACCAGCTTCACATGGTCCAGGGCTACCAACTCCAGGGGCTGTTTGGTGATGATTGGCTGTAAGGGAGCTCTCTGGCTGTCTCAATCCTTTCTGCGCAGGTTACACTGTCCACACTCCCAGCACCACCTCTCAATGGCCTTCCGCATGCCAGTCCAGTAGAACCTCTCTCGGAGCAATGTTTCCAACTTCTTCCATCCAAAGTGTCCAGCTCCATTGTGGTATGCTCCTAGAACTATTGATGCATCTCTCTTTGGGACCACCACCTGCCAGACTAGCTCATGTGTGCGGGCATTGTTACTCCTCCGACACAGCTTCCCTTCATAAATGAACAGCCAACCTCTTTCCTTCCACAACTGGTGAGTTTCTTCAGGAGCATTCAACTCCAGGCGCGAGTCACCTTGCGTCAGCAGCTCTTTCACCAGGTGGACTGCAGGGTCATTATCTTGCGCTTCTGCCCAATCATGATGGGGCAACGGATTCAGAGTGACTTCCTTCAAGCCAGGCCGCCTGTTTCTCACTCCTTGAGCACGTTGGGCCGCCAGTGGCCGGTGGAAGGGAGACAATTCTACCTCTTCCAGAGCCTCAGGGTCTTCTCCTGCATCTGGCAGATTAGGCATCCTGGATAGCGCATCAGCATTGGCATTCTTGTGCCCTGCCCGGTACTTGATGGTAAACTCATAATTGGATAACCGAGCCATCCATCACTGCTCCAGTGCTCCTAACTTGGCAGTGTCCAAGTAGGTCAACGGGTTGTTGTCCGTGAAGATTGTAAATTTGGCCGAAGCTAGGTAATGCTTGAACCTTTCGGTGACAGCCCAGACTATGGCAAGGAACTCCAGCTTGAAAGAACTGTAATTATCAGGGTTCCTCTCAGTGGGACACAGCTTCCTGCTGGCGTAGGAGATCACTCTCTCTTTTCCATTCTGTACCTGCGACAGTACTGCTCCTAATCCCACGTTGCTGGCATCCATGTACAGCACAAAGGGTTTGTCATAATCTGGGTAGGCCAGAACTTCTTCACCTGTGAGAGCCATCTTCAATCTGGTGAACGACCTCTCCAACTCTTCAGTCCATTCAAATGTGGAATTCTTCTGCTTGCCTTTCTTGGACTGCCCCACCAGAAGGTTTTGCATCGGGGTGGCTATTTCAGTAAAGCCTTTGATGAATCTCCGGTAGTAGCCTACCAGTCCAAGGAATTGGCGTACCTTATGGAGGTTGCTGGGCTTCGTCCAGTCCCGGATGACCGTGACCGTGTCAGGATCTGGTGCCACACCTTCTGCACTGATCACATGACCGAGGTACTGCACCTTAGGCTTCAGGGGGTGGCATTTTGAAGGCTTCACTTTCAGGCCAAAATTGGACAAAGCTTCAAACACTTCGGCCAGGTGTTCCAGATGCTCTTCATAGGTCTTGGAGAAAACGATGACACCATCCAAGTACAACAGGACTGTTTCAAAGTACATGTGTCCCAGGCAACACTCCATCAGCCGCTGAAATGTTCCTGGAGCAGTGCAGAGTCCAAATGGCATATAATTGAACTCACAGAGACCCATTGGAGTGGTAAATGCAGTTTTCTCCTTGTCTGCCTCTGCCACGGGAACCTGCCAATACCCACTGGTCAGATCTAAGGTGGAAAGAAGTTAGCAGTTTTAAGTGCAGCTAATGACTCTTCAATTCTAGGCAATGGGTAGGCATCTTTATGTGTGATACTGTTAATCTTCCTGTAATCAACACACATTCTCATAGTACCATCCTTTTTCTTTACAAACACTATTGGAGCTGCCCATGGGCTACAACTGTCCCTAATGACCCCAGCTTCCTTCATCTCTTTCAACATACTCTTAGCACATTGGTACTGTGCTGGGGGTATAGGTCTGTACCTCTCCTTTATGGGTGGATGGTCTCCAGTGGGGATATGATGTTGCACCCCTTTTGCCTGCCCAAAATCTAGTGGGTGTTTGCTGATTACCCGCTCATACTCTTGTGTCACTCTGTAAACCCCATTTCTCTGGTGCGAAGGTGTAGAGTCAGTTCCCACCTCCAGTTGCTGGCACCACTCTTCTAGCTGCTTCACAGGGCCATTGTCCTCCACTGGATCGGATGAGACCAAAGGCTCTGCTGCCTGCAATGAGTTGTTATTAACAGTGAGCAGTTTAGCAACTGTGGTGTACCAAGGTATTGTGGCTTCCTCCTCCCCACAATTCAGAAGGCGTACAGGTACTCTCCCCTTTCGTACATCAACCACCCCTCTGGCTGTCAGGACAGTGGGCCTGCTATCTGAATATACTGGATCTACCAATGCCTGGTAATCCTGCCTTCTGAGCCCTATGGCTGCCCGACACCAAACCAACATTTCACATCTGGGGGGTATTACAGTGGGAAAAGCATCACTCACTCTGACGCTGCCAATCTCTCCGCCAGAGAGTTCTACCTGTTGCCTTTGCATCAGGGCTCGGATCTCCTTCTGCAGGGCTCGTTGTTCACCGGAACCAGCAGTCTCAGCCACCTGTTGTAACAAGATAATAACCTCGGACAGACAGTTTTTAATTACATTTGTACCAAGAGTCATCATGGGATTACATTCACGTCGGTCAATATCAACAACTATCAGACCTTGTGATTTTAGCTCCACCCGCCCCACTTTAACAGAAATTTCCTTGCATCCAATCTGCGGCAAGGTATGACTATTACTAACAACTACAGTTAGTTCATCAGCGGGACCACGGGTGAGTTCAGAATCAGCCCAGTACCTCTTGTACAAAATATACGTCATAGTGGTCACCTGGGAGCCAGTGTCCAGCAAAGCGTTCATGGGGATGCCGTCAATCACCACAGGAAGGATCGGTCTCCCTCCCACATACTTGGCTCTCCAGTTCTTTGGGTCTGCTGAACCTACCCCTGAGGGTTGGCCCTTTGCCCCAGGGGTTGCTCGTTTAAAGGACATTACCTGGCCAGATGACCTGCCTTGTAACAGCGGCGACAGATGGGACGTCCGTCCTGGTCGTAGCGATCGTTGTTCCTTCCTCGAAGTGGCGGGGTTCTCCTCCTCCGGAGCCACGGGACATCCTCCGGACTGGAAGCAAGCTTGACCTTTTCTTTGGAGGAATCCTGCAGGGACTGCATGGTTCTGGTGAGTGCAGCCATCCCTTTGGTCAACTCCTGGACCTGAAGACGCATCTCCTCTGTTGGATCTTTTATCCAGGGTCTGGGCATCAGCCTCCACAGGGATGGAAGGAAAGGATGTAGCTTCCTGATAGTAGGTGATCGCTGGGCGCCTAGCTGGCGCTGGACGGCTGTCAGAGGATTCCTGCAGTACCCGGATAGCCCTGTCCTTAAACTCAGCAAAGTTCAAATCAGGGTTTTGCAGGGTAATGATGCGTAACTGTCCTCTGTGGGTACAGGACAGGAGTCCTTCGATGAACTGCTCCTTTAACAATTTGTCTTCTTCTTTCACACTATCAGAGTCAACTTGCTTAACTGCTCGCAGCGCCTCCTGCAGGTTGAGGGCATAGTCCCTGATACTGTCCTGCGCCCTCTGCTTACAGCCAAAGAACCGCATCTTAATTTCAGCTGCCGTGCGGGTGTCAAAAGTGCTCTTCAGTTTGGCCAGTACCTTTGCAAAAGTCTCTTTATCAGTGTCCGGCCAGGCTTTCACTTCTCTCAGCGCTGCACCCGTTAGCTGTCCAATCAGGATATTCACTTTCTGGTCTTCAGACAGAGGGTAAACTTTAAACAAGCTGCACAGTCTTTCTTTAAATTCACTCAGGGTATGTGACTCACCCGAGTACTGCGGTAGCCAGGCCACTCCCGGTATGTAGGGCATGGATAGCGGCATTATGGGGACCACTGCAGCGGGTGCTCCTCCTGGTGGTACCGCGAGGTTAGCAACGGCGTCCGCCGCTGCATTGGCTTGCGGCGCGGACATCTTCTCCCCCCCTAGTTAACGTTAGCCAAGGCCGGGGAGTTGTGTGAGCTCACCGGCTGCCGCTTCACTGGCCCGACTGTTATGAGCTCATTTTCTCCTTCACCTTTGATGTCCGATGAACTCCCTCTGCTGGCGAAATGAGTAAGTGTAATTGATTTGGATGGGAAAAACCTGTCATCTGAACAGGTGGAGTGTGATTGGACATCCGGAATCTCTGAGTGGACATAAGGCCGCCGACGCCCTGCTGGGTTGCTGGTGATCCTCTCTGCTCTGAGCTCTGGCCTCCAGTTTAGTCCTGTCTACTAAAGCTAAGTTTTTGCTCTGCTATTGTTCCATGAGATTTTGTCTGGTTTACTTAGTGTTTGTGTTCAGCCAGCCCTGGTTGGAACTGGCTGAACTCCATTTTTGTCTCTGATCAGTTGATCTCTTTGCTCTGTTTTCAGAATATACCTGAGTGCTGATATAGTGATTTTGAAGTCTAGTGACTTCAGGGCTTTTTCTATCAGACGTGTTGGACATTATTTTTTGGCAGGGTTTTTGCGTGATTGCAGATAGTTGCTTTTCTTTCCTGTCCTATCTAGTTAGTGAGGGCCCCATCGTTTGCTCAGCCTGTCTTTCTGTCTGTGTTTGTGTTTTCATCTGTTTTCACCATCAATACATGTTGGGGGCTGTCTATTGCTTTGGGGTCTGCTCTGGGGCAGTTTAGATTTCCCCTTTCTTTCTTTAGGTTTATTTAGTTCTCCAGCTGTGAACGAGGTGTCTAGGACCACCGTAGGAACACCCCACGGCTACTGTTAGTTGTTGTGAATAGGATCAGGGCTCTGCAATCCTATAGCTACCAACCTCTCCGGTTTTCTGGACTTAGCTTGTATTTTTGTTTTTTCCTCCTCCGGTGACTCATTCATAACAGAATCACCAGCCATACCGCAGATTCTAGGGTACTCAATAGCAGAAAAGAATTGTAAAAAAAAATAAATAAATAAAAGTGTCAGAATTTTTTTTTATGTATATTTTTTTCCTCTTTTTATCTGGGGCCGTAGGAGGAATATTCTTAATGGAGATTAAGCAATTATCTGATCGTGTGGAGCAGCTGGCTGCTGAAGTGCAGGGAATTTACGCCTATCTTGCTCATTCACATGCTGCTGAACCAAAGATTCCTACTCCTGATGTGTTTTTTGGGGATCGGTCTAAATTTTTGAATTTTAAGAATAATTGTAAATTATTTCTTGCCTTGAAGCCTAACTCATCGGGGAGCTCTGCGCAGCAGGTTAAAATTGTCATCTCTTTGCTGCACGGCGATCCCAGGATTGGGCGTTTTCTTTGAGACCGGATGATCCTATTCTTACTAATGTGGACGCATTTTTTCAAGCCTTGGGGTTGTTGTATGATGAACCTAATGCTATTGATCAAGCTGAGAAAGCCCTGTTGGCATTGAGCCAGGGTCAGGATTCTGCAGAGTTATACTGTCAAAAATTCCAAAAGTGGGCGGTCCTTACTACCTGGAATGATGGTGCCTTGGCAGCTCTCTTTCGGAAGGGTTTGTCAGAAACCGTAAAAGATACTATGGTGGGATTTCCTGTACCCTCTGGTCTTGACGATTCTATGTCATTAGCCATTCAGGTTGATCGGCGTTTACGTGAACGTAAAAGTACATGAGAAATGTTGCCACCTGTTGAACAAATGTCTGAACCTATGCAAAGTGATAGAGTTTTGTCTAGGGCGCAACGACAGGAGTTCAGAAGGCGTAATAAGCTGTGTTTTTTCTGTGGAGATGCCTCTCATATGATTTCTGTCTGCCCTAAACGAGAGAAATGTTTTGCACACACATTTGCTGTGGGTGGTGTTCAACCTAAGTTTCTTCTGGCAATTACTCTGATCTGCTCCCTGTCCACATTTTCCGCTAAGGCTTTTGTGGATTCGGGAGCGGCTCTGAACCTGATGGACTTGGATTTTGCTAAACGTTATGGGTTTCCTATGACACCTCTGCGGACTCCTATCCCTTTGAGGGGTATTGATGCTACTCCTTTGGTGAAGAATAAACCTCAGTTTTGGACCCAGGTGGTAATGCGGGTCGCCCCAGACCATCAAGAAAATTGCAGATTTTTGGTGTTGCATAATTTGCATGATACCATTGATCTGGGATTTCCCTGGTTGCAAATCCATAATCCAGTTTTGGATTGGAAATCAGTGTTAGCCCTGACGAAGAGGGAAGCCCCCCTCGAAACATGTTGGTTGGTTTGTGCCTCTCGTGCACCTGTCCTCCTCCCTGCCTGTGACGTCACAGTAGCTCCGCCCCCCCACTCTCGCCGCGTCCTCGTCAATACTTCCGGCTGGAGTACACGAGGTGCTGGCGTCTACCCGCTCCCCTATTACACGCTGCATAGCTTATCGCTCCATCAGCAGCCGCTGCCTCAGCCAGAGCCTCTGCCTCAGCCGCTGCCTCAGCCAGTTTGCGCCAGAGCAATCACCAGAAGTAAGTGCATAGAAGTCCTATTAGGACTAACTGATTATTGGAACGCTAGCATAATTAGGGTATCTAGTGGATCCCTCCTTACACTGCATCGCCTGTCACTCTATCAGCAGCTGCTGCCTCAGCCAGACTGCGACAGAGCAATTACCAGAAGTAAGTGCATAGAAGTCCTACCAGGACTAACTGGCTACTGGAACGCTAGCACTATTTGTGGGTTTAGTGGATCCCTCCTTACCCAGCACTTTGTCATTTTTTTCAACAGTGGATATCGTCCCTGCACTGGCTCTAAATAAAGCCAACAAAGACCATTATAAAGAGTCTATCAGGATTTACACCTGGGTAGCATAACAAATCTAGCACAAGTAAGTGCATATGTACCCCAGGAACTGGGACTGAATATCAAGGTTGTGGTCACTGTTAGTAATTGAAATTCTCTTCATATTTAGTATTGTATCAATTGATCCACCATAAAGGGAACACCCCGAAGAGAATATAAACGTTAAGATACAACCAGTGAGTATGGTGGACATGCAAGGAGTGGTGTGACCTTTTGTATGTTTTATTGGTACCTTAATATATCATTGTTCCAATAGCATCAGCAGCTATCAAAAACGAGATCTCTACCATCAGAAAACCTTCAAACTACTTACCACGTAGACATCTCAACTTACACAGAATATTATACATCAACTTCATTTTTAAGTAAGTACGTATAACTGTTGTTAAGTATTTATTTCCCCTTTTTTTTTTTGTATACATCTGCTCAGCATAGCGCGGTGAATCACACAAATATACGGTTCTCTCAGACTTTATAACAGGAGCCAACACAGTCCTGTCTCTTCACCAGCTGCATCTGAGTTTTTTGGATAGGTAGCGCCCGTGTTACTTTACCGTAATTATTTTTCAAATCCATAATCCAGTTTTGGATTGGAAATCAGTGTCTGTGGTGAGTTGGGGTTGTCAGTGTGCTCTTGGTGATGCTCCTGTTTTCTCCAGCTCTCCCCAGTCGCATGATGTTCCTGACTATTTAGCTGATCTTTATGATGTATTTAGTGAGAATAAGTCTGCGTCTTTGCCTCCTCATAGGAGTTATGACAGTGCAATTGAGTTGAGCCCTGGGTGTAAAATTCCCAAAGGTTGACTTTTCACTTTATCTGTACCCGAGCATGAGGCTATGCGATCTTATATTAAGGAGTCGTTGGAGAAGGGTCATATTAGACCATCCTCTTCACCCTTGGGTGCTGGGTTTTTTTTTTGTGGCCAAGAAAGATGGTTCATAAAGGCCTTGTATTGACTATCGTTCCCGCAACAAAATTAATGTTAAATATCAGTATCCGTTACCCCTGATTGCTGATCTATTCTCCAGAGTTAAAGGTGCTCGCTGGCTTACCAAGCTTGACCTCAGGGGGACGTATAATCTTATTCGCATTAAGCATGGGGATGAATGGAAGACAGCGTTTAATACTCCGGAGGGACATTTTGAGTACCTGGTGATGCCTTTTGGGCTCACTAATGCCCCTTCTGTCTTCCAGTGCTTCAGGAATGATATTTTCCGGGACTTTGCGGATAAATTTTTGATCATCTATCTGGATGATATTTTGATCTTTTCCAGGGATTGTGACTCTCATGTGGAACATGATCGGACTGTGTTCTGGATTTTGAGGGAGAATTTCCTGTATGTTAAGGGATCGAAATGCCTTTTTGGTGTACAGAGGATTTCATTTTTGGGATTCATTTTGTCTCCGTCAACTATTGAAATGGACCCGGCCAAGGTACAGGCCATTTATGATTGGGTTCAGCCCACTTCTTTGAAGGCCCTCCAGAGGTTTTTGGGTTTTGCTAATTTTTATCGTAAATTTATAGCTAATTTTTCTGGTATTGCCAAACCATTGACTGATTTGACTAAGAAGGGTGCTGATGTGCTGAATTGGTCTCCAGAGGTTGTTTCTTCCTTTCAGGAGCTGAAGCGGAGGTTCACTTCTGCTCCGGTTTTGCGGCAACCTGATGTCTCACTCCCGTTTCAGGTAGAGGTGGACGCTTCTGAGATTGGTGCAGGAGCTGTTTTGTCACAAAAAGATCCGGTAACATCTAAAATGAATCCCTGTGCTTTCTTTTCCCGAAAGTTCTCCCCATCCGAACGCAACTATGATGTGGGGAATCGGGAACTGTTAGCCATGAAATGGGCATTTGAGGAGTGGAGACATTGGTTGGAGGGAGCTAAACATCAAGTCGTGGTCCTTACTGACCACAAGAATTTGATTTACCTTGAGTCGGCCAAACGCTTGAATCCTAGACAGGCTAGGTGGGCCTTGTTTTTCACACGTTTTGATTTTGTGGTCTCTTTTCTTCCGGGCACTAAGAATGTCAAGGCAGACGCCCTCTCTAGGAGTTTCTTTGCTGATTCTCCTATTGTGACCAAGCCTGCTACCATCTTAGGTGAGGGGGTAGTTCTTTCTGCCATCTCGCCCGATTTGAAACGTGCTCTGGAAGAGTTTCAGGAGGACAAACCTGAGCGTTGTCCCATTGGAAAATTGTGTGTTCCTGACCAGTGGAGGAAGATAGTAATGACTGAAGTTCATTTCTCCGCATTGGCTGGTCATCCAGGTGTTTTTGGTACTAGAGATTTGGTGAGTCGGTCTTTTTGGTGGCCCGCCTTGTCTCATGATGTCAGGAATTTTGTGCAGTCCTGTGGGACTTGCTCCCGTCTAAACCTTGTTCTCGCTCTAGTGGGTTGTTGATGCCTTTGCCGATGCCCAGGAGGCCATGGACCCATATTTCAATGGATTTTATTTCTGATATGCCTGTCTCTCATAGAATGACTGTTATTTGGGTGATTTGTGATAGATTCTCTAAGATGGTCCATCTTGTACCACTCCCTAAGTTGCCATCTTCCTCAGAGTTGGTGCCCTTGTTTTTGCAACAGGTGGTTCGCTTGCAAGGTATTCCTGAGAACATTGTGTCTGACAGAGGAGTTCAGTTTGCTTCTAGATTTTGGAGGACTTTTTGTTCCAAGCTGGCAATTCAGTTGTCCTTCTCCTCTGCGTTTCACCCTCAGACCAATGGGCAGACGGAGAGAACAAACCAGACTTTGGAGTCTTATTTGAGATGTTTTATTTCTGCTGATCAGGATGATTGGGTTTCATTTTTGCCCTTGGCCGAATTTGCTTTAAATAATAGAGCTAGTTCTGCCACTTTGATGTCACCTTTTTTGTAACTTTGGGTTTCATCCTCGATTCTCTTCAGGGCAGGTGGAGTCTTCTGCCTGCCCAGGTGTTGACACTGTGGTGGAGAGAATGCACCAGATCTGGGACCAAGTGGTGGATAAGTTGTCTCTCTCCCAGGAAAAGGCCCAGCGGTTTTCCAACCGGCATTGGATCAATGGTTTCCCGGTTTAAGGTGGGTGATATGGTTTGGTTGTCATCAAAGAATATCACTATGAAGGTGGCTTCTCCAAAGTTTAAAGCAAGATTCATTGGACCTTACAAGATTTTGGAGATTCTTAATCCGGTCTCTTCCTGTTACTGTACATTGAAGATCCATAACTTGTTTCATAAGTCTCTGTTAAAGAGGTTTGTTGAGCCAGTAGTTCCTGTGGTGGCACCTCCTGACCCTGTATTGGTTGAAGGTAATGTGGAATATGAGGTTGAAAAGATACTGGATTCTCATCTGGCTAGACGGAGACTCCAGTATTTGGTTAAGTGGAAGGGTTATGGCCAGGAGGATAATTCTTGGGTCTCTGCATCCGATATTCATGCCGAAAGATTGGTTCATGCTTTTTATCGGGCCCATCCTGATCGGCCTGGTGGTGTGGATGAGGGTTTGGTGACCCCTCCTCAAGGGGGAGGTACTGTTATGAGCTAATTTTCTCCTTCACCTTTGATGTCCGATGAACTCCCTCTGCTGGCGAAAGGAGGTAGTGAAATTGATTTGGATGGGAAAAACCTGTCATCTGAACAGGTGGAGTGTGATTGGACATCCGGAATCTCTGAGTGGATATAAGGCCACCGACGCCCTGCTGGGTTGCTGGTGATCCTCTCTGCTCTGAGCTCTGGCCTCCAGTTTAGTCCTGTCTACTCAAGCTAAGTTTTTGCTCTGCTATTGTTCCATGAGATTTTGTCTGGTTTACTTAGTGTTTATGTTCAGCCAGCCCTGGTTGGGACTGGCTGAACTCCATTTTTGTCTCTGATCAGTTGATCTCTTTGCTCTGCTTTCAGAATATACCTGAATGCTGATATAGTGATTTTGAAGTCTAGTGACTTCAGGGCTTTTTCTATCAGACGTGTTGGACATTATTTTTTGGCAGGGTTTTTGCGTGATTGCAGACAGTTGCTTTTCTTTCCTGTCCTATCTAGTTAGTGAGGGCCCCATCGTTTGCTCAGCCTGTCTTTCTGTCTGTGTTTGTGTTTTCATCTGTTTTCACCATCAATACATGTTGGGGGCTGTCTATTGCTTTGGCGTCTGCTCTGGGGCAGTTTAGATTTCCCCTTTCTTTCTTTAGGTTTATTTAGTTCTCCAGCTGTGAACGAGGTGTCTAGGACCACCGTAGGAACACCCCACGGCTACTGTTAGCTGTTGTGAATAGGATCCAGGGCTCTGCAATCCGCTAGCTACCAACCTCTCCGGTTTTCTGGACTTAGCTTGTATTTTTGTTTTTTCCTCCTCCGGTGACTCATTCGTAACACCCGACGCTCTGGGCTGTAGGCCTCAGCTCCTCCTCTCGCACGCTGTCCTCTCTTCCCGCGCGGCACTTCACTTCTTCGCGCTATGCGGCAGGCTCCGCCCATGAAAGCCCGCCTCTTTCTTCCCGTGCGTGCCAAGCAGCGCGGCAATGGCGGCAAATGGCGCCAAATTCACGCAGTTCACAAACACAGTCTATGGCACACAGGACCCGAGGATACCGGGCTCCGTAATCCTGTTCGTGACGCCAAATTGGGTCGCCCTCCCAGGGCTGTGGGGTACTCGGTACCGGGCAGGTGTCAGGGGGATGTGTCACAGCAGCGATGAACCGGTCCATGGCCCTGGGCGCCCAAGTAATGGGGAGATGTAGTTATTGGTAGAATAGTTTGTGACGCCACCCGTGGTGTTTGGCAAATGTGGTGTTAGGCCAACACTGCATACAGATCCGCTGAGACTGATGGTATGTGCAGCTCAGATGGTAAAGCTCCCCACAGGTGGAGCTGTAGTCGCAGGGCAGTGTAGATGTAGCTAGCACGGGGATGTAGCAGTGCCGAAAGCGTAGGGAACAGACAAGACACAGTGGTTGTAGTTTCTGTACCTTTACAGAGTATATGCAGTCCAGAGTCCTGATTACAGATGATATTGGAGCAGGTTAGCCTGGAAGCAGATCAAGATTCTCTCTCAGCAGAAGGGCTGTGCAGTCTCCTTCCTAGCGTTATGTAGTGTGAAGCACTCCAGTACTTAGTTACTCTGAAATGCCTCTCTTCAGATGTTCCTAGAACTATACTTGTATGACAGACAGCTATAGCCTCTCTCGGGGACTCCTCTCGTGAGTCCTGGCTCTCTATTCAATTGCTGTTGTGTCCCAAGTCTTTGGTGAGAGCAAGGCATTTACAGCCTCCTACTCCTCTGGTATCTGTGGCAGGACTGTTAGTATCCGTACCACCGTGGAGACCAAGCTCCAGTCTTTGTGCTCTAGCGGTGAGGGAGCTCTCCTCCCGGAGCTCAACCTCCACCCCGCTCCACATGTCTGCACACGTGGACCTCACACTATCTGCCCCTACTTCCTCCTGGCCCTCAGAGAGCACTCCTCACCTTAATCTTGGTTCAGAGCTCCCTCTGCTGGCCAGGAGTGGAACGGTGTTGCATGTATTAGGTTAACTGCTGGAGAGACCCATCACTGCTTCCAAGCCTGGCATTACCCTCCCCTGGAGGAAGGCAAAGCCAGTGTGGCGACCATACTCCTGGGGGTGCCACACAAGCAAAAGCCTCCAGCTAACCAGCGGTAAAATCAGGACTCCCAAGAGACTTACAGGCCCATAGGTCGCCCTCAGAGAGGCCGACGCCTGCAGCGGCTCCACTACCAGCTGACAGTAATGTGCTCAGGCGTCGGGATACAGCTGACGTGGCTGGGGAGAGACAGTGGTGTGACTCAGCAGCTTCAGCACTGCGGCCACAGCTGATTGTAGAGACTTCCATAGTGCGGGGAGACCCAGGAGAGACCCACCATCTGGATGCCCCAGGAGACTCACCAGCCCGCAGGTTGCCCTCAGAGGAACAGATGTCTGCAGCTGATCTGCTGCCTGCTGGCAAGGATGTGAGGAAGCTAGTGATGTTTCGTTCGTGAACGATCCAATACAAACAGTCGGCTCCCTGCTGTGACGAAAAAATGAGCCAGCTCTGCAGTGTGAACAAGCTGTTTGTTTGTTTTTCTGGAGCCTGGCAGCTTATCAGATTCAGCTTAGTGAAGCCTGACTGTGACTCTTCTGAGAGGAGGAGCAGTCAGGAGAGAGGGAGGTGTGTAATTGAGGACTGTAAATAAATGCACATGAGTTAACCCTTCAGTCCCAAATATGTCCTGCCAGTTCCTCCATGGCATATATGGCATGTGACTATGTGTAGGAGGATGTGTTTGTCATCATCATCATCTGCAATGACCTGTGCGTTACCTTTGATCCCAAATAAAGATCTACTTTACTGGCCCCTCATCCATGGCATAAACTTACAGTATATAGTATATGTAGGAGGAGAGACTCAGCACATTGTTTGGTATATCATCTTCTCAGTGTTAGGCCAGGTTTACATTGCGTTAATGGCCCTGCATTCAACGGGATCCGTTACATAGCGGCACTAATGCACCCATTGGCCGCAATGACACTAACGCATCCAAACGCATGCCAAAATCAGCATGATGCGTTACTTCATGACGCACCCCCAAATGCTGCAGCCCGCGTTCAAGGGTACGTCATGAAGTAACGCATCTTGCCGATTTTGGATGCGTTAGTGTCATTGCGGCCAAAGGGTGCGTTAGTGCCGCTATGTAACGGATCCCGTTGAACACAGGGCCATTAACGCAATGTGAACCTGGCTTAAGTCAGGACTGAGGAGGATTCAGGACAACACTACAGGGAGGAGGATAGACGACGTCAATTGCTGCTAAGGTCTCAGACTCACTTGCGAGAGACTAGCATAATTCTCGTGCGAGTCTCTCGCATGAAAACCTGGCACTGCCGCCAGCACTGGGACCGGAGCATGCAGCTACATGTATTTCTATGCAGCTGCACACTCTGGTCCGAGTGCCGGCGGCAGTGCCGGGTATTCATGCGAGAGACTCGCACGAAAATCACGCGAGTCTCTCGCAAGTGAGTCTGAACCCTAAGGGTAGGGTAAGTAATATAAAGTGATTTTAGGCAAAACCAGTGGAGAGATCAGGTCCAGCTCCAATCATTATATAGAGTTCAGCTGGTTTCACACTTGCATATTTTGGATGCACACGGATCCGTTTTTGTCTCCATTGACTTTCAGTGGTGATGGATGGGACTTGCGCGTGCATCCAGCTGTCACAGTTTTCCCACGGATCGCTGTGTCTGCATATTTTATCAGATGCACAAAAGCGCAACTTGTTGCAGTTTTGTGTCATCTGAAAAACACGCAGGCACAGGGACACGCATGGATCCGTAACTACACGTCTGGAATTAAAATGGAGCACGGATCCAGGTGAACACGGATCCATGTGCAGGGATCCGTTTTGCGGCACTGAGCATGCTCGGAAGCGAGGGATGTGCTGTATGGGAAAGTGATGAAACTGTATGGGAACAGACTGCAGACAATGTAGACTACGTCTGTATGCCGCTCTGTCATACAGTGATCTTTCCCGCCTCACTAGAAGGGCTTGTGCCCTATGTTACAGTGTGTTAATGTTAATAAAATGTATTGAGAGCATGTATTTGACATGGGGTCACCTGGTTAGGGGCTGCACGAGTGGGACTGCTTTCACACAAGTGTTTTGGTACGGCGCGTTGTGAAGCTTAGGATAGGAACAAAAAATGCCACAATACATGTTAAGACTACAACCGAGGAGCAGGGGCCTGATCACAAGAGCTGACAATCTGAGGAAACAGCAATGCTGAAAAACAGTCTACACTGCGTCACTAGATCCTTATACAGGTGAATAATGAGGCCTCACTGTACAGGAGAGACCGGAGCGAGGAGCAGGAGCCTGATCACAAGAGCTGACAATCTGAGGAAACAGCAATGCTGAATAACAGTCTACACTGCGTCACTAGATCCTTATACAGGTGAATAATGAGGCCTCACTGTACAGGAGAGACCGGAGCGAGGAGCAGGAGCCTGATCACAAGAGCTGACAATCTGAGGAAACAGCAATGCTGAATAACAGTCTACACTGCGTCACTAGATCCTTATACAGGTGAATAATGAGGCCTCACTGTACAGGAGAGAGTGGAGCGAGGAGCCGGGGCCTGGTCACAAGAGCTGACAATCTGAGGAAACAGCAATGCTGAATAACAGTCTACACTGCGTCACTAGATCCTTATACAGGTGAATAATGAGGCCTCACTGTACAGGAGAGAGTGGAGCGAGGAGCCGGGGCCTGGTCACAAGATCTGACAATCTGAGGAAACAGCAATGCTGAATAACAGTCTACACTGCGTCACTAGATCCTTATACAGGGGTATAATGAGTATATAGCAGCAAAACGGAATAAAATATAACTTTTAATATACCAATTAAAAAGTACCAAAAATAATGTCACCCACAAGTGAGTTTAAAAAAGATGCAAGATAAATGGGTGATCCTCAGAGGATACTTGCAAGCACCCAAACGCATCATATAAGAGATATAGAGTGTAACTGATGAAACAGATAACAACCTATATAATGGATACAGCATGAATGAAAGAATAGCACAATGCTATAGCCAATTGTACATGTATGCACATATATATTTCAAAGGCCAGACCACAGGTTCATAGCCTTCCATAAACGAGATTTCAAAAAAAAGGAACAATCTCACCGGTTTATGCAGACGGTCAGGAGTCACCAGGGATACTCTGTATGCCAACAGGAAGGTAGCGATGGGAAGACAATACCCTGTCAATTCCCTTACATGCTAACCATTAACTGATCCCCAGGCTCCTGCCCTTACAAGGGCAGTCCACAGCTAGCCCTATATTGCACATGCCCTGCACTTTCCCTATAAGGAGCGTCCCAACGCGTTTCATCCAAGTAACTCTTCAGGGGACTAACTTGTTTAAAGTGCCATAGTGCTATGGCTAAGAGACATACATCCTCCCGCTCTCTATGCTATCTGCTGTCAGCAGGCAGGAGCCTGGGGATCAGTTAATGGTTAGCATGTAAGGGAATTGACAGGGTATTGTCTTCCCATCGCTACCTTCCTGTTGGCATACAGAGTATCCCTGGTGACTCCTGACCGTCTGCATAAACCGGTGAGATTGTTCCTTTTCTTTTGAAATCTTGTTTATGGAAGGCTATGAACCTGTGGTCTGGCCTTTGAAATATACATGTGTATACATGTGCAATTGGCTATAGCATTGTGCTATTCTTTCATTCATGCTGTATCCATTATATAGGTTGTTATCTGTTTCATCAATTACACTCTATATCCCTTATATGATGCGTTTGGGTGCTTGCAAGTATCGTCTGAGGATCACCCATTTATCTGGCATCTTTTTTGAACTCACTTGTGGGTGACATTATTTTTGGTACTTTTTAATTGGTATATTAAAAGTAATATTTTATTCCGTTTTGCTGCTATATACTGAAAATTTGGATGGGAAATAATTGTCATTTCGGACTGATATTGGCATTGTTTTGCTTTAGTTGCTTTATCTATTTCTGAAGTGATATGGCTGGTTTTCTATCTGTGGGTCTAAATACTGAAAATTGGCTGTTAGAGGCAAGGGAGGTCTTCTCTGAAAACACTTTTACTCAAAAGAAATATCTTCCTACATTTAATGTGGCTTTTAAGGAACTCCAGCAGGTGTATACAGACCAGATCACTTCTTGGTGGGAGGTGCAGAGCCTGGAGAGCTACCTAAAGGCTAAAATCGTTCCCCGTAGTTTGAGAATTAATTTGCCAGCTGGGAACAGACATAAAAATCCAGCGTTTATACACAAATGGGAGCGAGAAGCCACTGAGAGCTCTCTACGCTTTATGCAACTACTACTGGATGAGGAGAAGGTCACCTTAAATATATTGAATGAGAAACTTAAGGAACACATTGATGTTACTAAAAATTTTTCCACTGAAACAGATTTTGGATTAAAAGAGACTAAATTGCAGACACACATTGAACGTTTTCAATACCATCTTAAAGAGAGAAAACATAAACAATATTTGCGGGACGTCCAAGATTTTAAGGACAATAAAGCCTATTTAGTCTTAACCCCACGTATAGGTGCTCCAGATAGAGACACTGAGCTCTCTTCAACAGATACCGATTTTTCTGAGTCTGAGAGTAGAAATCGCTCCAATAGAGGGAGGAATAGAGGGCGGGGCAGAGGTCGAGGTACACGGGGACCTCCTGATAGATCGGATGTTTCCAGTGGACATTTTTTAGATCAAGTCTATGCACTAAGGAATAGACCACCTCAAACCAAGAAGTGATTGGTTTTATAACAAATGATATGCCCTCCTCTGAGGATATACAGATTATTAATCTTTCAGATAGAACTATAGATGGTGTTTTGAGAGCTGTTCTGTGTAGGGGCCTTTCATTTGTCCCCAATACAGATTTTGACCTATTTAGGTCAGTTAAGGACCTCAATTTATTTCTGCGGAAAGTGAGGTGGAAGAAATTTTTTCAGAAACAAGACTCCCGTATGAGTTCGGAGTTGGGTATACCAGAAGATATGTTACCTGATGTAAGGTTACTTGATTCTTTATCTGAGATTGATCCCAATACTTTGGGTCAAGGTCCCTTCACGGAACTAAGAAATAAGAGCACAAAAATGCCACCACTCACTGGTGATCTGTCTGCAATTGATGTTTTTTCTAATTTGGTAACTGAGGATTTGATTAAGCTCTCACATGATCAAATTTATTGTCACTATAATTGTTCTAAAGAAGAGATGGATGCTATAGCGCGCCTGGAACGGGATGACAGCATTGTTATTAAACCCTCAGATAAGGGTGGCAATGTTGTCGTCCTGGGGTTGGATCTTTACCAGCAGATGTGCGATGCTATCCTTTCAGATAGTGACACTTATGAGGTTTTGACTAATAATCCTATGAATATATAGAGAGGAATTACGGCAGATTCTATTAGAAGCTTTGAGTAAAAAGATCATTAATAAGACTGAATTTGAGTTCTTGCTTCCTAATCATCCGGTTACTGCAACTTTCTATTGCCTACCCACGATACACAAGGGGCTTAGTCCCCTTAAAGGTAGGCCAATAGTCTCAGGAGTGGGTGGTCTTTGCCAGAATGTGGGAATTTATTTGGATCAGATTTTGTCTCCTTTTGTCTCTTCACTTCAGTCCTTCGTCAAGGACACACCGGATCTCCTACGTCGATTGGATGGGCTAACTATCGATCCTGAGGCCTATCTTGCAAGTATTGATGTTGAAGCATTATACTCGTCTATTCCGCACACACATGGCTTGGAGGCAGTGGCATATTTTTTGAATACGAGAGGATGCCAATATCGAGAACATAACCTTTTTGTCCTGCAACTCCTTCGATTTTGTCTTACCAGGAATTTTTTTGTCTTTAACCATAAGGTGTACCACCAGCTGAGGGGGACCGCTATGGGGAGCCCTTGTGCCCCGGCATATGCGAATCTCCTCCTCGGCTGGTGGGAGGTGATTTTGGTTTTTTGGTGGTGACGAGGATGGGGGGTCGTCTGTGTGCCGTGTCCCTGAATTGTGGACGTGGTACATAGATGACATTTTTATTGTTTGGAGAGGCTCCGTTGAGGAATTTAATGAATTTGTTGTGGCTCTTAACCACAATGATATAGGCCTGTTTTTCACTTCAGTCATTGAGACATGGAGACTGCCCTATCTGGATATATTGATTGAGAAGAACGAGAAAGGGGAGATAGGGACTTCTACTTATAGGAAACCTACATCCACCAATTCCCTATTACACTGGGGTAGTCATCATCCTCAACACCTTAAGAAAGCAATCGCTAAGGGACAATATCTCAGAATTCGTAGAAATTGCTCTGAGATATCTAGTTTTGAGTTACAAGCTAGGGATTTGAGGGATAGATTTTTAAATAGGGGCTACCCCAAGCATGTGTTGAAGCAGGCGTATCAAGGAGCTAAGGAAAGCAGACATTCTGATTTATTGACTACCGACAATAGGAAGCCCCCGGATAGTGATACCCTCAGATTCATCACAACATATGACAATGGTGCAATTCCTGTAAGAAATATCATAAAAAAGTATTGGTCTATTTTACAGATGGATAATGACATTTCTCCGTTTTTGAGTGATTCTCCCATGATTACATATAGGAAAGCACGCTCTTTGAAGGATAGACTGGTGCGTAGTCATTTTTCACCTTCAGTAAATAGAACATGGCTCCACAGTGACGTTATGGGTTGTTTTAAATGCGGCCATTGTGTAGCATGTTCACATATTGGTGTAAGTAAAACTTTTGTGAGCAATGTGACCGGGAAAAATTATGTCATTAGACATTTCATGAATTGTAGTACTAAAGGCGTTATTTATAAAGTCACCTGTAAGTGCGGATTAGAGTACGTGGGAAAAACGATTCGAGAATGTAAGAGGAGAATTGGTGAACATTTGGGAGACATAACACATAAGAGGGACACTCCAATTTCAAGGCATATTCATAGTATGCATGAGGGGCAGATTTCATATCTTTCTTTTACTGCCATTGATAGGGTCCCTAAACCACAAAGAGGCGGCAACTGGGATCAGTTGCTGTTGCAACGTGAGGCTAAGTGGATATTCTACTTGGATACTGTAACACCTAAAGGCCTCAATGAACAGATCAATTTTAATTGTTTTATTTGAATTCCTTCCTTTTCCCTTTTTTCCAATTTCTTGATATACAGTTTGGATTTTTCTTGAAGCCTGAATCACTTTCTTGTCACCCATTATTGGGGATTGGCATATGTGTATACATTTATATTATATGCCTATATATGCATTTCATGTTGCCGCTTATTTTGTTGTTTTTTTGCGCATTGTCTCATGCTGGCACCTAATCGGACGCCACTTGCATTTTTTGATTTTTTTTTTTTTTTAAAAAAAGGCAGACAGCAGATAGCATAGAGAGCGGGAGGATGTATGTCTCTTAGCTATAGCACTATGGCACTTTAAACAAGTTAGTCCCCTGAAAAGTTACATGAATGAAACGCGTTGGGACGCTCCTTATAGGGAAAGTGCAGGGCATGTGCAATATAGGGCTAGCTGTGGACTGCCCTTGTAAGGGCAGGAGCCTGGGGATCAGTTAATGGTTAGCATGTAAGGGAATTGACAGGGTATTGTCTTCCCATCGCTACCTTCCTGTTGGCATACAGAGTATTCCTGGTGACTCCTGACCGTCTGCATAAACCGGTGAGATTGTTCCTTTTTTTTGAGATCTCGTTTATGGAAGGCTATGAACCTGTGGTCTGGCCTTTGAAATATACATGTGTATACATGTGCAATTGGCTATAGCATTGTGCTATTCTTTCATTCATGCTGTATCCATTATATAGGTTGTTATCTGTTTCATCAATTACACTCTATATCCCTTATATGATGTGTTTGGGTGCTTGCAAGTATCCTCTGAGGATCACCCATTTATCTTGCATCTTTTTTAAACTCACTTGTGGGTGACATTATTTTTGGTACTTTTTAATTGGTATATTAAAAGTTATATTTTATTCCGATTTGCTGCTATATACTGAAAATTTGGATGAGAAATAATTGTTATTTCGGACTGATATTGGCATTGTTTTGCTTTAGTTGTGGTATAATGAGGCCTCACTGTACAGGAGAGACCGGAGCGAGGAGCAGGGGCCTGATCACAAGAGCTGACAATCTGAGGAAACAGCAATGCTGAATAACAGTCTACATTGCCTCACTAGATCCTTATACAGGTGTATAATGAGGCTCTCACTTTACAGGAGAGACCGGAGCGAGGAGCAGGGGCCTGATCACAAGAGCTGTCAATCTGAGGAAACAGCAATGCTGAATAACAGTCTACATTGCGTCACTAGATCCTTATACAGGGGTATAATGAGGCTCTCACTTTACAGGAGAGCACGGAGCGAGGAGCCGGGGCCTGATCACAAGAGCTGACAATCTGAGGAAACAGCAATGCTGAATAACAGTCTACACTGCCTCACTAGATCCTTATACAGGTGTATAATGAGGCTCTCACTTTACAGGAGAGACCGGAGCGAGGAGCAGGGGCCTGATCACAAGAGCTGTCAATCTGAGGAAAGAGCAATGCTGAATAACAGTCTACATTGCGTCACTAGATCCTTATACAGGGGTATAATGAGGCTCTCACTTTACAGGAGAGCACGGAGCGAGGAGCCGGGGCCTGATCACAAGAGCTGACAATCTGAGGAAACAGCAATGCTGAATAACAGTCTACACTGCGTCACTAGATCCTTATACAGGTGTATAATGAGGCTCTCACATTACAGGCAAAGACCTAGAACGAGGACTATGGAAAACGGATTTCTATTTAAAAAAAAGAGCAGTTTAAAGAGCAAAAAGAGCCGGCTCTTTATGGTGAGCAGAGCCAAATGAGCCAGATCACCAAAAAGAGCCGAACTTCCCATCACTAGAGGAAGCGCCACCAGCCGCAGTGTGTTCTGAAGCCGGGGAACAGCTGATGAGGCTGAGGAGAGAGAGCAGTGACTCAGCAGCTTCAGCGCTGCAGTCACAGCTGATTACAGAGACTTCTACAGCACGGGGAAACTAAAGCTGGAGTCACACATAGCGACTCTAGCGACTCACCAGCGATCCCGACAACGATATCAACGTGTCAAGATCGCTGGTGAGTCGCTATGTGATCGCTGGTGAGCTGTCACACAGACAGCTTCACCAGCGATCAGCACAGCGACGCGTCGCTGTGCTCGTTAGTTACCAGCGTGCTGATGCAGGGAGCTGGTAACTAACGTACACATCGGGTATCCAAGGAACGTGCGTCCCTTAGATACCCGATGTGTACGTTAGTTACCAGCGCGCTGATGCAGGAAGCTTGTAACTAACGTACACATCGGGTATCTAAGGGACGCACGTTCCTTGGATACCCGATGTGTACGTTAGTTACCAGCAGATCGCTGGTCTCCCGCCTATCACACGCAGCGATGCGTGCTGGCCAGCGGGAGACCAGCGACCAAAGAAAAGTCCTGGGCTTTCCTACAGCGATCAGCGATACCGGCAGGGGGGCCGCTCGCTGATCGCTGTCACACACAGTGATCTCGCTGGTGAGATCGCTGTTGTGTCACAAAACTTGTGACTCAGCAGCGTTCTCGCTAGCGAGATCGCTATGTGTGACAGGGCCCTTAGGGGAGATCCATCGTCCAGCTGTCCCAAGAGACTCACCAACCACGGGGTTGCCCTCGGAGAAACTGATGGCTACAGCAGGGTTCCCCAACTCCAGTCCTCAAGGCCCATCAACAGGTCACGTTTTCAGGATTTCCCTTGTATTGTACAGGTGATGCAATTATCACCTGTGCAATACTAAGGAAATCCTGAAAACATGACCTGTTGGTGGGCCTTGAGGACTGGAGTTGGGGAACCCTGGGTTACAGCAGTTCTGCTGTCAGCTGACATCGAGTGAAGAGGCGTCCTGGGGCCACCATGAGTACAGGAGCAGGGGAACAGTTGATGCGGCCGGGGAGAGAGAGGTGACTCAGCAGCTTCAGCGCTGCGGTCACAGCTGAGTGTAGGGACTTCAACTGCGTGGTGAGACGCAGCGGGGACCCTTAGTTTAGATGCCCCAGTGTTTGTGCCCAGATCAGCTCGCACTGAAGAGTGTCGGGCATTGGAACCGCAGCCAAAACCAGGGGAGGGTGCCTGTCAGCTGCTGCACACCAGGGAGAAACGGGATTGCCACTCAGGGGGGGGGATCACTGTGAGGCTGGGAAGAGACAGATTTTAGGGAATGAACCCCCTGTGTATACCACAAATAAAGATGAGCTTTTTACTTTAATTATAGAGACTGCTAATTTAATACAGGAGATGGGAAGCAACACACAGCGATTCTTTCATACACCCACAGAGCTAAAATCTCCCCCTGATGGCAAAATACAAGCTGACAGGTCAGAGGAATATAGATCTGTTGCAGGGGTTAATAATGGAGAGATATCCCCTATCCCATTTTTTAGTGTTCCTATGCTTAAAGGGGAAGCGTATCAATTTATTGAGGGAGAAGTACAGCAGAATGGAGCTGCTTACACACATGATGGTAAAAGTTCTGATCTTACTCGGTCATCCTTGGGGGACTATTGTGACATGAATCTCCATTTGGATCAAGGCGGAAATTCTTTAAATTCCCCAAGCCCTTTGGAAGATCTTGATAGTCTGTATTCAGAGGAGTTTGTGGTGGAGGCTGATTCATATAATGATCATGGGAGCGATTCCTCTATGGACAGGGTGACTGATGAGACTTCTTCCTCACATTCATCTTTAGAGGGAAAGGACAGGCGTGAGAAAATTACCTCATTATTAGATGACATACCTGCGTCAGATGACTATCCCACAGAAGGCTTTGTAGCAAGGATGTTTAGAGCTTTTTGGAATCATTGGATGTTTCAATTGGAAATCACATTGTCCAGGGAAACCCACTTAAGCAACATGCAGAATCTAAGGCATCTGAGGTTTTTGTAAAAAATTTCTTTAAAGACACCTTGCTGCGTTTAACTGACGATTCCTATCCAAATTCCACTAAGGATTTTGATAAATTTACAAAAAATAAAAAAATACCTGATTCTCTTAAAAATCATGACACTATAGATTAAAAATCACCTCAGATCCTTCCTACATTCACGGAATCAATAGATAAATTACGATAAGACATTATCACCTTTAGGGATTCCTTGGCTAATTTTGAGGATTATAAGCAGAGAAAAAACATAAAGAATAGAGGAATCCCTGAATCAGTGCAGTCCTCACAACTAAAAGAATACATTTCCATGATGACCTCCCATTTGATCCTGAATCTTAAAGAAACCAGTTTGATTGAAAAAGCTTTCAGAATACGTAGACCGCCTTCACTGCCCTCAAGTGTAAGCAGAGACATTATAGTCTCATTTTACCCCAAGTGGGTAAGGAATACACTTTTAGGGATATCAAAAGACTCGCTACTACTACAGTCTCCATATAAACACCTGACATTCTTTAAGGACCTGTCTAGATCGACCCTACAAAAATGCAAGCTATTTCAATTTACCACCCGTTGCTCCTGCGTAGCAGAATCTCTTATAACTGGACTCAAATTTCTACTTTGCAAGTGAAGTTTGCATCCAGAATAAGTCCTGTTTCCTCATCAGAAGAGGGAATTGACTTTTTAATATCTGCTGGAATAATCTCTTCTGAGGCCTCTGTTGGATCCTCCTCGCAGCCCAATTCAGATCCGCATCCAAACTGAGTGTCTTGAGTTTTATAAGTACCCTGTTTTTCTTTAATATTTTCATTTTAGGATTTTGATTGGCAAAGAAGTATTTTCCACTTTATGGCTTTTGAATGAACAGGACTTTACCTTCCCAAGGTCTTAGGGTCACTTATATGTGTACCCGGATGCGACAGGTCCGGGTACACATATATTTGTGGTACCGGCAGGTACGCGGGATGCAGTGGCGAGACGCGGGACGACTTTATGCTTTCGGTAATAACTTTTTATAAGTATAGATCAGATGACTAGTCTAAGCAACCAAACAGGTAACAGGGATTGTCCTCGCAGGGACTCAACACAGGCAAACACGGATATATAAGAACACGACTACCCCGGCAAAGGCCGGTCACTATAGGGCAGCGGTATGGCTGACTACGGGTCCTTAGTTATATTATGTCACATATCCGTCCTGACGTCCTCAGCGTCCTGGGTGATGGGTCTTCGGCGTAGCAATGGCCCGACTCTTGCCACGGACTGGAGCGGGGAACTAGTGGCTGCCGTCTGCAGCGAACTGGCCGCAGCTGCGATCGGGAGCTGGGCGGCTGCGGGAGGCGAGGGGTAGGCCACAGCCGAGGGCTGGAGTGAGGCAGCAACGGCCATGGGTGACCGCGGGCAGCCTGCAGCCGATAGCTGGAGTGTGGCGGCAACAGCCGCAGGTGTCCGTGGGCAGGCCGTGGGTTGAAGCGGAGCAGCGGTTCTCTAATGGCCGACTCGGCGCCGTCCCTCTGCTGTCCAGTGTAAGTGTCCCTCTTGCTTCTGTCCTCCTTTCTGGCCTCTGTACGTCGCTCTGGCTCTCACACACTCCCACGGTCTCTTGCTCCTTATTCCCCGTTCTGCTGACTCACTGTGACTAGCGTTCTCCTCCCCTTTTATATCAGCTCCTCCCCTAGCCCGTCTATCAGTCTCAACGGTCCGGCCCTGAACTCTGTCCCCCGGAAACAACCTGCCCCGTAACCTAAATGACGGTCCCCTTGGTTCCGGCCTGGACACTCGACGGGGGCCCCTTCTCCCACACTCCCCCATCCTATATGCTCGCCAGTCCTCTGGCAAGGGCCTTAGTCAGCTTGAAGTGTTCTTTGGAGATGACAGTTCTTGTCGCCATACGAACTGGTCCTGTTCGTAACGTTCAGGGGGTTTGCCAGCTGTTGACCGCTCGGAGCGTCTGAGTTCAACTGTGGTGGAGCCTTCTGGGGTGGTGGAGGGTTGTGGACTGGTCGACTCTGGTGGGCTGACTGAGTCTACTGCCATGTCCCTACTTGGAGGGCCCGCTGTTATGGCTGGGCAGTTCTCTTCATCATCTAGGTCCCAGACCGTTGGCGGAGGGTCGGGGACCTAAGGGATAGGCTCGGGTCGCGTGGGGTCGGTGGATGCACATGAACGTAACATATTACGGTGCACGGTACGAGTAAGGGGTACGCCGTCCTTCTCAGATTGTATTTCATACACAGGTCCATCAGGGCTTACTCGGCGCAACACTCGATAAGGGTTTTCCTCCCACCGTGGGTCTAAATTTTTTGGGGGCCGCTGATCTAGGACGAGTACTCGATCTCCAGTTCGAAAGTCAGTGGATGGAGGCAGCGCTCACCCCGGGTGCTCCAGGTCCTGAAGTTTTGTATGGACGATTCGGTGGAGGGTTTGTAGCCGGTGCCGGTGGTTTCGGACCCATGATGATACTCCGGTCCGAGGTTGGGGTTCTTCCGGGTTTAATTCCACTTCCGTGATTCCTTTGCCTTCTCGTCCAAATAGCAGCGAGTAGGGAGTGTACCTGGTCACCCGATTGTTATAAACCGTCTAGAGGGATGCAGAGGGCACCAACAATAGTAAGATTAATTAAGAGGGATCCAACCGCAGTATGTCAAAAAATTTACATATAAATCACCAGGAGAAACAAAGAAGACATACATCAAAAGCAGGGATCACCATAGAAAAATTATCAATTTTATTACATGAGATATACAAGACACCAAAAAAAGATTAAAAACATTTAAAATAGACAAAGGTTATTAGCATAACCTATAACCCTGGGAGCAATAACAAGCCCTACAAAACACCACCCGGTTATATACATATAATGTGTGTGGCAAGTCAACATAACAGATATAATATGTATAATACCCTAAGCCCTATACAAAGGATCTAGAGATATAATATGGCAAGGTACATCAATTTAAATACATCAAGAGCCAAATCCTAAATGCAGATATTTATGAGTATGCATTCGGGGGGGCAAAAAGACACACAATGTGTATGGTTGGCTTTATGCAGCAAATTTAACCTACATGCAAATATTTAGGTAAGGGGAAGGAGGAAACAGGGGTATAATTATATGAAAATACACACCATAAAAGTTCTAAATCAATCAGAATATTGTGGCATCAAATAATGGTCCAGTATAGTGAACTATAATAAAGGTCACTATATTAACCCGTTGTCATTATCTCAGTGCGGGTTTGACTCGCACACGTGGGGTTAATGTCTGGAACCAGTGTTGATGACTGGCATTTCTGGGGTTAAAGGTTGTGATCCTGGTAAAGGCTTACCTGCGCACCTGGGGCTATGATTGTGGCCTCTCCCTGGTTCTGGGAGAGGCTTCTTATAGCCTCAGGACGCTCCCATCCCTGTCAGTTATACTCTTGCCCTTGGCATAGTGTGGTGACCCCTGAGTGTGTTTTTGCTGTGTTATGGTTGCTTGATAATCTGTGTATGACTCGGTCTGTTCTCTGGATATTGCTTTGGATTCTGCATGGTACCTTCTATGTCTGTTTGGTTTTCACTGCTGCTTCGCCCTGACTATCCGCTCTGTCTCATCCTTGGTACGTTACGGCTATCTCTGTGTATGAACCCCGTTTTGCCTGACTCTGAGTAATTCTGTATAGTGTCTTTCCATCTCACTAAGCAGGACGCTAAGCCCCGCCCCTTGCAGTCACATGACCGTAGGTCCCGTGTCTGCTTGCTAAACTTCAGCATCCACAGGTCCTGTGCATCGGTACTTTCTGGCTGTACCTGACCCCGGTACACCTACAGTGCGGGTGAGTCCCTGCTCAGCGGAGGCTGCACGCCGGCACTGACAGGATCCTGACACTCAGGACACGCGCACTGGCTCAGTGAGCAAGTACAGTGCGGTGTTCCTGACACCTGTGTTCAAAAATTCAAAGAGGACCTATAGGATTAACCAAAACCAGAGTGTGTAGCAAGATAAGAAATACACCTCCCCTCCCATATACTTTACCACCCAAGGCAGCAGGCAGATAGAATAAGTACAGACATGCTCATTAAATATAAATAACCATCATGCATAAAAATGGTTAGGAGGACCAGGGATTGCTCCCATAACCCGACGCGTGTCATCACAACTGTGACTTCATCAGGGGCACAATGAGGTGATGGTACTTGTAAATCCACTGAGTTTAAATATGCACAGCAATACTCATTAGTTGTTACAGCTGCGGAGACTCACCGCAAGGAGGACGCTTCAGGTGGCAGCATGTAATCACTGAGGCGGAAAGTGCAGAGGCGCATATGCTTAACTAATACCATGGAGACCACAGACGCTATATGAAACCAGCGTCTGTCCAAGACAAAGGTAGTGAGTCTCAATATCTTACTTCCCCGCCTGCACAATAGCGCTGGAAGGTCCTGTCTCTGTCTTTTAGAAGGTGGTCATGTGACCTAATTCTGGCAGGTCCTAATGCTGAAAAATAACGCTGCTTAAAGCACTCTATTCTTCCATTATTAACATGAAATAAAGTAGGTGAACCAGATATCAAGAATTCCAAGCATATGATTAAAGTGTGGCATTGAAATTATAACGGTTTAGCGCTTTCCAAAGGCGGAAACAAATGACACTCAAAAACACTCATGAGCAACAAGAAGTGCGTCCGGAAAGAAAAGAAGAGTGGTAGTTATGGGCGACTCTCTACTAAGAGGCTCGAAGGCAACTATCTGCAGGCTGGACATAACCGCACGAGAAGTATGCTGCCTCCCAGGAGCAAAAATCAAGGATGTGGCCAACAGGATACCAACTATCCTCAAATCCAAGGACGACCAACCTTTCCTACTGATACATGTAGGCACAAACGACACGGCATGAAATGACCTACCAACTATCTGTGAAGACTTTGAAATTCTGGGGAAGAAAATAAAGGAACGGAACGTAAAGGTTGTTTTCTCATCAATCCTCCCAGTCGATGGTCATGGCATCAGAAGATGGAATAGGATACTAGAGGTGAACAACTGGCTACGATGGTGGTGCAGGCAGCAAGGATTTGGATTCTTGGACCATGGCATGAATTACCTCTACGATGGACTTCTCGCAAGAGATGGGATACACCTCACAAAACCTGGGAAACACACATTCGCCAGAAGACTTGCCACACTCTTCAGGAGGGCTTTAAACTAGAAGAAGAGGGGATGGGAGGAAAAACAGCAGACAAGAACATGCAACAGAAGGACAAACTAATCAAGGATACTAGATGTGGTACAGAGGACCCAAGACAGGGTACTCAGAAGGAAGCTAAGAAAAAGGAAGCCAAACTTCTTTCCTGCATGCTGACCAACGCAAGGAGCCTGACCAATAATATTGAAGATCTGGAGTTGGTAATGTATGAGGAAAAATGTGACATAGTAGGAATAACTGAGACATGGTTAGAGGACAGCTTTGACTGGGCGTCTAACTTGCAAGGACATGATTTGGGATTGTAAAAAAAGGAAAGGGGGTGGAGTCTGTCTATATATAAAGTCCACTTTAACCCCTTAACGACCTCCGATACGCCTTTTAACGGCGGTAGTTAAGGGTACTAAAACCACAGCGCCGTTAATTCACGGCGCTGTGATTTAAGTGAATAGCGCCCCCCAGTGTCAGATTTTCTCCGGGGTCTCGGCTGCCAGGGGTAGCCGAGACCCCAGAGAACATGAATCGGTCGGTTTTTACTGACCCCACTTTTGCGATCGCCGTTATTAACCCTATAACGGCGACGGCAAAAAAAAAAAAAAGCCGCAATTTTACATTTAATTTCTCTCTCCTCTGATGTGATCACACATCAGAGGAGAGAGAAATAGGATCCCCGATCCCCCCCGGTACCTCTCCGTGGCCCTCCGTCCCCTCCATCCCCTCCCGGTGGTCCCACGTCCCGCCGGCGTCCTCCGATGGGCGCCGCCATCTTGAAAATGGCGAGCGCATGCGCAGTGCGCCCGCCGGGAATCTTCCGGCTCAGGCTAGCAGATTCCATTCATTATTTTGATCACTATGATAAACGATCATAGTGATCAAAATAAAAAAAAAAGTACATAACCCCCCCGTTTATCACCCCCTTATATAGGCAAATATAATGAAATAAAGAAAATATTTGTTTTTCAGTTTTCCATTAGGGTTAGGGTTAGGGTTGGGCTAGGGTTAGGGTTAGGGCTAGGGTTAGGGATAGGGTTAGGGCTAGGGTTGGGCTAGGGTTAGGGTTGGGCTAGGGTTAGGGTTAGGGTTGGGGTTAGGGTTGGGCTAGGGTTAGGGTTGGGCTAGGGTTAGGGTTGGGCTAGGGCTAGGGTTAGGGTTGGGCTAGGGTTAGGGTTGGGCTAGGGTTAGGGTTGGGCTAGGGTTAGGGCTAGTGTTAGGGTTAGGCTAGGGCTAGGGCTAGGGTTAGGGTTCGAGTCACGGCTAGGGTTAGAATTAGGGTTAGGGCGAACTAGGATTAGGGTTAGAATTAGGATTAGGGATTAGGGTTGGGATTAGGGTTAGGGGTGTGTTGGGGTTAGGGTTGGAGCAAGAATTGAGGGGTTTCCACTATTTACGATCTTTGGGGGTCTAAAAATTGGGGTCTAAAAAATCACTTTTGTGGAAATAAAAAAGACTTTTTATTTTCACGGCTCTGCGTTTATAAACTTTTGTGAAGCGCTTGAGGGTTCAAAGTGCTCACCACACATCTAGATAAGTTCCTTAGGGGGTCTAGTTTCCAAAATGGGGTCACTTGTTGGGGGTTTCCACTGTTTAGGCCCATCAAGGGCTCTGCAAACGCAACATGATGCCCGCAGACCATGCCATTAAAGTCTGCATTCCAAAATGGCACTCCTTCCCTTCCAAGCTCTCCCATGCGCCCAAACAGTGGTTCCCCCCCACATATGGGGTATCAGCGTGCTCAGGACAAATCGCACAACAACTGTGCGGGTATGATTTCTCCTGTTACCCTTGTAAAAATAAAAATTTGGGGGCGAAAAGATCATTTTTGTGGAAAAAAATAGATTTCTTATTTTCACGGCTCTACATTATAAACTTCTGTGAAGCACTTGAAGGTTCAAAGTGCTCACCACACATCTAGATAAGTTCCTTAATGGGTCTAGTTTCCAAAATGGGGTCACTTGTTTTCTACTGTTTAGGCACATTAAGGGCTCTCCGAACGCAACATGGCATCCGATCTCAATTCCAGCCAATTCTGCGTTGAAAAAGTCAAACGGCGCTCCATCCCTTGCGAGTTCTGCCGTGTGCTGAAAAAGTGGTTTACCCCCACATATGGGGTATCGGCGTATTCAGGAGAAATTGTACAATAAATTTTGTGGTTGATTTTCTCTTTTAACACTTGTGAAAATAAAAAAAATGGTTCTGAAGTAAATTTTTTGCAAAAAAAAGTTAAATGTTAATTTTTTCCTTCCACATTGCTTTAGTTCCTGTGAAGCACTTAAAGGGTTAATAAACTTCTTCAATGTGGTTTTGAGCACCTTGAGGGGTCTAGTGTTTAGAATGGTGACACTTTTGGGTATTTTCTGTCATGTACACCCCTCAAAATGACTTTAAATATGATGTGGTCCCTAAAAAAAATGGTTTTGTAAATGGTGTTATAAAAATGAGAAATTGCTGGTCAACTTTTAACCCTTATAACTTCCTAACAAAAAAAATTTTGCTTCCAAAATTGTGCTGATGTAAAGTAGACATGTGGAAATAGTTATTTATTAAGAAATTTGTGTGACACATCTCTCTGATTTAAGGGCATAAAAATTTAAAGTTTTAAAATTGCAAAATTTTCGCCATATTTTCATTTTTTTCATAAATAAACACAAGACTTATCGAAGAAATTTTACCACTAACATGAAGTACAATATGTCACGAAAAAACAATCTTAGAATCAGCAGGATCCATTAAAGCGTTCCAGAGTTATAACCTCATAAAGAGACAGTGGTCAGAATTGTAAAAATTGGCCTGGTCATTAAGCTGCAAACTGGCTCTGTCGCTAAGGGGTTAAAGCCCACACTAAGAGAAGATATACAAGAGGGAAATGAAGAGGTGGAGTCTCAAAGGGTGGAGATTAGAGTTGAGCGATACCGTCCGATACTTCAAAGTATCGTATCGGATGGTATCGGCCGATCTTTAAAAAAAGTATCGGTATCGCCGATTCCGATACCGGAAGTCCCATTCAAGTCTATGGGACTTCCGGTATCGGAATAAGAAAAACCCTTTCCTGCCCTTGTACAGCCTCTCTGGGGTCTGTACGGGCCTTTCGGGGGGCTGTGCCGGCCTGCCAGGGGGTCTGTGCAGGCTCCGGTGGTCTGTGCCGGCCTGCCGGGGGGCTGTGCCGGCCTGCCGGTGGTCTGTGCAGGCTCCGGTGGGCTGTGCCGGCCTGCCGGGGGCTGTGCCGGCCTGCCGGGGGGCTGTGCAGGCTCCGGGGGGCTGTGCCGGCCTGCCGGGGGGCTGTGCCGGCCTGCCGGTGGTCTGTGCAGGCTCCGGGGGGCTGTGCCGGCCTGCCGGGGGACTGTGCCGGCCTGCCGGTGGTCTGTGCAGGCTTCGGGGGTCTGTGCAGGCATCGTCCGATGGGACTACAAGTCCCATCAGGCGATGCCTGCTACCATGACAGTGATTGACACATTAGCCAATGATGGGACAGTAATAGTCCTATCATCCGGCTAATGTGTTGAATGTAAAAAAAAAAAAAAAAAATTACATGCTACATACATACAACATGCATACTACATACATGCTACATTCATACTACATACTACATACATGCTACATACATGCTACATTCATACTACATAAATACTACATGCAACATACATACTACATATATACTACATACATACTACATATATACTACATGCATGCTACATACATACTCCATGCTACATACATACCACATATATACTACATACATACTACATACATACTACATGCATGCTACATGCATGCTACATGCTACATACATAACACATATATACTACATGCATGCTACATACATAGTACATGCTACATGCATGCTACATACATACTACATGCTACATACTACATATATACTACATGCATGCTACATACATACTACATGCTACATACTACATATATACTACATGCATGCTACATACATACTACATGCTACATACATACTACATATATACTACATGCATGCTACATACATACTACATGCTACATACATACTACATATATACTACATGCATGCTACATACATACTACATGCTACATACATACTACATATATACTACATACATACTACATACATACTACATGCTACATACATACTACATATATACTACATGCATGCTACATACATACCACATACATACTACATACATGCTACATGCTACATATATACTACATATATACTACATGCATGCTACATACATACTACATGCTACATACATACTACATATATACTACATACATACTACATACATGCTACATGCATGCTACATACATACTACATACATACTACATGCTACATACATACCACATACATACTACATACATACTACATGCTACATACATTCATACATATATACTACATGCATGCTACATACATACTACATATATACTACATGCATGCTACATACATACTGCATGCTACATGCATGCTACATACATACTACATACATACTACATGCTACATACATACCACGTATATACTACATACATACAATACATTCATACAATACATACATAGACATACAGTACATATAACATAGAGTAACATACTTACCAATACTTGTCACATTGTTCCCCGAAGCCATTGTCTTTTCCGGAATAAATATTAACATAACAAACCACAAAAATACTCACCCACGATCCGAAGCAGTCCACGAGTGTGTCCCACGACGATCTTGGGTAGAGAACTGCAGCATCAGCTGATGCTGCCGTTCTCTACGGGCTGCAGGAATCCAATGACAGAAGGTAGGTATCCTTCCGCACTGTATTCCTCCGCCACTTAAAAAAAAAAAAAGTCCCTAGTCTCACTTTATGCCATTGCTGTGTGGGAAATTCCCACACAGCAATGGCATAAAGTGAGACTAGGGACTTTTTTTTTTTTAAGTGGCGGAGGAATACAGTGCGGAAGGATACCTACCTTCCGTCATTGGATTCCTGCAGCCCGTAGAGAACGGCAGCATCATCTGATGCTGCAGTTCTCTACCCAAGATCGTCGTGGGACACACTCGTGGACTGCTTCGGATCGTGGGTGAGTATTTTTGTGGTTTGTTATGTTAATATTTATTCCGGAAAAGACAATGGCTTCGGGGAACAATGTGACAAGTATTGGTAAGTATGTTACTCTATGTTATATGTACTGTATGTCTATGTATGTATTGTATGAATGTATTGTATGTATGTAGTATATATGTGGTATGTATGTAGCATGTAGTATGTATGTAGTATGTATGTAGCATGCATGTAGCATGCAGTATGTATGTAGCATGCATGTAGTATATATGTAGTATGTATGTAGCATGCATGTAGTATATATGTAGTATGTATGTAGCATGTATGTAGTATGTATGTGGTATGTATGTAGCATGTGGTATGTATGTAGCATGTAGTATGTATGTAGCATGCATGTAGTATATATGTAGTATGTATGTAGCATGTAGTATGTATGTAGCATGTATGTAGTATGTATGTGGTATGTATGTAGCATGTAGTATGTATGTAGCATGCATGTAGTATGTATGTAGTATGTATGTAGTATGCATGTAGTATGCATGTAGTATGTATGTAGTATGTATGTAGTATATATGTAGTATGTATGTAGCATGTATGTGGTATGTATGTAGCATGTAGTATGTATGTAGCATGTAGTATGTATGTAGCATGCATGTAGTATATATGTAGTATGTAGTATGTATGTAGTATGTATGTGGTATGTATGTAGCATGTAGTATGTATGTAGCATGCATGTAGTATGTATGTAGCATGCATGTAGTATGTATGTAGTATGTATGTAGTATGTATGTAGTATGTATGTAGTATATATGTAGTATGTATGTAGCATGTATGTGGTATGTATGTAGCATGTAGTATGTATGTAGCATGCATGTAGTATATATGTAGTATGTAGTATGTATGTAGTATGTATGTGGTATGTATGTAGCATGCATGTAGTATATATGTAGTATGTATGTGGTATGTATGTAGCATGTAGTATGTATGTAGCATGCATGTAGTATGTATGTAGCATGCATGTAGTATGTATGTAGCATGCATGTAGTATGTATGTAGTATGTATGTAGTATGTATGTAGCATGCAGCATGTATGTAGTATGTATGTAGTATATATGTAGTATGTATGTAGCATGTAGTATGTATGTAGCATGCATGTAGTATATATGTAGTATGTAGTATGTATGTAGTATGTATGTGGTATGTATGTAGCATGTGGTATGTATGTAGCATGTAGTATGTATGTAGCATGCATGTAGTATGTATGTAGCATGCATGTAGTATGTATGTAGCATGCATGTAGTATGTATGTAGCATGCATGTAGTATGTATGTAGCATGCAGCATGTATGTAGTATGTATGTAGTATATATGTAGTATGTATGTAGCATGTAGTATGTATGTAGCATGCATGTAGTATGTATGTAGTATTTTTTTTTTTTAACATTTAACACATTAGCCGGATGATGGGACTACTACTGTCCCATCATTGGCTAATGTGTCAATCACTGTCATGGTAGCAGGCATCGCCAGATGGGACTTGTAGTCCCATCGGACGATGCTTGCACAGACCCCCGGACATCAGCACAGCCCCCCGGCAGGCCGGCACAGCCCCCCGGCAGGCCGGTACAGACCCCCACAGGGTGCACAGCCCCCCGGCAGGCCGGCACAGCCCCCCGGCAGGCCGGTACAGACCCCCACAGGGTGCACAGACCACCGGCAGGCCGGCACAGCCCCCCGGCAGGCCGGTACAGACCCCCACAGGGTGCACAGACCACCGGCAGGCCGGCACAGCCCCCCGGCAGGCCGGTACAGACCCCGGGCAGTCCACACAGCCCCCCGGCAGGCCGGCACAGCCCCCCGGCAGGCCGGCAGAGACCCCCGGAAGGCCCGAAATGACGGCGCATCATGATGCGCACACACCGCGCATCATGATGACGTCAGGCTGTCAATCAACTGAACTTCCGATTCCGATGCCGAATTCCGATATTGAAAAAATATCGGAAGTCGGTATCGGAATTCCGATACAGCAAGTATCGGCCGATACCCGATACTTGCGGTATCGGAATGCTCAACACTAGTGGAGATACAAGAGGGAAAAGTAATAAAATCCTCATAGGGGTTTGTTATAAGCCACCAAATATAACAGAAACCACTGAAAATGTATTACTGAAACAAATAGACAAAGCAGCAAATCACAATGAGGTCATTATTATCAGGGACTTCAACTACCCCGACATAGACTGGGAAACTGAAACCTGCGTATCTCAGAAAGGAAACCAATTTCTGTCAGTGACCAAGGATAATTATCTGTCACAACTTGTGCAGGGCCCAACTAGAGGGACAGCCCTTCTGGACTTAATTTTAAGCAACAGGCCAGATAGAATAACAGAAGTACGAGTCGATGGACACCTAGGGAACAGTGACCACAATATAATGCAATTCCACTTGTCCTTCAGTAAGGTGCCGTGGAAGGGGGTTACAAAAATGCTGAATTTCAGGAAAGTAAAGTTTGATCAGCTTAGAGAGGACCTTCGCCGAATTGCTTGGGACAATGTCCTCAAAAATAGGAGCCCAGAAAATAAATGGGAAATATTTAAATCAGTTTTACACACCCACTGCGAGCTAGCCATACCGTACAGAAATAAAAGGACTAGTAACAGGAGAACACCAATGTGGCTAAATAAGGATGTAAAAAGGGCAAAAAATAACAAGAACAAGGCATTTAAGAAACTAAAACAAGAAGGCAATGAAGAAGCATTAAAAAGTTATAGAGAAAAAAATAAAATGTGTAAAAAACAAATACATTTAGCAAAAGTGGAAACTGAGAGACTCATTGCTAAGGAAAGTAAAACAAACCCCAAACTATTCTTTAATTATATAAACAGTAAAATGATTAAAATTGATGGTGCTAGCCCTTTAAAGAACAATGAGGGTGAAATCATAGAGATCTGTTACGCTTACCGCTCCCGCTGGTCCGCCGCCCGCCGCCTCCACCGCGCTCTCTGCTCCTGCCGCTGCTTCCATTTCGGGTTCCGTGTTGCCCGTGGCCTCCGGGCGCACCCGCCGCTCTCAGTGCGCTCCTGCAGCAGGCGCGTGTTCGCCTGTACTCCTGCCCTCCGCCCCGTGGTCAGTCTCAGTGCTCTACCCGGGGCGCATGCGCACCTTGCGCCCCAGATCACAGCGCAGGCTAAGCCATGCTGTCTCCCCGCCTCCATGACCCTGCTGACCTGACCCGGAAATCCTGCTTCTATAAGAGGCAGCGTCTCCCTCTGATCACTGCCTGATCGTCACTCGTGTGTAGCTAGTGACCCTGGTCCCTTGTCTGCCTGCCTTCTCTGTTCTCTCTACTGTGTTACTCCTTCCCCTATCTTGGTTATCCTGTTTAACCTGCTCCTTGTGTTTCTCTCAGTGCCAGCCATCTCGTGTCCTCTCCCAGCCTGTGTCTTCGTCCTGCCCGTGTCTCATCGTTCCTGCCATGCCTGCCCGAATCCTCTGGCCCGCAACCCAGTGTTCCAGTCCTGCTAACCAGTGTCTTTGTCCCCTCTGTTTGCCTTGGTTCCGGTCCTGCACGTCCGTCCGCCTGCCTATCTCCTGCTGTGTCTCCTCTGTCCGCCTCGGGTACCGGCTGCCGTGGTGAGTAGTTTCCCCTGGGCCTGTCCCTAATGCTCCCTGTATAGGGGGCAGTCCACCTGGTCTGCTCGCCCGGGGGGAGGATCGCTTACCACGGTCCAGTGGGTTCATCCTTGGGAACCATCACAAGAGCGATGTGGGAAAAGCAAATGTTTTAAATACCCTTTTCTCAACAGTGTTCACACAGGAAAAGGATTTGCCAGGGGAAATGCAGAGTGATAATGTAAACTCCCCATTAAGTATTACCTGCCTAACCCATGAAGAAGTGCAGAAACGCCTTAGTAAGATTAAAATTGACATATCACCAGGCCCTGATGGCATTCACCCTCGGGTATTAAGGGAGTTAAGTAATGTGATAGACAGGCCTCTATTCCTTATATTTAAAGACTCTATAGAAGCAGGGTCTGTTCCTTTTGATTGGCGGCAAGCAAATGTGGTACCAATATTCAAAAAGGGGTGTAAAAGGGAACCTGGAAACTATAGGCCGGTAAGCTTAACATCTGTTGTGGGTAAAATTTTTGAAGGGTTTCTAAGGGATACCTTTATGGAATATCTCAATGTTAATAAATGTTTAACTCCATATCAACATGGATTTATGAAGGATCGCTCCTGTCAAACTAACCTGATCAGTTTCTATGAGGATGTAAGCTCTCAAATGGACTTCTCTAAAGCATTTGACACTGTCCCACATAAAAGATTGGTAAGTAAGATGAGAAAGATTGGGTTAGGGGAAAATGTGTGTAGATGGGTAGGTAGCTGGCTTAGTGATAGAAAACAAAGAGTGGTTATTAATGGGGCATACTCAGATTGGGCCAGGGTTACTAGTGCGGTACCACAGGGTTCTGTAATGGGCCCCCTACTATTTAATATATTTATTAATGATCTAGTGGATGGCTTACACAGTAAAATATCAGTATTTGCAGATGATACAAAACTATGTAAGGCTAGTTTCACACTAGCGTTTATGAGCGCAGCGACGGCCTGCGCACGGCCGCCGCTAAGCCCCGCCCCCTGCCGCGCCTCCGCCGGTAGCTCCGCCCACCGGCGCATGACGCTGCATGCGCCCTGCGTCCCCTATCTTTATCACTGGGGGCGCAGGCCGTGCGCAGTATGCGTTTGGCGGCGCATGCGTCCTTTTGACGGTGCGCCGACCTGCGCCAAACGCAACCTGCTGCAGTTTGGTTGCGTCGGCGCACCGTCAAAAAGGCGCATGCGCCGCCAAACGCATACTGCGCATGGCCTGCGCCCCCTGTGATAAAGATAGGGGACGCAGGGCGCATGCAGCGTCATGCGCCGGTGGGCGGAGCTACCGGCGGAGGCGCGGCAGGGGGCGGGGCTTAGAGGCGGCCGTGCGCAGGCCGTCACTGCGCTCATAAACGCTAGTGTGAAACTAGCCTTAGGTAGTTAACACAAAGGAGGACAGTTTGCAACTACAGACAGATTTGAGTAAATTGGAGAATTGGGCTGAAAAATGGCAAATGAGGTTTAACACAGATAAGTGTAAGGTTATGCACATGGGAAGGAGAAACAGATGCTACAATTACTTACTAAATGGGAAACTGCTGGGGAAATCAGACATGGAAAAAGACTTAGGCATCTTAGTCAATAAGAAGCTAAATTGGAGTGCCCAGTGTCAGGCAGCTGCCACCAAAGCAAATAGGGTCATGGGATGCATTAGAAGAGGTCTGGGGACACGAGATGAAAACATAATTCTCCCTCTGTACAAATCACTCGTCAGACCACACTTGGAGAATTGTGTGCAATTTTGGACGCCGGTGCTCAAGAAAGACATTACTGAACTTGAAAGGGTTCAAAGGCGTGCTACTAAAATGATAAATGGAGTTTGTTCACTACAATACCCAGAAAGGTTATCAAAATTAGGTCTATTTACTCTAGAAAAGAGAAGACTTAGGGGAGACTTAATATATATGTACAAGTATATCAGAGGGCAATACAGAGATCTCTCCAATGAACTGTTTGTACCAAGGACTGTGACAAGAACAAGGGGGCATTCTCTTCGTTTGGAGGAAAGACAATTTCTGCACCAGCATAGAAGAGGGTTCTTCACAGTAAGAGCAGTGAGGCTCTGGAATTCTCTTCCTGAGGAAGTGGTGATGGCCAACTCACTGAATGAATTTAAGAAAGGAATGGTTGCTTTTCTTGTGAGTAACAGTATAGAAGGTTACGAATAACAGAATATTATAGGTAGATGGGTGACCCAGCTATGGGGAAGGAATTTTTTTCCCTATGGAGAAAATTGGCTTCTACTCTGTGGGTTTTTTGCCTTCCCCAGGATCAACAATGCAGAACAGCTGCACTAAAAATAGGCTGAACTAGATGGACATAAGGTCTTCCTTCAGCCTTCAAAACTTTGTTACTATGTTACTTTGGCAAATGGGGTAATCTATTATAACCATATGAGACAAAAATTAGATAAGCACAAGTAGCGGCAGCTCAAAACACTCATCTAAGAATAGGTCAGAATTATGCACATAAATATAATCATGGCATATATACCGCAATAAGTTAACAATAGAGGTGCCAGCGACAAAATATTGCATTTTTATCCACCAAAAACTGAACTTGCCGATCTATAAGTACCCTCAAAGGAGATTACAAAACTTATATCGAGTCGGCATTATTTAAGAAATTTATTCAAAATGCAACACATAGTGCTATAAACACGCACAAAAGGATATTATAGCATATAAGCAGAAATAAACATGTCGGTCTGTGAGTTCCATAGAAACTCACAACATTTGTGCAGTATCGACATAGTTTGAGGTAATAACTCAAAATGCAAAGCATAGTACTAAAAGTGCATATAAGGAGGCGTCTCATAGCATATGGACACCAGATAAACAAGTCAATCTGTGAGTTCCCTAGAAACTCACAATACTTATATAGTGTCAGCATCATTTGAGGCAATTATTCAAAATACAAAACATGGTACCGTAGTCGCACAGGGATGCATCTCGTAGCATATAAGCATCAGATCGCAGAATTAGACCATGAGACGGATCACCAAAATAATGTATTTTTACTTCATTTTAAGTTCACTACCAACACATGAACTTAAACAGATTACCCCATCTATTATAACCATATAAGAAATGGTCAAATAGGTAAGGTAGAATAGCAGCAATTTGATGATGTCATCCCTGAGAGGGGGATTGAGCATGAATAAATTTGGAACACATGATTAGGCTCAAAATATATGCATGCCCCATAAAGATGTAAAGAAATGTGCTTTTAATTCATCAAAGGCATACGATCACCAACTCCCAGAAATGATCATGTCCATCTATTCGTTCCCCATGAGGTGACAAAACTTGTACAATGTCAGCATAATTCCAGACGTACAATCGG
The DNA here is from genome assembly GCF_039654945.1 of Dendrobates tinctorius. Classification (NCBI taxonomy): domain Eukaryota; kingdom Metazoa; phylum Chordata; class Amphibia; order Anura; family Dendrobatidae; genus Dendrobates; species Dendrobates tinctorius. Next base: position 4,381,099 of record NW_027361848.1, read on the forward strand.
AATATAAAGCAAAATACCATTGGTACATACAAATAGGCATTATGCATTATGGCATATACATGTCGGATTAAAATACCAAAGAAGGCAGATCACCAAGGTATTGATTTGAATACGCATTTAATTTACTTTGAAATATGTATTCACTTAATCCAAACAGTTGTCATATTGGTCTATGAGTTCCATATAGGGACCCAACACTTAAGAAAAGGACCGGTGTTATTTAAGAGGTTCACTTGAAGTGCAAAATATAAATATACTAGCACACACCAATGATTTTAACCCCTTAACGACCAGGGGTATTTTTGGTTTTACATTTTCATTTTTCCCTCCCCTTCTTTCCAGAGCCATAACTTTTTTAATTTTCCGTTTATATGGCCATGTGAGGGCTTATTTTTTGCGGGACGAGTTGTACTTTTAAATGACATCATTGGTTTTACCATATCGTGTACTCGAAAACGGGAAAAAAATTCCAAGTGCGGTGAAATTGCAAAAAAAGTGCATTCCCACACTTGTTTTTTGCTTGGCTTTTTTGTTAGGTTCACTAGATGCTAAATCTGACCTGCCATTATGATTTTCCAGGTCATTACGAGTTCATAGACACCAAACATGTCTATGTCCTCTTTTATCTAAGTGGTGAAAAAAAATTCCAAAGTTTGCTAAAAAAAAAAAAAAAAAAAAAAGAATTTGCGCAATTTTCCAAGACCCGTAGCGTCTCCATTTTTCATGATCTGGGGTCGGGTGAGGGCTTATTTTTTCCGTGCCGGACTGACGTTTTTAATGACACCACTTTTGTGCAGATACGTTCTTTTGATCGCCCGTTATTGCATTTTAATGCAATGTCTTGGTGACCAAAAAAACGTAATTCTGGCGTTTTGAATTTTTTTCTCGCTACGCCGTTTAGCGATCAGGTTAATGCTTTTTTTTTATTGATAGATCGGGCAATTCTGAACGCGGCGATACCTAATATGTGTATGTGGGATTTTTTTTTTACTGTTTTATTTTGATTGGGGCGAAAGGGGGGTGATTTGAACTTTTAGGTTGTTTTAATTTTTTTATTTTTAAACTTTTTTTTTTTACTTTTGGCATGCTTCAATAGCCTCCATAGGAGGCTAGAAGCTTGCGCAACCCGATCGGCTCTGCTACATATGGGCGATGAGCAGATCGCCCATATGTAGCAGATTTACTGCTGTGGTTTCAGCGCCGACCACCGGGTGGCGCTGAAAGCCTTATGCCTGGAACAACCATAGAGGTCTCATAGAGACCTCTGGTTGTCCAGGCAACGTGACGCCGACCCCCGATCACGTGACGGGGTCGGCGATGACGTCATTTCCGGCCCGGCGGCCGGAAATGCTATTTAAATGCCCGCTGTCAGCTTTTACAGCGGCATTTAACTAGTTAATAGGCACGGGCGGACGGCGATTCCGCTCGCGCCTATTGCGGGCACATGTCAGCTGTTCAGATCACTGAGGCAGCTGCAGCACCTGACCTGTCTGACTCCACCTTCTCACTGACCTGTAATCCTAAACCATCCCGCTCTTTTATGTATTCTAAACTCCACCCACCTCCCAGCACGTCTAGTGTTCCACGCAGGGAACCACCAAAGGTGCTCTGCTTCTCTCTAAGCAAGGAGCCGCAATGTGGTTTTGCTGAACTACTCTATTGTGTGGGGTGCGAGTGTTGGAGCGTGGTCAGGAGCCTCCAACTTACCTGGATGGTGGGGCACCACACCTTAGGAGAATGTGCAGTACCTCTGTGGCGACTGAGCCTCAGGGGCGCCACATTATGATCATACAAAAAGACAACAATGAATAGATAGAAGTGATCGTATGAATCCCAATGGTTAGAGTTGCTTGTAGAAACTGGAAAACAAAAGTTCTTCATTTATACCCAGCGGGGCTAGGCTATGTAAGTCAAAGATCCATTTAGATTCGCATCTCAGGAGTTTGGGAACGATGTTTCCTCCCCTGATGTTAATGTTGACTAGCTCAAGTCCCATAACTTTTATTCCTCTTCTGCTGCTTCCATGTACGTTGCTATTAATTTACACAAATCCCTTACCAGGGTTTGGTGGAATGTCAGGAGTTTGGAGGAGTACAAAAAGACGGGTCTGGTACCTAGAGGTTTACGGGTCAAGATTTTTCCCGCTTGGGAAGTTTCAGGGGAATTTCGTAAAACATGGGAAACTGGGTTATCAAAATGCTCTACAATTTTGATGGATCTGCTCATTGAACATGATCAAGCCCTTTTGGGCAAGATCAAGGAAAATATCAAAGTTTGTGAGGATAAGATCAAGAAATTTGATATGGAAGCCCTGGTTAATCCCTTGTATCAAAAACTAAAGGGTATTATAGACCAATTTGAAAAAGAGATTATTAATGGGAAGATAAATAAATTTCATCGTGATGTATCAGATTTTAATAAAAATCAGGCATATAAATGGACCCACCATGGGAATAGACGGTATACCACAGTGGAATCTAAAAATACTAGTGTTAATAGTGGCACTGGTGAATCCACTTCAAGATACAAATTATCGTCAAGTGATTTTTTGTCTTCGGAACCCAGCGATGTAGAAGGGGGAGGCGGGGGAGACGAAAAAAACACAACCATAAAGAGAAAAGGTAGAAACTACAGGAATTGGTCCCCGTTACATCAGAGGGTAGCCAGGTACAATCGGAGACGATAAACCCTCAGCATCCTTCAGATACTCTGCCCTCTACAGGTAACCTCCAAATTTTAAATCTCTCCTCCTATGTTCTCTCTAACACTGAAAAGTCTGTATTGACCAGAGGACTTACCTTTGCTCCTACAAATTCTCTGAATAAGTTTATTCTGGTAAAGGATTTATATTTGTTTTGTCGACAGATGACTTTTAAACTTCTCTACCATCAGCCATCTCTATTTGATTCCTTTCCGGATGAGAAGCAAGTGTTTAGAGATCTATTGGAACTCCTGCAAGAAAATGTATGCCCTTATAATAGAAGAGGATTTATGAGGAGATCTCCCTCTCAGGCATCCCCTTCGCTATCATTGTTTCCGGTAATACAGATATTTTTTGATAGTGTCTATAGAGATTTAGATAAATTGAAGTTGGATAAAAACAGACAAAACAACTTAAGCCTTGAAGAAAAAAAGGCCTTAAGGAATTTACAGGAGAACAATGAGTTTATCATAAGAGAAGCTGACAAGGGCGGCAATATTGTACTTTGGCCCCATGACCTGTACAATACCGAGGTGTTTAAACATCTGAATAACGCTGATCATTATTTGATTCTCCCTTCAGATCCTACTAATATCTTCAAGGATAGAATGGACCAATTGATATGGAGAGTGTTGTGAGCTCATTTTCTTGTTCACCTTTGATGTCCGATGAACTCCCTCTGCTGGTGAAAGGAGGTGGTGAAACTGATTTGGATGGGAGAAACCTGTCACCTGAACAGGTGGACTGCGATTGGACATCCGGAATCTCTGAGTGGATATAAGGCAGCCGACGCCCTGTAGGGTTGCTGGTGATTTCTCTGCTCTGAGCTCTGGCCTCCAGTTTAGTTCCTGTCTTCTAAAGCTAAGTTTTGCTCTGTTATTGTTCCATGAGATTTTGTCTGATTTGCTTAGTTTTGTGTTCTGCCAGCCCCGGCTGGGGCTCTGCTGAATTTCTATTTTTGTCCCTGATCGGTTAAATCTCTTTTGCTCTGTCTTCAGAATATATCGGAGTGCTGATATAGGGTTTTTGAAGTCTAGTGACTTCAGGGCCATTTTTCCTATCAGACGTGTTGGGACATTTTTGGTAGGGTTTTTGCGGATTGCAGACAGCATCTTTTCTGTCCTTTCCTATCTAGTTAGTTGGGCCCGATCGTTTGCTCTGCCTGTCTTTCTGTCTGTGTTTGTGTTTTCTTCTGTTTTCACCGACAATACATGTTGGGGGCTGTCTATTGCTTTGGGGTCTGCTCTGGGGCAGTTTAGATTTTCCCTTTCTTTCTTTAGGCTTATTTAGTTCTCCGGTTGTGAAGAGGCATCTAGGACCACCGTAGGAACGCTCCACGGCTACTGTTAGTTGTTGTGAATAGGATCAGGGGTCTGCAATCCGCTAGCTACCAACCTCTCCGGTTTTCTGGACTTAGCTTGCATTTTAGTTTTTTCCTCCTCCAGTGACTCATTCATAACAGAATCACCAGCCATACCGCAGATTCTAGGGTACTCAATAGCAGGAAAGAATTGTAAAAAAAAGTGTCAGAATTTTTTTTTTTTTTAATATATATTTTTTCCTCTTTTTCTCTGGGGCCGTAGGAGGAATTTTTTCTTAATGGAGTTTAAGCAATTGTCTGATTGTGTGGAGCAGCTCGCTGCTGAAGTGCAGGGAATTTCCACCTATCTTGCTCATTCACATGCTGCTGAACCAAAGATCCATACTCCTGATGTGTTTTTTGGGGATAGGTCTAAATTTTAGAATTTTAAGAATAATTGTAAATTATTTCTTGCCTTGTAGCCGAGCTCATCGGGGAGCTCTGCGCAGCAGGTTAAAATTGTCATCTCTTTGCTGCGCGGCGATCCCCAGGATTGGGGGTTTTCTTTGACACCTGATGATCCTATTCTAACTAATGTGGATGCATTTTTTCAAGCCTTTGGGTTGCTGTATGATGAACCTAATGCTATTGATGAAGCTGAAAAAGCCCTGTTGGCATTGAGCCAGGGTCAGGATTCTGCAGAGTTGTACTGTCAAAAATTCCGAAAGTGGGCGGTCCTTACTACCTGGAATGATGGTGCCTTGGCAGCTCTCTATCGGAAGGGTTTGTCAGAAACCATAAAAGATACTATGGTGGGATTTCCTGTTCCCTTTGGTCTTGACGATTCTATGTCATTAGCCATTTAGGTTGATCGGCGTTTATGTGAACGTAAAATTACACGAGAAATGTTGCCACCTGTTGAACAAATGTCTGAACCTATGCAACGTGATAGAGTTTTGTCTAGGGCGCAATGTCAGGAGTTCAGAAGGCGTAATAAGCTGTGTTTTTTCTGTGGAGATGCCTCTCATAATATTTCTGTCTGCCCTAAACGAGAGAAACGTTTTGCGCACACATTTGCTGTGGGTGGTGTACAACCTAAGTTTCTTCTGGCAGTTACTCTGATCTGCTCCCTGTCCACATTTTCCGCTAAGGCTTTTGTGGATTTAGGAGCGGCTCTGAACCTGATGGACTTGGATTTTGCTAAACGTTGTGGGTTTCCTATAACACCTCTGCGGACACCTATCCCTTTGAGGGGTATTGATGCTACTCCTTTGGCGAAAAATAAACCTCAGTTTTGGACCCAGGTGGTAATGCGGGTCGCCCCAGACCATCAAGAAAATTGCAGATTTTTGGTGTTGCATAATTTGCATGATACCATTGTTCTGGGGTTTCCCTGGTTGCAAATCCATAATCCAGTTTTGGATTGGAAATCTGTGTCTGTGGTGAGTTGGAGTTGTCATGTGCTCTTAGTGACACTCCTGTTTTCTCCACCTCTCCCCAGTCGCATGATGTTCCTGACTATTTGGCTGATTTTTATGATGTATTTAGTGAGAATAAGTCTGCATCTTTGCCTCCTCATAGGAGTTATGACTGCAATTGAGCTGAGCCCTGGGTGTAAATTTCCCAAGGGTCGACTTTTCAATTTATCTGTACCCGAGCATGAGGCTATGCGATCTTATATTAAGGAGTAATTGGAGAAGGGTCATATTAGACCATCCTCTTCACCCTTGGGTGCTGGGTTTTTTTTCGTGGCCAAGAAAGATGGTTCATTAAGGCCTTGTATTGACTATCGTTCCCTCAACAAAATTACTGTTAAATATCAGTATCTGTTACCCCTGATTTCTGATCTATTCTCCAGAGTTAAAGGTGCTCGCTGGTTTACCAAGCTTGACCTCAGGGGGGCATATAATCTTATTCGCATTAAGCATGGGGATGAATGGAAGACGGCGTTTAATACTCCGGAGGGACATTTTGAGTACCTGGTGATGCCTTTTGGGCTCACTAATGTTCCTTCTGTCTTCCAGTGCTTCCTGAATGATATTTTCCGGGACTTTGTGGATACATTTTTGATCATCTATCTGGATGATATTTTGATCTTTTCCAGGGATTGGGACTCTCATGTGGAACATGTTCGGACTGTGTTCCAGATTTTGAGGGAGAATTCCCTGTATGTTAAGGGGTCAAAATGCCTTTTTGGTGTACAGAGGATTTCATTTTTGGGATTTATTTTGTCTCCATCAACTATTGAAATGGACCCGGCCAAGGTACAGGCCATTTATGATTGGGTTCAGCCCACTTCTTTGAAGGCCCTCCAGAAGTTTTTGGGTTTTGCTAATTTTTATCGTAAATTTATAGCTAATTTTTCTGGTATTGCCGAACCATTGACTGATTTGACTAAGAAGGGTGCTGATGTGCTGAAATGGTCTCCAGAGGCTGTTTCTTCCTTTCAGGAGCTGAAGCGGAGGTTCACTTCTGCTCCGGTTTTGCGGCAACCTGATGTCTCACTCCAGTTTCAGGTAGAGGTGGACGCTTCTGAGATTGGTGCAGGAGCTGTTTTGTCCCAAAAAGATCCGGTAACATCTAAAATGAATCCCTGTGCTTTCTTTTCCCGAAAGTTCTCCCCATCTGAACGCAACTATGATGTGGGGAATCGGGAACTGTTAGCCATGAAATGGGCATTTGAGGAGTGGAGACATTGGTTGGAGGGAGCTAGACATCAAGTCGTGGTCCTCACTGACCACAAGAATTTGATTTACCTTGAGTCGGCCAAACGCTTGAATCCTAGACAGGCTAGGTGGGCCTTGTTTTTCACACGTTTTGATTTTTTGGTCTCTTTTCTTCCGGGCACTAAGAATGTCAAGGCAGACGCCCTCTCTAGGAGTTTCTTTGCTGATTCTCCTATTGTGACCAAGCCTGCTACCATCTTAGGTGAGGGGGTAGTTCTTTCTGCCATCTCGCCTGATTTGAGACGTGCTCTGGAAGAGTTTCAGGAGGACAAACCTGAGCGTTGTCCCATTGGAAAATTGTGTGTTCCTGACCAGTGGAGGAAGAGAGTAATGTCTGAAATTCATTGCTCCGCATTGGCTGGTCATCCAGGTATTTTTGGTACTAGAGATTTGGTGAGTCGGTCTTTTTGGTGGCCCGCCTTGTCTCGTGATGTCAGGAATTTTGTGCAGTCCTGTGGGACTTGCTCCTGGTCTAAACCTTGTTCTCGCTCTAGTGGGTTGTTGATGCCTTTGCCGGTGCCCAGGAGGCCATGGACCCATATTTCAATGGATTTTATTTCTGATATGCCTGTCTCTCAGAGAATGACTGTTATTTGGGTGATTTGTGATAGATTCTCTAAGATGGTCCATCTTGTACCACTCCCTAAGTTGCCATCTTCCTCAGAGTTGGTGCCCTTGTTTTTGCAACAGGTGGTTCGCTTGCATGGGATTCCAGAGAACATTGTGTCTGACAGAGAAGTTCAGTTTGTTTCTAGATGTTGGAGGACTTTTTGTTCCAAGCTGGCAATTCAGTTGTCCTTCTCCTCTGCGTTTCACCCTCAGACCATTGGGCAGACGGAGAGAACAAACCAGACTTTGGGGTCTTATTTCAGATGTTTTAGCTCTGCTGATCAGGATGATTGGGTCTCATTTTTGCCCTTGGCCGAATTTGCTTTAAATAATAGAGCTAGTTCTGCCACTTTGATGTCACCTTTTTTTTGTAACTTTGGGTTTCATCCTCGATTCTCTTCAGGGCAGGTGGAGTTTTCTGCCTGCCCAGGTGTTGACACTGTGGTGGAGAGAATGCACCAGATTTGGGACCAAGTGGTGGATAAGTTGTCTCTCTCCCAGGAAAAGGCCCAGCGGTTTTCCAACCGGCATTGGACCATTGGTCCCCGGTTTAAGGTGGGTGATTTGGTTTGGTTGTCATCAAAGAATATCTCTGTGAAGGTGGCTTCTCCAAAGTTTAAACCTAGATTTATTGGACCTTACAAGATTTTGGAGATTCTTAATCCGGTCTCTTTTCGATTGGCTCTTCCTGTTACATTTAAGATCCATAAGGTGTTTCATAAGTCTCTGTTGAAGAGGTTTGTTGAGCCAGTAGTTCCTGTGGTGGCACCTCCTGACCCTGTATTGGTTGAAGGTAATGTGGAATATGAGGTTGAGAAGATACTGGATTCTCGTCTGGCTAGACGGAGACTCCAGTATTTGGTTAAGTGGAAGGGTTATGGCCAGGAGGATAATTCTTGGGTCTCTGCATCTGATACTCATGCTGAAAGATTGGTTCATGCTTTTCATCGGGCCCATCCTGATCGGCCTGGTGGCGTGGATGAGGGTTCGGTGACTCCTCCTCAAGGGGGAGGTACTGTTGTGAGCTCATTTTCTTGCTCACCTTTGATGTCCAATGAACTCCCTCTGCTGGGGAAAGGAGGTGGTGAAACTGATTTGGATGGGAGAAACCTGTCACCTGAACAGGTGGATTGTGATTGGACATCCGGAATCTCTGAATGGATATAAGGCAGCCGACGCCCTGTAGGGTTGCTGTTGATTTCTCTGCTCTGAGCTCTGGCCTCCAGTTCAGTTCCTGTCTTCTAAAGCTAAGTTTTGCTCTGTTATTTTTCCATGAGATTTTGTCTGATTTTCTTAGTTTTGTGTTCTGCCAGCCCCGGCTGGGGCTCTGCTGAATTTCTATTTTTGTCCCTGATCGGTTAAATCACTTTTGCTCTGTCTTCAGAATATATCGGAGTGCCGATATAGGGATTTTGAAGTCTAGTGACTTCAGGGCCGTTTTTCCTATGAGACGTGTTGGGACATTTTTGGTAGGGTTTTTGCGGATTGCAGCCAGCATCTTTTCTGTCCTTTCCTATCTAGTTAGCTGGGCCCCATCGTTTGCTCTGCCTGTCTTTCTGTCTGTGTTTGTGTTTTCATCTGTTTTCACCGACAATACATGTTGCATTTTTGTTTTTTCCTCCTCCGGTGACTCATTCATAACAGGAGAGTGTTTGATAACCATGTCCTAAATAAGAAAGAGGCTGACTTTTTGACTACCCATCATCCGGTGACTCCAACTTTTTATTTCCTACGAAGGTGCATAAGTCGCCTACAAATCCTCCAGGTAGGCCAATAGTGTCAGGTATTGGGGGTCTGATGGAACGACCCTGTATATACATTGACCACTTTCTTCAACCATTGGCCTCTTCCCTGGATTCTTTTGTTAGGGATTCGGCACACCTTATGTCGTACTTGGAGGAGCTTATTATTCCGGAGAATACCATCCTGGTTGGCTTAGATGTGAAATCTTTATACACTAACATCGCATATGTCCATGGAATAGAAGCTGTTTCCTTTTCCTTGACAAACAACCTTTGATTGATGGTAAGCATAACAAATTTCTTTTGGAATTGTACTTCGTTCAGGATAACAACTACTTCACTTTTGACAGGAAGTTCTATAGGCAGGTCTCTGGCACGGCTATGGGGGTGAGATGCGCACCCTCATATGCGAATCTATTTCTTGATTGGTGGGAGAAGCTAGTGGTTTTTAAACATCAACTTTTTCTGAGAAGGTTTTTTCCTGGAGACGCTATATTGATGACGTCCTTTTGATTTGGACTGGCACTCTAGATGATTGTAAACGGTTTGTTGATGATTTTAATAACAATTCTCTCAACATCAAATTGACTTCTACTTTTTCAGAACCTTCAGTAGATTTTCTCGATATCAAGTTGATGATTCAGGGCAATAAGATCAAGTCTTGTCTGTACCGTAAGGCAAGGGCAACCATCAGTCTCCTACATTATGACAGCTTCCACCCAAGACATCTTAGAAATGGTATCCCAAAAGGTCAGTTTCTGAGACTTCGTAGGAATTGTAGTGCTCGGGAAGATTTTCAAATATGTGTTAAAGATCTTTCTTCCAATTTCACAAATAGAAAGTATCCAAAGAAGATAGTGGCTAGTGCCTATCAATACGCCAACAGTGTAGAGAGATCAGCACTTTTTACAGAAACGGACACGTGACACCAGGAGAGACCTTGCCATAATTACAACTTATAATAACCAATTTACTGATGTCCACAAAATTTTGTCCAACAACTGGAACATCTTGTTAAGCGAGTCTAGACTCTCTAACTATATCTCCCCAGTTCCCAGAATGGTGGCCAGACGTGCACAAAATTTGAAGGATCACCTGTGTCACAGCCACTATCAGAGACCAAAAGCCCACCTATACATGTGGGGGGTGCAATGTATGCCAATATATGATCTCACAAGATGGCTTTTCTATCCCTACGATACAGTCTCCAATTAGAGCTAAATTCTTTTTTAATTGTAGGTCTAAAAACCTTGTGTATCTCTTGATCTGTGGATGCCCGAAACCATATGTGGGTCAAACAACTCAAGAGCTAAGAAGACGTGTTCAGCATCATCTATCTAATATCTCCACCGCCAAGAAGGACCGTGAGAAAAATAAAGCCATCTCTTCTGTGGCGGCCCATTTTCTGGACGTACATGGAAGCAGCACAAGAGGAATAAAAGTTCCGGGACTTGAGCTAGTCAACATTAACATCAGGGGAGGAAACATCGTTCCCAAACTACTGAGATGCAAATCTAAATGGATCTTTGACTTACGTAGTCTAGCCCCGCTGGGTATAAATGAAGAACTTTTGTTTTCCGGTTTCTACAAGCAACTCTAACCATTGGGATTCATACGATCACTTCTATCTATTCATTGTTGTTTTTTTTGTATGATCATAATTTCATTCTATTGTGCTTGTCCTCTAGTATCATTATTAGAAATTTTTGAGACATGACTGGCTTTCGACTGTTCGATTCCAGATGGGATTCTACCTGTACGTTGGTGTTGTTGGCATCAAATATAGCTTGTTATTTACATAAGTTGTATATTGAACACTAATGGTCTGACAAAGTTTGCTGTATTCAATTTCGGTGGTATAAATCCTGCCTGATTTTGTCATTTTCCCTTCCCCTTTCCTCCCTCCTTGGATTATTCCTTTTCTACTGAAGATTTTGCCTGTATCCTGAAGAAATAGTTACACAACTCTTAGAAATTTTGTCCACCCAAGGTATGCATGGCTGGTCTTTGCCTCTTATTTATATTTTTAAATAATGGGCCTGTATCACTCCTTGTATCCTGCCTTATATTGTTGGCATCAAATATGGTCCTTCTATCCTATGGGAAACCATCAAGGAATAATTAGGGTTTGATGTGATATATTTTATTTGATTATGGTCAGGTGATTTTTGACTGGTAGGCGATGTATTCTTACCATCGCATGATTTGTAGTCATGTTTGGCTAAGTTATGTTTTTCAAACCATAGGGTTGGGCTATAAACTTTCCATCTGCTACCAATACATCAAAGCTCCTAGCTATGATCTATACCTTTGTATGGGCCGAAAGGCGAACGTAGCCTTTGTATAATGTACCGTCCTGGAGGATTATATATATGACGGCAGTCATTTATTAAATATCTGCCTTTTGGTTTGAATCGCTTTTTGTCTCTTTTCAATCACTGAGACCCAATGACATATGTATTGATTCATTATTATAGGTGACCCTCCTGTGACATCATTTATGTGATAATGGGACTCTTTATGAGACCCATTGATTGATATTCTTATTTTATAGACCTGGTGAACGTATGCCTGTAATGAATGTAAACAATAATATCTATTGGCTTTAAAATCATTGGTGTGTGCTAGTATATTTATATTTTGCACTTCAAGTGAACCTCTTAAATAACACCGGTCCTTTTCATAAGTGTTGGGTCCCTATATGGAACTCATAGACCAATATGACAACTGTTTGGAGTAAGTGAATACATATTTCAAAGTAAATTAAATGCGTATTCAAATCAATACCTTGGTGATCTGCCTTCTTTGGTATTTTAATCCGACATGTATATGCCATAATGCATAATGCCTATTTGTATGTACCAATGGTATTTTGCTTTATATTCCAATTGTACGTCTGGAATTATGCTGACATTGTACAAGTTTTGTCACCTCATGGGGAACGAATAGATGGACATGATCATTTCTGGGAGTTGGTGATCGTATGCCTTTGATGAATAAAAAGTACATTTCTTTACATCTTTATGGGGCATGCATATGTTTTGAGCCTAATCATGTGTACCAAATTTATTCATGCTCAATCCCCCTCTCAGGGATGACATCATCAAATTGCTGCTATTCTACCTTACCTATTTGACCATTTCTTATATGGTTATAATAGATGGGGTAATCTGTTTAAGTTCATGTGTTGGTAGTGAACTTAATATGAAGTAAAAATACATTATTTTGGTGATCCGTCTCATGGTCTAATTCTGCGATCCGATGCTTATATGCTACGAGATGCATCCCTGTGCGACTACGGTACCATGTTTTGTATTTTGAATAATTGCCTCAAATGATGCTGACACTATATAAGTATTGTGAGTTTCTAGGGAACTCACAGATTGACTTGTTTATCTGGTGTCCATATGCTATGAGACGCCTCCTTATATGCACTTTTAGTACTATGCTTTGCATTTTGAGTTATTACCTCAAACTATGTCGATACTGCACAAATGTTGTGAGTTTCTATGGAACTCACAGACCGACATGTTTATTTCTTGCTTATATGCTATAATATCCTTTTGTGCGTGTTTATAGCACTATGTGTTGCATTTTGAATAAATTTCTTAAATAATGCCGACTCGATATAAGTTTTGTAATCTCCTTTGAGGGTACTTATAGATCGGCAAGTTCAGTTTTTGGTGGATAAAAATGCAATATTTTGTCGCTGGCACCTCTATTGTTAACTTATTGCGGTATATATGCCATGATTATATTTATGTGCATAATTCTGACCTATTCTTAGATGAGTGTTTTAAGCTGCTGCTACTTGTGCTTATCTAATTTTTGTCTCATATGGTTACAATAGATTACCCCATTTGCCAAAGTAGCGCTAAACTGTTAGAATTTCAATGCCACACTGTAATCATATGCTTGGAATTCTTGATATCTGGTTCACCTACTTTATTTCATGTTAATAATGGAAGAATAGAGTGGTTTAAGCAGCGTTATTTTTCAGCATTAGGACCTGCCAGAATAGGTCACATGACCACCTTCTAAAAGACAGAGAGAGGACCTTCCAGCGCTATTGTGCAGGCGGGGAAGTAAGATATTGAGACTCACTACCTTTGTCTTGGGCAGACGCTGGTTTCATATAGCGTCTGTGGTCTCCATGGTATTAGTTTAGCATATGCGCCTCTGCACTTTCCGCCTCAGTGATTACATGCTGCCACCTGAAGTGTCCTCCTTGCGGTGAGTCTCCGCAGCTGTAACAACTACTGAGTATTGCTGGCATATTTAAACTCAGTGGATTTACAAGTGCCATCACTTCATTGTGCCCCTGATGAAGTCACAGTTGTGACGACACGCGTCGGGTTATGGGAGCAATCCCTGGTCCTCCTACACCATTTTTATGCATGATGGTTATTTATATTCAATGAGCATGTCCGTACTTATTCTATCTGCCTGCTGCTTTGGGTGGTAAAGTATATAGGAGGGGAGGTGTATTTCTTATCTTGCTGCACACTCTGGTTTTGGTTAACCCTATAGGTCCTCTTTGAATTTTTGAACACGGGTTAATATAGTGACCTTTATTATAGTTCACTATACTGGACCATTATTTGATGCCACAATACTCAATTCTGATTGATTTAGAACTTTTATCGTGTGTATTTTCATATACTTATACCCCTGTTTCCTCCTTCCCCTTACCTAAATATTTGCATGTAGGTTAAATTTGCTGCATAAAGCCAACCATACACATTGTGTGTCTTTTTGCCCCCTGAATGCATACTCATAAATATCTGCATTTAGGATTTGGCTCTTGGCGTATTTAAATTGATGTACCTTGCCATATTATATATCTAGATCCTTTGTATAGGGCTTAGGGTATTATACATATTATATCTGTTATGTGGACTTGCCACACACATTATATGTATATAACCGGGTGGTGTTTTGTAGGGCTTGTTATTGCTCCCAGGGTTATAGGTTATGCTAATAACCTTTGTCTATTTAAAATGTTTTTAATTTTTTTTGGTGTCTTGTATATCTCATGTAATAAAATTGATAATTTTTCTATGTTGATCCCTGCTTTTGATGTATGTCCTCTTTGTTTCTCCTGGTGATTTATCGGTTGTTATAAACCCACACCAGCTCAGGGACATACTCAGGCCAGCGGGCCTTTCAGTCACTCTCCAGGGTGCGCAACATTTGTATTAATGTCTGATTAAATCGCTCGCAGGCTCCATTTTCCTGCGGATGATAAGGCGTAGTTCTGGACTTGTCGATGCAATTCCTCCATGACTTTTCCTAAAAAGCATGCTCCCTGGTCGGAGTGTATTCGTTGCAGGCAGCCGTATACTTGGATGAAGTTTTTACAAATTGCATAGGCGGCCGACTCCGCAGTTTGGTCTCAGGTGGGGGTGACCACAGCGAACTTAGAGAAATGATCCACCATCACGAGACAATGTTCATACCCCTGGTATGCGGGACCTATGGTTAAATAGTCCACCGTTAGGAGCTCAAGGGGAGCTGAAGTCACTATTGTTTGCACCGGGGCTCATTGTGCGGTTGGTTTGGCGAGTTCTCATGGGCGGCAGGTCCGGCAAACTTCTTCCACAGCAGCGTGAAAGCGTGGATGGTAAACGATCTGTTGCAACCATTGCAAAGTCTTTTGGGCACCAAAGTGAGCCCCCTTTTCATGGGCTTCCCTAGCCAGTTTGGCTAGTAGGGCTCCGGGCACGACCACCTGCCAAGTTGTAGCAGATGTCGTCCGTGACACTGATTTACGGTACAATAGCCCTTTCTTGATGACAAATTTTTCCCATTGGCGCAACATCAACAACATGTCCTGAGTCAGAGTTTGTCTTTGTGAATCAGTGGGCAGTTTGCTGGTGGTCACCCATCAGTGCAGGAGCCCAAATTCTCCATCTTCCTGCTGCTGTTGGATCCATTTGTCCCGTGGCTGTTCCAGCATCCCCCGTGAGGGTCCTGAATGGGATGCCTCCTGCGTGCCCGCTGTAATCACGGCGTGGGTGAGGGCGAACGGCGTCTCTTCCCCTTCCAATTCGTTGTCCCGACTTTTCCCTGGAGTTGTATGCCGAATTCTGGAGAGGGCGTCAGCATGTACATTTTCGGCCCCTCTTTTATAAATGATCTTATAATTGAACTTGGCCATTCGAGCCACCCACCGTTGCTCCAGGGCTCCCAATTTGGCATTTTCCAGATGGGCCAGCGGGTTGTCCGTCCGCACTACTACCTCGGAGCCCGCCAGGTACTCTGCAAACCGCTCCGTCATGGCCCACACTACTGCGAGGAGCTCGAGCTTAAAGGAGCTGTAATTGTCAGGGTTACGCTCGGAGTCATTCAGCGATTGGCTACCATAGGTGATCACTTTCTCCCGACCATCCTGAACCTGTGCAGTATGAACGGTTGCGAGAAATCCACATACGCTAACACCGGGGCACCTGAGAGTGCAGCCTTAAGATCTTGAAACGCGTCTTCTTGCGGTTGCTGCCATTGAATTTTCCGTCCATTCCCCCCCAGCAGGAGCCCCCTTTAGCAGGTCCTGCAGGGCTCGGGCTCGGCGTGCAAAATTCTTCATGAACCGACGGTAATAGCCGGCCAACCCCAGGAACGCCCGCACATCTTTCACCATCTCGGGGGTAGGCCACCCTTGGATGGCGGCAACCTTTTCCAGGGACGGTCGAGCACCCTCAGCCGAGACTACGTGCCCCAGATATTCGATCTGGGTGTGAAACAGGTGGCATTTCTGGGGCTTTACCTTCAACCCGTACTTCTGCAGCCGGCCAAGCACCTGCCCCAACCGCCGCAGGTGGTCCTCAAACGTGGCAGAATAGATGATGATATCATCCATTATATCAGCATGGCTTCGAAGTTGAGATCTCCCAGACACCGCTCCATCAACCGCTGGAAGGTTCCCGGGGCGTTGGCCAGCCCAAACGGCATCCGGTTGAATTCAAACAGTCCCACAGGGAGAATAAATGCCGTCTTGGCTCTGTTTTCCTCCGACATTGGCACCTGCCAGTACCCACTGGCCAGGTCTAGAGTAGAGAAGTATGTTGCTTTTCCCAAGGAGGACAGAGACTCTTCTATACGGGGCCACAGGTACGGATACGAGTCCTTAATGGTGCAGGCGTTCAGCTTCCGATAGTCCACACAGAACCGGAGGGTACCATCCTTTTTGCGGACCAGCATGATGGGAGCCGCCCAGGGGCTCTGGCTTTCTCGTATGACCCCTTTCCGGAGCATTTGCGCTAGTAGAGTTTTCACCTCCTGGTATAGCTGTGGAGCGATTTGCCGATATCATTCCCGGATAGGGGCCGTTCCTGCCATGGGGATTCCATGTGTGATGGCCGTGGTACATCCAAAATCATCCTCGTGGCTAGCGAATACTTCGTAATACTGTCCAAGAAGGGTTTCTACCTGGAGAAGCTGGGCTGATGTCAGGACGGACAGTTCGGCCCGCATTCTTTCCAGGATGGTTCGACCTTTCTCCTGGGTCGAGGATTCGGCAGTCTGTATGGTTCGTATCGTTACTGCCCATGGATCCTCGGGTTGCACCTTTAACTGGACCGCCGGGGCTGGCAGCACCTCCTCCAAAGGCCTTACCAGCTTGGCCACTTCGGCCCGGGGCTTCAAGACGATATCTTGGTCTTCCAGGTTAACGCAGCGCACCAGGACGGTCCCACCTCGCACTGTGGTCAGGGAGCGAGCTACCAGTATGCCAGGGTGCAGGTGTTCCAAGAAGCATGGCTCTACCTGCATCTCCACGCCCTCCAATGGTATTGGGGCGTGGATCGGCAGGGCCACCACTGTCTGCCCGGGGGAAAGCACGAGCGGGGGAGATTACTTTGCCCAGCGCCTCGCCCTCCTGGCAGTCCTGGAGTACTCGCGCCTCCCGCACCAGCTGCTGGAAGACCTGCCCTTGGGCCATGCGGGAACCCCACTGGTTGAGAGTCTCTTGCGTGAAGTAATTGAGGAGTAGATTGCCAAACTCCCGCAGTACGTTCATGCCAGGATAACTGGATGATGGTGGTTAGTTTCTCCTTGGGTCACGACCACTCCCCGGCGGCCGAGGGATTTACCACACAGCGTCATTTGTAGCCTTACCACTCCGGCGAGAGGTACTGGAAGTTGGTTAGCAGCTACCAGTCTTATCATGGATCCCCACTGGGGCCTTGCTGCTTCAGGGAAATGCTGCCGAAAAACAGTTGCCGGCATGGTCGTCACTTGCGACCCCGTGTCCACTAGGCACCGTACAGCATTGCCCTCGACCTCTGCCCATACCACTGAACATTTTGCAACCAGATTTTCGGAACTTCCACCACCCCTCGATGTGGCTTCTAGCTCCGAGCGGTGTCCCCCCTGCCCGGAGCCCTCTAGTTTAATGGCCATTGGGGTTGGTATCTCCCACTCCGTGGACACTCTCATTCGAAGTGGCCCGGCTCCCCGCACTCATAACACCGGGATTGCGAGGTATGGCCACTCTGAGCATTGAAACCAGGCTGCCCAGTTGTGGACTCGGTTCTCCTTTTCACTTCGGCCAACTCGCCTCTGATGTTCTTCAGCTCTTGTCTCATCTCTCCGATCCTCTGGGGTTCTTCAACAGCGCTTACGGAAACCTCCATGCCCCGGACCTTTCCCATGGGGACCGTCATTCCCTGCTCCTGCTCTCGTACTCGTGCCTGACTCCCCACCTCAGAGAAGGCCATACGTGGGTTCACCCGGACCTGCTCCCGCAATGCCTGCTTGATTAACGGGTCTCGGAGTCCAGTCACTAACAGGTCACATAAGGTAATGTCGATGGGTCCTACCCCTACACCGTCCTTCCGTTCGATGGCCATGTATAGCTCTTGGAGGACATTCATATACTGGGTGATGGTATCCCCCTCTCCCTGCATTTGACTGAGCAACCGGGTCCTCAACTCTCCCACATTGGTTGGATTCCCATGGGTCTCTTCCAGAATCCGAAAAACCCTAGCAAAGGTGTTACGGTGTCCCGGGGGCCTCAACATTACTGAATTCTGGGCCTCCCCATCTAAGGCCATGAGAGCTACCTTGGCTTCTAAGTCAGGGGTCATCGGATGCATGCGGAAGGGCCCTCATATGCGCTCGGTCCAGCTCCACAGCATGGTATTTGAGCCTGAAAACCATGGCAGGTTGCTTAGCATAGCCCCTAAAGAAATGCTGGACCGGGGGCCTTCGTTACTTGCGCCACCTACGGCCCCACCTTGGTTGGGTGTGCCGCTGTCTGCGCTCGTAGACTGCATCCTGCCGACTACACCAAATGTGGTACTGGCAGGTACGCGGGATGCAGTGATGAGACACGAGACGACTTTATGCTTTTGGTAATAACTTTTTATAAGTATAGATCAGGTGACTAATCTAAGCAACCAAACAGGTAACAGGGATTGTCCTCGCAGGGACTAAACACAGGCAAACACAGACATATAAGAACACGACTCCCCCGGCAAAGGCCGGTCACTATAGGGCCGCGGTATGGCCGACTACAGGTCCTTAGTTATCGTCCTCGGTGTCCTGGGTGATGGGTCTTCAGCGTAGCAGCCGCTGGGCCCAGCTGCTGAAGAACTGGCGCAGTCTTCAAGCATTCCGACACCCAGGCGAAGCAGGGGCACAACAGGCCCCGGAAGAGTTCTTGGACAGATGGGCCACAATCCCCGGACAGGGATAAGCGGTCGGGAAGCGGGGTGGCGATTGGCAAGCCACCGGCGCAGCCAGCGGCTGTAACAGGGGGTCCACGGCGGGCAACGGCCCGACTCTTGCCACAGACTGGAGCGGGGAACTAGTGGCTGCCGTCTGCAGCGAACTGGCCACCGCCGCGGTGGGGAGCGGTGTGGCTGCGGGGGGTAGGCCGCAGCCGTGGGCTGGAGTGAGGCGGCAACGGCCGCCGGTGACCGTGGGCAGGCCGCAGCCGAGGGCTGGAGTGAGGCTGCAACGACCGCAGATGACCGCGGGCAGGCCGCAGCCGCAGGCTGTAGTGTGGCGTCAACAGCCGCAGGTGTCCGCGGGCAGGCCACGGGTTGAAGCGGAGCAGCGGTTCTCTGACGGCCGACTCAGCGCCGTCCCTCTGCTGTCCAGTGTAAATGTCCTTCTTGCTTCTGTCCTTCTCTCTGGCCTCTGCACGTCGTTCTGGCTCTCACACACTTCAACGGTCTCCTGCTCCTTCTTCCCCATTCTGCTGACTCACTGTGACTAGCGTTCTCCTCCCATTTTATATTGGCTCCTCCCCCAGCCCATCTGTCAGTCTCAATGGTCCGGCCCTGAACTCTGTCCCCCAGAAACAACCAGCCCCGGAACCTAAATGATGATCCCCTTGGTTCCGGCCTGGACACTCGACGGGGGTCCCCTCTCCCACATATTTACTAAGAGATTACTTGCAGTGATCTGTAGTCTCAAGTGTCACGGTCACGTGTGTCTGGACGCAGCGAGTACCGCAAGGTGAACCCATGACACGCGTGACCCTGGATACACCGCCTCCAGTAGGGTGAATTTAAATAATAAAATGTGCAGCTGGATACACCGCCTGCAACTGGCGAATTTAGGTAATACACGTTATATATACAGTAGTCTGGAAACCCCACCTCCAGTAAGGCGAATTTAATAAAGGGGAAACCTGGGTAACAATAACAACGGAGGGCCCTGCGATAGGGAAGCGGGGACGTGGAGACCTCCTGCACTCCCCTGAGCCAGAGTCCCTGCACTCCTAACCTTCCCTATGCCGGTTCCGCACCGGGCGACGCACGCGTACCTTAAAACCCTGACTCGCCCTGCACCTAAACCCTCACTAGGGAATTGGTCGGTGCAGAAACTAATCCCACCACTGCACTAAACACACATAAGGGAAAAATGACAATACAGGGGAACATCACTTAGCTTTGCTTTGTTGCTTACGCTCCCCGCAACAGAGCCCACCACCTGCGTGCATCTTCTCCTTCAACCGGATCCATCACCATAACCAGATCCATCACCCTAGTGCAGCCTTGGAGCAGAGTCCACCACCAGTTGCAGCTGCCCAGTAAACAGAGTCCCAAAGATGAGTCCAGCTTCTGCCAAAAAGTCCAGCATGCTCGAGTCCAACTTTTCTGCCAAGAAGTCAAGCATGCTTGAGTCCAGCTTTCAGCAACCAAGTCCAGAATGCTGAGTGCAACTCTCACCATAGTCGCCACTCCACCAAGCCATGCAAGCACTTCCTGCTGACACCATTAACTGCGACTCCACCACGCCATGCCAGCCCTTCTTGCAGACACCAACATTGAACTCCACCAATCCATGCCAGCACTCCTTGCAGACTCCATAGCTGACTCAACCCCTATGGCTGGGCTGCCCAGGACTCTCATTCAGCTCCTTCATCACCCAGGCTTGCTTCCCAAATGACGAACTATCAATATCACCAACGATCATCAAACACACCTGAAACTCTTTTATAGAGCCTCACACCTGATTTGTAATACGTGCACATTAAAACTAAAGTGTAATACCACTCACCACCACCGGGGCAACTTAGAACAAACGACACCACGTGTAATAATTCTAATGGCCACCGGGGGCAATCAACCCACTTTGGCACCAAGCCAAAGGAAAAAAAGTTCACTTTGTCCATTTACTTGTCAGATTCACCTTGGATCATGACATCAAGTATTGCAAAACTATATACTTTGTGTACTGTCTTTTTCTTTTTTAACAAGTGTTGGCATTTATAATAAGCAACTTTCTCAGCTTCTGTATTAAACTGTTTTGCTAGGAGTAACTTAGGATTCATTGAGGTATATTATGTGTATTGCTTTTTTATTTACAGGTGTTGGTGTTTGTAATAAGCAATTTATACCTTGTGCAGATTTACTGTATGATATGTGCACAATCCTTTACCGGATACTTTATTAAGCTTTACGTGTTCAGCTGTATATAACCCATGATAGTGCATATATGTATACTTGTCTTTCCCCTATCTTTATAGGTTTTTTTTTTACCTCTTTCCCCATCACTTCTTTACCTTGTTCCATTGCCCTTTCCTCCTTATCACCTTACTTTCCTACCTCTTTTCCCTACCCTTTACCTATACCCTTTAAAATTTTAAAATACCAATAAAGATCATTCGAAAAAGTTATGTTTTCATTCCTATTACTTTTGGAATATTACTAGTACTTGTTTTGCCATCCAGCTTGTCCTTTTGCAAGAGGATTGTGAACACCGCAGCAGGGTTTATTATACTTTCCTTTGCTAAATAAGATTTGGTTCAGGTGATCACCTAATCAGAAGCACAGTAAGTAGAATGAGGTGTACTGTGGTTGGATTTCAACTGGGAATGGAATGGCTGTCAGACATGTAGAGATGCTGATTTTTTTTTAAACTGTGCAGTGGTCTCTTACTGTTTGCGAGAGCTGTATGTATACAATAATCCTTAAATGGTTAAGGTGTTTACCGGTATGTTGAAGCGATGTGATTGGTCAGTGGCAATCCGATAATGAAATCAGCAGTCATGTCGTCTGTAGTCATTACTGAGAGCGTCCTATGTCCGAAACAAGGTGTACTGCACATGCGCTGGCGTCAGGCTCAGCTGGGAGCTAAGTACATGGGTTTGGTTTGGACAGTATATGCATGCGCGATTACACACAGAAAGGAAAGGCCACAAGAGTGGAGTGCGGACGCGCGAAAACAGACGTCAGGCTCACCTGGGAGCTGAATGCGCAAGTCTGAAAGGAACAGTATATGCGCATGCACACTTGTAAATGAGGGATGAAACCATAGAAGTATAGTACGCATGCGCAAAGTATATCTCAAATAGCCCTAGGTAGCGGCCGTGACACACATGTGCACAAGACTGGAGTAAATAAATCATGATGATGTGCACGTGCAGTAATAATAAAGAGATGACGCTATAAAAACATGATGCGCAGACGCCACATTGTATCCCAATTAACCTAGGCAGCGACAAAACAGCAGGCACACAGAGCATCCGCACATTTTCCGCGTACTTTGCGCATGGTGGGCATAGCCACATGCAGAAAGTAACCGGAACAATGCATTCCTATGTGTGTGGAATTCCCACGAATCCGCAAAAAGAATGAGCATGCTGCATATTTTTCCGCGATGCGATTCCGCCACGGAAAAATACGCAGCATTAGCACAGCATGTGTGGAATGCCATTGAATTCAATGGGTTGCTTATTTTATGGGTTTTTGCAGCATTTTCGCGGTGAAAAAACATGGCAAAAATGCATAAAATCCACGTGAATTCCGGATGTGTGCACATAGCCTAACTATATAACAGACAGATACTGGATAGAACACTGAGCAAGTAATATGAAAAAAAACAAATAAATCCCAATTATATGGTACAAAGATATATGCATTGTAGGAAAAATTATTTTGAAAGAAAAATAATAAAAAATAAAAAAAATAAATAAAAAGGGGTAGAAAATAGTCAGTAAAGCCGAGGTCAGACAAGAGGGCAGCGCAGTAACAAGCGGGTAACATGAATAGAGTGGTAAGAAGCAAGCCGGGAGTCAAAAGCCAGAGAGAGCAATGCAGTACCAAGGGAACAGGCGGACGGGAAGTCAGGGACGTAGCCGGGGTAGAACCAAAAGTAACACAGAAAGTACAGAATCAGCAGACGAATACCAAACGGGAAACAGACCAGGGCATACACAGAGCAATCGTACAGAAGCAGGCAATATACACAGGTACAGTATATAAGGCTCAGCTAGTCAGCCAGGAACCGATGTATCACTGACAACGAGCACAGCACCAGTGCGGTTACTTATAACCCTCACCAAAACAAAGAGTGGCCACATAGGACCTTATCCTTAACCTTAGAAGGACCGTAACAGATGCTCCAGGCAGACCATGACACCAAAAATCTTAGTATTCGTTGGAGTACCACAATGTGCCGTTAGATAATGATCCGCTACAGCTAGATGTATTGTGGAGATATGTTTTTGGGCCCTTTTCCTCAATTCTTGGGATGTTTGTCCTACGTATACTTTGCCACAAGGACAAATGATCGCATAAATTACGTCCTTAGTTCTGCAATTGATATAAGACTTGAGTGGATGCCTTCTTGAGTTGAGAGGATTCGGGAAAGCATCACGTGTCGGACTCATGTAGGGGCAAACATTGCAGTCTCCACATGGGAAGGAAATCTTTAAGAACAATGCCTCTATTGAGCCTATAGGATGGTCATGTGAAATGACTCCTAGTCAAAAGATCGCGCAAATTGGGTGCTCTTCAGGCTGTAATGAGAGGACGTGTTCTTGTTACCATTTCAGTCTGGTTATTTGTGGTTAAGATTGGCCAGTGCCTAGATAAGATGTTCCTCACCTGGTGACAACTGTTGTTGTAGTCGGTTATAAACCTGGGACGAGAATCCTGTTGATGAACGTTAGGAGATAGAAGTGAGATTTGGTCTCATTGCCGGGCTCTCTGAAATGCAGTAGAAATAACCCTCCTGGGATATCCTCTTTGTAGGAAGCGATCTGTGAGGTCTCTGTCATGGGAAAGAAAGTCTTGCTCTTGAGTACAATTTCATCTGACTCTAAGGAACTGCTCAGTGGGCACACCCACTTTTGTATGTATAGGGTGGAAACTACTGAACTACAATAGTGAATTGGTCGCAGTAGGTTTACGGAGCAATTCCGTGGCCAAGCAGTTACCCTCCACAAAAATCCTCAGATCCAGGAAGGTGGCAGTGCTGGAAGACAAGGAGTGGGTCAGAAAGATATTGCAAGAGTTCTGATTCAACTTGTTGAGAAATCGTATACATTCAGTATCGGTGCCCATCCACAGGAAGAATATGTCGTCAATGTAACGATACCAATGGCGAACCTGTTCTTTAAATGCTCTAGAAGTTTACACCACATTCTCCTCCCACCCTCCTAAAAAGATTTTTTCGTATGCCGGCGCACAGCGGGCCCCAATTGCGACTCCAAAGATCTGTCGAAAAAACATTCTATCAAACAAAAAATAGTTATGGTGAAGAATAAAATCCAATAAATCAATATTAAAGGAATCATGCCTGCGGTCCAGATGGTTACACTTGCTCAAAAAGAAGGTTACGGCATTGATACCACCGCTGTGAAGGATATTGGAGTAAAGCAATTCCACATCGCATGTCACGAGCACGAACTTAGTGGACTCGACTCGCAGCCTGATGTTACGGGCGGAGAGCCACACTAAGTCGCCAGGGGAGAAGGTGGGAACAGGACGCCGGTGTGCGTCCGCGGAGACCCTCATTCTCTCTTTAGAGGCCCAAATAGCATCCTGGGTGCGGTCCCAAATATCATGTGCCTCCACCGCCCAGTCTGCCACCCTAGAGTCGGTGGATGACACGGGCATGGGCACAGGAACACGAGGATGTTGGTCGTAGTTAAGGAGGAATGGGGTCTGGCCGGTGGAATCAGCCACAGTGTTGTTCAAGGCAAACTCTGTCCACGGCAACAAGGATGCCCAGTCATCCTGCCTGGCCGAGACAAAATGTCGGAGATATGTGACCAGGGTCTGGTTGGCCCCCTCTACCAACCCATTCGTCTCGGGATGATAGGCCGAGGAGAGATTCAGCTCAATACTGAGCAAGCGACAGAGCTCTCTCCAGAACCGAGACGCAAACTGGGGACCCCGGTCACTGACAATCTTGTCTGGCATGCCATGTAACCCAAAAACGTGTTTGATGAACAACACTGCTAGGACACGTGCGGAAGGTAGCCGAGAGAGAGGCACCAAGTGCACCATTTTAGAAAAATGGTCGGTGACGACCCAAATAACTGTGCTGCCACTGGACTTGGGTAGACCCACCACAAAGTCCATGCCAACCATCTCCCAGGGCCTGTCTGCCACCGGTAAGGGGTAAAGTAACCCAGCGGCTCGTTGCCAGGAAGGCTTATTCTTGGCCCAGGAGACGCACACCTGAATATAGTGTTTGACGTCACGAAGCATATGCGGCCACCAGTACATCCTCGCCATAAGCTCAACCATCCGCTTAGTACCAAAGTGTCCACCCACCCTGGACGTGTGAGCCCAAGTGAGGACTTCTGGACGCAAACGGGCAGGGACAAAAGTCTTGCCCAGGGGTACAGACTCAAGGGCGACCGGAGCCACTGTCCTCAGACTCTCAGATGGTACAATTAACTGAGGCTCCTCCTCCGCTGACACCACGGAGCGAGAGAGCGCATCGGCCCGGATATTCTTCTCACCGGAAAGGAAGTGTAGGGTGAAGTGGAACCGGGAGAAGAAGAGAGACCATCGGGCTTGGCGAGAATTTAACCGCTGGGTGGCTTGGAGATAGACCAAGTTTTTTTGGTCAGTGTAAACTTGGAAGGGATAGCGAGCCCCCTCCAGGAGGTGTCTCCATTCAGAAAAGGCCTACTTCATAGCATGCAACTCCCTGTCCCCAATGGAATAGTTCCTCTCCTCCGGCGAGTAGGTCTTGGAAAAGAAGAAGCAAGGATGCTTCCGACCTTGAGCATCCTTTTGGAACAGGACTGCTCCAGCACCGACGGACGAGGCATCCACCTCTAAAATAAATGGCTTATCCACCTTGGGGCGATGTAAAATGGGAGCGCTAGTGAAGTGGGATTTGATGGAGAAGAAGGCCTTGGAGACCTCCTCTGACCACAATTAAGGATTCGCTCCCTTCTTGGTGAGGGCAACCAAGGGAGCTACCAAAGTCGAGAAGGGCGGGGTGAATTGGCGGTAGTCGTTAATAAATCCCATAAAGCGCTGCACCACTTTGAGGGAGTGAGGCTTCTGCCAATCCATCACCGCCTGTAGTTTGGCAGGATCCATGGCCAACCCCTGGGCCGAGATGATATAGCCCAGGAAGGGCAAGGACTCCTGCTCAAACACACACTTCTCCAACTTGGCATATAGGGAGTTTGCCCGTAGGAGATCAAAGACTTTGAAAACATCCTTCCCGTGGGAGTCTATATCTGGAGAGTAGATGAGGATATCATCCAGATAGACTACAACCGAGGTGGTGAGCATATCCTGGAAGATGTCATTCACAAAGTCTTGGAAGACGGCAGGAGCATTACAGAGTCCGAAGGGCATCACCAGGTATTCATAATGCCCGTCCCTGGTGTTAAAGGCCGTCTTCCATTCATCTCCCTAACGGATGCGAATCAGGTTGTAAGCACCCCGCAGATCCAGCTTAGTGAAGACCCTCGCTCCCCGCAGCCTATCAAAAAGCTCAGATATCAGGGGCAAAGGGTACTTGTTCTTAACGGTGATGGCAATAAGACCCTTGTAATCTATGCATGGATGTAGTTCTCCTTTCTTCTTCTGCACAAAGAAAAACCTGGCCCCTGCAGGTGACACAGACTTCCTAATAAAGCCTCTTGCCAGATTCTCCCTTATGTACTGAGACATGGCCTCTGTCTCCAGGAGAGACAAGGGGTAGACTCGGGGGAGGGTCCGCACACGGCAAGAGGTCAATAGGACAGTCATGGGGCGATGCGGTGGAAGGGTCTCCGCCGCCTTTTTGGAGAACATGTCCGCATACAGTCGATAATGTTTGGGGAGCGAGGAAAGGTTTGTGGGGACATCAGTGGAGACAACCATGACACACTCCCTCAGACATCTACCCTCACATGACTTACTCCCACCAAGAATTCTCCCCGAGGACCACTCTATATGGGGAGAGTGGTACCACAACCAGGGGACCCCTAGAAGGACCTGGTCGATACCCTCTGGCATGACGAGGAGATATATCGTCTCCTGATAAGATGGAGACGACGAGAGTATCAGTGGAGCGGTTTGGTGGATAATCTGAGAGGGCAGAGTCGCGCCGTTCACTACTCTGATGGTGACTGGCTTAGATATCATATCCAGTGGTATTGCGTGCCGTTGACATAAAATTGCACTCCGCTCCAGAATCCACGCTAACCTCCACCGCCAGAGTGGAAGAACTAAACTCAAGTGTCCCCTTAAAGGACAACTTGGAGGAAAATGCCACGGATTCTAGTGAACCGCCTCCTACGGCCACTAGATGCGAGCGTTTCCCCAGCCGCTGTGGGCACCAGTTGGCAAGGTGACCGGACTGCCGGCAACCATGACAGATCACAGGAACTCAAGCGGACCGGGGTCTGGATCCCTCACGGGAAGCCCCTTGATGCTCGGATGCCCAATTGGGAGGTTCCAGAGGTTTAGCAAAACTGGGTGCCAACCTAAACCTCTGCCTACACTGGGACTGCACCAACCTTCGCTCGGCAAAGCGAAGGTCTATACGGGTGGAGATGGTGATAAGCTCCTCCAGTGTAGCGGGAATCTCCCTGGTGGCCAGAGCATCCTTCCATGGTCAGCCAAACCTCTTCAGAATGCTGGGATGAGGACCTTATCTGGCCACTCTAACTCCGTGGCCAGCGTCCGGAACTGGATGGCAAAGTGGCTGACCATGGACGAGCCCTGTGACAATGCCAGCAGCCAGAGGGCGGTGTCATGGGTGATTCGCAGTCCCAGGAAGACCTGCTTCAGAGTGCCCAAGAACTGCGAAGCACTCTGCACCACATGATCACCACGCTCCCACAGCGGTGTGGCCCACTCCAAAGCCCTGCCCGACAAGAGGGAAATAATAAATCCCACATTAGCCCGCTCGGAGGGGAATTGTGCTGCCAGCAGCTCCAGCTGTATAGAGCACTGGCTCACGAATCCCCTACAAGAAGCACTATCGCCCGAGAACTTGTCGGGCAGCGGGAGGCGGGACAAAGTCGGGGCAGGGATGGCAGTGGTCACACGGGAGACAGCCTCCGTGGCTGCCTGAACAGCAACCGCAGTAACATCCGCATCTGAGGCTGAATGCTCGAGAGCCGCCAACCTGCCCTGCAGCTGCTGGATGTACTGCAGCAATCGCTGTTCGTCTGCCATTACTAGCCAGACCCTGGCGCTAGTATAATGTTAGGGCTAGCGGAATGCACCAAATAATAATATAATAGTAAGGTGCGTTCGCAGCTTGGGGTCCACCGTACAGGGGTGGTAAACTGCTGCTTAGTAATGGCGGAAGTATAAAGCGGTGTACAAAAGGTCACACGTGGGTTAACGTCACCCAGTGTGAACAGAAGCGAACTCTGTTAGCTCACAGAGCTGCGCTACCGCAGAACATAAATGCCGGTGCCTGTTTAGCTCACAGAGCCCGGCCACGGAGCGCACAGAAAGCAGTCACAGAACTCTGCCCCAAGGACACGGGGTCAGATTACCTCTAGATCTTCTGAGCGCGCAGCGTCGCACCTGCGGACGCAACTATAGACGCTGACTATGGAGTGTCGAGCACGTGCACCGTGGACACTGATGCCTGTCCCAGACTCTGTGCTACATACACCTAAGCCTTGGCGCATAACAGGCTAGGCTGCACAACACATGCGTACCAAGGGTAGGGGTTTCTTAATGAGTCATTCACCAGAGACATTCATACATGCATACGACACTCACTCCTCATAGTCTGATAATGCAGACTATACTAGCGCATGGTCGAGCAGCCATGTGAACCTTTTATAGCCGCGTCCTTCCAGGACCTTCCTGACCTTTCTGATGGGCCAATCCGAGCTGGAGAAGGACCTGAGCATGTGACCTCCGATCTCCAATGAGAGATCGTCCCACGGGCATGCTCAGTGGACCGAAAGGAGGACTTAGTCCCTGGAGTAGCTCGCTACTGACCAACATGCGTTGCTATAGCTGGGCCAGAGGTGCCAGCAGCAACTAAACCCACAGAGCTGGTTTGAGCAGAGAGCTGGGATCGACAAGTCTGCTGAGCAGGTTCCTCTGTGGCAGACGAGGAATGGGAGACTGCCGGATGCAAGGCTCGGGATTCCTGCTGTGAAGCTACAGGAACCCAACGCCTAACACAGGTAATATATAGTTGTGCTCAAAAGTTTACATACCCCGGCAGAGTTTATGCTTTCTTGCCCTCTTTTCAAGGAATATGAATGATAACACCAAAACTTTTTATTCACTCTTGGATAGTGGTTAGGTGAAGCCATTTATTGTCAAACTACTGTGTTCTTGCTTTTTAAATCATAATGACAACCTAACACATCCAAATGACCCTAATTAAAAGTTTACATACCCTGGTGATTTTGGTCTGATAACAGGCACAGAAGATGACACAAATAGGTTTGAATGGCTATTAAATGTAACATCCTCATCTGTGACCTGTGACAAATGCCAAGAAAATTGTTCGGAATGCAAAGAAAAATCCACGAATAACATCAGCTGAAATACTGGACTCTCTGAAAACTAGTGGTGTGGCTGTTTCAAGATGCACAATGAGGAGGCACTCAAAGAAAAATGGGCTGCATGGTCGAGTCTCCAGAAGAAATCCATTACTGTGCAAGTGCCACAAAGCATCTCTCCTACAATGCGCGAAACAGCACAGAGACAAGCCTCAAAACTTCTGTAACAAGGAAATTTGGATTAATAAGACCAAAATGAAACTTTTTGGGCACAACCATAAACGTTACATTTGGAGAGAGGTCAACAAGGCATATGATGAAAGGAACACCATTCCTACTGTAAAGCATGGAGATGTATCACTGATGTTTTGGGGATGTGTGAGCTACAAAAGCACAGGGAACTTGGTCAAATTTGAAGGAAAGATGAATGCAGCACGTTATCAGCAAGTACTGGAGGCAAATTTGCAATCATCAGCCCAGCAGCTGCGCATGGGATGTACTTGTACGCAGCGCCGAAGTCAGCACCTGGCGCACCCGGGCAAGTGCCGGGGCCCTGGCGAGACGGGGGGCCCACTCACGCTGTCTGGGATACCTATAGCGCGCCGCAGCCCTGTATTAATTTTCCCCTGCATCCTTGTGGCGGGCCCATCCCGTCCCCATCCCGTCTCCATCCCGTCCCCATCCCGCCCATCACTTCCTTGTTGTATTCCATTTCCAATGGAGCACACACACAGCGCAGCACAGTGATTGTTGTGAGGTACGGTCACAGACCCTGGCTGCTGACGTATGCACTGTGAAGCTGCCTCTCCTTGCCCTGTCCTGTCTGTGTGCAGCAGCTGCGGAACTCCTCTGATCTCTGCTGTTGTTCCTATGGCAACCGCTGTGTGCAAGTAAACACCGTCCTGTGGAGTGAGGGTAAGGCTATGTGCACACGTTGCAGATTCTGCTGCGGTTCCGCTGACCATGCACAGTACAATGAAACTCTATGGGGTTTCAAAAGCGCTGTGCTGACGGTGTGTTTTTTTCTGTGCGGTTTTGCTGCGGTTTACAAACCGCAGCATGTCAATTGTTTGGGCAGTTTCCGCAGCGGTTTCATACCTTTACCATAGTAGAGGTGTGAAACCGCAGGGCAAAACCGCAGACCAAACCGCAGGTCACTTTACCTGCGGTTTTACCGCAGCGGAATCCGCAACGTGTGCACATAGCCTAAAACTTCTGCTCCAGGTGCGCTTCTCTGAGGTCCTCCCTCACCTGATGCTGGATGTGACCTCTGCAGCCGCAACTTGTCTTATTAACCCTGCCGCCGCTGGGGGAACCATGGGCTGTTCAAGCAGCACCCTCACTCACCCCCAGGGGAGCAACTGACCACCTGAGAAGGCAGTGGACACCTGACCAATGGTCCCAAGAAAAGTGGTGAGTGATGGGATAAACGAGAGCTGACACCTACTGAATGGGTGTGATTTATATATGTATGAGTAACACTCATATTCCCTGTGTGTTTGGTGTGGAGACACTGATGTGATGTTGACATGTATTTATAGATATAGAGATATAAATAGTCGTAATTAATGCAAAGTATACACCAGGGTGAGACGCCATATATTATATACACAGGACAGATGATGTCCTGATGTGCGGACGGCGTATTCTCTGTCATGTGAGGGTTTTACAAAAATTGCTCATAATCTGACAGTGACCCCAGATTGAGAAACAGAGCAAAAGTTTTAGTCACGAGTCAGGCCAATCACAGGACTGCAAGATGATGTCGCTGCTGTGCCCGTAGTCCTCCGATGCCCGTAGCCCCCTGTGGTGCCCATAGCCTTGTGATGCCTGGAACGCTGCGATGCCTGTAACCTTGCGGTGCCCATAGCCCTGCGATGCCCATAGCCTTGCGGTGCCTGTAGCCCTGTGGTGCTCGTAGCTCTGCAGTGTCTATAGCCCAGCGGTGCCTGTAGCCCTGCGGCACCCATAGCCCTGCGATGCAAGTAGCCTTGCGGTGCCTGTAGCCCGGCGATGCCCATAGCCCTGCGTCGCCCATAGCCCAGCGATGCCCGTAGCCCTGCGGTGCCCATAGCCCTGCGATGCCCGTAGCCTTGCGGTGCCTGCAGCCCGACGATGCCCATAGCCTACTGGTGCCCGTAGCCCTGTGATGCCTGTAGCCCTGCGGTGCCCGCAGTCATAGCCCTGCAGTGCACGTAGACCTGCGGTGCCCATAGCCCTACAATGCCCATAGCCCTGCGGTGCTCGTAGCCCTGCGATGCCTGTAGCCCTGTGATGCCCATAGCCCAGTGATGCCCATAGTCCTGCGGTTCCTGTAGCCCTGTGATGCCCATAGCCCTGTTATGTCTGTAGCCCTGCGGCGCCTGTAGCTCTGCGGTGCCCATAGCCCTGTGATGCCTGTGGCCCTGTGGTGCCCATAGCCCTGCAATTTCCATAGCCCTATGGTTCCTGTAGCCCTGCAGTGCCCGTAGCCCTGTGATGCCTGTGGGATCCGTAACAGTGTGATGCCCAGAGCTCCGTGATGGTGCCCCTTCTCTATACACCTCAAATCTGAATGTAGGAAAAAAAATGTAGGAAAATCCACAGGGATCTCATGCAGATTTTGGTTTAGATTTGGCTAAAAAATAAAAATGTGTGTGGAATGAGGCTGCCCCTTGTCAACTTCACTGGAACAACCATGAAAAGAACACAAAACAGCCTGGATTTCCAGAAAACTTGTCAAATTTTCTGTGTACCATGGAAGCCTCCTGCCAATAAGCGCTACCTTAACTCGGGGAACAATAAGTCACATCTTCTGCTAAAATATCACATTCGTGTACAAAATGTAGATGTCCATGAAATCCCCCCAAGGGGAACTGGGGAAAATTGGTGCAAAACGTTTTTCAATTTTTTTATAAAGTTGCAATTGATGAATTAGAGCATCTGAAAATTCCAAATCACATCCACAATGGTGAATTGAAAATAACAAAAAAAAACAGGCAAACACAAATAGAATAGAGTTTAAACAAGGCGCAAATGAAAAACAGCAAAAAAAAAAAAGCAAACTCTAAACAAAAAAGACACAATACAATAATGGATTGGGCCCTAAATTATTGCAGCTGATACTTTCTCTCAGGTGAAACAGTTCTATTTTCAGACATGTTTTACCTCACAGAAAGCAGCTGCGATCCCTTGTTGTAATGTCTGTATACTGTCATGATCCAGTTTGGATCTGACAGTTTAAATTCACAAAGGGAATTTTTTTTCCTTTGGCCTAGTGCCAAAGTGGGTTGATTGCCCCCGGTGGCCATTAGAACGACGCGGTGTTGTTCATTCTAAGTTGCCATGCACGCAGGTGGTGGGCTCTGTTGCTAGGAGCATACGCAACAGAGCAAAGCTAAGTGGTGTTTCCCCTGTTTTGTCATCTTTCTTCGTGTGTTTTAGTGCAGTGGTGGGATTAGTTTCCGCACCGACCAATTCCTTAGTGAGGGTTTAGGTCAGGGCGAGCTAGGGATTTTAGGTTCCTGTGCGCGCCCGGTGCAGAACCGGCATAGAGAACGTTAGGAGTGCAGGGACACTGGCTCAGGGGAGCTCAGGAGGTCTCCACTTCCCTATTCCCTATTGCAGGGCCCACCATTGTTATTGTTTCCCAGGTTTCCCTTATTGTTTAAATTCGCCTTAGTGGAGGCGGGGTTTCCAGACTTGTATATACGTGTAATGTCTAAATTCGCCAGTTGGAGGCAGCGTATCCAACTGCACGTGTTATTATTTAAATTCGCCTCTGGAGGCGGTGTAATGTCATGGTCACGTGTGTCTGGGCGCAGCGAGTACCGCAAGGCGAACCCATATGACACACGTGACCCTGGATACACTGCCTCCAGAGGCGAATTTAAATGATAACACATGCAGCTGGATACGCCACCTCCAACTGGCGAATTTAGACATTACACGTATATACAAGTCTGGAAACCCCGCCTCCAGTAAGGCGAATTTAAACAATAAGGGAAACCTGGGAAACAATAACAATGGTGGGCCCTGCGATAGGGAATAGGGAAGTGGAGACCTCCTGAGCTCCCCTGAGCCAGTAAAACCCTAGTTCGTCCTGACCTAAACCCTCACTAGGGAATTGGTTGGTGCGGAAACTAATCCCACCACTGCACTAAAACACACATGAGGAAAGATGACAAAACAGGGGAAACACCACTTACCTTTGCTCTGTTGCCTACGCTCCTAGCAACAGAGCCCACCACCTGCGTGCATGGCAACTTAGAATGAACGACACCACGTGTAATAATTCTAATGGCCACTGGGGGCAATCAACCCACTTTGGCACCAAGCCAAAGGAAAAAAAGTTCACTTTGTGAATTTAAACTGTCAGATCCAAACTGGATCATGACATATACTCTCTTTTTCTTCCTTCCCTTCCCAGGAGATGTGGTATGATCAGACCATGTTTCTGCACGGTCAGACACGGCCTTTACACAGTACACAGCAGGGGCATATTTATAAGATTATCTCAGCACAGGAACATTTTATTAAACATGTCCAATTGTGGAAGTTATTATTATTACAAGATCTATTGATTAAAATGAACTTTGTTCCAGAGGAAATGATCCCCTTAAATGGAATTTGCTATCTATATAGGCCTTATTAGGGCCGGTATCAGCACCCGGGCAAGTGCCAGGGCCTTGAGCAGGTCAGAGGGCTCATTCGCTGTCGGGGACACCGGCGTGTTATGAGGGCCTAGTGCCAGCCCCCGCAAGTGAGTCCCCATCGCTTGCTCAGGGCCATGGTACTTACAATACTTACCTCTCCCTTTTCCTCCTCTGCAGCGACTTCCGCA
This sequence comes from Dendrobates tinctorius, assembly GCF_039654945.1. NCBI lineage: Eukaryota > Metazoa > Chordata > Amphibia > Anura > Dendrobatidae > Dendrobates > Dendrobates tinctorius. Next base: position 4,415,178 of record NW_027361848.1, read on the forward strand.
TCTTCTGACTCTGTGATGTTTCAGATCAGAGGCCGTGATGACATGACTAGTGTGTGCTCATTATATATGGAGTAATATTTGGGGCCCATCATTTATGGAGCAATATATTGGGCCTATGATATACTGTATGGAGCATTATATGGGGCCCATCATATACTGTATGAAGCGATATATGGGGCCCATCATATACTGTATGGAGCATTATATGGGGCCCATTATGTATGGAGCAATACATGGGGCCCATTGTATTGTATGAAGCAATATATGGGATCAATATACTGTTTGGAGCATTACATGGGGCTCATTATATTGTATGAAGCAATATATGAGGCTCATTATTCTCTATGGAGCAATATATGAGGTTCATTATACTGTATGGGGCATTATATGGGGTCCATTATTATGTATGGAGCAATATATGTGGCTAATTATACTTTATGGAGCACTATATGGGGCTCATTATTCTGTATGGAGCATTATATGGAGCTCATTATACTGTATAGAGCATTATATAGTAACATAGTAACATAGTAACATAGTTATTAAGGTTGAAGGAAGACTTTAAGTCCATCTAGTTCAACCCATATCCTGTCCTAACCTGCCCTAACATGTTGATCCAGAGCAAGGCAAAAAAAACCCATGTGGCAAACAGTAAGCTTCACATTGGGGAAAAAAATTCCTTCCCGACTCCACATACGGCAATCAGACTAGCTCCCTGGATCAACGCAATATTAAGGAAACTAGTGTATATACCCTGTAATATTATACTTTTCAAGAAAGGCATCCAGTCCCTTCTTAAATTTTAGTAGGGAATCACTCATTACAACATCATATGGCAGAGAGTTCCATAGCCTCACTGTTCTTACAGTAAAGAATCCGCGTCTGTGAGTATGCTTAAACCTTCTTTCCTCCAGACGTAGAGGATGCCCCCTTGTCCCCGTCACAGGTCTAAGAGTAAAAAGATCATTAGAAAGGTCTTTGTACTGTCCCTGCATATATTTATACATTCTAATGAGATCACCCCTAAGCCTTCGATTCTCCAAACTAAATAACCCCAAGTGTAATAACCTATCTTGGTATTGCAGACCCCCTAGTTCCCTAATAACCTTGGTCGCTCTTCTCTGCACCCGCTCCAGTTCAGCTATGTCTTTCTTATGCATCGGATACCAGAACTGCACACAGTATTCTAAGTGTGGTCGCACTAGTGACTTATATAGAGGTAAAATTATGTTCTCCGCATGAGCATCTATGCCTCTTTTAATGCATCCCATTATTTTATTTGCCTTTGCAGCAGCTGCCAATAAATGTGAGTTTGTCGTCCACCCATACACCCAGGTCCTTTTCAGTGACAGTTTTGCCCAGTGTTTTACAATTAAGCACATAATTATACATCTTATTCATTCTACCCAAGTGCATGACCTTACATTTATCCCCATTAAAGCTCATTTGCCATTTATCAGCCCAAGCTTCTAGTTTACATAAATCCTCCTGTAATATAAAATTGTCCTCCTCTGTATTGATTACCCTGCAGAGTTTAGTGTCATCTGCAAATATTGAAATTCTACTCTCTATGCCCCCTACAAGGTCATTAATAAATATGTTAAAAAGAAGCGGGCCCAAAACTGACCCCTGTGGTACCCCACTGCTAACCGTGACCCAGTCCGAGTGTGCTCCATTAATAACCACCCTTTGTTTCCTATCCCTGAGCCAGCTCTTAACCCACCTACACATATTTTACCCTATCCCCATTGTTCTCATTTTATGTATCAACCTTTTGTGTGGCACCGTATCAAAAGCTTTTGAAAAGTCCATGTACACCACGTCCACTGCATTCCCTTGGTCCAGTCCGGAACTTACCTCTCCATAAAAGCTTATCAGATTAGTCTGACAGGAACGGTCCCTTGTAAACCCATGTTGATATTGGGTCATGAGATTATTCTTCTTCAGATACTCCAGTATAGTATCTCTTAGAAAACCCTCCAGGATTTTACCCTCATTAGAGGTTAAGCTCACTGGCCTATAATTTCCAAGTTCAGTTCTTGTCCCCTTTTTGAATATTGACACCACATTTTCTATATGCCAGTCCAGTGGTACAGACTCTGTTATTATGGAATCTTTAAAGATTAAAAATAATGGTCTATCTATGACTGTACTTAATTCCTGCAGTACTCGGGGGGTGTATCCCATCCGGGCCCGGGGATTTGCCAATTTTAGTGATTTTTAGACGCCGCCGTACTTCCTGCTGAGTTAAGCAGGTGACATTTAATGGAGAATGTTTATCCCTGATCTTGTTATCCGTCATGGGATTTTCTTGTGTAAATACTGTTGAAAAAAAGTCATTTAGCATATTGGCTTTTTCCTCATCCTCATCCACCATTTCACCCAGACTATTTTTAAGGGGACCAACACTATCATTTTTTAGTTTCTTACTATTTATGTAGTTAAAGAATATTTTGGGATTATTTTTACTTTCTCTGGCAATGAGTCTCTCTGTCTCAGTCTTTGCTGTCTTGATTTGCTTTTTACAGAATTTATTTAATCTTCTGTATTTAATTAATGCCTCATCACTAACTACTTGCTTTAATTCTCTAAATGCTTTATTTTTATCTCTTATTGTACCCCTTACAGCTCTATTTAGCCATAGTGATTTCCTCCTATTTCTCGCATGTTTATTCCCATACGGTATATATTGTGCACAGGTCCTATTCAGGATGCTAATAAACGTCTCCCATTTTCTTTGTGTATTTTTATGTCTCAGGATATCGTCCCAGTTAATTGCACCAAGATCATCTCTCATTCGTTGGAAATTTGCTTTCCTGAAGTTTAGTGTCCTTGTAACCCCTCTACTACACATCTTATTAAAGGATACATGAAAACTTATTAATTTGTGATCACTATTACCCAAGTGACCCTCAACCCTTACATTTGATATGCGGTCTGGCCTGTGGGTTAATATTAGGTCTAGCAGTGCCCCCCTCTTGTTGGGTCCTGAACCAGTTGTGAAAGGTAATTGTCTCTCATAGTTGTCAAAAACCTATTACCTTTGCTGGAACTGCAGGTTTCGGTTCCCCAATGTATTTCAGGGTAGTTGAAGTCCCCCATAATAATGACTTCTCCTTGAGTCACTGCTTCATCTATTTGCGTTATGAGGATATTCTCTGTTGCTTCCATTATTTTTGGAGACTTATAACAAACCCCTATCAGTAATTTATTATTTTTCCCCCCTCCCCTTATCTCTACCCACAGGGACTCTACAATTTCATTAGATTCATATATATTCACACGAAGGATGGGTTTTAAGGATGATTTTACATATAAACACACGCCTCCCCCTCGTTTATTTGTACAGTCATTTATGAACAGACTATAGCCCTGTAAATTAACCGCCCAGTCATGGCTCTCGTCCAGCCATGTCTCAGATATCCCCACCATGTCATAATTATGTTCCAACAACATTAACTCCAATTCCTCCATTTTGTTGGTGAGGCTTCTGGCATTAGTATACATGCACTTTATGTATCTCTCTGTACCTCTAATCTTTCTGAAATTATTATCTGTTCTAACCCCACCCCCAATTTCATTCTTTGTGCCCAGGTCTCTATCTGCACTGTCTTCCCCTCCTATAAAAGGAATACCCTCCCCCCGTCCCTAGTTTAAACACTCCTCCAACCTTCTAGCCATTTGGAGTGGCAGCTATGGTGTAGAGCTGCACTCAGGATGCTGGACTCGGTTGCTGAGAGCTGGACTCAAAATGTTGGACTCTTTGTCAGAAAAGCTGGACGCTTTTGCTGGACTGTTTCTGGACAGTGGCACGCAGGTGGTGGACTCTGTTTTCTCCAAGGCTGCACTATGGTGCTGAAAAGAGTCCAGGACAACTCAGTCAGAGTCCTGGAGCTGGCAGCTATGGTGTCAGCGAGGAGTTCGTGTAAAGCATGGTGGAGTGGCAGCTATTGGTGCCAGTGAAGATTTCTTGCAAAGCTTGGTGGAGTGGTAGCTATGTTGTAGAGCTGCACTCAGTTGCTGGACTCTTTTGCTGGAAGCTGCACTCAGGTGCTGGACTCTGTTGCTGGACAGTGCAACCAGATGTTGGACACAGTGGAGGAAAAGATGCACGCAGGTGGTGGGCTCTGTTGCTGGGAGTGTAAGCAACAGAGCAAAGCTAAGTGGTGTTCCCCTGTTTTGTCACTTTCCTTATGTGTGTTTAGTGCAGTGGTGGGATTATTTTCCACACCGACGAATTCCCTAGTGAGGATTTAGGTGCAGGGCGAGTCAGGGTTTTTAGGTTCCTGATCGGCGCCCGGTGCGGAACTGGCCTAGGGAATGCTAGGAATGTAGAGACACTGACTCAGGGGAGTGCAGGAGGTCTCCACATCCCTGTTCCCTATTGCAGGGCCACCATTATTATTGTTACCCAGGTTTTACCTATTCCCTTGTCGTATTGTATTAGTTACCGGCCTGCGGGCCGCATCACATAGGACAATTACATTTGCCGCTTCCTGTTGTATTAGTTACCGGCCTGCTGGCCGTGTCACTCAGGACGGGGCACATGACAATGAGACAGCGATTTCTTGCTATAAAAACTGTACACTTCTGGAAATAAATCAGAAATCATTTAAGAGACAATTGCTTGCATTTGTCCCGATTTCTCCGGCCGTAAGATCTCACATTCAATTTGGAAGCAGAACAATTAAGATGAGAACACACGCATTCTGTGTGCCATAATATTCTGAGAAAATAAAGATCGTTTTATTTTGTCGTTTATTTTGTTGTTTTATTTTGCTTTAATTATTGTATTATTGTTAACGTTGTTACTTATGACTGTTGTGTTTGAAACTGTTAAACTATATTAAAGCGCTGTGGAATATGTTGTCTCTTTATAAATAAAGATTATTATAAAGAACCTCATCCACAACTACCACAAAAACTTAAAGCTGTCATTGATGGTAAAGGAGGCAATACACGGTATTAAGAAATGGGGTATGTGAACTTTCTATCAGGGTAATTTGGCTTTCTTCTGGTGACTCAACCATGTAGCCCATTTTACTTCAAGTGCCTCCTTATTGTGCATCTTGAAACAGCCACACCGCTAATTTTCAGAGAGTCCATTATTTCAGCTGATGTTATTTTTGGGTTTTTCTCTGCATCCCAAACAATTTTCCTGGCATTCACAGGTCACAGGTGAAGATGTTACCTTTAGTAGCCATTCAAACCCATTTGTATCAACTTCTGTGCATGTTATCAGGCCAAAATCACCAGGGTATGTAAACTTTTGGTCAGGGTCATTTGGATGTTTTGGGTTGTCATTATGATTTAAAAAGAGAAAACACAGTAGTTTGACAATAAATGGCTATACCCAACCACTAACCATGAGTGGAGAAAAAGTTTTGTTGTTATCATTCTTATTCTCTGAAAAAATGCCAAGAAAGCAAAAATTCTGCCAGGGTATGTAAACTTTGGGCACAACTGTATATGTTTATTAGTAATACTGCTTTAATCTGTCAATAATATTCCCACATGGTGCATGTTTATTATAGGTAATTATCTGCAGTATTGTTTTGTTTCTACTATGACCCTTAGGCCAGGATCACACATGCGAAGAATACGGCCGAGTTTCGCATGTTAATGCCCGACACTGCCGCCAGCACTCAGGAATGGAGCGTGTGGCCGTATAGCAATACATGGAGCCGCATGCTCCGCTCCTGAGTGCTGGCGGCAGTGTCGGGTATTAACATGTGAGACTCGGCCGTATTCCTCGCATGTGTGATCCCGGAATAATATACTCTTTATGCTGTCTATGTGAACTATTGATTTAACATACAGAATAGACAGTCTCCTAGATAATCATGTACAATCCTATTAATTAGTATGTTAGTTAATTATCATATGTATGATTGTCCACATATTCAGGACAATACACACCTATTCAATAGTAGGGTAAATCGTTTTATTTGCTTCTGCTGTCTGTTCACTATTATTATTTTTCATGTGGTTGCCTTTAAGGTATACCACTGTATGGATTAATACATTTTGATATCTATATTTGGATCCCAGTAACTCTTTTTTTGGGCTCAATTAGTTCCTTGATGCATTCTTCATGCAGGAACTGCTGACACTCTTCAACCACATGATGCCTAGCATTGTCATGCATCAGAAAGAGCCTAGGGCCCAACACCTGCATATGGTCTCACAGTGGGTCTGAGGAACTCATCGCGGTACCTAATGGCAGTCAGTGTACCTCTGTCTAGCACATGGAGGAGTGTGCAGCCACCCAAAGAAATACCTTACCACACCATTACTGACCCACTGCTAAACTAGTCATGCTGGAGGTTGTTGCAGGCAGCAGAACATTCTCCACTACGTCTATGGACTATGTGCTTATTATGAACCTGCTTTCATCCGTGAAGAGCATAGGGCGTCAGGTCTAATCTGCCAATCTTGGCAAATCAATGGCAAATGCAAATCATCCTGCACGGTGTTGGGCTAGAAGCATAACACCCACTTGTCGATGTCGGTACCTCAAACCACCCAGATGGAGTTTGCGTCTGACAGTGTGAGCAGACACATGGAAGTTAGTGGCCTGCTGGGGGTCATTTTGCAGGGCTCAAGCGCTGCTCCTCCTTGCGCAAAGGAGGAGGTAGCAACCCTTCTTGCCACAGCTCACATTGCTGTGCCATCTTGCATGAAACTGCACTCAGTGGTGGATTATAATGAGGTAAATCTGGGCGGTAGCCCAGGGCCCAGTGGTCTGGGGGGGCCCACCAGCCCAGGGTAAATTGCCTCGTTATAATCCGCCACTGTGTGAGACCCTCACTGGGCTCCAGGTAAAGCAGCATCCCCACTAGTAAATGTGCCACATTCATGTATGCTGCACTTTACAGGAATCCCAGCAGCAGCGGCAGTTCGGACGAGAAGGTAACATGAGCCTGTCTGGAGCTGGCGTGTTCCAGGTAGTGGGTACAGTGGCGCCCCTACAGATCTCCTCCCTCCAGGCCGGCCCCCTGTCCAGCTGTGCTGCACCGGCTGTGTGTAAGGAGTCAGTGCTGAGTGTGGTGTTCGCAGGTACGCAGGATGCAGTGACGAGGTGGATACGGAGAAAGCTTAAATTCAACCTTTATGTATGGGTTATTTGAGTAACTGGCAAGCTGACAATAGTTGTCCTCGCAGGGATTCAAACAACAATACACACAGATAACACGATATTAACTACCCGGTCGAGTCCAGTAACTATATGGCCACGGTATGGCCAACTATGAGTCCAGAAACTATAATTAACTAATGACGAAGTGTCACTTATCCTTCTCTGACGTACAGCAGAGTGGTTATCCGGGAGGTGTCCGTGCGGCGTCTCAGCCGCTGGGCCCAGCCGACGAGGAGTTGACGTAAGCTTCTGGTGTTCCTACGCCCAGGTGGAGCGGGAGCACAACATGCCCCAGGAGAGTCCCTCAGCGTTGGGCCCCCTGGCGGAGGCGAGATGGTGGCGGCCATGGGCCTGAACGTATAGGCCGCAGCCACGGACCAGAACGGGGCAGTGGCCGCCGCTGGGTGCAGCAACCGGGCCGCAGCCGCAGGGCAGACCGGGGCAGAGGAGGCCGCGGATGGCAGCACACAGGCGCAGCCACCAGCTAAAGTTGGGCAGCGGTGGCTGCGGGAGGTGGTGGGCAGGCCGCAGCTGCAGAACGGAGTGAGACAGCGGCGGCCGCGGGTGGCAGCGGGCAGACCGCAGCCGCAGGCTGGAGTCGGGCAGCGGCGGTCGCGGGTGGCAGCGGGCAGGCCACAGCTGCAGGCTGTAGTCGGGCAGTGGCGGCAGTGGGTGGCAGCGTGCAGGCTGCAGCCACGGTCAGGGCCAGGGCCGTGGCGGTCACTGCGGTCGTCCGATCGGTGTCCCCCTGCTGTGCTGCTCGATGCTCTCCTCTCCCTGATACCGGTGAGTCCCCATCCAATCTCCCTGGTAGGTGCTGACTCCTTCCAGCTCTCTGGTGCCACCTAGGCTTCCTGCTCTTTCGATCCCGCTCTGTCGAGTGCCCCCTGCTGGCGTTCTGCGTTCCTTCTAGAAGTGTCTCTCATCCGTCCTCTAATTAGGTCTCCTGGAAACAGTTCTCCTAAGAACCTTGGTGACAGCCCCCTTGGTTCCGGCCCGGTTACACAGCGGAAACTCTCCCCCTACACTCCCCCATCCTGTGTGCTCACCAGTCCTCGGGCGTGGGCTTGGGGGGCTTGTATTTGTCTTTTGATATTGAAGTCTTTTCTGCCACATGAACTGATCCTGCTCATAGCGTTCGGGGGGTTTTCCGGCTGTAGACCGCTCAGAACATCGCGGTTCGACTGTGGTGGAGTCTTCTGGGGTGGTGGAAGGTAGTTGGGTGACCAGGGTCATCGGGATATTGGTCTTAGAAGTGTCCGCTTGTACCATCGGAAGGTCTTCCTCGTTGTCATCGTTCCATATAGCTGGCGGAGGTTCTGGGACCTGAGGAGAGGCCTCGGGCTGCTCGGGGTCTGTGGCTATACAGTGTCGCAGCATATTGCGATGTACTGTTCGGGTGGGGTGATCCCCTTCTCTTTCAGATTGTATCTCATACACCGGTCCATCTGGACTTATTCGTCGCAGTACTCTGTAGGGATTTTCTTCCCAGCAGTGCCCGTGGTTGCTCCTCCTCTGGGTCCAACTCCACCTCAGTGATGCCCTTGCCTTCTCGGACGAAGATTAGCGAATACGGGGTGTAGCCGGTGACTCGGTGTACCCGGTTGTTATATACCCAGACCAGCTTGGGGATGTATTTGGGCCAACGGGTCTTTCAGTCATCTTCCAGGGTACATAACATTTGAATTAAGGTCCAGTTAAACCTCTCGCAGGCCCTGTTCCCCTGGCAATGATATGGTGTGGTTTGGGATTTGTCTATGCCATATAGACGATGTAGTTCCTCCATTACTTTCCCCAGGAAGCAGGCACCTTGGTCTGAATGAATTCATTGGGGGCATCCGTATACTTGATTAAAGTTCTTTCAGATCACATAGGCGGCCGATTCCACTGTTTGATCTCGGGTTGGGGTCACCACGGCAAATTTGGTAAAATAGTCCACTATGACCAGACAGTGCTCGTACCCCTGGTGAGCCAGACCGATTGTTAAATAGTCTATCATCAGTAGTTCAATGGGTGCTGTTGTTATTATCGTTTGTACAGGAGCCCGTTGCTCAGGTGGTTTAGTTAGCTCACAGAGGCGGCATGCACGGCAAACTCCTTCCACTTCAGCTTGTAAACGGGGATGGTAGGCCATCTGTTGTAGCCACTGAAAAGTCTTTTGTGCCCCAAAATTGTCACGGTCACATGTGTCTGGACGCAGCGAGTACCGCAAGGCGAACCCATGTGACACACGTGACCCTGGATACACCGCCTCCAGTGGGGTGAATTTAAATAATAAACACGTGCAACTGGATACACCGCCTCTAACTGGCGAATTTAGACATTACATGTATATACAAATCTGTAAACCCCGCCTCCAGTAAGGCGAATTTAAACAATAAGGGAAACCTGGGAAACATTAACAATGGTGGGCCCTGCGATAGGGAATAGGGAAGTGGAGACCTCCTGAGCTCCCCTGAGCCAGTGTCCCTGCACTCCTAACGTTCCCTATGCCGGTTCCGCACCGGGCGCCCAACAGGAACCTAAAAACCCTAGCTCGCCCTGACCTAAACCCTCACTAGGGAATTGGTTGGTGCGGAAACTAATCCCACCACTGCACTAAAACACACATGAGGAAAGATGACAAAACAGGGGAAACACCACTTAGCTTTGCTCTGTTGTGTACGCTCCTAGCAACAGAGCCCACCACCTGCGTGCATCTTCTCCTCCACCCGGATCCATCACCATAACTGGATCCTTCACCATAGTGCAGCCTTGGAGCAGAGTCCACCACCAATTGCACAAGTCCAGTAAGAGTCCCAAAGATGAGTTCAGCTCCTGCCCAAAAAGTCAAGCATGCTTGAGTCCAGCTCTCAGCAACCAAGTCCCGCATGCTGAGTGCAACTCTCTCCATAGTCGCCACTCCACCAAGCCATGCAAGCACTTCCTGCCGACACCATAAACTGTGACTCCACCACGCCATGCCAGCCCTTCTTGCAGACCACATAGCTGCCACATGTCTCCTCTGTCTGGGCTGCGCAGGACTCATGTTCAGCTCCTTCCTCACCCCTGGCTTACTTGCCAAATGAACACACAATATCACCAACAGTGATTGAAAACCTCTGACTCTCTTTTATAGAGCCTAACACCTGCTTTGTAATTAAGTGCACATTAAACCAAAGAAACTAAAGTGCACTACCGCTCACCACTACCGGGGCAACTCAGAATGAGCGACACCACGTGTGATAATTCTAATGGCCACCGGGGGCAATCACATCACTTTGGCACCTAGCCAAAGGAAAAAAAAGTTCACTTTGTCCATTTAAACTGTCAGATCCAAACTGGATCATGACAAAAATGAGCCCCTTTTTCGTGAGCTTCACGAGCAAGTTCAGTGAGCTGGGCCCCCGACACCACTACCTGCCATGCTACGGATGGTTCTGTGCATAGCGCTGTCTTTCGGTACAATAATCCACATTTCATTATCAGTTTCTCCCACTGGCGTAACATTAGCAAAGTGTCTCTGGACAGCGTCTTTCTTTAGGCGTCTTTGGGCAACTGTCTCGTGGCTACCCATCGATGTAGAGGAACGATTTCTCCATCTTCTTGCTGCTGTTGGATCCATTCATTCCGGGACTGTTCACAGATGCCCCTAGCGGGTCCCATATGGGACTGTTCTCATGTCACCGCTGTGATTTCAGCGGGGCCTAAGTAAAACGGCGTTTCTTGTCCTTCTAGCTCTTCATCTCGGCTCCACCCAGAAGTCGTGTGTCGAATTCGGGATGGCGTGTACATTCTCGGCTCCCCGTTTGTAACTGATTTTGTATTTGAACTTGGCCATCCGGACAACCCACCGTTGCTCCAAGGCCACCAGTTTGGCATTTTCAAGGTGGGCCAGCGGGTTGTTGTCAGTTTGTACCACTACCTCAGAGCCTGCCAGGTACTCCGTGAACCGCTCCGTCATGGTCCACACTACAGAGAGAAGCTCAAGCTTAAAGGAGCTGTAGTTGTCGGGATTGCGTTTGGAGTCGTGAAGTGATCTGCTGCCGTAGGCGATCACCTTCTCCTGGCCGTCCTGCACTTGGGACAACACAGCTCCCAGCCCGTGCAGGCTCCCGTCGGTGTGCAGGATGAATGGTTGCGAGAAATCCGCGTAGGCCAACACTGGGGCTTCCGAGAGTGCGGTCTTGAGGTCTCAGAAAGCTTCTTCCTGTGGTTCATGCCATTGTACATTCCAGCTATTGGCTCCAGCAGGGGTTCCCTTCAGCAGGTCTTGCAGGGCTCGGGCTCGGCGGGCAAAGTTTTTTACGAAGCGACGGTAATATCCGGCCAGCCCCAGAAAGGCCCGCACATCTTTTACCGTCTCAGGAGTAGGCCACTTCTGTATTACAGCGACCTTCTCAATAGACGGTCTCACGCCCTCGGCGGAAACGATATGTCCCAGGTATTTGACTTGCGTGCGGAACAGGTGTCATTTCTGGGGTTTTACCTTCAACCCGTACTTTTTCAGCTGACTGAGCACCTGCCCCAGACGTTGCAAGTGATCCTCAAACGTGGCGGCGTAGATGATGATGTCGTCCAGGTATATCAAGGTGGCCTCGAAGTTAAGGTCACCCAGACACCACTCCATCAATCGCTGGAAGGTCCCGGGGGCGTTGGCTAGCCCGAATGGCATATGATTGAATTCAAACAGTCCAATTGGTAAGATGAAGGTGGTCTTGGAATGATCTTCTTCCGACATTGGCAACTGCCAGTATCCGCTGGCCAGGTCCAGGGTAGAAAAGTACGCCGCCTTTCCTAGGGCTGACAGGGACTCCTCTATACGGGGAAGCGGGTATGAGTCTTTGATGGTACAGGCGTTCAACTTTCGATAATCCACGCAAAACCGCAGCGTGCCGTCTTTCTTTCGTACCTACACGATGGGGGCCGCCCAGGGGCTCTGGCTTTCCCAGATTACCCCTTTCCACAGCATCTGACCTAGTAGTGTTTTTACCTCTTAGTATAGTTGAGGGGGAATCTGCCGGTATCGCTCTCTGATGGGGGCCGTTCCTTCGGTGGGGATGCAATGCGTGATTGCCATGGTGTACCCCAAGTCGTCTTCGTGGCTAGTGAATACCTCTCGGTATCGGCCCAGGAGTGCCTCTACCTGGTGTATCTGGGTCAGTGCTAGGCCGGAGAGTTCTGCTCACATTTTCCTGTCCTTCCTGCTCAGGCGGGGACCCTGCGGTCTGGATGGAACGTACAGTTACAGCCCATGGATCCCCTGCATTCACCTTTAACTGTAACACCGGGGTCAGGAGCACTTCCTCCAGGGGTTTCACCAGTTTTGCCATTTCGGTGCGGGGTCTTAGGACGACGTCTCGATCTTCCAGGTTGACACAGCGTATGAGGACTGTCCCCTTCCTCACGGTGGCCAGGGCTTGGGTCACTAGGATTCCGGGCGTAAGGTGCTCCAAGAAGCATGGCCCAACCTGCACCTCTACTCCCTCCAGAGGTACATGGGCACGAACGGGCAGAGCAACCACCGTCTGTCCTGGCGGTAACACGAGCTGAGGAGCCGCAGGCGCGATCACTCTTCCCAGCACCTCCCCCTCCCGGCAGGCCTCTTCGACCCGTGCCCCTGCACCAGCTGTTGGAAGACTTGTGGGTCACCCTCACAACCAGGGCAGCAGGGTACTCTATTATGAGCTCATTTTCTGCTCCACCAGTTGAGAGTTCCCCTTCCGTTCTCCCTCTGGTGGTGACAGGAGGTAGAGAGGTTGGCTTAAGTGGTAGTGATCTGCCACCTGGTGAGGAAGATAACAATTGGATATCTGGAGGATCAGAATGGATATAAGACAGCCAACGCCCTAACCTAGTGCTGGTGATTCAGTCTGCTTCTCAGGTCTAGGACTCAGCTCTGTTCCAGTCTTCTCAAGATAAGTTTGTTTTTTGCTAATGTTCACACTTGCTCTTGTTGGTCATTTCAGTTTTTTGTGTGGTCAGCCAGCCCGGCTGGGCTGGGCTGAATTTCCACACTTATTTGCCAAATTGTCTTTTTTTGTCCGTTATTAGATTGGTCTCTTTTTGCTCTGTCTCAGAATATTTCAGAGTGCTGATATAGTGGGAGAAGTCTAGTGACTTCAGGGTTAATTTTGCTATCAGTTGTGTTAGACATTTTTGTAGGGTTTTTTGGCAGATTGCAGACAGTTTCTTTCCTCTCCTGTCCTTTCTAGTTAGTTTGGCCCCATCATTTGCTCAGCCTATTTTCCTGCCTTTGTTTGTGTTTTCATCTGGTTTAACCGTCAATACATGTGGGGGGCTGTCTCTCCTTTGGGGTCTGCTCTGGGGCAGTTAGTTTTCCTCTTTTCCTGCTTTAGGCTTATTTATTTCTCCGGTTGTGATGAGGCATCTAGGACCACCGTAGGAACACTCCACGACTGCTGCTAGTTGCGTGTTAGGATCAGGGTCTGCAGTCTGCATAGTTACCAACCTCTTTGGTTTTCTGAGACTTAGCTTTTGTTTTTTATTTCCTCCTCGGCTACCCGTTCATAACAGAATCACCAGCCATACCGCAGATTCTAGGGTACTCAAAAGCAGGAAAGAAGGAAAAAAAAGGAAGAAAAAGTGTCAGAATTTTTTTTTTTTTATGCATTTTTTCCTCTTTTTCTCTGGGGCCGTAGGATGATTTTTTTTTCTTAATGGAGATTAAGCAATTGTCTGATCGTGTGGAGCAGCTCGCTGCTGAAATGAAGGGAATTTCCGCCTATCTCGCTAAATCACATGCTGTTGAACCCAAGATCCCTACTCCTGATGTGTTTTCTGGGGATCGGTCTAAATTTTTGAATTTTAAGAATAATTGTAAATTATTTCTTGCCTTGAAGCCTAACTCATCGGGAAGCTCTGCACAGCAGGTTAAAATTGTCATCTCCTTGCTGCGCGGCGATCCCCAGGATTGGGCGTTTTCTCTGACACCTGGAAATCCCATTATGACTAATGTGGATGCATTTTTTCAGGCCTTGGAGTTGTTGTATGATGAACCTAATTCCGTTGATCAAGCTGAGAGAACCCTGTTGGCATTAAACCAGGCTCAGGATCCTGCAGAGTTATATTGTCAAAAATTCCGAAAGTGGGCGGTCCTTACTACATGGAATGATAGTGCATTGGCAGCCCTCTTTCGTAAAGGTTTATCAGAAACTGTAAAAGATGTTATGGTGGGATTTACTGTTACCTCTGGTCTGGATGGCTCTATGGCATTAGCCATTCAAGTTGATCGGCGTTTATGTGAACGTAAAAATACACGGGAGGTGCTGCCACCTTTTGAACAAATGTCTGAACCTATGCAATGTGATGGGGTTTTGTCTAGGGCGCAACGTCAGGAGTTTAGAAGGCGTAATAACCTGTGTTTTTTCTGTGGAGACGCCTCTCATATTATTTCTGCCTGCGCTAAACGAGAGAAACGTTTTGCACACACATTTGCTGTGGGCAGTATACAACCTAAGTTCCTTTTGGCAATTACTCTGATCTGCTCCTTGTCCACATTTTCCACAAAGGCTTTTGTGGATTCAGGAGCAGCTCTGAATCTGATGGATTTGGACTTTGCTAAATGTTGTGGTTTGTCCATGACGCCTCTGCAGATGCCTATTCCTTTGAGGGGTATTGATGCCACTCCTTTGGCGGAGAATAAACCTCAGTTTTGGACCCACGTGATAATGCGAGTTGCCCCAGACCACCAGGAGAATTGTAAATTTTTGGTGCTGCATAATTTGCATGATGCTGTTGTTCTGGGGTTCCCCTGGTTGCAAATTCATAACCCAGTTTTGGATTGGAAATCTGTGTCTGTGGTGAGTTGGGGTTGTCAGTGTGTTCTTAGGGACGCTCCTGTTTTCTCCACCTCTCCTCAGTCTCAAGATATTCCTGATTATCTGGCTGAATTCTCTGATGTATTTAGTGAGAGTAAGTCTGCGTCTTTGCCCCCTCATAGGAGTAATGACTGTGCAATTGATGCCTGGGTGTAAATTTCCCAAAGGTCGGCTTTTTAACTTATCTGTACCCGAACATGATGCTATGCGATCCTATATTAAGGAGTCGTTGGAGAAGGGTCATATTAGACCATCCTCGTCACCTTTATGTGCTGGGGGGGGTTTTTGTGGCCAAGAAAGATGGTTCATTAAGACCGTGTATTGATTATCGTTCCCTTAACAAGATAAGGGTTAAATATCAGTACCCGTTACCTCTGATGTCTGATTTATTCTCCAGAGTTAAGAGTGCCTGCTGGTTTACTAAGCTTGACCTCAGGGGGGCGTATAATCTTATTCTCATCAAGCACGGGGATGAATGGAAGACGGCGTTTAATACTCCGGAGGGATATTTTGACTACCTGGTGATGCCTTTTGGGCTCTCCAATGCCCCTTCTGTCTTCCAGTCCTTTATGAATGATATTTTCCGAGACTTTGTGGATAAGTTTTTGATTATCTATTTGGATGATATTTTGATCTTTTCTAGTGATTGGGATTCCCATGTGGAACATGAACGGACTATGTTTCGGATTTTGAGGGAGAATTCCCTATTTATTAAGGGATCGAAATGTCTCTTTGGTGTACAGAGGATTTCATTTTTGGGATTTATCTTATCTCCATCGACTATTGAAATGGACCCGGCCAAGGTACAGGCCATTTATGACTGGGTTCAGCCTACTTCTTTGAAGGCTCTTCAGAAGTTTTTGGGTTTTGCTAATTTCTATCGTAAATTTATAGATAATTTTTCTAGTTTTGTCAAACCACTGACTGATCTGACCCAGAAGGGAGCTGATGTGCTGAATTGGTCTCCTGAGGCTGTCTCGGCATTTCAGGAGCTTAAGTGGAGGTTTACTTCAGTTCCAGTTTTACGGCAACCTGATGTCTCACTTCCATTTCAAGTGGAGGTAGACGCTTCTGAGATTGGTGCAGGAGCTGTTTTGTCCCAGAAAGACCCTGTGACTTCTAAGATGAATCCCTGTGCCTTCTTTTCTCGAAAGTTCTCCCCATCTGAACGCAACTATGACATGGGGAATCGGGAATTGTTGGCCATGAAATGGGCATCTGAGGAGTGGAGACATTGGTTGGAGGGAGCTAGACATCAATTTGTGGTCCTCGCCGATCACAAGAATCTGACTTATCTGGAGTCGGCCAAACGCTTGAATCCTAGACAGGCTAGATGGGCCTTGTTTTTCATGCGTTTTAATTTTGTGGTTTCTTTTCTTCCGGGCACTAAGAATGTTAAGTCAGACGCCCTTTCTAGGAGTTTCTTTGCTGATTCTCTTAATGTGACCGAGCCTACTACTAACCTAGGTGAGGGGGTAGTTCTTTCTGCCATTTCACCCGATTTGAGACGCGCCCTGGAGGAATTTCAGGAGGATAAACCTGAGCGTTGCCCTATGGGAAGATTGTATGTTCCGGACCAGTGGAGAAAGAGAGTGATGTCTGAAGTCCGTTGCTCCGCATTGGCTGGTCATCGAGGTATTTTTTGGTAACAGAGATTTGGTGAGTCGGTCGTTTTGGTGGCCTGCCTTATCTCGTGATGTCAGGAATTTTGTACAGTCCTGTGGGACTTGTTCTCAGTCTAAACCCTGTTCTCGTTCTAGTGGGTTGCTGATGCCCCTGCCGGTGCCCAAGAGGCCATGGACCCATATCTCAATGGATTTTATTTCTGATCTTCCTGTCTCTCAGAGAATGACTGTTATCTGGGTAATTTGTGATAGATTTTCGAAGATGGTCCATATTGTACCACTCCCAAAGTTGCCATCTTCCGCTGAGTTGGTACCTTTGTTTTTATAACAGGTGGTTCGGTTACACGGGATTCCTGAGAACATTGTGTCTGATAGAGGGGTCCAGTCTGTTTCCAGATTTTGGAAAGCCTTTTGTTCCAATCTGGGAATTCAGTTATCCTTCTCCTCTCCGTTTCATCCCCAGACCAATGGGCAGACTGAGAGAACAAACCAGACCCTGGAGTCTTATTTAAGATGTTTTATATCTGCTGATCAAGATGATTGGGTCTCATTTTTGCCCTTGGCCGAATTTGTGCTGAACAATAGAGCTAGTTCTGCCACCTTGATGTCATCCATTTTCTGTAATTTTGGGTTTCATCGTCGATTCTCTTCAGGGCAAGTGGAATCTTCGTCCTGCCCAGGTGTGGACACTGTGGTTGTTAGAATGCAGAAGATATGGAACCAAGTGGTTGATAAATTGTCACTCTCTCAGGAAAAGGCCCAGCGTTTTTCCAACCGGCATAGGACCATTGGTCCCCGGTTTAACGTGGGTGATATGGTTTGGTTGTCGTCTAAGAATATTCCTATGAAGTTTGCATCTCCAAAATTTAAGCCAAGATTTATTGGACCTTATAGGATTTTGGAGATTCTTAATCCTGTTTCTTTTCGACTGCCTCTTGCAGTTACATTCAAAATCCATAGCGTATTTCACAAATCACTGTTAAAGAAGTTTGTTGAGCCAGTAGTTCCTGTGGCGGCACCTCCTGACCCTGTGTTGGTTAAAGGCAATATGGAATATGAGGTAGAGAAAATATTGGATTCTCGTTTGGTTAGACAAAGACTCCAGTATTTGTTCAAATGGAAGGGTTATGGCCAGGAGGATAATTCTTCTGTCTCTGCCTCTGATATTCATGCCAATAAATTGGTTCGTGCTTTTCACTGGGCCCATCCTGATCGGCCTGGTGGCTTGGATAAGGGTTCGGTGACCCCTCCTCAAGGGGGGGTACTATTATGAGCTCATTTTCTACTCCACCAGTTGAGAGTACCCCTTCCGTTCTCCCTCTGGTGGTGAAATACGTTATGGATTTTGAACATAACTGGAAGAGCCAACCGAAAAGAAACAGGATTAAGAATCTCCAAAATATTATAAGGTCCAATAAATCTTGGCTTAAATTTTGGAGATGCAACTTTCATAGGAATATTCTTAGACGACAACCAAACCATATCACCCACTTTAAACCGGGGACCAATGGTCCTATGCCAGTTGAAAAAACGCTGGGCCTTTTCCTGAGAGAGTAACAACTTATCCACCACTTGCTCCCATATCTGCTGCATTCTCACAACCACAGTGTCCACACCTGGGCAGGCCGAAGATTCCACTTGTCCTGAAGAGAATCGAGGATGATACCCAAAATTACAGAAAAAGGGTGACATCAAAGTGGCAGAACTAGCTCTATTGTTCAGCGCAAATTCGGCCAAGGGCAAAAATGAGACCCAATCATCTTGATCAGCAGATATAAAACATCTTAAATAAGACTCCAAGGTCTGGTTTGTTCTCTCAGTCTGCCCATTGGTCTGGGGATGAAATGCGGAGGAGAAGGATAACTGAATTCCCAGATTGGAACAAAAGGCTTTCCAAAATCTGGAAACAAACTGGACCCCTCTATCGGACACAATGTTCTCAGGAATCCCGTGTAACCGAACCACCTGTTGTAAAAACAAAGGTACCAGCTCAGCGGAAGATGGCAACTTTGGGAGTGGTACAAGATGGACCATCTTCGAAAATCTATCACAAATCACCCAGATAACAGTCATCCTCTGAGAGACAGGAAGATCAGAAACAAAATCCATTGAGATATGGGTCCATGGCCTCCTGGGCACCGGGAGGGGCATCAACAACCCTCTAGAACGAGAAAAGGGTTTAGACCGAGAACAAGTCCCACAGGACTGTACAAAATTCCTGACATCACGAGACAAGGCAGGCCACCAAAACGACCGACTCACCAAATCTCTGGTACCAAAAATACCTTGATGACCAGCCAATGCGGAGCAATGGACCTCAGACATCACTCTCTTTCTCCACTGGTCAGGAACATGCAATCTTCCCATAGGGCAACGCTCAGGTTTATCCTCCTGAAATTCCTCCAGGGCGCATCTCAAATCGGGCGAAATGGCCGATAGAACTACCCCCTCACCTAGGATAGTAGTAGGCTCAGTCATATTAAGAGAATAAGCAAAGAAACTCCTAGAAAGGGCATCTGCCTTAACATTCTCAGTGCCCGGAAGAAAAGAGACCACAAAATTAAAACGCGTGAAAAACAAGGTCCATCTAGCCTGCCTAGGATTCAAGCGTTTAGCCGACTCCAGATACATCAGATTCTTGTGATCAGTGAGGACCACAAATTGATGTCTAGCTCCCTCCAACCAATGTCTCCACTCCTGAAATTCCCATTTCATGGCCAACAATTCCCGATTCCCCACGTCATTGTTGCGTTCAGATGGGGAGAACTTTCGAGAAAAGAAGGCACAGGGATTCATCTTAGAAGTCACAGGGTCTTTTTGGGACAAAACAGCTCATGCACCAATCTCAGAAGCATCTACCTTCACTTGAAATGGAAGTGAGACATCAGGTTGCCGCAGAACTGGAGCTGAAGTAAATCTCCGCTTAAGCTCCTGAAATGCTGAGACAGCCTCAGGAGACCAATTCAGCACATCAGCTCCCTTCTTGGTCAGATCAGTCAGTGGTTTGACAATACTAGAAAAATTACCTATAAATTTACGATACAAATTAGCAAAACCCAAAAACTTCTGGAGAGCCTTCAAAGAAGTAGGCTGAACCCAATCATAAATGGCCTGTACCTTGGCCGGGTCCATTTCAATAGTCGATGGAGACGAAATAAATCCCAAAAATGAAATCCTCTGTACACCAAAGAGGCATTTCGATCCCTTAACAAACAGGGAATTCTCCCTCAAAATCCGGAACACAGTCCGGACATGTTCCACATGGGAATCCCAATCACTAGAAAAGATCAAAATATCATCCAAATAGATGATCAAAAACTTATCCACAAAGTCTTGGAAAATATCATTCATAAAGGACGGGAAGACAGAAGGGACATTGGAGAGCCCAAAAGGCATCACCAGGTACTCAAAAATGTCCCTTCGGAGTATTAAACGCCGTCTTCCATTCATCCCCGTGCTTGATGCGAATAAGATTATACGCCCCCCTGAAGTCAAGCTTAGTAAACCAGCAGGCACTCTTAACTCTGGAGAATAAATCAGACATCAGAGGTAATGGGTACTGATATTTAACCGTCATCTTGTTAAGGGAACGATAATCAATACACGGTCTTAATGAACCATCTTTCTTGGCCACAAAAAAAAACCCAGCCCCCAAAGGCGACGAGGATGGTCTAATATGACCCTTCTCCAACAACTACTTAATATAGGATCGCATAGCATCATGTTCGGGTCCAGATAAGTTGAAAAGCCGACCCTTGGGAAATTTACACCCAGGCATCAACTCAATTGCACAGTCATAACTTCTATGAGGAGGCAAAGACGCAGACTTACTCTCACTAAATACATCAGAGAAATCAGCCAGATAATCAGGAATATCATGAGACTGAGGAGAGGTGGAGAAAACAGGAGTGTCCCTAAGAACACACTGACAACCCCAACTCACCACAGACACAGATTTCCAATCCAAAACTGGGTTATGAGTTTGCAACCAGGGGAAACCCAGAACAATAGTATCATGTAAATTATGCAGAACCATCAAAAATTTACAATTTTCTTGGTGGTCTGGGGCAACTCGCATTATCACCTGGGTCCAAAACTGAGGTTTATTCTCTGCCAAAGGAGTGGCATCAATACCCCTCAAAGGAATAGGCGTCTGCAGAGGCGTCATGGACAAGCCAGAACGTTTAGCAAAGTCCAAATCCATCAGATTCAGAGCTGCTCCTGAATCCACAAAAGCCTTTGTGGAAAATGTGGACAAGGAGCAGATTAAAGTAATTGCCAAAAGGAACTTAGGTTGTACACTGCCCACAGCAAATGTGTGTGCAAAACGTTTCTCTCGTTTACGGCAGACAGAAATAGTATGAGAGGCGTCTCCACAGAAAAAGCACAGCTTATTACGCCTTCTAAACTCCTGACGTTGCGCTCTAGACAACACCCCATCACATTGCATAGGTTCAGACATTTGTTCAGAAAGTGGCAGCGCCTCCCGTGTAGTTTTACGTTCACGTAAACGCAGATCAACTTGAATGGCTAATGACATAGAGCCATCCAGACCAGAGGGAACAGGAAATCCCACCATAACATCCTTTACGGTCTCTGATAAACCTTTCCGAAAGAGGGCTGCCAATGCACTATCATTCCATGTAGTAAGGACCGCCCACTTTCGGAATCTTTGGCAGTATAACTCTGCAGGATCCTGACCCTGGCTTAATGCCAACAGGGTTCTCACAGCTTGATCAACGGCATTAGGTTCATCATACAACAACCCCAAAGCCTGAAAAAATGCATCCACATTAGTCAGAATAGGATTTTCATGTGCAGGAGAAAACGCCCAATCCTGGGGATCACCGCGCAGCAAGGAGATGAAAATTTTAACCTGCTGCACAGAGCTCCACGATGAGTTAGGCTTCAAGGCAAGAAATAATATACAATTATTCTTAAAATTCAGAAATTTAGACCGATCCCCAGAAAACACATCAGGAGTAGGAATCTTGGGTTCAGCAACATGTGACTGAATGAGGTAGGTAGAAATTCCCTGCACTTCAGCAGCAAGTTGCTCCACATGATCAGACAGTTGCTTAATCTCCATTAGGAGAGAAAAAAATCCTCCTACGGCCCCAGAGAAAAAGAGGAAAAAATATAAAAAAAAAAGAATTCTGACACTTTTTTCTTTCCCTTTTTTTTTTCTTAAACAATTCCTTCCTGCTTTTGAGTACCCTAGAATTTGCGGTATGGCTGGTGATTCTGTTATGAATGGGTCATCGAGGAGGAAAAAAGCAACAAACACTAAGTCTCAGAAAACCAGAGAGGTTGGTAACTATGCAGACTGCAGAGCCTTGATCTTAACACACAACTAGAAGCAGTCGTGGAGCGTGCCTACGGTGGTCCTGGACGCCTCGTCACAACCGGACAGCTAAATAAACCTAAAGTAAGAAAAGAGGAAAATTAACTTCCCAGAGCAGACCCCAAAGGAAAGACAGCCCCCCACATGTATTGACGGTGAAGCAAGATGAAAACACAAACAAAGGCAGAAAAATAGGCTGAGCAAACGATAGGGACAAACTAACTTGAAAGGACAGGAAGGGAAAGATACTGTCTGCAATCTGCCAAAAAACCCTACCAAAAATAATGTCCAACGCTTCTGATAGCAAAATTAACCCTGAAGTCACTAGACTTCTCCCACTATATCAGCACTCTGGAATATTCTGAGACAGAGCAAAAAGAGGTCAATCTAATAAAGGACAAAAAGGCAAATTGGCAAATACAGATAAATAAGAGAGGAAATTCAGCACAGCCCAGCCGGGCTGGCTGACCACACAAAAACTGAGTTGACCAACAAGAGCAAGTGTGAACAATAGCAAAGAAACAAACTTAACTTGAGATGACTGGAGCAGAGCTGAAGTCCATGACCTGAGAAACAGACTGAATCACCAGCAACAGGATAGGGCATTGGCTGTCTTATATCCAGTCTGATAGTCCAGAAATCCAATCACTATCCTCCTCGTCAGGTGGCAGACCATTACCAATTAAACTAAACTTACTACCTCCTGTCACTACCAGAGGGAGAATGGAAGGAGAACTCCCAGCTGGTGGAGCAGAAAATGAGCTCATAACAGGTTTGCTTAAGTGGTAGTGATCTGCCACCTGGAGGATCAGAATGGATGTAAGACAGCCGACGCCCTATCCTAGTGTTGGTGATTCAGTCTGCTTCTCAGGTCTAGGACTCAGCTCTGTTCCAGTCTTTTCAAGATAAGCTTGTTTTTTGCTAATGTTCACACTTGCTCTTATTGGTCATTTCAGTTTTTTGTGTGGTCAGCCAGCCCGGCTGGGCTGTGCTGAATTTCCTCACTTATTTGCCAAATTGTCTTTTTTTGTCCCTTATTAGATTGGTCTCTTTTTGCTCTGTCTCAGAATATTTCAGAGTGCTGATATAGTGGGAGAAGTCTAGTGACTTCAGGGTTAATTTTGCTATCAGTTGTGTTGGACATTTTTGTAGGGTTTTTTGGCAGATTGCAGACAGTTTCTTTCCTTTCCTGTCCTTTCTAGTTAGTTTAGCCCCATCGTTTGCTCAGCTAATTTTCCTGCCTTTGTTTGTGTTTTCATCTGGTTTAACCGTCAATACATGTGGGGGGCTGTCTCTCCTTTGGGGTCTGCTCTGGGGCAGTTAGTTTTCCTCTTTTCCTGCTTTAGGCTTATTTAGTTCTCCAGTTGTGACAAGGCATCTAGGACCACCGTAGGAACGCTCCACGACTGCTGCTAGTTGCGTGTTAGGATCAGGGGTCTGCAGTCTGCATAGCTACCAACCTCTTTGGTTTTCTGAGACTTGGCTTTTGTTTTTTATTTCCTCCTCGGCTACCCATTCATAACAGTACTCGGTACCAGGCCGGTGTCAGGGGGGAAGGTGTCACAGCAGCAGTGACCCGGTCCGTGGCCCTGGGTGCCCAATATCCATGGCAGTGATGCTAATGGTGTTAAAGTTTATTTGAATAGTTTGTGACGCCACCCGTGGTGTTTGGCAAAGGAGATGGTAGGCCAACGCTGCATACAGATCCGCTGGGACTGATGGTGTGGTGCAACAAAGATGGTATAGCTCCCCACAGGTGGAGCTGTAGTCCCAGGGCAGTGTAGGTGCAATGGATGAGGAGAGGCGCAGAATGGTAGAGATGCTGGTACACAGATGTGGCGGTGCTGAAGGTGTTAACGGCGAATGAATGGAGGACACCAGGGTTTGCAGTTTCAAAGCTTTACTCACAGCTCGTGGTACCCACTGGTGCCTGCCTCCGTGCCGTGTCCTCTGGGGTAGAGACTCAATCAACCTCCTGGGCAAGTCAGGGTTCTCCTCTCCAACACTCCGCCAACATGTGCCTTTTCCTGAACGACTCCTCTATTGCGCCTTTTAGTGTGAAGAACTCCAGTACTGTAGTTCTCTGGAATTCCTCCTGTCAGATGTTCCTAGAACCTTACTTGTATGACAGACAGCTGTAGCCTCTATCGGGGACTCCCTCTCAGAAGTCCTGGCTCTCTATCCAGTTGCTGTTGTGTCCCAAGTCTTTGATGGGAGTAGTGCATTTACAGCCAACTACTCCACCGGTGTCTGCTGCAGAACCATAAGTGTCCATGCAACCTCGGGGACCGGGCCCCGGCCTTGCGCTGAGAACCTATAGGCAGGGTACTCTCTCAACCCACAACTTCTCTCTGCTCTTCAACTCCTTCGTTCCGCGCTGTTCCTTCTCTCTCTTATGGAAGCTGAGGTTGCAGGTCTGCATCTTTCTCTTTCTCTTCTCTTTCCCATGCCAGCTGGCTCAGATCACTGAGGCAGCTGCAGCACTCTCTTTCTAAACTGAACTCAAACTGAACTCAAAACTGAACTTCAAAACTGAACTTCTCTGGGACTCACCCCAGACAAACCTTCTGTCAGACTGACCAACTATTCTCTACTTTCCCCCTCTTTTATACTAACTCCACCCACCTCACAGCACATCTCGTGTTACGAAGCAGGGTTCCACGAAGGGTGCTCTGCTACCCCCAGCCTGAAGCTGCTAGGCAGATCTACTGAACTATCCTGTGTGTGGGATGCAGGTGTTGGAGTGTGGAAAGGAGTTCCCAACTTACCTAGGCTGGTGGGGCACTACACCTTAGGAGAAGGTGCAGTACCTCTGTGGCGACTGAGCCTCAGGGGCGCCACATACCCCCCCGTTAAACACAGCACATCCGCGGGCTGCAAAATAACAAAGTAGACAGCAAAGAAACATTCAAAAATTTTGTAATGCATAATAACTTTTCTTATACTAATCTTTCTAGTATAGGAGGTACTCATCTTGAACCTTACAAACAATTCTGTCTTAAATCCTATCTAAAATTTTTAATTCTAAGTGCAATTCTCAATTCAAAGTGATATTCTCTGTAACACATTTTCTCTCATTTTTCTTCTTTCACTGTTTCACTGACACTGACCGCAAATATCTGGTCTGTCACCTGTCTACTTTCAATTCTTTATTCACATTTCTCATCTCTAAATCAGACATTCCTAATTCTTTTACTAATACTCTTGTAAAACACATCAAATACTTCACAGTAAAACATTCAACAATTATTCTTGTAGGGTGCAGGACACCGCTCCCAGCCGGGATCTCTTGCAGTGTCCTTTGAGGTAGACATCATCTTCGAAAAGTGTCTCTATATGTAAAACCAAGAAAGGGCACCTAAAGAGGTGCAAACTATTTACAATAAAAGTTTTGGATCATACAGTGTTCATGATCTCCTCAGTTCCAAATGTAGAAAAACGCTGCCAATCAAAAGCAGGGCAACAAAATTGCTACCGAAAAAAACATGACAGCAAAAACAACAAAGCACAACTGGTGCAAACAAAACCCTCCTGGGTAACGAGATTTGAAAAAGTGTTTCTTTAATTTTGGTCCCCTCCTGGGATTCTGGAAGAACTGGAACTGTTCTCAGAGGTGGTATCATCCTGATTCTGGTTTCTTGTTAAAGGGCCTTGAAGCTGTGGCAAATGGAACCCATGATGTATCTCAATGCCCATCAACTGCTCTTCCTCAATAGGTGGTTCCACTGTTCTGGTACGAGGTCTAGCTCCTTGGGCTTCCGCAGCTTGCCGGCTCTGACAGGCCACTACCTGGGGACTCGGCAGTGAAGGAATCCCGAAATCACCGTCCCAAAACTATAAAAATCCCCTTCTGACCTGTAGATGTCAAATCGGGCACGCCGGCTCTAACCGTAACCCCACCAGCATGGTCCTCCTCCCCATCAACCCATTAGGGAGTCCGGTGTATATACCTGGGAGTTCCCGGTGGTGCGGCCTCTGCTCCGGTGCAGGCGTGGTGGTAGCGGGTGCTGCCCGGTGAGATGCCGGGGATGGCGGTGGAGCCAATGGCAGCTCCGGTTCCGCAGGGGTTGCTGGCGGGACCTGCGCAGCTGCACCAGGTCTGGACAGGGGCCTCTCTTCTTCCGCTTCAGCTGCCTGGGCCGCGTACAGCTCCTCCGGTATTAGCGGCAAAGAGGGGACGGAGTACACTGCTGGTGACATGGCAGCGGCTCCAAGCTCCGTAAGGTCGGCCAGGAAAAGATCCAGTGCAGCAGCGCCGGGTACCAGTGTCGCAGGTACCGCAGGTGTAGGCCTCTCCTGGGCGCGCTGCCGGCTCAGTCTCCCCAAGGCCTCCTGCCTCAGCCACAGCCGGGTGGTCACCGTGGCTATTTCTTCTTCCAAATGCCGGCAGTTCATCTCGCGGATCGGGTTGGAGCCGTCAGCCATGGCGCCAGGGATATTTGTTTCCCTGCGCTCCGCAGGCCTCCTTCCCTCACTCTCCAAAATGGCATTCTGGCGTTCTTCTTCCTGCCTCGGCCCCTTTCCCGCCACTGGCTTCTTCTGCCCCTCCTTCCGGGGGGCGGCATCTTCTTCCAGCGCCTCCATACCAAGCCAGTATGCGTACCCCTCGGGGGGTGGGCCATGTATCTGTCACATAGTAATTCAGGCAGGGAAGGCCCAATACTCTTCGCGGTCTTTTCTTAGGACCTCCCATCTCTTCACGCCCTTCGTCTCCGCGCCAGCGGCCATTTCTAATGTCCATTTTACAGTCTATTAAATTAGGTCTTCTGCACATTTTCAAAAGCACAAAGTCTCACAAATTTCAGGCGCACAGAACCCGATGGCATCGGGTCTCGTCATCCTGTTCGTGACACCAAAATTGGGTCGCCCTCACACCCAGGGCAGCGGGGTACTCGGTACCGGGCCGGTGTCAGGGGGGAAGGTGTCACAGCAGCAGTGACCCGGTCCATGGCCCTGGGTGCCCAATATCCATGGCGGTGATGTTAATGGTGTTAAAGTTTATTTGAATAGTTCGTGACGCCACCCGTGGTGTTTGGCAAAGGAGATGGTCGGCCAACGCTGCATACAGATCTGCTGGGACTGATGGTGTGGTGCAACAAAGATGGTATAGCTCCCCACAGGTGGAGCTGTAGTCCCGGGGCAGTGTAGGTGCAATGGATGAGGAGAGGCGCAGAATGGTAGAGATGCTGGTACACAGATGTGGCGGTGCTGAAGGTGTTAATGGCAAATGAATGGAGGACACCAGGGTTTGCAGTTTCAAAGCTTACTCACAGCTCGTGGTACCCACTGGTGCCTGCCTCCGTGCCGTGTCCTCCGGGGTAGAGACTCAATCAACCTCCTGGGCAAGTCAGGGTTCTCCTCTCCAACACTCCGCCAACATGTGCCTTTCCTGAATGACTCCTCTATTGCGCCTTTTAGTGTGAAGAACTCCAGTACCGTAGTTCTCTGGAATTCCTCCTGTCAGATGTTCCTAGAACCTTACTTGTATGACAGACAGCTGTAGCCTCTATCGGGGACTCCCTCTCAGAAGTCCTGGCTCTCTATCCAGTTGCTGTTGTGTCCCAAGTCTTTTAATGGGAGTAGATCACTGAGGCAGCTGCAGCACTCTCTTTCTAAACTGAACTCAAACTGAACTTCAGAACTGAACTTCTCTGGGACTCCCCCCAGACTGACCTTCTGTCAGACTGACCTACTATTCTCTACTTTCCCCCTCTTTTATACTAACTCCACCCACCTCCCAGCACATCTCATGTTACGAAGCAGGCTTCCACGAAGGGTGCTCTGCTACTCCCAGCCTGAAGCTGCTTGGCGGACCTATTGAACTATCCTGTGTGTGGGATACAGATGTTGGAGTGTGGAAAGGAGTTCCCAACTTACCTAGGCTGGTGGGGAACTACACCTTAGGAGAAGGTGCAGTACCTCTGTGGCGACTGAGCCTCAGGGGCGCCACACTTGCCCTTGAGGGGTGCGGGGGCTCCATTGTTTTAGAGTCTCTTGGGCTGGTTCGCTAAGGAGCAGGCTGCCAAATTCCCTCAATATATTAATGCCAAATGTGACAGTATGTCTATCGCTCGCGTCTCCCTGGGTCAAGACCACCCCACGACAGGGACTGGTAGCTGGTTGGCGGCCAGTAGCTTTATCACGGACCCCCCACTGGGGCCTTATGGCTTTGGGAAAGTGCTGCCGGAAATAAGTCTCTGGCATGGTTGTAACTTGTGACCCCGTGTCCACCAGGCAGCGCACCGCATGTCCTTCGAACTCTGCCCATATCAGCGGACACTTTGCAATTAGATCTTCGGGACTTCCACCACCCTGCGTTGTGAGTTCTGGCTAAAACGCTTTGAACGCCCACATTGCCAAACTAATCTCGTTAGAGATGATGCCCTGCCGGTTGGTTGAAAGCAAAGCTTTAATAATAATAATAATAATTTTTATTTATATAGCGCCAACATATTCCGCAGCACTTTACAATTAAGCGGGGACATGTACAGACAATAAATTCAATACAAGTTAAGACAATTCAAACAATGACATTAGGAGTGAGGTCCCTGCTCGCAAGCTTACAATCTACAAGGAAATGGGGGGACACAGTAGGTGAGAAATGCTTGTTAATTCAGGTCTGGCAATTATAATAGGGATTTTCATATAAAGCTGCATGATCCGGTCATCAGCCCGTGTGTTTAAGTGCAATAGACAAGTATCAAGTGCAGTTATCATGTGCATGAAGGGTGTGGAGACAGATGAATAGTAGGGTGCAGATTCAGAATAATATTTGGAAGGAGGGAACAGGGCAAAGTTAGCTTGCTGAGTAGTTGATGTGATAGGCTTCTTTGAAGAGATGGGTTTTCAAAGCGCGCTTGAATAGGTCAGGGCTAGGTATCAGTCTGATCGTCTGGGGAAGTGCATTCCAGAGAGCTGGAGCAGCACGAGAGAAGTCTTGGAGACGGAGGTGCGAGGTTCGGATTACGGGGGATGTTAGTCTTAGGTCATTTGTAGAACGGAGGGCACGTGTAGGGCGATAGACAGAGATGAGAGAGGAGATATAAGGCGGTGCAGAACAGTGGAGAGCTTTGTGGGTGAGAGAGATGAGTTTATACTGGACCCTGTAGCGAATAGGTAGCCAGTGTAATGACTGGCACAAGATGGAGGCATCGGTGAAGCGGCTGGACAGAAATATGACCCTGGCTGCCGCATTCAAGATGGATTGGAGAGGAGAAAGTTTGGTAAGAGGGAGACCGATCAGAAGAGAGTTGCAGTAGTCCAGACGAGAATGAATAAGAGCGACAGTAAGAGTCTTAGCAGTTTCAAAGGTGAGAAAAGGTCGGATTCTGGAGATGTTTTTAAGATGCAGGTGACAAGAGCGACTGAGTGATCGGATGTACGGAGTAAAGGAAAGTTCAGTGTCGAATATGACCCCAAGACAGCGGGCATGCTGCTTGGGAGTTATGGTTGAACCCTCCAGGGTTATTTCGATGTTAGGTAGAGTGAGGTTAGTAGAGGGGAGAAACACAAGAAGTTCAGTTTTAGAGAGATTTAGTTTCAGATAGAGGGAGGACATGATGCTAGAGACAGCAGACAGACAATCCTTGGTATTTTGAATTAGGGTAGGGGTGATGTCAGGGGAAGAAGTGTATAATTGGGTGTCATCAGCATAGAGATGATACTGGAACCCAAATCTGCTGATTGTTTGTCCAATAGGGGCAGTGTATAAAGAGAAGAGGAGGGGGCCTAGGACTGAGCCCTGCGGGACCCCGATAGTAAGGGGACGAGAAGAGGAAGAGGAGCCGGAAAAAGATACAGTGAAGGAGCGGTCAGAGAGGTAGGAGGAGAACCAGGAGAGGGCTGTGTCCTTGAGGCCTATAGAGCGGAGCATAGTGAGGAGGAGCTGGTGATCCACAGTGTCAAATGCGGCAGAGAGATCCAGGAGAATCAGCAGGGAGCAATGACCTTTCGATTTAGCTGTTATTAAATCATTAGAGACTTTAGTGAGGGCAGTTTCAGTAGAGTGTAAAGAGCGGAAACCAGATTGTAAGGGGTCGAGAAGAGAGTTATCCGAGAGATAGCGGATTAGACGGGAGTGGACCAGGCGTTCCAGGAGTTTAGAGATGAAGGGAAGGTTAGAGACAGGTCTGTAGTTAGCAGTGCAGTTCTGGTCCAGGGATGGCTTTTTAAGTAAAGGGGTTATGATGGCATGTTTAAATGAGGAGGGAAATATACCTGAAGAAAGAGAGAGGTTAAATATTTTAGTCAGGTGAGTGGTGACCACTGGTGAGAGAGACTGCAGGAGCTGTGAAGGAATAGGGTCACTGTTGCAGGTTGTAGGCCGAGCAGAAGCGAGGAGCTTGGAAACTTCTTCTTCTGAAACAGGCTCAAAGATGTCTAGTGAGCTTGAGGTGCGGCAGGGAAGGGGATCCAGGCACTGAGGAGATAGGGCTGAGATATCCTGATGGATGTGGTTGATTTTTTCTAGGAAATAAGTGGCCAGATCCTCACCGCTGAGGTTGGTGATGGGGGCCTGTACTTTAGGTTTCAGGAGGGAGTTTAAGGTTTCAAAAAGTCGTCTTGGGTTGTTGGATAGTGAGGTGATGAGGGTGGTGAAGTAGGATTGTTTGGCCAGATGAAGGGCAGAGTTATAGGTTTTGAGCATGAACTTATAGTGGATGAAGTCTTCTGCTAAGAGAGATTTTCTCCACTGCCGCTCTGCACACCTCGAGCAGCGCTGAAGAGAGCGTGTTTGCGTTGTGTGCCAGGGCTGCTTTTGTCTGTGTCGGGTCTTTCTGCGTATAGAAGGTGCTGCTTCATCTAGGGCATTCTTCAGTGTATTATTGAAGTGTGACAATGCTATGTCTGGACAGGAGAGGGTGGAGATGGGGGCTAAAGATGTGTGGAGATTGTCCATAAGCTGTTGGGTATTAATGGTACGTGTATTCCGATAAGTGTGGTAAGTGGGGGTGTCCCGGGTGAGGAGACAATTCTTGACAGAGAAGGAAAGAAGGTTGTGGTCCGAGAGCGGGAGAGGTGAATTAGTAAAGTTGTGCAGCGAGCCGGGACGGGAGAAAACCAGGTCCAGAGTATTCCCGTCCTCATGTGTAGGAGAATTAGTAAACTGTGAGAGGCCGAATGAAGAAGTTAGAGAAAGAAGATGAGAGGCAGACTGGGAGAGCGGATCATTGATGGGGATGTTAAAGTCTCCCATGATGAGGGTGGGGATGTCACAGGACAGAAAGTGAGTAAGCCAGGTGGTGAAGTGGTCTAGAAACTGGCGGGAGGAGCCTGGAGGGCGATAAACGACCGCCACTCGTAAGGAGAAGGGCTTAAAGAGTCTGACGGCGTGGACTTCAAAGGAAGGAAATGTAAGTGATGGAACCGGGGGGATGACCTGGAAAGCACATTGTGATGAAAGGAGCAAACCAACACCTCCACCCTGTCTGTTCTCAGGTCTGGGGGTATGTGAAAATTTCAGCCCACCAAACGAGAGAGCGGCAGCAGCGGTGGTGTCTGAATGCTGGATCCAGGTTTCTGTAATAGCCAGAAGGTTAAGGGAATTAGAGAGAAAAAGATCGTGAATGTAAGTCAGTTTGTTACACACAGACCGTGCATTCCAGAGAGCACATTGGAAAGTGAGAGGAGAAGGCATGCACTGAATGTTAATAAGATTAGCAGGGTTTCTATATGCAGCTGGAGGAGAGTAATGTATGCTGGTGGAGGGAGGCCCAGGGTTGGGGGAGATGTCACCTGCAACTATTAAAAGGAGAAAAAACAGAAAAAGCAGGTGGTGGGATGATTTGTATGAACGTTTTGAGTGCTGCATGGAGGTTTTGGATGGTTTGGTGTGGGTAAGAAATGTCAATAGAGCCTCAGAGTTAAACATGGGAGAGGGGAAAAGGGAGGGGTGGATATGCAGAGAGTGCACAGAATGTGTAAAAGGGCAGGCGAGTTGTTAAAAAGCAGAAGTGAAGACAAATAAGCAGCAGGTTGATATGATCAATGCATATTTAGTACAACTGACCAAGAAGCAAGCGTGCATGAAAAACTTATGCACCTTACCTGTCTCCTGCCCTGTCCAACTGCATTGTCTAACTGCAAAACACTTTATCCTGTTGCACTTAATCTGTTGCACGCGTAAGCCCGCACGCGTGCTATCCCAGCCAGAGCTAAATATATATGAAATGAAATGTCTGCTAGCTTCAGCCACCAAAAGGCCACAATCAGTAATTAACCAATTAGCACAAGGCCAGAGCAGGCATTACTATGCAGGGTAAATAACTAACGCTGGACAAGGCCATCAAACTGAGAAAGGGAAAAAGCTTTCCGCGAGCTCATGGCCTACGCAGTACCACGCTATGACCTACCCAGTCGGCACTTTTTTTCGCGAAAAGCCATCCCTGCCCTCCACGTGTCACGCGGGGCTTAGGTCAACTAAGGCAGAAATACCCGGGGCCCCTGTGATGTCCCTTTAACTAGGGGAAACCCTGTCTGACCCTCAACCCAGGGTTTTTGCTGATGGTGCAAATGCCTGAGCCTCCACCCTTTCCTTATCTCCTGCTCAGCCCTAAGCTTAACCCTCCACCCTCCACCCAGTGAGGAGACAAACCACCAAAGCCCCAAACAATAAAGACAGACAGGGAGAACTTATACTGCACCGCGCCGCATACACACAGGACTATACAGTAATGTGAACAGGGCACAACAAAACACAAATATGGGAAGGCGAGAAGGTAACAATGGATCATACGACACCAGATATGAATCTCTCTCTCTCTCCAACACCTCCACTCCAGACCGGAACCACTTGGTATGACACACAAGCTATAATCGGCGACGCCCATAGGCCAGCACGACTATTTAAAGACCGTGGGCGTGACCAAACATCCAACCTGATCTTCAGCTAGATTAACCCCCGATAGCCTGAGAAACTCAAGCCGGCGCCACTGAGGCTATAGTGGACGGAGGTGGAACTACCTCTGCCTGCCGGACGCTGTGGTGTGAATAGCGTCCGACATAACAGTACCCCGTCTTCTACGAGGGACCCCAGGGCCCTCAAGACTCATAGGACCCGGCTTGTCCGGATGACGACGGTGAAAAGAACTGACCAGCCGATCTGCATGTATGTCCGAGGCTGGTACCCAAGACCTCTCCTCCGGACCATACCCCCGCCAGTGTACCAAATACTGAAGAGTACGGCGCACTACTCAAGAGTCCACTACCTTGGAGACCTCAAACTCTAAATCGCCATCCACCATGACTGGAGGTGGCATCGGCGTCGTGTCCACAGAGCCTACCACCTTTTTCAATAAAGCCCTGTGAAACACGTTGTGTATCTTGTATACTGCAGGGAGTTCCAACCGATAAGCAACTGGGTTAATGATGGCAGCAAACTTAAAAGGCCCAATAAACCTTGGACCCAATTTTAAAGATGGAATTTTGAGTTTTATATTTTTAGTCGCTAACCACACCCATTCACCCACACACAGGTCCGGACCTGGCACGCGTCTACTGTCAGCCACCCGTTTGTACCTCGCACTCATGCTCAACAATCGCTGTCTCACCCTCCTCCAGACCGATGATAATTGAGCTCCTAGCTGGTCCTCCTCCGGGACGCCCCCCGAGTCACCCTGACGTAAGGTACAAAATTGAGGATGTTGACCGTAAACACAAAAGAACGGAGACTCTTGACGGTGATTATTTAACGCGAACTCGGCCAGAGGAAGGAAAGTAGACCACTCCTCTTGGTTGTCGGACACAAAGCATCGTAAATACTGCTCCAGATTTTGGTTCATGCGCTCAGTTTGACCATTTGACTGTGGATGAAACGCCGATGAATGTGACAACTTGATCCCCAAACGTGAGCAAAAAGCTTTCCAAAACCTCGCAACAAATTGAGTTCCCCTATCAGAAACTATGTCCGACGGAACTCCGTGGAGTCTGACCACCTCCTGCACAAACACCTGAGCCAACGTCTTCGCATTGGGCAAGGAGGGCAATGAGACAAAATGCACCATCTTTGAAAATCGGTCAACCACCACCAGGATGACCGTGTTCCCCGCCGAGACTGGCAAGTCAGTGATAAAATCCATGGAGATTTCTGTCCATGGCCTATTAGGTACCCCCAGAGGCTGTAGCGTGCCAGCAGGACGGGTTCGGGGCGACTTGGCCCTGGTGCACGTGATGCAAGCTGCCACGTATGAGACCACGTCCTGCCGGATTTTGGGCCACCAGAAACGACGCGATACCAGCTCCAAGGTGCCCTTAACCCCTGGATGACCAGCCAGTACTGAGTCGTGATGTTCCCTCAACACCTTAAGACGAAGATGAAGGGGTACAAATGATTTGCTGGCGGGAAGTCCTGGCGGTACCTCCTCTTGGGCCTCGGCAATCTCCGCCTCTACCTCAGTCGTGAGAGCCGAAACCACTACACCTTCCTGGAGGATGGGTACCGGCTCTTCCCGAGGTTCTCCCCCCGGAAAACACCTGGACAAGGCATCCGCCTTGGTGTTTTTAGCCCCGGGACGGTAAGTCACCAGAAAATTGAAACGTGTAAAAAACAATGCCCAGCGAGCCTGCCTAGGAGACAGACGCTTGGCCGACTCCAGATAGAGCAGGTTCTTATGGTCGGTGATAACTGTGACCTGGTGAGCCGCCCCCTCCAAGAAGTGTCGCCATTCCTCAAAAGCCAATTTGATGGCCAACAACTCCCTGTTGCCGATATCATAATTCCGTTCGGCCGGCGACAGCTTCTTGGAGAAGTAGGCGCATGGATGCATATCGCTCAAAGATGAGCCCTGTGACAGTACTGCCCCCACTCCCACCTCAGACGCATCAACCTCCACCACAAAAGGTTTAGACATGTCCGGTTGCACCAGAATGGGGGCTGAAGCAAAACTGTTCTTCAGACGCTCAAATGCACGTATCGCCACCTCAGACCAGCTAGTCAGATCGGTACCCTTTTTTGTCATGTCCGTGAGCGGTTTGGCTATAGTAGAAAAGTGTTTTATAAATTTCCTATAATAATTAGCAAACCCAAGGAACCGCTGGAGCGCTTTCAGATTATCAGGCCTTTCCCATTGTAGCACCGCTTGCACCTTAGCGGTGTCCATTTTAAGCCCTGCGGCGGACACAATCTATCCCAAAAAAGGCAACTCCTGAACAAAAAATAAGCATTTTTCCAGCTTAGCATAGAGTTTATTCTCACGGAGCAACTGTAACACCTGCCTGACATGCTCTAAATGAATGACCTGGTCGCTCGAATAAATGAGGATATCATCCAGGTATACAATCACAAATTTCCCCAGGACATGAGCAAACATGTCATTAATAAAATGTTGGAAAACAGCAGGCGCGGTTGTCAACCCAAATGGCATAACCAGGCTCTCAAAATGACCCTCAGGAGTGTTAAAGGCCGTCTTCCACTCATCCCCCTGACGGACCCTTATGAGGTTAAACGCCCCCCTGAGGTCAAGCTTGGAAAACCACTTTGCCCCCGCCACCTGGTTGAACAAATCAGGGATCAAAGGCATCGGGTATGGATCACGGATCGTAATCTGGTTTAACTCCCGGAAATCCAGACACGGCCGTAACCCCCCATCTTTCTTCTTAATGAAGAAAAACCCTGCTGCTACAGGCGAGGACGAAGGCCGGATGTGTCCTTTGCTCAGACTCTCCGCGATGTAGTCTTTCAGAGCTTGTCTCTCTGGACCAGAAATGTTAAACATCCTGGCCTTAGGTAATTTGGCCCCGGGTTTTAACCTAATCGCACAGTCATAGGCTCTATGTGGAGGCAGTTCTGAGCAACCCTTCTCAGAGAAAACATCCGCGAAATCCTGCAAAGCCTCCGGAAGGCTGGGCGTCACGGCGGACACACATGTGGCCAAGCAATTGTCCTGGCAAAAACCACTCCATTGGACTATGTCCTGAGCTTTCCAATCAATCACCGGGTTGTGCCTGGACAACCATGGAAAACCCAAGACCATTTGTGCTGGGAGATTACGGAGGATCCTACATGTAACCCACTCCGAATGTAGGACCCCAATGTGGAGTTTCACCTCAGCCACAAACTCCGTAATCTCCCCCTGAGGGAGGGGAGCGGCATTAATGGTAACCACCTGAATAGGATGAGGGAGTTTTTCGATCTTAAACCCGGCAGTGCGTGCAAACTCCTCATCTATGAGATTGGTGGCGGAACCGCTATCCACAAACACTGATATTGGTAGCTCTCTGCCCACGATAATCACCTTGGCAGGGAGCATACATTGAGATTCCATCATGGAGGATATGCATACGCTCAGTTGGGTCTCCTCCATACCCACTGAGCTTAGTAGTTTTCCACCGGTGTGACCTTCTTCGGTAGCACAGGACAAGCGTTAACATAATGATTCCTTTTACCACAGTAAAAACATGCTCCGGGCTTCGTGAACCCAGGGACGCGACGCTTAACCTGTGACACCCCCGCAATTTGCATAGGCTCAGTGGGCTCACCTGCAGCAACCACACTTGCACCCCTGCTTTCCCCCAGGGGTAGCGTCTCCTTTGCCACCTGACGCAAACGGCGATCAATGCGTATAACCAAACTCATGCAGACTCCAACGATGCAGGAGTCTCATACATCAGGAGGGCCTGTTTAACTCTTCCTGAAACCCCCTGAATAAACTGACTCCGCAGCGCTGGGTCGTTCCACTGTGTGTCTACTGCCCAACGGCGAAATTCGGAGCAATAATCTTCCGCCATACGTTCCCCCTGACGGAGGGCGCAGATTTTAGATTCTGCTAGAGCTAATCTGTCGGGATCATCATAAATGAGCCCAAGTGCAGAAAAAACATTATCGACAGAATGAAATGTAGCAGAGTCAGCTGGTAAGGAAAATGCCCATGCTTGGGGGTCCCCACTCAGTAATGATAACACCAGGCCCACCCGCTGAGCCTCATTACCTGAGGAGACCGGGCACATGCGGAAGTATAACTTGCAGGCCTCCCGAAATATGACAAATTTGCTGCGTTCCCCTGAGAATCGTTCTGGCAGCGGGATCTTCGGCTCTGCACCGACACCTGCAGATGCCGTTTGCACCTTCGCTACTACCAGGCCCTGCTGCTGAACTGCCCCTTTCAACTCGGAGACCTGTAAGGACAGCGCCGCCAACTGGCGGGTTATGGAATCCATGGGATCCATGGACTCCTGAAAAATGTGGCCCGATTATAATGTCACGCGGGGCTTAGGTCAACTAAGGCAGAAATACCCGGGGCCCCTGTGATGTCCCTTTAACTAGGGGAAACCCTGTCTGACCCTCAACCCAGGGTTTTTGCTGATGGTGCAAATGCCTGAGCCTCCACCCTTTCCTTAGCTCCTGCTCAGCCCTAAGCTTAACCCTCCACCCAGTGAGGAGACAAACCACCAAAGCCCCAAACAATAAAGACAGACAGGGAGAACTTAAACTGCACCGCGCCGCATACACACAGGACTATACAGTAATGTGAACAGGGCACAACAAAACACAAATATGGGAAGGCGAGAAGGTAACAATGGATCATACGACACCAGATATGAATCTCTCTCTCTCCAACACCTCCACTCCAGACCGGAACCACTTGGTATGACACACAAGCTATAATCGGTGACGCCCATAGGCCAGCACGACTATTTAAAGACCGTGGGCGTGACCAAACATCCAACCTGATCTTCAGCTAGATTAACCCCCGATAGCCTGAGAAACTCAAGCCGGCGCCACTGAGGCTATAGTGGACGGAGGTGGAACTACCTCTGCCTGCCGGACGCTGTGGTGTGAATAGCGTCCGACATGACACCACGTGCATATGAAAGACTGCATTGTCCATGCACTCAAGCAATCAGTGAGTGGAAAGGTGCACCTCACAACAGATGCATGGTCCAGTAGGCATGACCAGGGCTGTTACGTGTCGATCGCTGCGCACTGGGTTAATGTGGTGAATGCAGGGTCCACAGGGGACAGCGGTGGTGGGACAGTGCTGCCTAGCCCACGGTATAGGAAACAGTTGGCTGTAGGCATTCGACCCTCCTCCTCCTCCTCCTCCAGAAGTGAATGCTCGTCCACAGAGCGCAGTCGCACGAGCACTCCATCCGCAGCTGCCAGTGTTGCACACGAGGTGTCCCACTATCGAACAGCTAGTGGTAAGCGTCAGCAGGCTGTGTTGAAGATAATGTGTTTGGGTGACAACAGACACACCGTGGAGGTACTGGCCGACTACTTGCAGCGTCAAACTGAGTCATGGCTGGGCAGTCTACATCTTGAGGCAGGCAAGGTAGTTAGTGACAACGGCTGGAATTTTGTGGCAGCCATAGCCCTTTCAAAACTCAGACACATACCTTGCCTGGCTCACACCTTGAACCTGGTGGTGCAGTGCTTCCTCAATAATTATCCGGAGTTAACACCCCTGCTCCATAAGGTGCGAAGATGGTGCTCGCACATCCGCCGGTCGCCTGTACACTCCAGTCGTATGCAGAAGCTGCAGCGATTGCTCCACCTTCCCAAGCACCGCCTAATTATCGACGTTGCAACAAGGTGGAACTCCACCCTGCACATGGTTCAGAGGCTGTGCGAACAGAGGCAGGCTGTAATTCATTTGTGGGAGGATACACGGGCAGGCAGTTTGCAGGCAGACATGGAGTTGTCTGGTGTGCAGTGGTAGAAGCTGAAAGACCTCTGTAAGGTCCTTCAGTGTTTTGAGGAATGCACACGGCTGGTAAGCGCAGACGACGCCATCTTAAGCATGAGCATCCCACTTATGCGTCTGCTCATGCAAACTTTGACGCACATTAAGGAGCAGGCGTCTGCAGCCGAGGAGGAAGAGGAGGAGGGAAGCCTTGATGACAGTCAGCCATTGTCTGCTCAGGGAAGTCTCGTGGACGAGGTGGAGAAAGAAGAGGAAGAGGAGGAGGAGGAGGATAATGGGGATGATTATTTTGGGGAGGAGGATGCTTCTCTGGGGGCAAGAAAAAATGTTGGCGTGGCAAGGTCAGGTACAGGGTTTGTGCGTGACTGGAGGGATGTTGATTTGCCAGAAAGTGTTCCTCCACCAAGCAGTCGCACTGCATCATTGACACCTGGAACATTGGCCCACATGTCTGATTATACGTTGCAGATCCTAAAAAGGGACCCCCGCATTGCCAAAATGATGAATGATGATGACTACTGGTTGGCCAGCATCCTGGATCCACGCTATAAAGGCAAATTCCAAAACATCATGTCACAGGAGAACCGAGAGCTAATATTGGCTAACAAACAAGCAACTCTGGTAAACCGTTTGATGCATTCCCAGCACACAGCGGCGGTGATGTTTTCCCAACGAGCCGCAGGGGGCAACATGGAAGAGGTGTTCGTGGTGCACACAGCCGAAGTGGCGTTGGACACAGGGGTTTCATGACCATGTTGTGGACTGATTCTTTAAGTACCGCTCATACGACTGATAATACTGCATCGATCGAAAGTGACAGGAGACAGCAGTTGTCAACTATGGTAACAAACTACTTCTCCTCCCATATCGATGTTCTCCCTCACCGGTCATTCCCCTTTGACTATTGGGCCAGTAAACTTGACACCTGGCCTGAATTGACACAATATGCCTTACAGGAGCTCGCTTGCCCTGCTGCTAGTGTGTTATCTGAACGAGTCTTCAGTGCTGCTGGATCAATCCTGACAGAAAAAAGGACCCGTCTGTCGACCCAAAATGTTGATGATCTAACCTTCATTAAAATGAACCATGCATGGGTTTCAAAGGATTTTGTCCCACCCTCCCCTGCTGACACGTAGGTTGCCAGAAAAATGGGTTGCTTTTGTCCTCCTCTTCCGCAGACTTCTCCAATTATTCCATTTGCAGCTGCTGAATGTTCAACATCAACATATGCCATTTTTTCCACCTCCCTAACTGGGCTGCCTCCCCCCACAGGGCCGGGGTCACCACCTGGCGCACGCACCCGTGTGAGTGCCGTTGCCCTGGACAGGTGGGTGGGCATACTCTTTGGCAACGGCACTGGCACAAGGTCCCTCATAGTAGAATCAAGTGTCTCTGACGGTGGGGGTGCACACCCACCGTCAGACACACCGGCGTACTATGAGGGGCCCTGTGCCAGTATCGCCGCCCACGAGTGGGCCCCCCCGCTTGCTCAGGGCACCAGCACTTGCAATACATACCTCTCCCTGCTCCACCACTGTGTAGTCTGGCCTGTTAAATACTTCACTGGGACTGCCAATACAAATTTGGTGAAATGACAGATGATGGTTAAGACGTAGCTATGCCTTGTCCTGCTGGGCTCTATCTTCAGATGATCAATGGCTTTCGTTTGTTATGGACGTCAACTCACTATGAGATGCAGTGGTGGTTTATCATCAGCTTTCACGGTTTTCTGACTCACAGACGTGTGACATTCCTGCCCACATTTTTAAATGTGTCCTCTCATGCCAATCCAATAGAATCGCCTATGGCCTTTGGCTTGTGTCTTTTGCACTCCAAAGTTACCTGACAGATCATGATAGGCAGTGAGGACAATGTCTACATCTATCCCTGTGATCACAATTTGATGGAGATGAGTAACGGTGATGGGTTCCACGGTACTGCGATACAGCAAACCTTTCTTCACAAGAGCTGTTTTCGCTGTCTCCACAGACAAAGTAATTGAGGGTCAGAATCGCCTCTGAGAATTCTCCCGGGAGTTTTTACCATGATTAGTAATTCCAAAATTTCTGCAATCAGTCGACTTTCCGTCTGTACTTGTATCCATCTCGTTTCCTCTTGCGGAGAGTCTGGACTGTCTTACTGAGACTGAAATATCCTCATTCCAACTACTCCCTTCAGGACGTCGCTTCAGAGTCCCCAAATGCAGTACCAACCGCCATATGAACAGCTTCTATCCACTCTCTGTTCAACAATTAAATCGTCATGTGTAGACTATATACTGTATCTGTCTTGTTAGATGTTACTTGTTGTATCTGTTGTTATATATTATGTTGCCTCTTTGCCACAAAGAATTCCTTGTATATATGTAATATGTACTTGGCGATAATAAATTTGATTGATTGATTGATTGATTGAAATATATATGAAGATTGAAAAATACCCCAACAGTGTATACTGGTGTGCGCTTCGAATACATAACCCTTTTTCTACTTTTTAGATTCTTGTCTAATCCATACTGAGTCTTTGTCGGACTCCGAAAACATACACGCAGATTTTTAATGTTTAAACTATGCTATATATACCTGCTATCCAGTGATACTGTACCCTTTCTGAACTTTCTACAATCACGTCAAATCCATACTGGGCCTGAGACCCTCTGAGTCTGCCTCCTGATATATAGATATAGGTTTTTCAGGTGTACACTATGCTACATATATACTTGTTATCCGGTGATACTGTACTCTTTCTCAACTTTGTACAATCACGTCAAATCCATACTGGGC
Source organism: Dendrobates tinctorius (assembly GCF_039654945.1). Classification (NCBI taxonomy): domain Eukaryota; kingdom Metazoa; phylum Chordata; class Amphibia; order Anura; family Dendrobatidae; genus Dendrobates; species Dendrobates tinctorius. The sequence continues at coordinate 4,456,528 of NW_027361848.1, forward strand.
CTGAGACCCTCTGAGTCTGCCTCCTGATATACAGACATAGGTTTTTAATGTTTAAACTATGCTATACATACCTGTTATCCGGTGATACTGTACCCTTTCTCAACTTTGTACAATCACGTAAAATCAATACTGGGCCTGAGAACGTCTGAGTCTGCCTCCTGATTAGAGATGAGTGGTGTTCGAGTCGACCTGCTCGCCAAGTTAAAATTCCAGCTGTTTTGGGCGGTGTTCGAGCCGTTCGTCGAACTCGAACACTTTGCTTAAAATTCGGCTGTTCGAGGTTCCGTTCGAGAACGGTTCGTTCACCAAAAGCGTAACTTCATTTTCACATTAATAATGGTTTTCAATGTTAATAGACTGTTTCATGGCATAGTAGCGGTGTGTGGTAGCAAGCAGTGTAGTACACCTGTCAAGGAGCTACACCGTGTGTGTTTCTAATTATTTTTTACCGCATCTTGTCCAGAAAATCCTTTTGGGCCTTGTAGCACTGTCTGTTATTCAGCAGAGGAGCCCACCAGTGAATCTACCTATGCCGCCTGTTTATGAAAGAACCAGTTTTTGACTGCATTTAGCACAGTTAATACTTTGGGCCTAGTAACTGTGTCTGCTACTCATCAGAGGTGCCCACCCGTAAACCAAGCTGTGCCGTCTGTTTATGTAAGAACCATTTTTTAACTCCATTTAGCCCAGTGAATACTTTGTGACTAGTACCGGTGTCTACTGCTCAGCTGAGGAGCCCACCTGTGAACCTAGCTATGCCGCCTGTTTATGTAAGCACTGTCTGCTACTCAGCAGAGTTGCCCACCCGTGAACCAAGCTATGCCGCCTGTTTATGTAAGAACTGCGTGCTACTCAGCATAGGAGCCCAGCTATTAAGCAAGCTACAGCACCTGTGGTTTGGACACTTAATTTTTTCATTTTTTCATTTTTTCTGGAATACCGGTTAGACCTAATTCCGGAATTCCGGTTGACCTGCACTTACTGGGAAATCCTCGTTCGCGGGGAAGAATTGGAATCCCAGATCCCCATCACTAACGGGGTTCAGCGGGTTATCTGCACCTGTAACCGACACATGCTGGACCTTTCAGTGTAGCGCGCATGCAGCCCTGGACATGTAAGGGCATGATAGACCTGCCAGAGCCTCGCGTATCCCTCTAGTAAGCTTGACGCGTACCGCGGGGGCATGCCGGAGTCTCGTTCATTAACGGAATTAAGCTGACAAATCGCTAGCACAACTAAAAACGGACATCCACCACCACCCACAGAATCGACAAAGCTTGCAATCTGTCAATCTTTTCTGTAGCTGGCATGGTTGAGCTTTCCAGGGTGGAGTCGAATGAAGCCGCAGGACATTCCTTTAAGGTTCAGCTTTGCAACCATACTGCCCCCGGAAACCAAACACTTTGCCTTCATGGACGCTGTTCGGAGGTTCGTGGGAATAACGCTGCCTGATCGGCAGTTGGCCTAATTTATGATGGGAAGTCCGATGGTATATGATCGTCTTCGATTTCAGATTTTTACTGTTTTTTGGTATTTTACATTTTTATTCCAGCCTTTCTTGACTTCATAAGGGCATGACATGCCTATATCTGTGTCTTCTCCTCCTCCTTTTACTCCTCCACCTCTTTTCTATATGTAGTTGCCGTTTTCCACATGTTATTTTTGTATTCTGAGCATTTTGTCTGCTTTGGGACACCTTTTAAGGTGTTTTGTAATTGTTTTCTATGTGTTTGTATGTGTTTGTGTTTGCCTGCCATAGTTTTCAAAGGTGTTCGACGTTGTTCGTCGAACGTTTGACAAACATTCGACGAACTTGCCTCGTGTTCAACGAACCAAAACGAACTGGAACACTAACAGGGTGGCTCAACACTACTCCTGAACATATAGACGTACATTTTTAATGTTTAAACTATGCTATATATACCTGGTATCTGGTGATACTGTACCCTTTCTGCCAGGAAGTCCTCCTCCACCCACCACTCTAAGTGTATCATTGACACCTGGAACATTGTCCCATATGTGTGATTATTTCTTGCGGATCTTCTTGTTATATTGTGGTGTGATCCATCCTGAGCGTGTGACAGTCTGTGGGTTACTCCTGCAATTTAGATGTACATTTAAAAATTACCCCAACACTAGTGTATACAGCTCTACGCTTGTGATACATTACCCATTTACTGCTTTCTATATTCTGGTCTAATCCAAAATGACCAAGTGAGAGTTATTTTCTGACTGTGGAAATAAATACTGAGATTGACAACAATGACCCCTACACTGTGTACAGCTGTACTCTTCAGATCCATTACCGTTTTACAGCTTTTTATATTGTGTTGTAATCCATACTGAGCTTGAGAGCGTCTGTGTCTGCCTCCTGAAATATCTACGGAGATTTAGAATGTTTAAACTATACTATATATACCTGCTATCTGATGATACTGTACACTTTTTCTACTTTTTATATTCTTGTCTAATCCATACTGAGCCTGTGAGCATCTCTGTGTGACTGATGGTATATATAGGGAGATTGACAATCATCCTTTGACTGTATAGAGCTGCACGCCTCTGATACAGTACCATATATCTGATGTTATTTTGGGTTCATTTTCTGCAACATTTTGAAGTTTGGTGGAAGAGGCCGCGGACGTGGGAGTGGGGGGGCCAGCTGGTGCTGATAGTGATGGTGCATCTGCTGGTAGTGGCAAAAGCACAATAGCAGCTAAGGCAGGAGGTGTTGAGCCTGCGTCATGGTCTGGCTCCGGAACACCTGGAAGGCTACCTTTTCTGGGAGTAGGTTAACCGCTTTTAAAGCCGGAGCATTAGGAACTGGTTTTGGCTTACATTGCCGAAACAGACTCCAGCAAATATGCCCTCCTCTTCTGAAGTTTTAAAAAATGCAAGCACTGAGTCGTCAAGTGCTGGCTCCTGGTCAGGAAGAACCCCTTTCCTTGTATCCTTCACCCCCACCAAAAGTGAATGATGCAGCAGGCCACACTTCACATTAGTCCATGTAGCTCTTTCTATCATACCATGCCTGGGTTATCAAGTCAAATCGTGAATTCCCCAGTCCAAGATGAATCTGACATGGAGTGTGGGTGGCCAGCCAGGGCAGTGGGGTTAATCGGTACCGGGCCGGTTTCTCAGAGTGATGTGTCACGTTGGTGGTGATGACCCGTTCCATGGCCCTGGGCGTCCATGCAAAGGGGTGAATAACGTTTATAGGTGAATGATACGTGACGCCACCTGTAGTTTCTGATCAGATTGACCCGCTCTGCAGTGTCGCTTCTCTGGGACAGATGTTGTGGTGCAGATAAGATGTAGAAGCCCTGCACAGGTAGGGCCGTAGTCGCAGGGCAGATGAAAGAGTTGGTAGATGGTGTGCAGTGCAGGATATAGCAGAGCCGTACGCCAGGCGCAGGAGAAAGATGACAGACACAGTCATGCAGTTCCTTTACCTGTACTTGGTAAGTGCCGTCCAGGACCCAGAGTACAGATGAAGAAGGAGTTGGTCAGTCTCGAAGCAAATTGGAATTCTCTCTCTGCAGATAGGTAGTGTGACCTCCGTTCTAGCGCTTATCTGAGGTACTCTCAGTACTGAGTTCACTGAAGTTCCTCCTGTTGACTCTCTTTTGGAACTTTCTTGTATGGCAGGCAGCCATAGCCTTTTCCTTCTGGCTCACACACGTCGCTGCTGGGGCCTCCGAGCCTTAGTTGGGAACAGAGCATTTACAGCTGCTACTGCATCCGGTTTCTGCTGCAGGACCATCAGTGTCCCTACAAACTCAGAGACCGGAATCTGGACCATGCGCTCCAGCTAGGAGTGAGCCTTAACTCTGCTCATCCTCCAGCTCCCCTTCTCACATCCACACACTCCCCCTTCCCTTCACAGACTGCCCTAACTTACCTCCTCCCGACCACAGGGAGCAGCTCCTCAGCAGTCAGGTTCAGAGGTCTCCCTGCTGGCCTGGAGTGGGAACTGTGTTGTGTGTTGGTTTAACTGCTAGAGAGATCCTTCGTTGCTCCCAAGCATGGCATCACACTCCCTAGGAGGAAGGTAATGCCACTGTGGCGACCGTACTCCTGGGGGCGCCACAAGTGCACTGATGCCCAGCCACTGCTAGATGATTCTGCTGGTACATTGACCCAGACCACTACATTCCCCTCGCACTCTACACAGCCAGAATCTGACCCTGATGAAACTCAGGTTCCCCTTCCCGCATACTATACCACCTTACACGGTGACAAAGAGGAAGGTGCAGGTGAAAGTGCAGGTTCCTTGAGCAGGTGGGGGGGTTCATACTCATGGGCGATGGCACTGGCACAGGGCCCCTCATAGTACGCAAAAGTGTCTCTGCCGGTTTGAGGGCCCACCGGGCCCACCCGCCATCAGACACACCGCCGTACTATGAGGGGCCCTGTGCCAGTGCCATCGCCAATGAGTGGGCCCCCCCTGCTTGCTCAGGATCACAGCACTTGCAAAGTTGAAATACTTACCTGTCCCTGCTACACCGCCGTGACGTCTTCCGCATTTCATGACAGTGACATTCTGGTCAAAGAGCTTTATGACATCACGTCTGTATGTCCTCTGCCTAAGCAGTCCAATTGCAGTGAGATGGAAGATGGGGACGACAAGGAGTCCAGACTAATACAGGGATTCCCTAGCGAGGAGACTTATTTAATTGTTTTCAATGTTGGGACAGCTATTTTTGGGGAGCACTATACTCTGGAGAATGATATACAGTGGGGAAAAAAAGTATTTAGTCAGTCAGCAATAGTGCAAGTTCCACCACTTAAAAAGATGAGAGGCGTCTGTAATTTACATCATAGGTAGACCTCAACTATGGGAGACAAACTGAGAAAAAAAATCCAGAAAATCACATTGTCTGTTTTTTTTTTCATTTTATTTGCATATTATGGTGGAAAATAAGTATTTGGTCAGAAACAAAATTTCATCTCAATACTTTGTGATATATCCTTTGTTGGCAATGACAGAGGTCAAACGTTTTCTGTAAGTCTTCACAAGGTTGCCACACACTGTTGTTGGTATGTTGGCCCATTCCTCCATGCAGATCTCCTCTAGAGCAGTGATGTTTTTTGGCTTTTCGCTTGGCAACACGGACTTTCAACTCCCTCCAAAGGTTTTCTATAGGGTTGAGATCTGGAGACTGGCTAGGCCACTCCAGGACCTTGAAATGCTTCTTACGAAGCCACTCCTTCGTTGCCCTGGCGGTGTGCTTTGGATCATTGTCATGTTGAAAGACCCAGCCACGTTTCATCTTCAATGCCCTTGCTGATGGAAGGAGGTTTGCACTCAAAATCTCACGATACATGGCCCCATTCATTCTTTCATGTACCCGGATCAGTCGTCCTGGCCCCTTTGCAGAGAAACAGCCCCAAAGCATGATGTTTCCACCACCATGCTTTACAGTAGGTATGGTGTTTGATGGATGCAACTCAGTATTCTTTTTCCTCCAAACACGACAAGTTGTGTTTCTACCAAACAGTTCCAGTTTGGTTTCATCAGACCATAGGACATTCTCCCAAAACTCCTCTGGATCATCCAAATGCTCTCTAGCAAACTTCAGACGGGCCCGGACATGTACAGGCTTAAGCAGTGGGACACGTCTGGCACTGCAGGATCTGAGTCCATGGTGGCGTAGTGTGTTACTTATGGTAGGCCTTGTTACATTGGTCCCAGCTCTCTGCAGTTCATTCACTAGGTCCCCCCGCTTGGTTCTGGGATTTTTGCTCAACCTTCTTGTGATCATTCTGACCCCACGGGGTGGGATTTTGCGTGGAGCACCAGATCGAGGGAGATTACCAGTGGTCTTGTATGTCTTCCATTTTCTAATTATTGCTCCCACAGTTGATTTCTTCACTCCAAGCTGGTTGGCTATTGTAGATTCAGTCTTCCCAGCCTGGTGCAGGGCTACAATTTTGTTTCTGGTGTCCTTTGACAGCTCTTTGGTCTTCACCATAGTGGAGTTTGGAGTCAGACTGTTTGAGGGTGTGCACAGGTGTCTTTTTATACTGATAACAAGTTTAAACAGGTGCCATTTCTACAGGTAATGAGTGGAGGAAAGAGGAGACTCTTAAAGAAGAAGTTACAGGTCTGTGAGAGCCAGAAATCTTGATTGCTTGTTTCTGACCAAATACTTATTTTCCACCATAATATGCAAATAAAATGAAAAAAAAACAGACAATGTGATTTTCTGGATTTTTTTTTCTCAGTTTGTCTCCCATAGTTGAGGTCTACCTATGATGTAAATTACAGACGCCTCTCATCTTTTTAAGTGGTGGAACTTGCACTATTGTTGACTGACTAAATACTTTTTTTCCCCACTGTATGAGGCCCACTATACACTGGAGCATTCCAAAGGTGGACATCAGACACTGGAGCAGCATTTACAGGGCCCATTATGCACTGGAGCAGCATAAGTAAAAGACACCAGTCACCGTGGTTGTCATAAGTAAAATCAATATAAATAGAAAAATGACTATTGCGCTTAGAGTCACTTAGTCTGTTTTCCTCAGGTGAATTTTTAGCCTATAAAAGTCAACAGTCAAATATATAATAGCAGTTATAAATAACCAGATTAAGACAAGAATAAAAATAAGATTAGCATCAAACTAGTCATACATTTCCCTTAGGATGCTGTATTTGCTTCTTATAACAGATACTGTGTGTGGAGCAAGATTACATCATAAGACAGTAGGAGTTAAGCAACCACGGATGGAAGAGACTACCTTAGTATTAGATGAAGCAGGTGCTAATCCCGAGATGTAAGTCCAGCAGGTCCTTATGGATTGAGTGACACTCCTCCAGTAAGTTTTTGGATAAATGCTTGTACCTTGTAAATCACAATGGCATTGGTGGTGGTGCTGCCTTGGCCAGCACCCTCTGCTCAACATCACAGCAGGAGGACCCTGAGACACAGCGGTGCACGGCGATGGAACGGGGGAACAGGTGAATATTGCTCTGCCCCCGTCATACTCACCCCTCCTGGCGCACGGTCTTCTCTGCCGCCCCTGCTTCTCCCTCGGTTGTCGTCTTCCTGCGTTCAGCGGTCACGTGGTACCGCTCATTAAACTCATGAATATGCGCATATTCATGAGTTTAATGAGTGGTACCACGTGACCGCTGAACGCAGAAAGAAGACGACCGAGGGAGAAGCAGGGGCTGCAGAGACGTGCCAGGAGGGGCGAGTATGGTCGCTGACATCCCTGGTATATGACTTGTGGGTCGCCCTCCCAGGGCTGAGGGGTACTCGGTACCGGGCCGGTATCAGTGGGATGTGTCACAGCAGCGCTGACCCGGACCATGGTCCTGGGCGCCCAAGTAATGGCGATATGTTAATGGCGAATAGCTCGTGACGCCACCTGTGGTGTTCGGCAAGGGAGGTGTTAAGCCGACGCTGCAGACAGATCCTCTGGGACAGATGGTGTGGTGCAGCAGTGATGGTATAGCCCTCCACAGGCAGGGCTGATGTCCCAGGGCAGTGTAGATGTGGGGACACTTAGGTGGTGTAGTGTCCGGCACAGGGGATGTAGCAGTGTCAGGCAGACGGACGCAGGAAGGAATGAAGGACACCAGGGCATGTAGTTCCAAAGCTTTACTCACAGTCAGTAGTGCCCGCTTCTGTGCCGTGTCCTCCGGGTCAGGGACTCAGTCAACCTCCAGGTAAGATGGAAAGCTCCCTTCCACACTCCGCCAACTTATGTGCCTTTCCTGAACGTCTCCTCTATAGCGCCTTTAATTGTGAAGATCTCCAGTACTGTGGTACGCTGGAGTTCCTCCTGACAGATGTTCCCAAGAACTCTACTTGCACGGCAGACAGCTGTAGCCTGCTTCGGGGATTCTCTACTCCTAAGTCCCGGGTCTCTATCCGGGTTGCTGTTATGCCCTCAAGTCTTAGATGGGAGTAGTGCATTTACAGCAAACTACTCCACCGGTGTCTGCTGCAGAACCATAAGTGTCCATACAACCTCGGGGACCGGGCCCCGGCCTTGTGCTGAGAACCTATAGGCAGGGTTCCTCTTCTAACCCACGTCCTCTCTGTTCTCTCTACTCCTTCGTTCCGTACTTGTCTCTCTTTCTTATGGAAGCTTAGATTTCAGTTCTACGTCTTTCTCCTTCTTTTCCTTTCCCGTGCCAGCTGGCTCAGATCACTGAGGCAGCTGCAGCACTCCTTCCTCCATCCCTTCTTCCAGGAATCCTCACTCCTGTCTGAGTGACTTCCTACCCGACTGACCTGTCAGACTGACCTGTCCTCCTACACTTTCCCACTCTTTTATGTATCTTAACTGCACCCACCTCCCAGCACATCCAGTGTTCCAAGCAGGGAACCACCAAAGGTGCTCTGCTACCCTCTGAGCAAGGAGCCGCAATGTGGTTGTGCAGAACTACCCTGTTGTGTGGGGTGCGAGCGTTGGAGCGTGGTCAGGAGCCTCCAACCTACCTGGGTGGTAGGGCACCACACCTTAGGAGAAGGTGCAGTATCTCTGTGGCGACTGAGCCTCAGGGGCGCCACACTTGCGTATAAGCCGAGAGGGGGACTTTCAGCCCCAAAAAATGGGCTGAAAATCCTCGGCTTAGGCTAGTTTCACACTTGCTTTTTTTTGCAGCGCGTTTTTCCCGCAAAAAAACGCATTGAAAAAACGCATACAAAAGCATACAACTGCTGCGTTTTTTTCAAGCATTTTTATGAGCATGCATGAAAAAAACGCAGCGTTTTTATGCGTTTGTATGCGTTTTTAGTGCGTTTTTACCGCGTTTGCGTTTTTTTCCAACATTAGGTGGCCCCTCACACTAACCCAAACCATGACTTTACTAACCCTAACCCTGACCCTAACCCTAACCCTAACCCTGACCCTAACCCTAACCCTAACCCTGACCCTAACTCTTAACCAAACCATACTTAACCCTAACCCAAACCCTAAACCCTAACTAACCCTAACCCTAACCCTAACCCTGACCCTAACCCTGACCTTAACCCTAACCCTAACCCTGACCCTAACCCTAACCCTAACCCTAACCCTGACCCTAACCCTTAACCAAACCATACTTAACCCTAACCCAAACCCTAACTAACCCTAACCCTAACCCTGACCCTAACCCTAACCCTAACCCTAACCCTGACCCTAACCCTAACCCTAACCCTAACCTTGACCCTAACCCTTAACCAAACCATACTTAACCCTAACTAACCCTGACCCTAACCCTAACCCTGACCCTAACCCTTAACCAAACCATACTTAACCCTAACCCTGACCCTGACCCTAACCCTAACCCTAACCCTAACCCTGACCCTAACCCTTAACCAAACCATACTTAACCCTAACCCTGACCCTAACCCTAACCCTAACCCTAACCCTGACCCTTAACCAAACCATACTTAACCCTAACCCTGACCTTAACCCCAACCCTAACCCTGACCCTGACCCTAACCCTAACCCTAAACCCCCTTAACTAACCCTAACTCTAACCCAAACCCCTAAATTCCATGGTTAACAAAAAAAACGCATGCGCAAAAAAACGCATACATGAGCATGCCAGTGCGCATGTATGCGCATCCATAGGCTATAATGGCCATTTTTAGCGCAAAACGTGCGCATATGTGCGCATGCGCTTTTTTGCAGGGCCAAAAAATGCAACATGCTGCGTCTGGAAAATACAAACGCACACCCCAAAAAAACGCAGCGCATGAAAATCGCATACATGCGCTTACCAGCGCGCAGGTATGTGCACCCATGTTAAATATAGGGGAAAAAACGCATGCGCACGTATGCGTTTTTTTCCAGCGCTAAAAAACGCAAATGTGAAACCAGCCTTATACATGGTATATTTTTTTTTATATAATTTTTTTTTAAGGTTATACGTGCTAGGGTTACACATATTAGGTTTAGGGTTACACGGAAAAAAATGTTAGGGTTAGATTAGGGTTAGTATTTCATTAGACACGGAAATAAAATGGCCCAGAAAACTTACAGCACAGATCTAGTTACAGCCTGCTTTGCTCCGGCAGTGAAAAATAATCTGCCTCTGAAGCTGAGCAGTTTTCAGACAGTGACAACGACTCTTCCTCCACCACGGGATCCCTCAGTCCGATAGTAGCGGTGTAGGTCGTCACTGCTGAAGCTTCAGAGGAAGGACCAAGTACCTCAGTCCCCCCATCCATGTGGTATAATGACACCTCATTTTCCCCTCAAATTCCCCCTTTTTCTGCTGCCCCTGGAATAAGAGTAGATGTAGCCAATTTTACCCCCATTAATTTTTTCAAAATTTTTATTAGCCCCAAAGTCCTAGAACTGATCGTCCACCAGACAAACCTATATACCCACCAATACATTTCCCAAAAGCCCACTGCCTTTCATTCCTGTTCCTGGATGCCCACAAATGTCTCTGAAATAAAAAAAATTTTTAGGCATTACCATGAATATGGGTTTAGAAAAAGAAAAAAAAGCACCACCCCTGTGTTTGCAGCCGTAATGTCCAGAGTCCGTTACGAAGCCCTGATGAGATTCCTCCACTTCAGTGACAATTCCCAAGCCCCCCCCCAAGAACTGACCCCAATTATGATCGGCTAAATAAATTGAGACCACTAATTTCCCTCCTGCAAAATTCATTTCTAAATTCCTATACCCCAGAAAAAAAATGTGTCAGTCGACGAGTCCTTGATGAGCTACAAGGGCCGTCTGTCGTTCCGCCAATTTATCCCCTCCAAGCGTGCCAAATTCTGCATAAAATTATACAAATTTGTGAGAGGTCATCTGGGTACACTTCCACCTTCCTAATTTATGAAGGTAGGGACTGCCAAATAAACCCCCCAAACTGCCCCTAGACAATTGGTATCCCAGGAAAAATTGTGTGGCAGCTAATGACGCCCTTTCTAAATCAAAGGTACCACGTGTATATGGACAACCATTACACAAGCGTCCCCCTATATAAATCCCTACATGCTGCAAATACAGGGGCCTGTGGGACAATCAGAAAAAACAGAGTGGGGGTTTCCATCACAGTTGGTGTCCAGACGTGTGGAGAAGGGGGCATCATTTTCACTTGCAAATGACCAACTTCTTGCAGTGAAGAGGAAAGACAGGAAGGACATCTACATGCTAACCACACTGCATGAGGACAATACTGTGACGGTCAGAGAGAGGGGTGCCACCAGGGACAAGGAAAAACCGGTCTGCGTCACAGAATATAATAAATTTATGGGTGGCGTTGACTTATCAGACCAGTTTCTGCAACCATACCTGGTCAAGTGGAAGACCAGGGCCTGTACAAAAAGGAGGCAATCTACCTAATTCAAACTGCCACATACAACAGCTTTGTCCTGTATAAAAAAAATCCCAAGGACCCCTTACATTCCTACAGTTTCAGGAAAAAATTGAGGGTCTCATGTTTGAGTCAATGTCACCGGGGGAAGTCTTTGAGTCTGAGGATTCCCGGAGACTTGCAGAGCGCCATTTCCCTCACCCTGTCACTCCCACCCAAAGGTATCCTCAAAAACGATGCTGGGTTTGCAGGAAGCATGGCAAACAGAGTGATTCCCGGTACTATTGCCCCACATGCCCATCCCAAACAGGCCTTTGTATCTCCCCCTGCTTTCAGACCTACCACATCACCTACAATTATTCATTTTTTTATATACGTTTTATTTTCTGCTTAGTGGCCCCAGTAGAGTAATTTGGAACAAGTAATAGAGAATATTTACATTAGTAGATCCCATTTTACCCCATTCCAAAATTAATTCCAACACTTGATCAATCGCATACCAAACTACTATTCCAACAAATTCTCGTCCACGTACCCACATCTGTGCACTCTAGAGTGTGGACCCCACAAATGTTCCTGAAAAGTCAATTCATTTGAAAATTCTTGATTACTCACAAATAGAGATGAGCGACTTTGCCTTTTTTCGGGTCGAGTTGGGTTTCGCGAAACCCAACTTTCGCAAAAGTCGGGTCGAACGAAATCGGCCGACTTTAGGGAAAAGTCGGGGTCCGACTGAAACACGAAACCCAATGTAAGTCAATGGGGAAGAACAGTCGGCAATGAGAGGAGGACAGGAAACATACTTACAGTGCCCATTTGAATGCCAAAAGCATAAATTCTTATTACTGAAGCTTGTCACCCTTTATTTACTTCATAATACTAGTTACGCACTGAAATATCGGGGTTATTTGGCTAAAGTTGTGGGGGGGGTAGGGCTGGCTCCAGGTTTTCATGTGCCCTGGGCCAAAGAGCGCCCCTTTAACACATACCACAACTCATGATGCTCCGATACGGCAGAGAATTAGTGGTATACTACAATGAAAAATACTTCACTTTTTACATCTCATGACTGATATCCATTTTAAATTCTCCGATAGCTCCAAAAACGGACAGTATATTACTCCATACAGTATTATGGCCACCGCGTAGTGCGCTATACAGAGTAACGAGGCCCATCTTTTTCTCCATACAGAATCATTGGTCCCATATAATGTTTGAAACAGTATATGATGAGCTCCACATAATGCTACAGTATATGTTGGTCCCCATGGATGAAGCTCCACTGTCTTATGGGCCCAAATAATGCTCCATACATAATGGGCCCCATTTCTAATGCTCTAGTGTATAATGGGCCCTGTAAATGCTGCTCCAGTGTCTGATGTCCACCTTTGGAATGTTCCAGTGTATGGTGGGCCCCATCTATCATTCTCCAGAGTATAGTGCTCCCCAAAAATTGCTGTCCCAACATTGAAAACAATGAAATAATTCTCCTCGCTAGGGAATCCCTGTACTAGTCTGGACTCCTCGTCGTCCCCATCTTCCATCTCACTGCACTTGGCTGTTTGGCAGAGGGCGTACAGACGTGATGTCATTGCGCTGTCTGATCAGAATATCACTGTCAGGAAACGCGTAAGACGTCATGGCGGTTGAGCAGGGAGAGGTAAGTATTTGAACCTTGCAAGTGCTGTGATCCTGAGCAAGCAGGGGGGCCCACTCGTTGGCGACGGCACTGGCACAGGGCCCCTGATAGTACGGTGGTGTGTCTGACGGCGGGTGGGCCGAACCTGCACTTTCATCTGCAGCTTCCTCTTTGTCACCGTGTAAGGTGGAACAGTATATGGGAAGGGTAACCTGAGTTTCATCAGGGTCAGATTCAGGCTGTGTAGAGTGCGAGGGGAATGTAGTGGTCTGGGTCAATGTACCAGCAGAATCATCGAGCAGTGGCTGGGCATCAGTGCACTTGTGGCACCCCAGGAGTACGGTCGCCACAGTGGCATTACCTTCCTCCTAGGGAGTGTGATGTCATGCTTGGGAGCAACGAAGGATCTCTCTAGCAGGTTAACTGATTGGGAGGCGTTATTCCCATGAGTCACGACCCTCCAAACAGCGTCCATGAAGGCAAAGTGTTTGTTTTACGTGGGCAGTATGGTTGCAAAGCTGAACCTTAAAGGACTGACCAGAAGGGCACCACCAGGAGTGGAGCCTGCAGCGTAATTTGACTCAACACGGGCAACCTCAACCATCCAGCAACCGAAAAGATGCACACATTGCAAGCTTAATTCCGTTAATGAAGGAGACTCCGTCATGCCCCCGCGGTCCGCGTCCAGCTTACTAGAGGGACACGCGAGGCTCTGGCATGCGAGATTGGCCAATAACTGGTGTGTCACGCCCTTACATGTCCGTGGCTGCATGTGCGCTACACTGAAAGGGCCAGCGTGTGTCGCTTACAGGTGCAGATAACCCGCTGAACACCGTTAGTGATGGGGATCTGGGATTACAATTATTACCAGCGAACGATGATTTCCCAGTAAGTGCAGGTCAACCGCAATTCCGGAATTAGGTCTAACCGTCATTTCTGAAAAAATGAAAAACTTACGTGTGCAAACCACAGGTGCTGTAGCTTACTTAACAGCTCGCCAGCCGTTCTCAGGCCCAGTATGGATTACAAGTGATTGCACAAAGGTGAGAAAGGGTACCGTATCACCTGATATCATGTATGGATAGCATAGTTTACACATTCAAAATATATGTCTATAGATCAGGAGGCAGGCTCAGACGGTGTCAGGCCCAGTATGGATTAGACATGATTGCACAAAGGTGAGAAAGGGTACCGTATCACCGGATAACATGTATGGATAGCATAGTTTACACATTCAAAATATATGTCTATAGATCAGGAGGCAGGCTCAGACGGTGTCAGGCCCAGTATGGATTTGACAGCCCAGACTACACAGCGGAGGAGCAGGGAGAGGTAAAGATTGCAAATGCTGGGGCCCTGCCCAAGCAAGGGGGGCCCACTCGTGGGCGTCGGTACTGGCACTGGACCCCTCTTAGTATGCCGGTGTGTCTGACGGCGGGTGTGCACCCCCACCGTCAGAGACACTTGATTGCACTATGAGGGACCCTGTGCCAGTGCCCGCGCCCCAGAGTCGACCTAACCACCTGTCCAGGGCAACGGCAATCGCGCTAGGTGGTGACTCCGGCCTTGGGGGGGGAGGCAGCAAAGTTAGGGAGGTTTACAAAGTGGCATATGTTGATGTTGGACATTCAGCTGATGCAAAAGGCGAAATTGGTCAAGTCCCAGGAAGAGGAGGACCAAAGCAAGCTATTTTTCTGTCAACCTATGTGTCATCAGGGAAAGGTGGGACAAAATTCTTGGAAACTCTTGCATGGTTCATTTTAATGAAGGTTAGATCATCCACATTTTGGGTCGACAGACAGGTCCTTTTTTCTGTCAGTATTGATCCAGCAGCACTGAAGACTCTTTCCGATAGCACACTTGCAGCTGGGCAAGCGAGCTCCTGTAAAGCATATTGCGCCTATTCAGGCCAGGTGTCCAGTTTAGCGGCCCAATAGTCAAAGGGGAATGACCTGTGAGGGAGAACATCGACATGGGAGGAAAAGTAGTTTGTAACCATAGTTGACAAGTGCTGTCTCCTGTCACTTTCCATCGATGCAGTATTACCAGTCGTGTGAGCGGGACTTGAAAAATCAGTCCACAACATGGTCATGAAACCCCTGTCTCCAACGCCACTTCTGATGTGTGCACCACGAACACCTCTTCCAAGCTGCCCCTGGCCCCTACGGTTCGTGAGAGAACCATCACCGCTGCTGTGTGCTGGGAATGCCTCAACCAACCGGTTTACCAGAGTAGCTTGTTTGTTAGCCAATATTAGGTCAAGGTTCTCCTGTGGCATGATGTTTTGGAATTTGCCTTTATAGCGTGGATCCAGTATGCTGGCCAACCAGTAGTCGTCATCGTTCATCATTTTGGCAATGCGGGGGGTCCCTTTTTAGGATCTGCAAGGCATAATCCGACATGTGGGCCAATGTTCCTGGTGTCAATGATGCAGTGTGACTGCTTGGTGGAGGAGCACTTTCTGGCAAATTCACATCCCTCCAGTCACGCACAAACCCTGTACCAGACCTTGCCACGCCAACATTTTCTCTGGACACACGAGAAGCATCCTCCTCCCCTAAATAATCATCCCCATCATCACCCTCCTCCTCCTCTTCCTCTTCTTCCTCCACCTCATCCAGGAGAGGTCCCGGAGCAGACAATGGCTGACTGTCATCAAGGATTTCCTCCTCCTCTTCCTCTTCGTCAACCTCGGCTGCAGACGCCTGCTCCTTAATGTGCGTCAAAGTTTGCATGAGCAGACGCATAAGTGGGATGCTCATGCTTATGATGGCGTCGTCTGCACTTACCAGCCATGTGCATTCCTCAAAACACTGAAGGACTTTACAGAGGTCTTTCAGCTTTGACCACTGCACACCTGTCAACTCCATATCTGCCCTCAAAGTGCCTGTCCGGGTATCCTCCCATAAATGCATTACGGCCTGCCTCTGTTCGCACAGCCGCTCAACCATGTGCAGGGTGGAGTTCCACCTTGTTGCAACGTCGATAATTAGCCGGTGTTTGGGAAGGTGTAGCAATCGCTGCAGCTTCTGCATAAGACTGGAATGTACGGGCGACCGGCGGATGTGCGAGCACAGTTTTCGAACCTTATGGAGCAGGCCTGTTAACTCCAGATAATTATTGATGAAGCACTGCACCACCAGGTTCAAGGTGTGAGCCAAGCAAGGTATGTGTCTGAGTTTTGAAAGGGCTATGGCAGCCACAAAATTACGGCCGTTATCGCTAACTACCTTGCCTGCCTCAAGATGTAGACTGCCCAGCCATGACTCAGTTTGTTGCTGAAAGTAGTCGGCCAGTACCTCCGCGGTGTGTCTGTCGCCCAAACACATCATCTTCAACACAGCCTGCTGATGCTTTCCACTAGCTGATTGATAGGGGGCCACCTCGTGTGCAACACTGGCAGCTGCAGATGGAGTGCTGCTGCGACTGTGCTCTGGGGACGAGCTTTCGCTTCTAGAGGAGTAGGAGGAGGAGGGTCGAACACCTACAGCCAACTGTTTCCTATACCGTGGGCTAGGCAGCACTGTCCCACCACCGCTGTCCCCTGTGGACCCTGCATCCACCACATTAGCCCAGTGCGCAGTGATGGACATGTAACGGCCCTGGCCATGCCTACTGGACCATGCATCAGTTGTGAGGTGCACCTTTCCACTCACTGATTGCTTGAGTGCATGGACAATGCGGTCCTTCACATGAAGGTGGAGGGCTGGGATGGCTTTGCGAGAAAAGAAGTGGCGACTGGGTAGTTCATAGCGTGGTACTGCGTAGGCCATGAGTTCGCGGAAAGCTGCGCTTTCCACCAACCGATAGGACATCATCTCTAACGAGATTAGTTTGGCAATGTGGGCGTTCAAACCCAGTGTACGCGGATGAGAGGATGAGTACTTTCTTGTCCTACTCATAGTCTCTGGCAGGGTGAGCTGGACTTGAGAGCTGCCTATGGTAGAACTAGCGGTGGACAGGGCGGACTGAGAGAGGGTTGATGATGGTGATGGAGTTGGTGTTCTTTCTGATGGCCTAGATTCAGTCTTTCGTTGATATAACATTGTGATTCCCCGACAGCTTTGGCCTTGCAACGACACCTCAACATTTGCTGCTGTGCTAACCGGTGGGCTTACAGTGGGGGAAACAATGTAGCGTTGCTGAATACCTTCTTTGGGAGCATTTGCACATGTGGTACTTGAGGTTTGGTGTTCCGTCCACGCTTGCAAGTGCATGGTGGTTAAATGTCTAAGCATGCAACTGGTATTCAAATTTTTCAAATTTTTCCCTCGGCTAAAGGTCTTTGCGCACTTCTTACAGATAACCTTGGCCTGATCATTAGGATTTTGTTCAAAAAAGTGCCACACTGCACTCTTCCTACTATGGAAGACATTTTTTGTCCTTGCACGCTGTGCTATTTTGACCGTCTGGCCAAGCAGTCCAGCAACTTTTTGGCTTTTTGTACTGCTCCGTGCCTGCCAGATAACAGCTGTTGCGATGTCGATGCCTGCTGCGGATGCTCCTCCTCCTCTTTGGAGCTATTGGCAGCGGCACCCTCATCCCCCAATGGATGCCAATATGGGTCAACAACTGGGTCATCCATCACCTCCTCTTCAATGTCATGTGCACCTTCCTCTGTGTCACCGTGTACGGTGGTATAGTATGCGGGAAGGGGCACCTGAGTTTCATCAGGGTCAGAATCTGGCTCAGTACACTGCGAGGACAATGTCGTGCTCTGAGTGAATGTACCAGCAGAATCATCTATCAGTGGCTGTGCATCAGTGCACTCCATGTCAGATTCATCTTGGCCTGGGTAATTCACCATTTCACTTGATAACCCAGGCATGGTATGTGAAAACAGCTCCATGGAGTACTGTATATACTCGAGTATAAGTCGACCCGAGTATAAGCCGACCCCCCTAATTTTGCCACAAAAAACTGGGAGAACTTATTGACTCGAGTATAAGCCTAGGGTGGGAAATGCTCCATATATTTTTTCACCATATCGTGTCCCCAGAAGAAGCTCCATAGATTATTCCCCCATATGCTGCCCCCATAAGAAGCTCCATAGATTGTTCCCCCATATGCTGCCCCCCATAAGAAGCTCCATAGATTGTTCCCCCATAAGCTGCCCCCATGCTGCTGCTGCATGTAAAAATAAAAAAAATGACATACTCACCTCTCCGTCGCTGGGTGTCAGATACTCACGTGTCCTGCGTCCATGGCTGCGTCCATGGCTGCTCACCGCTATCTGCCACATCATCAGTCAGTGATGTTCAGACTGCAGGGGAGAATTTAATTCTCCTACCACTTCTGGACACTGATGTATTGTGTCAGGCCCAGTGTATATCACACCGCTGTATCACAGGCTGAATTTGGCTGGTGTGAAAAATGTTATATAGGACGGGAGAAATGGAATGTCCTTACACACTTCTGGACACTGATGTATTGTGTCAGGCCCAGTTTATATCACACCACTGTATCACAGGCTGAATTTGGCTGGTGTGAAAAATGTTATATAGGAGGGGAGAAATGGAATGTCCTTAAACACTTCTGGACACTGATGTATTGTGTCAGGCCCAGTGTATATCACACCGCTGTATCACAGGCTGAATTTGGCTGGTGTGAAAAATGTTATGTAGGACGGGAGAAATGGAATGTCTTTACACACTTCTGGACACTAATGTATTGTGTCAGGCCCAGTGTATGTCACACCGCTGTATCACAGGCTGAATTTGGCAGGTGTTAAAAATGTTATATAGGACGGGAGAAATGGAATGTCCTTACACACTTCTGGACACTGATGTATTGTGTCAGACCAAGTGTATATCACACCGCTGTATCACAGGCTGAATTTGGCAGGTGTGAAAAATGTGATATAGGACGGGAGAAATGGTATGTCCTTACACACTTCTGGACACTGATGCATTGTGTCAGGCTCAGTGTACATCACACCGCTGTATCACAGGCTGAATTTGGCTGGTGTGAAAAATGTGATATAGGACGGGAGAAATGGAATGTCCTTACACACTTCTGGACACTGATGTATTGTGTCAGGCCCAGTGTATATCACACCGCTGTATCACAGGCTGAATTTGGCTGGTGTGAAAAATGTGATATAGGACGGGAGAAATGGAATGTCCTTACACACTTCTGGACACTGATGTATTGTGTCAGGCCCAGTGTATATCACACCGCTGTATCCAAGGCTGAATTTGGCTGGTGTGAAAAATGTTATATAGGACAGGGCAGGATTGGAATCTCCCTAGAGTGTAGGTCTGTAAGAACGGAACAACTCCTCGACTTATCCTTACAGAGTCACACACTTAGCTTCAATTTTGCCGTGATAACAGCCGTTACACAGTACTGAGAGAGCAGCGTGCCCGTACACCGCTGTCCGGTGTATGTTAAATTGTCAAGCACCGTGTTTTTGTATACGGACTGACACACGCTGTCTCTCTATAGTTTTGAATGTAATCAAACAGCAAATAGACTAGACTGTTTGAAAAACAGACAAAACTATAAGGTGGAGGTCTGTAAGAACGGAACAACTCCTCGACTTATCCTTACAGAGTCACACACTTAGCTTCACTGTGGCCGTGATAACAGCCGTTACATGGTACTGAGAGAGCAGCGTGCACGTACACCGCTGTCCGGTGTATGTTAAATTGTCAAGCTCCGTGTTTTTGTATACGGACTGACACACACTGTCTCTCTATAGTTTTGAATGTAATCAAACAGCAAATAGACTAGACTGTTTGAAAAACAGACAAAACTATAAGGTGGAGGTCTGTAAGAACGGAACAACTCCTCGACTTATCCTTACAGAGTCACACACTTAGCTTCACTGTGGCCGTGATAACAGCCGTTACACGGTACTGTGTGAGGAGCGTACACTGCTGTACGGTGTGAAAAAATGCATGCTTAGTATCTCACCAGGACAAAAAAAAAAGAAGGATTGCTTTTAAAAAAGCAGTTTGCAGAGCAGTGTGAAACCAGCAATGCAGCTATCAGGTAGCCTTATAAGGCAGCCTAACAACCAACAGAGCTGATCCACCAAAATATAGCCTCCCCTTGCACTGCACAGTGACTGGTGTGTTGTACAGGCAAAATCGCTAGCAGCAGTAGCTGATTTTTTTTCTTCTTCCCTGCCTAACGCTCTCCCTGCAGAATCTGCAGCAGCAGCAGCTAGCCCTATACTGATATCAGCAGAAGTAAGATGGCGGTCGATGTGCACGCCTTTTTATACCCCCTGTGACGCCCCCCAAAGCAAGCCAATCACTTGCATGCCCTTCTCAAAGATGGTGGGGACCGCTGCCTATGTCATCACATTGCCCACAGTGTCCGTTGTTCCTGATTGGCTGAAAAAGGGCGCTAAAGCATCATTTGAAACGCGACTTTGAACTAAAGTCGCCGACCTCATCCTAGGGTCGGGTTTCGTTTCATGAAACCCGACTTTACCAAAAGTCGGCAACTTTTCAATGTTTTCGACCTGTTTCGCTCAACTCTACTCACAAACATTTTTGACCATTTATCTAACTTTGACTGTTTTAACGACTGTCTTGCTACACAAAACTTTGGCTTCCATTTATATTACTTATATTTATGTTGGTGATACGGGCATGATCATTTTATTTGAGGATTTCTAAAAATGAGGAAGTTCCGTACTTATAAACTATGGACTTTACCGTATGGTTCTTGCCGAACCTCTGGTACCAGACAATACAGATTCTGTAGGGGATTGGTTGTTTTGTGCATATAGCGGTTCTGACCTTGGCGGGTGGGAGCTTGCTATGGTGTACCACATCTATTGGCACATTCGTCTCTCATATAGAGATTGATGGAGCTAAAAGGACGTTGTACGAAAAGTCCCTGAAAGTCTGTCATTCTAGCCCTGCTGGTATTCTTTCATCTTTGGAACAAACTCAGCTTTGCCACATAGTTGGTTCCATTTTCCTCCACATTTCGCCCTTCATTCCAGTACAGTTTATTCTTCCTGCTACAATATACGCAAATGCTGGACAACTGTTTTGTTAGCAAGACCAAATTTTATAATCAGCCAATGTATTTTTAGGAGCATAATAAAATAAAGCCAAATTTGTCACATTGTGCCCTTACTGTCTGAGCACTGCAGTTTGTCCAAACAGAACTTTTTAACTACCGTATTTTCCAGACTATAAGACACACCCAAATTTTCAGAAGAAAAATAGGGAAAAAAAATTAATGCGTCAAATGAGAGTCCGTCTTCCAGTCCAAATTATTCAGCTTACCTGGGGGGGTAGGGTGTGATATGGAATGCTGGTGGAGTGGGGTCACAGGAGGTGGTCTGGCTCTTCCCTGGCTGGTGCAGCAGGTTCAGTGGTGTTGGGGCTCTGCCATTTTGTGAAAGCCCCCACACATCCATCCAAGGCTGATGGGCGGCAATTTGGCAGAATTCGGTGGTGCAGGGGCTCCGCTGGCATTGGTGGAAATCCCGGAGCCACAACACATCCATCCCGGGTGGTGCAGCACTTTTGCAAGTGATCTGCAGTGCAGGGGCTCCGCCGGCTTTTTGTGAAAGGCTGGAGGCCCAGCACTTCCATTGTTGTAATGCTGATTTAAAAATGGCCGCGCATAGTGAGATCTCGGGAGACGCGCATAGTGAGCCTCCTGAAGCTCAATTCAGCATTACATTGCGGCCATTTTCCTGAAGCTCAATTCAGCATGCTGAATTGAGCTTCAGGAAAATGGCCGCTGGAGGCAGCGCAAGCGCAGAGTGAGATCTCAGGAGACAAGATCTCGTCTCCCGGGACGACATCTCATCTCCCGAGATCTCACTATGCGCGGCCATTTTCAATTCAGCATTACAACAATGGAAGTGCGGGGGCTCCTTTCACAAAATGCTGGTGGAGCCCCTGCACCACCGATCACCTGCAAAAGTGCAGCACCAGCCCAGGATGGATGTGTGGGGGCTCCAGGATTTCCACCAATGCCGGCGGAGCCCCCGCACCACCGATCATCTGCCAAATCGCCGCCCATCAACCTCGGATGGTGTCTCCTGGTAAGTGCATCTGGACCATAAGACGCACCCACATTTTTCCCCAAAATTTTTGGGGAAAAAAGTGCGTCTTATGGTCCGAAAAATACGGTACATATCGGATATCGCCACGCTCATAAGAAAGTGGATAACAAGTTGTGGGGTCCACTTTTTGGTGTTATCTCTGCCAAAAGTGAGAAATTCAGGTCTAAACCAAGATTTTTGTGGGAAAAAATGAACTTTTTCAATATGATGACCTAATGTTATCAAATTCTGTGTCATACCTGTGGGTTCAAATTGCTCAATATACCCCTGGATAAAATCTTTGAGGGGTCAGTTTTGGGGGGTTTCTGCTGATTAGGCACATGTCCAAACCCCACATGGCATCCGGTCTCACAATTTTGAGATTAAAAAGTCAAACGGTGCTCCTTCCTTTTCAAGCTCTACTGTGCACCCAAACAGATGTTTATCCCCACATATGGGGTATCAGTATACTCAGGACATATAGCAAAACAACTTATGGGGTTCAATTTCTCTTGTTATCTTTGGTAAAATAAAAAATTGGGTGCAAAAAGATCATTTTTGTGAAAAAATTGATTTTTTTATTTTTATGGCTCTATGTTATAAACTTCTGTGAAGCACTTGGGGGGTTCAAAGTGCTCACCACACATCTAGATAAGTTCCTTAGGGGGTCTAGTTTCCAAAATGTTGTCACTTGTTGGGGGTTTCCACTGTTTAGGCACATCAGAGGCTCTCCAAACACAACATGGCGTCCGATCTCAATTCCAGCCAGTTCTGCGTTGAAAGTCAAATGGCGCTCTTTCCCTTCTGAGCTCTACCGTGCACCCAAAGAGAGGTTTACCCCCACAAATTTTGTGGTTCATTTTTTTGTTTAACACTTGTGAAAATAAAAAAAGTTGGTTCTGAAGTAAATTTTTTGCAAAAAAAAAGTTAAATGTTAACTTTTTCCTTCCATATTGCTTCAGTTCCTGTGAAGCACGAAAAGGGTTAATGAACTTCTTGACTGAGGTTTTGAGCACCTTGAGCGGTCCAGTTTTTAGAATGGTGTAACTTTTGGGTATTTTCTCTCATGTACACCCCTCAAAATGACTTTAAATATGATGTGGTCCCTAAAAATATGGTTTTGTAAATTTTGTTGTAAAAATGAGAAATCGCTGAGCAACTTTTAACCCTTAACTTCCTAACAAAAACAAATTTTGTTCCAAAATTGTGCTGATGTAAAGTAGACATGTGGTAAAAGTTATTTATTAAGAAATTTATGTGATATATCTCTCTGATTTAAGGGCATAAAATTGTAAAGTTTGAAAATTGCAAAATTTTAAAAATTTTCGCCATATTTCTGTTTTTTTTCATAAATAAAAACAAGTTATATCGAAGAAATTATACCACTAACATGAAATAAAATATGTCACGAAAAAGCAATCTCAGAATCAGCGGGTTCCGTTGAAGCGTTCCAGAGTTATAGCCTCATAAAGTGACAGTGGTCAGAATTGTAATAATTGGCCTGGTCATTAAGCTGTAAAATGGCTCTGTCACTAAGGGGCTAAGGTTACCCTAATCAACCAGAATTATTTTATTTGGCACCTGGTAGGGATAAATATCACCCCTTACAAATAAGGATGATGTTCATAACAAGAATTTGTCTCATTACTCCATACCTACTCCATTACTACAATAACATACATTCAGTTAAGGACACTGAGGACTAATCGTCAAAAACTCATGCACATGAAAAATGAGTAAGTCTTGAGACAGAACATCAATCCAAATGACTGATTATGGAAGGGTTGGTAGTGTGTCCTTTAAGTGAAGCTGCTCACAATAAGACAGCAGAAAAGAAGTACACACAAAGAAAAACAAGCTCAATGTACTGAAAAAAGTAATAGCATATCCTTAAATAGGGAATCTGGATGGACAGGTGAGATAAAACAGCCGGAGTCCATCCCTTTAAGTAGAGTTCAGCCTCAAAATTAAATCCAGGAGAGCTGGCACAGCTATGGTCAGGGGATTCAACACAATAATGGCATCACTACACACAATATTAGCGACTGCAGTATTTACAAGCTTGTGAGAGGGAAGGAGGATGGCATCCCGCAGGTAGTTATGGCAGCAGGAGGTCACTTAACATCCGGGACTGCCAGGTTAGACCCAACCAGAAGCAGAGTATAAACGATGTTCTGTCAGTGATCAGAGAAATAATATGCATACACACACGTACATACATATACTGTACATACACACACACACACCACACACCGTATTTTTCGGAGTACGACGGTACGTGCCCACCATTAGGAATAGCAGCATTTTGGAAAACACTGTGTTGTACAGAACAAGCCCAGTGGTGCATGTTTCTGAGCCGCAGCATGTCAACTTCTGTTGCGGAGACGCTAGTTTCCACAATAGAAATGTACTGGATATATTAAATCTTACCTCTGTGGTTAGAATGCAGCGCTTTGGACACAGCAAAAATACGCTGTGTCCAAAGCGCTACTACTTCCCGATCATGGGAATGTAGCCCAAGACGCACTTTTTTTCTCCAAAATTTTGGAGGAAAGTGGGTGAGTGCGTCTTATCGTCCGTAGGTACCTCATGTATATGTCCCCTGTGGCTGTGCCTGGGGGGAGGCGGAGGGGGGATAGGGAGAAGCTAGGAAGAGTGACATAGGAATCAGCGGTGTCACGCTCACGCCCTGACTGGTGGGCGTGAGTCAGTGGGTTATGGCACCACTGTGCCACAAACCAGACTACCCTGAAAGGGGCGTGACTTAGACAGCTACCTTGGTCTTCACTGGAGCCTCTGATGGGGAGGAAGCTGCCCTAAATACTAGAGAACTCTTGGTAATTGGTCAGGGGCACATTAGTCAGGTGCACCATGATTCCATAAGAACCAGAGAGCTCTGGCGCCACCCCCCTATGCACACAGCCAGGATGCATGCAGAGAGCAGCCAGGAAGCAAGAGGCACACAGCATGAAGCCGGCAGCAGACAGAACACCCAGCAAGGCCTGGAGCAGTGAGTAAGTTGGTGTGTGGGGGATGGGAGGCCATGCAGTGATGCTGGCAGGGTTGGTACAAGTGGCTGCAGCCAACACTGTGCCTGCTGTTAATGAAAATTAATATTCACTGCTCCCCACATCTAGGCACTGAATATATATATATATATATATATATATATATAGTTGTGGCCAAAAGTATTGACACCCCTGCAATTCTGTCAGATAATACTCAGTTTCTTCCTGAAAATGATTGAAAACACAAATTCTTTGTTATTATCTTCATTTAATTTGTCTTAAATGAAAAAACACAAAAAGAATTGTCCTAAAGCCAAATTGGATAAAATTCCACACCAAACATAAAAAAGAGGGTGGACAAAAGTATTGGCACTGTTAGAAAAATCATGTGATGCTTCTCTAATTTGTGTAATTAACAGCACCAGTAACTTACCTGTGGCACCTAACAGGTGTTGGCAATAACTAAATCACACTTGCAGCCAGTTGACATGGATTAAAGTTGACTCAACCTCTGTCCTGTGTCCTTGTGTGTACCACATTGAGCATGGAGAAAAGAAAGAAGACCAAAGAACTGTCTGAGGACTTGAGAAACCAAATTGTGAGGAAGCATGAGCAATCTCAAGGCTACAAGTCCATTTCCAAAGACCTGAATGTTCCTGTGTCTACCGTGTGCAGTGTCATCAAGAAGTTTAAAACCCATGGCACTGTGGCTAACCTCCCTAGATGTGGACGGAAAAGAAAAATTGACAAGAGATTTCAACGCAAGATTGTGCGGATGTTGGATAAAGAACCTCGACTAACATCCAAACAAGTTCAAGCTGCCCTGCAGTCCGAGGGTACAACAGTGTCAACCCGTACTATCCGTCGGCGTCTGAATGAAAAGGGACTGTATGGTAGGAGACTCAGGAAGACCCCACTTCTTACCCCGAGACATAAAAAACCAGGCTGGAGTTTGTCAAAACTTACCTGAAAAAGCCTAAAAGTTTTTGAAAGAATGTTCTCTGGTCAGATGAGACAAAAGTAGAGCTATTTGGGCAAAGGCATCAACATAGAGTTTACAGAAGAAAAAAAGAGTCATTCAAAGAAAAAAACACGGTCCCTACAGACAAACATGGCGGAGGTTCCCTGATGTTTTGGGGTTGCTTTGCTGCCTCTGGCACTGGAATGCTTGACAGTGTGCATGGCATTATGAAGTCTGAAGACTGCACACAAATTTTGCAGCATAATCTAGGGTCCAGTGTGAGAAAGCTGGGTCTCCCTCAGAGGTTATGGGTCTTCCAGCAGGACAATGACCCAAAACACACTTCAAAAAGCACTAGAAAATGGTTTGAGAGAAAACACTGGAGACTTCTAAGGTGACCAGCAATGAGTCCAGACCTGAATCCAATAGAACACCTGCGCAGAGATCTAGAAATGGCAGTTTGGAGAAGGCACCCTTCAAATATCAGGGACCTGGAGCAGTTTGCCAAAGAAGAATGGTTGAAAATTCCAGCAGAGCATTGTAAGAAACTCATTGATGGTTACCGGAAGCGGTTGGTCGCAGTTATTTTGGCTAAAGGTTGTGCAACCAAGTATTAGGCTGAGGGTGCCAATACTTTTGTCTGGCCCATTTTTGGAGTTTTGTGTGAAATGATCAATGTTTTGCTTTTTGCTTCATTCTCTTTTGTGTTTTTTCATTTAAGACAAATTAAATGAAGATAATAATACCAAAGAATTTGTGTTTGCAATCATTTTCAGGAAGAAACTGAGTATTATCTGACAGAATTGCAGGGGTGTCAATACTTTTGGCCACAACTGTATATATATATATATATAATATATATATATATATATATATATATATATACATACACACAATGAACCCGTTCTACGCCCGGGTGGTGAGCATTTTTATTGGTATATGGTCTCCCATCCTGGTATGTGCTGCCCCCCCTCCTAGCCTGGTATGCATGGCCCCCTCATCCCTATAATGGTATGTATGGACCCTCCCCCCCGATCCTGGTATGCATGATCCCCTCCCCCCCATCCTGGTATGCACGGTCCCCTCCCCCCGATCCTGGTATGCACGGTCCCCTCCCACCCATCCTGGTATGCACGGTCCCTTCCCCCCATCCTGGTATGCATGGTCCCCTCCCCCCCATCCAGGTATGCACGGTCCCCTCCCCCCATCCAGGTATGCACGGTGCCCTCCCCCCTATCCAGGTATGCGCGGTCCCCTCCCCCCATCCAGGTATGCACGGTCCCCTCCCCCCATCCAGGTATGCACGGTCCCCTCCCCCCCATCCAGGTATGCACTGTCCCCTCCCCCCATACAGGTATGCATGGTCCCCTCCCCCCTATCCAGGTATGCACGGTCCCCTCCTCCCTATCCAGGTATGCACGGTCCCCTCCCCCTCCTATCCAGGTATGCACGGTCCCCTCCCCCCACTATTCAGGTATGCATGGTCCCCTCCCCCCACTATCCAGGTATGCATGGTCTCCCCCCATTAAACTGCACACATACAAAAAAAAGAATTAAGGGTGTGTGCACACGCTGCGGATTATGCTGCAGATTTTTCAGAGCGGATTTTGCAAAATCCGCAGGTCAAAAGACCTGTGGATTAGCCTGCGGTTTTCCCCTGCGATTTGACACCTCTACAATGTAGCCGGTATAAAACCGCAGCAGAATCCGCACAAAGTGACATGCTGCGATTTTGAAACTGCAGCAAATCCGCACCGTGTGCACTGCGGTTTTTGTTTTCCATAGAATATAAAGGTACTGTACACCGCAGTAAAAACTGCTGCGGATCCGCAGGGCCAAATCCGCTGCGGATCCGCAGCAGAATCCGCAGCGTGTGCACACACCCTTATACTCACCTTTCCTCCCTGTGCTCCAACGCTGTCCCGTTCTGCCGGAGGCCGGGGGAGGATTGTGGCGTCGGAGTACACTCATGCCCATACCTCACTTTCCGGCGCCATATTGCTGAAGACACACTGCAAATGCTGCTCCTCCCAGTCAGCTAAGTATGGCGCCGGAGATGGCGTTATCCATTCAGTGTCTATGCGTACCTCCATCTCCGGCGCCATACGCTGGGTGCCTTATTCTGTCTGGAGCCAGACTGCGCAGGCATGTCACGCAGTCTATAAAGGCTCCAGACAGAGTGACGCTCCCAGTGAGAGAGAGAGATTATATATATATATATATATATATATATATATATAGTATCTATAATAATAAATGCCCTAAGCAGCTTCCGGTTGTAAGAACTTCCGTCCAGTTGTAACCGGTGACGTCACCGCACACCTCTTTCCATGTTAACCCTCAACACACCACTCCTCCTCAACACACACACTCCTCAACACACACTCCTCTCACCTTTCACCATCTCCACTCACATCCACTCACTCTTTCACTCCACATACGACCCCGTCTCTCTCTCTGTCTCTCATACTCACGCCGTCATCGCCGCTGAGCCACGATCCCCGACATCTTCTTCCGCCGGCGCCATCCTGGATCCAGACGTCCTACACGCCGGCGACATGTTCTTGCGGCGACGCCATCTTGAGTATCGTGAAATCCCGCGATACTAAAGATGGCGTCGCCGCAAGAACATGTCGCCGGCGTGATCCAATATGGCGTCGGCGAAATCTCGCGAGATTTCGCCAACGCCATTTTGGATCCCGACATCCTACACGCCGGCGACATGTTCTTGCGGCGACGCCATCTTGACTATCGTGAAATCCCGCGATACTAAAGATGGCGTCGCCGCAAGAACATGTCGCCGGCGTGGAGGATGTCGGGATCCAAAATGGCGTCGGTGAAATCTCGCGAGATTTCGCCGACGCCATTTTGGATCCCGACGTCGTCCACGCCGGCGGCATGTTCTTTCGGCGACGCCATCTTGATTATCGCGGGATTTCACGATACTCAAGATGGCGTCGCCGCAAAAACATGTCGCCGGCGTGGACGACGTCTGGATCCAGGATGGCGCCGGCGGAAGAAGATGTTGGGGATCGTGGAGCAGCGGCGATGATGGCGTGAGTATGAGAGATGGAGTGAGAGAAAGGGTCGTATGTGGAGTGAAAGAGTGAGTGGACGTGAGTGGAGATGGTGAAAGGTGAGAGGAGTGTGTGTTGAGGAGTGTGTGTGTTGAGGAGGAGTGGTGTGTTGAGGGGGGGACGTGAGTGGAGATGGTGAAAGGTGAGAGGAGTGTGTGTTGAGGAGGTGTGTGTGTTGAGGGTTAACATGGCAAGAGGACGATACTCAAGATGGAGTCGCTGCAAGAACATGTCGCCGGCGTGGACGACGTCGGGATCCAAAATGGCGTCTGCGAAATCTCGCGAGATTTCGCCGACGCCATCTTGGATCCGCGGAATTGCGTCATTTACCTCACGCCGACTTGCTGTGCGGACGTGTTGGCTTGCTCCAATTTGCCTCTACCACCATAACTACTGCTGCCTTACTCCTCTGCCTGTTCACTGCCGGTGTCTAATTACAGGGCCAATTTGCCTCTACCACCATAACTACTGCTGCCTTCCTCCTCTGCCTGTTCATGGCCAGTGTCTAATTACAGGGCCAATTTGCCTCTACCACCATAACTACTGCTGCCATGCTCCTCTGCCTGTTCACTGACGGTGTCTAATTACAGGGCCAATTTGCCTCTACCACCATAACTACTGCTGCCTTGCTCCTCTGCCTGATCACTGCCGGTGTCTAATTACAGGGCCAATCTGCCTCTACCACCATAACTACTGCCTTGCACCTCTGCCTGTTCACTGCCGGTGTCTAATTACAGGGCCAATCTGCCTCTACCACCATAACTACTGCTGCCTTGCTCCTCTGCCTGATCACTGCCGGTGTCTAATTACAGGGCCAATCTGCCTCTACCACCATAACTACTGCTGCCTTGCTCCTCTGCCTGATCACTGCCGGTGTCTAATTACAGGGCCAATCTGCCTCTACCACCATAACTACTGCTGCCTTACTCCTCTGCCTGTTCACTGCCGGTGTCTAATTACAGGGCCAATTTGCCTCTACCTCCATAACTACTGCTGCCTTCCTCCTCTGCCTGTTCACTGCCGGTGTCTAATTACAGGGACAATTTGCCTCTACCACCATAACTACTGCTGCCTTCCTCCTCTGCCTGTTCATGGCCAGTGTCTAATTACAGGGCCAATTTGCCTCTACCACCATAACTACTGCTGCCTTGCTCCTTTGCCTGATCACTGCCGGTGTCTAATTACAGGGCCAATCTGCCTCTACCACCATAACTACTGCCTTGCACCTCTGCCTGTTCACTGCCGGTGTCTAATTACAGGGCCAATCTGCCTCTACCACCATAACTACTGCTGCCTTGCTCCTCTGCCTGATCACTGCCGGTGTCTAATTACAGGGCCAATCTGCCTCTACCACCATAACTACTGCTGCCTTGCTCCTCTGCCTGATCACTGCCGGTGTCTAATTACAGGACCAATCTGCCTCTACCACCATAACTACTGCTGCCTTGCTCCTCTGCCTGATCACTGCCGGTGTCTAATTACAGGGCCAATCTGCCTCTACCACCATAACTACTGCTGCCTTACTCCTCTGCCTGTTCACTGACGGTGTCTAATTACAGGGCCAATTTGCCTCTACCACCATAACTACTGCTGCCTTGCTCCTTTGCCTGATCACTGCCGGTGTCTAATTACAGGGCCAATCTGCCTCTACCACCATAACTACTGCCTTGCACCTCTGCCTGTTCACTGCCGGTGTCTAATTACAGGGCCAATCTGCCTCTACCACCATAACTACTGCTGCCTTGCTCCTCTGCCTGATCACTGCCGGTGTCTAATTTCAGGGCCAATCTGCCTCTACCACCATAACTACTGCTGCCTTGCTCCTCTGCCTGATCACTGCCGGTGTCTAATTACAGGGCCAATCTGCCTCTACCACCATAACTACTGCTGCCTTGCTCCTCTGCCTGATCACTGCCGGTGTCTAATTACAGGGCCAATCTGCCTCTACCACCATAACTACTGCTGCCTTACTCCTCTGCCTGTTCACTGCCGGTGTCTAATTACAGGGCCAATTTGCCTCTACCTCCATAACTACTACTGCCTTCCTCCTCTGCCTGTTCACTGCCGGTGTCTAATTACAGGGACAATTTGCCTCTACCACCATAACTACTGCTGCCTTACTCCTCTGCCTGTTCACTGCCGGTGTCTAATTACAGGGCCAATTTGCCTCTACCACCATAACTACTGCTGCCTTGCTCCTCTGCCCGTTCACTGACGGTGTCTAATTACAGGGCCAATTTGCCTCTACCACCATAACTACTGCTGCCTTCCTCCTCTGCCTGTTCACTGCCGGTGTCTAATTACAGGGCCAATCTGCCTCTACCACCATAACTACTGCCTTGCACCTCTGCCTGTTCACTGCCGGTGTCTAATTACAGGGCCAATCTGCCTCTACCACCATAACTACTGCCTTGCACCTCTGCCTGTTCACTGCCGGTGTCTAATTACAGGGCCAATCTGCCACTACCACCATAACTACTGCTGCCTTGCTCCTCTGCCTGATCACTGCCGGTGTCTAATTACAGGGCCAATCTGCCTCTACCACCATAACTACTGCCTTGCTCCTCTGCCTGATCACTGCCAGTGTCTAATTACAGGGCCAATCTGCCTCTACCACCATAACTACTGCTGCCTTTCTCCTCTGCCTGTTCACTGCCGGTGTCTAATTACAGGGCCAATTTGCCGCTACCACTTCATAACTACTGCTGGGCAATTACAGGGCCAATTAGTATCTGTTTACACTACAATACTCCAGGATTCCTTCTTCACTGCCAGATAACTGCCAAATAGACTCCTTTACCTGTGCCAACATGAGTCATAACAAAAAGTATGCCAATGCCAGTGAAAGGAAAGCAGCTTTAGCACTACGACAAAAACAACGCCGTGCTAATGAGACTCCTGAGGAAAAACACCATCGCCTTGACAAGATTAAGGCTTATAAACGCCGTCGCCTGACACACGAATCCCCTAACTCTAAATCCATTAGATTGGCTGAAGAAGCCTCTGCACGCCATCACCGCCGACAACAGACGGCTTCTTCGTCATCATTAGTAGACTCACAGCAGGATGCTTCCACATCAGCATGTGGAACAAGTTACTACCACACTTCATCTTATATGTCGTTCACTGACATAACTAATCAGCAATCTGTTTCTGCCCTATCAATACCACCATTAGTCAATACCGACGCACAGTATGGTAATGCCAGTGAAAGGAAAGCTGCTTTAGCACTACGTCAAAAACAACGCCGTGCTAATGAGACTCCTGAGGAAAAACAGCATCGACTTGACAAGATTAAGGCTTATAAACGCCGTCGTCTCACACACGAATCCCCTAACTCTAAATCCATTACATTGGCTGAAGAAGCCTCTGCACGCCATCACCGCCAACAACAGACGGCTTCTTCCTCATCATTATTAGTAGACTCACAACAGGATGCTTCCACATCAGCATGTGGAACAAGTTACTATCACACTTCATCCTATATGACGTTCACTGACATAACTAATCAGCAATCTGTTTCTGCCCTATCAATACCACCATTAGTCAATACCGACGCAGTTTCTTCACATACAAGCTGCAGTTAGCCCGCAGAAAGTGCAACCAAGACAAATATACGTTGGTCTCAAAACTAGGCGCACCCCATCGGTTGGACATGCACTTCTACTACAACCTCACATATTCACTAATGATGAAAATAGTATTACTGAACACAGCTGTGGTGACATGACCCATGTATGTGAACATTGCCAAGCTTTTCATTTTGTAGCAGAGATACCTTCTGATAATAACTTTACGCTCTGCTGTCAGAAGGGTAAAGTCCATGTACCCATACTACAATATCCTGATGTCTTTACACGTTTGCTGAAAGGGCAAAGTGAATTTAGCAAAAATTTCATGGATAATATTCGAAGTATTAACAGTTCCTTTGCTTTTGCCTCCATGGGTGCAAATATTTCACCACCTCCTGGATATGGCCCATACTGTTTCCGCATACATGGCCAGATCTATCATAGAACTGGAACAGTACATCCCTCAGATGACCAACAACGCACATTTGCCCAAATTTACATTCTCGATACTGCTACCGCAAACGAACAACGCTTACGATGTAAAGAAAATCAAAAATGTCATCCTACATTGATGAACATTATTGCCCTTCAAATCCAAACTATTAATCCTTTTGTGGAAGCTTATCAAATGTTACGTGATGTGGAAGAACAAGAAAAAATTAAATCTCTACAAAACGGAACTGTCATGCCAAACATCACTATGGCTATTAAACAAGATCGTACTCAAGACCCTCGACGCTACAATAATCCCACTGTCAGTGAAGTAGCAGTCGTGTTTCAAAATGACAATGGTGAGCCACCTTTCAATAGAGACATATTAATTCATTTAAAACCTGATCCCCACAACCCTTTAGCTCCAAAAACACAACAAATTAGCATTCTCCATAGCAATTTGGATGCCCTCCTCTATCCAATACTTTTCCCTTATGGAGACCAAGGATGGCATGATGGACTCAAACAACAAGGCAAAAGTCCGAGGAGGATCACACAACTCCAATACTATTGCTATATG
Source organism: Dendrobates tinctorius (assembly GCF_039654945.1). Classification (NCBI taxonomy): domain Eukaryota; kingdom Metazoa; phylum Chordata; class Amphibia; order Anura; family Dendrobatidae; genus Dendrobates; species Dendrobates tinctorius. Next base: position 4,490,094 of record NW_027361848.1, read on the forward strand.
TTATCTGTCAGAAATTACTTTAATCCACTCCTCAATGGTGGTAAGCTAACACAGCAATATTTAGTAGATGCTTATGTCAAAATCGAAGCTAATCGCCTACATTACATCCGCAACCACCAAAAAGATTTAAAAGTGGAGGATTACTGCCTCCTTCAAGAACATCTACTCAAAAAATCGGTTCAAAAGGGCATCCCTATTGGAAAAACTGTCATTTTACCATCTTCTTTTGAAGGCAGTCCAAGAAACATGCAGCAGCGCTACCAGGATGCTATGGCTATTGTTACGAAGTATGGTCGACCAGATCTATTTATCACCATGACATGTAATCCTAAGTGGAGTGAGATTACTACACATTTAGAACCGTGGCAGCGTGTTGAACACAGACCAGACTTGGTTGCACACGTCTTTAAAATTAAACTGGAATCCCTGTTAAAAGACATTAGCAGTGGATTATTTGGAAACGTCACTGCAATGGTACATGTCATTGAATTTCAGAAGCGTGGTCTCCCACACGCTCATATTTTAATTATTCTTGACAGCCTGTCTAAATTACGGACTGAGGCGGACATAGACAATATAGTCTGGGCTGAAATACCTGATGAAACAAGCTACCCTCAGCTCCATAACATTGTTCTTCAACACATGATTCATGGTCCCTGTGGAGAACAGAATCCTAATTCTCCCTGTATGGATCTTGGAAAGTGTAGCAAAGGTTTCCCTAAACAATACCAACCATATACCATCAAAGAAAAGGATGGCTATCCCACTTACCGCAGACCCATTGGCAAAACATATGAACACCATTCTAAGATGATTGACAATTCATGGGTAATTCCATATAACCCATTTTTACTCACCAAATACAAGTGCCATATTAATGTAGAAATATGTGCTTCCATTCAAAGTGTAAAATATTTATTTAAATATGTTTACAAAGGACATGACAAAGCCAACCTTGAAATTTCCCAAAATAACATCCAACATGATGAAACACACCAATTTACGGATACCAGATATGTTAGTGCGCCTGAGGCTGCATGGCGGATATTTGCTTTTCCTATGCATAAACAATCTCATGCCATCATTCGCCTAGCCGTACATCTGCCTAATTCTCAACCACTCTATTTTCATGAGAGTGACTCTGCAGACAACATCCATCAAAAGCTCAATTCCAATTCTACACTTATGGCGTATTTCAACCTTAATAAGATCGACCACAATGCACATAACTATTTCTACCACGAAATTCCAGAACACTACGTTTGGAAACAAGGCACATGGGAACAAAGAAAACGAGGGGGTCTCACAGTTATTGGAAGAATGTATACTGTTAGTGTGAAAGACCAAGAACGCTATTATTTACGTTTGTTGTTACTGCATGTAAAAGCTGCTACCAGTTTTGACAGCATTAAAACCGTCAGTGGAATTATGCATGAAACCTTTAAGGATGCTGCATTAGCACTCGGATTATTATTTGATGATAGCATCTGGAGACATACTTTAAGAGATGCTTGCATTCTTAACATGCCTTCCCAACTTAGAGACATGTTTGCTTATATCTGTATTTTTGGCCCCCCCAGTAATCCACTTGAATTGTGGAATGAATTTAAGGACCATTTTTTACAAGACTACTGTCATACATACCACAGCGACACTGAAGAGTGTATCGATTGTGAAGGATATGCTATGAAAGATGTCCAAGATGTCCTCATAGTACATGGAAAAACTTTTGCTGATTTCAATTTACCATGCCCAGCAAAAAATATTAAACACCTCCTTAAACAATATGATAAGGATTATGAGTTAAAAAAAGCTGCAGAGATGAAAGAAACTCTTAATCAGGAGCAACTTTTTGCCTACAATGTCATTACTGAAGCTTTACAAAATAGCAGTTTAACACCAAAGTGCTTTTTTCTCGATGGACCTGGTGGCAGTGGAAAGACCTACCTATACCATCTACTTACACATCATTTAAGAGGACAAGGAGAAATTGTGTCACCTGCAGCGACTACAGGAATAGCATCTAACTTGATACAAGGAGGCCGAACAATCCACTCTCTCTATGGCATACCTATTCCGATCAACGAAACATCCGTTTCCAGGATTAAAAACGATACAAATGCAGGAAAACATTTACAGAGTACAAAACTTTTTATTATTGATGAGTGCACTATGGTCCAAAAGCATGCATTGAATGTGATAGATAGACTTCTACGTGACATCATGACAACAAATGTTGCTGAAAAAAATAAAACACCGTTTGGAGGTAAAGTTATTGTTCTTGGAGGAGACTTCAGACAATGTCTTCCCGTCATCGCTCATGGAACAAGAATAGACATTGTAGATTCCTGCATTAAATATTCAGAACATTGGCAACATTTTACCAGTCTACCGCTAATCAACAACATGCGCTCCACTGATCCTGAATACAGCACTTGGTTGCTTAAACTTGGAAATGGTGAGCTGTCTAATGAACATAACCTTGGAGAGGATGTCATTGAAATTCCTCCAGACATGCTTTGCACTGGCTCTATAGTAACCGAGATCTTTGGAGACCATATTTGCATAGATGTTAATGACAAAAAAAAGCCTCAACACTGCTGCATCACATGCTATACTATGTCCAAAAAATGATGACGTAGATTTTCTGAACTGTAAAGTAGTGGATCGCATCAGTGGTGATTATACTGTATATACAAGCGATGATTCTGTCGATGCTGATGAGGCAGAGGAATGTGAAAACTACCCAGTTGAATTTTTAAACTCTCTGACACCATCAGGAATGCCATCACATCTCTTAAAACTTAAAACTGGCACCATTGTTATGCTATTAAGAAACTTAAACACCAAGAAAGGTCTCTGCAATGGCACTCGCCTCATTGTCATTGCCTTACTCCGCAACATCATACAGGCTAAAGTGATTACTGGCTCAGCTGAGGAGACATTGTATTTATTCCACGCATCGATTTGTGTCCTTCAGAAACTGGGTTACCTTTTAAATTAAAACGTCGACAGTTTCCTCTAAAACCTGCTTTTGCTATGACCATTAACAAATCCCAAGGACAGACCCTCAATCGAGTTGGCATTTTTTTGCCCGAACCTGTATTTGCCCATGGACAATTGTATGTTGCATTCTCCCGAGTAAAGCAACGCAGCAACGTTAGGGTCAAAGTGGTGGATACACCACTTCAAGGACAATTGCTACCTAATAGCCCAAAAATCTTCACTAGAAATGTCGTTTACAAAAATGTCTTACTTTAAAGTATTTAAGTTGGTCCTGGAATTGATAGATATATAGATATATAAATAATAGTTACATTCTAAATAGATATAGATAATAGACTTCTAAGACTTCTATACATAGCTTGATATATGTTATATATATATAGATAGATAGATAGATAGATAGATAGATAGATAGATAGATAGATATTCTAAGCAGATAGATATATCATACACTAATTATCTCTTTCACATATATGTCAGACATATTTAAATCCATAAAAACATACATAGGTATAGGTATATATAGATTAAAAAAAAAAAAAAATACAAAAGCAAAAACAAAAAAAAATTTAGGCACACATACGTAGATTTCAACTACATAGCTAACACATACCTACATAACTTAGGTAATAATAGTTAATTTTTTATTTATTAATAAAGTAGTATTATTTCAATAGCACTTTACATACATCAGTAATACTGTCCCTCTTGAGGCTCACTATGTAAATATCCTATCCACATAAAAACATAGGTGTGATACATCTATCTACTATAATAATAAATGCGCTAAGCAACTTCCGGGTTGTAACAACTTCCGTCCAGTTGTAACTGGTGATGTCACAGCACACCTCTTGCCATGTTAACCCTCAACACACCACTCCTCCTCAACACACACTCTTCTCACCTTTTACCATCTCCACTCACGTCCACTTACTCTTTCACTCCACATGCGACCCTTTCTCTCACTCCATCTCTCATACTCACGCCGTCATCGCCGCTGCTCCACGATCCCCGACATCTTCCGCCGGCGCCATCCTGGATCCAGACGTTGTCCACGCCGGCGACATGTTCTTGCGGCAAAGCCATCTTGAGTATCGTGAAATCCCGCGATACTCAAGATGGCGTCGGAGCAAGAACATGTCGCCGGAGTGGACGACGTCGGGATCCAAAATGGTGTCGGCAAAATCTCGCGAGATTTTGCCGACGCCATCCTGGATCCCGTCATGCCAAAACTTCACAGCAAAGATGTACAATAGCAGAGACTAATCACTTGCAGGCACAGGCGGGTAGCGTGTTAGTTTTATTTCCCACAACTTACAGCATGTTAAATTGCTTATAGCTCATGCAAAAGTCTGTGCACCCTTCAGTTCACAAAACAAAATAATTACTGTAAAATCCTCATACAAATTAATGATAATATCGAGTGTGTTTTGTATTTCAATTATCAACAGAACATTTTGTACATTGACAAAGTAATACATTGTCTGATGGAATTTTTACGGTAGGCATTCACCTTGGATGGCTGTCATCTGTCAGCTATTCCTTCCGATCCCCCATACAGATGAATGCTCTGGGGACGGCTTTTCTCCAAACTAAAGGATTGTGGGTGCTGAAATTCAAATACATGACCCTTCTTTCCTCCTCACTGTGACCTCTCACGTGTATGGCCACCTCCAGTAAATGCAAGTATGGGACCCTTATCTGATTCTTATATTCCTACATATACACAATGCGACTGTACATTTTATTGTAGCTAAAAGGACCCAACGCACATTATAAAGCTGCCAGCTATCGTCCTGGACTCCCTCATAGAGACACGCATTCGGCCATGCACTCCTGTGACTCTTTGGGCAGAAGTTTATGAGTGCAGAGAACTAAAGGAACCACCATTGGAATTCCAAAGTGCCGACCCTGCTCTACCCAGACCAATCGGGGCAGCGTTGGGAGACCTCCATACACATTAGACAGTCATCTGATCAACAGAATTGGCCAACTTGGGACTTAACATATAAAAGAAACATGCTAAAAGGATATGTAGGAAGTTTTTTAGTGTTATTTTTTAGTGTTTTTTTTTTTACATAAGACATGTTACACACTGGCAAAGTAAGTCACAAATCACTAAAGTCAGCAAGATCTGGATAAAAAATAAGGCACTATGGACAAGCCAACTGGAAATATAAATTTTAATACATCATCATCTCCTAATCTAATAGAAAAGTAATAGAAAAAAGGCAAAGTATCGCGGGATTTCATGATACTCAAGATGGCGTCGCCGCAAAAACATGTCGCCAGCGTGGACAACGTCTGGATCCAGGATGGCGCTGGCGGAAGAAGATGACGGGGATCGTGGAGCAGCGGCCATGACGGCGTGAGTATGAGAGACGGAGTGAGAGAAAGGGTCATATGTGGAGTGAAAGAGAGGGGGACGTGAGTGGAGATGGTGAAAGGTGAGAGGAGTGTGTGTTGAGAAGGTGTGTGTGTTGAGGGTTAACATGGCAAGAGGTGTGTCACTATCCTCCCGATGCGATAGCATCGGGCCTTAATCTAGTATTATATAAAGCTCAATGTGGGTGTATATGCATGTATGTATGTATGTCTGGGATTGGCATCCGCACCGCCGCAGCTACAGCCACAAAATTTGGCACAGTCACACGTCTGGACCCCGAGAGCGTCATAGGCTCTGTTGTGAGGCGAAATTTTAACCCCACACGTTCCAATTCACCAAACAATTTTACCCCTATCTACATAATGGGGAAAAAGTGTATGTATGTATTGGCATCTGCACCGTCGTATCTACAGCCACAAAATTTAGCACAGTCACACGTCTGGACCCCGAGAGCGTCATAGGCTATGTTGTGAGGCTAAATTTTAACCCCGCGTGTGCCAATTCACCAAACAATTTTACCCCTATCTAGATAATGGGGAAAAAGTGAAAGGAAAAGTGTTGGAGGCAAATTGACAGCTGCCAGATGTGAACAAGGGGGACTTAAAGAATGAGAGTGATGGCGCCAAAGAGTATATACTGTACAGTTGCTAAGGTGGGGCCTTGACATGGGACACTCACCACACACGGGGATATGAACACATACACAAAATGCGCCACACACTGCCACGTGCTTGAACACATATACCACCCTCAGCACACATTTCACCACATATACACCAACCTCACCACATAAAAGTCGAAACAAAAGTCGCCACTCAAAACTCGCCACGCTGTCCCAGAGCTGTTTAAAAGATGAAAAATGAGCTGTGAGCTTTCTTTGCAGACAGTTGTGGTAACTGAGGCCTATGATTCTTATCATTTCTATGGTGTTATCGTCCTTCTGTAAAGCTGGAAATAACATTATTACCGTGCCAACACAGACCACCCTCTGACACAGACTGCAGGGGGAGCCCAGAATCACACAGGATAGGATTAGATACACAGCTCAGCAGTCAGTATCGCACAGGATAAGAATAGATACACGGCTCAGCAGACAGTATCACACAGAATAGTATTAGATACACGGCTCAGCAGACAGTATCACACAGAATAGGATTAGATACATGGCTCAGCAATCAGTATCACACAGGATAGGATTAGATGCACGCTTTTAATGTGCAACATAATCATTATAATTTGTTATAACTAACCACAGTAGGTTACTATGCCCAGGCAACGCTGGGCTCTTCAGCTAGTATAATAAATAAATAAATATATATATATATACATACACACACACGCACAAACACATATATACAGTACAGACTAAAAGTTTGGACACACCTTCTCATTCAAAGAGTTTTCTTTATTTTCATGACTATGAAAATTGGAGATTCACTCTGAAGGCATCAAAACTATGAATTAACACATGTGGAATTATATAATTAACAAAAAAGTGTGAAACAACTGAAAATATGTCTTATATTCTAGGTTCTTCAAAGTAGCCACCTTTTGCTTTGATTACTGCTATGCACACTCTTGGCATTTTCTTGATAAGCTTCAAGAGGTAGTCACCGGAAATGGTCTTCCAACAGTCTTGAAGGAATTCCTAGAGATGCTTAGCACTTGTTGGCCCTTTTGCCTTAACTCTGCGGTCCAGCTCACCCCAAACCATCTCGATTGGGTTCAGGTCTGGTGACTGTGGAGGTCAGGTCATCTGGCGTAGCACCCCATCACTCTCCTTCTTGGTCAAATAGCCCTTATACAGCCTGGAAGTGTGTTTGGGGTCATTGTCCTGTTGAAAAATAAATGATGGTCCAACTAAATGCAAACCGGATGGTATAGCATTCCGCTGCAAGATGCTGTGATAGCCATGCTGGTTCAGTAAGCCTTCAATTTTGAATAAATCCCCAACAATGTCACCAGCAAAGCACCCCCACACCATCACACCTCCTCCTCCATGCTTCACGGTGGGATCCAGGCATGTAGAGTACATCTGCTGCTACCCAAAAGGAGTTGCTCTTTTTACAGGAGAATCAGGGATGCATAATGTCGGTCATGAAGTCTATGGACACCCGTTTGTCGGCCCTGCAGGTAGCTGATCCTGGAAATGCCACTCAACTAGTCAATCTTCAACAGGAGTTGGGCCAGCAACGGGATACTCAAGCCCATATTTTAAGTTATATAGCCTCCGTTGATAGCCGTTTGTCGGTCCTTCAGTCTGCCGCCACGACCCTGACTCCGCCTTCCGTGCCTACAGCTCTCCCGACACCCCGCCTCGCCAAGTCGCCTCAGTTTAGTGGCGATCCCAAGTTCTGCAGGGGGTTCTTCAATCAGTGTAGCCTCTATTTTGAATGGTTGCCTCAGCAATATCCCTCCGACCGGGCCAAGGTGGCATTCATTATGTCCCACCTGGAGGGAGAGGCCCTGTCCTGGCTGAACCCTCTCTGGGAGCGGGACGACCCCATTGTCTCGAGTCTTCCTTTTTTTTGGATACTTTTTGCAGGGTTTTTGATGAGCCGGGACGGTTAGCCTCCCTTACGAATCTCTTTTTAACCTTCATCAGGGTTCTCTCACGGTCGGGCAGTATTCGATACGCTTTCGCACTCTCTTCTGAACTGGGTTGGAATAACGTGGCATTGGTGGGGGCGTTCTGGCGCGGGCTTGCGAGTAGAATAAAGGATGAACTCGCGGGTCGGGATACCCCGACCACCCTAGAGGACCTTATCTCACTGGCCACCCGCATCGACCTGCGCTTCCAGGAGCGCGCCCGGGAATCAGCGAGAGACAGAAGGTCTACTAGACTGCCTTCCTTTTCCTATCGGTCCGCTAGTCCCCGTCTTGCTGGCCCCCTTTCTCCCTCCTCGGTCGAACCCATGCAGGTGGATCACCTCAAGTTGGCCGAGTTGAATCGGAGGGAGAGATGGGCTCTAGGCTTATGCCCCTATTGTGGGGGTTCGGCTCATTTTGTCCGCACCTGTCCTGAGAGAACGGGAAACTCCTCCACCTTGGTCAGGTAAGAGAGGCCTCCCTAGGTGCTAATGATTCCTCTCAACCTCTTACTATTTCTGTTCTTGTGGTTTCAGGGCAGAGACGTGTGTTATGAATGAGTCACCGGAGGAGGAAAAAACAAAAACACAAGCTAAGTCCAGAAAACCGGAGAGGTTGGTAGCTAGCAGATTGCAGACCCCTGATCCTATTCACCACAACTAACAGTAGCCGTGGGGGGTTCCTACAGTGCCCTAGACCCCTCGTCACAGCCGGAGAGCTAAATAAGCCTAAAGAAAGAAAGGGGAAATCTAAACTGCTCCAGAGCAGACCCCAAAGCAATAGACAGCCCCCAACATGTATTGTCAGTGAAAAACAGATGAAAACACAAACACAGACAGAAAGACAGGCTGAGCAAATGATGGGGCCCAACTAACTAGATAGGAAAGGACAGAAAAGATGCTGGCTGCAATCACGCAAAAAACCCTGCCAAAAATAATGTCCAACACGTCTGATAGAAAAGGCCCTAAAGTCACTAGACTTCAAAATCACTATATCAGCACTCAGGTATATTCTGAAGATAGAGCAAAGAGATCAACTGATCAGAGACAAAAATGAAGTTCAGCCCGTCCCAACCAGGGCAGGCTGAACACAAATACTAAGTAAACAGGCAAAATCTCATGGAAAAATAGCAGAGCAAAAACTTAGCTTTTAGTAGACAGTGTGGCAGGGCTAAGGGTCGTGTAATTGATGGGAGATATGTGTCTCATAAATGGCTTATCTCCATAATGTAAGGCAGAAGTAAAGCATACCAGATATTGTTATTGTTTTTGTTTGAAGGACCTGTGGTGAGGTCACAGTCATGTGACCAGTCAGCTGCTGGGAACGTGGGTGTGGCTACAGCCTTATAATGTGACCTGCTCCTGAACCAGGGAGTTGTGTGTGGGGAGGACTAAACCTCCCATGTGTGCTGAGACTCCTGCTCTGAGTCTACAACTACGGACATTTTGTGTTATTTTGCCTGAGCTAAAAGGCTATTTGTTTGGTGTTACGTTGCCTTGTGCGTTTATGCCGTGAATAAACCGCAAGCACTGTGGAAGAACCTGTCTCACATTTGTCTCCCGCTGCACCTAAGCGAGCCACAACCCCACAATTGGTGGAGAATGCGGGCAGCGGTCCCAGCAGAGACTTGAGACAGTTGCTGCATGTCCTGGGTGAAGTTTGCAGCGGGGCAACAAGCATTGCCTGGAATCATGGAGGACCTCATGAAACACCTGGTCCAGTCCCAGGCACTGCAGCTGGAAACCAACAAGCTGTTGTTACAGCAGATCCAGCAAGGCCAGCAGGAGCAGTGGCAGCAGTTCCAGCAGAGCCAGCAGGAACAACGGCAGCAGATGCAGCTTCTGGCAACCGCCATCCAGGAGGGCAGGACGAGCGCCCCAACCCCAGGTCGGGCTGATGCCACCGACGTCGAGAAGGCGGTAAGACGCGCATTACAAAAAAATGACCCCTGAGGATGATGTGGAGGCCTTCCTGACAGTGTTTGAGAGGGTGGCTGAGAGGGAAAAACTTCAGCCAGAGCGGTGGGCGGAGGTACTGGCCCCTTACCTAACGGGGGAGCCCCAGAAGGCGTACTTTGACCTGACGGTACAAGATGCCAGAGAGTATCCCAAATTAAAAGCAGAAATTCTCGCCCGCTTGGGGGTAACAATGACTACCAGGGCACAGAGAGTGCATCGTTGGGCCTATCACCGGGACAAACCCCCGCGCTCCCAAATGTTTGACCTGTTGCACCTGGTCCAGAAATGGCTGCAGCCAGAGTCGGCTTCCCCTGCACAGATGGTAGAGCGAGTTGTGATGGATCGGTTTGTGCATTCTCTGCCGAGACCTCTACAGACTTGGGTTGCCCAGGGTGATCCCCAAAATGCTGAGGAACTGGTTGGGCTGGTCGAGAGATACCAGAGGATGGAAGGTTCCTTGGGGAAGCAGCCCATTCCATATTGGGGGTCCCAGCAGGGGGCGGAGTCACAAAAAGGGGTGGTGCGTCCAAGGTCAAAAGGGGCGGGGGAGGCGGTGCCCAAGGTCCCCTCGGGTGTTATTTGCTGGAAGTGTCATGGGCCAGGACATATAGCGGCCCGTTGTCCCCAGACCACCGAGCAGATGGACTGCAGCATGGGACGCCGTAGTTCATACTACGCATATCCAGCTTGCAGTGTGAACTCTCTACCTAACAAGGGGCCACAAGCGTGTCCCGTGAAGGTGAACGGTCGAGCAGTAATGGCGCTTCTGGACTCCGGGAGCTTGGTGACCCTTGTGAGGGCCAGTTTTCCTCTAAACATACTCCCGGGTAAAAAGATTGGTGTTCGGTGCATACATGGCGATGCAAAGGACTACCCTATGGCTAGGGTGAAGATTGAAACGGCGCATGGCACCGAGTCGCATGAAGTTGGCGTTGTTCGAGACTTGTTGCATCCCATAATTATTGGCCGGGATTTCTGTCTGTTTTGGGATCTGTGGGGGATGGGTTCTGAGTGTGCTAGCAAGAGCAGGGAACCAATCCACCCCACTGAGGTATCGCCACCACCAGAGGCAGACGAGTTCCCTTTATGTGTCCTTGTTGGGGATGAAGAGGAAGGGTCCCCTGTACCTGACATCCCGGAGTTAGGGGTGGCCGGGGAGAATTTTGGGACTGCCCAACATAGGGACCCCACACTAAGGGAAGCCTTTAACAATGTCACCGTCATTAATGGGGTTGCACAAGAGCCGGGAGCAGACACAAGGTTTCCCCATTTTATGTTGAGTGGGGAATTGTTGTACCGGGTCACGAAAATAAGGGAGGAGGTGGCAGAGCAGTTAATAGTACCAGGCCCCTATAGACGAAAAGTGTTGGACATGGCCCATTCACACATCTTGGGGGGACACCTGGGGGTGGAAAAAACCCAGGAACGGATTGTACAGAGGTTCTATTGGCCTGGGTGTCACCGGGAAATAGTAAACTATTGCAGGTCCTGCCCGACATGTCAGTTAACTGCCCCCACATCTCATTTTCGGAACCCTCTTGTGCCACTGCCCATTATTGAGGTGCCATTTGAGAGAATTGCCATGGACTTGGTCGGTCCCTTAGTTAAATCAGCTCGGGGCCATCAGTATATATTAGTCATCCTGGACTATGCCACACGCTATCCTGAGGCCATTCCCCTGAGAAACTCCTCTGCGAAGAGTATAGCCCGTGAGCTGGTCCATGTGTTTTCCCGGACGGGTTTGCCGAAGGAGATCCTGACCGACCAGGGGACACCTTTTATGAGCAAGGTGATGAGAGAATTGTGCAGAGTCTTGCAAATTTCCCAGCTGAGGACTTCAGTGTACCATCCACAGTCAGATGGCCTTGTTGAGAGGTTTAACAAGACCCTGAAGAGCATGCTGAGAAAAGTCATAGAGGAAGATGGTAGAGACTGGGATTGTCTCTTACCGTATTTACTGTTTTCTATCCGTGAAGTTCCCCAGGCCTCCACGGGGTTCTCCCCCTTCGAGCTTCTGTACGGCCGGCATCCGCGAGGTCTCCTAGATATAGCCAAGGAAACCTGGGAAGCCGAAGTCACGCCCCACAGAAGCGTCATTGAGCATGTGGCACTGATGCAGCAGAGGGTTGCGAAGGTGATGCCCATTGTTAAAGAACATCTCCGCCAGGCACAAGAGGCTCAGGCCAGGGTCTACAACCGGTCAGCCAGAGTGAGGCAGTTCAATCCGGGAGACCGAGTTCTCGTGCTAATCCCGACGGTGGAAAGTAAGTTCTTGGCCAAGTGGCAAGGGCCATATGAGGTGGTGGAGAAACTGGGAGACGTAAACTACATTATCCACCAACCCGGAAGACGGAAGCCATACCAGGTTTACCATGTTAACCTTATCAAGCCGTGGCAAGATAGAGAGCCAGCGGTAACTCCGTGCTTGCTGGGCAACCTAGAAGGGGAGGTTGGAGCCGTTACCTTAGCGGAGACTCTATCGAAGGCCCAGAAGCAGCAGTGCCGGGAGTTACTCCAGAAAAACCGCGACCTGTTCTCAGAGTTGCCGGGGTGCACGAAGGTGGTGGAGCACGAAATTCTGACCGAGCCACATGTGCGGGTGAACGTGAAACCATATCGTATTCCTGAGGCCCGGCGAGAGGTAATCTCCAAGGAGGTGCAGCGTATGTTGAAGCTCGGGGTCATTGAGGAATCCAAGAGCAGCTGGTCTAGCCCGATTATCCTGGTCCCAAAACCTGATGGTGAATGGAGGTTCTGCAACGATTACCGGAAGCTGAATGAGGTCTCCAAGTTCGACGCTTATCCCATGCCACGCGTTGATGAGCTCATCGAGAGACTTGGACCTGCCAGGTACATAACCACTTTGGATCTGACCAAGGGATATTGGCAGATCCCCATGGCACAGGAAGCCAAGGAGAAGACGGCATTCTCCACACCAGACGGGTGCTTCCAGTATGTCCGGATGCCGTTTGGCCTACAGGGAGCTCCAGCAACCTTCCAGAGGGCAATGGATAGAATCCTTGCACCTCATAAGCTATACGCTGCCGCATACCTGGATGATATCGTCATCTTTACCCCGGACTGGGAGACTCACCTGGAAAAGGTCCAAGCAGTGTTTGACGCTCTAAGAGAGGCGGGGTTTACAATAAACCCGAAGAAGTGTGCCTTGGGGAGAGAAGAAGCCAAGTACCTCGGATATGTAGTGGGGCGTGGTGAGATCAAACCCCAAATCAATAAAGTGGAGGCAATTCAAACATGGCCGAGACCTCTGTCAAAGAAGCAAGTTAAAGCCTTCCTGGGGATTGTGGGATATTACAGGAGGTTTATCCCAAACTTCGCCACAATGGCTGCACCTCTAACTGATCTGCTTAAAGGGACAAAGTCAGTGATGGTCAGCTGGTCCGAAGAAGCAGAGTCAGCCTTCCAAGAAATGAAGGGAGCTCTTTGTAAGCAGCCCGTTTTGGTGGCCCCAGACTTTAAACGTGAATTTGTCCTCCAGACAGATGCCTCAGATGTCGGGGTAGGAGCTGTCCTTTCCCAAGAGATACGTGGGGAGGAGCATCCTGTTCTCTACTTGAGTAGGAAGTTGACTTCTTGTGAGAGAAATTACTCAGTTGTAGAGAAGGAGTGTTTGGCCATAAAATGGGCAGTGGACACATTACGGTACTACCTGGTGGGACGGAAGTTTAGGTTAATATCCGACCATGCCCCACTCAGGTGGATGAGGGAAACCAAGGGCAAGAATGCTAGGGTCACCCGCTGGCTCTTAGCCCTACAAGACTTCAGCTTCCATGTAGAGCATAGGGCCGGGAAGCTACATGGGAATGCCGATGCCCTCTCCAGAATCCCTTGCCTGGTAGGTGAAAGTGCCAAGCCCCACGGCTTTAGGCAGAGGGGGGAGGTATGTGGCAGGGCTAAGGGTCGTGTAATTGATGGGAAATATGTGTCTCATAAATGGCTTATCTCCATAATGTAAGGCAGAAGTAAAGCATACCAGATATTGTTATTGTTTTGTTTGAAGGACCTGTGGTGAGGTCACAGTCATGTGACCAGTCAGCTGCTGGGAACGTGGGTGTGGCTACAGCCTTATAATGTGACCTGCTCCTGAACCAGGGAGTTGTGTGTGGGGAGGACTAAACCTCCCATGTGTGCTGAGACTCCTGCTCTGAGTCTACAACTACGGAAATTTTGTGTTATTTTGCCTGAGCTAAAAGGCTATTTGTTTGGTGTTACGTTGCCTTGTGCGTTTATGCCGTGAATAAACCGCAAGCACTGTGGAAGAACCTGTCTCACATTTGTCTCCCGCTGCACCTAAGCGAGCCACATCCCCACAACAGGAACTAAACTGGATGCCAGAGCTCAGAGCAGAAAGGATCACCAGCAACCCTGCAGGGCATCGGCTGCCTTATATCCACTCAGAAATTCCGGATGTCCAATCACACTCCACCTGTTCAGATGACAGGTTCTTCCCATCCAGATCAATTTCACTACCTCCTTTCACCAGCAGAGGGAGTTCATCAGACATCAGAGGTGAAGGAGAAAATGAACTCATAACAGACGTGGGTCCGAGGTGGCCTACGTGGATTCGGGCTCGGCAGGTAACTTCATCCGGCGTGAAGAGGTGGACAAGTACCAAATTCCCGTGGTTACCCTATTTTGCATGTAATTGTGATGTCATGAAGGTTTTGTATAAAACCACTGCTGTAATCAGATACTGTAATTCTTTGGCCCTGAGGAAGTGGCAGATCTGCCACGAAACGCGTTGGCACAATAAAGTTATGAAGAATTTTTCTGTCCTTGTGTGGTCAGCGCGGATACATTGAAAAATCCGGTCTTTCTCTTCCTCCTTTGTGACATTGGTATCTACGTGAGTCTGCAGCGACCACTGGTTCCTTTAACATTCTGCAAGGGGTTGTGACTGTTCACAACTTGTAAAGGTGAGTGCACTAACCGTGTATTGTCACCCAAAAAATCACTTTTATCGCCCTATGTGTGCTCTCTTTCCTTAATTTCAGACTTTTCAAGAAAAGCATTCAATCCCTTCTTAAATTTTAGTAGAGAATCACTCATTACA
This sequence comes from Dendrobates tinctorius, assembly GCF_039654945.1. Classification (NCBI taxonomy): domain Eukaryota; kingdom Metazoa; phylum Chordata; class Amphibia; order Anura; family Dendrobatidae; genus Dendrobates; species Dendrobates tinctorius. The sequence continues at coordinate 4,505,107 of NW_027361848.1, forward strand.
ACATCATATGGCAGAGCGACCATAGTCTCACTGCTTTTACAGTAAAGAATCTGCATCTGTGATTATGCTTAAACCTTCTTTCCTCCAGACGTAGAGGATGCCCCGTTGTCCCCGTCATGTCTAAGAGCAAAAAGATCATTAGAAAGGTCTTTATACTGTCCTCTTATATATTTATACATTGTAATAAGATCACCCCTAAGCCTTTGTTTTTCCAAACTAAATAACCCCAAGTTTAATAACCTGTCTTGGTATTGCAGACCCACCAGTTCTCTAATAACCTTGGTCGCTCTTCTCTGCACCCGCTCCAGTTCAGCTATGTCTTTCTTATACACCGGAGACCAGAAATGAACACAGTATTCTAAGTGTGGTCGCACTAGTGACTTGTATAGAGGTAAAATTATGTTCTCCTCATGAGCATCTATGCCTCTTTTAATGCATCCCATTATTTCATTTGCCTTTGCAGCAGCTGCCTGACACTGGCCACTAAATGTGAGTTTGTCGTCCACCCATACACCCAGGTCTTTTTCAGTGACAGTTTTGCCCAGTGTTTTACAAATAAGCACATAATTATACATTTTGTTTGTTCTACCCAAGTACATGACCTTACATTTATCCCCATTATAGCTCATTTGCCATTTATCAGCCCAAGCTTCTAGTTTACATAAATCCTCCTGTAATATAAAATTGTCCTCCTCTGTATTGATTACCCTGCAGAGTTTAGTGTCATCTGCAAATATTGAAATTCTACTCTCAATGCCCCCTACAAGGTCATTAATAAATATGTTAAAAAGTATCGGGCCCAATACTGACCCCTGTGGTACCCCACTGCTAACCGTGACCCAGTCCGAGTGTGCTCCATTAATAACCACCTTTTGTTTCCTATCCCTGAGCCAGCTCTTAACCCACTTACACATATTTTCCCCTATCCCCATTGTTCTCACTTTATGTATCAACCTTTTGTGTGGCACCGTATCAAAAGCTTTTGAAAAGTCCATGTACACCACGCCCACTGCATTTCCTTGGTCCAATCCGGAACTTGCCTGTTCATAAAAGCTTATCAGATTAGTCTGACAGGAACGGTCCCTTGTAAACCCATGTTGATAATGGGTCATGAGGTTATTCTTCTCCAGATCCTCCAGTATAGTATCTCTTAGAAAACCCTCCAGGATTTTACCCTCATTAGAGGTTAAGCTCACTGGCCTATAATTTCCAAGTTCAGTTTTTGTCCCCTTTTTGAATATTGACACCACATTTTCTATATACCAGTTCAGTGGTACAGACTCTTTATTATGGAATCTTTAAAGATTAAAAATAATGGTCTATCTATGACTGTACTTAATTCCTGCAGTACTCAGGGGGTGTATCCCATCCGGGCCCGGGGATTTGTCAATTTTAGTGATTTTTAGACGCCGCCGTACTTCCTGCTGGGTTAAGCAGGTGATATTTAATGGAGAATTTGTTTTATCACTGATCATGTTATCCGTCATGGGATTTTCTTGTGTAAATACTGTTGAAAAAAAGTCATTTAGCGTATTGGCTTTTTCCTCATCGTCATCCACCATTTCACCCGGACTATTTTTAAGGGGCCAACACTATCATTTTTTAGTTTCTTACTATTTATGTAGTTGAAGAATATTTTGGGATTATTTTTACTTTTTCTGGCAATAAGTCTCTCTGTCTCAATCTTTGGCTAGTTTCACACTTGCTTTTTTTTGCAGCGCGTTTTTCCCGCAAAAAAATGCATTGAAAAAACGCATACAAAAGCATACAACTGCTGCGTTTTTTTCAAGTATTTTTATGAGCATGCATGAAAAAAACGCAGCGTTTTTATGCGTTTGTATGCGTTTTTAGTGCGTTTTTACCGCGTTTGCGTTTTTTTCCAACATTAGGTGGCCCCTCACACTAACCCAAACCATGACTTTACTAACCCTAACCCTGACCCTAACCCTAACCCTAACCCTGACCCTAACCCTAATCCTAACCCTGACCCTAACCCTTAACCAAATCATACTTAACCCTAACCCAAACCCTAAACCCTAACTAACCCTAACCCTAACCCTAACCCTGACCCTAACCCTAACCCTAACCCTGACCCTAACCCTAACCCTAACCCTGACCCTAACCCTAACCCTAACCCTAACCCTGACCCTAACCCTAACCCTGACCCTAACCCTTAACAAAACCATACTTAACCCTAACCCTGACCCTAACCCTAACCCTGACCATAACCCTAACCCTAACCATGACCCTAACCCTAACCCTAACCCTAACCCTGACCCTAACCCTAACCCTAACCCTGACCCTAACCCTTAACAAAACCATACTTAACCCTAACCCTGACCCTAACCCTAACCCTGACCATAACCCTAACCCTAACCCTGACCCTAACCCTAACCCTAACCGTGACCCTAACCCTTAACCAAACCATACTTAACCCTAATCCTGACCCTAACCCTGACCCTAACCCTTAACAAAACCATACATAACCCTGACCCTAACCCTAACCCTGACCCTAACCCTAACCCTAACCCTGACCCTAAACCTTAACCAAATCATACCTAACCCTAATCCTGACCCTAACCCTGACCCTAACCCTTAACAAAACCATACTTAACCCTAACCCTGACCCTAACCCTAACCCTAACCCTGACCCTAACCCTAACCCTGACCCTAACCCTAACCCTAACCCTAACCCTGACCCTAACCCTTAACCAAACCATACTTAACCCTAATCCTGACCCTAACCCTGACCCTAACCCTTAACCAAACCATACTTAACCCTAACCATGACCCAAACCCCAACCCTAACCCTGACCCGGACCCTAACCCTAACCCTAAACCCCCTTAACTAACCCTAACTCTAACCCAAACCCCTAAATTCCATGGTTAAAAAAAAAAACGCATATGCAAAAAAAACGCATACATGAGCATGCCAGTGTGCACATATGCGCATCCATAGGCTATAATGGCCATTTTTAGCGCAAAACGTGCGCATATGTGCGCATGCGCTTTTTTGCAGGGCCAAAAAATGCAACATGCTGCGTCTGGAAAATACAAACGCACACCCCAAAAAAACGCAGCGCATGAAAATCGCATACATGCGCTTACAAGCGCGCAGGTATGCGCACCCATGTTAAATATAGGGGAAAAACGCATGCGCACATATGCGTTTTTTTCCAGCGCTAAAAAACGCAAATGTGAAACCAGCCTTTGCTGTCTTAATTTGCCTTTTACAGAATTTATTTAATCTTCTGTATTTATTTATTTAATGTCTCATCACTACCTACTTGCTTTAATTCTCTAAATGCTTTATTTTTGTCACTTATTGCATCCCTTAGGCTGGTTTCACATTTGCGTTTTTTAGCGCTGGAAAAAAACGCACACCTGCGCATGCGTTTTTTCCCCTATATTTAACATGGGTGCGCATACCTGCACACTGGTCAGCGCATGTATGCGATTTTCATGCGCTGCGTTTTTTTGGGGTGTGCGTTGGGATTTTCCAGACGCAGCATGTTGCATTTTTTGGCACTGCAAAAAAGCGCATGCGCACATATGCGCACGTTTTGCGCTAAAAATGGCCATTATAGCCTATGGATGCGCATATGTGCGCACTGGCATGCTCATGTATGCGTTTTTTTGCATATGCGTTTTTTTTTTAAACCATGGAATTTAGGGGTTTGGGTTAGAGTTAGGGTTAGTTAAGGGGGTTTAGGGTTAGGGTTAGGGTCAGGGTTAGGGTTAGGGTTAGGGTCAGGGTTAGGGTCAGGATTAGGGTTAAGTATGGTTTTGTTAAGGATTAGGGTCATGGTTAGGGTCAGGATTAGGGTTAAGTATGGTTTTGTTAAGGGTTAGGGTCAGGGTTAGGGTTAGGGTTAGGGTTAGGGTCAGGGTTAGGGTTAGGGTTAGGGTTAGGGTCAGGGTTAGGGTCAGGATTAGGGTTAAGTATGGTTTTGTTAAGGATTAGGGTCAGGGTTAGGGTCAGGATTAGGGTTAAGTATGGTTTTGTTAAGGGTTAGGGTCAGGGTTAGGGTTAGGGTTAGGGTTAGGGTCAGGGTTAGGGTTAGGGTTAGGGTTAGGGTCAAGGTTAGGGTCAGGATTAGGGTTAAGTATGGTTTTGTTAAGGATTAGGGTCAGGGTTAGGGTCAGGATTAGGGTTAAGTATGGTTTTGTTAAGGGTTAGGGTTAGGGTTAGGGTTAGGGTCAGGGTTAGGGTTAGGGTTAGGGTCAGGGTTAGGGTTAAGTATGGTTTTGTTAAGGGTTAGGGTCAGGGTTAGGGTTAGGGTTAGGGTCAGGGTTAGGGTTAGGGTTAGGGTTAGGGTCAGGGTTAGGGTTAGGGTTAGTTAGGGTTTAGGGTTTGGGTTAGGGTTAAGTATGATTTGGTTAAGGGTTAGGGTCAGGGTTAGGGTTAGGGTTAGGGTCAGGGTTAGGGTTAGGGTTAGGGTCAGGGTCAGGGTTAGTAAAGTCATGGTTTGGGTAGTGTGAGGGGCCACCTAAAAATGTTGGAAAAAAACGCAAACGCGGTAAAAACGCGCTAAAAACGCATACAAACGCATAAAAACGCTGCGTTTTTTTCATGCATGCTCATAAAAATGCTTGAAAAAAACGCAGCAGTTGTATGCTTATGTATGCGTTTTTTCAATGCGTTTTTTTGCGGGAAAAACGCGCTGCAAAAAAAAGCAAGTGTGAAACTAGCCTAACCTCTCTATTTAGCCATACAGTAGTGGTTTCCGCTTATTTCTAGCATGTTTATTCCCATAGGGTATATATTGTGCACAGGTCCTATTCAGGATGCTAATAAACGTCTCCCATTCTTTGTGTACTTTTATGTCTCAGTATATACCATCCCAGTTTATTGCACCAAGATCATCTCTCATCTGTTGGAAATTTGCCTTCCTGAAGCTTAGTGTCCTTGTAACCCCTCTACTACACATTAGGATACATGAAAACTTATTATTTTGTGATCACCATTACCCAAGTGACCCCCAACCCTTATATTTGATATGCAGTCTGGCCTGCTGGTTAATATTAGGTCTAGCAGTGCCCCCCCCCCTCTTGCTGGGTCCTGAACCAGTTGTAAAAGGTAATTGTCTCTCATAGTTGTCAAAAACCTATTACCTTTGCTGGAACTGCAGGTTTCAGTTCCCCAATGTATTTCAGGGTAGTTATTTGTACAGTCATTTCTGAACAGACTATAGCCCTGTAAATTAACATAATGTCATAATTATGTTCCAACAAAATTAATTCTAATTCCTCCATTTTGCTGGTGAGGCTTCTGGCATTAGTATACATGCACTTTATGTATCTCTCTGTACCTCTATTCTTTCTGAAATTATCTGTTCTAACCCCACCCCCAATTTCATTCTTTGTGCCCAGGTCTCTATCTGCACTGTCTTCCCCTCCTATAAAATGAATACCTTCCCCCCCAGTCCCTAGTTTAAACACTCCTCCAACCTTCTAGCCATTTTCTCCCCCAGCACAGCTGCACCCTCCCCATTGAGGTGCAGCCCGTCCCTAGCCTAGAACCTGTAGCCAACTGAGAAGTCGGCCCAGTTCTCCAGGAACCCAAACCCCTCCTTCCCACACCAATTCCCGAGCCACTTATTAACCTCCCTAATCTCCCATTGCCTCTCTGGAGTGACATGTGGTACATGCAGTATTTCAGAAAATACCACCTTGAAGGTCCTTGCTTTAAGCTTGCAGCCTAATTCCCTGAAATCATCTTTAAGGACCTTCCACCTACCTCTAACTTTGTCATTTGTGCCAATGTGCACCATGACCACTGGGTCCTCACCAGCCCCTCCCAGTAATCTGTCAACCCAATCAGCGATGTGTCAGACTCGAGCGCCAGATATGTAGCACACCGTTCAATGATCCCTGTCTTTGTGACAGATTGCCCTATCTGTTCCCGTAATAATTGAGTCCCCCACTACCAGAACCCGCCTGGCCTTCCCTGCTCTCCTATTTCCCCCTTTACTGGAGCAGACACTCTTCCAGCTTTCAGAGGACATGCCTTGCTGCAGCAGTGCTACCCCTGTACTGACACTCCCCTCATCTGCCAACTTAGCGAACTTATTGGGGTGTGCCAGGTCAGGACTAGCCTCCCTGGCGCTCTTCCCTCTACCCCGCCTTCTGTCACCCAGCTTGCTGCTTCACTGTCCTGCAGCTCCAACCTAGCATTCCCCCCTCTTCTATCCCATAGGGCGTCTGCTCAGTGAGCAGAAGACTCCTTTCCATATTGTCTATGGATCTGTGTGGCCAGCTGTAAATTTAGATCCAGTATCTTGGCTTCCAAATGCACAACGTGCTCACATCTCGCACAGCAGTATGTACCCTCGGCCGGCTGTTCAAGGATTGCATACATGTGGCAAGACATACACTGGATGGCATGGCAATAGTGGCGCATATCCCTAATTGGGATTGCACCAGACAGATCCTGCCAGCTGCAAATTTAGATCCAGTATCTGGGCTTCCAAATGCACAACGTGCTCACATCTCGCACAGCAGTATGCACCCTCGGCCGGCTATTCAAGGATTGCATACATGTGGCAAGACATACACTGAATGGCATTGGCAATAGTGGATCACATTCCTAATAGGGATTGCACCAGACAGAAAAGATAAGTAAAAATAAATAAAAAGTATTAATAAAATATAACAGCAATTCAGTAATTCCTCCCTCGGAAACTCCCAGAATCACAAGTCACTGAATCACAAGTCACACACTTACCTCCGTTCGCACTTACGCTCCGCTCACACTCAGCTTGCTCACATTTGCTAAGGCAGAAGATTTAAAGAGTTTTTTTTTCCTTCACCAGCAAACCACCCTGCTGCTCAATGCACTTCCAAAATGTGTGAAGGAGGACTAAGAATTATAGAAATGAAATTCAAATAGTTCTCAGTTTTATTAAAAACATATATACAAAAGTCTAACAAAATAGAGAGAGATCTAAATATACAATGCTCAAAAAATAAGGGGAACACTAAAATACCACATCCTAGATATCTCTGAATGAAATATTCCAGTTGCAAATTTTTATTCATTGCATAGTGGAATGTGTTCAGAACAATAAAACATAACAATTATCAATGTAAATCAAAATGAATATCCCATGGAGGTCTAGATTTGCAATGATACTCAAAATCAAAGTGGAAAATCAAATTACAGGCTGATCCATCTTCAGTGGAAATGCCTCATGACAAGGAAAAGATGCTCAGCATTGTGTGTGGCCTCCAAGTGCCTGTATGACCTCCCTACTGTACAACGCCTGGGCATGATCCTGATGAGGCAGCGGATGGTCTCCTGAGGGTTCTCCTTCCAGACCTGGACTAAAGCCAACTCCAGGACAGTCTGTGGTGCAACGTGATGTTGGTGGATGGAGCGAGACATGATGTCCCAGATGTGCTCAATCGGATTCAAGTCTGCGGAACGGGCGGACCAGTCCATAGCTTCAATGCCTTCATCTTGCAGGAACTGCTGACACACTCCAGCCACAAGAGGTCTGGCATAGTCCTGCATTAGTAGGAACCCGGGGCCAACTGCACCAGCATATGGTTTCACAAGGGGTCTAAGGATATCATCTCAGTACCTAATGGTAGTCAGGCTACCTCTGGCGAGCACATGGAGGGCTGTGCAGCCCTCCAAAGAAATTCCATCCCACACCATTATTGACCCACTGCCAAACTAGTCATGCTGAAGGATGTTGCAGGCAGATCGTTCTCCACTGTGTCTCCAGACTCTGTCACATGTGCTCAGTGTGATCCTGCTTTCACCTGTAAAGAGTACAGGGCGCCAGTGGCAAATTTGCCAATCCAGGTGTTCTGTGGCAAATGCCTAGCGTCCTGCACGGTGGTATGCTGAGCATAACCCCCATCTGAGGATGTTGGGCCCTCAGACCATCCTTATGGAGTCAGATTCCAGCCGTTTGTGCAGACACACGCACATTTGTGGCCTGCTGGAGGTCATTTTGCAGGGCTCTGGCAGTGCTCCTCCTTGCACAAAGGTGGAGGTAGCGGTCCTGTTGCTGGGTTGTTGCCCTCCTACGGTCCCCTCCACGTCTCCTGGTGTACAGGCCTGTCTCCTGGTAGCGCCTCCAGCCTCTGGATACTACGCTGACAGACACAGCAAACCTTCTTGCCACAGCTCGCATTGATGTGCCATCCTGGATGAGCTGCACTACCTGAGCCACTTGTGTGGGTTGTAGAGTCCGTCTCATGCTACCACGAGTGTGAAAGCACAACCAACATTCAAAATGACCAAAACATCAGCCAGAAAGCATTGGTACTGAGATGTGGTCTGTGGTCCCCACCTGCAGAACCACTCCTTTATTGAGTGTGTCTTGATAATTGCCAATAATTTCCATCTGTTGTCTATTCCATTTGCACAACAGCATGTGAAATTGATTGTCAATCAGTGTTGCTTCCTACGTGGACAGTTAGATTTCACAGAAGTTTAACTTACTTGGAGTTATATTCTTTTTTTTAAGTGCTCCATTTATTTTTTTGAGCAGTGTATGTACAGTATATATTTATATATAAATGTATAACAATGAAAATTAGAAATCGACACGTAGAATTAAGCTACAATGAAAGCAAAAACCATGTGAGTGACATCACCACCTTACCTGCACAGCCCCTTATCATTCCCCCTTCCCCACACAGCCTCATCATCATCATCCCCCTTCCACGCACAGCCCCACATCAACATTCCCTTCCCTACACAGCCTCTCATCATCCCCCTTCCCCGCACAGCCCCTCATCATTGCCTCTTCCACGCACGGCCTCTCATCCTCATCCCCATTCCCTGCGTAGCCCCTCATCAACATTCCCTTCTCTGCACAACCCCTCATCATCATCCCCTTTTCTGCACTGACTCTCATAATCCCCCCTTCACATAGCCCCTCATCATCATCCCTTCTCCTAACAGCCCCTCATCATCACACCACTTCCCGGCACAGCCCTTCATCATCACCTCATCATCACACCACTTCCCGACACAGCCCCTCATCATCCCTCTTCCCTGCAGAGGCCCTCATTATCCACCCACCTTCACATAGTCCCTCATCATGCCTCTTCCCATTACAGCGCCATTCCTCATACTCCCCTCATCATGCCCCTTCCACGCACAGCCCCTTATCATGCCGCTTCCCTGCACAATCCCTCATCATCCCCTTCTTCGCATAGCCACTCATCACCTTCCTCGAACAGCCCCTCATCATCCCCCTTACCTGCACAGACCCTCATCATCATCCCCCTTCCCTGCACAGCCCCTCAATATCCTTTCTTTGCAAAGCCCCTCATCATCATTCACTTCTTCACACAGCCCCCTCATCATCATGCTCCTTTCCCACACAGCCCTTCATCATCCACCTTCCTCCACACAGCCCCTCATCAACATCCTCCTTCCCTGCACAGCCCATCATCCTCATCCCACTTCCCTGCACAGCCCCTCATTATCCCCGTTTCCCGCACAGCCCTTCATCACCATCCCCCTTCCCAACCCCCATTATCCCTATATACTTCTTTGCATAGCCCCTCATCATCCCCTTCCCTGCACAGCCCCTCATCATCATCCCCCTTCCCTGCACAGCCCCTCATCCTCTTTCCCTGCACAGCAGACCCTCATCATCACCTTTTCCTGCACAGCCCTTCATCATCATTCCCCTTCCCTGCACAGCCCTTCATCATCATTCCCCTTCCCTGCACAGCCCCTCATCATCATCCCCCTTCCCTACACAGCACTTCATCCCACTTCCCTGCACAGCCCCTCATCCTCCATCCCTGCACAGCCCCTCATCATGCCCCTGTCCTGCACAGCCCCTCATTATCATCCCCTTTCCCGCACAGCCCCTCATTATCGTCCCACTTTCGCGCACAGCCTCTAATCATCATCCTCCTTCCCAGCCCTCATTATTCCCCCATATTTCTTCGCATAGCCCTTCATCATCCCCCTTCCTCACACAGCCCCCTTATCAGCATGCCCATTCCCCGCTTCATCATCCCCCTTCCCTGCACAGCACCTCACCCCCCATTCATTGCACAGCACCTCACCCCCTTCCCTGCACAGCCCCTCATCATCCCCCTTTCCAGAACAGCCCCTCATCATCAACAACCTTCCCAGCCCTTCATTATCCCCCATACTTCTTCGAATAGCCCCTCATCATCACCCCCTTCCTCACACAGCCCACTCATCATCATGCCCCTTCCCTGCACAGCACCTCATCCCACTTCCCTGCACAGCCCCTCATCCTCCTTCCCTGTACAGCCCCTCATCATCCCCCTTTCCTGCACAGCCCTTCATCATCATCCCCCTTCCCTGCACAGCCCTTCATCATCCTTCCCCTTCCCTGCACAGCCCCTCATCATCATCCCCCTTCCCTTCACAGCACCTCATCCCACTTCCCGGCACAGCCCCTCATCCTCCTTCCCTGCGCAGCCCCTCAGCATCCCCCTTTCCTGCACAGCCCCTCATTATCATCCCCCTTTACCGAACAGCCCCTCATCATTGTCCCACTTTCACGCACAGCCTCTCATCGTCATCCCCCTTCCCAGCCCCCATTATTCCCCATACTTCTTAGCATAGCCCCTCATCATCCCCTTCCTCACACAACCCCTTATCAGCATGCCCCTTCCCCGCATCATCCCCCTTCCCAGCACAGCCCCTTATCCTGCGTCCCTGCACAGCCCATCATCATCACCCTTTCCTGCACAGCCCCTCATTATCATTTCCCTTTCCCGCACAGCCCCTTATCATCATCCCACTTTCCAGCACAGCCCCTCATCATCATCCCCCTTCCCAGCCCCTCATTATCCCCCAAACTTCTTTGAATAGCCCCTCATCATCACTCCCTTCCTCACACAGCCCACTCATCATCATGCCCCTTTCCCGCACAGGCCTTCATCATCATCACCCTTCCCTGCACAGCCACTCATTATCCCCCCTTCATTGCATAGCCCCTCATCATCATTCCCTTCCTCACACAGCCACCTCAACATCATGCTCCTTCCCCACAGAGCCCCTCATCATCATCCTCCTTCCCTGCACAGCCCCTCATCCCACTTCCCTGCACAGCCCCTAACCCCTTCCCTGCAAAGCCTCTCATTATCCCCCTTTCCCGCACAGCTCATCACCATCCCCCTTCCCAGCCCCCATTATGCCCCCATACTTCTTTGCATAGCCCCTCATCATCATCCCCTTCCTCACACAGCCACCTCAACATCATGCTCCATCCCCACACAGCCCCTCATCATCATCCCCTTTCCTGCACAGCCTCTGATTATCATCCCCCTTTCCTGCACAGCCCCTCATTATCGTCCCACTTTTGCGCACAACCTCTCATCATCCCCCTTCCCAGCCCCCATTATTCCCCCATACTTCTTTGCATAGCCCCTCATCATCCCCCTTCCTCACACAGCCCCCTTTTTAGCATGCTCCTTCCCCGCATCATCATCCCCCTTCCCTGCACAGCACCTTACCCCCCTTCCCTGTACAGCCCCTCATCCTCCATCCCTGCACAGCCCCTCATCATCATCCCCCTTTCCCGCACAGCCCCTCATCATCCCCCTTTCCAGCACAGCCACTCATCATCTTCCCTGTTGTGAGTTCATTCTCTGTGTGGCAGGGCTAAGGGTCGTGTAATTGATGGGAGATATGTGTCTCATAAATGGCTTATCTCCATAATGTAAGGCAGAAGTAAAGCCTACCAGATATTGTTATTGTTTTTGTTTGAAGGACCTGTGGTGAGGTCACAGTCATGTGACCAGTCAGCTGCTGGGAACGTGGGTGTGGCTACAGCCTTATAATGTGACCTGCTCCTGAACCAGGGAGCTGTATGTGGGGAGGACTACACCTCCCAGCATGTGCTGAGACTCGCGGTCTGAGTCTGCAACCACGAAGGTTTATGTTTTGTTTGCCTAAGCCTAGAGGCTATTTTTGGTGATACGCTGTTTTATGGTTTATGACAGAAATAAACCTCATGAACTTTGGAAGAACCGGTCTCCTGATTGTCTCCCCCTGCACCTGAGCGAGTCACATCCCCACAATTGGTGGAGAATGCGGGCAGCGGTCCCAGCAGAGACTTGCGACAGTTGCTGCATGTCCTGGGTGAAGTTTGCAGCGGGGCAACAAGCATTGCCTGGAATCATGGAGGACCTCATGAAACACCTGGTCCAGTCCCAGGCACTGCAGCAGGAAACCAACAAGCTGTTGTTACAGCAGATCTAGCAAAGCCAGCAGGAGCAGCGGCAGCAGTTCCAGCAGAGCCAGCAGGAACAACGGCAGCAGATGCAGCTTCTGGCAACCGCCATCCAGGAGGGCAGGACGAGCGCCCCAACCCCAGGTCGGGCTGATGCCACCGACGTCGAGAAGGCGGTAAGACGCGCATTACAAAAAAATGACCCCTGAGGATGATGTGGAGGCCTTCCTGACGGTGTTTGAGAGGGTGGCTGAGAGGGTAAAACTTCAGCCAGAGAGGTGGGCGGAGGTACTGGCCCCTTACCTAACGGGGGAGCCCCAGAAGGCGTACTTTGACCTGACGGTACAAGATGCCAGAGAGTGTCCCAAATTAAAAGCGGAAATTCTCGCACGCTTGGGGGTAACAATGACTACCAGGGCACAGCGAGTTCATCACTGGGCCTATCACCGGGACAAACCCCCGCGCTCCCAAATGTTTGACCTGTTGCACCTGGTCCAGAAATGGCTGCAGCCAGAGTCGGCTTCCCCTGCACAGATGGTAGAGCGAGTTGTGATGGATCGGTTTGTGCATTCTCTGCCGAGACCTCTACAGACTTGGGTTGCCCAGGGTGATCCCCAAAATGCTGATGAACTGGTTGGGCTGGTCGAGAGATACCAGGGGATGGAAGGTTCCTTGGGGAAGCCCATTCCATATTGGGGGTCCCAGCAGGGGGCGGAGTCACAAAAAGGGGTGGTGCGTCCAAGGTCAAAAGGGGCGGGGGAGGCGGTGCCCAAGGTCCCCTCGGGTGTTATTTGCTGGAAGTGTCATGGGCCAGGACATATAGCGGCCCGTTGTCCCCAGACCACCGAGCAGATGGACTGCAGCATGGGACGCCGTAGTTCATACTACGCATATCCAGCTTGCAGTGTGAACTCGCTACCTAACAAGGGGCCACAAGCGTGTCCCGTGAAGGTGAACGGTCGAGCAGTAATGGCGCTTCTGGACTCCGGGAGCTTGGTGACCCTTGTGAGGGCCAGTTTTCCTCTAAACATACTCCCGGGTAAAAAGATTGGTGTTCGGTGCATACATGGCGATGCAAAGGACTACCCTATGGCTAGGGTGAAGATTGAAACGGCGCATGGCACCGAGTCGCATGAAGTTGGCGTTGTTCGAGACTTGTTGCATCCCATAATTATTGGCCGGGATTTCTGTCTGTTTTGGGATCTGTGGGGGATGGGTTCTGAGTGTGCTAGCAAGAGCAGGGAACCAATCCACCCCACTGAGGTATCGCCACCACCAGAGGCAGACGAGTTCCCTTTATGTGTCCTTGTTGGGGATGAAGAGGAAGGGTCCCCTGTACCTGACATCCCGGAGTTAGGGGTGGCCGGGGAGAATTTTGGGACTGCCCAACATAGGGACCCCACACTAAGGGAAGCCTTTAACAATGTCACCATCATTAATGGGGTTGCACAAGAGCCGGGAGCAGACACAAGGTTTCCCCATTTTATGTTGAGTGGGGAATTGTTGTACCGGGTCACGAAAATAAGGGAGGAGGTGGCAGAGCAGTTAATAGTACCAGGCCCCTATAGACGAAAAGTGTTGGACATGGCCCATTCACACATCTTGGGGGGACACCTGGGGGTGGAAAAAACCCAGGAACGGATTGTACAGAGGTTCTATTGGCCTGGGTGTCACCGGGAAATAGTAAACTATTGCAGGTCCTGCCCGACATGTCAGTTAACTGCCCCCACATCTCATTTTCGGAACCCTCTTGTGCCACTGCCCATTATTGAGGTGCCATTTGAGAGAATTGCCATGGACTTGGTCGGTCCCTTAGTTAAATCAGCTCGGGGCCATCAGTATATATTAGTCATCCTGGACTATGCCACACGCTATCCTGAGGCCATTCCCCTGAGAAACTCCTCTGCGAAGAGTATAGCCCGTGAGCTGGTCCATGTGTTTTCCCGGACGGGTTTGCCGAAGGAGATCCTGACCGACCAGGGGACACCTTTTATGAGCAAGGTGATGAGAGAATTGTGCAGAGTCTTGCAAATTTCCCAGCTGAGGACTTCAGTGTACCATCCACAGTCAGATGGCCTTGTTGAGAGGTTTAACAAGACCCTGAAGAGCATGCTGAGAAAAGTCATAGAGGAAGATGGTAGAGACTGGGATTGTCTCTTACCGTATTTACTGTTTTCTATCCGTGAAGTTCCCCAGGCCTCCACGGGGTTCTCCCCCTTCGAGCTTCTGTACGGCCGGCATCCGCGAGGTCTCCTAGATATAGCCAAGGAAACCTGGGAAGCCGAAGTCACGCCCCACAGAAGCGTCATTGAGCATGTGGCACTGATGCAGCAGAGGGTTGCGAAGGTGATGCCCATTGTTAAAGAACATCTCCGCCAGGCACAAGAGGCTCAGGCCAGGGTTTACAACCGGTCAGCCAGAGTGAGGCAGTTCAATCCGGGAGACCGAGTTCTCGTGCTAATACCGACGGTGGAAAGTAAGTTCTTGGCCAAGTGGCAAGGGCCATATGAGGTGGTGGAGAAACTGGGAGACGTAAACTACAAGATCCACCAACCCGGAAGACGGAAGCCATACCAGGTTTACCATGTTAACCTTATCAAGCCGTGGCAAGATAGAGAGCCAGCAGTAACTCCGTGCTTGCTGGGCAACCTAGAAGGGGAGGTTGGAGCCGTTACCATAGCGGAGACTCTATCGAAGGCCCAGAAGCAGCAGTGCCGGGAGTTACTCCAGAAAAACCGCGACCTGTTCTCAGAGTTGCCGGGGTGCACGAAGGTGGTGGAGCACGAAATTCTGACCGAGCCACATGTGCGGGTGAACGTGAAACCATATCGTATTCCTGAGGCCCGGCGAGAGGTAATCTCCAAGGAGGTGCAGCGTATGTTGAAGCTCGGGGTCATTGAGGAATCCAAGAGCGGCTGGTCAAGCCCGATTGTCCTGGTCCCAAAACCTGATGGTGAATGGAGGTTCTGCAACGATTACCGGAAGCTGAATGAGGTCTCCAAGTTCGACGCTTATCCCATGCCACGCGTTGATGAGCTCATCGAGAGACTTGGACCTGCCAGGTACATAACCACTTTGGATCTGACCAAGGGATATTGGCAGATCCCCATGGCACAGGAAGCCAAGGAGAAGACGGCATTCTCCACACCAGACGGGTGCTTCCAGTATGTCCGGATGCCGTTTGGCCTACAGGGAGCTCCAGCAACCTTCCAGAGGGCGATGGATAGAATCCTTGCACCTCATAAGCTATACGCTGCCGCATACCTGGATGATATCGTCATCTTTACCCCGGACTGGGAGACTCACCTGGAAAAGGTCCAAGCAGTGTTTGATGCTCTAAGAGAGGCGGGGTTTACAATAAACCCGAAGAAGTGTGCCTTGGGGAGAGAAGAAGCCAAGTACCTCGGATATGTAGTGGGGCGGGGCGAGATCAAACCCCAAATCAATAAAGTGGAGGCAATTCAAACATGGCCGAGACCTCTGTCAAAGAAGCAAGTTAAAGCCTTCCTGGGGATTGTGGGATATTACAGGAGGTTTATCCCAAACTTCGCCACAATGGCTGCACCTCTAACTGATCTGCTTAAAGGGACAAAGTCAGTGATGGTCAGCTGGTCCGAAGAAGCAGAGTCAGCCTTCCAAGAAATGAAGGGAGCTCTTTGTAAGCAGCCCGTTTTGGTGGCCCCAGACTTTAAACGTGAATTTGTCCTCCAGACAGATGCCTCAGATGTCGGGGTAGGTGCTGTCCTTTCCCAAGAGATACGTGGGGAGGAGCATCCTGTTCTCTACTTGAGTAGGAAGTTGACTTCTTGTGAGAGAAATTACTCAGTTGTAGAGAAGGAGTGTTTGGCCATAAAATGGGCAGTGGACACATTACAGTACTACCTGGTGGGACGGAAGTTTAGGTTAATATCCGACCATGCCCCACTCAGGTGGATGAGGGAAACCAAGGGCAAGAATGCTAGGGTCACCCGCTGGTTCTTAGCCCTACAAGACTTCAGTTTCCATGTAGAGCATAGGGCCGGGAAGCTACATGGTAATGCCGATGCCCTCTCCAGAATCCCTTGCCTGGTAGGTGAAAGTGCCAAGCCCCACGGCTTTAGGCAGAGGGGGGAGGTATGTGGCAGGGCTAAGGGTCGTGTAATTGATGGGAGATATGTGTCTCATAAATGACTTATCTCCATAATGTAAGGCAGAAGTAAAGCCTACCAGATATTGTTATTGTTTTTGTTTGAAGGACCTGTGGTGAGGTCACAGTCATGTGACCAGTCAGCTGCTGGGAACGTGGGTGTGGCTACAGCCTTATAATGTGACCTGCTCCTGAACCAGGGAGCTGTATGTGGGGAGGACTACACCTCCCAGCATGTGCTGAGACTCGCGGTCTGAGTCTGCAACCACGAAGGTTTATGTTTTGTTTGCCTAAGCCTAGAGGCTATTTTTGGTGATACGCTGTTTTATGGTTTATGACAGAAATAAACCTCATGAACTTTGGAAGAACCGGTCTCCTGATTGTCTCCCGCTGCACCTGAGCGAGTCACATCCCCACATCTGTGATAGATTTTCGAAGATGGTCCATCTTGTACCACTCCCAACAACAGATGGTTCGGTTACATGGGATTCCTGAGAACATTGTGTCCGACAGACGAGTCCAGTTTGTTTCCAGATTCTGGAAAGCCTTTTGTTCCAATCTGGAAATTCAGTTATCTTTCTCCTCCGCATTTCATCCCCAGACCAATGGACAGACTGAGAGAACAAACCAGACCTTGGAGTCTTATTTGAGATGTTTTATATCTGCTGATCAGGATGATTGGGTCTCATTTTTGCCCTTTGTCGAATTCGCACTGAACAATAGAGCTAGTTCTGCCACTTTGATGTCACCCTTTTTCTGTAATTTTGGGTTTCATCCTCGATTCTCTTCAGGGCAAGTGGAATCTTCGTCCTGCCCAGGTGTGGACACTGTGGTTAAGAGAATGCAGCAGATATGGGACCAAGTGGTGGATAAGTTGTCACTCTCCCAGGAAAAGGCCTAGCGATTTTCCAACCGTCATAGGACCATTGGTCCCCGGTTTAGTGGGTGATATGGTTTGGTTGTCGTCTAAGAATATTCCTATGAAGGTTGCATCTCCTAAATTTAAGCCAAGATTTATTGGTCCTTATAAGATTTTGGAAATTCTTAATCCTGTTTCGTTTCGATTGGCTCTTCCAGTTACGTTCAAGATCCATAACGTATTTCACAAATCTCTGTTGAAGAGGTTTGTTGAGCCAGTGGTTCCTATGGCAGCACCTCCTGACCCTGTGTTGGTCGAAGGCAATGTGGAATATGAGGTAGAGAAAATATTGGATTCTCGTTTGGTTAGACGGAAACTCCAGTATTTGGTCAAATGGAGGGGTTATGGTCAGGAGGATAATTCTTGGGTCTCTGCCTCCGATATTCATGCCAATAGATTGGTTCGTGCTTTTCACCGGGCCCATCCTGATTGGCCTGGTGGTGTGGATGAGGGTTCGGTGACCCCTCCTCAAGGGGGGGGTACTGTTGTGAGTTCATTCTCTGGTTCACCAGTTGTGAGTTCCCCTTCTGGACTCCCTCTGGTGGTGACGGGAGGTGGTGCGGCTGGTTTGATCGGTGGAGATCTGCCACCTGAGAATGAGGATGACGATTGGATGTCAGGATTCTCAGATTGGATTTAAGACAGCCGACGCCCTATTCAGTTGCTGGTGATTCCTTCTGGCTTGTCAGCTCTTGGTTTTCAGCTCTGTTCCAGTCATCTAAAGCTAAGTTTTTCTGCTAATGTTCACACTTGATTTTGTTGGTCTATTCAGTCTTTTGTGTGGTCTGCCAGCCCCGGCTGGGGGCTGACCTGAATTTCCACTCTTATTTATCAGTATTTTGCCAATTGGCTTTTTGTCCCTTACTAGTTCGGTCTCTTTTAGCTCTGTCTCAGAATATTTCAGAGTGCTGATATAGTGGGAGAAGTCTAGTGACTTCAGGGTTAATTTTGCTATCAGAAGTGTTGGACATTATTTTTGTAGGGTTTTTTGCATGTTGCAGATAGTGTCTTCCCTTTCCTTTCCTGTCTAGTTAGTTTGGGCCCCATCATTTGCTCAGCCTATTTTCCTGCCTGTGTTTGTGCCTTCATCTTGTTTCACCGTCAATACATGTGTGGGGGCTATCTATTCCTTTGGGGTCTGCTCTGGGGCAGTTAGTTTTCCCTTTTCTTGCTTTAGGCTTATGTAGTCCTCCGGCCGTGACGAGGCGTCTAGGTTCATCGTAGGCACGCTCCACGGCTACTGCTAGATGTGTGGTAAGATCAGGGATCTGCAATCTGCATAGTTACCAACCACTCTGGTTTTCTGTGGCTTAGCTTGTTTTGCTTTTTTCTCCTCGGTGACCCATTCATAACACTTCTCCCTTCCCAGCCCCTCATTATCCCCCATACTTCTTCAAATAGCCTCTCATCATCACCCCCTTCCTCACACAGCCCACTCATCATCATGCCCCTTCCCTGCACAGCACCTCATCCCACTTCCCTACACAGCCCCTCATCCTCCTTCCCTGCACAGCCCCTCATCATCCCCCTTTCCTGCACAGCACTTCATCATCATCCCCCTTCCCTGCACAGCCCTTCATCATCATTCCCCTTCCCTGCACAGCCCCTCATCATCATCGCCCTTCCCTGCACAGCCCCTCATTACCCCCCTCTTCGCATAGCTCATCATCATCCCCCTTCCTCACACAGCCCCCTCATTAGCATGACCCTTCCCCGTACAGCCTCTCATCATCATCCACTTCCCTACTCAGCCCTTCATCATCATCCCCTTTCACTGCACAGCCCTTCAACACTCCCCTTTCCTGCACAGCCCCTCATCATCATCCCCCTTCCCTTCACAGCACCTCATCCCACTTCCCTGCACAGCCCCTCATCCTCCTTCCCTGCACAGCCCCTCATCATCCCCCTTTCCTGCACAGCCCCTCATTATCATCCCTCTTTCCCGCACAGCCCCTCATCATCATCCCACTTTCCAGCACAGACCCTCATCATTATACCCCATACTTCTTCGAATAGCCCCTCATCATCACCCCCTACCTCACACAGCCCACTCATCATCATGCCCTTATCCCGCACAGGCCTTCATCATCATCCCCCTTCCCTGCACAGCCCCTCATTATCCCCCTTCATTGCATAGCCTCTCATCATCATTCCCTTCCTCACACAGCCCCCTCAACATCATGCTCCTTCCCCACACAGCCCCTCATCATCTCCCTTCACCGCAGTCCCTCATCGTCCCCCTTCTCCACACAGCCCCTTATCATCCCCCTTCCCCCACACAGCCCCTCATCATCCTCCTTCCCTGCACAGCCCCTCATTATCCCCCTTTCCCGCACAGCCCCTCATCACCATCCCCCTTCTCAGCCCCCATTATGCCCCCATACTTCTTTGCATAGCCCCTCATCATCATCCCAGTCCTCATACAGCCCACTCATCATCATGCCCCTTCCCCGCACAGCCTCTCATCATCATCCCCCTTTCCTGCACAGCCTCTGATATCATCCCCCTTTCCTGCACAGCCCCTCATCATCGTCCCACTTTCACACACAGCCTCTCATCATCATCCCCCTTCCTAGCCCCCATTATGACCCCATACTTCTTTGCATAGCCCCTCATCATCATCCCCTTCCTCACACAGCCCGCTCATCATCATGCCCCTTCCCCGCACAGCCCCTCATCATCATCCCCCTTCCCTGCTCAGCCCCTCATTACCCCCTCTTCGCATAGCTCATGTCAGGAACACCGCACTGCACTTGCTCAC
Organism: Dendrobates tinctorius; assembly: GCF_039654945.1. Classification (NCBI taxonomy): domain Eukaryota; kingdom Metazoa; phylum Chordata; class Amphibia; order Anura; family Dendrobatidae; genus Dendrobates; species Dendrobates tinctorius. The sequence continues at coordinate 4,525,104 of NW_027361848.1, forward strand.
TGAGCCAGGGCGCGTGTCCTGAGTACAAAGACTGTGCACAAAGATACCTGCGGAGCGAGCAGCAGTGGTGACAATGCATGCTCCAGGACCTGAATCACGTGACTGCTGGGGGCGTGGCCTGAGCTCCACAGAGCTAGGAGCTGCAGGGAAACTCCTAGAAGGGTAACTACAGGACAATGTTACCAAGGAGCATAGACAGAGACAGACACCAGATCAAGCCGGGTCAAAGCACGAGATAGCAGGACAGTACCAAAGGGCTTAGACAGAAAGAATAGTCAGGACGTAGCAATAGATCAGAAAACCAGAACAGGTATTAGACAGTACAATAGGGGTAAACTGTAACGGAGTAACGATAGCCAAGCCAGGAGGTCAGAACCAGAAAAGACAATGGTACCAACAACGAGAGACGGAGTAAAGAGTGAAGGAACAAGCTGGGTCATACACGGGAAGCAAACAAACAATGCAGAGTACACACACACCAGGGGTCAGACACACCAGAATAGCAGTATAACTGACAGAGAATGCCAGTATGGAGTGAGCATAAATACCCCTCCCAGATCCAAAGAGAGGCCGGCAATGTTAACCCTGTCAGAACAGGACATTAACCATGTCCTAACCATGACAGCTCATCATCGTCCTCCTTCCTCACACAGCCCCCTCATTAGCATGACCCTTCCCCGTACAGCCCCTCATCATCATCCCATTCCCTGCTCAGCCCTTCATCATCATCCCCCTTCACTGCACAGCCCTTCATCATCATTCCCCTTCCCTGCACAGCCCCTCATCATCATCCCACTTTCCAGCACAGCCCCTCATCATTATCCCCCATACTTCTTCGAATAGCCCCTCATCATCACCCCCTACCTCACACAGCCCACTCATCATCATGCCCTTATCCCGCACAGGCCTTCATCATCATCCCCCTTCCCTGCACAGCCCCTCATTATCCCTCCTTCATTGCATAGCCTCTCATCATCATTCCCTTCCTCACACAGCCCCCTCAACATCATGCTCCTTCCCCACACAGCCCCTCATCATCTCCCTTCACCGCAGTCCCTCATCATCCCCCTTCTCCACACATACCCTTATCATCCTCATTCCCCCACACAGCCCCTCATCATCCTCCTTCCCTGCACAGCCCCTAATTATCCCCCTTTCCCGCACAGCCCCTCATCACCATCCCCCTTCTCAGCCCCCATTATGCCCCCATACTTCTTTGCATAGCCCCTCATCATCATCCCAGTCCTCATACAGCCCACTCATCATCATGCCCCTTCCCCGCACAGCCTCTCATCATCATCCCCCTTTCCTGCACAGCCTCTGATATCATCCCCCTTTCCTGCACAGCCCCTCATCATCGTCCCACTTTCACGCACAGCCTCTCATCATCATCCCCCTTCCTAGCCCCAATTATGACCCCATACTTCTTTGCATAGCCCCTCATCATCATCCCCTTCCTCACACAGCCCGCTCATTATCTTGCCCCTTCCCCGCACAGCCCCTCATCATCCCCCTTCCATGCACAGCCCATTACCTCCCTCTTCGCATAGCTCATCATCATCCCCCTTCCTCACACAGCCCCCTCATTAGCATGACCCTTCCCCGTACAGCCCCTCATCATCATCCCATTCCCTGCTCAGCCCTTCATCATCATCCCCCTTCACTGCACAGCCCTTCATCATCATTCCCCTTCCCTGCACAGCCCCTCATCATCAACCCCCTTCCCTTCACAGCACCTCATCCCACTTCCCTGCACAGCCCCTCATTCTCCTTCCCTGCACAGCCCCTCATAATCCACCTTTCCTGCACAGCCCTTCATCATCATCCCCCTTCCCTGCACAGCCCTTCATCATCATTCCCCTTCCCTGCACAGCCCCTCGTCATCATTCCCCTTCCCTGCACAACCCCTCATCATCATCCCCCTTCCCTGCACAGCCCCTCATCACCATCCCCCTTCCCAGCCCCCATTATGCCCCCATACTTCTTTGCATAGCCTCTCATCATCATCCCCTTCCTCACACAGCCACCTCAACATCATGCTCCATCCCCACACAGCCCCTCATCATCATCCCCCTTTCCTGCACAGCCTCTGATTATCATCCCCCTTTCCTGCACAGCCCCTCATTATCGTCCCACTTTTGCGCACAGCCTCCCATCATCCCCCTTCCCAGCCCCCATTATTCCCCCATACTTCTTTGCATAGCCCCTCATTATCCCCCTTCCTCACACAGCCCCCTTTTTAGCATGCCCCTTCCCCGCATCATCATCCCCCTTCCCTGCACAGCACCTTACTCCCCTTCCCTGCACAGCCCCTCATCCTCCGTCCCTGCCCATCCCCTCATCATCATCCCCCTTTCCCGCACAGCCCCTCATCATCCCCCTTTCCAGCACAGCCCCTCATCATCTTCCCTGTTGTGAGTTCATTCTCTGTGATAGATTTTCGAAGATGGTCCATCTTGTACCACTCCCAAAGTTGCCATCTTCTGCTGAGTTGGTGCCCTTGTTTTTACAACAGGTGGTTCGGTTACATGGGATTCCTGAGAACATTGTGTCCGACAGACGAGTCCAGTTTGTTTCCAGATTCTGGAAAGCCTTTTGTTCCAATCTGGAAATTCAGTTATCTTTCTCCTCCGCATTTCATCCGCAGACCAATGGACAGACTGAGAGAACAAACCAGACCTTGGAGTCTTATTTGAGATGTTTTATATCTGCTGATCAGGATGATTGGGTCTCATTTTTGCCCTTGGCCGAATTCGCACTGAACAATAGAGCTAGTTCTGCCACTTTGATGTCACCCTTTTTCTGTAATTTTGGGTTTCATCCTCGATTCTCTTCAGGGCAAGTGGAATCTTCGTCCTGCCCAGGTGTGGACACTGTGGTTAAGAGAATGCAGCAGATATGGGACCAAGTGGTGGATAAGTTGTCACTCTCCCAGGAAAAGGCCTAGCGATTTTCCAACCGTCATAGGACCATTGGTCCCCGGTTTAGTGGGTGATATGGTTTGTTTGTCGTCTAAGAATATTCCTATGAAGGTTGCATCTCCTAAATTTAAGCCAAGATTTATTGGTCCTTATAAGATTTTGGAAATTCTTAATCCTGTTTCGTTTCGATTGGCTCTTCCAGTTACGTTCAAGATCCATAACGTATTTCACAAATCTCTGTTGAAGAGGTTTGTTGAGCCAGTGGTTCCTATGGCAGCACCTCCTGACCCTGTGTTGGTCGAAGGCAATGTGGAATATGAGGTAGAGAAAATATTGGATTCTCGTTTGGTTAGACGGAAACTCCAGTATTTGGTCAAATGGATGGGTTATGGTCAGGAGGATAATTCTTGGGTCTCTGCCTCCGATATTCATGCCAATAGATTGGTTCGTGCTTTTCACCGGGCCCATCCTGATTGGCCTGGTGGCGTGGATGAGGGTTCGGTGACCCCTCCTCAAGGGGGGGTACTGTTGTGAGTTCATTCTTTGGTTCACCAGTTGTGAGTTCCCCTTCTGGACTCCCTCTGGTGGTGACGGAGGGTGGTGCGGCTGGTTTGATCGGTGGAGATCTGCCACCTGAGAATGAGGATGACGATTGGATCTCAGGATTCTCAGATTGGATTTAAGACAGCCGACGCCCTATTCAGTTGCTGGTGATTCCTTCTGGCTTGTCAGCTCTTGGTTTTCAGCTCTGTTCCAGTCATCCAAAGCTAAGTTTTTCTGCTAATGTTCACACTTGATTTTGTTGGTCTATTCAGTTTTTTGTGTGGTCTGCCAGCCCCGGCTGGGGGCTGACCTGAATTTCCACTCTTATTTATCAGTATTTTGCCAATTGGCTTTTTGTCCCTTACTAGTTCGGTCTCTTTTAGCTCTGTCTCAGAATATTTCAGAGTGCTGATATAGTGGGAGAAGTCTAGTGACTTCAGGGTTAATTTTGCCATCAGAAGTGTTGGACATTATTTTTGTAGGGTTTTTTGCATGTTGCAGATAGTGTCTTCCCTTTCCTTTCCTGTCTAGTTAGTTTGGGCCCCATCATTTGCTCAGCCTATTTTCCTGCCTGTGTTTGTGCCTTCATCTTGTTTCACCGTCAATACATGTGGGGGGCTATCTATTCCTTTGGGGTCTACTCTGGGGCAGTTAGTTTTCCCTTTTCTTGCTTTAGGCTTATGTAGTCCTCTGGCCGTGACGAGGCGTCTAGGTTCATCGTAGGCACGCTCCACGGCTACTGCTAGATGTGTGGTAAGATCAGGGATCTGCAATCTGCATAGTTACCAACCACTCTGGTTTTCTGTGGCTTAGCTTGTTTTGCTTTTTTCTCCTCGGTGACCCATTCATAACACTTCCCCCTTCCCAGCCCCTCATTATCCCGCATACTTCTTCAAATAGCCTCTCATCATCACCCCCTTCCTCACACAGCCCACTCATCATCATGCCCCTTCCCTGCACAGCACCTCATCCCACTTCCCTGCACAGCTCCTCATCCTCCTTCCCTGCACAGCCCCTCATCATCCCCTTTCCTGCACAGCCCTTCATCATCATCCCCCTTCCCTGCACAGCCCTTCATCATCATTCCCCTTCCCTGCACAGCCCCTCATCATCATCCCCCTTCCCTGCACAGCCCCTCATCATCATCCCCCTTCCCTGCACAGCCCCTCATTACCCCCCTCTTCGCATAGCTCATCATCCCCCTTCCTCACACAGCCCCCTCATTAGCATGACCCTTCCCCGTACAGCCTCTCATCATCATCCACTTCCCTGCTCAGCCCTTCATCATCATCCCCTTTCACTGCACAGCCCTTCATCATTCCCCTTTCCTGCACAGCCCCTCATCATCATCCCCCTTCCCTTCAAAGCACCTCATCCCACTTCCCTGCAGAGCCCCTCATCCTCCTTCCCTGCACAGCCCCTCATCATCCCCCTTTCCTGCACAGCCCTTCATCATCATCCTCCTTCCCTGCACAGCCCCTCATCATCATTCCCCTTCCCTGCACAGCCCCTCATCATCATCCCCCTTCCCAGCACAGCACCTCATCCCACTTTCCGGCACAGCCCCTCATCCTCCTTCCCTGCACAGCCCCTCATCATCCCCCTTTCCTGCACAGCCCCTCATTATCATCCCCCTTTCCCGCACAGCCCCTCATCATCATCCCACTTTCCAGCACAGCCCCTCATCATTATCCCCCATACTTCTTCGAATAGCCCCTCATCATCACCCCCTACCTCACACAGCCCACTCAACATCATGCTCCTTCCCCACACAGCCCCTCATCATCTCCCTTCACCGCAGTCCCTCATCATCCCCCTTCTCCACACAGCCCCTTATCATCCCCCTTCCCCCACACAGCCCCTCATCATCCTCCTTCCCTGCACAGCCCCTCATTATCCCCCTTTCCCGCATAGCCCCTCATCACCATCCCCCTTCTCAGCCCCCATTATGCCCCCATACTTCTTTGCATAGCCCCTCATCATCATCCCAGTCCTCATACAGCCCACTCATCATCATGCCCCTTCCCCGCACAGCCTCTCATCATTATCCCCCTTTCCTGCACAGCCTCTGATATCATCCCCCTTTCCTGCACAGCCCCTCATCATCGTCCCACTTTCACGCACAGCCTCTCATCATCATCCCCCTTCCTAGCCCCCATTATGACCCCATACTTCTTTGCATAGCCCCTCATCATCATCCCCTTCCTCACACAGCCCGCTCATCATCATGCCCCTTCCCCGAACAGCCCCTCATCATCATCCCCCTTCCCTGCACAGCCCCTCATTACCCCCTCTTCGCATAGCTCATCATCGTCCTCCTTCCTCACACAGCCCCCTCATTAGCATGACCCTTCCCCGTACAGCCCCTCATCATCATCCCATTCCCTGCTCAGCCCTTCATCATCATCCCCCTTCACTGCACAGCCCTTCATCATCATTCACCTTCCCTGCACAGCCCCTCATCATCATCCCACTTTCCAGTACAGCCCCTCATCATTATCCCCCATACTTCTTCGAATAGCCCCTCATCATCACCCCCTACCTCACACAGCCCACTCATCATCATGCCCTTATCCCGCACAGGCCTTCATCATCATCCCCCTTCCCTGCACAGCCCCTCATTATCCCCCCTTCATTGCATAGCCTCTCATCATCATTCCCTTCCTCACACAGCCCCCTCAACATCATGCTCCTTTCCCACACAGCCCCTCATCATCTCCCTTCACCGCAGTCCCTCATCATCCCCCTTCTCCACACAGCCCCTTATCATCCTCCTTCCCTGCACAGCCCCTCATTATCCCCCTTTCCCGCACAGCCCCTCATCACCATCCCCCTTCTCAGCCCCCATTATGCCCCCATACTTCTTTGCATAGCCCCTCATCATCATCCCAATCCTCATACAGCCCACTCATCATCATCCCCCTTTCCTGCACAGCCTCTGATATCATCCCCCTTTCCTGCACAGCCCCTCATCATTGTCCCACTTTCACGCACAGCCTCTCATCATCATCCCCCTTCCTAGCCCCCATTATGACCCCATACTTCTTTGCATAGCCCCTCATCATCATCCCCTTCCTCACACAGCCCCCTCAACATCATGCTCCTTCCCCACACAGCCCCTCATCATCTCCCTTCACCGCAGTCCCTCATCATCCCCCTTCTCCACACAGCCCCTTATCATCCCCCTTCCCCCACACAGCCCCTCTTCATCCTCCTTCCCTGCACAGCCCCTCATTATCCCCCTTTCCCGCACAGCCCCTCATCACCATCCCCCTTCTCAGCCCCCATTATGCCCCCATACTTCTTTGCATAGCCCCTCATCATCATCCCAGTCCTCATACAGCCCACTCATCATCATGCCCCTTCCCCGCACAGCCTCTCATCATCATCCCCCTTTCCTGCACAGCCTCTGATATCATCCCCCTTTCCTGCACAGCCCCTCATCATCGTCCCACTTTCACGCACAGCCTCTCATCATCATCCCCCTTCCTAGCCCCCATTATGACCCCATACTTCTTTGCATAGCCCCTCATCATCATCCCCTTCCTCACACAGCCCGCTCATCATCATGCCCCTTCCTCGCACAGCCCCTCATCATCCCCCTTCCATGCACAGCCCATTACCTCCCTCTTCGCATAGCTCATCATCATCCCCCTTCCTCACACAGCCCCCTCATTAGCATGACCCTTCCCCGTACAGCCCCTCATCATCATCCCATTCCCTGCTCAGCCCTTCATCATCATCCACCTTCACTGCACAGCCCTTCATCATCATTCCCCTTCCCTGCACAGCCCCTCATCATCATCCCCCTTCCCTTCACAGCACCTCATCCCACTTCCCTGCATAGCCCCTCATCCTCCTTCCCTGCAGAGCCCCTCATCATCCCCCTTTCCTGCACAGCCCTTCATCATCATCCCCCTTCCCTGCACAGCCCTTCATCATCATTCCCCTTCCCTGCACAGCCCCTCATCATCATTGCCCTTCCCTGCACAACCCCTCATCATCATCCCCCTTCCCTGCACAGCACCTCATCCCACTACCCGGCACAGCCACTCATCCTCCTTCCCTGCACAGCCCCTCATCATCCCCTTTTCCTGCACAGCCCCTCATTATCATCCTCCTTTCCCGCACAGCCCCTCATCATCATCCCACTTTCCAGCACAGCCCCTCATCATCCCCCTTCCCAGCCCCTCATTATCCCCCATACTTCTTCGAACAGCCTCTCATCATCACCCCCTTCCTCACACAGCCAACTCATCATCATGCCCCTATCCTGCACAGGCCTTCATCATCATCCCCCTTCCCTTCACAGCCCCTCAAAATCCCTTTTTTGCATAGCCTCTCATCATTCCCTTCCTCACACAGCCCCCTCAACATCATGCTCCTTCTCCACACAGCCCCTCATCATCTCCCTTCACTGCAATCCCTCATCATCCCCCTTCTCCACACAGCACCTCATCATCCCCCTTCCCCCACACAGCCCATCATCATCCTCCTTCCCTGCACAGCCCCTCATCATCTCCCTTCACTGCAATCCATCATCATCCCCCTTCTCCACACAGCACCTCATCATCCCCCTTCCCCCACACAGCCCCTCATCATCATCCCCTTCCCTGCACAGCCCCTCATTATCCTCCTTTCCCGCACAGCCCCTCATCACCATCCCCCTTCCCAGCCCCCATTCTTCTTTGCATAGCCCCTAATACATATTGGGGGCTGTCTATTGCTTTGGGGTCTGCTCTGGGGCAGTTTAGATTTCCCCTTTCTTTCTTTAGGCTTATTTAGCTCTCTCCGACTGTGACGAGGTGTCTAGGATCACCGTAGGAACACTCCACGGTTACTAAATAGAAAAAACACAGCACTCAGTGTGGCGGGAGGTGAACAAGTCGGGTATCCAGCCAACTAACAATGTAGTACAAAAACTTGGCACTCAAAAGAAAAATTGATTTGACAGTTCCTTTATTGTAAAAGGCATCCAGTTAAATATACTTCTTTTACTTCTTTAAACGTTTTCGGTCATACAATTGACCTTCATCAGAAACTAAATTTTTTCACAGTTGGTTTTAACTAGAATGAGTTTACAAGAAGACAAGACAGTATGGTTAGTGAACAAATAAGTATATAACAAATATCTGAGCAACAGGATGCTGATAATGACCGTATGAACATCATGTAAAGTCTAGACGAAAGGTCGATGACTAGATAAATACTGAAATAGCGAATCCTTAGACAAGGTTCAAGTGAGCTTAGTGAAACTCTACAGGTTCCATGGGCAGTGATAGAGAGTCCTTGCTGTGATGGTATGTAAGGAACATATGTCAAAGACGTGCCCTAGGAGGTTGAAAACAAACAACAAGTGTGACACTGGTAAATGAAGGATACAGTGAGATTCGTGGTCGGCTGGTGCTACTGGATGTGCAATACCACATGAAAAGTAATAGCCGACTGGAATGAGTGCCAAGACAGGTACCTGAGAGGAACTGTAATGGAAAATTCCATATATTATTATTAAAGAACCGCTGTCATAAGTAGGCACCATATACTGGGCACGTCCGGCTATTCGATGGTAACCTATCACCTACCTACCACACTACTCCTATTAATTATCTAACTTCGTAGTGATTTTTTTTTTTTGTACTCCACGGTTACTGTTAGTTGTGTGAATAGAATCAGGGGTCTGCAATCCGTTAGCTACCAAGCTCTCCGGTTTTCTGGACTTAGCTTGCATTTTTGTTTTTTCCTCCTCGGGTGACTCATTCATAACAGCCCCCTCATTAGCATGACTCTTCCCCGTACAGCCCTTCATCATCATCCCCCTTCCCTGCACAGCCCTTCATCATCATCCCCCTTCCCTTCACAGCACCTCATCCCACTTCCCTGCAGAGTTCCTCATCCTCCTCCCCTGCACAGCCCTTCATCATCCCCTTTCCTGCACAGCCTTTCATCATCATCCCTCTTCCCTGCACAGCCCCTCATCCTCCTTCTCTGCACATCCCCTCATCTCCCTTTCCTGCACAGCCCCTCATTATCATCCCCCTTTCCCGCACAGCCCTTCATCATTATTCCCCTTCCCTGCACAGCCCCTCATCATCATCCCCCTTCCCTTCACAGCACCTCATCCCACTTCCCTGCAGAGTTCCTCATCCTCCTCCCCTGCACAGCCCTTCATCATCCCCTTTCCTGCACAGCCCTTCATCATCATCCCCCTTCCCTACACAGCCCTTCATCATCATCCCCCTTCCCTGCACAGCCCTTCATCCTCCTTCCCTGCACAGCCCCTCATCATCCCTCTTTCCTGCACAGCCCCTCATTATCATCCCCCTTTCCCACACAGCCCCTCATCATCGTCCCACTTTCGCGCACAGCCTCTCATCATCATCCCCCTTCCCAGCCCCCATTATTCTTCGAATAGCCCCTCATCATCAACCCCTTCCTCACACAGCCCACTAGTCATCACGCCCCTTTCCCCGCACAGGCCTTCATCATCATTCCCCTTCCCTGCTCAGCCCCTCATTACCCCCTTTTTCGCATAGCACCGCATCATCCCTCTTCCTCACAGCCCCCTCATCATCATCATCCCCCTTCCACGCACAGCCCCTCATCATCCCGCTTTCCTGCATAGCCCCTCATCATAATCCCCCTTCCACGCACAGCCCCTCATCATCATGTCTATCTTCGCTGCACAACCCCTCAACATTCCTCTTACTTTCTTTCCCCTGAAGCCACAGTTCGGGTAGATGCTAGACTGTATGGGCTTCTTCCAGGTGTACAGTCTAGCATCTTCAGTAGGGAGCCGGGCGGCTAGACTGTATGGGCTGCAGTCAGGACCTGGGAGGAGCCCACACTCTAGGGTAGATGCTAGAGAATACAGGCTGCTTGCAGGTTATGACTTCACTTCCGGGGCGTATTCATCTACTGTTAGGGGCGTGTCCTTAGGGGCGTGTCCTTTATTCAGCGCGCCAGGGAAGCAGCCAGAAGCGCGCCAGGGAAGCAGCCGCAGCCACGCACCAACCCAGGCACCGGAGACCCACACTCAACCCAGGCACCGGAGACCCACACTCCATGGACCCTAGGCACCAGAGACCCAGGCCTCATAGATACAGAGACACGTTAGTAGGCTGCAGGCATGCAGTTGTGTGATGATGATGATGATGATGATGTGAGGCTGCACGCTAGAGGGTTTTGGAGGCTGCACGGTGGAGGCTCGGATGATGATGATGATGGGAGGCTGCACAGTGGAGGCTGGGATGATGATGATCATGATGGGAGGCTGCACAGTGGAGGCCGGGATGATGATGATGGGAGGCTGCACAGTGGAGGCTGGGATGATTTTGATGGAAGGCTGCACAGTGGAGGCTGGGATGATTTTGATGGGAGGCTGCACAGTGGAGGCTGGGATGATTTTGATGGGAGGCTGCACAGTGGAGGCTGGGATGATTTTGATGGGAGGCTGCACAGTGGAGGCTGGGATGATTTTGATGGGAGGCTGCACAGTGGAGGCTGGGATGATTTTGATGGGAGGCTGCACAGTGGAGGCTGGGATGATGGGAGGCTGCACAGCGGAGGCTGGGATGATGATGGGAGGCTGCACAGTGGAGGCAGGGATGATGATGATCATGATGGGAGGCTGCACAGTGGAGGCCGGGATGATGATGATGGGAGGCTGCACAGTGGAGGCTGGGATGATGATGATCATGATGGGAGGCTGCACAGTGGAGGCTGGGATGATTTTGATGGGAGGCTGCACAGTGGAGGCTGGGATGATTTTGATGGGAGGCTGCACAGTGGAGGCTGGGATGATCATGGGAGGCTGCACAGTGGAGGCTGGGATGATCATGGGAGGCTGCACAGTGGAGGCTGGGATGATCATGGGAGGCTGCACAGTGGAGGCTATGATGTTGGGAGGCTGCACAGTGGAGGCTATGATGATGGGAGGCTGCACAGTTGGGGCTGGGAGATGGGAGGCTGCACAGTGGAGGCTGGGATGATGATGGGAGGCTGCACAGTGGAGGCTATGATGATGATGGGAGGCTGCACAGTGGAGGCCATAATGATGATGGGAGGCTGCACAGTTGGGGCTGGGATGATGATGGGAGGCTGCACAGTGGAGGCTGGGATGATGATGATGGGAGGCTGCACAGTGGAGGCTGGGATGATGATGATGGGAGGCTGCACAGTGGAGGCTGGGATGATGATGATGGGAGGCTGCACAGTGGAGGCTGGGATGATGATGATGATGGGAGGCTGCACGGTGGAGGCTCGGAGGATGATGGGAGGCTGCACAGTGGAGGCTGGGATGATGATGATCATGATGGGAGGCTGCACAGTGGAGGCCGGGATGATGATGATGGGAGGCTGCACAGTGGAGGCTGGGATGATTTTGATGGGAGGCTGCACAGTGGAGGCTGGGGTGATGATGGGAGGCTGCACAGTGGAGGCTGGGATGATGATGATGGGAGGCTGGCTGCCAGGAGGATGGATGGGGGGAGTGGAAGGAGGCTGCCGGGATGTCAGTTTTTGTGTTTACTGCATGCAATTGGCTACATGTAAGGCCGGCTTCACACCATGGTTTTTAGGATCCGGGGCTGTCTGATGTGAATCGGACAGCCCTGAATCCGATTTGGCCCCTATTGTATCCCTATGAGGCTGGATGGCAGCTACTTGCTATCTGTTTTGCTGTGTGTCCGGCTGGATCTGGGGGATATGGTTTTTTGCCCCGGGCAAAAATTGATCAAAACCGGATCTCGTGCGATCCAGCACCCAATAACATGGGAGTCTATGGGTACCGCATCGCTCCGGAACTTTCAAAAAATCGGGCCGGTTCCTGGGTGCTGAACGAGCGGCGGCTTTGAAAGTCAAGCCGCGCTTGTTCAACACCTGGACAGCGCAGCTGATAGAGCCGCCGGCTGAAATTTCAGCATTTGGACAGCGGCAGGAGCGCGCACTAATGATTCCAGCAGAAAACCGTATCGGACGGGTTCTGTTTCTCCGGGCCTGTCGGGTTCTGTCCGTTGCAACCTGCAAAACACAGGAGGGCGCCACCGCTTCCTAAGTGCATGCACAAACCCAACGCACTTAGAGTGCCGCCATCTTTGCATACCCAAGTGTTCAAAGACTGCAGCAATGTCAGTAAGGCTACTGTATGTGCTGACAGGAGTGCATTTGCTAGTCATTTTTCCAGCGTATACATTGCTTTCGTGCGTGCACACTTATGCGGTCACTATCTGGAGGGTAGGGAGGCAGCATATACCGGGAAGAGCACAGAAGTGGCCAGAAACAGCACACAGGAAGGGGGCAAAGACATCTCAAGAGAGGCCACGGGGGACACGAGAAAAAGCATAACATACGACCTCACGCAAGGTAAGTGCATGGAGCAAATGGCTGCCGGCCACAGCGTCCCCATCACTGCCCTCCCAGTGCTGTAGCATTGGGCACCCACTGTGTGTGTGTGTGTGTGTGCATATGTGTGTACTGTAATCATACAAATTCCTAAAATGCTGTATTTCTTTTTTTTTTTCTAGACAATACAATGGCACAAATAGATTCAAAATCTGAGTCACTATTTATAGATGTCCACTGCACTGTTCCATCCGCTGATATGGTATAGTATCCTCAGTCCTCTAATTATGGATAAACAGTAACAACACATTTTAAAGTTATAACTTCAAGTGTGAATATATGATACTATAAGACGCACCTAGGTTTTATAATAGGAATATTGTTGTTGTCAAGTCAAAACTGTGGTTGTGATGCTCTGTTTTGGGGGTGGTCTGCTGACACTTTGGGGGGGTAATGTCCACTTATTGTGCACTAATATGCCCCATCCTAGTGTCTAAATGTTTACAAATGCTTGTATTGTGTTTTCCTGTTCTCAGTAGAATACATAGTGAATTCACATAACACTGCATGAACCAGTCTACAATCAAGATCTGTAAATGTATATATAAAGTGCTATTAATTGCATGGAGGGTGTAAACATGATACAAGGGAGCAGATTTTTAGGGCAAAATAGCGTAAGATATAAGTAAGGTGGGGTTATACAAAGCGCTAAAGCAATTCTCTCTTTAGTGCATGCTGAAAGCTGGGGTACTGTAAATCAGTCAATGTGTACTGAGTAGTGAAGGACATACAATTAGCACAGCTACAGACACGTGTGTCGGTGATAGAGATGGGAAGGAAATGTAGGGCGGTGAAGAACTTTTGTGAAGACAGGTAAGTGATAACTGACATGTAGCACAGCGCAGATCTGTTAACATGACGGGTAGGTTATCTATAGAGATTAGAAGGAGATGTAAGGGCACTGTCTCACTAAACGACGTACCAGCGATTCCGACCACGATATGACCTGGTCAGGATCGCTGGTGCGTCGCTACATGGTCGTTGGTGAGCTGTCAATCAGGCAGATCTCACCAGCCACCAGCCTGCAGCCACTCTTGGAAATGATGCTGCGCTTGGTAACCAAGGTAAATATCGGGTAACTAAGCAAAATGCTTTGATTGGTTACCCGATATTTACCCTAGTTACCAGCGCACATCGCTTAGCGCTGGCTCCCTGCACTCATAGCCAGGGTACACATCGGGTTACCAAGCAAAGCGCTTCGCTTATTTACCCGATGTGTACCTTGGTTACCATCGTCCGCAGCTTCCAGACGCCAGCTCCATGCTCCCTGCACATTCAGATCGTTGCTCTCTCGCTGTCAAACACAGCGATGTGTGCTTCACAGTGGGAGAGCAATGAGCAAAAAATGAACCAGAGCTGGGTGTAACCATCAGCAATTTCACAGCAGGGGCCAGTACGCTGCTCAGTGTCACACACAGCGAGATCGCTAATGAGGTGACTGCTGCGTCACAAAAAACGTGACTCAGCAGCGATCTCGCTATGTGAAAAGTACCCCTAAAGTGATGCAGAACTGTGGAGCGGACGGGTAGGTAATAGACAGAGATAAGGAGATGTAAGGCGGTGCAGAACTGTGTAGAGTACGGGTAGGTTATATACAGAAATGAGATGTAGGCTGGTGCAGATCTGTGGAGATGATAGGTGATACACAGAGAGAAGGAGGAGATTTAGGGTGATGCCGAACTGTGGAAAGGACATGTAAGTAATGAGATGAGATGTAGGGTGATGCAGAACTGTGGAGAGGACGGGTAGGTGATACATGATGGATGAGTTGTACGTGGTGCACAAGTGTGGATAGAGTGGGTGATACTAGGGAGGAGTTGAATATATTTGTTTTGTTAAAGGGAACCTGTCAGGTCGCTCTACCGCTCTATCATATCACTACCTGTCCCTACACCTTCCTATGTAATCCCTAACTATCCCTGTCTGACCTAAAGGAGCCCAATAATGAGTGAGAAAAATAACTTGTATAGTTACGTGTAGTATCCAGTTGGAGACTAAATAGGTGGGCTCTAGGCTCCATTGTTCCCTCCTCGCGCTGTCTCCACATGTCCCGCTGGGCGTCGTCATTCCCCTTTGGCTGTGCCACGTCCTTTTTGAATTGAACTGGCCGCCTCTTCGGATCACGTGATAACCGGGCCGAACTGTCATGTCCGGTCTGGTGCATTGTGGAGCTGATCACGTGGTACAGGCTGTGCTCCAGCGCATGCACAGTGCGCACATTGAAGCCGGCCCATACCACGTGATCAGCCCCACAATGCACCGGACCAGACATGACGGTCCAGCCCGGTTATCACATGATCCGAAGAGGCGGGCAGTTCAAAAAGGACGTGGCACAGCCCAAGGTGAATGTTGACGCCCAGTGGGGCATGTGGACACAGCGCAAGGAGGGGAGAATGGAGCCCGGAGTCTGCCTATCCAGTCTTCAACTGGATACTACATGTAACTCTAAGCTTATTTTTCTCCCTCATTATAGGGCCCCTTTAGCTGAGATAGTGATTTGTTAGAGGGGTAGCATGACCTGACACGTTCCCTTTAAAAAAGCATTTAATAGTGTCACTTATTCATTTTTTTTTCCTCACACTTTGTATAAAATATAGGCATATGGTATACTTTGCATGTGTTTTAATTTAATGTATTTTAGTTTCAATCTATAATAAAATACTTATTCCTCTTCTAAAAATTTTTTTAGGCATTGTCGACTGAACCCAGCGCCCAGCTACAAACGTTTGATTACTTATAGGATGCTCTGCAAGCGATTAAAGAATTCGAGGAGTGTACAACCTCAAATTATGTTGTTGTTGAGAAAAACAAAGATTTTGGCAATGAAGGTAATGTTTAGGTATAGGGTGTGTATATTAAAAAGGAGCTGTCACCCCCCTGGTGCTTTGCAAACTGAAAGCATCCCTGAATACAGCTTGTCTGCTGCATTCAGGAAAGAGCTCCCCCATGTCACTAGCTCCCCTGTACTACGAGAAATACACTTTAGAAAGTTTCCAGATAGTGAGTCCGGAGGGCATTAGTGGTTATGGAGTCCTCGCAGCTCATGGGGCTTCTCCCCGCCTCCGACTTCTCTGTGCCGCTTCCTGTTGCTCTGTGCCCCCTCCTCAACCGGAACAAGTGTGTAAGCGTATGATCTCACGCAGGCGCACAGCAAGACCGTGACGTGAGCTGCCGGATCCTGCTCTTGACAAGTCCTCGCTGAGAAGGAACAGAGAAGCAGGGAGAACCCCATGAGCAACAAGGACTCCATAACCACTAATGCCCTCCGGACTCACTATCTGTAAACTTTCTAAAGGCTATATCTCGGAATACAGGGGGGCTAGAGACATGGGGGACCCCTTACCTGAATGCAGCAGACAAGGTGCATTCAAGGGTGCTTTCAGTTTGCAAAGCACCAGGAGATGACAGGTCCTCTTTAACCTAATTGTGTAAATTTTATTTGAAATTAATTTTTTTTTTTATTTATATAAAATGAGGAATCACCACACTTTTAAACCAAAATTTCGTATGTTTAATATAAATTATTTATATTGCCTTTTCCACAGAAGTTCAATAACACAAAAATAAACTTGAAGGATGAAGGCTGCACTGAATAAAATGAATCCTGACTTCTGCCTTTTGTTTTTGCTGACAGCACTTCTTTTCCTTACTACACTTGCAGGTTTTATACTACTGTGACCTCATTTCTCCGCAAATAACTGTTCCATACTGTTACTTTCCCAATATACTTCTGCTACCCACCCTGCTCCTGTAATTCCATCTCCTAAACTAGGGCTCTGAAACTTAGCAAGGTATATGGGCCGCACATAGATATTCAATTTGGGGTGCCATATTCTTTGTAGGACTAAAGCCTGCTTTACATGTATGAATTTCTCGTGCAATCGCACCTGCCCCCATCGTTTGTGCGGCATGGGCAATTTATTGCCCGTGTCGCACAAAGTCGTAAACACCCGTCACACTTACTTACCTTCCCAACGACCTCGCTGTGGGCGGCGAACATCCACTTCCTGAAGGGGGAGGGACCTCACAGCGATGTCACACAGCGGCCGGCCAATAGTAGCGGAGATGAGCGATGTGTGCTGCCCTGGGAACGATGAACAATCGGCGCACAGAAGGACGTGGGTTTTTTTTTTTATATAAAAAAAAATTAGCGACGTGTCAACGAGCAACGATAAGGTGAGTATTTTTGCTCGTTCACAGTCACTCGTAGCTGTCACATGCTACGATGTATCAAACGATGCCGGATGTGCGTCACTTACGACGTGACCCCACCGACATATCGTTAGATATATCGTAGAGTGTAACGTGCCCTTTAGGCTACTTTCACAATAGCGTTTGTGTCTGCATGCAGAGGGCGTGCAGACGCAAACGCTGCGATACTGATGTGAACGCAGCGGAGAATCTCCGCATGCGTTCACATCAGTATGGTGCCCGGCCAGCCAATCAGCGATCTCTGCGGCGGCCAGGAGGCAGAGACCAGCGACGGAGATTATTATTATTATTTATTTATATAGCACCATTAATTCCATGGTGCTGTACATTAGAAATGGTTACATACAAACTTATAGATATAGTTAACAGTAAACAAATTAACAATGACAGACTGGTACAGATGGGAGAGGACCCTGCCCTTGCGGGCTTACATTCTACCAACATCCCCTCCTCCTGGCCACCGCTGATCTCCTGGGACATCAGCGGCTGCTCCAGCTGATGTCCCAGGGACGGGAGCCACTAATCTTCCGGCGGGGTCAGCGCGGAAGATTTGAATAAACCTGATTTGACAGCTGTTTAAACCTCCTGCGCTGACCCCGCCGGAAGATTAGTGGCTTCCGTCCCCGGGACATCAGCTGGAGCAGCTGCTGATGTCCCAGGAGATCAGCGGCAGCCACCGCAGAGATTTTGAGATCCAGAGCGTTCTCCTGCGCTGTCATGCGGAGGACACTGCTTGTGGGCGCTTGCTAATAAAACAAGCTCCCGTGACCGCACAAAAAAATGCAACAGGCTGCGTTCGGAGGGCGCACAAATTATGTGCATCCGAACGCAGCCATACGCAGGTACCATGCGTTCCCATGTTAAAAATAGGAAGGCAGTGCACATGTGTTTGGCTGCGTTCGGTACGCTGCATTTTCATACCCAAATGTGAAACAAACCTAAGTTACATTTTTATTAATTTAATTTTTTTTTTAGCTGGATTAATTTTTTTTTCTTCTAAAGATAATTTATGGTATGGGTTAGGCTGGTTTCATATCTATTCCCTATGGGACTTGATACAAGTGCTTCACATGACCGCAAGTCTAAAAAAACACTGCTAGCAGTGTGGTATTTAAAAATTTTTTTTTTTTTTCCCCCATTGCCGCATGTGCCGTATTGCAGCAAGTGACGCGCATGACTGCAAGTCCCATAGGGAATTAATTGGGCTTGTCGCAGTCTTGCCAGAAGTGATATGGTAGTTTTGCCACGTCTTCCGCGAATGATTGATGTGAATGCAGCCTTAAATCAGATTTATAGGTTTGGTTGTTATTGATGTATCAACTATAAGCATGCAGTTTATTTTCATTTATTTTAAAGTGCCCTTTTACTCTAAGAAATGTCATACATTTTATACTATTCTTGTAAGTAATATTGTCTTACAATTACCACACCGGTCTCCGGCGCATGTGTAGTGCGCATATCGAAGTTAGCCCGTGCCACGTGATCAGCCCCACAATGCATTGGCCGGATGTGACGTTCTGTGCCGAGCATCACATGATTACAAGAGGAGGGCATTTCAAAAAGGACGTGGCCCTGTCCAATGGGAATGAGGACGTCCTGTGGGGCGTGGGGAGAATGTAGCCCGGAGCCCGCCTTTCCAGTCTCCAGCTGTAGACTGTCAGGATATGTTATTTTTCTCCCTCATGATCGTACTCCTTTAGCTCACAGAGGGATGGCTAGGGATCAGATAGTAAGGTGCAGGGACAGGTAGAGAGAGGTCAGAGGTGTAGCACGACTTGACAGGTTCCCTTAAAATACCTTTATTCTTACTGAAGTGTTTATCTATCCTTGCTGCATAACAGAATTTTCCAAAATGAGCAGGGCACATCACTGGTGGGGTTGTCATTCTTTGAGTGACAGTACTTTGGGCATCCATGCCCAAATTAAATGTTACTAACCTTTTAGCCGCCATCATATGATGTGTCCTGCCATGTTTGCCTGGAACAATGAAAGTTACAGCCAGAAAAAAAAACATTTTACAAGCGTCGTAGAGCTCATTTTACAGGAGCAGGGTTCAGTCATATATTTGAAAAGTATTAGCTATGAAGATATAAAATAAAGGGGATCACATTAGTAGTGGTAAACCTCATTACCACACACCAATTAAAAAGGCATGCACGGACCACCCTTTCAGCCAAGAAACAAGCCCTTGTACAGCGCCGTCCAGATGAGGAAAAACAGATTTTCAAACAAAGACCTTACATGAATATCTTTTTTGAACACAAAAATAAAGAATGTTTGCCATAGGTTTCAGTACATTATATACTTAAGGCAATGATGGTAAATCCAAAGTGCAATCTATTTCATCAGACACATGCCCTCTTGTCTGTCCGCTCCCATTACTGAGCCAGCAGATTTATTACATGACAATGATTCAGAAGAATTGTAAATGTGGATGTACAATGAACAAATATCAAAAACATGGACTTTGTAGGTGTTTCAATAGATTGAACATTGATTTTAGGATACATTAAAATGTTCAATAATAACCTTGTGTTTAAACAGAATATGTTAAATTTTCAAATTGTTGCTTTGTGTACCAAAAAAAAAAAAAAAAAAGGACTCGAGGGTAAAAAGGATTAAGTTCTATTTACTTCAGTCAAATGGTAACAGGCTTTTCATTACCAGTATGATATAATAATCATGCTATTTTACTGTAACATAAAATATTTATTACAACTTTACAACACAAGTATAATAAACTGGTAATATGCCATACACTATACAATAAATCTTAACGTTATTTTTGAAATAAAAAGGTAATGAAAACATTTGTGCAGTGTATGAATTTTCTCTCACAAATAGATTATTTTAATGCTAGAGAACAACATCTCTACACTAATGTGGGCTGGTGGAAACTGTGTACCACACACTAACAGCTAATAACTTCAGGGTAGAAATGAATTGACTTGTGCACTATCCGGTTTCATGAACACCCTTTTGAGAGCACATGAGGAATTTGTCTGGAATATGGTCAGATTCACCATCTGAGGAGGCTGAAGATATGGCAGCAGCTGCACTTTCAGGACCTGAGTTCTCTTGCTACTGGCAGTCCTGTAGCTCAGTCATCTGAGCTGATACTTCAGTCAGAGCTTCTTTTCGCTTAGTAAGTTGTTTATCATCAAGTACTATATGGTGATGGCTCCACATAACCAACTGACCAAAAAATTTGTAATAGCAGTGAATCTCTAGGTTTCATTGAAGCATGAATGCCATAAGCTATTAAGAGTCTGCAACAGGCAAAACAGCCCATTCTTCTAGTGTGTTATAAGAATGCCTGAATTTATATAAAAATTATCAACAACATGACCTTTATTTGGTGTTACCTGACTGTTTGCCATGTGTACAATAAAGGTTGTCAGCACAATCAATAAATCAGTACTGATCCCTCATGTGCTCGAGCATGATGCTCACAGACAAAACCGGATGGAAAATAACTGCCATCCAGCACCATAGGGACACATGGGGCAAAACTTGATCATGTTCTGTCTGGTGCATCCTGCAAAACACCAGAAAGAATCTGACTGGGTAAAATCGTGGTGTGACGCCGGCCCTAGGCTGGTTTCACACTGCAGGATTTTCACTGATCAGTGTCCATCCAGTTTGTGCCCCAAAAGCAGTAGAGGAACTTGCAGAGGAAAACTATAATTAAAAGATTGACACCTGTTCTGAGTTTTGGAGTCACTCCTGTTTTTGACACACAAACTGGATGGGCAATGATCATGGAAAATCCTGAAGTATGAAACCAGCTTAAGGCAATGCAAAACTTGAACAAAAATTTTTTTTAAGCTGGCTTCACACCACGGGTTTTTGATGTCAGGCTGTGTCTGGTGTTTTGCTGGATGCAGCGTACACAGACTGACAGCTCCGGACCGAACAGAATTGGAGGGCAAATATGCCCTCAATTCGTGTTTTCTGCAGGAATCGGCAGTCATGGCTGCTGTAGCTGACCCATGCTGAAATGTTAGAATCGCGGCTAGCAGGGAGCTCACAAAAATGCTAGACAAGTTCCTTGCAGGATGTAGTTTCAAAAATAGGGTCACTTGTGGACAGTGTACACTGTTTATGAACATCAGGGGCTTTGCAAATGCAACATGGTGGCAGTAAATGATTCCAGATGATTTTAATATTTGACAAGACTAATGACACTCCTTCCCTTCCGAGCCCTGTTGTGCGACAAAACAGTGGCTTTCGAACACATATGCGGTATCAGTGTACTCATTAGAAATTGCAGCTTAAAATGTCTGGTTCATTTTCCCCTAACTTTATAACAAAAAAGTGTATAGTTCAGAAATTGTGCTGATGTAACGTAGACATGTGGGAAATGTTATTTATGAACCATTTTGTGGCATATATCTGCTTTAGGGCAAAAAAGTTGAAAGTTATCATTTTCAAAATTTATTGTAAAAAAGCAAAAAAAAAGGACAAAAACACATGAAGAACAATCTCCGAATAACTGGGATCCATTGAAGTGTTCCAGAGTTATCATCTAAAATTGAAATGTGAAAAAAAGGTACAGTCAGGAAAGTGAAATTTGTTTAAAATATTGTTAGGAAAGTGAGAGGCTTGGTGATGAAGGCTTTAAAAACAATTACATTTTTTCAATTGTTATATTTATAAATTTTATATGACGTAATTTTTTTAAATTTTTCTTCACCTATTGAATGAATAAAGTGACCTAGAGACACACTGCTATGTAGAATGTATCTCTATGTACCTATATCATGTGTCTGGGTTTAGCCTGCAATAGAGCTCACTGATAACACATTTTTAAATCTTCAGTGTGGGCTGTGGCTCATTGAGACATCAGTTACTTGCGAACATTCAGTTAATGAGTCGGAGTCTTGGGGAGATGTATTTTTTTAATTATGTCTGTGTGCAGAAAGATGACATACATTCTTCAAAATGAGCAGGAGGAGCGCTGGACCCAGCAAAGAGAGAGGCAAAACCTTGATGTGTCGGGATAACGGGACTAAGATCGCTTGATACTGGACGGTTGAGAGTTTTGCATTATACTGTCTTCCCAAGTAAATGGCCTAGAATGCAAATGGCCTGCAATGAAAACCTACCAGGACCCCATACATTCTGAAATCCTCACTAATATATACCTGGAAGCAGTGGCATAACTACAGTCCGATGGGCCCTGGTGCAATATTTGCTCTGGGCCCTCCCTCCCCACTCCACATTGATTAGATGTATGGGCACCACTTAACGTTCTATATCCTATACTCACAAATTCATCCCTCTCCCCCTTCATTATGTACCTCACCCTGCTATATAATGTGCCACATCCTGCTCTGTATGGTCCATCTCCTGGAATATGCCATTATCCTGGTATACATGTCCCCCATTCTGGTATATATGGCCCTCCACAAAAGTATAATGCAGCCTGATAGCCCTTGGTATAGTATAATGCAGCTTTGTAGCCATTCATATAGTAAAATGCAGTCTCATAGTCCCTCCAAATAGTATAGTGCAGCCTCATAGCCATCTATATAGTGTAATGCAGACTCATAGCTCTCCATATAGTATAATGCAGCCTCATAGTCTTCAATATAGCATAATACAGCCTCATTGCCCTCCAGATAGCCTAAATTCTCCCCACACAGATACACTGCCCCTATATAACTTCCCTATACACAGACACACTGCCCCCTGTATACCCCCCACACAGACACATCCCCTGTATAACCTGCCCCCACACAGACATACTGCACCATACCGCCCAACCAGGAAATGGCAGGATATAGATTCTCTAGCTCGTCCATGGAGCGCACGCTTACCATTACCGCATCAAGGTGCTGCACGCTGCACCATGGGATGACAGTTTCCTGGCCGCAATTAAATGTACAGTGCCAGTCCTCCGGTGGCCGTGAACCCGGGAACGACCAGGGCAGACTGCCGCACAGTGACAGAGAAGCAGACGCTGGGTTCAGTGGTCAGCGGAGCCAGGCCCCTGTAACTCTAAGGCTGATCATGACCCCTACGAGCGCCCTATTGTTACGCCCTTGCCTGGAAGGAGCCAATACATTCAGATGTAGTCACTAATATATGCCTGGAAGTAGCCTGTACTCTCTAGCGTCTTCATTAGTGAAGCAGCTAGACTGTATGGGCTGCAGTCAGGACCTGGAAGGAGCTTGTATTCTCTACTGTATGGGCTGCAGTCAGGCCCTGGAAGGAGCCTGCACAATCAGAATTAGCCAATAATATAAACCTGCAAGGAGCCTGTATTCTCTAGCATCTTCAGTAGTGAAACTGCTAGTCTGTAAGAGCTGCAGTCAGGGCCTTCAGGGAGCCTGTATTCTCTGTACTGGCAGAAATTTATACCTGCAAGGAGCCTGTATTCTCTAGCATCTTCATTAGTGAAGCAGCTAGACTGTATAGGCTGCAGTCAGGCCCTGGTAGGTGCCTGTACAATCTGAATTAGCCAAAAATATATACCTGCAAAGAGCCTGTATTCTCTGTACAGGCAGTAATTTATACCTGGAAGCAGCCTGTATTCTCTGTACTGTGAGTAATATATACCTGCAAGGAGCCTGTATTCTCTAGCGTCTTCAGTGGTGAACCAGCTAGACTGTATAGGCTGCAGTCAGGATCTGCAAGGAGCCTGTATTCTCTAGCATCTTCAGTGGTGAACCAGCTAGACTGTATGGGCTGCAGTCAGGACCTGCAAGGAGCCTGTATTCTCTAGCATCTTCAGTGGTGAACCAGCTAGACTGTATGGGCTGCAGTCAGGACCTGCAAGGAGCCTGTATTCTCTAGCATCTTCAGTGGTGAACCAGCTAGACTGTATAGGCTGCAGTCAGGACCTGCAAGGAGCCTGTATTCTCTAGCGTCTTCAGTGGTGAATCTGCTAGACAGTATAGGCTGCTGTCCTCAGGACCTGCAGGGAGCCTGTATTCTCTAGCATCTTCAGTGGTGAAACTGCTAGACTGTATGGGCTGCAGTCAGGACCTGCAAGGAGCCTGTATTCTCTAGCATCTTCAGTGGTGAATCTGCTAGACAGTATAGGCTGCTGTCCTCAGGACCTGCAGGGAGCCTGTATTCTCTAGCGTCTTCAGTGGTGAATCTGCTAGACAGTATAGGCTGCTGTCCTCAGGACCTGCAGGGAGCCTGTATTCTCTAGCATCTTCAGTGGTGAATCTGCTAGACAGTATAGGCTGCTGTCCTCAGGACCTGCAGGGAGCCTGTATTCTCTAGCATCTTCAGTGGTGAAACTGCTAGACTGTATGGGCTGCAGCCAGGACCTGCAGGGAGCCTGTATTCTCTAGCATCTTCATTAGTGAAGCAGCTAGACTGTATGGGATGCAGTCAGGACCTGGAAGCCCATACATTGTGATGTCCTTACTAATATATACCTGGAAGGAGCCTGTACTCTCTAGCGTCTTCATTAGTGAAGCAGCTAGACTGTATGGGCTGCAGTCAGGACCTGGAAGGAGCTTGTATTCTCTACTGTATGGGCTGCAGTCAGGCCCTGGAAGGAGCCTGCACAATCAGAATTAGCCAATAATATAAACCTGCAAAGAGCCTGTATTCTCTGTACAGGCAGTCATTTATACCTGGAAGCAGCCTGTATTCTCTGTACTGTGAGTAATATATACCTGCAAGGAGCCTGTATTCTCTAGCATCTTCAGTGGTGAATCTGCTAGACAGTATAGGCTGCAGTCAGGTCCTGCAAGGAGCCTGTATTCTCTAGCATCTTCAGTGGTGAAATTGCTAGACTGTATAGGCTGCAGTCAGGACCTGCAAGGAGCCTGTATTCTTTAGGCTCTACCCACACTCTAGGCTCAACCCCGGGCCGGTGTTGGGTCTGTACCGGATGCAGGCGGTTCTGCACTGTGACACCTTTCCCTCACAGAAGCAACTCCATTCTAGATTGGACGACCCACCGTGTAGGTCGGAAGCTCGATATTGAACTTCCGGTAAGGCGCCAAAGCAGTCTCGGCTGATCACGTTGAAGGCGGTGAATGTTTCTGCGATGTGCGGTAAGAACACGAAATGCTGTTCATTAAGCTGCAGGGGCGGCGAGCTGTCGGCGTGTGCGCTGCCACCGAACCAGGGGAGGGAGGGTTGTGTCTGCTCCCGCTTTGTGTCAGGCGCGAATGTGCGGGCTCCGACCCGCAGCCTTGTTCTGGTGGTAAGGTTTCATAGAAGCAGTAGGTGTTGTGCAAGCACATAAGTAAATGGCAGCAAGTTGATTGGACTACTTGCTCAGGTAGCGGTGCTGCCTCATCCCCAATCTGTGGGCTGTAGGTAACGTAATGGAGATGGAGGAAGCCGGCCGTGCACGTTCTGTGTGTGTGTGTGAGAACCGGCCGTGCACGTTCCGTGTGTGTGTGTGAGAACCGCCCGTGCACGTTCCGTGTGTGTGTGTGTGTGTGTGTGTGTGAACCGGCCGTGCACGTTCCGTGTGTGTGTGTGAAAAGCTGGCCGTGCACGTTCCGTGTGTGTGTGTGAGAACCGCCCGTGCACGTTCCGTGTGTGTGTGTGTGTGAAAAGCTGGCCGTGCACGTTCCGTGTGTGTGTGTGAAAAGCTGGCCGTGCACGTTCCGTGTGTGTGTGTGAAAAGCTGGCCGTGCACGTTCCGTGTGTGTGTGTGTGAGAACCGGCCGTGCACGTTCCGTGTGTGTGTGTGAAAAGCCGGCCGTGCACGTTCCGTGTGTGTGTGTGTGTGTGTGAAAAGCCGGCCGTGCACGTTCCGTGTGTGTGTGTGTGTGTGTGAACCGGCCGTGCACGTTCCGTGTGTGTGTGTGTGTGTGAGAACCGGCCGTGCACGTTCCGTGTGTGTGTGAGAACCGTCCGTGCACGTTCCGTGTGTGTGTGTGAAAAGCCGGCCGTGCACGTTCCGTGTGTGTGTGTGTGAAAAGCCGGCCGTGCACGTTCTGTGTGTGTGTGAGAACCGGCCGTGCACGTTCCGTGTGTGTGTGTGTGTGTGTGTGTGTGTGAGAACCGGCCGTGCACGTTCTGTGTGTGTGTGTGTGTGTGTGTGTGAAGCCGGCCGAGTGTGTGTGTGTGTAATGTGTGAAGAAAGCCGTGCGCGTTCCGTGTGTGTGTGCAATGTGTGAAGCCAGCCGTGCGTGTTCCGTGTGTGTGTGTGTGTGTGTGTGTGTGAAGCCAGCCGTGCGCGTTCCGTGTGTGTGTGTGAAGCCGGCCGTGCACGTTCCGTGTGTGTGTGTGTGTGTGTGTAGCCGGCCGTGCGCGTTCCGTGTGTGTGTGAAGCCGGCCGTGCGCGTTCCGTGTGTGTGTGTGTGTGTGTGTGAAGCCGTGCGTGTGTGTGTGTGTGTGTGTGTGAAGCCGGCCGTGTGTGTGTGTGTGTGAAGCCGGCCGTGCGCGTTCCGTGTGTGTGTGTGTGTGTGAAGCCGGCCGTGCGCGTTCCGTGTGTGTGTGTGTGTGTGTGTGTGAAGCCGGCCGTGCGCGTTCCGTGTGTGTGAAGCCGGCCGTGCGCGTTCCGTGTGTGTGTGTGTGTGTGTGTGTGAAGCCGGCCGTGCACGTTCCGTGTGTGTGTGTGTGAAGCCGGCCGTGCGCGTTCCGTGTGTGTGTGTGTGTGTGTGTGTGTGAAGCCGGCCGTGCGCGTTCCGTGTGTGTGTGTGTGAAGCCGGCCGTGCGCGTTCCGTGTGTGTGTGTGTGTGTGTGTGTGTGAAGCCGGCCTTGCACGTTCCGTGTG
This sequence comes from Dendrobates tinctorius, assembly GCF_039654945.1. Classification (NCBI taxonomy): domain Eukaryota; kingdom Metazoa; phylum Chordata; class Amphibia; order Anura; family Dendrobatidae; genus Dendrobates; species Dendrobates tinctorius. The sequence continues at coordinate 4,551,882 of NW_027361848.1, forward strand.
TGTGTGTGTGTGTGAAGCCGGCCGTGCGCGTTCCGTGTGAGTGTGTGTGAAGCCGGCCGTGCGCGTTCCGTGTGTGTGTGTGTGTGTGTGTGAAGCCGGCCGTGCGCGTGTGTGTGTGTGAAGCCGGCCGTGCGTGTGTGTGTGTGTGTGTGAAGCCGGCCGTGCGCGTTCCGTGTGTGTGTGTGTGTGTGTGTGTGTGTGTGAAGCCGGCCGTGCGCGTTCCGTGTGTGTGTGTGTGTGTGTGTGTGTGTGTGAAGCCGGCCGTGCGCGTTCCGTGTGTGTGTGTGTGTGTGTGTGTGTGTGAAGCCGGCCATGCGCGTTCCGTGTGTGTGTGTGTGAAGCCGGCCGTGCGCGTTCCGTGTGTGTGTGTGTGTGTGTGTGTGTGTGTGTGTGTGTGTGTGAAGCCGGCCGTGCGCGTTCCGTGTGTGTGTGTGTGTGTGAAGCCGGCCGTGCGCGTTCCGTGTGTGTGTGTGTGAAGCCGGCCGTGCGCGTTCCGTGTGTGTGTGTGTGTGTGTGTGAAGCCGGCCGTGCGCGTTCCGTGTGTGTGTGAAGCCGGCCGTGCGCGTTCCGTGTGTGTGTGAAGCCGGCCGTGCGCGTTCCGTGTGTGTGTGAAGCCGGCCGTGCGCGTTCCGTGTGTGTGTGAAGCCGGCCGTGCGCTTTCCGTGTGTGTGTGTGTGTGTGTGTGTGTGTGTGTGTAATGTGTGAAGCTGGCCGTGCGCGTTCCGTGTGTGTGTGTGAAGCCGGCCGTGCGCGTTCCGTGTGTGTGTGTGAAGCCGGCCGTGCGCGTTCCGTGTGTGTGTGAAGCCGGCCGTGCGCGTTCCGTGTGTGTGTGAAGCCGGCCGTGCGCGTTCCGTGTGTGTGTGTGTGTGTAATGTGTGAAGCCGGCCGTGCGCGTTCCGTGTGTGTGTGTGTGTGTAATGTGTGAAGCCGGCCGTGCGCGTTCCGTGTGTGTGTGAAGCCGGCCGTGCGCGTTCCGTGTGTGTGTGAAGCCGGGCGTGCGCGTTCCGTGTGTGTGTGAAGCCGGCCGTGCGCGTTCCGTGTGTGTGTGAAGCCGGCCGTGCGCGTTCCGTGTATGTGTGTGAAGCCGGCCGTGCGCGTTCCGTGTATGTGTGTGAAGCCGGCCGTGCGCGTTCCGTGTGTGTGTGTGTGTGTGTGTGTGAAGCCGGCTGTGCATGTTCCATGTCGTGTGTGTGTAGCCAGGCATGCGCGTTCCGTGTCGTGTGTGTAGCCGGCCGTGCGCGTTCCGTGTCGTATGTGTGTGTAGCCGGCCATGCGTGTGTGTGTGTGTGTGTGTGTGTAGCCGGCCATGCGTGTGTCGTGTGTGTGTGTGTGTGTGTGTGTAGCCGGCCATGCGTGTGTCGTGTGTGTGTGTGTGTGTAGCCGGCCATGCGTGTGTCGTGTGTGTGTGTAGCCGGCCATGCGTGTGTCGTGTGTGTGTGTAGCCGGCCATGCGTGTGTCGTGTGTGTAGCCGGCCATGCGTGTGTCGTGTGTGTGTGTAGCCGGCCATGCGTGTGTCGTGTGTGTGAAGCCGGCCGTGCGTGTTCCGTGTGTGTAGCTGGTCGCGCGCCTTCCGTGTCGTGTTTGAAGCTGGCCGTGCACGTGTTTTGTGTGCGCGTGTCGTGTGTGTGAAGCCGGCCGTGCGCGTTCCATTGTGAAGCCAGCTGTGCATGTTCCATGTCGTGTGTGTGTGTGTAGCCGGCCATGCGCGTTCCGTGTCGTGTGTGTGTGTGTGTGTGTGTGTAGCCGGCCATGCGTGTGTCGTGTGTGTGTGTGTGTGTGTGTAGCCGGCCATGCGTGTGTGTGTGTAGCCGGCCATGCGCGTTCCGTGTCGTGTGTGTGTGTGAAGCCGGCCGTGCACGTTCCGTGTCTGTGTGAAGCCGGCCGTGCACGTTCCGTGTCTGTGTGAAGCCAGCTGTGCACGTTCCATGTCGTGTGTGTGTAGGCGGCCGTGCGCGTTCCGTGTTGTGTGTGAAGCCGGCCGTGCACGTTCCGTGTGTGTGAAGCCGGCCGTGCACGTTCCGTGTTGTGTGTGTGAAGCCGGCCGTGCGCATTACGTGTCGTGTGTGAAGCCGGCCGTGTGTGTGTGTGTGTGTGTGTGTGTGTGTGAAGCAGCCTTGAAAGGATTAAAAATCCATTGTATATACACCCGCACACCCGCTCTGGCAAAAATTAAGAGCCCAATGCAAAATTTAAAGTTTGTCTGATTTTTCTCTTTATAGGCATTTTTCAGTAAAATGTAAATTGCTCTTTTATTCTATTTATTTATTTTATTCTAACTACTGACATGTCTTCAAATTTCCAAGCACTAAATTTTGTATTTATTTTCAGAAAATGAGAAATGGTCAAAATAACAAAAAAAATGCCGTGCTTGTAGACCTCAAATAATGCTAAGAAAGCAAGTTCATAATCATTTTAGAAACAACAATACTAATGTTTTAACTCAGGAAGAGTTCAGAAATCAATATTTCCAGGACGTCCCTCCTGACAGCACCATGGAGGTTGTCCTTTCTTCATCCTTATAGGGACAGGAAATGCACGAGAGGTTAAAAAGTCCACTCCCATACTCCAGTGTTTTTCCACGAGAGATGTCATGGAAGAAGTGAACAGCTTTGGCGTCCAGCGCTTACCATGCCGACTCAGGGGGATCGGGGGTCCGGACTCCATCTTCCCCCTGTCAAGTAGTCCGGGTAGTATCCGCCAGGTATTCCGTGGAGCAGGGCTCCGGGACTCGGAGCCGCTTCCCCTCAGCTGGGCTCCCGCCGTCGCACACTGCATCATCCTTAGGGCTGAGGCCGCATCACTTCCAGGCGCCAGATGACGACTTCCGGTTGCGTCACAGCGTGGACGCATCAGAACCGGAAACGGAGCGGCGACGTGGCAGGAGCGGCAGACGGCATGAGGATCAGTCGACCCACTCAAGGCAAGGTAGGATAAAGTGGCGGGGAGGGTTGGATACAGGACTACCACAACCGCCCCACCATGGAAAACGTTGTGAAAGCCAACGATCACCCTGAACCACCAGTGTCTGTAAGTCATGGGGCACGATGGACATGAGGTAACAGGAGCTTAAACCAAAAAAACTTCTGTGCTTTCTGTTAGGAAAAGACGGCACCGACTCCTGCATCGTCAACCTCCAGGACATCGGGCAGATCCAATAAATGCCCCATCTGTGCCAGCAAACTACTGGGGTCGTGGAAAAAAACCCTATGTGAAGAGTGCACCTTTAAGATCGTCAGAGGCAAACAGGCCTCTTTCCTTGCAGAGATGCGCACAATGGTCAGAGAGAAGGTCTAGGCCTCCATCTCAGGACTGCTACCTACCCAGTCTTCCAGCCAGCTCCGTGCTAAGAGACCAAGATGGGAGTCCGATCAGTCATCGGACGAAGATATCCAGGCGCTATGTATGGACTCGGAGGAGGAGGGCGAGATCACCTCAGAACCCCCCCCAGATGGGAAAAAGATACCTCTTCTCAGAAAACACAAGACGAGCTTGTCAGCGCCGTGCAAAGCACTATGCAGATTGAGGAAACCCCAAAGACTCAGTCCGTCCAGGATGAGATGTTTGGGGGCCTAAGAGCTAGGATCTGCCTAGTCTTCCCCGTTAATGACCATATCCGTACAATGATTTTAGAGGAATGGGAGGACGCAGAGAAGCGGCTCGTCGTTCCTTGAGACTTTAGGCTTCAACTACCGTTTAACCAGGAAGACATTAACACTTGGGATGAAGTTCCTAAGATTGACACCCCAGTGGCCAGGGTGTCAAGTTAGACTTCAATTTCCTTTGAAGATTCCTCTAGTCTCAAGGAAACCATGGACAAGAAGACGGACAGGCTCCTAAAGAGCGCTTGGGAGTCCTCTACGGCGGTTATGAAGACAAACATAGCTGCCAGATCCATGCATCTATGGATCGACCAGTTAGAGCACCAATTAAAAGGGAAAACCCCTAGAGGTGATATCTTAGAGGGCCTTCCCCTGTTGAGGATCGCAACCGGATTCCTGGCGGACGCTTCAGCTGAATCCGTGCAATTTGTCGTCAGGAATAATTCTTTATCCAGTGCGGCTCGACGAGCCATATGGATGAAGACCTGGTCAGGGGATTACTAGACGAAAAATGTTATGTGCCATACCTTTCTCAGGTGGGAAGGTATTCGGACCGGTCTTAGATAAAATACTGGAGAATGCCTCTGACAACAAAAAAGGGTTTCCTGAGGAAAAAAACAAAAGATATTTTCCCTTTCAGAGGTCCCGTCCTTCCCAAAGGCAAGAATATAGCGGGAAAGGGAGATCAGCTCGCTGGGAATACCAGAAGGGGGGAAAAAGTAGGGCCCCCCCTCGCTTCGGGCAAAGTTCCAGGAGCAGGAGACAATGACGCCATACTAGTAAGGCTACTTTCACACTAGCGTCGTGCGACGCACGTCGCAATGCGTCGTTTTGAAGAAAAAACGCATCCTGCAAAGTTGCCCGCAGGATGCGTTTTTTCTCCATAGACAACATTAGCGACGCATTGCCACACGTCGCATCCATCTTGCGACGGATGCGTCGTGTTTTGGCGGCCTCGACGCACAAAAAAAGTTACATGTAACTTTTTTTCTGTGTCTCCGCCATTTTCGACCGCGCATGTGCGGCCGAAACTCCGCCCCCTCCTCCCCGGACATGACAATGGGGCAGCGGATGCGATGAAAAACTGCATCCGCTGCCCCCGTTGTGCACGCCTTTCACAGTGTGCGACGGTACGTCGCCCCGACGCAGGGCGACGGCCATCGCACAACGCTAATGTGAAAGTAGCCTAAGGCTATTCCCTCGAATTCACCAACCCCCCCCCCCCCCCCCCCCAGCACGGTTCGTAGTTACAAATCCCCGATCCAAAACCCTTATAGACCCTATGTGGGCAGATGTAAAAGATCTGCTAAGATCAGAAGTAGTGGTTCCGGTTCCAGAAACAGAGGTCAGGGCCACTATTCAACTCTCTTCACAGTAAAAAAAAAAAACCCGTCAGAGGATAGTCGGACCATTATAAATTTAAAACCACTAAACCAATGGATCCGATACAAAAGATTCCGAATGGAGTCCCTATAAACCACCAACCCTCTGATAGATTGGAACTCCGCAATTTGCACAATAGATCTAAAAAGTGCATACTATCACGTTCCCATCCACCCTCACGCTCAGAAGTTCCTGTGGTTTACACTAAAAATTGGAAGCGGGTACTACCATTTTCAGTTTCAGGCTCTTCCTTTCGGCCTAGCTTCAGCACCCCGGGTTTTTACGAAGCTGGTCGCCGACATGGTGGCACACTTAAGACAAAACAGCATAATCATCGTGCCATACCTGGACGACTTCCTTGTAATATCTCTTTCAGCATCTGAGTTAAAAGAACAAATAGTGTCGGTAATTTCCACGCTCGACAACCTAGTTTGGATCCTGAACAAAAACAAGTCAGACCTGCAGGCCGGTACCCTGAAAAAATTCCTGGGAGTCATGTTAGATTCCAAAAGAAGAATCTCGTTTTTACCGGAAGTGAAAAAGAAACCCATCATGAACAAAGTTCATCAGCTATGGCGAGATCGAATATCCATAAGATCTGCAATGAAGATCCTAGGTACCCTGACAGCATGCATACCCTGCGTAATGTGGAGCCAGACTCGCACAAGAAACCTACAAAGGGAATTCCTGGCAAAATGGAACAGAGCAACCTCTCTACAAAGAAATTTGGCCGTCCCCAGCCTTAAAATCATCTCTGAAGTGGTGGATCAGTCACAGAAACATCAGCCAGGGAGTGCCTTGGATCCTGTCACCATGCATGACTATCGTCACGGACGCCAGCAGGGAAGGATGGGGGGCCCATCTGGAAGGAACGTGCCTTCAAGGAACATGGCCCGGAAACATCAGTTCACAGTCCTCAAAACTACAGAGAACTACGAAGCAGTTTGGGAGACATTAAACGAAGCAGGTCGAGTCTACAGGACCAACATATAAAAGTCATGTCAGACGTGACCACAGTATCTTTCCTACGCCATCAGGGGGGTCCAAGACACGGAAAGCTTCAGGACCTAGCAGCCCGCATCTTCACCTGGGCGGTGAACAATGTTAGCTCCATATCAGCGGTACACCTAGAAGGCTACAGGAACAACATGCCGACTATCTGAGCAGACAAGAAATCCGAGCCACCGAGTGGGAATTGAAAGAGGAGATATTCAGAGACTTGTGCCATCGGTGGGGAACCACCCAGCTGGACCTCTTCACGACAAAGAACACCAAGCTACAGAGATTCTTCTCCCTCAATCCAGCGGACCATCCAGAGGGGGTCGACGCCTTGAATCAGAGATGGGAAGGGGGATTGCTATACAGGTTTTCCCCCCATTTGGTATTATAGCAGAGTCCTCAGAAAGATCCAGGAGGAAGGAGCATGGGTGATGCTAGTGGTACCCTTCTGGCCCAGGCGAAGTTGTTCCTCCTCCTGGAAAAGATGACTCAGGAGGGACTGCTCCATCTACCAACGACAGAAGACCTGCTTTCACAGGGCCCTGTTCTGCACGCAAATCCAGAGAACCTACAGTTGGCTGCATGGATCCTGAGAGGGAGATCCTAAAATCCAGAGGCCTCTCTGACCAAGTGATCTCAACGATGCAGGCCAGCCGTAAGCCCGTTACGAGTGCAATCTATTGTATGATTTGGAGGAAGTTCTGCTCAGAAGGTGGTAGTACCCTCATAGACCTCTCTCGCCCAGATATCCCTCAAATCCTTGACTTCCTCCAGGCAGGATTTAATAAAGGTCTGAGTCCAAACACATTGAAAGTTCAGGTAGCAGCTTTAAGTACTTTCTTAGATTTCTCCTTGACCTCTTATCCATGAATAGCGCGTTTTACAAAGGCCATCCAGAGATTGAGACCCACATTAAGGAAAACAGTCCCCCCCTCCGTGGGACCTAAATCTGGTACTTAACGCTCTATGCAGACCCCATATGAGCCGATGTCAGAGATAGCTGCCTCAGCTCACACAGAAAACTGTCTTTTTGGTAGCCATCACCTCAGCCAAGTGGCTGGGTGAGAGCCAGGCCCTGTCAGTCCAGAACCCCTACATTCAAATATTCGACGACCTCATAATACTAAAACTGAACCCAGGATTCCTCCCTAAGGTAGTATCTCCCCAGAATTTAAAACCGGAGATAGTCCTACCCTCATTCTGCCCATCTCCGAAAAACTATAAAGAAAAATTCTTTCACTCATTGGACGTCAGACGAGCGGTCACACGCTACTTAGAGGCCACTCGAGAGTGGAGACAGGACACAAAATTGTTTGTTCAATACGGGGGTAGAAATAAGAGTAAAGGAGCATCAATGCACTCCCTAGCAAGGTGGATAACGTCAGCTATCTGCTCAGCATACGAGGCCGAGGGATTACCTATACCAGAGGGGCTTAGAGCTCATTCCACTAGGGCGATAGCAACGTCATGGGCAGAGAGCGCGGGAGCCTCTGTAGAGCAAATATGCAGGGCCGCCACCTGGTCCACACTAAACACTTTCTGTAGACACTATAAATTGGACACGTTAGCAGCTAGCCAGATGACCTTCGGTCGTAAAGTGCTACAAGCAGTAGTCTCACCCTAGTGAATTCCTACTTTGGTATTCTCCATAGTGCGGTCAGGAGGGACGTCCTGGAAACGGAGATTAGACCTACCGGTAATGTTTCCAGGAGTCCATCCTGACAGCACTGGTAGTTCCCTCCCGATGATTTATTTGTAATAATATGCTTGTACAAAATCTCAATAAATAATAATTGCATCCATACTGGTTTGGTACTTGGAAAAATCACTGGAGTGTGGGAGTGGGAGGGGACCTTTTAACCTCTCGTGCAGTTCCTGTCCCTATAAGGATGAAGGAAGGACAACCTCCATGGTTCTGTCAGGATGGACTCCTGGAAACAACATTACCAGTAGGTCTGTGGGTTTTTTTTGCCTTCCCCAGGATCAACAATGCAGAACAGCTGCACTAAAAATAGGCTGAACTAGATGGACATAAGGTCTTCCTTCAGATGTTAATCTCCGTTTTTGTGGAATAACCATGATTTTTAATCACAACTTTCATGCATCTTGGTGTGCTTTCCACCAGTCTTTGACACTGCTTTTGGGTGACCTTATGCCACTCCTGGTACAAAAATGTAAGCAGATCTGTTTGATGGCTTGTGACTATCCATTTTTCCTCTTGATTACATTCCAGAGGTTTTCAATGAGGTTCAGGTCTGGAGATTGGGCTGCCCATGACAGGGTTTTGAAGTCGTGGTCCTTCATCCACACATGACTCTCTGGTAAGGTTGATTTTGTGACCTGACTACTAACACCAATCCTAACTCCCCGGAAGTACCCCCAACCCCCTCCCATATATAAAAACTCAACCAACAATCCTTTTTCTTTGGATAAAAATAGCCACAGCAGCCAATTTATTGATAACTAAAACAATTGGTGAGGTCCTCGAAGCTACAAAAAAGTCTGGTGATTTTTCCATGACATTGCCCCTCCCCTCTCAGACTTACTCCTAGTCGTGTTCAGCTGCTCAGGAGCACCATGAAACCGAGGGAAGTACCGTCAATGTGAACCCCAAGTTCCATCGCCGGGTATCGCCCAAATCTCACCAGACCACCATCAAATAACCATCCAATAAAGGAGATCCACATATTTAATGAATCCCCAGTCCCGATTTGGAATCAACTTCGAGGACCCACCAACGCCTCCAAAACATTAAGGGAACTCAATGTAGCAAACCTCTGACTCACAAACATCCAACAGCGCTCAGGAGAGGAAAAAAACCCTGTGGAGGAAACCTCTAGGGAACCATGGCTGAAGGATTGCCCATCTCTTGGGCTTAAAAGGTAAATGCCAAAATAACTCTTCATTTTTTTACGAATGGTGGATGGGTTTTCGCTGTCCAGTGGTCTGAGGCCAAAGAGGGCAGCTCAACCTCAGTCAGTCCTATTTGTTTTTTTTTTCCCCCCTGAGTCCCCCCTGTAATCTGTCATTTCTTCTCTACCTTCAGACCACTATCCCTTCAGATCACCTTTCATCCCCCTCCCCACTCTCCACCCCCTATCTTCGCCCGCTGTCTTGGGGTCATACTTGACTTCGAGCTTTCCTTTGCCCCCCACATTCGATCACTGGCTCGCTCTTGTCATCTGCACCTCAAAAACATATCTAGAATTTCTAGAATTCGACCTTTTCTTACTTTTGACTCCGCAAAAACTCTTACTGTTTCTCTTATTCATTCTTGTCTCGACTATTGTAACTCTCTTCTAATCGGTCTCCCTCTTACCAAACTCTCCCCTCTCCAATCTGTCTTGAATGCTGCAACCAGGATCATATTCCTCACCAATCGTTACACCGATGCCTCTACCTTGTGCCAGTCATTACACTGGCTACCCATCCACTCCAGAATTCAGTATAAACTTATTACCTTCACGCACAAAGCCCTCCATGGCTCAGCACCACCCTACATCTCCTACCTTGTTTCAGTATACCACCCTACCTGCGCCCTCCGTTCTGCTGATGACCTGTGGTTAGCATCCTCAATAATCAGAACCTCCCATTCCCGTCTCTAAGACTTTACACGTGCTGCGCCAATTCTTTGGAATGCACTTCCCAGGTCAATACGATTAGTCCCCAATCCCCACAATTTTAAGCGTGCCCTGAAAACGCATTTATTCAGACTGGCCTACCGCCTCAACACATTAACCTAATCTATCCCTGGGTGGCACAGTCAAAAATTTTACCATAACCAGGTTCCCCGCATCATGTTTCCACATGCTTTATGCATGCATTAGCCATCTGTGTCTGTACTGTTACACACTTAACATTATGGCTGGTCCAAACAATCAGGGCAATTGTTACCACCCACCTTTCGTGTCTACCTCTTTCCTCATAGACTGTAAGCTTGTGAGCAGGGCCCTCATTCCTCTTGGTATTTGTTATAATCTATGTGATTATTGTTATGCTGTAATGTCTATTGTCTGTACAAATCCCCTCTGAAATGTAAAGTGCTGCGGAATATGTCGGCGCTATAGAAATAAAATTTAATATTATTCTCCCATCTGGTCACTCCCTCCCTTCCAGCATCATGTCACCCTCCTATCCCTGCGTGAAAGGTCCGTCTGATACTTTGACTAAGCTGTCTGGCATGGCGCATTGTCCTGCTGGAAAAAACAGTCCTCAGAGTTGGGGAACATTGCCTAAGCAGTAGGAATCAACAGTTTTTCCTGGATAACCTTGTATGCGGCTTGATTCATACATCCTTCGCAAAGATTAACCTGCCCAATTCCAGCCTTGCTGAAGCATCCCCAGATCATCACCTATCCGACACCGAATTTCACAATGGGTGCAAGACACTGTGGCTTGTACGCCTCTCCAGGTCTCCATCTAACCAGTTTTATAAAAAATCAGCTTCTCTACATGTCTGACAGCCATTCCATTCCAGTGTCAGTTGAATTATAATCAGAGTACACCTCATTCTACTTAATGTGCTTCTGATTAGGTGATCACCTGAACCAAATCTTATTTAATGAAGGAAAGTATAAAAAACCCTGCTATGAGGGGACATGGCAATGCAGAAGAACTGAGAGGACGTGCTTAGGCAGAGCTCCTACAATCCTGATTCAAATCCTGCCTTTATATCACCCAAAAGACCCACCTAGATAATACTGTGGACCCCCTGGGCTCTGGGGAACCTCTGGCTTCTGAGGAGGTGCGGAGTGCGGCTCTGGTCGGGGTAGATCCCGGGAGACCCAGACGGAAAGCAGAGCCTGCAAGGAGGTGGTGGCCATTTTCTACTGCGTGCTCTGAAACTGAGACGCAGCCTGGAGGACTTCACCTCATGTGCGGCGGGTTGGATGGAGCACAGGACTCAAAGGTACACAGGAGGGTACGCATGGTGTGAGCTCTGAGAAATGATCCCCGTGCTCCTTCATTGAAGTTATACGCTGCCCGTTGGCGCCTGCCATCTTGATTACATTCACCGTTCTCATCACCTCTCAGTTGCTTGGAACTGGGGCCGTGGTCTCTGTGGCAGTTTGCTGACAGCACACTTCATCGGATCGCACGCCGGGTCTGTTTTAGGATCTTTATAATACAATGTCGCTACCCTGAAGCTAAGGTTGCATTGGGCACTATATCCTGCTGATAAAACGACTTAACAGACTGTTCTGATATCTCTGTACTTTCACTTTCAGTTCCCCAATTTCCTGGGCCTGGAAGGGTGGATAACGCAGCGACTTGCTGACAGAGCAGCATCTGTGATATAACGCTGTCACTCTGTGCGCAGTCTGGCTCCAGACAGAATGAGGCATCCAGTGGTGAGGAGTTTGTATGGCGTCGGAGATGGCGGTACGCATACACACTGCATACCGCTATCTCCGGCACCATACTTACCTGACTGGGAGGAGCGTTGCCGCGGTGCTTCTCTTCGGCCGAAGACCGGGGCAGGAGTGCGGCCGGAATCGCGCATGCGCGTAGCGTGTTCCGGCGCCATTTTACTGAAGACACTTGCAGTGTGTCTTCAGCAATATGGCGCCGGACAGCGCTATGGGCATGCGCGTACTCCGGCGCCACACTCCTCCCCCGGCCTCCAGCAGAACGTGACAGCGCTGGAGCACAGGAAAGAAGGGTTAGTATATATTTTTTTTTTTATTATTGCATGTGTAGTTTAATAGGGGTGAGGGGGACCATACATATCAGGATAAGGGGGGTGAGGGGACCATGCATACCAGGATAAGGGGGGTGAAGGGACCATGCATACCAGGATAAGGGGGGTGAAGGGACCATGCATACCAGGATAAGGGGGGTGAAGGGACCATGCATACCAGGATAAGGGGGGGTGAGGGGACCATACATACCAGGATAAGGGGGGTGAGGGGACCATGCATACCAGGATAAGGGGGGTGAGGGGACCATGCATACCAGGATAAGGGGGGTGAGGGGACCATGCATACCAGGATAAGGGGGGTGAGGGGACCATGCATACCAGGATAAGGGGGGTGAGGGGACCTTGCATACCAGGATAAGGGGGGTGAGGGGACCATGTATACCAGGATAAGGGGGGTGAGGGGACCATGTATACCAGGATAGGGGGGTGAGGGGACCATGTATACCAGGATAGGGGGGTGAGGGGACCATGTATACCACGAAAGGGGGGTGAGGGATACCATGCATACCAGGATAGGGATGAGGGGGGGTACCATGCATACCAGGATGAGGAATAGGGTGCCATGCATACCAGGATTGGGGGGGTGAGGGTACCATACATGCCAGGATAGGAGGGGGGCAGCACATACCAGGATGGGAGACCATATACCAATAAAAATGCTCGCGACTCGGGCGTAGAACGGGTTCAATAGCTAATATTATCATAGTATAGCTGGAAAAGAGCTGCCCCACTGACCAGATAAGTTTGGTTGTTCTGTCTCACAATAGTAAAATCAAGCAAATTAAGCTCCTGCACTACAAGAGAGCTGCTATAAATTAGGGGCAAAGGAAAGGGACAATTTACTTCACCAACTTGCTATACCACATAAATCTTAACCATGAGCCTGCCGAAGAGTTCAGGGGCGGTTGAAAAACTAAAAGAATTTGCAAGGCCCGACCCCTCTGATAATTCAAGATCCCGCAGAAATACTCCATCAAATGTTAAAGCTGGGGACCAGTGTAAAAATTGCACTTCTGATGGTGGAGAAGGAGGGGATCAAGAAGACTTGACTCTAAGGCAGGTGTCTGAACAATTAATGCAAGCCATATCTCTAACTAGATCATCCCTGACTGGGAAAATAGAGGAGGTACATTCGGAAGTTGGGCATCTTCGGCACGATATGCAAGCCATGAGAGGACGCATTACTGAAGTTGAAACGAGTCTCCAGCCTGGAAGATACCCTTACGCTGTTGGAAACTAAACTGACAAAAGTAGCTGGCTCCATAAATGCCTGGAGGCAGAAGGCGGACGACCTGGAAAACAGGTCGTGCTGGAATAATATCTCAATCATTGGATTACCAGAACGATCTGAAGGTCAACGACCGGATACATTTTTGGAAAATTGGCTTAAAGACACTCTTGGAGATGTGTTCTCTTCAACCTTTTTCATAGGGTCCCAACATAATTTCTCCCCCCAGGCAGTCCGCCACGTCCTTTTTTGGCACGTCTCCTAAATTGCAGACAGACGCTATCCTCCGCATTGCAAGGCAAAAAAGCCCCATTAAATTCAATAATGCCACAATATCAATTTTTCATGGAGCTACAGAAGCAGCGGGCTCAATTTATGGAGATCAAGAAGCAACTCGGGAGAAAGAAACATCTTATATTCATTGATCTACCCAGCACGACTCCAAATTGTTTACGAGGGCTTATCCAAATTCTGCACAAACCCGGCAGAGACCGTGGAATGGCTGCGGTCCCATGCGTGAGCGAATGGAACGTCACCCTGATTTGACTGCTGTCGTTCCCTTTATGAGTACATAGGGGGAAAAGGGGGCTCTTTCCGCCTATGTAACACTGATACCGGACACTGTTCAGTGAGGGTACCCTCTTTTTGGGAATATGACAGGAGCTTGGGACTGTGCTCCTCTTTGAACTTTATTTTGTTTTTTCATGTTTCAGTATTGTTAGTTGATGTTTATATAGCTACTGCTGCCAAGATACTAATTTATGCTGCCTGTAAGGTTCAGTCTGTGTGACACTGTATACCATATTAGGACAGGGGACTATGGGGTCTGAATTCATATGTATGATTGGAATGTGAGAGGTCTTGGGTCTCCCCGAAAGAGAATTAAGGTTTTTTCCCAGATTAAATGTCATCGTCCTCACATTGTGGGCCTGGTTGAAACACACTTGACCAGAGATTCGGCTCGTTATGTGCAGAAACCATGGGTACAGTGGGTCCATACATGCATTCCACACCAGTTACTCTAGAGGGGTTTCTTTGTTAATCCATAAGGACACTAGATGCGAGGTCAAGTAGGCTCGGAAAACCCTGAGGGATGCTTTGTTTTTGTGCACGTGTCGATAGATTTGAAAGGCCATGTCATAATGTGTGTCTATAACCTACCCCCGGGCAATATATCAGTCGTTAAAAAGGCGGTAAGCTTTGCTTTAAATTATTCAGATGCATTAGTTATGTGCATGGAAGATTTTAACCTTGTCATGGATAACGATCTTGATAGACTTAAGGCCCCGTCACACACAGCGAGATCGCTGATTTTGTGACATCACAGCGATCTCGCCAGCGACATCGCTGTGTGACACACATCAGCGACTGCCCCAGCCCCCCCACCCCCGCCGGGTATCGCTGATCGTGCAGGATCGTCCTGGGCCATTTTTTGATGGTTGGTCTCCCGCATCGCTGCGTGTGGCAGCGGGAGACAAACGATCAGCGACACTGCACGCTGGTATCTGAGGTAAACAGCGGGTTTCTAAGAACCATGCGGCTCTTAGTTACCCGCTGTTTACCTTAGATACCAGCGTGCACGCTGGTTTCCAGGGTAAACGGCGGGTATCCAAGAGCCACGCGGCTCTTAGAAACCCGCTGTTTATCTTAGATACCGGCTTGCTCCCTGGTCCTGATCGCTGGAGGGGCTGTCTATGTGACAGCTCACCAGCGATCAGCTTAACAATGTCCCAGCAATCCCATCCATGTCGGATCGACGGGACATCGTTATGTGTAACAGGGCCTTTAGACTAGATGACGTGGGACGGCCTACTCTCCATCTCCGCTATCATTGTTCATCGAGGGCAGTGGTTGGTTGGATTTGTGGAGGATACGTTATCCTGACGTGAGTATATACCTGTCACTTGTCCATTAGATGCACTCGTATAGATTATATATTTGGTTCCAGCAACCTGGCAATGTGGGTGGGGGATGTGGAACATGGGAACAGGGGAATCTCAGATCATAGCCCGATAATACTTACACTTAGATTTGACCAAAGGAGTCATAATTGTTTTGGAAGTTGAACCCATTTTGGCTGAAATGTATAGGCCCCAATGACAGAACTCTAAACCAATTAGACAGCTTCATTTCATCCCACCCTGAACCCCAAAATATTAACTTGTTTTGGGACGCTCTTAAAGCGTATCTTAGGGGATGTTTGTCTTCCACAATTTCTTATATTAAACGGGTGACATCTAGGGAAGATGATGAGATGGAAAAACGATTGAGGGATTCGGAAGCAAGTTATATAGCTAATCAAACAAATGAAAATAGAAATGAGTGGCTAAACGCCTATTGATTTATACACTCAGTATATGGATACCAAATCTAAACGTAAATTGTTTACTCGTCGGTCATATTTTGAACTAGGAAATCAGTCCAAGTTACTGGCATTAATAGTGCGCCAACACAACACATCTTATACCATACTTCAAATTTGAAAACTAGATAACTCAATAGTAACCTCAACAGGTGATATAATCCAGAGTTTCCATGACTATTATAAAACGTTATATAGTTCCAAAGGTGATTTTAGTACTTTGGACTGCCTTGAGTATTTATCAGACATAAAGTTTCCCACATTGAGTCCCGCTCAACAAGCCTTTCTGGATGCAGACTTCACAATAGAGGAAATAAATTAAGCTATAGCGGATTTGGCTTCTGCCGGATGGATTTCCCATAGAAATGTTCAGAAAATATTGGGATGTTTTGGCACCACTCCTTCTGAGGGTGTTTTCCGAGGACCTGGAGGAAGGTTCTTTACCGGACTCCTTTTATGAGACAAATATAAGTGCTTGGGAAGGATCCTCTTGAATGTGGATCATATCGCCACATATTGTTGGTAAATGTGGACTATAAGATCTTCACTAAAATCCTGGCCACTAAATTAAATTTGGTGATACGAGAAATAATACATCCAGACCAGACCGGTTTCATGCTCGGGAAAAATACATCTATTAATATCAGGAGAGTTCAGTCAGTGGTCCAGTACAGTTCCCTAGTGATAAATAATGAATGGGCCTTGGCCTCGCTGGATGCGGCTAAGGCCTTCGATTCTCTTGAGTGGTCATTTTTATCTTCATCTTTACAAAAATATGAATTCAGTTCCAAATTTAGGAAGTCGATTTGCGCTTTGTACATGAAACCAAAAGCCCGAAGAATAATAATAAATTACTCTGTATCTGAATCGTTCTCTTTGGCAAGAGGAACACGCCAGGGGTGCCCCCTTTCCCCGGCCCTCTTTGCGCTTGCAATCGAAGTGTTGGCGATCCGTATAAGATCCACTCCAGACATTAACCCCTTTACTACCAAGGCTGGTTTGTACGTTAACTCCCGGGCCAATTTTTACAATTCTGACCACTGTCCCTTTATGAGGTAATAACTCAGGAACGCTTCAACGGAGCTAGGCGATTCTGACATTGTTTTCTCGTGACATATTGTACTTCATGATAGTGGTAAAATTTCATTCATATAACTTGCGTTTATTTGTGGAAAAAAACGGAAATTTGGCGAAAATTTTGTAAATTTCGCAATTTTCCAACTTTGAATTTTTATGCTCTTAAATCACAGAGATATGGCACTCAAAAAACTTAATAAGTAACATTTCCCACATGTTTACTTCACGTCAGCACAATTTGGGAACCAAAATTTTTTTTTTGTTAGGAAGTTATAAGGGTTAAAAGTTGACCAGCGATTTCTCATTTTTACAACACTATTTTATTTTTACGGACCACATCACATTTGAAGTCACTTTGAGGGGTCTATATGATAGAAAATACCCAGAAGTGACACCATTCTAAAAACTGCACCCCTCAAGGTGCTCAAAACCAGATTCAAGAAGTTTATTAACCCTTCAGGTGCTTCACAGGAATTTTTTGAATGTTTAAAAAAAATTAACATTTAACTTTTTTAAAAAAATAATTAATTCAGGTTTAATTTTTTTATTTTACCAAGGGTAACAGGAGAAATTGGACTGGAAAAGTTATTGTGCAATTTGTCCTGAGTACGCTGATACCTGATATGTGGGGGGGGAAACCACTGTTTGAGTGCATGGCAGAGCTCGGAAGGGAAGGAGTGCCGTTTGACTTTTTCACCACAAAATTGGCTGGAATTCAGATCGGATGCCATGTCACGTTTGGAGAGCTCCTGATGTGCCTCAACAGTGGAAACCCCCCTACAAGTGACCCCATTTTGGAAACTAGACCCCCCCCCCAAGGAACTTATCTAGATATATGGTGAGCACTTTGAACCCCCAAGGGCTTCACAGAAGTTTATAACGTACAGCCGTACAATTAAAAAATCATATTTTTTCCACAAAAATGATCTCTTCACCCCAATTGTTATTTTCCCAAGAGTAACAGGACCCCAAAAGTTATTGTGCAATTTGTCCTGAGTACGCTGAAACCCCATATGTGGGGGTAAACCACTATTTGGGCGCATGGCAGAGCTCGGAAGGGAAGCAGCGCCATTTGACTTTTTTGGCTGGAATTGAGATCGGATGCCATGTCGCGTTTGGAAAGCCCCTGATGTGACAAAACAGTGGAAACTTCCCAATTCTAACACCAACCCTAACCCCAACACACCCCTAGCCCTAATGGGAAAATGGCAATAAATACATCTTTTATTATTATTTTTCCCTAGCTAAGAGGGTGATAATGGGGGGTTTGATTTACTATTTATGGCGGGTTTTTATTTTTCGCAGCTGTCACACGCTAAAAGACGCTTTTTATTGTAAAAATAGTTTATGCATCACCTCATTTTGAGAGCTATAATTTTTCTATATTTTGACCCACCGAGTCATGTTAGGTCTTATTTTTTGTGGGACGAGTTGACTTTTTTATTGGTACCATTTTCGGGCACGTGACATTTTTTGATCGCTTTTTATTCTGATTTTTGGGACACAGAATGAACAAAAACCAGCGTTTCATTAATTTCTTTTGGGGAGTGCGTTTACACCGTTCCACGTGCGGTAAAATTGATAAAGCGGTTTTATTCTTCGGGTCAGTACGGTTACAGCGATACCTCATTTATGTATTTTTTTTCTGTTTTGGCGCTTTTATGCAATGAAAACAATTTTACATAAAAATAATTATTTTTGCATCGCTTTATTCTGCGAGCTATAACTTTTTTTTTTTTCCGCTGATGACGCTGTGTGGCAGCTCGGTTTTTGCGGGACAAGATGACGTTTTCAGCGGTACCATGGTTTTCTCTAGCAACCTTCCACGACAGCATAGGAGGAGGTCGTCTCCACGCCCTAATGGGGGACAGGAAGCACGAGAGGTTGAAAGGTCCCTCCCTCTCACCAGTGTCTTTCCTGTCCCCCATGGGGCATGGAGAGGTCTGGTGTGCTGTGTGGCCGGTTGCTATAGCATACCTGTAGATGTTTTAAAACCGGGCAGTGGTGGTCGGTGGCGCAGCCTCCCCTCCTCCGTTCTGCTCCCATCTGCTCCTGCATTCGGGACCGTTCCTGGCCCTCCCGCGCTCCCCATTGGGGAGTAAAGCGGGCCAGTGATCCCCGCCGGAGGCCTCCCGCAGCTCTCCGGCATCTCCTCCTCCCCTGCGTGCTGTGCGAAGACCCGGAAGTGACGTCACGCGCGGGTCACTTCCGGGGTATATGGAGGGCACGCTGTCATGGTGGCCCCCATCCTGCTGCCAGCGCGCGGAGCTCGCCAGCACCTGCTGTGCCTGCTCCAGGACCCAGGGAGGAGGAGGGGGAATCAAGTTGAAGCGCTGAGGGCGGGGTTAACCCTTCATTAACCCGCTGGAAGACGCCGACAGGTAAGGCAAATCCCCCTGCTGTCATGGACGGTTCTTCCTGCCCTGCATCTGCAGAGCCCAGCGTTGCCCCAGCCACAGTGAGTGTTACCTGGGATGGGTCCTAGTGGTGCGATCCGGGATAGAGGTCCTTAAAATACTTCTCCCCCTCTTTCTTATAGGGAGAAAAGTCTCCCCATAAAAGCACCAATACATCCAGCAAAACGGCCAAATGTGCCATATGCAGTACGAAACTTCCCTCTAATTGGGAGAAAAAGTTATGTCAGGCATGCACGGATAAAGTGGTCAGGGCCAAGCACCCGTCATTAATTGACGAGATCCGCAGCTTGGTCACCCGTCAGGTTCAGACCTCTTTAGCCGCCCTGTCCCCCCCCCTCCATCTCCACCCCCTCCGATTATGGGCTCACCACCTTCAAAAAAACGGAGGATTCAGGTGGAGGATTCAGAATCCGAGTCGAGGAGATAATTCAACTCGAGCTCCGAAAATTGGGAGCAACCAGGGACCTCTAGGGCACCTGACGTTAGAAGGTATCTCCTTTCCACAGAATACGTGGAGGAGTTGATTAGCGCAGTACGCGCCACTATGGGCCTAGAAGATGAACCTGTCACGCCAACAGCACAGGATCGCATGTTTGGGGGATATGAAGGACCTAAGCGAGCAGGCTTTCCAGTTCATAAAAGCATAGCGGACATGATCTCCCAGGAATGGGAATACCCTGAGAAACGCTACTCAGCCCTTTCAGAGCTCCGTCATAGATTTCCTCTGGAAGGAGAGGAGTTTAAATGGGACATCCCGAAGGTCGATGTCCAGGTGGCAAGGGTGGTAAAGAAGACGGTTCTACCATTTGATGATGCGTCTCAGCTTAGAGACCCAATGGACCGTGAAGCTGAAAGCCTCCTGAGGAAAACATGGGAAACCTCTGCGGCCACCTTAAAATCAGGAATTGCGTCCACTTGTGTCTCTAGGTCCCTCTTTCAATGGATTGAGGAGCTAGAGAACCATATTTCGCATGGTACCTCAAGGAGTGACCTCCTTAACTCACTCCCTATCTTGCAGAGAGCTACGGGCTTCCTGGCAGATGCATCAATAGAGATGATCCGCACTTCTGCCAGAGCCACGGTACAATCAAACTCTGCCAGACGAGCCCTCTGGCTTAAGACGTGGAGCGGAGACATTACATCCAAAGTAAAACTATGCTCTTTACCTTTTAAAGATGAACATGTCTTCGGCCCTGCCTTAGACGAAATTCTGGAAAAAGCCACTGACAAAAAGGTGCTTCCAGAGCAGAGAACCACAAGAAAACGTCTTTTTCCAGGACGTCCACCTGACAGCACCATGGAGGACGTCCTCCTCCTCCTTACAGGGACAGGAAACACACGAGAGGTTAAAGGTCACGTCCCACCCCCTCTTCCTCAGTGTTTTTCCTGTCCCTGCACGGAGGGACACACGAGAAGCTACCGGAGGGGCTCAGGGTATCGTACGGCCAGTCCAAGCCTTCCCGTCAAGAGGTCCCGGGGCCGAAACTCTCCAGGGGGGAGTCCCTCTGCCCCAAAGGCCAGGAGCAGGACGACGCTCCTGGAGGGAACCGTTCCTCCCTATGGGAGGCTCTCGGCTCCAAAGACTCACCGCATGGCAGGTGATGGTCGGCTCCCCGCAGGCTGCAGGCGGGGAGGGCACCGACGGACGACCGGCGCAGCGGCACTGGGAGGCAGGAACGAGGCCCCCGCAGTCCGCCATTGCAGGCGAAGAGGCCGGAGTGGCAGTCTGACGCTGACAGATGGGGGTCGGCTCCCCACGGCGCAGGACAGAGGAGGCCGCCATAGTCGCGCGCAGAGCAGGAAGTGGGGGAGGCGGCCTAGCGCGAGAGGCCGCGCGTCACATCCGGTGACGTCAGACGCCGCCGCCCCCTGAATCCCGGCGCGCGCTTCTGACAGCCACTGAGCGCTCGCCTCTGAAGGCCAGACAGCGCTCGCTATTGAGACTCGCCACTGAACCACACACCGCTCGCCTGGGGGGTCCACATCGCGTGCTCCTAAGGCAGAGCGCGCTTCTGGAGAACCAGGGAGCAAGCTTCGGTGACTGCGCCAGGATGGAAGGGGTCGCTCCAGCAGGTGGAGGGGTAAGTGCGCATAGCGCAGACCACCCTCCCCCGCCCATTACCCCAACCCAGATCTGAATAGGTGCCCCTTCTGTATTATTAGGAGAGGGGAGCCCCGACAGAATCCCCCTCGGGGACGAAGGACCCGGCAAAGGCCACCTCCAAATCGGTCAAGTGCCCAGTATGCAGGGTAAAGCTGCCAGACGCATATAACAAGACCCTATGCGGACCCTGTACCTCAAGGGTCGTAGGCGAGGAACAGCCATCCCTCCTAGCCGAAATGAGATCGCTGATCAGGGAGGAGGTTCGGGCCTCTACATCCAGCCTCGCACGGCGTCAGTCTCCCAGCCCAGGGCCGAGTCGCAAACGTCCAAGGTGGGAAGCGGACCCAGAGTCGGAAGAAAGCCCTAGTGAGGAGTCCGAATTCCGGGATTCGGATCAGGAAGAAGAAGGCGAGATCCGGGGGGATAGACAGGATCAGAGCAGGAAATACCTATTCAGACTGGAGGACACAGACGAGTTGGTCCAAGCAGTCAGAAATACTATGCAGATAGAGGAGGTCCCTAAACCACAGTCCAGACAGGACTTAATGTTCGGAGGACTGGTGGCCCGGAGACAGGTAGTGTTCCCTGTAAGTGAACACATCAAAACGATGGTCCAGGAGGAGTGGAAGGAGGCAGAGCGTCAACTGACACTCTCCCGAGACTTTAGAAGCAGACTGCCTTTTGATCCTGAGGAAACCCGGGCATGGGAGGAAATTCCTAAAATAGACGTCCCAGTCGCTAAAGTTACCAAAAAGGCGGCTATCCCATTCGAGGACTCATCAGGTCTTCGAGACCCGATGGATAGGAAAGCAGACGTCTTACTAAAAAGAGCGTGGGAGACGTCGGCGGCTCTTATTAGGGCCAACATAGCAGCCACCTCGGTGGCCAGATCTATGTTTTTGTGGATGGGGCAGTTGGAAGAGCACCTAACCAACAAGACCCCTAGATCAGACATCCTAGCATCCCTTCCGCTCATGAAATCGGCTACGGCGTTCCTATCAGATACGTCGGCCGAATCGGTAAGATTTGCAGCCAGAAACAGCTCCCTCTCCAACGCGGCCCGAAGAGCAGTCTGGCTCAAATCCTGGTCGGGGGACAACGCTTCAAAAACTAAGTTATGCGCCATCCCCTTCTCGGGCCTGAGGGTATTCGGGCCAGCCCTAGATAACATTCTAGAGTCGGTGTCCGATAAAAAGAAGGGATTCCCGGAGGAAAAACCCAGGCGGCCCCAGCCCTTTCGGAGAGGCCCCTTTCCTAGGAGGCAGACCGAGTTCAGGGGTCGGGCAAGGTCCAGTAGAGTCTCCTATAAAGGCTCCTTCAGCCAGACCGGAAGGGACAGAGGTCCCCCATTCTCATCAACCTCTAGATCAAGGAGGCAATGACGCCATAGGTATTGGGGGGAGACTTCGCAACAAACTGGTCCCGAGTTACCCACAATCAGTGGGTCCTCAAAACCATCGCGGAGGGCTACAACATAGAACTTTATTCGCCTCCCCCCGAAAGATATATTACCCCCACTGTCGTCCTGGAAGACTCCGCAATGTGGACGGATCTTCAGGACATGGTAAAATCAAAGGTCATAGTACCAGTTCCCCCGTCAGAAAGAGGGAAAGGGCACTATTCGTCCCTGTTCTCGATCACAAAACCGTCCGGCGAGGCCCGTACCATCATAAACCTGAAACCACTGAATGCCTGGGTCAGGTACAAGAGATTCCGGATGGAATCGGTCCGATCCGCAACCCTGCTGATAGATCGGGACGCCGTCATGTGCACCCTAGACCTAAAGAAGGCCTACTACCAGGTCCCTATCCATCCCTCATCCCAGAGGCTGCTAAGGTTTGCGGTCAGTTTACCAGCCCGGACCTGCCACTTCCAGTTTCAGTGTCTTCCATTTGGGTTGGCCTCAGCTCCCAGAATCTTTACAAAGCTGGTAGGAGAAGTGGTGGCCTACCTGAGAGATCAGGGTATTGTGATCATACCCTATTTAGACGACTTCCTACTGGTGGCAAGATCCAGGGAAGCGCTCGTTCGCGACAGAAACCGAGCGACTACGGTAATGGAGTTCCTTGGATGGGTGATCAATTGGGAGAAGTCGAACATCAGGCCAGAAACCAGGAAAATATTTCTCGGGGTCCTCCTAGACTCAACCGACAGAATATCCTGGCTACCCGAACAGAAGCAGAGGATTATTCAGACCAGAACCAGAGACCTGCTGAGACGTCAGTTCTCCATAAGAGAGGCGATGGAGGTCCTGGGCCTCATGACGGCCTGCATCCAGTGCGTCCGATGGGCACAATTCCACTCAAGATCACTGCAGAAAGAGATCCTTGCGAGGTGGGACAGAAGTCAGGCGTCGCTAGACAGACCCCTAAGGCTGCCAGAACAAGTAAGAGAGTCCCTTCGGTGGTGGACACGGTCCAGAAACCTTCAGGTGGGCGTACTTTGGACAGCCTCTCCATACGTGGTAGTCACCACGGACGCCAGTGTGTGGGGTTGGGGAGCCCACATAGAAGGGAGAATCTTCCAGGGGAAATGGCCAGTAGACATCAAGACCAGATCCTCCAATTTCAGAGAACTCTACGCGGTCTGGGAAGCGCTACGGCGGAACCGGTCGATACTAGTGAATCGTCACGTCCGTATACTATCCGACAATATGACGACAGTGGCATTCCTGAAGCACCAGGGAGGGCCCAGACATCAACCACTACAGGACCTAGCGGAAAAAATATTCGCTTGGGCAGAAAGAACAGTCCAATCAGTGACCGCGGTACACCTAGAGGGTTCCCAAAACGAAGTAGCAGACTACTTGAGCAGGCAACGGATCCGCCCGACGGAATGGGAACTGAACGAAGAGATCTTCAACCATCTCTGTCAGCGTTGGGGGACCCCCAGCATAGATCTCTTCGCAAGCCGAAAGAATTCAAAAGTCCCCAGGTTCTATTCCCTGAATCCGACGGACCACCCAGAGGGTGTGGATGCCCTGAGTCAGACCTGGGGAGAATCCCTCTCCTACGCATTCCCGCCACTGGCCCTCATACCGGCAGTGCTCAGGAAAATACGCGAGGACCACGCACGAGTGATGCTGATCGCTCCATACTGGCCGAAGAGAAGCTGGTTTCCCCTCCTAGGAGCCATGGCAGTTGGAAATCCAGTCGAGCTACCCCTGTGGAAGGACATCATCCACCAGGGCCCGATCTACCATCCAAACCCAGCAAGACTTCATCTATCGGCTTGGATCCTGAGAGGGACATCCTGAAGTCAAAAGGATTGTCAGACCAGGTCATATCCACCCTACTGGCCAGTAGGAAATCGGTGACATCCGCAATCTATAGAAGGATATGGAAAAGATTCTGTCTGGAGGGTGGCAGGTCCGATCTCGTGGCAGGCAGCCCCGACCTCCCTAGCATACTAAGTTTTTTGCAGGCAGGTTTTAATAAAGGCCTTAAGCCTAGTACTCTAAAGGTCCAGATTTCAGCCTTAAGCGCCTTCTTCGATTACCAGCTAGCTTCACATCCCTGGGTAATAAGATTTATAAAAGCCACGCAGCGCCTGTGCCCCACGATTAGGCAGCTAACCCCGCCTTGGGACCTGGGCCTGGTACTCAGGTTTCTCTGTACAGACCCCTATGCTCTAGACGAGAAAATAACCATCTCTGCCCTCACCCGTAAAACGGCCTTCCTAGTAGCCATTACCACGGCCAAAAGAATAGGGGAAATCCAGGCCCTGTCCACTAAGGACCCATATTTACAGATAAGAGAGGATAGTATAATCCTAAGGTTGGACCCGGCATTTACCCCGAAGGTAGTCTCCTCAAAGAATCTAAACCAGGAGGTAGTGTTACCATCGTTCTGCGACAATCCCCGTAATAAAAAAGAACAGCGCCTTCACTCGCTGGACGTGAGGCACGCGGTGCTAGTCTATCTAGAAGCCACCAATAGCTGGCGCATCGACCCAAACTTGTTCATCCTTTTTGGGGGTAAAAATAAGGGGAAGAAAGCCTCTAAGGCGTCTATCGCGCGCTGGATTACCTCGGTAATCTCTGACGCCTACCAAGCCGAAGGCGTTAGCCCGCCAGGGTCCATAAAAGCCCACTCTACAAGGGCGGTATCAGCCTCATGGGCTGAACGGGCGGGGGCCTCGGTTGACCAAATCTGTAGAGCAGCAACCTGGGCCAATCTAAATACATTCTGCAAGCACTATAAGCTTGACGTGTTGGCTGGTCAGCAGACCGCATTCGGGAGAAAAGTTCTCCAGGCGGTAATCCCACCCTGAGGAGGTGCTTTGGTACTCTCCATGGTGCTGTCAGGTGGACGTCCTGGAAAATAGGTATTAGACCTACCGGTAATGATGTTTCCAGGAGTCCATCCTGACAGCACGGGTACTTCCCTCCCTGTTATGTTATGCTATGTTGTATTTTGATATGTCATATGCTGTAATATGATTATTTCATTAAACTGTTATTAGCATCATCCACCTTGCGGTACTTGTCAAATCACTGAGGAAGAGGGGGTGGGACGTGACCTTTAACCTCTCGTGTGTTTCCTGTCCCTGTAAGGAGAAGGAGGACGTCCTCCATGGTGCTGTCAGGATGGACTCCTGGAAACATCATTACCGGTAGGTCTAATACCTATTTTCGAGCCCCCCAGAATCAGTCATCCCAACCACGAGGGAAGGGAAAGACGGGAAGATGGAGCTACGCTAAAGGGAGAGGCAGGAACATCCTGGTCCCCCAGCAGCAGCAACAGCAGTCCCAAGAAAAACAATGACTCGATCCCAGTGGGGTGAAGGCTTTTGAGTTTCTTTCCTGCTTGGCAGTTGATTTCCAACAGCCCCTGGGTCCTCAGTGTGATCAGAGAGGGCCTACTGCTAGAACTCGAATCCTATCCCCCGCGGGGTATAAGAGTCACCTCCCTACCATCTTGGGAGACCCCAGCTCTAAATTCCGGCATTCTGCAGCTTCTACAGTCAAATGCCATCTCTCGGGTCCCTGTGAAGGAGCAAGGAAGAGGGCATTATTCCAGATTGTTCCTAGTAAGAAAGCCCACAGGGGAGTCGAGAATAATAATAAACCTAAAAGGCCTCAACCGACACATTGCATACCACAAATTCAAAATGGAGTCGGTAAAGACCGTCATTCCTCTAATAGGGCAGTCTTACTTTATGGCAACTATAGATCTGAAGGATGCCTATTTCCACATCCCCATCCTTCCCACAGAAAGTATCTGAGGTTCGCGGTCCACCAGGGTCCAGAAATAAGACACTTTCAATACAACGTGCTTCCATTTGGGATATCATCTGCTCATCGAGTATTCTCCAGGATCATGACGGAGGCTGTGTCCCACATCAGAAGCCAGGGCATATGTATTGTACCCTACCTCGACGACCTACTAATAATAGGAGCCTCCTACCGGACTCTGGAACTACAGGTGACTCAGACCCTGAGTATTCTCCAGTCATTAGGATGGATCCCGAACATAAAGAAATCACAGATCCAACCCTCCCAGGAGGTGAAATTCTTAGGAATCCTACTGGATTCAAAAAATCAAATGTCCTTCCTCCCGGAGGAGCACCAGAGATCCATAATATCAAGGATCTCAGAGTTCAGGAAACAGAGATGCCCGACCCTCAGGTCAGCTATGTCCATACTGTGGTCTATGACCTCCTGTATCCAGTCGGTACCTTGGGCACAGGCCCACTCCAGAACGCTCCAGTCCCATATCTTAAGAAACTGGAATCGGGATCACACCTGTCTGAACAAAAAGGTCCAGACCCCAGGGGTAGTGAGAGCCTCGCTGGCATGGTGGATGGACCACAAGAACCTGTGCAGGGGAATCAACTGGTCTAGACCCCTTTAGTCAGGGTAACAACAGACTCCAGCAAAAAAAGCTGGGGAGCTGTAGTGTCTCGTCACCCATTCCAGGGGTTATGGAGCGCCAGAAAGTGAGCGCAAAGTCCTCAAACTTCAGAGAGCTGAAGGCAGTGGAAGAAGCTCTACTGGCAGCAAGACATCTGGTCCGGGGCCAGCACATCAGAGTTTACTCAGACAATATAACAGTGGCCCATCTCAGGCACCAGGGGGGGTACGAGATCCAGCAGCCTGGAGGGCCTCTCAAACCGAATATTTTCCTGGGCCGAAAAGCACCTCCGTTATTTGACGGCAATTCATCTGAAGGGTACCGCCAATCTTCAGGCAGATTTCCTAAGCAGAAGATGTATCCAGCCTGGCGAGTGGACCCTGAGTAAAATAATCTTCCAGAAACTGGTCGACAGGTGGGGCCTCCCAGAGGTGGACCTTTTAGCCTCAGGAGAGAATGCTCAAGTGGAAAACTACTTTTCACTGAACCCCAGGGACAGGTCCCTGGGAGTGGATGCCTTCGCCCACAGGTGGAGGTTCCATCTAGCTTACGCCTTCCCGCCAGTCCCAATCCTTGCCGCAACCCTGAAGAAGATTCGGGACGATCAAACCCCAACCATCCTAGTAGCTCCGTTATGGCCTAAGAGGAGCTGGTACTCTCTGATCACGGAGCTGGTGGTAGACGGACCATTCATCCTACCCATGGAAGACGACCTTCTCTCGCAAGGCCCACTACATCACCCAAACCTCCGGGGAATAAGGTTGGCGGCCTGGCTACTGAAGCCCAGATCCTGACGGCCATGGGCTTATCAGAGGCGGTAATAAAGACCCTCCAGAAATCCCGAAAACCGGTCACTATCGCTATATATAATAAAATATGGAAGAGGTTCTCTTCATGGTG
Organism: Dendrobates tinctorius; assembly: GCF_039654945.1. Classification (NCBI taxonomy): domain Eukaryota; kingdom Metazoa; phylum Chordata; class Amphibia; order Anura; family Dendrobatidae; genus Dendrobates; species Dendrobates tinctorius. The sequence goes on from NW_027361848.1 coordinate 4,579,508, forward strand.
TCTACCAGACTTGCCTGACCCAGAGAAGCCTAACATTTCTCGTATCCTGGATTTCTTGCAGAGGGGGCTAGAACTAGGTCTAAAACCTACCACATTGAAAGTACAAGTGTCAGCATTAAGTTCTATGTTCGACTGTGACTTGGCCAACCACAGGTGGATAAGAAGATTCATGACATCGGCCACTAGACTTCATCCAAAGAAGCTAATAGCGGTCCCAACATGAGACTTGAATGTGGTGCTTACGGGACTCACTCAATCTCCCTTTGAGCCCTTGTCATCCTGCACTTCTAAGCTTCTCACCTGTAAAGTGGCCTTCCTTGTAGCAATAACTTCAGCAAGGCGAGTAGGAGAGCTCCAGGCACTCTGTTAGGGAACCCTACCTAACTGTTAGAGATGATTCCATAGTTCTCTCTCTTGACCCATCTTTTCTGCCAAAGGTAGTGTCCGACTTCCATAGGTCACAGAATATAATCCTTCCGTCATTTTGTCAGAATCCAGCAAACCCCAAAGAGGAGGTGTTTCATACGCTGGATGTAAGACGTATAGTTCTCCACTACCTGGATTGTACCAAACCCTATAGAGTTGACCACAACCTATTTATCCATACCTCTGGCCCAAACAGAGGGAAGAAAGTGGCGAAGAACACCATTGCCAATTGGATTAGAAGTGCCATCTCTGAAGCTTACCTGACGCAACACATCACTCCCCCTGCTGGAATCAAGACGCATTCAACACGATCTACCTCTACGTCATGGGCTGCGAGGGCAGGTGCATCTTCAGAGCTGATTTGTAGGGTAGCAACTTGATCCTCCTTACATACCTTTACTAGACATTATAGATTAGACCTTGTATCCAACAGGGATCTAGTCTTTGGCCGAAAAGTTCTTCAGGCCGTTGTCCCCCCCCCCCCTAGTGCAGTATAGGTTGTTATGCCTCCTATGCTGTTGTGGAATGTTGCTAGAGAAAATAGAATTAGGCTTACCGGTAATTCGGTTTCTAGAAACCTTCCACGACACCACTATTTCCCTCCCTGTATTCTTGGACAAATTCTGAGAATCTTAAAGGTAACCGATGCTATGGTAATCAGTTGTAAGTCACTGGTGAGAGGGAGGGACCTTTTTAACCTCTCGTGCTTCCTGTCCCCCATTAGGGCGTGGAGACGACCTCCTATGCTGTCGTGGAAGGTTTCTAGAAACCGAATTACGGGTAAGCCTAATTCTATTATTTATATCCGTCTTTTTGATCGCGCGTTTTTGCACTTTTTGTTCGGCGGTATGATAAAGCTTTATTTTTTGCTTCGTTTTTTATTTTTAAAGGGGTTAACTAGTGGGACAGTTTTATAGGGCGGGTCGTTATGGACGCGGCGATACCAAATGTGTATCTGTCACAGGCAGTGCCGCAGGCTTCCTCATGCCGGCGCTTTGCAGGCATGAGGAAGCCGCCTCCCTGCAGGCCCCGAAGGTTCCTGCCGCCATTTTGGATTCGGGGACCTGCAGGGAAGGAGACCCCCGCAGCAGCGCTGCGGGGGTCTCAGGGAAGCACGGAGGGAGCCCCCTCCCTCTCGATGCTTCCCTAAGCCCCCGGTACACTGCGATCGTGTTTGATCGCAGTGTGCCAGGGGTTAGCGTGTCGGGGACAGTCCATGACCACTCCTGACACATAGTGCCGGGTGTCAGCTGTAATAATCAGCTGACACCCAGCCGCGATCAGCTGCGCTCCCCTCGTGAGCACAGCTGATCGCGCTAGACGTACTATTCCGTCCTTGGGACTTAGGTCCCAGGTCACATGGACAGAATAGTACGTCTAATGTAGGAAAGGGGTTAAAGGTATAGAAATAGCAGGCCATTTAGATACCATTGGGCTATATGCTGATGATATGGTAATATTTATCGATAAAGCAGAAGAAACGCTATCCCATGTGATTGCTACTATAGACAAATTTTGCAACTATTCGGGATTATACATAAATTGGCATAAATCTGCTTGATGCCTCTCTCCCTTGGTCCAATGGATCACTTTGAAACATTATCCCCATTGCCTGTTGTAACTAACTTTTAAGTACCTGGGAATAAATATTTCAAAATATTGAATACTCGACTTAAAAATGAATATTCTCCCGTTGTTGGATCTTTTGTTAAACTTAAATTTGCTATCTGGAGTAAATTGCCATTATCTATCTCCGGATGTATGAACCTGATTAAAATGATCTTACTCTCCAAACTCAGTAACTCCCTCCAACATAGTGCAGTACTGATCCCTAAATCTTTTTTCTTAAACCTAAATTCATTAATCTCATCCTTTTATATGGGGGAAGACTAGACCTAAACTCAAATTGTCTACCTTACATAGGTCTAAACGGGTGGGGCGGCATTGCCAGATTTTTTTTTTTATTTTACTTGGCTGGGCAAGTTGGAGCCCTGAGTAGATGGATGCCCAATAATTGTTTGCCTAACTCGGAGACCCATGTGGTTCATGCTGCAGGGACTGATTGCTTGTTGGGGTTTTTAGAAGTAGATAAACCGAACATCTCTGGATTATTACCCTTACTCCGGGTTGGCAAGGTCAGTCTGTAGACAACTTAAACGAGTGGTTTGCTTTGTTGACGTTATAGCTGAAATGCCATTATGGAATAACTCCTATTTCCCGATGCTATTAAAGTACCCATCCACTCAATTCTGGATCTTATGATGTTTCCTCGATTTATGATCACATTGTCATATGAACAAATACAAATTAAACACTATGTCCCGAGGTCCCAATTTTTTCGATACCTATAGCTTAGATCAGCAAGTCAATCACACTTGCGTAACAGAAAAACGACCCAAGCAATATCGTCCTTTCCTTTGATAGGGATTCTCAAATCACAAGGCCCCAGGGTCATATTTCTACCTTATATACTTATGTTGTCCGCGGGCTCTGACTCTGCTTTATCGTCAGTAATGGAGAGGTGGAGGTCTCGTGTTCCAGATATACAAAATGAAGATTGGGTGGAGATCCTTGGTTCTCCAACCGGGAAAGATATAAAATGAGTCAAATGTATATAGTTCACCAGTCATATCTGACCCCTCTATGGCTATTTAGGATGGGGTGATCCCAATCCTCAGAATGTTTAAGGGTGTGTGCACACGCTGCAGATTTTGCTGCGGTTCCGGCTGCTGCGGACCCGCAGCAGTTTTTGCTGCGGTGTACAGTACCATGATTCCCTATGGGAATCAAAAACCGCAATGCAGACGGTGCGGAATTTTCCGCGCGGATTATCTGCGGTTTTCAATCCGCAGAAAGAATTGACATGTCAATTCTTTCTGCGGATTCCGCTGCAGTTTGCCATCTCCTCCATTGAGGAGATGAAAAACCGCAGGGCAAAAACGCAGAGCAATCCGCAGGTCTTTTGACCTGCGGTTTCACCTGCGGACTTTACAAAATCCGCGCGGATGAATCTGCCCCTAAATCCGCAGCGTGTGCACACAGCCTTAGATGTCATACAATGGATGCCGATTTTATACATATGGTGTGGGGATGCCCAACTATTCTATCTTTTTGGGGCGAGGTGACCTCATTGTTATCCTCCCTCATAGGTACTCCTGTTGCTCTCACTCCATTGGTATGTCTGGTTGGTGTGCTGGAGGAAGAGATATGGGGACACCACGTTAGAATTTTCCTGCGGGAGACACTTTTTTTTTAGCCTCTAAGATATTGCTTTATGCTGGATGGGTAATCAACATCCTTCTCTTAGAGCTTGGATTGAACTAGTAAATTCAATTATACCTTATGAGTGGACACTGTACCAGAATAGGGGTTGCTTGGGGAAGTTTAATAAAATTTTGGGATGTATGGAATACATCTCGCCTTACCATAACACGTAGATAGTGGTCTGTTATTGGCATATTAGCTGTAGTGAAGAATATATTGACTTATACTTTATAGGTTTATAATGTCATCAGTGCTATGGAGGTTGTTTTGGCAGCAGGGTAGGAGTAGTAGTTTTTTTGTATTATGTTAGATATATTGGTTGTAATGTGTCATTCTGGGTTATGCATAACCAAACATTTGTATAGATGAATAACGAATTCTTGTAACTACTCCTAGATTATCCATAGGCCTTGCAAGAGAGTAAGGACCTGTGAAATTGAGATCTGTATAAATAGCTCAATATGCAAACTTGTTGGTTTTCTTCTTTTACAGATACTATGATGATTGTGTATACATTGCATTGGTTATTTACAAAATGTGTACATTTGGTTAATAAACAATTCTAAAAAAAAAACCCTGCTGTGGTTATTCACAATCCTCTTGCAATAGGACAAGCTGGATGGCAGAACTAGTGCTAGTAATATCCCAAAAGTAGTAGGAATGAAAAAATAACATTTAACCATGCCAAAGGAGTTGAAAAGCAAAGTCTTGAGTGAGGAAAAGAAGGGCGGAATTATGGCTTTACTAGAAGAGGGAGACAATGAGTCATGTTGACTCCATGCTTACAATTTCTAAGGCCTGATTCACACATCAGTTTTTTCAAATCAGTCAAAATCCACCAAAAAGTGAAAATGGCGGATCCGCTAAAAATGTGTAAAAACGGATGCCAGCTGATGGTACGGATCCGTTTTTTGACGCATCCGCTATACGGATTTTTTTACGGATCCGTCAAAAAGCGGATCCGTTCCATCAGCTGGCATCCGTTTTTTCCATCCGTTGGATCCGTTTTCTTGTGGGTCCGTTTTTCCACACCTCCAAAATGGGATGCTCTCAAATATGATTGGCTCTTGGAAAATGCTCCCAAATGTGATTGGATCCTGGAAACTAGGGAAAACTATATCTAGGGTGTTGTAATACAATATCTTTGAAAGGTTTTAGAGCTAGTGGCAGCGATGGAAGGAGTTATTGCGAGTATTAACAGCTTCTATGTGGACTTTGATCTTCACTGCAATCGGTTGGCAATTATTGCTCTGCAGAGTGAGAAAAGAAGACTGCAAATCCTGCGTCAGAGGAGACAACGGCATTGGATTGATCCGATAAATGCGCAGAGGTTTACCCGTGGCGTATTTTCTACACTATACCTGGAATTGAGGGTTAATCCGGACAAGTTCTTCAGCTATGTGCGCATGAGGCAGGACTTGTTTGAGATATTGGTGGAGCATGTTGGAGCACAAATCCGGAGAAGGGACACCTACATGCGCTTTTCTATTTCACCGGCGGAGCGTTTGATGGTGACCCTTCGGTAAGTTATCTATTTTTTAAAAGGTTTCAGATTCTGCAGACTTTTATTGTTATGTTATGGCTTGTATTTTGTATTAATTTTACTTTTTTCCCTTTTTTTACAAGTTTCCTGGCAACTGGAGAATTCTTCACCTCCCTCCATTACCAGTTCCGCCTTGGTATTTCAACAATATCTGGAATTGTACAACAGACCTGCCGGGCATTGTGGGATTGTCTACATGAGGAGTACATTCCACAGCCAACACAGGAGAGGTGGCTGGAGATTGCCGACAACTTTCAACAAATCTGCCAGTTTCCAAATTGCGTTGGTGCTGTAGATGGGAAGCATATCAGGATTGTGAAACCCATTGGATCTGGATCAGAGTCTTACAACTACAAGAAATTTTTTTCTATTGTACTTATGGCCATTGCAGACGCAAATTGCAAATTTATTGCCGTGGACATTGGTGCATATGGTCATTCAAAGATGTCCGCAATGGGCCGTCGTTTGTATGGAGACAATTTTTACTTCCCACCTCCAAGACCACTCCCTGGAACAACAGGCCCACCAATGCCATTTGTGTGCGTTGGTGACGACGCATTTCAGCTGTCCAAACACTTTCTCAAGCCATATGGTAGTCGTGGATTGACACACCGCAAAAAATTTTTTAGCTATCGATTGACCAGAGCGCGAAGAGTGGTGGAGTGCGCTTTTGGGATTTTAACATCAAAATGGAGATTGCTGTTAACGGCCATAAAAATGAAAACAGAGACTGTGGATGAGGCGTGTGTCATCCTGCACAACTTTGTACTTTCAAAGGAACCTGTTTCCATGGAAGAAAATGTTTGCGAAACCACCTTGTGGGATTATCAGCAGCCAACTGTTCGGAGTACTGGGTCAGTGGAAAGAATGAGGGACACATTTGCAGATTATTTTCTGACACCAGAGGGAAAACTTGACTGGCAAGATGACATGGTATAATTTTTTTTTGGAATTTTTTTTTATACCAATTGTGGGTAATAACAGTGTTGTGTTTTCACCTTTACACCACCGGTGTACTTTTGAAATGTTACCAAGTGTTGTGTTTTTTTTTACCTTTTACACCACCAGTGTACTTTTGAAATGTTACCAAGTGTTGTGTTTTTTTTACCTTTTACACCACCAGTGTACTTTTGAAATGTTACCAAGTGTTGTGTGTTGTGAGCTCATTTTCGGGTTTGCCTCTGGCTTCTGGTGAGGGTTATGGAGCTGGCTGTGCTGACAGAGGGGTAGTGAGTTCTCTATCTGGACTCCCTCTGTTGGTGAAGGGAGGTAATGAAGCTGATCTAAATGGCAGAGACCAGACCACCTGAGGAAGAGGACTGTGATTGGATGTCAGGAGTTTGATTGGATTTAAGGCAGCCGACTCCCTAGTTTCTTGCTGGTGATTTCTCCTGACTGTGGCTTCTGGTTTCCAGTTTGGTTCCTGCCTTCTTAAAGCTAAGTTTTCTCTGCTATTGTTCTTATGAATTTTTGTTGGTTTACTTAGTTTTTGTGTTCAGCCAGCCCTGGCTGGGGCTGGGCTGAATCCCCATTTTGTCTCTGATCAGTTGATCTCTTTTGCTCTGTCTTCAGAATATACCTGAGTGCTGATATATGGAATTGAAGTCTAGCGACTTCAGGGCCTTTTTTATCAGATGTGTTGGACATTTTTTGGCAGAGTTTTTTGCGTGATTGCAGACAGCAGCTTTTTTTTCCTGTCCTTTCTAGTTAGAGAGGGCACCATCGTTTGCTCAGCCTATCTTTCTATCTGTGTTTGTGTTTTCATCTTGTCTCACCGACAATACATGTTGGGGGCTGTCTATTGCTTTGGGGTCTGCTCTGGGGCAGTTTAGATTTTCCCTTTCTTTCTTTAGGCTTATTTAGTTCTCCGGCCTTGACGAGGCGTCTAGGACCACCGTAGGCACGCTCCACGGCTACTGCTATTTGTGTGGATAGGATCAGGGGTCTGCAGTCTGCTAGTTACCAACCTCTCCGGTTTTCTGGGCTTAGCTAGCTTTTTGTTTTTTCCTCCTCCGTGACTCATTCATAACAGTTGAGTTTTTTTTTACCTTTTACACCACCGGTGTACTTTAAACCTTTACCAAGAAATAAGGAAAAAAAAGAAACTACACAATAAAGTTCTTTTGAAAAAAAAAATTTTGTGAATTTTTTCAGTATTTTATATTTGAAAACTTATTTTTATTTTTTTGGTAGACAATTTTTTTTTTTTTTTCTTAGAAGTTTTTTTTTTATTTTTTTTTTAGAAAATACATAAATTTTTTTTAAATATTTATAACATTAATGCTGGTATTGTTTGGTGGAGATACTATCAGAGGGGTTAACAGGGTTGACCACATCGAGGGGGGGTGGAGGACTGGGAACGGAGTTGGTGAGGATCAGAAGTGGAAGGGGGGTTGAAAACATGAGGTTGAGACTGGAGTTGATGTACAGACGAGGTTTGTGGTAACATTGAAGGTGTGTGTGGGGGTGGGTATGGTGAGGGCATTGGGGTATAATGCAATGGGGAAGGAAGGTACTGGGAAGAATGGAATGGGGAACTAGAGAAAGGAGAAAAAGTGGTAGGAGGATGGATGGACGGGGGAAGGATGGACAGAGGGGAGGATGGGATGCTTTGGAGAGTATCTCCACTAGAGCATTGTGACAGGCTTGCATCACACGCATCTGCTGGTGAGTACTTAAACCTTCCATTTGCCGGACAACTGATTGAAAAAAAAATATGTCTCGGCGTCTGGTTTGACTCTGAATTCATCTGTTCCATGTATCTTCTGAGTTCCATGTTACTTTGATTGATCATGTTCAACCCAGAAGATAACTGTTGTCCCTAAGTGTGGAAACCCTTCTGGACGGATGAGTTCAGACTCAAACAGTCAGACAAGGTCATCCTTTCCAGACCTCTCAGACACTGCTGGCCAGAACCAAAAGTTGGTCGAGATGTTGCGGCAGTGTCAGAGGGGTGGGGTAAAGGGTACTGTAAGTTGTCACCAGCAGCTTCATGTGATGAAGTCTGCCCTGCTGCTCCAGTGCTGGTGGAGGGGATAGAGGGACAAGACAAGAGGGAAGGTAGAGAGGGGTCGAATACCTCGATGTGGTCACCGGTGGCGGTTTCCGAAGTGATCTCTCCAGAGTGAGGCAACTCAGAAGCAGGCTCCCGAGTGCTGCAGACGGTGCTAAAAAAAAGAGAAAAAAAAATATATTAAGATATTGATATTTCATTTTACATTGCTGAAAAAAAAAATTTGGTTAAACATGTTAACATTTGTACTACATAAATGGTGTGTGGAATATTTACCTTCTGCTCACCATTGTCGACCGGAGGAACGACAGGGCTCTGTAATTTTTATACTGGGTGCTCCTGCGTCCTCCCCATCCACTCGGGGCCTGCATCTCCTTGTTGAAGTCCCTCTTGAAGCGATCCCTGAGCGACCGCCACCGTGTGGTAACCCTCTCACCTGTGAAGGAAAAAAACAAAGTGGTTAGAATTCAACACTTCACATGCTGTAATGTAAGTTACTGAAATTGCAATACTTACGCACAAAATCCCTGGCACTCGCATCGATCTCCTCCCAGTTGTCTACAACCTCCGAACACACCTCATCCAAGAGCCGTCGGGTGGGTGGTTGGTTGGTTGGTCGGCATGTAAACGGTTTGCCATGTTCCACGCGGATCCCGTGGTTGCACTGCCTGGATGAGGTCGTCCGCATCAATGATAAGACCATCTTCAAATAGTCTCTGGGGAGCACGCTGTGAAACCTGTGAAGAAAAAAAATAAAAAAAACCAAAAAATTATTACATTCAAACACATGAGGTTCATTAATCAATCACCCAAATAAAGGGTTACTTACCGTTTGCCGACCACCAGAGGCAGCACCTCGACGACGCTGGGATGTCCTGGGAGTCGCTCTAGTGCGGGCACCAGATTGTGAAGACAGTAAAAAAAAAAAAAAAAAAAAAAAAGTTGGGTTGGATTGTATTTCTCCACCCTGCAGGTCTCCTCCTGGAAGCTCTTCAGCTTCCTGTGAAAACATAATACATGCGTATAGGTTAAAAAAAAAAAAAAAAGTTAAAATGCGCGTAAAAAAAATTAAGATTTAAAAAAAAAAACATTACCTCAGTTCGCTGATGATGTGAGGGGGGAGCTTTCAGAAGAAGACATTCCTGTGGCTTGGCTTGCGGGTCCTTCCTGAACGGATCTGCAAGTATAAAGACACTTGTTCGGCTACTATACAAAGGATATTAAAAGCTTTCAGGCCTTTATACTTACTGAGAACAAGGTTGTATGCAGGTCTGCTGCGGTATGGCAGCTATGCTGCGGCCTGGCGGGTTCTTCCTCAAAGGATCTGCAATAAAAAAACAAAACCTTCATTGGTATTAATGTGTTTAAGTTCCCTGAAAATCTCTCACTGAGTGTAACCACACTGTGCAGGTGTGTAATTCCTGAGTATACCCACACTTTGTGTTTGCATGTGTTAATTCCCTGAAAAACTCTCACTGAGAGTGTAACCACACTGTGATTGCAGGTGTGAAATTTCTGAGTAAACCCACACTTTGTGTTTGCATGTGTTAATTTCATGAAAAACTCTCAATGAGAGTGTAACTGATTGCATGTGTGTAATTCCTGAGTATACCCACACTTTTAGTGTTTGCATGTGTGTGAATTCCATGAAAATCTCTCACCGAGAGTATACCCAAGTGTTTGAATGTGTAAATTCCAATCTCACTTGAGAGTATAACCACACTTGTATGCCAAAAACCAAAAATGTATGTACCTTTTTTGTGCATATTAACCATACAATTTTACCTGGTTTTAAAATACTACAGTTTTTAAAAAGTTTTTATTACATTTTTTTATTTTTTTGTACACAAGTAGGAGCTACTCTGCTCTTTATTTTAAATACCACAATCAATGAAAAATAAAAAAGTGATATACAAGAGAAACACCACATACAATACACAACACAATCACAGCACAATTGCAAATATTAAAATAAAATTCAGTACACGTGCAACAGATAATTAAAATATGAAAAAAAATCCTACTAAAAATACACACACACACAGACATGCAACACTGGGAAGCCACGAAAATACATGCAGGAAGGCAGGCCACACACACACACTCAGACACACACAGGCAAGCCACACAAACACAGGCAGACAAGCCACAAACACATACAGACATGCCCCACACAAATAGTTTAGCACAATTGCAAATATTGAAATAAAATTACAGTACTATGAAAATAAAATTCAGTACACATGCAACAGAAAAACAATTAAAGTATGAAAAAAAGCATAATAAAAATACACACACAGACATGCAACACTGGGAAGCCACGAAAATACATGCAGGAAGGCAGACCACACACACAAACATGCAGGACACACAAACATGCAGGACACACAAACACGCAGGCCACACACACACGCAGGCCACACAGACAGACCACACACACAGGCAGACAAGCCACAGACATGCCCCACACAAATAGTTTAATACTCACACAATTGCAGGCTTAGGTGGCTTCGCTAGCAGGCCTCTCCGTCCTGTCTTGGTGCTGGCAGGGGTCTTGCTCCAGGGGTCTTGCAGGTGGAGGTCTTGCAGCTGGGCAGGCAGGTTTTATAGCTCTGGCTCTGTCTCCTATCAGTCTGGCTGGTGCCGGATGTCTGGGCCCAATGATTAGTTAGCCAACCTTATATAGTTTTTGGACTGTCTGTAAAAGAATCTTTTTTTTCTGAGCATGCTCAGTGCGTTTTAGTGGATTCCGCCGGCGGATTCCGCAAAATCGCAGATCCGCCGCCCATAGGCGCCCATACCACCACATGGTGGACGACGGCGGATCCGCCGTCCGCCATTTCACGGCGCCAAAAAACGTTGCAAGGTCCGTTCACCTCAGACAGAATCCGCATGGAATCTGGCGGATCCACCGAATAGCGGACGTAACGGACGACCATCCGCCAAAATCTGCCACTAATGTATCTCAATGGGAAAAATGGCGGATCCGCCACAAGAAAAGCGGATCCGCCATTTTCAAATTTTGGCGGATTTTGACTGATTTGAAAAAACTGATGTGTGAAACAGGCCTAAGACGTTGGTCCATTACAACAAGATCAAGCAGCAGACATTGGGGACAACAAAGCTACAGACCGGCAGAGGGCAAAAACGACTCTCCACTGACCGGGATGACCGTCATCTTATTCAAATATCATTTAGGAACCGCAGGATGACAACAAGTGACCTTCAAAAGGAATGGCAAATGGTAGCTGGGGTGAAGTGCATGGCAGCACGGCAAGAACAGTTCGTAACAGGTTCCTAGAGGCAGGGCTCAAGTCATGTAAAGCTAGAAAAAAGCCTTTCATCAATGAGAAGCAAAGGAAAGCCAGGCTGAAGTTTGCCAAAGATCATAAGGATTGGACCATAGAGGAATGGAGTAAGGTGATCTTCTCTTTTGAGTCTACTTACCAGCTTTGCCCAACACCTGGTCTAATGGTTAGACAGACCTGGAGAGGCGTACAAGCCACAGTGTCTTTTACACCCTGTGAAATGTGGAGGATCAGTGATGATCTGGTGATGCTTCAGCAAGGCTGAAATTGGGCAGGTTAATTTTTGCGAAGGACATATGAATCAAGCCGCATACAAGGTTATCCTGGAAAACAGTTGATTCCGTCTGCTCAGGCAATGTTCCCCAACTCTGAAGACTGTTTTTTCCAGCAGGTCAATGCGCCATGCTATGCAGCTAGGTCAATCTATGTATGGATGAAGGACCACCACATCAAATCCCTGTCATGGCCAGCCCAATCTCCAGACCTGAACCCCATTGAAAACCTCTGGAATGTAAATCAAGAGGAAGATGGATAGTCACAAGTCATCAAACAAAGAACTGCTTAAATTTTTGTACCAGTACTGGCATAAGGTCACCCAAAAGCAGCGTGAAAGACTGGTGGAAGGCATGCCAAGACGCAAGAAAGCTGTTATTAAAAATCATTGTTGTTCCACAAAATATTGATTTATGAACTCTTCCTGAGTTAAAATATTAGTATTCTTGTTTCTAAATGATTATGAATTTGTTTTCTTAGCATAATTTGAGGTCTGCAAGAACGGCATTTTTTTGTTTTGACCATTTCTCATTTTCTGAAAATAAATACAAAATTTAGTGCTTGGAAATTTGAACACATGTCAGTAGTTTATAAAAAAGCAATTTACATTTTACTCAAATATACGTATAAAGAGAAAAATCAGACAAACTCAAAATTTTACATTGGTCTGTTAATTTTTGCCTGAGCTGTATACATACATATACACACATCACACACACACACTTATATACACACACACGCACTTAAATACATACGCTGACACACAAATGGGAATGGTTGGTGATAAGTATATGGGAGGGGGAAAACTTTTCACGATGGGTGGTGACCATGGCGGCCATTTTGAAGTTGGCCGTTTTGAATCCAACTTTATCTTTTCCAATGGGAAGAGGGTCATGTGACGCTTCAAACGTATTGAGACTTTCACAAGAAAAACAATGGTGTGTGCTTGATTTTAACGTAACTTTGTTCTTTCATGAGTTATTTACAAGTTTCTCTTTGTTTACTGCCATTGACATGTCACAGAGGTTAACACGTGAGAAGTGGATAGAAATTATTGATGTCTGGTAAACACAGTACCCGTGTCATTGCAGCAGATTTCAATGCAAGACACCCTACGCAAGAATACTGTCACCATTCCCATTTTAAATGGCCAACCCAAAAAAGTTTGCCTCATCGCTGAACATAATAATCTGTGTAAACTGAGGGTCTTGTTCCAATTATTGTTTGACCCATTCTGCAAATTCAGGGCGCCGCAAAAAAAGCATGAAATGAAATGGTTAACTGTATGTAAACCATGTGTCATTTCATGTCGGGTTGGGGAATGATTTTACAAAAGCTGGCAAATGTTTCAGCGGCTATTCTGCTATGAAGAACTGTATGAATTAAAAAAAATAAAATATATATATATGTGTCTCTATGACATGTATGTGTATATATATATGTATTCTATGTGTCTATATCTATTTTTTCGTTTGTGTTTGAAAACCTGTCATTGGGCTCCATTATATGCCCATTTTGCTAGCCTGCGAGAAAATCGCATCATCACACGAAATTCGGCTGACAGACGGATCCCTGGTGAAGAAACCTTTGTGCGATTTCGGTCTGTCAAAATTGGACCGATTTTTTTGTTTAGTGTGACTCCAGCCTAAAGAGAAAAATCAGACAAACTGAACATTTGAAAGTGGTCTCTTAATTTTTACCAGAGCTGTATGTGTGTGTGTATGTATGTATATACAGTGGATTGCAAAAGTTTGGGCACCCCTGGTCAAATTATTGTTTGTCACAGTCCACTTCTTGGATCTGTGTCAGATTCGGGATTCCCTCTTATAAACCCCTATTTTTTTTCCCTTTCAGGCGTTTGGAGACTTCATATGGGTTTTGCCCCCAGTGGCCATAGGTGTAATTACATGTCTGTTTTGGTTTCCCTGCTGATGTGACCACTCCCTTGGCTATATAAGGTCACATGATGTATCAGCAGGTGTTGGTAATAGCAGGTCCTTTTTGGATTCCAACCACGGTGAAGTGAGCAGCTGACTGAAACCACTGTTGAGCCACTGCTGAAACCTGGTGAAGTTAGCAGCTGGCTCTGAGGTGTCGAGCCACTGCTGAAACTGGTGCTGAACTCTGCCTGCCCGGTGTTTGCAGCAGAGATAGATGGTGAAGGTAGTAGCCAGCTCTGAGGTGTCGAGCCACTGCTGAAAGCTGATCTGGTGCTGCACTCTGCTGCCTAGTGACTGCAGCAGAGAATGATAAGTGTTTGGGCGTTTTCCCCTTTTTCCTTCATGTGTATTAGTGCAGCGGTGGGACCAGTGTCCGCACTATCCAGTTCCCTAGCAAGGGATAGGTGCAGGGATGGTGAGGGAATCGGGTATCCTGCTCGGCGACAGATGAAGAGCCTGTATAGGGAACGTTAGGAGTGTTCAGGGACACTGCCTCAGGGGAGTGCAGGAGGTCTCCACGTCTCTGTTCCCTATTGCAGGGCCTACTGTTGTAACTGTTTCCCCGATGTTCTTGTTGTTTTAGTTACCGACCTGCGGATCATGCCACACAGGACAGGGTCACGTATAGTTTGTCTTGTTGTTTCAGTTACCGACCTGCGGGTCGTGTCACTCAGGACAGGTACATGTGACACACTTGTTCTGAACAGATAAGCAAGTTGAAGATGAAATGATCTCTAAAATGGATAAAGTTAAAGATGGCACATTTCTTTTGTATTTCAGGCAAAAGAAAAAAATATTGACTCTTTTCTTTATTACATTTTAAAAATTACAAAATGGAAATTGGGCCTCGGCAAAAGTTTGGGCACCCTTGGAGATTTGTGTGTTCAGATAACTTTGACCAAGGTTTCAGACCTTCATTAACCTGTTAGGGTTGTGGTTTGTTAGCTATAATTATGAAAGGCCACGTGATGCAAATTTCTCAGCTTCGTAAAAATCCAACTCCTTTAACTTTGTGTCGAAAAACAGCAGCCAGTTGCCTAGCACTCTAAGAATGAAAATGTTGGTGGACCACAAAGCAGGAGAAGGCCATAGCGAAGATAGCAAGGTATTTTCAAGTTGCCCTTTCTTCTGTTCAAAATATAATTATGAAATGGCAGTTAAAAGGAACAGTTGGAGATCAAGATAAGGTTTGGAAGACCAAGCAAAATTTCAGTGAGAGCTTCTAGAATGATTGCTAGAGAGGAAAATCTGAACCCTGCTTGACTGCAAAAAAAATTCAGAAAGATTTAGCAAACTTAAGTTGTGGTACATTGTTCAAAGACACCTGCACAGATATGGCCTTCATGGAAGAGTCAACAGAAGAAAACCTCTCCTGCGTCCTCACCGTAAAATTCAGGGGCAGAAGTATGCAAAAAAACTTCTATACAAGCCTGATGTATTTTGGAAACAAGTCTTGTGGACCAATAAGATTAAAAAAGAACTCTTTAGCCAAAATGATTAAAGTTGTGTGGAGAAAAATGGGCACAGAATTTCAGAAAAAGAATACCTCACCTACCATTAAGCATTGGGGTGGATCAATCATGCTTTTGGAGTTGTGTTGTAGCCAATGGTATTGGGAACATCATTTCACAGATAGAGGGAATAATGGATTCAATGAAATGTCAACTAATTCTTGATGCAAACACCATCTTTAACCTTTTCCTGACATCAGACGTACTATCCAGTCCATGGGACCCGGGCCCCTATGCCCATGGACAGGATAGTACGTCTCAGAGATAAGCGGTGCCCACGTGGTGAGCGCCGCTGATCGTGGCCGGGTGTCAGCTAATTATCACAGCTGACACCCGGCACAATGTGTCAGGGGCGGTCACGGACCGCCACCGACACGTTAACCCCTTGCACACAGCGATCAAACATGATCGCGGTATACCGGGGGGAGGGGGCTTCCTCCGTGCTTCCCTGAGCCCCCCACGGCAGCGCAATGTGCAGCGCTGCTGCGGGGGGCTCCTTCCCTGCAGGCCCCCGAATCCAAGATCCAAGATGGCGATGGGGGTCTGCAGGGAGCCGGCTTCCTCAGTGCCTGCAAAGCGCAGGCATGAGGAAGTCTGCAGCAGTGTCTGTGATGCGACAGATCTGCGATCTGTCACAGGACAGTGATGTCCCACCTGGGACTATGTAATAAAGTTAAAAAAAAAAAGTGTTAAAATAATTTTTAAAAAATCGCCAAATTAGAAAAAAAAATAAAATTTCCCCAATAAATCCATTTTTTGGAAATAAAAAAAAAAATAATAAAAGTACACATATTAGGTATCACCGCGTCCGTAACAACCTGCCCTATAAAACTGTCCCATTAGTTAACCCCTGTAGCGAACCCCTTAAAAAATAAAAAATGAAGCAAAAAATGATTTATCATACCGCCAAACAAAGTGCAATAATGCGCGATCTAAAAGATGCATATAAATATCCATGGTACTGCTCAAAACGTCATCTTGTCCCGCAAAAAACGAGCCGCCACACAGCATCATCAGCGAAAAAATAGTTATAGCTCGCAGAATAAAGCGATGCAAAAATAATAATTTTTTATATAAAATAGTTTTCATTGCATAAAACCGACAAACATAAAAAAAGACCTAAATGAGGTATCGCTGTAACCGTACTGACCCGAAGAATAAAACCGCTTTATCAATTTTACCGCACGCGGAACGGTGTAAACGCACCCCCCCCAAAAGAAATTCATGAAACGCTGGTTTTTGTTCATTCTATGGCCCAAAAATCGGAATAAAAAGCGATCAAAAAATGTCACGTGCCCGAAAATGGTACCAATAAAAACGTCAACTCGTCCCGCAAAAAATAAGACTTCACATGACTCGGTGGGCCAAAATACGGAAAAATTATAGCTCTCAATATGTGGTGATGCAAAAACTATTTTTACAATAAAAAGCGTCTTTTAGCGTATGACAGCTGCCAAATATAAAAACCGCCATAAATAGTAAATCAAACCCCCTGTTATCACCCCCTTAGTTAGGGAAAATTAAAAGAAAATGTATTTATTTCCGTTTTCCCGTTAGGGTTAGGGCTATGATTAGGGTTAGGGGTCTTTTGGCGTTAGGGTTGGAGTTAGAATTGGGGGTTTCCACTGTTTGGGCACATCAGGTGCTCTCCAAATGCAACATGGCGTCTGATCTCAATTCCAGCCAATTCTGAGTTGAAAAAGTCAAATGGTGCTCCTTCCCTTCCAAGCTCTGCCATGCGCCCAAACAGTGTTTTACCCCCACATGTAGGGTATCAGCCTACTCAGGACAAATTGCAAAACAACTTTTGGGGTCCAATTTCTCCTGTTACCGTTAGGAAAATAAAAAATTGGGGGCAAAAATATCATTTTTGTGGAAAAAAAATGATTTTTTTATTTTCCCGCCCGGGCGTTATAAACTTCTGTGAAGCACTTGGGGGTTCAAAGTGCTCACCACACATCTAGATAAGTTCCATGGGGGGTCTAGTGTCCAAAATGGGGTCACTTGTGGGGAGTTTCAATAGTTTAGGTACATTAGGGGCTCTCCAAAGGCAACATGACACCCGCAGACCATTCCATCAAAGTCTGCATTCCAAAACGTCACTACTTCTGTTCCGAGCCCTGACGTGTGCCCATACAGTAGTTTTCTCCCACATATGGGGTGTCAGCGTACTCGGAACAAATTGAACAACAACTTTTGGGGTTCAATTTCTCCTGTTACCCTTGGGAAAATAAAAAATTGGGGACTAATTGATCATGTTTGTGAAAAAAATACGATTTTTTTATTTTCATGCCCGGGCATTATAAACGTCTGTGAAGCCCTTGGGGGGGTTCAAAGTGCTCACCACACATCTAGATAAGTTCCTTGGGGGGTCTAGTTTCCAAAATTGTGTCATTTGTGGGGGTTTTCCACTGTTTTGGTACATCATGGGCTTTCCAAACGCGACATGGTGTCAGATCTCAATTCCAGCCAATTTTGCATTGAAAAAGTCAAACAGCGCTGCTTCCCTTCCGAGCTCTGCCATGCGCCCAAATAGTGGTTTACCCCCACATGTTGGGGTATCATCGTACTCAGGACAAATTGCACAATAACTTTTAGGGTCCTGTTACCCTTGGGAAAATTAAAAATTGGGGTGAAAAGATCATTTTTGTGGAAAAAATTATTTAATTGTACGGCTGTATGTTATAAACTTCTGTGAAGCCCTTGAGGGTTCAAAGTTCTCACCACACATCTAGATAAGTTCCTTGGGGGGTCTAGTTTCCAAAATGGGGTCACTTGTGGGGGGTTTCCACTGTTTAGGTATATCAGGGGCTCTCCAAACTTGACATGGCGTCCGATCTGAATTCCAGCCAATTTTGCATTGAAAAAGTCAAACGGTGCTCCCTCCCTTCTGAGCTCTGCCATTTATTATTATTATTATTATTATTATTATTTATTGTTATAGCGCCATTTATTCCATGGCGCTTTACATGTGAGGAGGGGTATACATAAAAACAAGTACAATAATCTTAAACAATACAAGTCATAACTGGTACAGGAGGAGAGAGGACCCTGCCCGCGAGGGCTCACAATCTTCAAGGGATGGGTGATAATACAGTAGGCGAGGGTAGAGCTGGTCGTGCAGCGGTTTGGTCGATCGGTGGTTACTGCAGGTTATAGGCTGCCGAAACAGTGGTTCCCCCCACATATCAGGTATCAGCGTACTCAGGACAAATTGCACAATAACTTTTGCAGTCCAATTTCTCGTGTTACCCTTGGTAAAATAAAAAAAATTGAAACGGAAGTATTTTTTTTGTGAAAAAGTTAGATGTTCATTTTTTTTAAATATTCAAAAAATTCCTGTGACGCACCTAAAGGGTTAATAAACTTCTTGAATGTGGTTTAACAGCACCTTAAGGGGTGCAGTTTTTAGAATGGTGTCACTTTTGGGTATTTTCTATCATATAGACCCCTCAAAGTGGCTTCAAATGTGATGTGGTCCGTAAAAATAAAATGGTGTTGCAAAAATGAGAAATCACTTGTCAATTTTTAATCCTTATAACTTCCTAACAAAAAAAAATTTTGGTTCCAAAATTGTGTTGATGTAAAGTAAACATGTGGGAAATGTTACTTATCAAGTTTTTTGTGTGCCGTATCTCTGATTTAAGGGCATAAAAATTCAAAGTTGGAAAATTGCGAAATTTTTAAAATTTTCGCCAAATTTCCGTTTTTTTCACCAACGCAAGTTATTTGAATGAAGTTTTACCACTAACATGAAGTACAATATGTCACGAGAAAACAGTGTCTGAATCACCGGGATCCATGGACGCGTTTCAGAGTTATTACCTCATAAAGGGACAGTGGCCAGAATTGTGAAAATTGGCCCGGTCATGAACGTGCAAACCACCCTTGGGGGTGAAGGGGTTAAAAAAAGCTGAAGTTGAAAGGAGGAAGTCTTCTACAAATGGATAATGATTGGTGATGAGCAAGTATACTCGTTGATTGGGTTTTCCCAAGCATGTTCGTGTGTCCTCTGAGTATTTTGGCGTGCTCGGAGATTGTTTTCCTCGTCTTATCTACATGATTTGCGACTGCTAGACCGCTTGAATACATGTATGGAATGCCTGTTTGTTAGGGAATTCCCACATGTATTCAGCCTGTCTACAAGTCGCAGATCATGCAGATAAGACGATGAAAACTAAATCTCCGAGCACGCCAAAATACTCGGAGATCACCCGAGCAACGAGTATACTTGCTCATCACTAATCAAGATCTTAAACACACACCAAAATCCACCGTAGACTGCCTAAAAAGGCGCAAGCTGAAGATTTTACAATGATCCTCATAGTCCCCTCATCTGAACATCACTGAAAATCTGTGGCTAGACCTCAGAAAAGCAGTGCATGGAAGATGACCCATTTTCCTTTTTGTAATTTTTCAAATGTAATGATATCTACAGGGTGGGTCACTTATATGCGTACACCTAAATTAAATGGGAATGGTTGGTGATATCAACTTCCTGTTTGTGGCACATTAGTATATGGGAGGGGGAAACTTTTCAAGATGGATGGTGACCATGGCAGCCATTTTGAAGTCGGACATTTTGTATCTTTATAAATGGCCCACCCAGGTGTATCCATATAAATGGTCCGCCCTGTATATATTTTTGACTAAAATGCAAAGCAAATGAGTTATGTTTAACTTTAGCTCTTTTTAGAGATGGTTTCATTTTCAAATTGCTTTTAATTGTTCACTATAACGGTAATTTGAGCAGGGGTTCCCAAACTTTTACATGCCACTGTACGTCTTGCTGTGCTAGTTGTAGAAATGCATGAACTTGGAGTGAAGCCTTGGTTGGTTTGTGATGCAGTTCTTAGCTGTGTGGCAAGAACTGCTCTTGGCAATACTCCAATACATACAGTATATTGTGGTGATCAGTCTTACGTCGGAGAACATCATAGCTAGGAGTGCTGTACACCCTCAAGAAAACGTCAACTAAAAGTTCTGTGAATAGTATCAGTATGCTGAAACTATTCTTTTTAAAATAGAATTTGTCTAATGTCGTTTTTTTTTCTTTTTTTTTTTTCTTTTCCTTGTTTAATTTTCTTCTCTGTAGACCATGAAGCGAGTACGCACAGACCAGATTCAGTTGGCTGTGACCTGCTATCTCAAACGTCGTCATTACATAGATGTAGATGGATCCCTAAAGCAAGGACTTAGACTTTGCCAGACTGCAGAGGAAATGGCAACTAATCTGACTGGTAGGTGAAATATTTGCATTTGAACAGGTAAAAACAGAGACTCAAGTGTACTGGGTCTATGGTTTCCATTGCAATATACATACATGAAGATTGTGTGTGTGGGGGGGGGGGGATCCACGGTAAAAGGGGTTAATCCCTTTCCACAAACTGCTGCTGTTTGTGTCTTTTTATGCATTTTTTATGCAAATTTTCAGCTGTTTTACATTACAGCTATATAGGTCTGAGATTTCAGAAATCTCATGCACACAGCTTGTGTTTTTGTAATTGGCATTTTGTGCTTTGCATGTTTTTTTTGTCCCTTTCATGTTTTTTTTTTTTTTTCAGCGTTTTTCACCTATTGAGATGAATGGTTGGTTAAAAAACGCAGGTATCAGGTTTTGCTGTTGTCTTTGTGCCAAAACCTGATTCTGTTGAATTGGACATTTATTTATTTGTTTTTGGAACTAAACTTTAACAGCATGCGCAAGATTATTATTACACCAAAGAGAGAAATGCTTTACACACAGCCATGTATTAATAACAATAGTATTTATTGAAAATATAATAAAATCTATTTACATGGGGCAATTGCCACAGATACAGTGAGAGAAGGTGGGTGTATCCGGGATTATAAACCTAATACCCACTAAAATGTGTGTGTATATATATATATATAATATATATATATTATAGAGAGAGGTAGAGAGAGAGATAGATATATCTATATACCAAAAAGTATTAATTGTTATGGCCATTCATATACATACATACAAGAATAAATCAAAGACTATAAAGTAAGCCAACAACTGGTACTGACAGGTTTTTGATGTGGTGGTCTCTTAATTTTTTCCAGAGCTATGTGTGTATGTATATTATGAAAATCCAGAAAAATTGGAGACAGCACACCGTTTGTACAGTAGTGAAATGCAATAACTGTCGATCAAAAGATCGTGTCTCAACCAAAATTGTATTGTCAAAAAGTCAGTTCGGCGTTCAAAACATAAAGCCTCACCCATCCCGAGATAACAAAAAATGGCGATGCTACAGTTATCAGAAAATGGAGCTTTTTTTTTTTTAATCACTTAAATAAAAAAGAACCTAGACACTAGACATGTTTCGTGTCTATGAACTCTAATGACCTGGAGAATCATAATGGCACGACAGTTTTAACATTTAGTGAACATGGTAAAAAAAAAAAAAGACAAGTGTGGGATTGCACGTTTTTTTTTTGCATTTTCACCGCACTTGGAATTTTGTTCCCGTTTTCGAGTACATAAAATGATAAAACCAATGGTGTTGTTCAAAAGTACAACTCGTCCTGCAAAAAATAAACCCTCACATGGCCATGACCAAAAAATAAAAAGTTAAGGCTTTGGGAAGAAGGGGAGCCAAAAATGAAAATGTAAAACCAAAAATACCTCTGGTTGTTAAGGGGTTAGTCTTTATTTTCAGTTTTGAGTTCATGATGTGATAGTGCCCCAGGCCAGGGCTGTGGGGGTCTTCATGTGGTGCCCTGATTGGGTATTCATATTGCAGACTGCTGACAGGTCACTGATCCCTCATTGACCTGCCCCCTAGTTTACATGATGAATAATATAAAGATGGATAGATGCAGGTGCTTATCACAAAATGAGAATATCATCCAAAAGTTTTTCAGTTCTTCAATACAAAAAGTGAAACTCATATAGCGTTATTACAAACAGAGTGATCTATTTCAAGTGTCTATTTATGTTAATGTTGATTATGGATTACAGTCAATAAAAACCCAAACTCATTGTCTCAGTAAATTAGAATAATTAACAAAAAACACCTGCAAAGGCTTCCTAAGCGTTTAAAAAGGTCCCTTAGTTTGTTTCAGTAGGTTCCACAATCATGGGGAAGACTGCTGACTTGCCAGATGTCCAGAAGGCAGTCATTGACCCTCCACAAGGAGGGTAAGCCACAAAAGGTCCTTGCTAAAGAAGCTGGCAGTTCACAGAGTGCTGTATCCAAGAATATTAATGGAAAGTTGAGTGGAAGGAAAAAGTGTGGTAGAAAAAGGTGAACAAGCAACTTGTTGCAGCCTTGATAGGTTTGTTAAGAAAAGGCCATTCAGAAATATGGGGGAGGGTGATTTGCTGGGGCTATAAGAGTACCTGGAACAGCTGCAGGAGTATAGCAGGAACTGTTGTCCAGTGCATTGAGATACTGAGAGGATTGCAGCAGCCTTATTGTTTTCCGGCTCCCAGAGTTAGAGAGCCATCTGGTTTTTTTTTTTTTGTTTTTCTCTTCTTTTTTCTGCCTCTCTCTTTTTTGCCTTGTCCCCAGTTAGATCTCATAGCTGCCTCACATTGCATATACATGATTGGGGCTCCATCTGCTGGTCGCTTGGTGTAGTGCTCGTATCAACTTTTATTTTTTCTTCTCCTTTTGTGCTATAACACCTCCGGTTGCTCTGACTTGCTGGGCTAATCACCTCCCCACTCCCAGAATACTACAGGGGTACATGGACCATAGCACATGCAGTAGAGACGCTTTGGAAACGTGTTAAGTCTTGTAGGATTTACCCTGTGCCCTGCTAAAATCCAACACGGAGGGCATGTACAGCCCTGGTGGACTATGACTATGGCACACTAGGTCTGTCACCATGGGCACTAATATACGCTCAACTATTTAAGTGACCGTCATGAACTGATCTACAGAACGCAGGAGGTCTCTGAGCAATGCGTCCCAAAAAAAACCATTTCATCTGAAATCAATACCCAATTGATCACACAAACTGTTGTCTCAACGTACAAAACAATCAAGCCAAGTTATGTCAGCTTCTCAATCAGCCGCAACGAGCTCCAAGAGCCCCCCTCAGAGGGCACAGCAGTCCGACGCGGTCATTTCATCAAACATGATCCCAATGACGATGGAGGATCTACTGGCTACCATTCAGAAAACATTCAGAGCTGAATTGTCATCAGCTGTGGACAATTTTACACATCAAATCCAAGATATTGCCCAAAGAACCAATGATTTAGCGAGAATGAGAATGGTCGGACGCACGCCGTACAAGACCCAATAAATTACAGCACAATAAGCAGCCAGCGCCGTGAGATCTCCGCTACCGAATGGTTTGGAACAGATCCAAAGAACAAACATAATGCTAAGACATTCTTTTGATGGTATCATTTCTTGATGTCTGTCATGATGAGTTACGAATGTTAATATTTCTTTTTTTTTTCCAGTTAGAGTGTTGTGCCCCTGGAGTAAGAATGCTGCTCCATTTTGGGCTACTGTTTCTGGTCCCACTGATATTGGGCCGACATACTCTAGCCCGCATTCTGGTCAATGGTTGGGACAGTTTTTCTTATTACCGTGTTCTCAATTACCCTACCTCCCCTCCCTAAAAGAGTGTCGATGAGATTTGAATATATAACAAGATTGTTAGTCGATGTGAAGCAACCTGTCAGTTTTCTAGGCAATTTAACTGGAGCCTCTTTAAACAAACCACATCTATAAGACACTATCTCACAATGTTAAGGGGTTCAATTCCCCGACAAAAATAAAAAGAGCATTTATTCTGCCACTGATATGTGGATGAGATGAGTCTGAGGGATGTGATCACGAATCTCTATATAAACAATGGCGGATAGCGTTACTCGCCAGCCTGTGCTCCCAATCCCTATCAGCGATGCATGGTGGTCCGGAAGAATGATGCAGTGATAAATTCAACAGGCTTTATTACAGTACCTTGATGAGATGAGATGTCAAGGAAGATGAAGAAATGGAGATGAGGTAGGAGTGAGGACTGTAGGTTAGAGCTGTTTGAGAAGCACCAGATTAGAGATAAGAGGTCCAGGTTGGAGGTAAGAAGAGAATCCTTTCTCCAGCTCTGCAGCGCATGTGTGTTACAAGATGGCCCGGAGTACAAAAACAGGAAACAGAATGAAAAAGATAGGAGGAGCTATAGGCAGAGAGGTATTATGGGAAAGTACAGTAACAAAATATTACAGTGTAATACAGCAATGGCAGCAAAGTATAACAAATACAATAGATGATAAACTAAGTATAAACCATTACATAAATGTCCATGTGTGGCTGAAAGCCTATCAGAATATACTGTAACAGCACAGCCTTTATTGATTACTTGAAACATTCCCCGGATGTATTATTTCTACAGGAAACCCATTTTTCTAAAAATTCATCTCCCAAATATTTTCATAAACATTACACGAGGTTTTTTCTAGCCTCCCACAATAAAAAAGAACGAGGGGAGTTGCCATCTTACTTCATAACTGTTTTCCATTTCTACAAGAGGGAATGGTTGTAGACACAGAGGGTAGATATATTGTTCTTTGGGGAACGGTACAAGGAAAGCGAATCTCTTTTGTCAACTGCTATGCCCCCAAGCACTACAGATGAAAACAATTAAATCTATCACAAGAGCCTTAAAATCCAGCTCCTACGACACTATTATATGGGGTGGGGATTTCAACCTGACTATAAACCCAACTCTTGACAGTTCTAATAATAGGAGGCCTGATTTGTCAAAGAAGGAAAAAAATATACTTTGAAAATATCCTTCATGCCCATCATCTAGTTGATACTTGGAGAGAATCTCACCGACAGACAAGAGGTTATAGTTATTTCTCTAGTGTTCACCATTCATACTCCAGGATAGACTGGATTCTTACTAACTCTGAAAATATACCGTCATTAATGTATTCCAGACATGTCCCCTCATCCTGGTCTGATCATGACTGTGTACTTTCTGTTTTTAAATTGGAAGTGGCAACCACGCGTTTATATACTGTACATGGAGGTTAAGTGAATCTTTACTGTCTGACCCTCAAACGAGATTAAAGATTGAGCAAGAGCGCAAAACCTTTTTCCTCTCAAACATCATCCCTGATACTACTATAGGAAACGCATGGATGGCCCATAAAAAATACATCACTGGCGTACTCATTAGGATAGCTTCCCAAAAGAAAAGAGACTGACTTAGAGAGCAGTCTACCCTTGAAAAAGAGCTCTATAATTTAGAAATCGCCGACCAATCGAGTCCCTCGCTATATTTAACTAAACGAATATACGATTTAAAGTTACAATTAAAAACTTTACGTACGACTCGCACTGAAAGAGCAATCAGGTGGATACAAGCAATATTCTATCGGTTTTCTAACAAAATAGACAGAATGCTTGCACGAAAACTAAAACATAAAGAACGATTGAATATCATCATCTCCATAAAAGACGAGCAGTCCCAAACTACTTTTAACCCGAATAGAATTTATAAAACATTCCATAATTACTATAAAAAATTATACACTGATAATACAAAGCTCTCTTTGCCTAAATTGGAGGACTTTCTAACTAATGTACCATTACCTTCATTAACTCCGACTTACGCTGCTACACTATATTCTCCCATCTCTGAAGAGGAAATAACCTCAACCATAACCATTTAAAAACTGGGAAAGCTCCAGGCCCTGATGGGCTGACCGCGTTATATTACAAAAAATTTTCAAACATTCTGCTCAAGCATATTCAAACATACTGCAATAATATGCTAACGGGTCATGCCATGCCCCCAGAATTTTACACAGCACATATCACAGTTATTCCAAAACAAGGGAGACTCATTACTTGCAAAAAATTATAGGCCCATATCTCTATTGAATTTAGATCTAAAGATATTTTCCTCCATAATCGCCAATAGGATTAATAAGTGTTTACCCAACCTTATTCACAGAGATCAGGTGGGATTCATTCCAACAAGACAAGCCCTGGATAATATCCGTAAGAATCTAAATCTTATTCATAGCGCTAATACACGTAAATCCCCCCTGGCTATACTGGCTCTAGATATAGAAAAAGCTTTTGACACCGTTATATGGCCATACATGTTTAAAATAATGCATAAAATGGGGATATCACAACAACTGATTGACTCACTTAAGCTTCTCTACAATAATCCGGTAGCTTAAAACTCCCTTTGACTTTCCCTGAACCAATAGTCATTAGCAGAGGAACTAGGCAAGGATGCCCCTTGTCCCTGGCTTTATTCGCTATGGTTATGGAGCCTTTGGCACAAAAGATCCGTTTGCATCCCGACATTACAGGCCACTCTATAGGTAAACACGATTATAAGGTCAGTCTGTTTGCAGACGAGCTTCTTTTAACCATGACAAACCCCCATGTATCCCTGCCCAATCTCATAGACACTCTTAAACCTTTGAAGAAATCTCCGGTTTAAAGGTCAATGGCGATAAGTCAGAAATTATGTTCCTAAACACTCCCTCTGCTGAACAAGCCTCAATAATAGAAAACTTCAATTTCCGACATGCAAAGCGATATCTTACCTACCTTGGAATTAACTTTACGCTTTCTAAATCCACACTGGTTAAACACAACTATACCCCCCTACTTCAAAAACTAACACAAACCCTATCGAAATGGTCCTCGCCATCTTTCTTTCTTGGGGAGAGTCACTCGATAGAAATGATTACGCTACCTCAATTTCTATATTTGTTTCGGTCTCTCCCCATCCCAGTTCCTCTAATAATATTCAAAATGATAAACTCGCATATAACGCGTTTTGTTTGGAATAATAGAAAGCCTCGTATTTCCCAACAAATCCTATTTAGGCATAAAAGACAGAGAGGAGTCTCGCTACCGAATTTTAACCATTATTACAAAGTGGCCCAGATTGCCCAACTAGCAGGGGTAAACGCAGAGCAACACATGCCCATCTGGCCACAAATAGAAAATGCCCATATAGCACCCTACTCATTGGAAAGCTTAATTTGGGCTACAGGACCCCTACCGAACGACCTAGCCCTGCACTCGCCATACACTTTTCATTCCCAACATTCTCGCGCGATCAGCGGGGGAGCCGGTCGGAGGTAAGTATCACACATAGCGATATCGCTAGCGATATCGCTATAACGTCACAAAATCGGTGACTTTATAGCGATATCGCTATGTGTAAAACCCCCTTTAATCTTACTATGTTAAAATTGTTGTTTTGCGAGTACGCGAAGCTAAGACTAAGGTCAAGGATACTGCATAGGTTTTCATGCTCTTATGTATCACCCCCTGCGAGGGGATCCTTGTACCCTATTGTGAATGCTGGTGGTAGGGGTCATGTTAATTGATGTTTTCTCTCTCACCCATGACAGCACCACGGAAAGAGGGGGTCCGCCCATCAAGGACAGGAACCTACAGATAAAAAGGCGGCACCTCTCCTCCGCCCCCAGTTGGGTTCCTGTCCTTGACGGGTGACCCGTGGAACCAGCGGCAGCAGCTTACCTTGGAAGAGGAGTCCAGGGCTGACTCGTCCGGTACACCGGCAGCGGGGAGGCCCCTGCCACAGCGGGGTCGGTGCCTGAAGCCGCCACCGCTGTAGCCGAGGGGCTGTACAGGGTGAGCGGGTGGGGAGGACCGAGCCGCCGCTCCGGAAAGGAGATGGGGCTGGAGGGACGCCGGTACACGCGGGGGCAGCGCGCGGTACAGAGGTGTACCAATATGGCGCTGCCCCGGAAATGGAGGAGACGACTTCCGGGTCCCCGGGGTCGGCGCACAGAGCGGTGCAGGCTGGGAGAGGAAGTGACGTCACGGCCGGGAACATTTAAAAAGAGAACGCTGCAATTACTCCTTGCTGGAAGCGTCCTGTAAGTATGGAGGACAGCGACCAGCACGAGGAGCAGCCAATGCAGCAGCATAAGCAGCAGCACAGGCAACACCACCATCGCCGACAAAAAGAAAAGGACTGCGAGGACCGGTCCAGTAGCCACTCCACGCAGCGGAGCAAGTCACCTTCCGTGGATCAGCCCGTGAGAGATCCGAATCCACCTCCCGAACCGGTACCTGCAACCACGCACAACGGGGTAAGTGATCTACGTGAATGTCCCCCATTTTAAATAGACTTCTTTCCCTTAGGGAAAGAAGAAAGGAAAAACAAAGAACCGGGAATGCCCCACCTGTAGCAGACCCCTACCACCAGCTTGGGATAAAAAGCTTTGCGATTCCTGCATACAGGAAGTTCTTTGCGATGAAACCCCGGATTACGCCTCGGATCTAAGAGCGGTAATCCGTTCGAAGTTTCAAAGTGCCCTTTCATCCCTAAAACACAAGGGAAGGAAAAGGGACACAATAGTAGTCTCCCAGTCAGAGGCCTTGTTGTCAGGGGAAGTTATATCACATACCTCAGGCACCGACGCGTCATCCTCAGATGAGGAAACAGAAGGTCGTCATTGCTTTCCTCTGGACGAGGTAGACATGCTAGTAAAGGCTTTAAGGTCTACCATGGGGGTAGCAGACCCTCGGCCAGATAGATCAGTCCAGGACATAATGTTCGGGGGACTAGGCCAAAAGAGGCGCAGAGTGTTTCCGCTGAACGAAAATGTACAGGGCCTGATAAAAAAAAGAATGGGAGAGACCAGATAGGAAGAACTCCACGGTTCCCTCTCTTAAAAGAAAATACCCATTCGATGACGAGGCGTCCACGTCTTGGGACAAAGTCCCGAAGTTAGACATGGCGGTCGCCAAAGCCTCCAAAAAATTTGCACTCCCCTTCGAGGATATGGGTACTTTAAGGGACCCATTAGACAAAAAAGCTGATGCTTTCCTCGATGGCACTTGGGAATCAGCAAGAGGAAATCTTAGGCCAGCAATAGCGGCAACTTGTACCTCCAGAGCCCTCATGGTGTGGGTGGACAGATTAGAGAAACATCTAAGGGAAGGTACACCCAGGGAGAAAATCCTGGAATCCATTCCAGTGATAAGGGGAGCGGCGGCCTTCTTAGCTGACTCATCGGCTGATTCGGTAAGATTGTCATCTAAAACGGCAGCCCTATCAAACGCAGCCCGAAGAACGCTGTGGCTTAAATGTTGGCCTGGGGATTTACAAATCAAGATGAAACTGTGCCATCCCTTGTGAAGGGAAATTCCTTTTTGGAGAGACTTTGGATGACATCTTCGAAAAGGCGGGGGACAAAAAGAAGGGATTCCCAAATTTAGGCTCTACAGGCCCCACAGGCTTTAAAAGGTCCTTTCGGAACAAAAAAAAATTTTCAGAGGAGACCCCCGAGAGAACAGAAATGGGACGACAGAAGGAGAGACAGGGGGTTCTTCTTTGGTAACTCGTCCCTAGACAAAAAACCCTCCAAGTGACTGTTTTCCCAGGGTGGGTGGGAGGCTAAGCTTTTTTTCTCCCAGCCTGGAGGAAAATATCGAACAACCCTTGGTTACTAAATCTGATAGGATCAGGGTTAAGAACAGACTTTCTCTCTTTCCCACCTCAAAAATATATAGTGACCCCACTAAGATCATCAGCGTCAGAACAGGAAGCCCTCGAAAAAGAGGTCATAAGCCTATTGAACAAAAGGGTCCTCCAGGAGGTTCCCCCACGGGAGAAAGGCAGAGGGTTCTACTCGCCTCTCTTTCTAGTAACCAAACCGGACGGTACCTTCCGGACAATTATAAATCTAAAGAGGCTAAACAATTATGTCAAAAACGAGAAATTCAAAATGGAGTCGATCAAGTTGACCATCAAATTTCTCTTTCTCCATTGCTTTATGGTAGTACGCGTCGCTGAGATCTAATACTATCACGTCCCCATCCACGAAGACTCCCGAGAATACCTCAGACTGGCGGTCTCCATAGGGGGCAAAGTAAGGGAGTTTCAGTACAGTGACTTGCCATTTGGGATTTCGATAGCTCCGTGAATCTTCACGAAATTGGTGGCTGAGATGATGGCTCAGCTAAGAGAACAAGATGTTCTAATAGTTCCATATCTGGACGACTTTTTAATAGCAAGCAACTCGGCCCAAAGATGCAGGGAACAGAGGGACAGAGTGATGGCCACTCTACAAAACCTCAGCTGGCTCCTGAACCTGAAAAAATCAAGGCTGGAGCCCAGAAAAGTCCAGGAATAATCTAGGCCTGACTCTGGACTCAAACACCCAGGAGTGTTACCTACCAGACCACAAAAAAGAGAGGATCGCTCAGATGGTAGCAAGAGCGACACAGAACCCTTCCATGACGCTAAGAAAAGCAATGTCACTACTAGGGTCCCTCTCCGCCTGCCTGCCAGCGGTCCAGTGGGCGCAGCTACATACGAGAGATCTCCAATGGGATGTATTAGCCAACCAGTTAGCATTAGGAGGTCACTTGGAAGGTCACGTCACACTAGACTCCAAAACTATTCATTCCCTAGCTTGGTGAGGGAACATAGACAACCTGTCCAAAGGGATTCCCTGGGTGGTAAATATTACACACATAATCACCACGGACGCCAGTCCCAAGGGATGGGGAGCACACATGAGCAACAGGGTGGCTCAGGGGGAATGGGGAGGTCAGGAGCTAAAAGCCTCCTCGAACCAAACGGAACTGTTGGCAGTAGGCTACACCCTACCACACTTTCTACTGATATTAAGGGGCCATCATGTCCGCATATTTCCGGACAATCGGGTGACGGTGGCCTACATAAATCATCAGGGGGGAACCAGATCCCGAACACTAATGAACACATCCTCTGAAATATTCACGCTAGCCGAGAAAAACCTACTATCCCTATCGGCACTACACATACGGGGAACAGAGAACCAGACAGCAGACTTTCTAAGTCGCACCCAGCTACATCAAGGGGAGTGGGTTCTAAAACAGTCCATTTTTCAGAAGATCGTAAAAATGTGGGGGACCCCGGACATAGATTTGTTTACCGACCACAAAAACAAAAAAGTGGAAGCATTTTTTTCCCTAGACCCCAGGGGAAATCCCCGAACCCTGGATGCATTTATGCTTCCGTGGACTTCCCGCCGCCCATTCTCATCCCGGCAGTAATAAGGAAAGTCAGAGAAGACAGGGTGAGAATGATATTGATAGCTCCGTTCTGGCCAAAAAGAACCTGGTTTTCCTGGCTGAGAATACTGTCAATAACCGACCCCTGGGTTCTACCAGATCTCCCCGACCTTCTGTCCCAAGGTCCCGTGTTACACCCTCGGGCAGTGAACCTCCATTTAACAGTATGGAATTTGAAAGGACACTGCTGAGGTGGAAGGGGTTCTCAGAAAACCTGGTTTCCACGCTACAAAAGAGTAGGAAACCGATCACAACCAGGGCCTATGGTAGAACTTGGAGGAAATTTCTATCGAGCTCCGGGGTAAGGGTTCAGGATGGGGTACAAATCGACAAAATTCTTGAATTCCTGCAAAAAGGGTTAGAACAGGGGCTGGCGACTAATACGTTGAAGGTACAGGTAGCGGCTCTAGGCGCCCTTTATAACCAGGATGTGGCGGGCAACCCTTGGGTAGCACGGTTTCTGAGGGCCGCAGCCAGATCTAGACCAATAACCACCCAAAAGATACCATCATGGGATCTAAACCTAGTGTTGTCTGCCCTAACAGGGCCCCCATTCGAGCCCATCCAGTTAGAACCCCTGAAAACCTTATCATTAAAGACAATACTCTTAGTGGCCCTAACATCCGCTCGCAGAGTGAGCGATATTCAAGCCTTGTCAGCGATACCCCCGTTCACTAAAATCTTGGACGATAGAATCATATTAAAACCTGACCCAGCATACCTACTTAAGGTGTCAACACACTTTCATAGGTCACAAGAAGTAGTCCTTCCTTCCTTCTGCCCAAACCCTAAGAATAGGGGAGAGGAAAAATTTCACACCCTAGATGTGAAGAGGTGCCTAGTTCAGTACTTAGAGGCCACCAAGGAATGTAGGAAGGAAGGGTCTCTCTTTGTGTGTTTCCAGGTACCTCGGAAGGGACTCAAGGCATCCAAGAGTACCCTAGCAAGGTGGATACGGGATGCGATTGCCCTGGCGTATTCATCCAGTGGGAATACCATCCCGGAAGGTCTAAAAGCTCACTCTACAAGGGCAATGGTGACCTCATGGGCAGAAAGATCAGAGGTATCAGTAGAGCAGATCTGTAAGGCGGCCACCTGGTCAACACCTTCTACTTTTTTCAGGCACTATTGTTTAGATCTAGCCTCTACTTCTGACCTGACCTTCGGGAGAAGGGTCTTTCAGGCGGTGGTCCCTCCCTAAGCTACCAATCTCTGAAATTCTCTCCGTGGTGCTGTCATGGGTGGGAGAGAATAGCTTAGTTACTCACCGATAACGGTGTTTTTCGGAACCCATGACACCACCCGCTTATTCCCCCCTTTTCACGTGTGCGGTGAGCACGAGTTAATGTGTGTAAAGTGTTTTTGTTAAGACACGGGTCTTCTCCATAATATGCAATATTATAATGTTATGTATATACATTTGTTGTTGACTAAACGGGAGACCCTCTGATGCTCTGTAACCAACTGGGGGCGGAGGAGAGGTGCCGCCTTTTTATCTGTAGGTTCCTGTCCTTGATGGGCGGACCCCCTCTCTCCGTGGTGCTGTCATGGGTTCCGAGAAACACCGTTATCGGTGAGTAACTAAACTATTCTTTTCAATAAAAACGTTGAAACTAAAAATATGGGGCAGATCCACAAGGAGTGGACTGCTGCTGGAGTCATTGCTTCAAGAGCCAAAGCACACAGACGTATCCAGGACATAGGCTACAAGTGTCACATTCCTAGTGGCAAGCCACTTAGGAACAATAGACAACGCCAGAAGCGTCTTACCTGGGCCAAGGAGAAAAAGAACTGGACTGTTGCTCAGTGATCCAAGGTGTTGTTTTCAGATGAAAGTAAATTTTGTATTTCATTTGAAAGTCAAGGTCGCAGAGTCTGGAGGAAGAATAGAGAGACACACAATCCAAGCTGCTTGAGGTCTAGTGTGAAGTTTCCACAATCAGTGATGGTTTGGGGAGCCATGTCATCTGCTGGTGTTGGTGCACTGTGTTTTATCAAGAACAAAGTCAGCGCAGCCGTCTACCAGGAAATTAATTTAGAGCACTTCATGCTTCCCTCTGCCGACAAGCTTTTTGGAGATGGAAATTTCATTCTCCAGCAAGACTTGGCACCTGTCCACACGGCCAAAAGTACCAATACTTGGTTTAAAAACAACGGTATCACTGTGCTTGATCGGCCAGCAAACTCGCTTGACCTTAACCCTATGGGGTATTGTCAAGAGGAAGATGAGAGACACCAGACCCAACAATGAAAACGAGCTGAAGGCTGCTAAAGCAACCTGGGCTTCCATAACACCTCAACAGTGCCACAGGCTGATAGCCTCCATGCCACGCTGCATTGATGCAGTAATTGATGCAAAAGGAGCCATGACACAAGTATTTAAGTGCATTTACTGAACATACATTTCAGTAAGCCAACATTTTGGATTTTAAAATAATTTTTTTAAGCTTGAAAAAAAAAATCCCCTCCTGCAAATTATTTTTTCTCTAGCAAGATGGCGCAGCCTGCACGGTAGCAGCTATTGGATCGCTTATAGCTGCTGCTGCGCAGGCACGGCTGACACCATTTTCAAAGTGCTTTTTTTTTTTTTTCCAGTTAAGTTATGGATAATATGAAAGAAAAGGATATTACATGCACATTATAGGTGGTTTTTTTTTCTCAGTATTTATAATATTCATCATTTAAAATAGGGGGCAGGTCACTGAGGGGTCAGTGACCTGTTAGCAGTCTTCATTATGAATTGCTAATCAGAGCACCACATGAAGACACCCCACACACAAACACACACACACGCTGCCCCGGACCACGAGCATATCATTAGTCTTTATTTTCCATTTTGAGTTAAACAACAACAAGACGGATTTCATCAACCAAGGTATGATTTTAGTAAAACGGTGCCAACCTGACACTGTGTGTAAGTTAGGCTGGTTTCACATTCGCGCTTTTTAAGCGCACGCACGGCCGGGGGTAGCTCCGCCCCCGAGCCGGCTCTCTGCCCGGCGTGCCCGCCCCTTCCTTGTAGCGCCGCCTCCTAGCGCACAGCGGCGCCTGCGATCGGCGCACCCTATCTTTAGCATAGGGTGCGCAGATCGTGCGCAGGCCGTGCGCTAGTTGCGCTTTGACCTGCGCTGCGCACTTTTGACGGTGCGCCGTGCGCGCCAAAATCCGAAAAGTTTGATTTTGGCGCGCACGGCGCACCGTCAAAAGTGCGCAGCGCAGGTCAAAGCGCAACTAGCGCACGGCCTGCGCACGATCTGCGCACCCTATGCTAAAGATAGGGTGCGCCGATCGCAGGCGCCGCTGTGCTCTAGGAGGCGGCGCTACAAGGAAGGGGCGGGCACGCCGGGCAGAGAGCCGGCTCGGGGGCGGAGCTACCCCCGGCCGTGCGTGCGCTTAAAAAGCGCGAATGTGAAACCAGCCTTACTGTGCACAATCCCGCTGACTGTTTCCCTTTAATAGGCACCTGTTCAGGCCAGTATTCGGTTTGGAAGTGATGGTCAGTTTTTTAGTGTTTTTATACACTGGCTTTGCCTGGTCCATGCCAAAACTTTAATTATTTTGGAGGTGCCATTCTTTTAATAGTTATGCATTTAGACATCTAACTTTTATAATATCTTATGTTTTTATACTTTTGTTTTTTATTTTTTCTAACTAGTACAAGGTGAATCAAGCTGTTCAAATATTATATCTTCTGCACCTTGTCAAGAAGAACCTCAGCAATATGAATTGCAGTTTGCACGACTTCGAAAATTTCTTTCAGGTTAGTGATTGAACGTCTCATCTTTTATAGTTTGTTTCATTCATTCATTTTAATCCCTAAACGACCTTGGGCATGCATTAAACCGGTGGACGTTAAGGGGCCTTATTTCCTCATCAATCATGGATAAGTGAATAGCGCACCTTTTTGGCTGTTTTGGTCACTTTGGCATTTTGTCATTGCTCTCACCCCTACAGTAGCGCAAGACGGTGTCTACAATGCACAAGTTGCTGAGGTAGTTGAGTTCATTCAGGATGGCACAACAATGCATGCTGTGTCAAGAAGGGCAGCTGTTTTTATAAAAAAAAAAAAAATCACATATTTGGTATCGCTGCTTTCCGAATCGCCAGATCTATCAATATATAAAAAGAATTAATCCGATAGGTAAACAAGGTAGTGGAAAAAGTCAAAGCACGAGAATTCCTTTTTTTTTTTTTTTTTGGTCTACGCAACATTGCATTAACCGCTTCATGACCCAGCCTATTTTGACCTTAATGACCTGGCCATTTTTTGCAATTCTGACCAGTGTCCCTTTATGAGGTAATAACTCAGGAACGCTTCAACGGATCCTAGCGATTCTGAGATCGTTTTTTCGTGACATATTGGGCTTCATGTTAGTGGTAAATTTAGGTCGATAATTTTTGCGTTTATTTGTGAAAAAAATGGAAATTTGGCGAAAATTTTGCAATTTTCAAATTTTGCATTTTTATTCTGTTAAACCACAGAGGTATGTGACCCAAAATAGTTACTAAATAACATTTCCCACATGTCTACTTTAAATCAGCCCAATTTTGGAAACATTTTTTTTTGTTAGTTATAAGGGTTAAAAGTTGACCAGCGATTTCTCATTTTTTACAACAAAATTTACAAAACTATTTTTTTTAGGGACCACCTCACATTTGAAGTCACTTTGAGGGGTCTATATGGCAGAAAATACCCAAATGTGACACCATTCTAAAAACTGCACCCCTCAAGCTACTCAAAACTACATTCAAGAAGATTATTAACCCTTCAGGTGCTTCACAGGAACTAAAGCAACGTGAAAGGAAAATATGGACGTTGTAATTTTTCCAACAAATATTTTCTTTTAGCATCAATTTTTTCATTTTCACGTGGGTAACAGGATAAAATGGATCATAAAATTTGTTGGGCAATTTCTCCTGAGTACATCGATACCTCATATGTGGTCATAAACCACTGTTTGGGCACACGGCAGGGCTCAGAAGGGAAGGAGTGCCATTTGACTTTTTGAATGGAAAATATGCTGGAATGTTTAGCGTTTGCCATGTCGCGTTTGGAGAGCCCCTGTGCGCCTAAATATTGGAGCTCCCCCACAAGTGACCCCATTTTGGAAACTAGACCCTCCAAGGAACTTATGTAGATGCATAATGAGCAATTTGAACCCCCAGGTGCTTCACAAATTGATCCATAAAAAAAAAAGTACTTTTTTTTCACAAAAATTTTCTTTTGACCTCAGTTTTCATTTTCACATGGGCAACAGGATAAAATTGATCCCAAAATTTGTTGGTCAATTTTTCCTGAGTACACCGATGCCTCATATGTGGTCATAAACCACTGTTTGGGCGCACGGCAGGGCTCAGAAGGGAAGGAGCGCCATTTGACATTTTGAATGGAAAATTAGCTCCAGTCGTTAGCGGACACCATGTCGTGTTTGGAGAGCCCCTGTGTGCCTAAACATTGGAGCTCCCCCACAAATGACCCCATTTTGGAAACTAGACCCCCTAAGGAGCTTATCTAGATGTGTGGTGAGCACTCTGAACCCCCAAGTGTTTCACAGAAGTTTATAACGCAGAACCGTGAAAATAAAAAAAATAAAAAATTTATTTATTTTTTTCCCACTATTTTTTATTTTCACAAGGGTAATAAGATAAATTGGACCCCAAAAGTTGTTGTCCAGTTTGTCCTGAGTACGCTGGTACCCCATAAGTGGTGGAGGGGACCACTGTTTGGGCACACGTTGGGGCTCGGAAGGGAAGTAGTGACGTTTTGAAATGTCGACTTGATGGAATGGTCTGCGGGCGTAATGTTACGTTTGCAGAGCCCCTGATGTACCGAAACAGTGGAAACCCCCCACAAATGACCCCATTTTGGAAACTAGACCCCCTAAGGAGCTTATCTAGATATGTGGTGAGCACGTTGAACCCCTAAGTGCTTCACAGAAGTGTATAACGCAGAGCCATGAAAATAAAAAATTATTTTTTCTCCACAAAAATTATTTTTTTAGCCCCCAATTGTTAATTTTCCCAAGGGTAACAGGAGAAATTAGACCCCCAAAGTTCTTGTGCAATTTTTCCTTAGTACACTGATACCCCATATGTGGGGGTAAACCACTGTTTGGGCACACGTCGGGGCTCGGAATGGAGGCAGCACTGTTCGACTTTTTGAACGCAAAATTGACTGGAATAAATGGTGGCGCCATGTCGTGTTTGGAGACCCCCTGAGGTGCCTAAACAGTGGAAACCCCTCAATTCTATCTCCAACCCTAACCCCAACACAACCCTAACCCTAATCATAACCCCAACACACCCCTAACCCGAATACCAACTCTAACCCTAATCACAAACCTAATCCTAACCCCAACCCACCCCTAACCCTTGCCCTAACCCTAGCCCTATTTCTAACCCTAACCCTATTTCTAACTCTAATTGAAAAATAAAAATATTTTATTATTTGTCCCTATGGGGGGTGATAAGGGGGGCGGTGATTTACTTTTTTTTTTATTTTGATCACTGTGAGAGTTTATCACAGTGACCAAAATTTAAAAAAAAGGAATCTGCTGCCGGGAAATGCCGGCGGGCGCACTGCGCAATTTCCAAGGTGGCGGCGCCCGTAGGCTGGACGACGGGCCCCTGGGACGGCAAGGGGGGGAGCGAAAGGTGGGGGGGAGCGGAGGGAAGGGGGAGGAAGGGCAGATTGTGACAGCGGCAGCCGATCGCCTCCGTCAGTCAGTGGCGGCGCCCGATCGGCGCCGTTAGTCGGCGAGGGGGGTTTAACTTAGTGTCTCCAGCCATGTCCGATGCTATTTCAGCATCGGCCATGGCTGGATTGTAATATTTCATCAATTTTCATTGATGAAATATTACTTTCGCTCTGATTGGCTGTTTCACTTTTAACAGCCAATCAGAGCTATCGTAGCCACATGGGGGTGAAGCCACGCCCCCTGTGGTAAAGAACAAAGCCCCCTGTATCTGCGGGTGCGGTAACCTCTCAGTGACCCCGGTCACCCGACCCGCAGGGGGGCTTTAAAGTCATGACGCCATATAGGCGTCATGGGTCGTTTTGGCACGACTTTTCATGACGCCTATGTGGCGTCAAAGGTCGTGAAGGGGTTAAAGTGCAATAACGAGTGATCAAAGATCGTAACGACACCAAAGTGGTATCATTAAAAACTCGGCACGCAAAAAATAAGTCCTCACCCAGCCCCAGATCACGAAATATGGAAACGCTAAGAGTCTCGGAAAATGATGTTTTTTTTTTTAATTTTTTTATTTGCAAACTTTGGATTTCTTTTCACCATTTAAATAAATAACAACCTATACATGTTCAGTGTCTACGAACTTGTATTGACACATGGTAAAAAAAAAATTCCAAAAAAACAGTTTTGGAATTGCACTTTTTTTGCACTTTCACAGCACTTGGAATTTGAGCGCATGATATGGTAAAACCAATGGTGTCGTTCAAAAATACAACTCTTCCTGCAAAAAAAAAAAAGTCCTCACTTGGCCATTTTGACGGAAAAATAAAAATGTTTTGGCTCTGGGAAAAATAGAGCGGAAAACAAACACAAAAACGAAAAAGGGCTGCGGAGTGAAGAGGTTAAAGAGAACCTGTCACCGGGATTGTTCACAGTAATCTACAGACAGTGTCACGTCAGCGCCATTATACTGATTAAAATGACACCTTGGTTGATGAAATCCGTTTTGTCTTTGTTTAATATTTATTTTCAGTTTTGAGTTAATGATATGCTTGTTCTCTGGGATGGCCTGTGGGAGGGGGGTCTTCATATGGTGCTCTCTTGATAATGGTGCCTGCATCTGTTGGTGATTCGATAGTTGCTATTGCGCAAGCACAGACGACGCCATCTTGCTAGAGAAAAATTAAAAATTTCCTCCTCCAAGATGGCACTTGTGCAGTATCAGCTATCACCAATAGCTGCTATTGCGCAGGCACCATCTTGCCAGAGAAGAAAAAAATCTTCCTCCAAGATGGCGCCGCTGAGCCTGCGTATGTGCCAGCGACGCCATCTTAGAGAAGTGCCAAGAAAATGATACCAATAAAAACGTCAACTCGTCCCACAAAAAACAAGTCCTCACATGATTCTGTGGGCCAAAATATTGACAAATTATAACTCTCAAAATGCAAAGACTATTTTTTGCAATGAAAATCGTCTTTTAGTGTGTGACAGCTGCGAAACATAACCTGCTAAAAATAGTAAATCAAACCCCTCTTTATCACCTTCTTAGTTAGGTAAAAATAATAAAATAAATATATATTTCCATTTTCCCATTAGGGTTGGGGCTAAAGTTAGGATTACGATTAGGGTTGGGATTAAGGGTTAGGAGTATGTTATGGTTAGGTTTGTGGTTAGGGTTATGGTTAGGGGTGTGTTGGAGTTAGATTTGGGGTGTTTCCACTGTTTAGGCACATCAGGGGCTCTCCAAACGTGACATGGCGTACGATCTCAGTTCCAGCCAATTTTGCATTGAAAAGTCAAACAGCGCTCCTTCCCTTCCGAGCTCTACCATGCGCCCAAACAGTGGTTTACCTTATATATGGGGTATCGGCGTATGCAGGACAATTGTACAACTTTTGGGGTCCAATTTCTCCTGTTATCCTTGGTAAAATAAAGCAAATTGTGTCTGAAGTAAATTTTTTGTGGAAAAAAAAGTTAAATGTCTATTTTTTTTTTAAAACATTGCAAAAATTCCTGTGAAGCACCTGAAGGGTTAATACACTTTTTGAATGTGATTTTGAGCACCTTGAGGGGGCAGTTTTTAGAATTGTCACTTTTGATTATTTTCTATCATATAGACCCCTCAAAGTGGCTTCAAATGTGATGTGGTCCCTAAAGAAGGCAATGGTTTTGTAAATTTTGGTTCCAAAATTGTGCTGATGTAAAGTAAACATGTGGGAAATGTTACTTATTAAGTATTTTGTGTGCCATATCTCTGTGATTTAAGGGCATGAAAATTCAAAGTTGGAAAATTGTGAAATTTTCTAAATTTTTGCTAAATTCCCGTTTTTTTCACAAATAAATGCAAGTCATATAAAATAAATTTTACCACTAACATGAAGTACAATATGTCACGAGAAAATGTCTGAATTTCTGCAATCCATAGAAGTGTTCCAGAGATATTACCTCATAAAGGGACAGTGGTCAGAATTGTAAAAATTGGCCTGGTCATTAACGTGCAAACCATTCTTGGGGGTAAAGGGGTTAAATGCTTAGGAAGCCTTTGTAGGTGTTTTTGTTAATTATTCTAATTCACTGAGATATAATGCCTTTTGGGTTTTCATTGGCTGTAAGCCATAATCAGCAACATTAACAGAAATAAACACTTGAAATCACTCTGTAGTGACTATATAATATCAGTTTCACTTTTTGTATTTAACAACTGAAATTAACTTTGATAAGGAAAAGCAGTTATTTTTAAATCACCTTTATGGGACTGAAGATTTTTGAATCTTCACAACATGTGCACTGCACACTTGCTGAGGCTAGTTTCACATTAGTGCTCTTGTGCACAGCGTTTCAAGCGCACCTCAAAACGCACGATAACGCACCCTTTTTCAACGCATGCGCTTAACGCATGCGTTTGCGTTTTTAAGCGCATGCGTTCCAAAAGGAAAAAAAATTCAGATTAAATACCATGATAACACCACCAAAGGGACACAAGTGGACTTGTCTACTGGAATTTCTGTTTATATATCCTTGCACAGATGAAATCCTCCCATTTTGCTTCTGTATTGTGCGTCAAGATGGATCTTCAAATGAACAGTTTGTACCGCAATATGGATTTGGATCTCGGCTTGTCTCTTGCTTTTGCTGTTGCGTGTGATGAAGAACGGAAGAGACAAAGATGGAGAAGATGGCGTTGGCGATATTGGCGACACCCTATTGTTGAACTCCAGGAGAGCTTTGGAGCTTACCACTCTTTATTCAACGAGCTAAATGACAACCCGGACAAATATTACGACTACACGCGGATGTCTCAAGACAGTTTCCGGTATTTGCTTCGACGCATTGAAGGATCCATCAGCAGGCAGGACATCCAGCTCCGGAGAGCAATTCCTGCTGAGGAACGTCTGTAGGTGACGTTTAAAACTAAACGCCTCTTATAATTATTATTATTCCACAATTTACTTATTTATTTATTTTTATTTCTCTGTGTATAAGATTCCTGGCTACCGGAAAGACTTTAACATCGCTCCATTTTCAGTTCTTCGGGAGGAATTTTTACCCCTACCCACCATGGAATTATGGAAGGCCAAAGCTGCAAAATTCCAGCAACTTTGTGATTTTCCCAACTGTATTGGAGCCGTGGATGGGAAACATATCCATATTACCAAATCGGCAAGAGCTGGATCTGAGTACTTCAATTATAAAAAATATTTTTCAACAGTGCTCATGGCGATTGCCGGTGCGGACTGCAGCTTTGTCGCCGTGGACATCGGAGCTTTCGGACGTGCTAATGATTCCAGTACATTTAAAGACTCCGACATGGGCCAACGCTTATAGCGTAATAATTTCAATTTCCCACAGCCACGACCTCTTCCCAACACTGAAGGACCTGCAATGCCGTTTGTTGTTGGGGATGTGGCGTTTTGTGGCGTTTCAGATGTGTGGCAACCTCCTAAAACCATACTCCAGTCGGGACTTGGACCATACTAAAAGAATTCTTAACTACAGACTGACCAGGGCACAAAGAACTGTGGAGTGGGCATTTTGGGGACAGCAATTAATCTTAAAATTGAGACAGTTGATGAGGTGGTCAAGGCGTGTGTGGTTCTCCATAATTATATTATGGCTAAAGAGTGACCCAACGTTGAACTAGATGAACCAGTTTGTAACCCATTGCCAGATTACCACCAACACCCTCTGGGGACAACAGTGGAAATTGCACAAATGAGGGATAGATTTGCGGCCTATTTTGTTTCAGATATTGGCCGGTTGTCATGGCAAGATGAAATGGTCTAGTTTATGCAGTACCTGTATTGTTGTAATGCTGCAGACAATAAAAACACCTTTTTTGACAATTAAAATGTCCATTTAATGTTTCCTTACACCTGTTGAAAAAAGGGCCCTACACATGTGAAATGGTGATCAACTATGTAAATGTATAAACCAAAAAAAAAAAAAATTAAAGGTGATCACTAGAGTTGAGCGACTTTTGGTTTTTTAGGGTCGTGTTTCGTTTCGTGAAACCCGACTTTTCCAAAAGTCGGGTCGAGCAAGATCGTCCGATTATAGGGAAAAGTCGGGGTCGTCCCGAAACACGAAACCCAATGTAAGTCAATGGGGAATAAAAGTCGGCAGTGAGAGGAGGACAGGAAACACACCTACAGTGCCCATTTGAATGCCAAAAGCATCAATTCTTCTTACTTAAGCTTGTCAACCTTAATTAACTTCATAATACAAGTTACGCACTGAAAAATGGGGGTTATTTGGCTAAAGTTGTGGGGGGGAGAGGGCTGGCTGCAGGTTTTCATGTGCCCTGGGCGAAAGAGCGCCCCTTTAACACATACCACAACTCATCATGCTCCGATACGGCAGATAAATAGCGGTATAGTACAATGAAAAATACCTCACTTTTTACATCTCATGACGAGGCCCATCTATTTCTCCATACAGAATCATTTGTCCCATATAATGTTTGAAACAGTATATGATGAGCTCCACATAATGCTACAGTATATGTTGGTCCCCATGGATGAAGCTCCACTGTCTTATGGGCACAAATAATGCTCCAAACATAATGGGCCCCATTTCTAATGCTCTAGTGTATAATGGGCCCTGTAAATGCTGCTCCAGTGTCTGATGTCCAC
Source organism: Dendrobates tinctorius (assembly GCF_039654945.1). Taxonomy (NCBI): domain Eukaryota; kingdom Metazoa; phylum Chordata; class Amphibia; order Anura; family Dendrobatidae; genus Dendrobates; species Dendrobates tinctorius. The sequence goes on from NW_027361848.1 coordinate 4,622,659, forward strand.
CTTTGGAATGTTCCAGTGTATGGTGGGCCCCATCTATCATTCTCCAGAGTATAGTGCTCCCCAAAAATTGCTATCCCAACATTGAAAACAATCAAATAAGTCTCCTCGCTAGGGAATCCCTGTACTTGTCTGGACAGGTGCTGTAGCTTGCTTAACAGCTCGCCAGCCGTTCTCACGCCCAGTATGGATTGCACGTGATTGCACAAAGGTTAGAAAGGGTACCGTATCCCTGGATAACATGTATGGATAGCGTACACATTCAAAATATATGTCTCAGGAGGCAGGCTCAGACGGTGTCAGGCCCAGTATGGATTGCACGTGATTGCACAAAGGTTAGAAAGGGTACCGTATCCCTGGATAACATGTATGGATAGCGTACACATTCAAAATATATGTCTCAGGAGGCAGGCTCAGACGGTGTCAGGCCCAGTATGGATTGCACGTGATTGCACAAAGGTTAGAAAGGGTACCGTATCCCTGGATAACATGTATGGATAGCGTACACATTCAAAATATATGTCTCAGGAGGCAGGCTCAGACGGTGTCAGGCCCAGTATGGATTGCACGTGATTGCACAAAGGTTAGAAAGGGTACCGTATCCCTGGATAACATGTATGGATAGCGTACACATTCAAAATATATGTCTATACAGCATGAGGCAGGCTCAGACGGTGTTAGGCCCAGTATGGATTGCACGTGATTGCACAAAGGTTAGAAAGGGTACCGTATCCCTGGATAACAAGTATGGATAGCGTACACATTCAAAATATATGTCTATACAGCATGAGGCAGGCTCAGACGGTGTTAGGCCCAGTATGGATTGCACGTGATTGCACAAAGGTTAGAAAGGGTACCGTATCCCCGGATAACATGTATGGATAGCGTACACATTCAAAATGTATGTCTATACAGCATGAGGCAGGCTCAGACGGTATTAGGCCCAGTATGGATTGCACGTGATTGCACAAAGGTTAGAAAGGGTACCGTATCCCTGGATAACATGTATGGATAAGCATACACATTCAAAATATATGTCTATACAGCATGAGGCAGGCTCAGACGGTGTTAGGCCCAGTATGGATTGCACGTGATTGCACAAAGGTTAGAAAGGGTACCGTATCCCCGGATAACATGTATGGATAGCGTACACATTCAAAATATATGTCTATACAGCATGAGGCAGGCTCAGACGGTGTTAGGCCCAGTATGGATTGCACGTGATTGCACAAAGGTTAGAAAGGGTACCGTATCCCCGGATAACATGTATGGATAGCGTACACATTCAAAATATATGTCTATACAGCATGAGGCAGGCTCAGACGGTGTTAGGCCCATTATGGATTGCACGTGATTGCACAAAGGTTAGAAAGGGTACCGTATCCCTGGATAACATGTATGGATAGCGTACACATTCAAAATATATGTCTATACAGCATGAGGCAGGCTCAGACGGTGTTAGGCCTAGTATGGATTGCACGTGATTGCACAAAGGTTAGAAAGGGTACCGTATCCCCGGATAACATGTATGGATAGCGTACACATTCAAAATATGTCTATACAGCATGAGGCAGGCTCAGACGGTGTTAGGCCCAGTATGGATTGCACGTGATTGCACAAAGGTTAGAAAGGGTACCGTATCCCTGGATAACATGTATGGATAGCGTACACATTCAAAATATATGTCTATACAGCATGAGGCAGGCTCAGACGGTGTTAGGCCCAGTATGGATTGCACGTGATTGCACAAAGGTTAGAAAGGGTACCGTATCCCCGGATAACATGTATGGATAGCGTACACATTCAAAATATATGTCTCAGGAGGCAGGCTCAGACGGTGTCAGGCACAGTATGGATTTGACGGCCCAGATTACACAGCGGAGGAGCAGGGAGAGGTAAAGATTGCAAATGCTGGGGCCCTGCCCAAGCAAGGGGGGCCCACTCGTGGGCGTCGGTACTGGCACTGGGCCCCTCATAGTACAGCGGTGTGTCTGACGGCGGGTGTGCACCACCACCGTCAGACACTTGATTGCACTATGAGGGACCCTGTGCCAGTGCCCGCGCCCAAGAGTCGGCCTACCCACCTGTCTAGGGCAACGGCACTCGCACGGTGTCGTGCGGTAGGTGGTGACCCCGGCCATGGGGGGGGAGGCAGCACAGTTAGGGAGTTTTAGAAAGTGGCATATGTTGATGTTGGACATTCAGCTGATGCAAAAGGCGAAATAGGTGAAGTACCAGGAAGAGGTGGACCAAAGCAAGCCATTTTTCTGTCACCCTATGTGTCATCAGGGGAAGGTGGGACAAAATCCTTGGAAACCCATGCGTGGTTCATTTTAATGAAGGTTAGATCATCCACATTTTGGGTTGACAGACTGGTCCTTTTTTCTGTCAGGATTGATCCAGCTGCACTGAAGACTCTTTCCGATAGCACACTTGCAGCTGGGCAAGCGAGCTCCTGTAAGGCATATTGGGCCAATTCAGGCCAGGTGTCCAGTTTAGCGGCCCAATAGTCAAAGGGGAATGACCTGTGTGGGAGAACATCGATATGGGAGGAAAAGTAGTTTGTAACCATAGTTGACAACTGCTGTCTCCTGTCACTTTCCATCGATGCAGTATTACCAGTTGTGTGAGCGGTATTTGAAAAATCAGTCCACAACATTGTCATGAAACCCCTGTCTCCAACGCCACTACTGCTGTGTGCACCACGAACACCTCTACCAAGCTGCCCCCGGCCCGTACGGCTCGTGTGAGAACCATCACTACTGCTGTGTGCTGGGAATGCCTCAAGCAACCGATTTACCAGAGTTGCTTGTTTATTAGCCAATATTAGGTCAAGGTTCTCCTGTGGCATGATGCTTTGTAATTTGCCTTTATAGCGTGGATCCAGGATGCTGGCCAACCAGTAGTCGTCATCGTTCATCATTTTGGCAATGCGGGGGTCCCTTTTTAGGATCCGCAAGGCATAATCTGACATGTGGGCCAATGTTCCCGGTGTCGATGCACTGCGAGTGCTGGGTGGAGGAGCACTTTCTGGCAAATCCATATCCCTCCAGTCACGCACAAACCCTGTACCAGACCTTGCCACGCCAACATTTTCACTTGCCCCACGAGATGCATCCTCCCCTAAGTAATCATCCCCATCATCCTCCTCCTCCTCCTCTTCTTCCTCCACCTCGTCCAGGAGAGGTCCCTGAGCAGACAATGGCTGAATGTCATCAAGGATTCCCTCCTCCTCTTCCTCCTCATCAACATTGGCTGCAGACGCCTGCTCCTTAAGGTGCGTCAAAGTTTGCATGAGCAGACGCATAAGTGGGATGCTCATGCTTAGGATGGCGTCGTCTGCGCTTACCAGCCGTGTGCATTCCTCAAAACACTGAAGGACTTTACAAAGGTCTTTCAGCTTCGACCACTGCACGCCTGTCAACTCCATGTCTGCTCTCAAAGTGCCTGGCCGTGTATCCTCCCACAAATGCATTATGGCCTGCCTCTGCTCGCACAGCCGCTCCACCATTTGCAGGGTGGAGTTCCACCTTGTTGCAATGTCGATAATGAGGCGGTGGTTGGGAATGTGGAGCAATCGCTGCAGCTTCTGCATACGAACGGAGTGTACAGGCGACCGGCGGATGTGCGCGCACAGTCTTCGCACCTTCTGGAGCAGGGCTGTTAACTCCGGATAATTTTTGAGGAAGCACTGCACCACCAGGTTCAAGGTGTGAGCCAAGCAAGGTATGTGGCTGAGTTTTGAAAGGGCTATGGCTGCCACAAAATTAGGGCCATTATCACTAACTACCTTGCCTGCCTCAAGATGTACACTGCCCAGCCATGACTCAGTTTGTCGCTTCAAGTACTCGGCCAGCACCTCGGCGGTGTGTCTGTCGCCCAAACACATCATCTGCAACACAGCCTGCTGACGCTTTCCACTAGCTGCTCGATAGGGGGACACATCGTGTGCAACAGTGGCAGCTGCAGATGGAGTGCTCGTACGACTGCGCTCTGTGGACGAGCTTTCGCTTCTGGAGGAGGAGGAGGAGGGTCGAACGCCTACAGCCAACTGTTTCCTATACCGTGGGCTAGGCAGCACTGTCCCACCACCGCTGTCCCCTGTGGACCCTGCATCCACCACATTAACCCAGTGCGCAGTGATGGACACGTAACGGCCCTGGCCATGCCGACTGGACCATGCATCAGTTGTGAGGTGCACCTTTCCGCTCACTGACTGCTTGAGTGCATGGACAATGCGGTCTTTCACATGATGGTGGAGGGCTGGGATGGCTTTGCGAGAGAAGAAGTGGCGACTGGGTAGGTCATAGCGTGGTACTGCATAGGCCATGAGTTCGCGGAAAGCTGTGCTTTCCACCAACCGAAAGGGCATCATCTCAAATGAGATTAGTTTGGCAATGTGGGCGTTCAAACCCAGTGTACGCGGATGAGAGACTGAGTACTTTCTTGACCTACTCATAGTGTCTGGGAGGGTGAGCTGGACTTGAGAGCTGCATATGGTGGAAGTAGCGGTGGACAGGGCGGACTGAGAGAGGGTTGATGATGGTGATGGAGTTGGTGTTCTTTCTGATGGCCTAGAATCAGTCTTTCGTTGATATAACAGTGGGATTCCCTGACTGCTGTGGTCTTGCAACGACACCTCAACATTTGCTGCTGTGCTAACCGGTTGGCTTACAGTGGGGGAAACAATGTAGCGTTGCTGACTACCTTCGTTGTGATCAGTTGCACATGTGGCACTTGAGGTTTGGTGTTGTGTCCACGCTTGCAAGTGCATGCTGGTTAAATGTCTAAGCATGCAACTGGTATTCAAATTTTTCAGATTTTTCCCTCGGCTAAAGGTCTTTGCGCACTTCTTACAGATAACCTTGGCCTGATCATGAGGATTTTGTTCAAAAAAGTGCCACACTGCACTCTTCCTACTTTGGCAGACATTTTGCGGCCTAGCACGCTGTGATCTTTTGACCCTCTGGACAAGCTGTCCAGCAACTCTTTTGATGTTTGGAACCGGTCTTTGGAGTGCTCCGGGCCTGCCAGATAACAGCTGTTGCGATGTCGATGTCTGCTGTGGATGCTCCTCATCTGAGCTATTGGAAGCAGCACCCTCTTCCCCCAATGGATGCCAATCTGGGTCAACAACTGGGTCATCCATCCCCTCCTCTTCTATGTCATGTGCACCTTCCTCTGTGTCACCGTGTATGGTGGTATAGTGTGCGGGAAGGGGCACCTGAGTCTCATCAGGGTCAAAATCTGGCTCTGTACACTGCGAGGACAATGTAGTGCTCTGAGTGAATGTACCAGCAGAATCATCCATCAGCGGCTGTGCATCAGTGCACTCCATGTCAGATTCATCTTGGCCTGGGTAATTCACCATTTCACTTGATAATTCAGGCATGGTATGTGAAAACAGCTCCATGGAGTAATCAGTAGTATGGCCTGCGTCATCCTTCAATCTTGGTTGGGGTGAAGGACACAAGGAAAGGTGTGGTTCATGAACATGAGCCTCCAATGACGACTCAGTGCTTTTACTTTTTACAACTGAAGAAGAGGAGGCGATAGAGCTGGAGGCTGAGTCAGCAATGTAAGACAAAACTTTTTCCTGATGCTCTGCCTTTAAAAGCGGTTTGCCAACTCCTAGAAAACTAAGCGTTCGAGGCCTTCTGTAGCCAGACGATGACGCAGGGTCAGCACCTCCTGCATTCGGTCCTATTTTGCTCTTGCCACTACCATCAGATCCACCACCAACACCATCATTACCAGCTGCCAACCCCCGCCCAATTCCACGGCCTCTTCCACCAGCCTTCCTCATTTTTGGTAGAAATGTAGACAAAATCCAACAAACTATATAGTAATGTAAAACAAGGTACAAGGTGTCTATAGGACAGGGGAGATTTAGAATTTCTGCACACACTTGTGGACAGTGGACACTTTTGGATTGTGTGAGGCCCACTGATATCTGAGCGCTATGTGACACGCTCGATGGCACAGCTGCCTGTGACCAAAGTGACGAGAGGATAATGGAGATTTTGAATCTCTGCGCACACTTTTGGACACTGGACACTTGTGGATTGTGTGAGGCCCACTGATATCTGAGCGCTATGTGACAGGCTCGATGGCACAGCTGCCTGTGACCAAAGTGACGAGAGGATAATGGAGATTTTGAATCTCTGCGCACACTTTTGGACACTGGACACTTGTGGATTGTGTGAGGCCCACTGATATCTGAGCGCTATGTGACAGGCTCGATGGCACAGCTGCCTGTGACAAAAGTGACGAGAGGATAATGGAGATTTTGAATCTCTGCGCACACTTTTGGACACTGGACACTTGTGGATTGTGTGAGGCCCACTGATATCTGAGCGCTATGTGACACGCTCGATGGCACAGCTGCCTGTGACCAAAGTGACGAGAGGATAATGGAGATTTTGAATCTCTGCGCACACTTTTGGACACTGGACACTTGTGGATTGTGTGAGGCCCACTGATATCTGAGCGCTATGTGACACGCTCGATGGCACAGCTGCCTGTGACCAAAGTGACGAGAGGATAATGGAGATTTTGAATCTCTGCGCACACTTTTGGACACTGGACACTTGTGGATTGTGTGAAGCCCACTGATATCTGAGCGCTATGTGACACGCTCGATGGCACAGCTGCCTGTGACCAAAGTGACGAGAGGATAATGGAGATTTTGAATCTCTGCGCACACTTTTGGACACTGGACACTTGTGGATTGTGTGAGGCCCACTGATATCTGAGCGCTATGTGACACGCTCGATGGCACAGCTGTGACAAAAGTGACTAGAGGATAAGGGAGATTGGATTGCTTTTAAAAAAGCAGTTTGCGGAGCAGTGGGTAAACAGCAATGCCAGCGTGTCAGGAAGCCTTAAAAGGCAGCCCAACAACCAACACCACTGATACACCACAATATAGCCTCCCCTTGCACTGCACACACAGTGACTTGTGTGTTGTACAGGCAAAATCGCTAGCAGCAGAAGCAGTTTTTTTGTCTTCTTCCCTGCCTAACGCTCTCCCTACAGAATCAGCAGCAACCTCTCCCTATACTAAGATCGGCAGAAGTAAGATGGCGGTCGGCGTGCACGCCCTTTTATACCCCCTGTGACGCCCACCAAAGCAAGCCAATCACTTGCATGCCCTTCTGAAAGATGGTGATGACCCGTGCCTAGGTCATCACGTTGCCCACAGTGTCCGTGGATCCTGATTGGCTGAAAAAGAGCGCAAAACAAACTTTTGAAACGCGACTTTGGCGCGTAAGTCGCCGACCTCGTGGCCGACCTCATCCTGGGGTCGGGTTTCGTTTCATGAAACCCGACTTTGCCAAAAGTCGGCGACTTTTGAATTTTTTCGACCCGTTTCGCTCAACTCTAGTGATCACCAGTTCACAAATAGTCTGCATGGACCAAATCCACTTCTTAGGCTACTTTCACACTTGCATTTTTTTTGCGCTGCGTACCGAGCGCAGTGCAAACGCACATAAAAAAAGCATCATGCGTTTGTATGAGGTTTTTTGCAGTTTTGCGCATGTTTTTTTAAAAACGCATGCTTTTTTTGCGCTGACATGCGCATTACCATGCGCACGTCAGCGCACCCATAGACTATAATGGGTTTATCGGTGAATTTTGTGCGCATTGCGTGCGCATGCGTTTTTTTGGGACAAGTCGGACGCACAAAAAATGCAACAGGATGCATTTTGTGCGCCTTAGCACACACTACAAAAAATCACATGCACATACAAACGCGTACAAACGCATGTGTATGTGCACCCATGTAAAGTATAGGGGAAAAAAAGCATGCTTTTTTTGTGCAAAAACAGCACTAAAAAACGCAAGTGTGAAACCAGCCTTATCTTGCTTACCAGGCCTTATGTTCAAACTATTGACCTCACTATGCTGAAAAGCATCCGGAGTCCAATAGTGCAAACACTTGGCCAGTGAAGTATTGCTGACCTGACCCCTGAACTTTTATTTTTTTCTTAAGAGGATTTTTACTCTTTTTGTTTGACACCTCATAGCTCCATGAAAGACACAGAAAGCTGCAGAGCAAACAAAGAAAAGGATGATCAGATTGTGTCTGTCATGGAGATATGAGGTGTGTTCTGTCTCCGCCATAAATAATGACTCTTAACCCCTTCATGACCAAGCCTATTTTGACCTTATTGACCAGGCCATTTTTTGCAATTCTGACCAGTGTCCCTTTCTGAGGTAATAACTCAGGAACGCTTCAACGGATCCTAGCGATTCTGAGATTGTTTTTTCGTGACATATTGGGCTTCATGTTAGTGGTAAATTTATGTCGATAATTTTTGCGTTTATTTGTGAAAAAATCAGAAATTTGGAGAAAAATTAGAAAATTTCGCAATTTTCAAATTTTGATTTTTTTTTTTATTCTGTTAAACCAGAGAAGTATGTGACACAAAATAGTTACTAAATAACATTTCCCACATGTCTACATCAGCACAATTTTGGACACAAAATATTTTTTTGTTAGGAAGTTATAAGGGTTAAAATTTGACCAGCAATTTCTCATATTTACAACAAAATTTACAAAACCATTTTTTTTAGGGACCACCTCACATTTGAAGTCGCTTTGAGGGGTCTATATGGCAGAAAATACCCAAAAGTGACACCATTCTAAAAACTGCACCCCTCAAGCTACTAAAAACTACATTCAAGAAGATTATTAACCCTTCAGGTGTTTCACAGGAACTAAAGCAACGTGGAAAGAAAAAATGGACATTTTAATTTTTCCAACAAAAATTTTCTTTCATCAATTTTTTCATTTTCACACTGGCAACAGGATAAAATGGATCCTAAAATTTGTTGGGCAATTTCTCCTGAGTACACCAATACCTCATATGTGGTCATAAACCACTGTTTGGGTGCACGGCAGGGCCCGGAAGGGAAGGAGCGCCATTTGACTTTTTGAATGGAAAATATGCTGGAATATTTAGCGGTTGCCATGTCGCGTTTGTAGAGCCCCTGTGTGCCTAAACATTGGAGCTCCCCCACAAGTGACCCCATTTTGGAAACGACCCCCCAAGGAACTTATCTAGATGCATAATGATCACTTTGAACCCCAAGATGCTTCACAAATTGATCTGTAAAAAAAAAAAAAAGTACTTTTTTTTCACAAAAATTTTCTTTTAGCCTCAGTTTTTTCATTTTCACATGGGCAACAGGATAAAATGGATCCTAAAATTTGTTGAGCAATTTCTCCTGAGTACACCGATACCTCATATGTGGTCATAAACCACTGTTTGGGCATACGGCAGGGTCCGGAAGGGAAGGAGCACCATTTGACTTTTTGAATGGAATGGAATGGAAAATTAGCTCCAATCGTTATCAGACACCACGTCACGTTTGGAGAGCCCCTGTGCACCTAAGCATTGGAGCTCCCCCACAAGTGACCCCATTTTGGAAACTAGACCCCTTATGGAACTTATCAAGATGTGTAGTGAGCACTTTGAACCCCCAAGTGCTTCACAAAAGTTTATAATACAGAGCAGTGAAAATAAAAAATAATTTTTTTTCCCTCAAAAATGATTTTTTAGCATGCTATTTTTTATTTTCACAAGGCTAACAGGAGAAATTGGACGACAAAAGTTGTTGTCCAGTTTGTCCTTAGTACGCTGGTACCCCATATGTGGGGGGGAACCACTGTTTGTGCGCACGGCAGGGCTCAGAAGGGAAGGAGCGCCATTTGACTTTTTGAAATGCAAATTACTCCTAATCGTTAGCGGACACCATGTCGTGTTTGGAGAGCCCCTGTGTACCTAAACATTGGAGCTCCCCCACAAATGACCCCCTAAGGAACTTATCTAGATGCATAGTGAGCACTTTGAACTCCCAGGTGCTTCACAAAAGTTTATAACGCAGAGCCGTGAAAATAAAAAATAATTTTTTTCCTCAAAAAAATGATTTTTAGCCAGCAATTTTTTTTTTCACAAGGGTACCAGGATAAATTGGACCCCAAAAGTTGTTGTCCAGTTTGTCCTGAGTACGCTGGTACCCCATATATGGGGGGGAACCATTGTTTGGGCGCACGTAAGGGCTCGGAATGGAAGTAGTGACGTTTTGAAATGCAGACTTTGATGGAATGGTCTGCAGTCGTCGTTATGTTTGCAGAGCCCCTGATGTACCTAAACAATAGAAACCCCCCACAAGTGACCCCATTTTGGAAACTAGACCCCCTAGGAACTTATCTAGATGCCTGGTGAGCACTTTGAACCCCCTCGCGCTTCACAGAAGTTTAACGCAGAGACGTGAAAATAAAAAAAACATTTTTTCCACAAAAATAATTTTTTAGCCCCCAATTTTTTATTTTCCCAAGGGTACCAGGAGAAATTAGACCCCCAAAGTTGTTGTGCAATTTTTCCTGAGTACGCTGATACTCCATATGTTGGGGTAAACCACTGTTTGGACACACATCGGGGCTTGGAAGGGAGGGAGCACCGTTTCACTTTTTGAACGCAAAATTGGCTGGAATCAGTGGTTGCACCATGTCGCGTTTGGAGACCCCCTGATGTGCCTAAACAGTGGAAACCCCTCAAATCTATCTCCAACCCTAACCCCAACACACCCCTAACCACAACTCTAACCCCAACACATCCCTAACCCTAATCCCAACCCTAACCATAAGCCTAACCCTAACCCTGATTCCAACCCTAACCCTGATTCCAACCCTAACCCTGATTCCAACCCTAACCCTGATTCCAACCCTAACCCTGATTCCAACCCTAACCCTGATTCCAACCCTAACCCTGATTCCAACCCTAACCCTGATTCTAACCCTGATTCCAACCCTAACCCTGATTCCAACCCTAACCCTGATTCCAACCCTAACCCTGATTCCAACCCTAACCCTCTTCCAACCCTAACCCTAATGGAAAAATATAAATTATTTCTTTATTTTATTAGTTGTTCCTACCTATGGGGGTGATAAACGGGGGGGTTATTTACTTTTCATTCTATTTTGATCACTGTGAGAGTTTATCACAGTGATCAAAATGAATGAAAGGTAATTGCAGCCGGCGGGCGCAATATGGCGGCGCCCATGGTCCGAGACATCGGGAGCCCTAGCGGCACTCTGTGAGTACCGGGTACCGGGGGGTGGGAGGGGGGACGATCGGAAGGCGGGGGGCAGATGATGACAGTGGCATATCGCTGCTGTCATTCAGTGGCGGGGGGCAGATCGCCCCCATTGAACGGTGGGGAGGGTCATATCGGTGTCACCAGCCATGTCCGATGCTACAGCAATGTCGGACATGGCTGGATTGTAATATTTCATCGATTTTCATTGCTGAAATATTACTATCGCTCTGATTGGCTGTTTCACTTTTAACAGCCAATCAGAGCGATCGTGGCCACGAGGGGGCGAAGCTATGCCCCCCCGTGGTGAAGTACAAAGCCCCCTGTATCTGCGGGTCGGGTGACCTAGGTCACCCGACCCGCAGGGGGGCTTTAAAGTCATGACGCCACATAGGCGTCACTGGTCAGATTGGTACCAGTTTTCATGACGCCTATGTGGCGTCATTGGTCGTGAAGGGGTTAAATGTTTATTTTTATAGCATAAATTCAGTGATAATGCTCAGTTTGCCATACAGTTTGTGCATTGTTTCCAGCTCCATCTAGTGGCCAAAAATAACTGCAGTGTTATTCTCTTCCTGCTTTCTTTTCATTTTCCCTCCAACTACCACTGTATCATGGGTAGATTTGCAAGGGATTATGTTCTAGTCCAGCCCCATTTCCCTGTCCAGTCCTCCATTTTCAATCTGCTTGCATACTGGAAACACCTCATCCATCTTTCCCCCAGTGTTGGCATCGCTGGTAAGTGACACGCTCCCTTTATATATCATTATCTCCCATATTGGCCAGCTTAGATAGTTCCCTTGTTCAGCAATTAGTTCAGTCATGTACGTTATGTGTATATGTATTTTCTATGTACCCGGCACTGATTGTCTCCATGTATTTCTGTTTATAGTTTCACCTCATCTATATACCTACGTTCAATAAAATACAGATTCAACTACAGTCTCCCTTATTGGACCCGGTATAGCGGTTTAGCTGCTTGCTAAGCTATTTGAATCCCGTTCATTTAGTGAGAGCATGACAAGGTGTCAAAACCTTTGTGTGTAGACTGCGCACGGTGTGTGTTGCCGGCGACGTAAGACACAAAGACCAATCATTGATGGGTGAAAATAAAATAACATTTGTTAAAAAAAAAATTTAGGGACGTTAAAAAGGAGAAAAATTATGGACAAGGGTGGACTGGACTTGTGGTGATTGGGTTGGGGTGGGTGAAGAGGTGGTGACGGGAAGGGCAAGTAGACTTGATGGAAGGTCAGGGATGCTGGAGATTGAGTCATTTGGGTTGGACACATGGTCGGCAAAGCCAAAGTTAGAGGTGAGGGCAGCGGCACATGGACTGTTTGTCTTTTATTTTTTTAGTGCGCTGGCTCCTCCGCTCTCCATGGCTGCTTTACCCCTGTCCATGGCTGCTTGACCTCCGCTCTCCATAGCTGCTTTGCCCCTGTCCATGGCTGCTTTGCCCCGGCATCATGGTGGTTGTACTCACAGGAGCAGTACTCGGCGGCGCAGTGTAGTGGCGTTCCTCAGCACCTGGCATGGTGTAGTGTTGTTGGGCGGCTGTGGTCATGGTGGCGGCTGCACAATTATATGCAGCAGAAATCTGTAATGTCAATCTTGTCAGCGGTGGGACTGATGGAAATGCAGCCGCTGGTGGTGGCTGCATGAACAGAGTCTGCTGCATAACACTGACATAAGCAGCATTGCAGGCCTGCATCACAGAAAACGAGTTCCGGCGTTAGGTTTTCCGTCATGCCCTTCTCTATGGCACTAAAAAAATGTCTTTCCGGTCTCTGGAGCTCGGCTTCGAGTTGGTCAAGGCGTCGAGTAACCTGTGACAAACCAGTTTGCACTGTGTCACCCAGCGCCTTGAAGGAATTCTGGCTTTCCGTGCCCATATGTAAAAACTCGGGCATGACTGGCCTGTCTGAGCCCCGCTGGCGGGAAGAGACAAAGGAGCGGCAGAGGACTCGGACAGGGGAAGATCGGATGGACCGGCTGCCGGTTCTCCAGAATGGGCTGCAGGCCTACTTACTCCTTCACTGTGGGATATCTATGACGAGTCCGATGCCGTTTCATGAAGGACCACTCCTGATGCCGGTCCAGGTTCTAAGGTGCTGCTATGGGTTCTGTGAAAAGAAAAGGAAGCTTTAGTATCCAAAAATTAAAATTTTACATTCGCCAACTCCTGTGGAATATAAAAATTCAGATTATGTAACACAACAGAATGGAATCCAACAATAAAATACTTGCATTCGGCGTGCAAGGACCGGTATCAGGGAGCTGAGGAGACGATGGTACTAAGGCTAAGTGCAGACGTACGTTTTAGCCCGGCGGATTTTTCTGCGCAGAATTGAAGAAATCCACAGGTCAAATTACCTGCATTTTTCCTGCGGATTTCTTCCTTTTTTCTTGCGGGTTTTGTGACATGCTGCATATTTTGAACCACAAGAAAACCGCGTGGAAAAATCCGCAGCGTCTGCACAGTGTTTTTTTGGGTTTTTTTTTCTATTGACTAACATACTACTGTACATCACAATGCGGATATGCAACGTTTCTGCGCTGTAAAATCCGCTGCGGATCCGCTGGATATCTGCATCGTGTGCACATGGCCTTATACTTCCTGACAGGGCTGTGGAGTCGGTGCTCATTTTGTTGGAGTCGGTATAAAATGGACCGACTCCTAAAATATAAAATAAATTGGGTACAGTAGTTCAATGCAGAATGTGCAGAATATTTTTTCATAGGAATTTGGGAAAGTTATGAAATGTCCTATAAATGGCTGTTCTATTCCCTGATCTAAGGCTACATTCACACAAGAACAGGTTCTTGCTATTGTAACGGACAATGCTTCAAACATAAGTACAATTAAACTGATGAATGAGAGTAATGAACAACAGCAAAAAGAAAATTTAGGATTCAGTATGTTTGAGATGGAAGGCCACAGTGCTGTTCATGTAACTGAGGAACAAACAGATATTCAACAGAAGAACAGCAAAATTATACTGTAGAAATAGATGATCTTGTTGAAGCTGCTTCAAAACACTTTCCTATTCATCACATGCGCTGTTTTGTGCACGCTGCAGCTGGCAATAAGAGAGTCTGCAAGAGGGACATGCTGGAAATCTGATTGGAAAAGTGAGGAAATTGGTTATTGCCGCCAGAACCCCTAAAATTGATTCCATCTTGGAGACGTGCTGGGAAAGGGGCAATTGTTGATCAAGCCACTCGGTGGGGCAGCACTTATTTAACCCCTTCACTACCAAGGGTGGTTTGCACGTTAACTCCCGGGCCAATTTTTACAATTCTGACCACTGTACCTTTATGAGATAATAACTCTGAAACGCTTCCATGGATCCCGGTGATTCTGACATTTTCTCGTGACATATTGTACTTCATGTTAGTGGTAAAATTTCATTCATATAACTTGTGTTTATTTGTGGAAAAAACGGAAATTTGGCGAAAATTTCGCAATTTTCCAACTTTGAATTTTTATGCCCTTAAATCACAGAGATACGGCACACAAAAAACTAAGTAACATTTCCCACATGTTTACTTTACATCAGCACAATTTTAGAACCAAAATTTTTTTTTGTTAGGAAGTTATAAGGGTTAAAAGTTGACCAGTGATTTCTCATTTTTACAACACCATTTTATTTTTGCGACCACATCACATTTGAAGCCACTTTGAGGTATCTATATGATAGAAAATACCCAAAAGTGACACCATTCTAAAAATTGTACCCCTCAAGGTGCTCAAAACCACATTCAAGAAGTTTATTAACCCTTCAGGTGCTTCACAGGAATTTTTTGAATATTTAAAAAAAAATGAACATTTAACTTTTTTTCACAAAAAAAATATTTCAGGTTCAATTTTTTTTTATTTTACCAAGGGTAAAAGGAGAAATTGGACTGGAAAAGTTATTGTGCAATTTGTCCTGAGTACGCTGATACCTGATATCTGGGGGGAAACCACTGTTTCGGCGCATGGCAAAGCTCAGAAGGGAAGGAGCGCCGTTTGACTTTTTCAATGCAAAATTGGCTGGAATTCAGATCGGACGCCATGTCACGTTTGGAGAGCCCCTGATGTAACCTAAACAGTGGAAAACCCCACAAGTGACCCCATTTTGGAAACTAGACCCCCCAAGGAACTTATCTAGATATGTGGTGAGAACTTTGAACCCACAAGGGCTTCACAGAAGTTTATAACGTACAGCGGTACAATTAAAAAATATTTTTTCCACAAAAATGATCTTTTCACCCCCAATTTTTATTTTCCCAAGGGTAACAGGACCCTAAAAGTTATTGTGCAATTTGTCCTGAGTACGCTGATACCCCATATGTGGGTGTAAACGACTATTTGGGCGCATGGCAGAGATCTGAAAGGAAGCAGCGCCATTTGACTTTTTTGGCTGGAATTGAGATCTGACACCATGTCGCGTTTGGAAAGCCCTTGATGTACCAAAACAGTGGAAACCCCCCACAAATGACACCATTTTGGAAACTAGAACCCCTAATGAACTTATCTAGATGTGTGGTGAGCACTTTGAACTCCCCCAGTGCTTCACAGAAGTTTATAACGCCCGGGCGTGAAAATAAAATCGTATTTTTTTCACAAACATTATCATTTAGTCCCCTTTTTTTTTTTTTTCCCAAGGGTACCAGGAGAAAATGGACCCCAAAAGTTGACCAATTTGTCCTGAGTACAGTGATACCCCATATGTGGGAGAAAACTACTGTATGGGCACACGTCGGGACTCGGAAGGGAAGTAGTGACGTTTTGGAATGCAGACTTTGATGGAATGGTCTGCGGGTGTCATGGTGCCTTTGGAGAGCCCCTGATTTTCCTAAACAGTGGCATCCCCCCACAAATGACACCATTTTGGAAACTAGAACCCCTAAGGAACTTATCTAGATGTGTGGTGAGCACTTTGAACCCCCAAGTGCTTCACAGACGTTTATAATGCCCGGGCGTGAAAATAGAAAAATCATATTTTTTTTTCTCACAAAAATTATATTTTTGCCCCCAGTTTTTTATTTTCCTAAGGGCAACAGGAGAAATAGGACCCCAAAAGTTGTTTTGCAATTTGTCCTGAGCAGGCTGATACCCCATATGTGGGGGTAAAACACTGTTTGGGCGGATGGCAGAGCTTGGAAGGGAAGGAGCGCCGTTTGACTTTTTCAACGCAGAATTGGCTGGAATTGAGATCAGACGCCATGTTGCGTTTGGAGAGCACCTGATGTGCCCAAACAGTGGAAACCCCCCAATTCTAACTCCAACCCTAACCCCAACACACCCCTAACCCTAGCCCCAGGGTGGATAAAAATCAATGTTTTTTTAAAAAAAAATAAAAAAAATCGGATTTTTTTGATTTAAATCGGATTTTTTTTCAATAAACTGCTTTTTGAGGAAAATATTTTACCATCCAAAGGTTCTTCCATCATGAGATAAAGCGGAGTTGTTTAACTCAGTAGAATAAAGGCTGTATATGTGTAACATTCACAATGCCATGCTCTTCCAGAGGTTTCTGTAGGATTAGTGGGCAGTTTCTCTCCTATATTATCACAGACGCTCTCTTTACTTACGCAGTTCTCAAAACTGAATTTGACTCCGCAGAGGTCCCAGCCTCTTCTTCACGGCAAAAATGTTACAACATGAACAGAGTTGAGAAAAAGACCTTAATCCTATTGTTCTACAAACCTATGAATACAGAATCAACCCCTTCAGTGCCAAGTCCAAGAAGTTAGACAATATGTTTCTGATTGTTTGGAGTGGAATAGATCTGCACAACACAAGAAGAATGTGAATCTAAGTGTGAGGAGGAGGAAGGGCAAGCAGACAAGAAAATGAAAGTGAAACTTTGAGCACAATACTGCAGCATAGCCACAGACAGACAAGTCTGGATCTGTTTGTGTGTACGATCTGAGGTTTATTACATTCTTTCCTTATAATGGCAGCAGGCCGTAAAAGAGACCCAGTTTGGGAATATTTTAATGAAGCTCCTTCGCCTATCGGTAAGGCAGGCATGCGTGCAAAATGCAAACGATGCAACAAAGAGATGCAAGGCTTGGTGGCGCGAATGAGGCAACATCATGAGAAGTGCGGTGATGAAGATGACCAAAGAAACACTTCTGAACAGGCAGGATCTTCAGGTTGGTAAACATTTTTATTGAATCCTATTTCTAAAGACTGAACTGTCATGTGTGAGAAAAATTATATTTCTTATTATTACTGCATGTTACTGTCATTTGGTACAGTTATGAAGAAAAACAAATATTCCTTTTGGGGCAGGGGCAGTGATGTGTTGTGTACAATAAGCAGAAATTGTATAAACAATAAAATAACAGCATTGACTTTTTTTGTTTAGGGGAATTCATGGATTCTGGAAACTATCCACCTCCAAGATCACCATCATCCTGTTCTACAGTTTCAGAGTTATCCATCCAGGATAGTGCTTCATTAGCAGCAGCAGCATCATCATCATCAGACAGCCACATATCACCATCACCCAAAAGGAAGAAAAAACCTTTACCTCCTGGAACCACCATAGATAGGTTTGTGATAAGAACTAGCAGATTAGAAAAAGAGTTGATTGATGAAAAAATTGCCCAGTTTATTTATGCAACAAACTCTTTCCGTCTGACTGAGAACCCACATTTCATTAATATGGTTCAGTCACTGAGACCAGGATACAGTCCACCCAGCAGAGCTGATGTTGCAGGGAAACTGCTGGATCAAGTGTATGACAGAGAAATGGAGCAATGTGCAACAGCTCTGGAGGGTAAAATTGTTAACCTAAGTATTGGTGGGTGGAGTAATGTCCACAATGATCCTATTGTATGTGCTTGTATAACAACAGAAGAAGGTAAAGTCTTCCTTGCACAAACAACTGATACGTCAGGAAATGCACACACAGCAGAATACTTACAAGAAGTGGCAGTAAAAGCTATAACGACATGTGAACAAAAATTCAAATGTCTAGTGCGCAGTTTGGTCACTGACAATGCTGCAAACGTATCCAAGATGAGAAGAGATTTAGAAGAGCAGGGAGAGAATACAAAGCTGCTAATAACATATGGTTGCAGTGCTCATTTGCTGCACCTCTTAGCCAAAGACTTAAGTGTTCCAGAAATAAAGGCTAATGTTGTTGAAATTGCTAAATACTTCCGTAATAATCATTTTGCTGCAGCAGCTCTGAAAAGGATGGGTGGAACCAAGCTAACGCTCCCACAAGATGTTAGATGGAACTCTGTGGTGGACTGTTTTGAGCAGTATATCAAAAACTGGCCTATTCTGATGACACTTTGTGAAGAAAATCGAGATAAAATAGATGGCACTGTCACGGCCAAAATCCTCAACATTGGGCTTAAGAGAAATGTTGAACATATGCTGAGCTTCCTGAAACCCATCTCTCAAGCTTTAAACAAAATACAGAAAAATAGCTGTTTTATTGCGGATGCTGTTGAAATTTGGAAGGAACTGAGTGAACACTTAAAAACAGAACTACACATGGACAGAATTAAATTACAAGCAGTAAACAAACGAATGGGACAAGCACTGACTCCAGCTCATTTTTTGGCAAATATTGTCAATATCCAATATCAGGGTCAAAACCTAAGTGCTGAGGAAGAGGAGTTATCTATGACATGGGTATCCAGCAATCATCCATCTTTAATGCCAACTATAATAAACTTCAGAGCTAAGGGGGAACCATTCAAGAAATATATGTTTGCCGAAGATATTTTAAGGAAGGTCACACCAGTAAACTGGTGGAAGTCACTTAAGCGCTTGGATTTAGAGACTGTTCAAGTAATGATTTCACTTTTAACAGCAGTAGCTTCTTCTGCAGGCGTTGAAAGAATATTCTCTTCCTTTGGGCTCATTCATTCTAAATTGAGAAATCGGTTGGGACCCAATAAAGCAGGAAAGCTTGTTTTTCTTTTCCAGATTATGAATAGGAACAAAGAAGATGTTGATGATGAAGATGACGACAAGTGAGCTACAGAGGACAGCAGGGACAGTAGTATTTAAGTTTTTCATGTGTCAGCTGGGCTGACAGTCTAAGTTTCTTAAAATATATATATATTTTGTTTAGCCAAATTAGTTAACAAACATGGATGTTTGTTTAACCCCTTAACGACCGCCGATACGCCTTTTAACGGCGGTAATTAAGGGTACTAAAACCACAGCGCCGTTAATTCACGGCGCTGTGATTTAAGTGAATAGCGCCCCCCAGTGTCGGATTTTCTCCGGGGTCTCGGCTGGCAGATTCCATTCATTATTTTGATCACTATGATAAACGATCATAGTGATCAAAATAAAAAAAATAGTACCCCGTTTATCACTCCCTTATATAGGCCAATATAATGAAATAAAGAAAATATTTTTTTTTTCAGTTTTCCATTAGGATTAGGGTAGGGTTAGGGGTAGGGTTAGGGTAGGGTTAGGGTTGGGCTAGGGTTAGGGTTGGGCTAGGGTTAGGGTTGGGCTAGGGTTAGGGCTAGCGTTAGGCTAGGGTTAGGGTTGTGCTAGGGTTAGGGCTCGGGTCACGACTAGGGTTAGAATTAGGGTTAGGGCGAACTAGAATTAGGGTTAGAATTAGGATTAGGGTTGGGATTAGGGTTAGGGTTGGGATTAGGGCTAGGGGTGTGTTGGGGTTAGGGTTGGAGCAAGAATTGAGGGGTTTCCACTATTTGCCAACTTTGGGGGTCTAAAAATTGGGGTCTAAAAAATCACTTTTGTGGAAATAAAAAAAGACTTTTTATTTTCACGGCTCTGCGTTTATAAACTTTTGTGAAGCGCTTGGGGGTTCAAAGTGCTCACCACACATCTAGATAAGTTCATTAGGGGGTCTAATTTCCAAATTGGGGTCACTTGTGGGGGGTTTCCACTGTTTAGGCCCATCAGGGGCTCTGCAAGCGCAACATGATGCCCGCAGACCATTCCATCAAAGTCTGCATTCCAAAATGGCACTCCTTCCCTTCCGAGCTCTCCCATGCGCCCAAACAGTGGTTCCCCCCCCCACATATGGGGTATCGGCGTACTCAGGACAAATCGCATAACAACTGTGCGGGTATGATTTCTCCTGTTACCCTTGTAAAAAATAAAAATTTGGGGGCGAAAAGATCTTTGTGGAAAAAAATAGATTTCTTATTTTCACGGCTCTACGTTATAAACTTCTGTGAAGCCCTTGGGGGTTCAAAGTGCTCACCACACATCTAGATAAGTTCCTTAATGGGTCTAGTTTCCAAAATGGGGTCACTTGTTGGAGGTTTCCACTGTTTAGGCGCATTAAGGGCTCTCCGAACGCAACATGGCATCCGATCTCAATTCCAGCCAATTCTGCGTTGAAAAAGTCAAACGGCGCTCCATCCCTTGCGAGCTCTGCCGTGTGCTGAAATAGTGGTTTACCCCCACATATAGGGTATCGGCGTATTCAGGAGAAATTGTACAACAAATTTTGTGGTTGATTTTCTCTTTTAACACTTGTGAAAATAAAAAAAATTGGTTCTGAAGTAAATTTTTTGCAAAAAAAAGTTAAATATTAATTTTTTCCTTCCGCATTGCTTTAGTTCCTGTGAAGCACTTAAAGGGTTAATAAACTTATTGAATGTGGTTTTGAGCACCTTGTGGGGTCTAGTGTTTAGAATGGTGCCACTTTTGGGTATTTTCTGTCATGTACACCCCTCAAAATGACTTTAAATATGATGTGGTCCCTAAAAAAAAATGGTTTTGTAAATTTTGTTGTAAAAATGAGAAATCGCTGGTCAACTTTTAACCCTTATAACTTCCTAACAAAAAAAAATGTTGCTTCCAATATTGTGCTGATGTAAAGTAGACATGTAGGAAATGTTATTTATTAAGAAATTTGTGTGACACATCTCTCTGATTTGAGGGCATAAAAATTTAAAGTTTTAAAATTGCAAAATTTTCAAAATTTTCGACATATTTCCATTTTTTTCATAAATAAACACAAGACTTATCGAAGAAATTTTACCACTAATATGAAGTACAATATGTCACGAAAAAACCGTCTTAGAATCCGCGGGATCCATTAAAGCGTTCCAGAGTTATAACCTCATAAAGGGACAGTGGTCAGAATTGTAAAAATTGGCCTGGTCATTAAGCTGCAAACTGGCTCTGTCGCTAAGGGGTTAAGCAAATAACTTATGCTGTAATGTTGTTATTGTTTCAGTTGAAGAAATCTATTTAAATTGTTATTAAGGTCAGGACAGTGGTGTCCAAATATGAATGATTAACCCATTAAACTGGGGAGAAAAAAGTAATATAAAAAGTGATTCTAAAAATCTTCATCTACTTGCATGTTAAAGTAGCAAGAACTAGTTTAGGTAGAAACTTTGATTTAAATCACTGATTTAAATCAAGCCTTACTGACTAGTGATTTAAATCAGTTAGATTTAAATCAAATCCACCCTGCCTAGCCCTGACCCTAATGGGAAAATGGAAATAAATACATTTTTTTAATTTTATTATTTTTCCCTAACTAAGGGGGTGATAACAGGGGGTTTGAGTTACTATTTATGGCGGTTTTTATTTTTGGCAGCTGTCACACGCTAAAAGACCCTTTTTATTGTAAAACTAGTTTTTGCATCACTACATATTGAGAGCTATAATTTTTCCGTATTTTGACCCACTGAGTCATGTGAGGTCTTATTTTTTGCGGGACGAGTTGATGCTTTTATTGGTATCATGTTCGGGCACGTGACATTTTTTGAAAGCTTTTTATTCCGATTTTTGAGACGCAGAATGAACAAAAACCAGTTTTTCATGAATTTCTTTTGGGGGGTGCATTTACACCGTTCCGCGTGCGGTAAAATTGATAAAGTGGTTTTATTCTTCGGGTCAGTACGGTTACAGCGATACCTCATGTATGGCGTTTTATGTTTTGGCGCTTTTATGCAATAAAAACAATTTTATTTAAAAAATAATTATTTTTGCATCGCTTTATTCTGCGAGCTATAACTTTTTTATTTTTTCTCTGAGGATGCTGTGTGGCAGCTCGTTTTTTGCAGGACAAGATGACGTTTTCAGCGGTACCATGGATATTTATATGCGTCTTTTTGATCGCGCGTGATTCCACTTTTTGTTTGGCGGTATGATACTAAATCATTATTTTTTGCTTCGTTTTTTATTAATTTTTAAGGGGTTCGCTAAAGGGGTTAACTAATGGGACAGTTTTATAGGGCAGGTCGGTATGGACGCGGCGATACCAAATATGTGTACTTTTATTGTTTTTTTTTATTTTAAAAAAATGAATTTATTAGGGATTTTTTTTTTTTTATTTAGCGATTTTTTTTTTTTTTTTTGAAAATTATTTTTACACTTTTTTTTTTTTTTAACTTTATTAGGTTGTCCCAGGGGGGACATCACTGTCCTGTAACAGATCGCTCTTCTGTCACATCACAGATCACTGTGACAGATCAGCGTTCTGTCACAAGCATAGACGCTGACTTCCTCATGCCTGCGCTTTGCAGGCACTGAAGAAGTCAGCTCCCTACAGGCCCCCGAAAGTCCCTGTCGCCATCTTGGATCCGGGGACCTGTAGGGAAAGAGACCCCCGTAGCAGCGCTGCACATTGCGCTGCGGTGGGGGGCTCGGTGAAGCATGGAGGGAGCCCCCTCCCTGCCGATGCTTTCCTTTAACCCCCGGTACACCGCGATCGTGTTTGATCGCGGTGTGCAAGGGTTTAACGTGTCGGGGGCGGTCCGTGACCGCCCCTGAGACATTGTGCCGGGTGTCAGCTGTGATAATCAGCTGACACCCGGCCACTATCAGCGGCGCTCACCATGTGGGCGCCGCTGAGCGTACTAGACGTACTAGACGTAATATTCCGTCCATGGTACTTAGGGCCCAGGTCACGTGGACGGAATATTACGTCCAATGAAGGAAAGGGGTTAATGATTGAGCGATTGTTTGAACTACAACCGTTTCTTATAGATCACAGCCCCCCGACGAAGCCCACGCGAAACGCGCGTAGGGGCTACACGTGTGGCATACTAACTAGCTATGGGTAAGCGGTTTTGAACAGGTTTTTCATTATGTGGCCTCCAGACTAAGATTTTGAGTTATTATGTTGTGATGGTTTATTACTGTGAGGGGGTCACTTTTTGGGATTCTCTGGATATCTGAAAGAAAGACTTTAAGCACTGGCACTTTACTTATCTCTGCATATCCATTATACACATTCCATTGCTGTTAGTATTGCTACATGTGTTTTTTCTGTACCTGAATTCCTTATCATATGGAGCTCTTTTATTATGTGACCCGTCTTTATGTACTTCATTGTCTATATTATTAACTTTTCAGAATAAAATTATTATTTTTTTTTTTTTTATATTTTCCTTGGTGGATGTCTTTACTCCATGTGTTTTTGTATACAAAGTATTGGGAGTTTTTCCACAGCTAGTGCATGTTATGGGGTGGTCACTATGGGTCATCGCCACCTATAATTATATGTTCACTGCCCTTGAAATCTTGTTTGCTTATATAGAGTGTAATGGCTGCATTAATGCTTAACAAATGCACAAAAAAAAAAAAAAAGTATGATTCAAGCAGGCCAAGATTGGCTATACATGGAGGTTCTCCACAAACTCCCCCCAGGGACATCCAAAAGATAGAGATATATTGGTAGCCGAGCACATAGGGGTGAGAAGCATAATTAAGCAAAATGTAAAGCTCAAAAGGACAATACAATTTCAATAAAAAACAACTGGATATGCTCGGAACACAAGCCTAAATGACAAACAATTCTAATCAAAAATAAAGTCCTTTGAAAACGATCCATAATATAATAGATGTGCAGATCATGTTGTAAGGCGTTAAGAGGCCAGCTTTATCCAGGTAACACCGGGATGAAAGATAGATCCAAATTGACGAATCAAAGGTCGAGAACAAAATTTTCGAGTCATGAAGTCCGAAGCAAAGGCGGTGTGAGATTAAATATCCAGGATCTAAAAAAGAAGACAATTTGTAAAACAAACCAGATCAAATCTGTTTGTAATATCCGGTAAATAATAAATCTTCATTCAATGCCAACGGGGAGCGACTCCGAAGGTGAAAAATCCACCTGGATTCACGTTTCAACAATTCCAACGAAATGTCCCCCCCTCTGATGTTGGTCTGTAAATCTTCCAACCCCATGACTCTAATACCAGTGCTACAGCCACGGTGTTCACTCAAAAAATGTGAAGCTACCGGGGTTAAAGGTTTACCCTTATCACGATCTGTTTTAGCTGTATTAATATTTGAGAGGTGGTGTTGAATTCTCTTTCTAAGTTCCTGCGTGGTTTGTCCCACGTAAATCTTCGGGCAAAGACAAACCAATGCATATATCATATTTTTGGACCTACAGTTAAAAAAGGTCTTAGAAAAGACCGGGAAAGTCAAGGTGGGTAGATTAACTCCCTCACTACCAACAGTGAGATGACAAATACTACAACTGCCACAGGCAAAAGTCCCAACCAGGCGTGCCCCTCTATTCAAACTGATAACAGGTCTTTTGAAGTGACTATGGCACAAGGAATCCTTCAGGGATTTTGCCTTTCTAGCAATAAGAGTAGGTTGTGGTGCAATATGCGGAGCCAACTTGGGCTCTTCAGCCAACATTCCCCAGTATTTAGTTAGAATGCCTCGCAAATCAAGCCAGTGGTTGTTATATGTAGTAACAAGACCCAAAGGTCTATCACACCTTGGCGGTCGTGAGCGCAGCAGATCCGCCCGATTGGCACCCCTGGCCGATTGAAAAGCCCTGGAAATTACCTTGTGTGGGTAACCCCTGTCTTTAAAGCGTCTTGTCAAGTCCCTGGCTTGTGTCAAAAAATCCTGTTGGGTAGAGCAATTTCTTTTTAGACGGTAAAATTGTCCCTTAGGAATCCCATTCTTCAAATGCTTCGGATGAAAGCTTGAGTAGTGCAGGATACTGTTGGTAGAAATTGGTTTACGAAAAAGCGTCGTCTTAATAGAAGACCCCTCCAAGACCAAGACAAATCTCAAATCCAAAAATTCAACTGCAGATCCTGCAAAATTAGCTGTGAGATGAATATTTAGATTATTACTATTGAGTTTATCAACAAAGTTATTACATTCTTCCAAAGGCCCAGACCATAATAGAAGGACGTCATCGATATAACGCCACCATTTGAATACATGATCTCTGAACTCGGTGAGTGGGTAGACATGTGTCAACTCCCACCACCCGAGAAACAGATTCGCATAGGATGGGGCACAGCGTGCCCCCATTGCTGTACCTGAAACCTGCCTAAAAAATGCCCGGTCAAAAACAAAATAATTTTTGTCCAAGATAAAATACAACAGATCAATTAGAAATGAATCGTGTTGGCGGTCACCAGTGGTGTGGTGTTCCAAAAAATAGGTGATCGCCTGAATACCCAGATCGTGTCGGATATTGGTGTACAAGGATTCAACATCCAATGAAACCAAAAATGTGTTAGGCGGAATGATCAAATCATGTAACATAATCAAAAGATGTGAGGTATCCTTTACATGGGAAGAAAGGGTAGTGACTAGAGGCTGGAGAAAAAAGTCAACATAAATACAAGGTTTCTCAAAGATGCCACCAATACCCGACACGATGGGTCGACCCGGGGGATCCACGATAGATTTGTGCACCTTGGGTAGCATGTAGAAGGTTGGAACCCTCGGGTGATGGGTAGTAAGAAATTCTCTTTCTTTTTTACTGATAACATTGTGGGCTGAATTGAAGGAATTGCTTAATCACCCATTTACCGTGACTAAAAAATTACAAGCTGAGGATTTAACTCCTGGCATTTTCATAAGGGAGCGGAAGAACTTGCTATTTTGCCTGTCCAAGGAGGAGGTTTAATCGCAGATTGCATTTCTGCTTCAATGTAACGGAGAGAGACACAGCTATTGGAAAATAAAATTTTTCTGGCAGCTGTTTATGTGGACCCAAGTCATCGTATACTGCTTGATTATCAACAGCTTACTAAAGGAAAAGAAGCTCTGACTGAGGTAGCAGTTAGGATGTGTGGCCTACAGGAGGACTGCCAGGCGCAAGAGGACTTGGGTCCTGACAGTGCTACTGCTGCCATATCTTCAGTATTTGGATGACATGGAGCGGGCAAAACGTTGCCGCAAGGAAAAAGATTTCACTCCTTCTCCTATAGCAAGAGGTTTGACCATATTTCAGCAAAATGTTTCACTTGCTCTCAAAGAAATAGAAAAATTCAGCCGTTCATCAAATGACTGTGCATGAGGCAATTCCTTTATACCCGGAAATTGTGTGAGATGTTGCCCATGTGGTTACGGCTTTGCCTCCAACCCAAGTTAGTGTAGAGACGTTCTCTAGCCTTAAAATTATTAGGCAAGATTTGAGGTAATCTATGAAGGAGGATCTGATGGAGGCAATTCTATTTCTTAAGGTACTGTCACACTAAGCGATATCGCTAGCAATATCGCTATAACTTGTGACGTTATAGCGATATTGCTAGCGATATCGCTGTGTGTGATACTTACCTACAACCTGCTCCCCCGCTGGTTATCGCTGATCGCGCGAGAACAGGCTGGACTGTTTCTCGTCGTCAGCTTCCTGCGGCGCTTCCTGTGGAGAGACGAGCGACTTGTGGAGCCGGGCGGGAGGACGCAGGATCGCCTAGTGTGACAGGTAAGTAGCGACCCCCGTCCCCAGCGATGTCGCTGGTGAGATCTGCCTGTGTGGCAGCTCACTAGCGACCACTTAGCGATGCACCAGCGATCCTGACTGCGTCATATCGCTGGTCGGGATCGCTGGTACATCGCTAAGTGTGACAGTACCTTTAGAACAAATTCATAGACTGCACAAATGGTATTTAGTTAGTTATTCATGTTTTTGTTGAAAACTGTTTTTTGCCACTTACATAGTTTATTACATAGTGTTTTATATATATATATATTCGATATTAAATAGTGTATTACATATTTACAATTTATTACAGTTTTTTTGTGTTCTAAAGTTGTATTCCAATAGATACAGTTGTGGCCAAAAGTATTGACACCCCTGCAATTCTGTCAGATAATACTCAGTTTCTTCCTGAAAATGATTGCAAACACAAGTTCTTTGGTATTATTATCTTCATTTAATTTGTATTAAATGAAAAAACACAAAAAGAATTGTCCTAAAGCCAAATTGGATATAATTCCACACCAAACATTAATTCCACACCAAACATAAAAAAGAGGGTGGACAAAAGTATTGGCACTGTTAGAAAAATCATGTGATGCTTCTCTAATTTGTGTAATTAACAGCACCTGTAACTTACCTGTGGCACCTAACAGGTGTTGACAATAACTAAATCACACTTGCAGCCAGTTGACATGGATTAAAGTTGACTCAACCTCTGTCCTGTGTCCTTGTGTGTACCGCACTGAGCATGGAGAAAAGAAAGAAGACCAAAGAACTGTCTGAGGACTTGAGAAACCAAATTGTGAGGAAGCATGAGCAATCTCAGGGCTACAAGTCCATCTCCAAAGACCTGAATGTTCCTGTGTCTACCTTGCGCAGTGTCATCAAGAAGTTTAAAGCCCATGGCACTCTGGCTAACCTCCCTAGATGTGGACGGAAAAGAAAAATTGACAAGAGATTTCAACGCAAGATTGTGCGGATGTTGGATAAAGAACCTCGACTAACATCCAAACAAGATCAAGCTGCCCTGCAGTCCGAGGGTACAACAGTGTCAACCCGTACTATCCGTCGGCGTCTGAATGAAAAGGGACTGTATGGTAGGAGACCCAGGAAGACCCCACTTCTTACCCCGAGACATAAAAAAGCCAGGCTGGAGTTTGCCAAAACTTACCTGAAAAAGCCTAAAACGTTTTGGAAGAATGATCTCTGGTCAGATGAGACAAAAGTAGAGCTTTTTGGGCAAAGGCATCAACGTAGAGTTTACAGGAGAAAAAAAGAGGCATTCAAAGAAAAGAACACGGTCCCTACAGTCAAACATGGTGGAGGTTCCCTGATGTTTTGGGGTTACTTTGCTGCCTCTGGCACTGGACTGCTTGACCGTGTGCATGGTATTATGAAGTCTGAAGACTACCAACAAATTTTGCAGCATAATGTAGGGCCCAGTGTGAGAAAGCTGGGTCTCCCTCAGAGGTTATGGGTCTTCCAGCAAGACAATGACCCAAAACACACTTCAAAAAGCACTAGAAAATGGTTTGAGAGAAAGCACTGGAGACTTCTAAGGTGGCCAGCAATGAGTCCAGACCTGAATCCCATAGAACACCTGTGGAGAGATCTAAAAATGGCAGTTTGGAGAAGGCACCCTTCAAATATCAGGGACCTGGAGCAGTTTGCCAAAGAAGAATGGTCGAAAATTCCAGCAGAGCATTGTAAGAAACTCATTGATGGTTACCGGAAGCGGTTGGTCGCAGTTATTTTGGCTAAAGGTTGTGCAACCAAGTATTAGGCTGAGGGTGCCAATACTTTTGTCTGGCCCATTTTTGGAGTTTTGTGTGAAATGATCAATGTTTTGCTTTTTGCTTCATTCTCTTTTGTGTTTTTTCATTTAAGACAAATTAAATGAAGATAATAATACCAAAGAATTTGTGTTTGCAATCATTTTCAGAAAGAAACTGAGTATTATCTGACAGAATTGCAGGGGTATCAATAGTTTTAGCCACAACTGTATATATTATGTTCTATCTAAATATATTGATTATTGTATCATAAAAATGATAAAATGTCTGATGTTCACATTGTACTACAGTAAATTTTTCACTTAAATATAAGCAATATATGTGGGAGTCGGTGTAAGGGAAATTGAGGAGTCGGAGTTGCAGGTTTGGCTTACCGACTCCACAGCCCTGCTTCCTGGTCCTTGCTCCAGCACCGCTTCGAACCTGGCCCTCCTGCCTCAGGTCCCTATTGAATTGGTCCTTCATGGAACGCCATCTAGTTTTGACTTTTTTTTACTGTGAAAGGGTAAAAAAACAATGTTAAAAATTGCACTTTCGGCCGGGATAACACAATCGTGTGTGATGCAAGAAACTCGCAGGAGTTCATCACATCACACACGGTTGTGTGATCCCGGCCTACTGCTTCACTGCCGCGTTGTAGCAATACGAAAGTCCTTTTGGATCCGAGCTGAGGCATTGTCCCATCCATCCCACAGCGCTTTGGCCACCTCGTCACACAGCCGCCGGATCACCAGTGCATTAGAATGTGGGGGATCACGGGTGTCCCATAACGGAACTCGCTACTGTACAGATGTGATGAGGTCATTATCGACCTCCTCGTCCCGTTGTGGAACCTATAATAGAAAAAGACAATGTTTTTTTTAAGATAAAACCGTTTTAACCCAAAACAAAAAAAATACATATTTACACGCCGTGTTGCCACTTCAGCTTGGCCCTGAGTTGCTTGCTCCTGCTGGTGTTCCTCGCCACTTGAAGAGCTCTGTGAAGAACAACAAAAAATTGGACACATGTCTAGAAGTGACAGTGAATACTTACCAACAGTAGATAATGTACTCACTTCACTTGGGTGTCCACTGTGGGAACTGTCACTGTTGCATGCCATGCTAATCCTCCTTGAATTCTGCAAGAAGAAATACAAAATAAAAAAATTACTCACTGCAGGGATACAAAACAGACATCCATTAGCTGGTATAATTACATTTCCAATTCAGGCGTCTCTCCTGCAGCTTTCCTCTACAGAGTCTGTAAAGAAGTGAATTACAATGCCCACCCCCAATTTTTATATATCTTGGTTTTAGGGGTGGTCTTAGGAACTGGTCTAGACAGTTCCTAGACTTGTTTACACAAAAAACGCATACGCACGCTAACGCAGTCAGGCGCATGTCTCTGCGTACATATGCACTCCCCATAGACTGTAATGCTTTCTTTTGGCGCATTCCGTGCGCATGCTTTTTTTCATGGAAATTCGACGCCAGAAAAATGCAACACGGTGCATTAGCTTCGCCCCGTCGCAAATGTCCAGACTGCACATGAAAACGCATACAAACGCAAGACCATGCGCCCCCATGTTAAAGATAGTGGCACATGACGCTGCGCACAAGAACGCTGTGAAACCAGCCTGAGATGAAAGTCTGTAGCCAATTTAAGGTGGAGGACAGTAAGATGAAGCTGCAGCTGTGGTTCAGAACACCCTTTAACACATTACACAAATACACATCACCTGATATGTTTCATCTAATAAGCATTCAAGTTTATATAGTTTAGAGGTGGAAAATATGCTTGAAAATGATATGGCCAAAATACCTAATCTGCACACTGTGATATCCGCCACTGAGCAGTGACTGATTACTTTGTAAGTCAGTGGTGGTCCTCACATACTGGTTCTCAGTTATAGTATACCTCTGGCAATGTATAGCAAAATCCATGACCCAAGTGTTGAGGACAGATAAGAGATTAAAGTAATACAGAGACAAAACAAGAGCTAAATTTCACTCAGCTTGGCACTTTTTTTTATTTATTTAAATTTGTCTAATTATTCATATATATTTTTTTTTTCTTTACAGAAAATGATTCTCATGAAAGCCAGGATGTGACTGCTGTGCTCTACCCTTTATTTGTTTATATCCATCTTGACATGATTCAAAATTGCCTAAAAAGTATGGTGGATAGCTTCTATAGTCGTTTCCATGGAATGTTTCTTCAGAATCCAGTGCAACGAGAGATAATTGAACAGCTTCAAACAACAATGACCATGCAAGATATACACTCCAATGTTAAGTTGCAAGCCTTCTTAGATAACAAGTATGTTGTCAGCCTTCAGGAAGACAGCTATAATTATTTCCTTCGCTATCTACAAAGTGATGACAACAATGCCCTACTGAAGGCTCTGACGTTACACATCCATTTAGATGTTCAGCCATTGAAGAGAGCAGAGTACCAACTATATGGAAGTAACAGTTTTTCTGCAAGAGGAGGAAATGGTAATCTTGAGGCGCAGGATGTACCAGCTCCAATTCTCCAAAATGAAACAAAACTTGAGGAGCTACAAGAATGTATGAAAAGAGTTAAAGATGGGCCACCTTCGCTTACAACTGTGTGTTTTTATGCATTTTACAACACTGAAAATTTGTTGAACACAGCTGATACTTCCCCTAATGGTAAACTACTTGTTGCTGGTTTTGATAACTCCTTTATAAAACTGTGGAGTCTGAGAACAAAAAAACTTAAAACCGAACGGAATGGAGTGGATGTTTCCCACATGCAGCTGTCTAGCGATATTCTAGAAGAGGTAAGGTTTCATGTTTGTACTCTGATCCAAGGTGTAACGTTTCTCCTTGCAGAGAGTGACATGTTAAGCATGATGAGGTTAGGAGATTTTAATGCTATGTGCACACGTTGCGGATTGTAAGTGTTTTTGCTGCATTTTTTCGCCACAAAAACGCTTACACAACACAACCCATTGAATTCATTGGCATTCCGCAATGCTTTGCTAATGCAAATTTTTCCGCGGAGGAATCGCAATGCAGAAAATATGCAGCATGCTCATTCTTTGTGCAGAATCTCGGGGATTCCTCACACACTGGAATGCATTGTTCCTCTTACTTTGCGCATGTGGCTATGCCCACCATGCGCAAAGTATGCGGATCATGTGTGGATGGTACCCAGTGTCTGGAGGAGAGGAGACTCTCCTCCATGCCCTGGGTACCATATCCCTGTTAAAAAAAGAAATAAAATAAAAAATCGTGATATTCTCACCTTCCGGCGGCCCCCAGAGTCCTTCCCGCCTCTCACCACGCTGCCAGTATCTTCCGGTCCCAGTGATGCCTTGCGACAATGGCCTGTGATGATGTAGCGATCTCGCGTGATGCTACGTCATCTGGGGTTATTGTCGTAAGGCATTGCTGGGAACGGGATTTGCCTGAAGCATCGCAAGAGTCGGGAAGGCTGCGGGGCGCTGCCAGAAGGTGAGAATACCACGATTTTTTTTTTTTATTATTTTTAACATTATATCTTTTACTACTAATGCTGCGTAGGCAGCCTCACTAGTACAAAGTTGGTCACACTTGTCAAACACTATGTTTGACGAGTATGACCAACCTGTCAATCAGTTCTCCAAGCGATGCTACAGATGGCTTGGAAAACGCTAGCATTCTGCAAGCTAATTACGCTTGCAAAACGCATGCCAATTCAGCATATGTATTTCCCGCGGCAGGGAGTTGCTGAATTGCCCCTGAAATTTCCGCAGCAAATTCTGAACGTGTGCACATAGCCTAAAGCTGCAATGCTCCTTTGGGAAATATGCAATTTGTCTCTTCAGAGATGGAGGACTAGAACTCTAGTGCCACCTATTGAAAGTAGCAATCCTAAGTCAATAT
Organism: Dendrobates tinctorius; assembly: GCF_039654945.1. NCBI lineage: Eukaryota > Metazoa > Chordata > Amphibia > Anura > Dendrobatidae > Dendrobates > Dendrobates tinctorius. The sequence continues at coordinate 4,655,089 of NW_027361848.1, forward strand.
CGACTCTCCAATGAGCCTGGTCACATGACTTGGGTTAAAAGCAAAAATCTCAATTTACAGACACTGTTTTGGAATTCTGCTCCTCGTCATTGCAAAGTGTGAGATGTGGTTTGGCTGTGAGAGACGTTTGACCGGGATTCAAGGAATAACGTTGACTCTTAAGAATAAAACTGTCTTGTCACTTTTACCATGCCGTTAACAGCACACAAAAAAACTCATGATTTTTGTTTTCCTTCTGTCTCCCAAAAATCAGAACAAAAGTGATCAAAAATGTTATGTGCTTGAAAATGGTACCAATAAAAATATCAGCTCATTCCACAAAAGAAAATCCGTCACATGACCGTTAGCAGAAATATAGGAAAATTATAGCTATCAAAATGCGTCGATTCAAAAGCAAGTCTCTACTCGGGTCTGTCATCTGTCAATGGGAATATAGGCATTTCCACTTAGGCTCTGGAAAAGTCCCCCTCCCAAAAAAAAAAAAATAAATAAACAAGTCTGCGCTCCCAAATGCACCCCCTCACTTCTGAGCCCCTCAGTGTGTCTAAACCACATTTAGCATCCACATGTTTGGCATTTCTGTGATAGCCCGCTTAAAGGAGCAATACCATCTCCAAGATCCTATCCCAGTATGGAGTAGGTGTAATAATAATATTAGCAAATACCTCAAATTAGAAATGTAGTATAATTCTTGGGTATCCATGGTTACGACCACTGGCAACTAGCTGTCACTAAATCAATGGGAATTTTCTCCTGAAAAACTCGCTAAGAGGGAGTATGGAAGTGCCAGATGATATCTGTGTGATGTGGATAGGATGATGCTTGTTTCTTCCCATAATCTGTTAGTAGAGTAGCCTGGATGAAAAGCAGGGTTATCTGAGATTGGAAACAGTGGGTCTGTGGCGTCAATTAAGGAAAAAATTGTATTTCTGTTTCTCAAGACCAGAATAGTAGAATATGTACTGTATGATATAAGCTTGAGAGAAGGAATATCCAGATGTGCTCTCCAGGGACAGGTGGCAAGGGCCTTAACGCAATCCATTTGCTCCATCAGAACCCATAACTTCCCAGTTTGGTGATGAAAAAAAATCTAGTACTCCTTGACTTGAACTCCTGCCATATAGTACCCCCTACAGCCTGGAAGGCTAAGGCCCCCCTTTTGTTTGAGTTTAATTAAAATGTCCCCACAAAGGTGTGGGCATCTAACCGCCCATACGAATTTTCAGAAACTAATTAAATTATCCCAGACATTTAATGGGAATCTGTCACCCTTCTTTCCCTTACGTCCCTCCGGACAGAACCATGGAGGACGTCCTTCCTTGCCCTATAGTGGGACAGGATCAGAGAGAGGTTAAAAGGCCCCTCCCACCTCCACCCTTCAGTGTTTTTCCTGTCCCGGCAGGGGACGGTTGTATGAGAGGTTGCTCTTAGAGCGAAGATAGCCTGTGGATATTTATTGCTTTCCATTCCCCTGGCAGGTGGTCTGTGGCTGATTCCTCTCTGGGAGAGGTCCCTCAGCCGTCATTCGTTGTACCAGACGGGATTGGGGGTCTCAGCCCTCTCTTCCCCGCTGTCAAGTGGACCGTGGCTGACACCTCTTGGAGAAGTTCCTCAGCCAGCCTGCATGATGGGCTCAGGGGGATCGTGCGGCGCGTCCAATCCTTCCCCCTGTCAAAGGGCCCAGGGCCGACACTCCCCGGTGGGGAGTCCCTCTGCCCCAGAGACCAGTCGAGCGGACGTGCTCCTGGGTTGAGCCGCTCCTCCCGGTGGGAGGCTCTCGGCTCGAACGCCGGCCGGCAAAACATGGCTAATTCTGGAAAACATGCAGTGGAGAAGGCCGCAGCGCCTCCGGCAACGTCAGCATAAGGTCGGCGTGCGTTCCACGGCAGAACGCGGAAGTGCAGAACGAGTGCACGCTGGAATGTTGTGTTCAGGGCCTGGCCTCTGGGTTAATACTAGCCTCATGCCTTGGTGCCAAAGCTGGGCCTAGAGCCTCATGTGCTGAGATATGCTCCACATATAAGCAGCTAGGCCTTGGACCTCTAGGCTATAGTAAGGCCATTTGTCCAAGCTACATCTCATAATGGGACCTCAGTTAGTTGCAGACCAGGTCTGCACAGAGCCTTATGGCTGGACACATGGTGGAATGCAACACAGGGTCTCCAGGGAGTCTGCTCTCCACCTGAGTCTCATTAATTAGCTCCTTCAGGTGGAGCTGGTCTGACAATTGAGATATACTATTCAGAGCGAAGGTTTATCCGGATCTCTGATTGCTCTCCTGGAGGTAGCTGGGGACCTGGCCTCTTGTTTGGCACCTTCAAGCAGGGCCGTAATCTGTGCATCATATTACATCATAGGGGCATCGTTTTGTCTCTGTGCATCGTATCGCAGCTGAACATCGTATCGATATGGCCGCTGTGCACGACATATGGCCGCTGTGCACGACATATGGCCGCTGTGCACGATACACGGCCGCTGGGCACGATACACGGCCGCTGGGCACGATACACGGCCGCCGGGCACGATATACTGCCGCCGTGCACCATACGGCCGCCGTGCATCATACGGCCTCTGTGCATCATTGTGCCTCATATTGCATCATTGTGCCTCATATTTCATCATTGTGCCTCATATTGCATCATTGTGCATCATATTGCAACATTATGCTTCATATTGCATCATTGTGCTTCATATGGCATCATTGTGCATCATATTGCATCACTGTGCATCATATTGCATCATTGTGCATCATATTGTATCATTGTGCATCATATTGTATCATTGTGCATCATATTGCATCACTGTGCATCATATTGCATCACTGTGCATCATATTGCATCACTGTGCATCATATTGTATCACTGTGCATCATATTGTATCATTGTGCATCATATTGTATCATTGTGCATCATATTGTATCATTGTGCATCATATTGTATCATTGTGCATCATATTGCATCATTGTGCATCATATTGCACTAGTGTGCCTCATATTGCATCATTGCGCTTCATATTGCATCATTGCGCTTCAGGTTGCATCATTGTGCTTCATAGTACCTCTGTGCATCATATGGCGTCATAGTACTTTGGTACATCATACGTCATCATATGGCTTCATAGTGCATCATGTGGCTTCATAGTTCCCTTGTGCATCAGACTGCATCAGGGGGCTGCATAGTGCCTCTGTTCACCATTCGGCATTATGGGACCTCTGTGCAGCGTATTCCACTATGTGGCTTCATAGTGCCTTTGTGCTGCAACATAGAGCTCTATAGTGTCTGTGCGTCATACTGCATCATATAGCTTCATAGTCCCTTGGTGCATCATATTGCATCATAAGCCTTCATAGTGGCTCTATGCATCATTTTGCTTCATAGCGCCCCATAGTGTCTTGGCACATCATATTGCGTCATGGTGCTTCTGTACAGCATAAGGCTTCTGTGCATCATATGGCGTCATAAGGCTTTGGTACCCCTGCGCCTCAGGGGGTCATTTATGGGTCCTAATACCTCTGTGCTTCATAATACCTCGGGTGCTGTGGCTTTGGGCCTCTGGCTTAGACCTTCTGACTTGGGCATTTTTGTGGGCCACACCTTGTATGGTTGGCCTACCACTTCACATTTTGTCTCAGGCCCCAACTCTGGTCTTTGTGTTTCGGGCCTAGACCCAGTTTCGGTTGCTTCATTCTTGGCAGCTGGACTTAGCCAGACGAACAGTTATGCTTGAATTGGCCTAGTAACTTAGCATTTCTTCTATTTGGAACAGAACTCTAAAGTGAGTTACTGTCTTGAGGGCTAAAGGCAGGTCCCTCTCATAGTTAACTTTTAAAGGGAGACATACGTCTTTGGGGTTCATCCTTTAAGTGGACATAGTCTGGGTGCAGAAAATCCCATAAGGTGGGAGGAAACAATTCTTCCCGACTCCACGTAGAGCAGTCGGACTGGTTTCCTTGATAGAGACCCGTTAGGCAGATTCTTGTCCTATAAATCAGTTGTATTATGTTTACCAGGGGTGGCATCACTACTTTTTGTACCTGGTGGCGGTTCAGCAGCCCTGCATCAGGTGCCAGAGGATCCCATACTCGCTCTTACGGGAGTCAGGGCTCCTAAGGTAAAGAAGCGGTATCCATGACTCTTGCAGTCGAGAACCCATAGCCCATCTGCCTCACAGTAGTCAATCCCCTCTGCGATGGGAGGAAACCTACTTCCCTCTAGTTAGTGTGGTTCCTCGCACCATAGCAGTCAGGGGTATAAATATCTCTAAGAAGATTGCCTTTTAGGATATAACATATGAATAAGTTGACACATTTACAGTGTCTGGGCTAATGACTTGTATAGAAGCACACACACACTTACTCTCCTCAGTTCCAAAGTCCAGACTCCCGTGTCTAACATCAGTAAAACAGGCGTGAGGATCCACATTTCCCTTTCAATGCTTCTAATGAAAAGCCAATGTTGGTAAGTGGCAGGAGAGGTTACCTGCCAGATGGAGTATTTCCTTAGTCTTAAATAATAGCCAACCCTTTCTTGAGGTTTAGACATGTAAAGGATTCAGAATACACAGGACCTCCTGGATGAGTAGGGTACAGACGTCTCAATACTCCGCTATTTTCCATGTACTGTTATTGCTCTGATCTGCCAGCGGAGCAGGGTCTCTGGCCTGCAGGTTTCCTTGTAGTATGGTAAGGTGGTCTCTAGCCAAGATTTAAGCCGAGCCCAGGAGGACCGACGAAGGAACTATCCTGTGTTATAAGCACATACAGCGAATTAACGGTCTGTACAGTCCTCTTTGTATTATGGCTGTGGTTATCACCATACCTTTTGCTGGGCAATAAGGTTTTAATCCTATTTCTGTGACTGCGGTGTTCATAAGTATCTATCACAATAACTGTAATTCACTGCGGTTCATTAGTGGTATTGGGGTGCAACAGGTTGTTCCACTGCAAATCTTGTTGCCACATTCATACTGAAATTGGTCATTTTAGACATATATCAGACACTCACTGCGGTGATTACCTTTGTAGATCCCTTTCGATATCTATATTTCTTCTCATCTTATAGATAATGTCTGGATCTAGCCTGGTTCTTACCTAGAACTTTGATCTGGGGGCCTCTGTACCCACCCTGAGACCTTTGCTTTGGTATTCTCCATGGTGCTGTCCGGAGGGACGTAAGGGAAAAAGGGAATTAGACCTACCGGTAATTCTGTTTCCTGTAGTCCCTCAGGACAGCACCCTTAGTTCCCTCCCTTATGTTTGTCTTTAGGCTTGCATGGAATCGATCAGCAGATTGTTCATCCATCATGTCATCGTGGCTCGAGATGGGGATGGAGCCGCTAAAGGGTCTTACAGACGCGTTTGTAAGGGCGTGTTTAGACTATTTCCATCCATCCTCGGTGGTACTTTGAAAAAACACTGGAGGGTGGAGGTGGGAGGGGCCTTTTAACCTCTCTCTGATCCTGTCCCACTATAGGGCAAGGAAGGACGTCCTCCATGGTGCTGTCCTGAGGGACTACAGGAAACAGAATTACCGGTAGGTCTAATTCCCTTTTTTGGACTATGAGCTGCTGGCATCGACATCAGGGGCTTATCTACAGCATTAGATAACGAGTATATACGGTAACTTCCTAGCAAAAAAATGTTTCAAAAATAGTTTTTGTAAAATGGACATGTGGGAAATGTTATTTAATAACTATTTTGTGCGACATGACACTGATTTACGAGCATAAATATTAAGTTTGAAAATTGCAAAAATTTTAAAATGTTCTCTAAATTTCTGTTTTATTTTCCCACAAACGCAAGTCATATCAAGAAATTTTACCACTATCGTAGTAAAGTACTATATGTCATAAGAATACAGTCTCAGATTCAATGGGATTCGATGAAGCGTTCCAGAGTTATGACCTCATAAAGTGACACTGGTCAGAATTGTATATTGGCCTGGTCAGGAAGGTGAAAACAGGCTTCTGGGTGAAGGGATTAATGACCACCAATATGACTTAAAACTGACCTGCAATATAAGAGAATAGCCTCCTCTGGCGGGTGACAATCCAGGAGCTGTCAGCTGTACACTATACTCACTGCATCTGCCCTGTGTTTGCACCAAACATGCCCTTTTAACCCCTTAAATACTACTGTATATAGTAACTACAGCATGTAAATGGCTAACAGAGTGTGATTGCTACCTCTTTTAACTCCATCGGCATCATGATCATGTAGTTATGATGTTTGTGATGGTAATTCATGGCCAAATAATGGCCTTAAAATTTTCCAGCCATAGTGGACTGTTCAGACGTTATAAACATTTAGATGGTAAAAATGTTTTAATTCCTGTCACGTTACTTTGCAGTAATTCCTGAAAAGCACCTGAAGAGTTAATAAACTACCTGAAAGCAATTTTGAATACTGTATGTAGTCGAGTATAAGCTGAGATTTTCAGCCCATTTTTTAAAACTGAAAGTGCCCCCTCTCGGCTTATACTCGAGTCGTAGACCAGTAGGTCGGAGAGGGAGCGCAGCTGTCAGATTATACTCACCCCCTCCTGGTGCGGTCTCTGCAGCCCCTGCTTCTCAGATGGTCTCCGGCGCCACAGCTCTTCCTATGTTCAGCGGTCACGTGGTACCGCTCATTAATGTAATGAATATGCGCATATTCGTTACTTTAATGAACGGTACTATGTGACCGCTGAACACTGGAAGGAGCTGCCGGCATCGGAGAAGCAGGGACTGCAGAGAGGCGCCAGGAGAGGGTGGGAAGGACAGGGAGGAGCATGTGCCATATTCACCTGACCCCGTTCCACTGCCACTCTGTCTTCCGTGTCCTCTGGCTGTGACGTTCAGGTTGGAGGGGGCGATGACGTGGTTAGTGCGCACCCTCTGCCTGAACAGCCACCGCATAGACTCGGAAGACAGCTGTGCGTGGCGGTGGAACGGGGACAGGAGAATTTCGCAGGTGCCGGGTCCCTGAGCCAGCGGCGACACCAGCACCTGGCCCCCATAGCGCTCCGGTGTCCCAGCCTGCTCAGGACACCGGCACCTGGCCCCCAGCGATGAGAGGTGAGTATGTCTTTTTTTTTTTATTATTTTATTCTCAGCTTCAGCATATGGGACATATTTTATGGAGCATCTTATGGGGCCATAACATTTATGGAGCAGCATATGGGGCATATTATTCTATGGAGCATCTTATGGGGCCATTATTAACCTTTGTGCAGCATTATATGGGGCGTATTTTGTATGAAGCATCTTATGGGGCCCATCATGAACTGTATGGAGCATTATAAGGGGCTCCTGATTCAATATGGATTTTCAAAAACATTTAACCTACTGATGTCTCAATTAATTTTACTTTTATTGGTGTCTATTTTTATTTTTGAAATTTACCAGTAGCTGCTGCATTTTCCACCCTAGGCTTATACTCGAGCCAATAAGTTTTCCCAGTTTTTTGTGGCAAAATTAGGGGGGGGCGTTATACTCGGGTCGGCTTATTCTCGAGTATATGTGGTTTGTTTGTGATGTTTTGCTTTATGACCTTTGACTTGTCATGTGCTCGGATTGGCGGGAATTTAAAAAAAAAAAGACAGCATATTAGAACGTGCAGATCTGACAATCCACTTGTAAGGTTTTGCCCTGAGGAAATGGTCCTGCATGACCTCGAAACGTGTTTAGAATTAACCTGTTTGAAATAAAGGTTTGAAGAATATCTTCCGCCATCCATCTTTATCAGCAGCGCAGATTTAGACACGTACACCCAGTTTCACCGTGCTCCCTTGGTGGTTTTCCATTTATAGCCCCATTTTTTCATACTTTTTATTGTTTGTCGTTTATCTGGTTAACCTAAATTTGTGAAACTTTTAAAACTTCCTAATAAAAGTTACATTTTAAGGGGTCTATTTTTGTTTTTTGCTGCCTGTCTGGGAGCCCTACTTACACAAGCAACTCAACAGATGGAGATCCAACTTGAAGTCTCTACATTTTAATTAAAAAAAAATTGTCACTCACTACTAAAGTGGCGTCAATTTCCACAGAGTAGAAACAGTATAATAAGCCTCTGACAAACCTTCAATTCAGCCACAGACAACCCACCACATGGAGACCCGACTTTGAGTCTCCACATATCAAAAAACATTTTGTAGCAGCATCAGGCTCAGAAGACGCCACAAAGATGGCACAGACCTGCAATAATGCAAGACTAATACATGACAATACATGATCAAAACGACACCATTGCCTAGTCTTCCCATTCTGCGACTGGGGTACAAAAGTCATCGGAGATGCTTCATTGGTTCATTTTGATGAAAGTTAGGCGGTCTACACTTTGAGGGGACAATTCGGATGCGCTTATGCGGCAGGACACCACCAGAAGTGAAGACACGTACTGAGAGAGAGCGCTGGCTGACGGGCATGACAAACCCTCCAAGGCGTGACAGGCGAGCTTAGGCCACTCTTCCATTTTTGAAGACCAAAATGTAAAAGGGTCCAAACCTCCTCGATGGAATTGATATTGAGCTCCAGATACTCTGCACCATCCTCTCCAGTGGTTCAGAATGTGTCAGACTTGTACTCTGTTCTGTTGGTGCACAGGCTGGTGTAAAAGTGTTAAATGACAGAAATTGCTTTTGCCACTTACACTGCTGCTACTAATAATGTTTTGGCAATGGCGACTTGACGTTCGCGGGGCTGGATGTCTAGAACTGGGATGCACACTATGTGCCTTACTGCTGTCTTGGGGAAAACTACTCAAGATTTTCTACAAGCTTATTTTGATACATTAGCATGCGTGCATCCCTTTCCGTGGGGGAAGCATCTGGCTAAATTTACTCTTGTACTGTGGGTCTAACAGGGTTTGCAACCCAGTAGTCGGCACTATTTTTCTAGCCATAAGAATACAGGCATCGTGTTACAGATCGTGCAGCAAGAAGGCGCTCGTGTTGGGCGTGTCTATGAGGTTCAAGTCCATGCTGTGTTGGAGGTGGGGTAATACTCAAGGTGGTTTCCTCCATCCTCTCCCGCCAACCACGGACAACAGAGAGAGGATAATTATCCACTTTATCTCCTGACTGTGTGTGTCCATCACCTTGTCGTCCTCAATTTGTTACTTGGCTCCTGCATCTTCACTAACAGTTTGGTACCATGAGCCCCACTTGATTGCTGTAAGCCACCCTCCCATGGCACCCACCTGTGCGACGACAGTCCGGAAATTTGAGATATTGTTATTCCTTCTGCATCCTCCTGCTTCCAACTCTTCCTCTGGGACCATCAGCTCGTCCCGCAGACTATTCAAAGTGTGCTCCAGCATGTCGATGACCAGAATAGTGATGCTGATTACATCATCGCTTACCATCTTACTAGCCATTTTAAAACTGTAGAAGGGTGCAGAGGTCCTTCTCCTGTCCTCACTCCAAGCATGATTTGCACCACGTCTGGACTATGTTGGCCCAGTATATGCAAATGGACTTTCTGCACCAAAGCTCATCGCTGCTGCCACAGCCACTGCAACATGTGCAGAGTGGAATTCCACCGTGTTGGAACATCGCTAATCAAATGGTTAACCGTTCATCCGAAAGACCTTTGTAATGATACAAGTCGATGACCTGCGGGGTGCAATCTTCGGGGAAACACAGCGACCATGCTCTCTGCAGAAGCGCATCCAGTCTGGGATAGTTGCATAGAAATTGCTGTACCACCATGTTGAGGACGTGAGCCATGCAATGTACGTGTGAGGTTCCCATGACGTAGGGCGACCACCAGGTTTGCACCGTTATCGTACGCGGCCTTCCTTGGCTCCAGGTTCAGTAGAGAATGCCAGTGCTATAACTCTGCCTGAATACCTGTCCACAACTCTTGAGCTTTGTGACTGTGATCTCCAAGGCATATTAATTTAAACTCTGCTTAATTGCGGTAAGCCATGAATGCACACGAAAGTGGGGGATATTCTATCTGCACTGTTGGAGCATATAACTGATTTAAGGGAGAAGTTGAGGGCACAAGTTGGAGGCCCTAGAGGAAGTGGAGCAGTGGAGGAACTGTTAAATACAGAGATTTGGCCCACAAGCCTTGGATTTAAAGACTCGTGGAACAAGCCCTTGACTGCCTGCCACCAGAGTCACTCAGTGCGCCCAATCAGTGAGATGTAATGCCCCTGCCCATGTTTGCTCATCCGGCATCAGTGGTGAAATGCACCCTGGCTGACAGATTTTTTTTTTGGGGAATGGGTGATGTCCTCTACATGCTGATGTAGCGCAGGCACAGCTTTCTTAGAGAAGTAATGATGACTGGGCAACTGGTACTGGGGCACTGCGGTGGCCATCATCTTTTTGAAGCCGTCTGTATCCACCAGGTCGAAAGGCAGTATTTCTGGATAAACTACTGGACTGTGAGTGAGGTGCAGGCGGAGATGTTATGGTGGATTGAGATGATGTGACACAAAAGCAGCAGTCGTGTCTACTTCTGTAACAGATGACCGGCTCTCACTCACCCTGACTGTGGTGGGTAAACAGTTGTGTTATCTGTGGTCGGAGACCTGTGTGTGAAGACTTGGAATGGTGACTGAGGAGGAAGATGCAGCATACGGGGTTGATGGTTGACGAAGCCCGCTAGTCCGCATTTTGGCGCAATGAGATTCCCACATGTTGATCACTCATGTATCTGTTCATGCATTTGGCTTTCAAATTTTTGCCTCTACTTATTTTTTTCAAATTTGTCAGGTAACGTGTTGGGTCATTTCTTTGCGGTCTCAAAAAACACCCAGGCTAGGCAAGATTTGCCACCCCTGTGAAATGCACACTTGTGACTGGTGCTGGCCAAAACCAGAGTGGGGCTGAAGATGCAGTGCTTGTTGTGGTTGTATCACTTTGTGTATGTGTGGGAAGCCACAACATAACCTCCTCACAGGGCTGTGGAGTCGGAGTCGGTATAAAATGGACCGACTCCTAAAATATATAATTAATTGGGTACAATAGTTCAATGCAGAATGTGGTGAATTTTTTCATAGGAATTTGGGAAAGTTATGAAATGTCCTATAAATGGCTGTTCTATTCCTGATCTAAGGCTACATATCACAAGTATCGGACACCCGCAGCGGCAGCACAAAAAAACGTATGTTTGCATTGTAAGACGCACCCCTATTTTCCCCCCAAATTTGGGGGGAAAAAAGTGCGTCTTACAAAGCGAAAAATACGGTAATTGTTTTCGATAGCAAAAGCAGATTAGAAATCTGCTCTATCCATTTATCCATATCTGTCTATCCATATCTTATCTGTACCAAAAAGGATGAAAGCCGGGTGGCACACAGGCTAACACTCCTTTTTTTTTTTTTTTTTTTTTTAAAGCACCAGTCAGGTACACCTCATAGCTGCCCAAAAGGATGCCCAGTAACACATCAACATCAATTGATAGTTGGAATAAATATACTGCATTCATCACCACATCTTAAGGTGCAGGCTTTATTTTCAAGTGTAGGGGTGTGCAGTATGAGGTTCTGCAGCAGCTGTGGTGTGTAGTATGAGGTTCTGCGGAACCGTATGAGGCTCTGCCCCCTCCCCAGGTTTGATCCTGGCTACGCCCATATATATATATAGTACAGACCAAAAGTTTAGACACACCTCAAAGAGTTTTCTTTATTTTCATGACTATGAAAATTGTAGATGCACTCTGAAGGCATCAAAACTATGAATTAACACATGTGGAATTATATAATTAACAAAAAAGTGTGAAACAATTGAAAATACTGTGTCTTATATTCTAGGTTCTTCAAAGTAACCACCTTTTGCTTTGATTACTGCTGTGCACACTCTTGGCATTCTCTTGATGAGCTTCAAGAGGTAGTCACCGGAAATGGTTTTCACTTCACAGGTTTGCCCTGTCAGGTTTAATAAGTGGGATTTCTTGCCTTATAAATGGGGTTGGGACCATCAGTTGTGTTGTCCAGAAGTCTGGTGGATACACAGCTGATAGTCCTACTGAATAGACTGTTAGAATTTGTATTATGGCAAGAAAAAAGCACCTAGTAAAGAAAAACGAGTGGCCATCATTACTTTAAGAAATGAAGGTCAGTCAGTCTGAAAAATTGGGAAAACTTTGAAAGTGTCCCCAAGTGCAGTGGCAAAAACCATCAAGCGCTACAAAGAAACTGGCTCACATGAGGACCGCCCAAGGAAAGGAAGACCAAGAGTCACATCTGCTGCGGAGGATAAGTTCATCTGAGTCACCAGCCTCAGAAATCGGAGGTTAACAGCAGCTCAGATTAGAGACCAGGTCAATGCCATACAGAGTTCTAGCAGCAGACACATCTCTACAACAACTGTTAAGAGGAGACTTTGTGCAGCAGGCCTTTATGGTAAAATAGCTGCTAGGAAACCACTGCTAAGGACAGGCAACAAGCAGAAGAGACTTGTTTGGGCTAAAGAACACAAGGAATGGGCATTAGACCAGTGGAAATCTGTACTTTGGTCTGATGAGTCCAAATTTGAGATCTTTGGTTCCAACCACTGTGTCTTTGTGCGACGCAGAAAAGGTGAATGGATGGACTCTACATGCCTGGTTTCCACCGTGAAGCATGGAGGAGGTGGTGTGATGGTGCTTTGCTGGTGACATTGTTGGGGATTTACTCAAAATTGAAGGCATACTGAACCAGCATGGCTACCAAAGCATCTTGCAGCCAGGGCTGTGGAGTCGGTAAGCCAAACCTGCGACTCTGACTCCGACTCCTCAATTTCCCTTACACCGACTCCAACTCCACGACTCCGACTCCCACACATATTGCTTATATTTAAGTGAAAAATTTATTGTAGTACAATGTGAACCTCAGACATTTAATCATTTTTATGATCCAATAATCAAGATATTTAGATAGAACAGAATGGTTTTCATTCTTTTTGGTACAGATACGATATGGATAGACAGATATGGATAAATGGATATATAGATAGAGCAGATTTCTAATCTGCTTTTGCTATTGAAAACATTATCTATGAGCTCAAAAACCTTTCAGGTGATGCAGTTTTTTAAAAAGATGATCAGCTTTTGCAGCTGAAAAACGTATCCTCAAAAAACACAGGAAAAACGCTGTGCGTGAATGTAGCCTTAGATCAGGAATAGAACAGTCATTTATAGGACATTTCATAACTTTCCCAAACTCCTATAAAAAAATATTCAGCACATCCTGCATTGAATTACTGTACCCAACTTATTATATATTTTAGGAGTCGGAGTCGGTCCATTTTATACCGACTCCAACTCCGACTCCACCAAAATGAGCACCGACTCCACGACTCCGACTCCACAGCCCTGCTTGCAGCGGCATGCTATTCCATCCGGTTTGCGTTTAATTGGACCATCCTTTATTTTTCAACAGGACAATGACCCCAAACGCACCTCCAAGCTGTGTAAGGGCTATTTGACCAAGAAGGAGAGTGATGGGGTGCTATGCCAGATGACCTGGCCTCCACAGTCACCAGACCTGAACCCAATCGAGATGGTTTGGGGTGAGCTGGATTGCAGAGTGAAGGCAAAAGGGCCAACAAGTGCCAAGCATCTCTGGGAACTCCTTCAAGACTTGGAAAACCATTCCCGGTGACTACCTCTTGAAGCTCATCAAGAGAATGCCAAGAGTGTGCAAAGCAGTAATCAAAGCAAAAGGTGGCTATTTTGAAGAATCTAGAACATAAGACATATTTTCAGTTGTTTCACGCTTTTTTGTTAATTATATAATTCCACATGTGTTAATTCATAGTTTTGATGCCTTCAGAGTGAATCTACAATTTTCATAGTCATGAAAATAAAGAAAACTCTTTGAATGAGGTGTGTCCAAACTTTTGGTCTGTACTGTATATATGTAATCAATATTATATAGTGTATTGCATATTTACAATTTATTACAGTTTTTTGTGTTCTAAAGTTGTATTCCAACAAATATATATTATGTTCTATCTAAATATCTTGATTATTGTATCATAAAAATGATTAAATGTCTGATGTTCACATTGTACTACAATAAATTTTTCACTTAAATATAAGCAATATATGTGGAGTTGGAGTCGGAGTCGCAGGTTTGGATTACCGACTCCACAGCCCTTCCTCCTCATCTTCCTCCTCCATATTCTCTACTGAGCTACTTAGCTGTGTACCTCTGTGTTCATGCCAAGTGGTATCTACAGTCTCAGTCATCCTTTCTGTTCTCACACTCCTCACCCTGAGAGTCACCCTCCTCTTTCTGCCTTGACACCACAGTACACTCCGTGTGCCTCTGGTATCTGAGTCTCATCTGGATCATCTCCACCCTTAATGGTTAACATCTAGTGACGAGGGACTGGATTCTGCTCGGACCCTACTTGGTCCGGCTCTAGATCAAACATGAAAAAATTTTGGGCATCGGTGCAGATGCTTTCTTCCTCTGGATTCTGTGATTCTTCAGAGTAGACCTCTGATGCCCATGGAATAGAATGTGTGAGCAGCTCTTCAGAATAGCCCATCTGTGGTTCCCCATGGTAGGTGGGGCATTTGGAAATTTTTGACACGGGGAAATAAGGGTGATTGGTGTGCCACCTCTGAGGATTGTATTATGTGATATATTAAAGAGGAGAGGCCATTTGATGCAGCGCTTGCCATCTAATGGAGCACATGCTCTTTATGAGCCTCATCTACAAGGTGTACCGCTGTGCGACTACCAAAAGGAGTCGAGTAGGCCAGCCAGTAACAGATGTTGTCATTTGTATTTGGTTAGGACTAGACTGTTTGTTCAGTTCTTTCATTCACATTAACACCTAACCCACGTCGAACACCAAGCCTATTCACCCTTCCAGCACAACCTCGCTTATTCCCACTCATGTTGTAGCTTTCCACTCTTGTATCCTGCGGTTTCACAACTTTATGCCCACAGCTGTCAGTCACCTGTGATTAAATGAACAATCATCATTTTATTAGTGTGCCTGAACAACACTGTTAAGCCTAACGATTTTTAAGTGAAAATCTGGCCTTCTGACTTGTCACTGAAACCGTTTTAGCGCAAACGATTTGGAGTAGCTAATGGGGCTTCTAGAGACAGTGTTTGCACAATGTTAGATGCTGGAAGATCAATTTCACACAGGACAAGTTCACTTTTAGCTGCACTAGCGTAGGGGTGACCTCTCTGCACCGTGACAGTGAACAAATGGTGCCTGCAAAACAAGATGTCTGCTTTTTATATGGACAGGACTTAGGCAGCCAATCACAGAAGACCTTGTGTCATGACGTTGTTGATGGTTTCTGTGCCCTGATTGGTTGCCGGAATCAACACATACAAAGTTAAATGGAAAAAAAAGTTCTCACCACTCCTGTAATCTCTAAAGATCCTCCTCTTATCGCTCCAAACCCCCTCCCCTCATCAAACACGCCCACCCCGTCTCACCCGCTCATCATACAGCTGCACTATATATCTGTAGCCAAAGTCATACAAAAGCATTAATGCAAACGCAATGATTTACCAAACTGTGACAGACTTTTGCCGGCTTTGAGTGAAAGTGCTTGTGAAAGCTAACACGAATCCGAATGTGCTGCGTTCGTGCTGAATTTGAGATTGGCAAATGTTTTCCAAACATGTTCGCTTATCTCCAGTTATAAGGGTTAAATGTTGAGAAGCAATGTCTCATTTTTCCAACATAATTTACAAAACCATTTTTTTTAGGACCACATCACATTTGAAGTGACTTTGGGTATTTTCTTTCACATAAAATTCTAAAAACTGCAACCCTCAAGGTGTTTAACACCTCATTAAAGAAGTCTATTAACGCTTAAGGTGCTTCACAGGAACTGAAGCAATGTGGAAGAAAAAATATTTAACTTTTTTTTCACAAATTTTACATGGGACCCATTTTTTTCTTTTCAGAAAGGTATCCGGTAAAAATGAACCCCAATAATTATTGTGCACTTTCTCCTGAGTACGCAGATACCCCATGTGTGGAGAAAGACCACTGTTTGGGCGCACGGCAAGGCTCGGAAGGGAAGGAGTACTGTTTGACTTTTTGAACGTAAAATTGGCTGGAATCGAGAGCAGGCCCCATGTCACATTTGGAGAGCCCCTGATGTGCCTAAACAGTGGAATCCTCCCTCAAGTAACACAAATTTGGAAACTAGACCCCTTAGGGAACTTATCTAGATTTGTAGTGAGAACCTTGAACCTCGAGATGCTTTACAGAAGTTTATAACATAGAGCTAAGAAAATTTTTTAAAAATCTGTTTTTCCCTGCAAAACCTTTCACTCAGCCCCCAAACTTCAGTTTACAGATGACAGACCTGAATGGGGACTTGCTTTTTTATGGATTGAATTGAAGCTTTTATTTGGAATATTTTACATAACATTTTGGATCACATTTTCCCTGCGCTCTACACTGAGCGCTTACTTTGGATTTTCATCTAAAACTCCAAGTGACCAATGAAATCCCCGAGGGATTCAATCACCATAGTGAGGCAACAGAGTTACTCTGGTGTCTGTCTGGCCTCTGTTCAGAGGAATCCTTCTTTTCAAAAGTACACACAACCACATGGTGGACCACGTTTTTATGTTCACCTAAAAAGACGGACACATCTGGATCATAGGCTAGATGGTGTCTACAGTGCCTACATCTGCCTTATTGGGGGTTCCATCTGTATCATGTATCTCAGAGATTTACACGGAAACGCCAGTGTCAGCGCTCAGCGCAGGATAAGTGTGCTTTGAACCTTACTGCGAACTCTGGGAGGCGGAATGAGCAAATTCATAGCAGATTGGCTTTATATTTTTATTCTGTTCCCCATGCGGTATAAGTGAGTAGACAACTTTATTGTTCTGGTCGGTGCGTTTACGGCGATTCCAGATTTATTTCAGGTTTTTATGTTTGGCTGCTGTCGCACTAAAAGATGCTTTTTATGGCAAAAACTTTTTGTATCCCCATATTGTGAGCTCTAATTTTTCCATTTTTTTTACCGACAATTGTGTAAGGCTAGTTTCACATATGCGCTTTTGAGCGCAGCGACGGCCTGCGCACGGCCGCCGCTAAGCCCCGTCCCCTGCCGCGCCTCCGCTGGTAGCTCCGCCTACCGGCGCATGGTGCTGCATGCGTCCTGCGTCCCCTATCTTTATCACTGGGGGAGCAGGCCGTGCGCAGTATGCGTTTGGCGGCGCATGCGTCCTTTTCATGGTGCGCCGACCAGCGCCAAACGCAACCTGCTGCAGTTTGGTTGCGCTCGGCGCACCGTGAAAAGGACGCATGCGCCGCCAAACGCATACTGCGCACGGCCTGCGCCCCCAGAGATAAAGATAGGGGACGCATGCAGCCTCATGCGCCGGTAGGCGGAGCTACGAGTGGAGGCGAGGCTTAGCGGCGGCCGTGCGCAGGCCATCGCTGCGCTCAAAAGCGCAAATGTGAAACTAGCCTAAGTGCTTGTTTTTTTTTTGCTGATTGAGTTGACGTTTTTATTGGTACCATTTTCGGTCAACACTTTTTGATCGCTTTCTATTCCAATTTTTGTGGAGGCAGAATGAACAAAAACCAGCAATTCAGGAATTGTTTTTTTCCCGTTCTGTATGTGGTAAAATTGATAAGGCAGCGTTATTCTTCGGGTCAGTTTGATTGCAACGATACCCCATTTATATAGTTTTTTATATATTTTAGCATTTTTACACAATAAAAACTTCTACAGAAAAAATAATAAATTTTGCATTGCTTTAGTCTGAGCGTTATAACTATTTTTACGCTGACAGCTCTATGGCAGATTGTTTTTTTGCGGGAGAAAATGTAATTTCCAGCTATACCATTTTTACTTACATTTTTTTGATCACATATATTTTTGTAAATACCTTATGTTGCCATATTTGCCTGTGAGTGACACTACCGCTGTTCACTCAGTCCTGATCACGTGAACCCCGGCTGCAACCACCGTTGAAATCCAGTAAAGTAATGTCAATTTATGGACTCTGGAATCACCGAGGCATGATCCAGTCACACGCGCTCCCCCTGATTGACTGGGCTGTGTCATAGGCGGGATTTCTATTCCTACTCAGGCTTTCTCCTTATATTGGGTACCCAAACTATGAATTAGAGAGACAGACTGCTCATTGTCTTTCCAAATAGTCTCTAAAGTTTATTGAAAGGGTGATCTTTTATAGTCCAAGATCAAAGGGAAATGAGGCATTACACAATAATTGGCAGAAATATGAGTTATAGAATAGGTTGTCAAACACATCCTGAGCCGCAAGAGAGATTACATAATAGAATGTGGGGGGAACTTTCCATATATCAGTGTGACCCAGTTCAAAATTTGACATTCAGAGGAAGTATTGGGCTGAATCCACAACTTGGAAACAACAATATGTTCTTGACCAATTTCTGGGAAATGTAAGAAAAACCATCAGGCCATAAAAATATCGGCACGTAGACAGATAACTGAAACCTAGGCCATTCTTGCATAACACTATTTTGTTGTATTTTATTGAATTTAGAGAACAGAAATTAACTATTTCTTTCACAGGCTGTGGGCGGGGGAACTATGTACTGTAGCCCATGCAGAAAAGAAAAAATGAGGGTGGCACTCACTGTCCCATAAAATCCAGTTTATTGAAGCAGTCTAAAACATCCACGGCAGGGGAGTCACGTGGTATGTAATTGACGGCCGTTTCGTGCAACTGTGCTTCTATGGCTCCTGGAGGAGAAAGGAAGTGACGAGGTCCAATATACCTGAAACAGGTAAAGGCCCTCCCCCTTTCCTGACGTCCTCCCATTAAAGATGAATGAACACTCGCCCACCTATTAAAATAGAACAACTTGAAATATTACAAACCACACAATTGTTTAAAAATTGGCAAAACATGATGCGCACTTTAACAGCAAGCAAAGCTACATCGTAGCAAGGTTACAGGAACACGGTCATGTCGATTCTGTCATTGGAACCCATAACATCCAACGCGCTTATGCGCTTGATCCACCTTGCCTCTCTTCTGAGAAGCCTGTAGAGATCACCTCCCTGGGAAGGTAAAACTACCTTTTCTAATCCCGCAAATCGTAATGCCTCTGGATTCCCTCTATGGTGTTCCCTTATATGATTAATTAACCATGGAACTCCTTTGCACGAATGGATTGAATTAAAATGCTCACGGTACCTAACAAATAATGGCCTGATCATTTTACCAATATAGAAAAGTTCACAAAGGGAAAATACAACATGTACAATATAATTAGTCCTGCAGGAGAGAAAATCTCGTACCTGATGCAAAACAGACCCAACTTTGATGGAACATCCTGTGATATGAAAGGAGCAGAAGGTGGAACATGCACACTCGCGCTGAAAGTTAAGGGTTTCAGTGATTGAATCGACACTTCCGTAACCTTGTTACAACGCAACTTTGCTGTTAAAGTGCGTGTTATGTTTTGCTCATTTTTTAGCAGTTGTGTGTTTTGTAATATTTCAAGTTCTATTTTAATAGGCGGATGTGTCCATTCACCTTTAATGGGAGGACGTCAGAAAATGGTTAGGGACTTTACCTGTTACAGGTATATGGACCTTCGTCACTTCTTCTCCAGGACCCGTTGAAGTGCAGTTGCGCGAAACGGCTGTCGCCCATTACATACCACATGTGCCTCCCCTGCCGAGGATGTTTTAGACTGTTTCAATAAACTGAATTTTATGGGACGGTGAGTGCCACCCTTATTTTTTCTTTCTTGCATGGACTGTTGGTGTTCTTTCTGGGTCGGCATTCAAGGGTTCAGGCACAGATGCCTACAGCGTGAATGATCCCGGAGCCGGGTGCTTTGGCATAGGTGGTGCCGCAGGTGCGGATTGTCTTTTTCTGCTTGTGGACTGATATAGTACAGTATGCAGCGCACGCTTATGGGGCTCTGCCAAATAAAGCAGAGGAGAATGGGAAATCTTCTACAGCACATTTTGAATACTGGGCTTTGATGTGCGGTGAAACACCACCCACAGCCCAGTTAATCGGAGGGGAAAGAGTGCAACTGGGACTTGCCTCAGTGATGCAAGGGAGTCCGGAAGTTGACGTGACCTCACCGGATGTCAGCGCCAGCTGCAGCCCGGGGTCCAGATGATCGGGGCTGAGTGAGCAGTGATAGGTGCCACTCACAGGTAATTATGTCCCCTTAAGGTATTTCCAAAAATACTTATTTAAAAGGTTTAAATTGGTGGGTACAATATACATTGTAGTGGACCACCTCTTTAATAAACTTCTTGAATGTGGTTTGAAGGGTTTTGTTTTTAAAATGGTGTCACATTTGGGTATTTTCTGGGACATAGGCCCTCAGTAACTTCAAATGTGATAGGTCCCTAAACGAAGTTGATTTTGTTGGAAAAATAAAAAATTGCTGATTAAACGTTTAATTCCTTTAACGTAACTATAAAGATTTCTTTAATAAAATTCTAATGTAAAATAAACGTGATAAAGGTTATCTATTTTGTGTGACAGAACTGTCTGGTTTAAGGGCATAAAAGTCCAAAGTTTAAAAATAATGACCTTTTCACAATTTTTGTTAAATTTTCAATATTTTCATAAATAACCTCAAATCATATAGACAAAAATTTTCCACTAAAATGAACATATCCTTCAAAGTGACGCTGGTCAGAATTGTTACATTTTGCCTGGATAGGAAGGTAAGAACAGGCTTGGGTGAGGATGAAGAGGTTTGTTCACTTTTGAACTTTTTTTTTTTCCTTTCTTAGCTTTAATTGCATATATTTAAAAAAAAAAAAAAATCATTTTGGCAATTGTGTTGTCTTGTACATACTTTTCGGCATGTGGCGTGGTGTGAGCTTGCTAGGATTAATTTAACTCCTCTCACTCAATCCAGCACTCAACCTCTGTTTCCGGCTGTAAAGTGTTTTAGTCAATCAAAAGGTGTCACACTCTTAAAGGGTATAGGTTGTTTACATTATGCAAAAATCAAACTAATTAAAGATTTTAAGCTTTATTATACAAATTGACTCTTCCAAGAGGAAGAGGACTAGAACTCTAGTGCCACCTATTGGAAGTAGCAATCCTAAAAGTCAATGTCGACCCTTTAAAGAGCCTTGTGACATGACTTAGGATAGAAGCCAAACCAGAATCTCAGTTTGCAGACACTGTTTCGGGGTACTGCCCCTCGTCAGTGCAAAGTGTGAGATTTGGTTTGGCTGTGTGAGAGATGTCTGACCGGGATCCTAGTAGTTTTCAAGTCTCCTCATCTCGGCATGCTAAACATGTCAATCTCCACATGGAGAAACAATAGCTCTTGGATCCAAGCTATAATATGCAAATATACGGTGCTTACAATAAGAAATAAAAAGATGTTAAAAACCATTATAAAATAAAACCTGAGAAATGACAGAACTACCTAAACGTTTTCGTCTACAGTTATCTTCTGTTTTCCTGACGAGAAGAGAAATTGTGGATTTCATCAGCATATGCTGCCCTCACATGTGAACCACTTCTTTGTGCCACCCAGCTTTCTTATTTACACCCCATTTGCTAGCTCTTTAAGGCTTCAGGAACTGAGCTGCCATGTTTGACACCTCAAGTATTTTCCCGGGGCACCCCCCCTTGGTTCTCAGTTCCTGCAATAAGAGCAAGCAGATGTACTCTCCTGTGTGTGCAGAGACAGTATGTGTGTAACTATTTAGCATTAACTAGTTATTGTATAGTTTCCCTTACAATTACATATTTCCTTCACAGGTTTCATTAAAAAAAAGTCCCCCGTTTGCCACCTATGGCCTCTGTATTACACTGTCTGTTGGTGGCTGCAAAATGAGTTACCGGGGTTTGTCATATTACAATATCTTTACAGATGTGTTGAGGACATGATTTTGTGGCACATACTATTAAAGATATGACTGGTTCTCCTCCTGCTCTTGTTAATTCCGCTTTCCTCACAGACTGCATAGCTCTCCTGTCCAAACAATGGCTGCTGGTGGAGTGGAAGAACATGTGACCAGACCTGTTCATCAACTTTTTCCAATTGAAAACCTTACATGAGAAAACTGGTTTTCTATTGGAGGATTCTGATGGACAGTTCTGGTCACATATTCCTTTACCAGCAGCTATTTTGTGACAGGCAGGTGACATTAGATGTATGTTTAGTGTCAGTAAGGAGTCCATGCCCTTGTGTGACACCTACAAAATGTATTTGCTGTTGTAAACATTTGTCCATTTTTCTCTTTCTTTACAGAGTGAATTTGATGATCAGGCAGGAAGTGAAATGATGATCCTAAGAGGCCATTGTGGGCCAGTTTATAGTACACGTTTCCTGTCTAAGAATGCAGGCCTTTTGTCATGCTCGGAGGATGCTTCCATTCGTTACTGGGATTTGAATAGTTTTACTAACACAGTCCTTTACCAGGGTCATGCATACCCAATATGGGATCTTGATGTAAGCACTTGTAATTTGTTTTTTGCCAGTGGTTCTCATGATCGCACAGCCAGACTTTGGTCATTTGAACGAACATTCCCTATACGCATATATTCTGGACATTTAGCTGATGTGGATTGTATAAAGTTCCATCCCAATTCCAATTACCTTGCCACAGGGTCTACAGACAAAACTGTTCGTTTGTGGAGCAGTCAGCAAGGAAACTCTGTCAGACTTTTTACTGGCCATCGAGGACCTGTGTTGGCTCTTGCTTTTTCCCCTAATGGAAGGTACTTGGCTTCTGCTGGTGAGGACCATCGACTCAAATTATGGGATCTGGCATCAGGCACACTTTATAAGGAACTTCGAGGACATACTGACAATGTCAACAGTCTTGCCTTTAGCCCAGATAGTACTTTAATTGCCTCTGCGTCGATGGACAACTCTGTTCGTTTATGGGATATTAGAAATACACATTGCAATTCTCTTTCTGACGGCTCTTCCAGTGAATCAATTGGTGTTTACACAGGACAGACAAATAATCTTTTGAGTGTACAATTCATGGCTTGTAATTTGCTAATGGTAATTGGCACAGCACATTGTCATTAGTGTAGGTTTTTTTCTTTAAGTTAGAAAATATGCATGAAAATGTGTAGAAATCCCCCCCCCACCGCCAAAAATACGAAACAGTATGTATGTTTGTGTGTGTGTATATGTGTGTGTGTATATATATATATATATATATGTATGTACACATGCATATACATAACATATGCCTGAGAGGTATTGTGCTGACTGATATGCTAAATAAAGTGATCTAAACAAAATGGTGGTATATTAGTAGAAAGTAAAAGATGGGTGTAAAAACCTTTTTGCCACATAATGGGTGGAATACACTGATCACCTCTAGTATGATGTTTAAAGCCCTTGCTAATTATCATTAGTCTGTTACAGCGATAATTATGATTACTGCTTAGTTTTCGCACACTGACTGTGCAAGGGTCTTTACTAATTTTGGCATACAAAATAAATGAACCTAAGGCTATGTGCCCACGTAGCGTTTTGTTCCGGACACTAAAAAACGGACTCCTTCCCAGAAATTGCGCGTTTTTTTCTGCGCGATTTCACCGCGATTATGTTCGCGATTTTCGCGTGCGATATTCAAGCACTTAACAAGCGATTTGAAGCATCGCTTGGAAAGTGGTTGACAGGTTGGTCACACTCGTCAAACAGTGTTTGACAAGTGTGACCAGGTTTTTACAATTGAGGCCGCCTATGCGGCATCAATAGTAAAAGATAGAATGTTAAAATGCTAAAAAAAATAAAAAAATCGGGGTGTATTTACCTTCCGGCGTCACGCGCTGCATTCCTGGCCTCAGCGTTCCCAGCGATGCCTTGCGAGACCTGTGATGACGTTGGTCTCGCGTTGCTATAGCGATCTCGCGAGACCACATCATCACAGGACCGTGCCGCAAGGCATTACTGGGAACGCTGAGGCCGGGAATGCAGCGCGTGACACCGGAAGGTAAATATACCCCGATTTTTTATTTTTTATAATTTTTTTTTTACAGGGGTATGGTACCCAGGGCCTGGAGGACAGTCTCCTCTCCTCCACACCGTGGGTACCAACCGCACATGAGACGCTTTACTTCCCGCATGGTGGGCATAGCCACATGCGGGAAGTAAGCGATTCTCATGCATTCCTATGGGTGCGGAATCGCGGCAATGCTTTGCGATTCCGCACAAAAGAATGACCATGCTGCGATTTTTTTCCGCGATGCGATTCCGCCACGGAAAAAAGCGCAGCATTAGCACAGCATGTGCGGAATGCCATAGGAATGCATGGGGGGCGTTCTGTACACGATTTTTCAACGTTTTCGCAGCGTTTTCGTGCCGAAAATTGCTGCAAAAACGCTTAAAAATCGCTACGTGGGCACACAGCCTAAAAATCATAAATGTATACATTTAAACAGCAAAAACTGCTTCGTACAGTATGCGGTAACATTGAGTTAGTGCAAAATGAGATCTTTCTCTTTCAGCGCAATGTGAGTAAATGTGAATAATTTGTAGAAGTACATTAAAGGTACAGAATTGGATATATTATATAATTGGATATATTATTAACCTCTTAGTGACGGCCACAATTTTTTAAATCTGACCAGTGTCACTTTGTGGTAATAACTCTGGAATACTTCAACATATCCCAGTAATTTGAAGATTGTTTTTTCATGACACATTATACTTTATGATAATAAAAAATTTAGGTCAATATGTTTTGTTTATAAGAAACATCAGAAATTTGACCAAAATGTAAAGAGTTACAATTTTCAAACTTTGAATATTTATCCCTTTAATCCAGATAGACATACCATACAAAACATTAGTAACATTTCCCTCATGTCTGCTTTAAATCAGAACCATTTGTACAATGTTATTTTATTTTGTTAGCATTTTAGGAGGTTTAAAAATGTAGCAGCAATTTTTCCTTTTTCCAATGAAATTTGCAAAATTATTATTTTTTTTTAGGAAATATCCAGATTTGAAGCCACTTTGGGGGTCATATATATTGGAAATTCCTCAAGTGATACCATTTTAAAAACATCACCCCTTGACATGTTGAAAACTGCTGTCAACCCTTCAGGTGATTTTCAGGAATGCAGTGACATGACAGGAATGAAAAAGTGTATTTTTACCACCTAAATGTCGCTAACTTCTGAACAAGTATGCTATGCCGACATTCTGTAACAAGAATTATCTCTTCATGTTACAGAAAGAGAAGAAATTCGAAGTGCACCTGAAGAAACAGGAATGGAGACATGTGACCCAGAGAAGCAGGAGGATCAGGAGGCAGTCAGCACCCATACTGCTCAGAAACCAGTACCAGGCTCTCACGCAGGAAAACGATGAAGAAATACATCAGGATAAGACTTTGCCAACAAACAGCAACCTTGTACGCCTTCAGAGTCCTCCTGGATGGAGAAAGAAAAATGTTGTGAAGAAGAAACGGAGAGTGGTGGTCATGGGGGATTCCCTGTTGAGAGGAACAGAGGCCGCTATCTGCAGACCGGATATAACTTCAAGAGAAATGTGCTGTCTTCCAGGTGCAAAAATTAAAGATGTGTCTGACAGGATATCAGGACTCTTCAGACCTACAGATGACTACCCATTCCTGCTACTACATGTGGGGACAAATGACACCGCAAGAAACGACCTGGAAACCATCTGCAGAGACTTTGAAGACTTAGGCAAGAAAGTGAAAGAACTGGGAGCACATGTGGTCTTCTCTTCCATCCTCCCAGTGGATGGCCATGGAACAAGGAGGTGGAATAAGATTCTGCAGGTGAACAACTGGCTACGTCGATGGTGCCGTCAGCAACGATTTGGATTTCTGGATCACGGAGTGAACTACTTATACGATGGACTACTTGCTAGAGATGGGGTGCACCTTACGAAGACTGGAAAGCAGGTATTTGGAAGTCGCCTTGCTACACTTGTAAGGAGAGCTTTAAACTAGAACAACATGGGAAGGGAAGCAAAAGACCAGAAAAAGCCATACACCTGACAAATGCTACTGAGAACTCTGCTATTAGAAGTGGAAAGGAAGAACAAAGACGAAAGAATCTAATTAAAAAAAATATTGGAGAAAGAGAAACCAATCACAAACTAAAATGTTTCTATACTAATGCACAAAGCATGGGCAACAAACAAGGAGAATTGGAACTACTAACACAGGAAAAGAAATATGATGTCATTGGAATCACTGAAACTTGGTGGGACAATACACATGATTGGAATACAAGACTAGAAGGATACAACTTATTTGCAAGAAACAGACTTGATAAACGAGGAGGGGGTGTCGCATTGTATGTTAGAAATGCGTATATCTGCACAGAGATTGAAGCTTCAGAGACTGGGAGTTCTGTGGAAACTGTTTGGGTAAGAATACAAGGACAGAACAATGGAAAGGACACCATTGTAGGCATTTACTACAGGCCGCCTGTGCAAGCTGAAGATATGGATGAACTCTTTATGCATCAAATGGCCAAGTTCTCCAAAAAATATGACATAGTTGTCATGGGAGATTTCAACTATCCAGACATTTGTTGGGAATCTCTCTCAGGCAAAACTAACAGGTCAAGGAAATTCTTATCCTCTCTTGCTGACAACTTTATCTTCCAAAAGGTAAAGGAGAAAACAAGGGGAACTGCTACCTTGGATCTAATCCTTATAAACAGGGAGGAAATGGTTGAGGAGGTAAAAGTGGCTGGGACCCTAGGAGGTAGCGACCATGCTATTTTAGAATTTTGGATAACTAGAGGCGGAAGACCTGTGAAGACTCAGACGTCAAGGTTAGATTTCAGAAAGGCAGATTTTAAGGGATTCAGAAAGAGAATTGGAGGGATCCAATGGCTGGATATCCTTAAAGACAAAAATGTCCAGGAAGGATGGGAAATCTTGAAAAATGAAATTCTCAAAGCACAGTTGTTAACAATTCCGAAAAGAGGGAAGAATAGGAAGCATTTAAGGAAACCAGGATGGATGAACACAGAACTTAAGCACATGCTAAAAAGGAAGCAAAAAATGTTTATAAAATGGAAAGAAGGAGGCATATCTAAAGAAGAATATAATGCTGTCTGCAGAACCTGCAAGGCACAAATCAGATTATCTAAAGCTGAAAATGAATTGAGGCTTGCAAGAGATGTCAAAAGCAATAATAAAGGATTTTGGGGATATGTCAAAAGTAAAAGAAAAGTCAAAGATGCTATAGGATTTTTACAGGATGAAAATGATGAAATGGTAAGACAGGATGTTGAGAAGGCTGAACTTTTAAATTCCTATTTTGCATCTGTTTTCTCTCAGAAAGGAAATGTAACATCAACTGTTATTCACTGTCCTATTAAGGGAATAGAAGAATCCAGGATATCTATAAACAGAAAGATAGTGAGGAAACACTTAGCTAACCTAAATGTATTCAAGTCTCCAGGTCCAGATGAATTACACCCCAGAGTACTGAAGGAGATAGCAGAAGAAATTTTTGAACCCCTCTCCATAATCTTTGAAAATTCTTGGAGAACAGAAGTGCCAGAAGACTGGAGAAGAGCAAATGTTCCTATCTTCAAAAAGGGGAAGAAGGTGGACCCAGGCAACTATAGGCCGGTGAGTCTGACTTCTATACCAGGAAAGATCTTTGAACAAATTATTAAACAACATGTATGTCAATACCTGGATAAGAATGAAGTGATTAAACAGAGTCAGCATGGGTTTGTAACTAATAAGTCATGTCAGACTAATTTAATTTCCTTCTATGATGGTATTACTGATTGGGTGGATCAAGGAAATGCTGTAGATATAGTATATCTTGACTTCAGCAAAGCATTTGACAAAGTCTCATACAATCCTTATTGAAAAAATGACTAAGTATGGAATGGACAAGGCAACTGTTAGGTGGATTCATAACTGGCTTAGTGATCGGACCCAAAGAGTGGTCGTAAATGGCTGCACATCCAGTTGGAAGAATGTCTCAAGTGGGGTACCACAGGGCTCTGTCCTGGGCCCTGTATTGTTCAACATCTTTATCAACGATTTAGATGAAGGAATTGAGGGTAAACTTATTAAATTTGCTGATGACACAAAGCTAGGAGGGATAGCTAATACTAGAGAAGAGAGAGAGAGGATTCAAAAAGATTTAAATAAACTGGAGAAGTGGGCAGCAACTAACAGAATGGTTTTTAACAGGGAGAAATGCAAAGTACTACATCTGGGCAATAAAAATGAAAAAAGCATATATAGAATGGGAGGAATAGGGCTAAGTGACAGCACATGTGAAAAAGACTTGGGTATACTAATAGATCACAGACTGAATATGAGTCAACAGTGTGATGCAGCAGCAAAAAAGGCAAATGCAATTCTAGGATGTATTAACAGAAGCATACAGTCTAGATCACGTGAAGTAATTATTTCCCTCTACTCCTCTTTGGTCAGACCTCATCTGGAATATTGTGTCCAATTTTGGGCACCACATTTTAAAAAAGACATCAACAAACTGGAGCAAGTTCAGAAAAGAGCGACCAGAATGGTGACCGGTCTGCAAACCCTGTCTTATGAGGAAAGGTTGCAGGATTTGGGAATGTTTAGTTTGCAAAAGAGAAGACTGAGAGACTTAATAGCTGTCTACAAATATCTAAAGGGCTGTCACATTGTAGAAGGATCAACTTTATTCTCATTTGCACAAGGAAAGACTAGAAGCAATGGGATGAAGCTGAATGGGAGGAGACACAGATTAGATATTAGAAAAAACTTTTTGACAGTTAGAGTGATCAATGAGTGGAACAGGCTGCCACGAGAAGTGGTGAGTTCTCCTTCAATGGAAGTCTTCAAACAGAGGCTGGACAGACATCTAACTGGGATGATTTAGCGAATCCTGCTTTGAGCAGGGGGTTGGACCAGATGGCCCAGGAGGTCCCTTCCAACTCTACGATTCTATGATTCTATGATTCAAGTTAGCAGGCAGAGTCCAAGGCCGCAATTTGGTTGTGAATTGTCATGGCAAACATCATGACCACACGATCATGATCTCAGGGTGCCGATGGGGATAAAGAGGGAGCCCCCACACATTTATTTGACGGGGCGGCACGGTGGCTCAGTGGTTAGCTGTTATGAATGAGTCACCGGAGGAGGAAAAAACAAAAAAGCTAGCTAAGTCCAGAAAACTGGAGAGGTTGGTAACTAGCGGATTGCAGACCCCTGATCCTATTCACAACAACTAACAGTAGCCGTGGAGCATTCCTACGATGATCCTAGATGCTTCGTCACAGCCGGAGAGCTAAATAAGTCTAAAGAAAGAAAGTGGAAATCTAAACTGCCCCAGAGCAGACCCCAAAGCAATAGGCAGCCCCCAACATGTATTGTCGGTGAAAAAAGATGAAAACACAGACAAAGACAGGCAGAGCAAACGATGGGGCCCAACTAACTAGATAGGACAGGACAGAAAAGATGCTGGCTGCAATCCGCAAAAACTACCAAAAAATGTCCTAACCCGTCTGATAGGAAAAACGGTCCTGAAGTCACTAGACTTCAAAATCCCTATATCAGCACTCCGATATATTCTGAGGACAGAGCAAAAGAGATTAAACCGATCAGGGACAAAAATGGAAATTCAGCGCAGCCCCAGCCGGGGCTGGCTGAACACAAAACTAAGTAAATCAGACAAAATCTCATGGAATAATAGCAGTGCAAAACTTAGCTTTAGAAGACAGGAACTGAACTGGAGGCCAGACCTCGGAGC
This sequence comes from Dendrobates tinctorius, assembly GCF_039654945.1. Classification (NCBI taxonomy): domain Eukaryota; kingdom Metazoa; phylum Chordata; class Amphibia; order Anura; family Dendrobatidae; genus Dendrobates; species Dendrobates tinctorius. The sequence continues at coordinate 4,684,714 of NW_027361848.1, forward strand.
AGGAGAAAATCACCAGCAACCCTACAGGGTGTCGGCTGCCTTATATCCACTCAGAGATTCCTGATGTCCAATCGCAATCCACCTGTTCAGGAGGCAGGTCTCACCCATCCAAATCAGCTTCACCACCTCCTTTCACCAGCAGAGGGAGTTCATCGGACACCAAAGGTGAACCAGAAAATGAGCTCACAACAGTACCTCCCCCTTGAGGAGGGGTCACCGAACCCTCATCCACGCCACCAGGCTGATCTGGATGGGCCCGATGAAAAGCACGGACCAATCTTTCGGCATGAATATCAGATGCAGAGACCCAAGAATTATCCTCCTGGCCATAACCCTTCCAATTAACCAAATACTGGAGTCTCCATCTAGCCAGACGAGAATCCAGTATCTTCTCTACCTCATATTCCACATTACCTTTAACCAATACAGGGTCAGGAGGTGCCACCATAGGAACTACTGGCTCAACAAACATCTTCAACAGAGACTTATGAAACACGTTATGGATCTTAAATGTAACAGGAAGAGCCAATCGAAGAGACCGGATTAAGAATCTCCAAAATCTTGTAAGGTCCAATAAATCTAGGTTTAAACTTTGGAGAAGCCACCTTCATAGAAATATTCTTTGACAACCAAACCATATCACCCACCTTAAATCGGGGACCAATGGTCCTATGCCGGTTGGAAAACCGCTGGGCCTTTTCCTGGGAGAGAGACAACTTATCCACCACTTGGTCCCAAATCTGCTGCATTCTCTCCACCACAGTGTCAACACCTGGGCAGGCAGAAGACTCCACCTGCCCTGAAGAGAATCGAGGATGAAACCCAAAGTTACAGAAAAAGGGTGACATCAAAGTGGCAGAATGAGCCCTATTATTTAAAGCAAATTTGGCCAAGGGCAAAAATGAGACCCATTCATCCTGATCAGCAGATATAAAACATCTCAAATAGGACTCCAAAGTCTGGTTTGTTCTCTCCGTTGTCATTGGTCTGAGGGTGAAACGCAGAGGAGAAGGACAACTGAATTCCCAGCTTGGAACAAAAAGTCCTCCAGATTCTAAAGACAAACTGAACTCCTCTGTCTGATACAATGTTCTCTGGAATCCGATGCAAGCGAACCACCTGTTGCAAAAACAAGGGCACCAACTCTGGGGAAGATGGCAACTTAGGGAGTGGTATAAGATGGACCATCTTCGAGAATCTTTCACAAATCACCCAGATAAGTCATTCTCTGAGAGACTGGCAGATCAGAAATAAAATCCATTGAAACATGGGTTCATGGCCTCCTGGGCACCGGCAAAGGCATCAACAACCCACTAGAGAGAGAGCAAGGTTTAGACCGGGAGCAAGTCCCACAGGACTGCACAAAATTCCTGACATCACGAGATAAGGCGGGCCACCAAAAAGACCGACTCACCAAATCTCTAGTACCAAAAATACCTAGATGACCAGCCAATGCGGAGCAATGAACTTCAGACATCACTCTCTTCCTCCACTGGTCAGGAACATACAATTTTCCAATGGGACAACGCTCTGGTTTGTCCTCCGGAAACTCTTCCAGAGCACGTCTCAAATCGGGCGATATGGCAGAAAGAACTACCCCCTCACCTAAGATGGTAGCAGGCTTGGTCACAATAGGAGAATCAGCAAAGAAATTCCTAGAGAGGGCATCTGCCTTAACATTCTTAGTGCCCGGAAGAAAAGAGACCACAAAATCAAAACGTGTGAAAAACAAGGCCTACCTAGCCTGTCTAGGATTCAAGCGTTTGGCCGACTCTAGGTAAATCAAATTCTTGTGGTCAGTGAGGACCACGACTTGATGTCTAGCTCCCTCCAACCAATGTCTCCACTCCTCAAATGCCCATTTCATGGCTAACAGTTCCAGATTCCCCACATCATAGTTGCGTTCAGATGGGGAGAACTTTCGGGAAAAGAAGGCACAGGGATTCATTTTAGATGTTACCGGATCTTTTTGGGACAAAACAGCTCCTGCACCAATCTCTGAAGCGTCCACCTCTACCTGAAACGAAAGTGAGACATCAGGTTGCCACAAAACCGGAGCTGAAGTTAACCTCCGCTTCAGCTCCTGAAAAGAAGAAACAGCCTCTGGAGACCAATTCAGCGCATCAGCACCCTTCTTAGTCAAATCAGTCAATGGTTTGGCAATACCAGAAAAGTTAGCTATAAATTTACGATAAAAATTAGCAAAACCCAAAAACTTCTGGAGAGCCTTCAAAGAAGTGGGCTGAACCCAATCATAAATGGCCTGTACCTCGGCCGGGTCCATTTCAATAGTTGACGGAGACAAAATAAATCCCAAAAATGAAATCCTCTGTACACCAAAGAGGCATTTCGATCCCTTAACATACAGGGAATTCTCCCTCAAAATCCGGAACACAGTCCGACATGTTCCACATGAGAGTCCCAATCCCTGGAAACGATCAAAATATCATCCAGATAGATGATCAAAAACTTATCCACAAAGTCCCGGAAAATATCATTCATGAAGCACTGGAAGACAGAAGGGGCATTAGTGAGCCCAAAAGGCATCACCAGGTACTCAAAATGTCCCTCCGGAGTATTAAACGCCGTCTTGCATTCATCCCCATGCGTAATGCGAATAAGATTATACGCCCCCCTGAGGTCAAGCTTGGTAAACCAGCAAGCACCTTTAACTCTGGAGAATAGAACAGAAATCAGGGGTAACAGATACTGATATTTAACAGTAATTTTGTTGAGGGAATGATAGTCAATACAAGGCTTTAATGAACCATCTTTCTTGGCCATGGAAAAAAAAACCACCCAAGGGTGAAGAGGATGGTCTAAAATGACCCCTTCTCCAACGACTCCTTAATATAAGATCGCATAGCCTCGTGTTCGGGTACAGATAAATTGAAAAGTCGACCCTTGGGAAATTTAAACCCAGGACTCAGCTCAATTGCACAGTCATAACTCCTATGAGGAGGCAAAGACGCAGACTTATTCTCACTAAATACATCATAAAAATCAGCCAAATAGTCAGGAACATCATGCGACTGGGGAGAGGTGGAGAAAACAGCGTCACTAAGAGCACACCGACAACCCCAACTCACCACAGACACAGATTTCCAATTCAAAACTGGATTATGGATTTGCAACCAGGGAAACCCCAGAACAATGGTATCATGCAAATTATGCAACACCAAAAATCTGCAATTTTCTTAATGGTCTGGGGCGACCCGCATTACCACCTGGGTCCAAAACTGAGGTTTATTCTTCGCCAAAGGAGTAGCATCAATACCCCTCAAAGGAATAGGCGTCCGCAGAGGTGTCATAGGAAAACCACAACGTTTAGCAAAATCCAAGTCCATCAGGTTCAGAGCCGCTCCTGAATCGACAAAAGCCTTAGCGGAAAATATGGACAGGGAGCAGATCAGAGTAATTGCCAGAAGAAACTTATGTTGTACACCACCTACAGCAAATGTGTGTGCAAAACGTTTCTCTCGTTTAGGGCAGATAGAAATAATATGAGAGACATCTCCACAGAAAAAACTGCTTATTACGCCTTCTAAACTCCTGACGTTGCGCCCTAGACAAAACTCTCACACTGCATAGGTTCAGACATTTGTTCAACAGGTGGCAGCATTTCTCATGTAATTTTACGTTCACGTAAACACCGATCAACCTGAATGGCTAATGATATAGAATCGTCAAGACCAGAGGGAACAGGAAATCCCACCATAGTATCTTTTACGGTTTCTGACAAACCCTTCCGAAAGAGAGCTGCCAAGGCACCATCGTTCCAAGTAGTAAGGACCGCCCACTTTTGGAGTTTTTGACAGTACAACTCTGCAGGATCCTGACCCTGGCTCAATGCCAACAGGGCTTTTTCAGCTTGATCAATAGCATTAGGTTCATCATAAAACAACCCCAAGGCTTGAAAGAATGCGTCCACATTAGTTAGAATAGGATCACCAGGTGTCAAAGAAAACGCCCAATCCTGCGGATCGCCGCGCAGCAAAGAGATGACAATTTTAACCTGTTGCGCAGAGCTCCCCGATGAGTTAGGCTTCAAGGCAAGAAATAATTTACAATTATTCTTAAAAATCAAACATTTAGACCGATCCCCAAAAAACACATCAGGAGTAGGAATCTTTGGTTCAGCATGTGAATGAGCAAGATAGGTGGAAATTCCCTGCACTTCAGCAGTGAGCTGCTCCACATGATCAGACAATTGCTTAATCTCCATTAAGAAAAAATCCTCCTACGGCCCCAGAGAAAAAGAAGAAAAAATATACATACAAAAAAAAAAAAATTCTGACAGTTTTTTTTTACAATTCTTTCCTGCTATTGAGTACCCTAGAATCTGCGGTATGGCTGGTGATTCTGTTATGAATGAGTCACCGGAGGAGGAAAAAACAAAAAGGCAAGCTAAGTCCAGGAAACCGGAGAGGTTGGTAACTAGCGGATTGCAGACCCCTGATCCTATTTACAACAACTAACAGTAGCCGTGGAGTGTTCCTACGATTATCCTAGACGCCTCGTCACAGCTGGAGAGCTAAATAAGCCGAAAGAAAGGGGAAATCTAAACTGCCCCAGAGCAGACCCCAAAGCAATAGACAGCCCCCAACATGTATTGTCGGTGAAAAAAAGATGAAAACACAAACAGACAAAGACAGGCAGAGCAAACGATGGGGCCCAACTAACTAGATAGGACAGCACAGAAAAGATGCTGGCTGCAATCCGCAAAAACTCTACCAAAAATGTCCGAACACGTCTGATAGGAAAAACGGCCCTGAAGTCACTAGACTTCAAAATCCCTATATCAGCACTCTGATATATTCTGAGGACAGAGCAAAAGATTAAACCGATCAGGGACAAAAATGGAAATTCAGCACAACCCCAAACGGGGCTGGCTGAACACAAAACTAAATCAGACAAAATCTCATGGAACAATAGCAGAGCAAAACTTTGCTTTAGAAGACAGGAACTGAACTGGAGGCCAGACCTCAGAGCAGGAGAAAATCACCAGCAACCCTACAGGGCGTTGGCTGCCTTATATCCACTCAGATTCCTGATGTCCAGTCGCAATCCACCTGTTCAGGTGGCAGGTCTCCCATCCAAATCAGCTTCACCACCTCCTTTCACCAGCAGAGGGAGTTCAACGGACACGAAAGGTGAACCAGAAAATGAGCTCACAACAGTGCAGCGCTGGGGTCCTGGGTTCGAATCCCACCAAGGACAACATCTGCAAGGAGTTTGTATGTTCTCCCCGTGTTTGCGTGCGTTTCCTCCAGGTACTCCGGTTTCCTCCCACATTCTAAAGACATACTGATATGGAATTTAGATTGTGAGCCCCATCGCGGACAGTGATCATAATGTGTGCAAACTGTAAAGCGCTGCGGAATGTTAGCGCTATATAAAAATAAAGATTATTATAGTCATTATAGACAGCAGCATCTAAGGGGTTAAACAGATATGGACCGTGCCAACACTGATTGTGGCTAATGCAGCAATTTGTCAGCTATAGTGTACAGCCGACAGCTGCTTTATTGTCACCTGTCGGGGGATGCTATTCTCTTATATCACAGGTCACTAAAAAGATGTATTGGCGGTCATTAAGGGGTTAAATGGTTTGGACTGTTGAGGGGGTTATGCACTCCAAATATTCAAGGATCATATAGTAAAAAAGGGTACAATGAGAAATAGTTATAAAAGAATAAAGTTGGGTAATATTAAAATTAAAACACAGTTGGACCAAAGAGTAAAAGGCAACATACCCAGCAATTGAGAAGATAAAAAATTAGTTTGTAAATTCACAAATAGAGCCAGGTAGATAAGTTATAGCTTAACCACTTAATGACCAGGGTATTTCAGTTTTTGAATTTCTATTTTTTTTGCTCACCTCCCCAGAGCCATAACTTTATTTTTCTGTCAATATGGCCATGTCAGCGCTTGTTTTTTGCACAAGTTGTGTTTTTAAACAACACCATTGGCTCTAAGAAATGGAAAAAAAACTTCCAAGTGTGGTTAAATTCCCAAAAAAGTGCAATTCCACAGTTTTGTTTTGTTTGTTTTTTTTACCATGTTCACCTAATGCTAAAACTGACCTGTCATTATGATTCTCCAGGTCATTATGAGTTCATAGACCCCAAACATAGTTAGGTCCATATATATTTGGACATAGAAAACATTTTTCTAATTTTGGTTCTAGACATTACCACAATGAATTTTAAACAAAACAATTCAGATGTAGTTGAAGTTCAGACTTTCAGCTTTCATTTGAGGGTATCCACATTAAAATTGGATGAAGGTTTTAGCAGTTTCAGCTTCTTAACATGTGCCACCCTGTTTTTAAAGGGACCAAAAGTAATTGGACAATTGACTGCAAGGCTATTCATGGACAGGTGTGGACAATCCCTTTGTCATTCTCAATTAAGCAGATAAAAGGCCTGGAGTTGATTTGAGATGTGGTGCTTGCATTTGGAAGGTTTTGCTGTGAAGGAAACGTGGTCAAAGGAGCTCTCCATGCAGGTGAAACAAGCCAGCCTTAAGCTGCAAAAACAGAAAAAACCCATCCGAGAAATTGCTACAACATTAGGAGTGGCAAAATTTACAGTTTGGTACATCCTGAGAAAGAAAGCACTAGTGAACTCATCAATGCAAAAAGACCTGGGCGCCCACGGAAGACAACAGTGGTGGATGATCGCAAAATAGTCTCCATGGTGAAGAGAAACCCCTTCACAACAGCCAACCAATTGAACAACACTCTCCAGGAGGTAGGCGTATCAATATCCAAATCTACCATAAAGCGAAGACTGTTATGAATGGGTCACCGAGGAGAAAAAAAACAAGCTAAGCCACAGAAAACCAGAGAAGTTGGTAACTATGCAGATTGCAGATCCATGATCTTACCACACAACTAGCAGTAGCCGTGGAGCGTGCCTACGATGTTCCTAGACGCCTCGTCACGGCCGGAGGACTACATAAGCCTAAGGCAAGAAAAGGGAAAACTAACTGCCCCAGAGCAGATCCTAAAGGAATAGATAGCCCCCACACATGTATTGATGGTGAAACAAGATGAAGGCACAAACACAGGCAGGGAAAATAGGCTGAGCAAATGATGGGGCCCAAACTAACTAGACAGGAAAGGAAAGGCAAGTCACTGCAACCTGCAAAAAAACCTACAAAAATAATGTCCAACACTTCTGATAGCAAAATTAACCCTGAAGTCACTAGACGTCTCCCACTATATCAGCACTCTGGAATATTCTGAGACAGAGCAAAAAGAGACTGAACTAGTAAGGGACAAAAAGCAAATTGGCAAAATACTGATAAATAAGAGTGGAAATTCAGCTCAGCCCCCAGCCGGGGCTGGCAGACCACACAAAAAACTGAAGAGACCAACAAAATTAAGTGTGAACATTAGCCGAAAAACTTAGCTTTAGATGACTGGAACAGAGCTGAAAACCAAGAGCTGACAAGCCAGAAGGAATCACTAGCAAATGAATAGGGCGTCGGCTGTCTTAAATCCAATCTGAGAATCCTGAGATCCAATCGTCATCCTCATTCTCAGGTGGCAGATCTCCACCAATCAAACCAGCTGCACCACCTCCCGAACCAGAGAATGAACTCACAACAGTACCCCCCCCTTGAGGAGGGGTCACCAAACCCTCATCCACGCCACCAGGCCGATCAGGATGGGCCCGGTGAAAAGCACGAACCAATCTATTGGCATGAATATCAGAGGCAGAGACCCAAGAATTGTCCTCCTGACCATAACCCTTCCTTCCATTTGACCAAATACTGAATTCTCTGTCTAACCAAACGAGAATCCAATATTTTCTCTACCTCATATTCCACATTGCCTTCGACCAACACAGGGTCAGGAGGTGCTGCCATAGGAACCACTGGCTCAACAAACCTCTTCAACAGAGATTTGTGAAATACGTTATGGATCTTGAACGTAAGTGGAAGAGCCAATCGAAACGAAACAGGATTAAGAATTTCCAAAATCTTATAAGGACCAATAAATCTTGGCTTAAATTTAGGAGATGCAACCTTCATAGGAATATTCTTAGATGACAACCCAACCATATCACCCACTTTAAACTGGAGAACAATGGTCCTATGCCGGTTGGAAAATCGCTGGGTCTTTTCCTGAGAGAGTGACAACTTATCCACCACTTGGTCCCATATCTGCTGCATTCTTTTAACCACAGTGTCCACACCTGGGCAGGACGAAGATTCCACTTGCCCTGAAGAGAATCGAGGATGAAACCAAAAATTACAGAAAAAGGGTGACATCAAAGTGGCAGAACTAGCTTTATTGTTCAGTGCGAATTCGGCCAAGGGCAAAAATGAGACCCAATCATCCTGATCAGCAGACATAAAACATCTCAAATAAGACTCCAAGGTCTGGTTTGTTGTCTCAGTCTGTCCATTGGTCTGGGGATGAAACGCGGAGAAGGATAACTGAATTCCCAGATTGGAACAAAAGGCTTTCCAGAATCTGGAAACAAACTGGACTCCTCTGTCGGGCACAATGTTCTCAGGAATCCCATGTAACCTAACCACCTGTTGTAAAAATGGCACCAACTCAGCGGAAGATGGCAACTTTGGGAGTGGTACAAGATGGACCATCTTCGAAAATCTATCACAAATCACCCAGATAACAGTCATTCTCTGAGAGACAGGAAGATCAGAAATAAAATCCATTGAGATATGGGTCTGTGGCCTCTTGGGCACCGGCAAGGGCATCAGCAACCCACTAGAACAAGAACAGGGTTTAGACCGAGATCAAGTCCCACAGGACTGTACAAAATTCCGGACATCACGAGATAAGGCAGGCCACCAAAAGGACCGACTCACCAAATCTCTGGTACCAAAAATACCTGGATGACCAGCCAATGCGGAGCAATGAATTTCAGACATCACTCTCTTTCTCCACTGGTCAGGAACATACAATTTTCCCATAGGGCAACGCTCAGGTTTATCCTGAAATTCCTCCAAGGCGCGTCTCAAATCGGGCGAAATGGCAGAACTACCCCTTCACCTAGGATAGTAGTAGGCTCAGTCACACTAAGAGAATCGGCAAAGAAACTCCTAGAAAGGGCGTCTGCCTTAACATTCTTAGTGCCCGGAAGAAAAGAGACCACAAAATTAAAACGCGTGAAAAACAAGGCCCATCTAGCCTGTCTAGGATTCAAGCGTTTGGCCGACTCCAGATAAATCAAATTCTTGTGATCGGTGAGGACCACAACTTGATGTCTAGCTCCCTCCAACCAATGTCTCCACTCCTCAAATGCCCACTTCATGGCCAATATTTCCCGATTCCCCACGTCATAGTTGCGTTCAGATGGGGAGAACTTTCGAGAAAAGAAGGCACAGGGATTCATCTTACAAGTCACAGGGTCTTTTTCGGACAAAACAGCTCCTGCACCAATCTCAAGCATCTCCCTCCACCTGAAATGGAAGTGAGACATCAGGTTGCCGTAAAACTGGAGCTGAAGTAAATCTCTGCTTAAGCTCCTGAAATGCTGAGATAGCCTGAGGAGACCAATTCAGCACATCAGCGCCCTTCTTGGTCAGATCAGTCAGTGGTTTGACAATACCAGGAAAATTACCTATAAAATTACGATAGACATTAGCAAAACCCAAAAACTTCTGGAGGGCCTTCAAAGAAGTAGGCTGAACCCAATCATAAATGGCCTGTACCTTGGCCGGGTCCATTTCAATAGTCAATGGAGATAAGATAAATCCCAAAAATGAAATCCTCTGTACACCAAAGAGGCATTTTGATCCCTTAACAAACAGGGAATTCTCCCTCAAAATCCGGAACACAATCCGGACGTGTTCCACATGAGAATCCCAATCACTAGAAAAGATCAAAATATCATCCAGATATCAGCCTGCTGATAACCTGGCCATGACCTGCCTAGGAATAGGAGCTGTGCGCTCCGATCCTAGGCAGTTACCATGGTCACCAGGCAGTGCAGGGATTGGTGGGATCGATGTAATCATTCGATCCCACCAATGACAGGTCACAGCAGCGACGTGACCGCTCTGTGACCTGCCCCTGACCTGCCTCTGACCTGTCTGCAGGGGTCCTCACTCTAGCTTAGGATTCCTGCAGAGAGGTCGGACGCAGCAAGAGCTCCTGTGCTGGGTATTGTGGTGCCACAGCTTGTAGCATCACAATCCCTGCAGAAGAAAGAAACCTACAACTGTAAGTGTTAATTGATCCCTGATCCCCTGCCCAATCTATCTTCACCCCCCCAATCTATCTTCATCCCCCCTCCACCCCACTTTTGCGCCACCTCCGTGCGCAGCCGCCGAGCGTTGATCGATGATGCAGTTCTCCGATCAACACTCGTGCTCGCTTTTTTTTTCCTTAGCCCCCCTTTGCGCCTCTTCCGTACACACATCCCGCAGCTGCAAAAGTTGGATAAGTGACACACGTCACTTATACAAGCTTATGCCTGCCGTTTTTCATTTTTTTCACCCCCTTTGTGCCACCTAACTACAACCCTAACTGTTGATCCCTGCCCAATCTCTCTTCATCCACCCCCATCCCCCTTCCCCCTATTTTTACCCCACTCCACTCTACTTTTGCGCCACCTCCGTGCGCAGCCGCCGAGCGTTGATCGGTGACGCAGTTCATTGATCAACACTCATGCTTGATTTTTTCCTTAGCCCCCTTTGCACCACCTCCGTACACATCCCGCAACCGCAAAAGTTGGATAAGTGACACGCAGACGCTCCAGGACAGAAGATGAGGCAGCGCCCACCATGCCCACAGCTGATTCAGCAGACCCTGTGTGGACCTCGCCCCCCGAAAGTTATGAGCCACTGATTCCTGATTTTGTGGCAGAATCAGGAATTAAGTTTGACACCACTGGCCTCACAGAAATTGACTTTTTCAAAGTCTTTTTCTCTGAGGATTTTGTTAACCTCATGGTGGAGCAAACTAATTTGTACGCTCGGCAATTTTTGGAGCAAAACCCGCGTTCAACCTATACTAACTGGTCTGTGGATGCAGTTGAAATGATGCAGTTTTGGGGCCTGGTCCTCCACATGCGTATCCTGAAGAAGCCTGAAATTCAGAAATATTGGAGTGTTGATATTTTATACCACACTCCAGTGTTCCGAATGGTCATGGTTTGGACGCGTTTTCAGGCCATCCACAAGTTTCTGCATTATAACGATAATGCAGTGTCCCGCACGAGATGACCCCAACTTTGACCGTCAGTTCAAAGTTCGGCCTGTCATCGAACACCAACAAAAAGTTTGCTGAAGTGTACGTGCCCCAAAGAAACATCTGCGTGGATGAATCCTTGGTCCATTTTAAGGGCAGGCTCAGATTCCGTCAATACCTGCCCAGTAAGAGGGCCAGGTACGGAATCAAACTCTGTAAGCTGTGTGAGAGTACCTCAGGGTACACCCACAGGTTTAGAGTGTACGAAGGAAAGGACACCAGGATTGAACCCCCGAGTGTCCTCCTGACCTGGGAGTGAGTGGGAAAATTGTGTGGGATTTGGTGCACCCACTGCTGGATAAAGGTTATCACCTCTACACTGATAACTTTTATACAAGTGTCCCACTCTACAAAGCCCTCTTTGCGCGAGGTACCGGAGCTTGCGGTACTGTCCGCAAAAATCAGAGAGTCCTCCCGAAGACTCTACTTGGGCAGATGCTCTGAAAAGGTGAGAGCAGGGCCCAATGTAGCGACCACCTGCTGGTGGTCAAGTACAAGGACAAGAGGGATGTCCATCTCTTGACCACCATACATGGTGATGGCAGCGCCCTCAGCACTCTACGGGGTACCTCTACACAGGTCCGCAAACCTGAATGTGTGCTGGGGTACAATAAAAACATGAGGGGCGTTGATCGCTCCGATCAACTCCTCCAACCGTACAATGCTTTGAGAAAGGCCAAGGCGTGGTACAAAAAGCTGGCCGTGCACATCGTCCAATTGGCAATGCTCAACGCATTCCTATTGTCACAATGTGCATGCCCCAGCGATATGTCGTACCTTGAGTTCCAGGAGGTTTTGGTTAAGGCCCTGATGTTTGGCACTCTGGAAGGAGCGGGCCCCAGTACTTCTGGAACTGAAGGTGCTCTTATTGTACCAGGTCAGCATTTCCCGGGGGAGGTCCCGCAAACTGGAAAAAGAGGTAAATAGCAAAAAAGGTGCCGAGTGTATTACAAAAACGGAATACGTAAGGACACCATTTATCAATGCGACACCTGCCCCGAAAAACCTGGCCTGTGTATGAAGGATTGGTTCAAAAAGTACCAAACCTCAATGAACTACTAAATTACTTTACTGGAAACATTAGATTAGTTGGGGCATATCTAGATAAGTTCCTTGAGGGTCTAGTTTCCAAAACAATGTCACTTGTGTTTTTTTTTACTGTTTAGGCACATCAGGGGATCTGCAAATGGAAAATGACGCCCGCAGACCATTCCATCTAAGTCTGCATTCCAAAATGTCACTCCCTTCCGATCCCCGACTTGTGCCTAAACAGTTTTTTCCCACATATGGGGTACCAGCGTACTCAGGACAAATTGGACAACAACTTTTGGGGTCCAATTTCTCCTGTTACGCTTGGGAAAATTAAAAATTGGGGACTAAATGATCATTTTTGTGGGCACAAAATAGGATTTTTTATTTTCACGCCTGGGCAGTATAAACTTTAGTGAAACATTTGGGGGTTCAAAGTTCTCACCACATATCTAGATAAGTTCCTTAGGGGGTCTAGTTTCCAAAATGGGGTCACTTGTGGGGAGTTTCTACTGTTTAACCACATCAGGGGCTCTGCAAATGTAACATGATGCCCGCAGACCATTCCATCAAAGTCTGCATTCCAAAGCGTCACTACTTCCCTTCTGAGCCCCAACGTGTGCCCAAACAGTAGTTTTCTCCCACATATAGGGTACCAGCGTACTCAGGACAAATTGGACAACAACTTTTGGGGTCTAATTTCTCCTGTTACGCTTGGGAAAATAAAAAATTGGGGACTAAACGATCATTTTTGTGGGCACAAAATAGGATTTTTTATTTTCACGCCCGGGCATTATAAACTCCTGTGAAGCCCTAGGGGGTTCAAGGTGCTCACCACACATCTAGATAAGTTCCTTAGGGGGTCTAGTTTCCAAAATGGCGTCACTTGTGAGGGGTTTCCACTGTTTGGGCACATTGGGGGCTCGTCAAATGCAACATGGCGTCCAATCTCAATTCCAGCCAATTTTAGGTTGAAAAAGTCAAATGGCGCTGCTTCCCTTCCAAGCCCTGCCGTGCGCCCAAACAGTGGTCCCCCCCACATATAGGGTATCGGCGTACTCGGGACAAATTGGACAACAAGTTTTGGGGTCCAATTTCTCCTGCTACCTTTGAGAGAATAAAAAATTGGGGACTAAACGATCATGTTTGCGGAAAGAATATGATTTTTTATTTTCACGCCTGGGCATTATAAACTCCTGTGAAGCCCTAGGGGGTTCAAGGTGCTCACCACACATCTAGATAAGTTCCTTAGTGGGTCTAGATTCCAAAATGGGGTCACTTGTGGGGGGTTTCCACTGTTTGGGCACATTGGGGGCTCGTCAAACGCAACATGGCGTCCAATCTCAATTCCAGCCAATTTTAGGTTGAAAAAGACAAACTGCGCTGCATCCCTTCCAAGTCCTGCCGTGCCCCTAAACAGTGGTCCCCCCCCCACATATAGGGTATCGGCATAATCAGGACAAATTGGACAACAACTTTTGTGGTCCAATTTCTCCTGTTACCCTTGGGAAAATTAAAAAATTGTTGCTAACAGATCATTTTTGTGACTAAAGTTAAATGTTAATTTTTTCCTTCCATGTTGCTTTTGCTCCTGTGAAGCGCCTGAATGGTTAATAAACTTCTTGAATGTAGTTTTGAGTAGCTTGAGTGGTGCAGTTTTTAGAATGGTGTCACTTTTGGGTATTTTCTGCCATATAGACCCCTCAAAGTGACTTCAAATGTGAGTTGTCCCTAAAAAAAATGGTTTTGTAAATTTTGTTGTAAAAATGAGAAATAGCTGGTCAAATTTTAACCCTTATAACTTCCTAACTTTAAAAAATTTTGTTTCCAAAATTGTGCTAATGTAAACTAGACATGTGGGAAATGTTATTTATTAACTATTTTGTGTCACGTAACTCTCTGGTTTAAGGGCATAAAAATTTAAAGTATGAAAATCGCAAAATTTTCTAAATTTTTGCCATATTTCCGTTTTTTTCATAAATAAACGCAAGTTATAGCAAAGAAATGTTATCACTAAAGTGAAGTACCATATGTCATGAGAAAACATTGTCAGAATCGCCTAGAACTGTTGAAGCGTTCCAGAGTTATTACCTCATAAAAGGACAGTGGTCAGAATTGTAAAAATTTGCCTGGGAGTTAACATGCAAACCACCCTTGGTAGTGAAGGGGTTAATGAACCATCTTTCTTGGCCACAAAAAAAAACCAGCACCTAAAGGTGACGAGGATGGTCTAATATGACCCTTCTCCAATGACGCCTTAATATAGGATCGCATAGCATCATGTTCGGGTACTGATAAGTTGAAAAGCCGACCCTTGGGAAATTTACACCCAGGCATCAACTCAATTTCACAGTCATAACTCATATGAGGAGGCAAAGACGCAGACTTGCTCTCACTAAATACATCAGAAAAATCGGCTAGATAATCAGAAATATCATGAGACTGAGGAGAGGTGGAGAAAGCAGGAGCTTCCCTAAGAACACACTGACAACCCAAACTCACCACAGACCCTGATTTCCAATCCAAAACTGGATTATGAGTTTGCAACCAAGGAAAACCCAGAACAATAGTATCATGCAAATTATGCAGCACCAAAAATTTACAATTTTCTTGGTGGTCTGGGGCAACCCGCATCGTCACCTGGGTCCGAAACTGAGGTTTATTCTCTGCCAAAGGAGTAGCATCAATACCCCTCAAAGGAATAGGCGTCTGCAGAGGCGTCATGGAAAAACCACAACGTTTAGCAAAGTCCAAATCCATCAGATTCAATGCTGCTCCTGAATCCACAAAAGCCTTCATGGAAAACGTGGATTAGAAGCAGATCAGAGTAATTGCCAAAAGAAACTTAGGTTGCATACTGCCCACAGCAAATGTGTGTGCAAAACGTTTCTCTCGTTTTGGACAGCCAGAAATAGTATGAGACGTCTCCACAGAAAAAACACAGCTTATTACGCCTTCTAAACTCCTGACGTTGCGCCCTAGACAAAACTATCACATTGCATAGGTTCAGACATTTGTCCAAAAGGTGGCAGCGCCTCTCATGTAGTTCTGTGTTCACGTAAACGCCGATCAATTTGAATGGCTAGTGACAGAATCGTCAAGACCAGAGGGAAAAGGAAATCCCACCATAGTATCTTTTACGGTTTCTGACAAACCCTTCCGAAAGAGCTGCCAAGGCACCATCATTCCATGTAGTAAGGACCGCCCACTTTCGGAATTTTTGACAGTATAACTGCAAAATCCTGACCCTGGTTCAATGCCAATAGGGCTTTCTCAGCTTGATCAATAGCATTAGGTTCATCATACGACAACCCCAAGGCTTGAAAAAATGTATCCACATTAGTCAGAATAGGATCTTCAGGTGTCAAAGAAAACACCCAATCCTGGGGATTGCTGCACAGCAAAGATGACAATTTTAACCTCCCTGATGAATTAGGCATCAAGGAAAGAAATAATTTACAATTATTTTTAAAATTCAAAAATTTAGACCAATCCCCCAAAAAACATCAGGAGTAGGGATCTTTGGTTCAGCAGCATATGAATGAGCGAGATAGGTGGAAATTCCCCGCACTTCAGCAGTGTGCTGCTCCACACGATCAGACAATTGCTTAATCTCCATTAAGAAAAAAAAAATCCTCCTTTGGCCCCAGAGAAAAAGAGGAAAAAATATGCATATAAAAAAAAAAATTCTGACTTTTTTTTTTTTTTACAATTCTTTCCTGCTTTTGAGTACCCTAGAATCTGCGGTATGGCTGGTGATTCTGTTATGAATGGATCACCGAGGAGAAAAAAAACAACAAGCTAAGCCACAGAAAACTATAGAAGCTGGTAACTATGCAGATTGCAGATCACTGATCTTACCACACAACTAGCAGTAGCCGTGGAGCGTGCCTACGATGTTCCTAGACGCCTTGTCACGGCCGGAGGACTACATAAGCTTAAAGCAAGAAAAGGGAAAACTAACTGCCCCAGAGGAGACCCCAAAGGAATAGATTGCCCCCACACATGTATTGACGGTGAAACAAGATGAAGGCAGAAACAGGCAGGAAAATAGGCTGAGCAAATGATGGGGCCCAAACTAACTAGACAGGAAAGGCAAGTCACTGTCTGCAACCTGCAAAAAACCCTACAAAAATAATGTCCAACACTTCTGATAGCAAAATTAACCCTGAAGTCGCTAGATTTCTCCCACTATATCAGCATTCTGGAATATTCTGAGACAGAGCAAAAAGAGACCGAACTAGTAAGGGACAAAAAGCAAATTGGCAACATACTGATAAATAAGAGTGGAAATTCAGCTCAGCCCCCAGCCGGGGCTGGCAGACCACACAAAAAACTGAATAGACCAACAAAATCAAGTGTGAACATTAGCAGAAAAACTTAGCTTTAGATGACTGGAACAGAGCTGAAAACCAAGAGCTGACAAGCCAGAAGGAATCACCAGCAACAGAATAAGGTGTCGGCTGTCTGAAATCCAATCTGAGAATCCTGAGATCCAATCGTCATCCTCATTCTCAGGTGGCAGATCTCCACTGATCAAACCAGCCGCACCACCTCCCGAACCAGAGAATGAACTCACAACAGAAGACTGCATGAAAGTAAATACAGAGGGTTCATTGCACGGTGCAAGCCACTCATAAGCATCAAGATTAAAAAGGCTAGACTGGACTTTGCTAAAAAAAAAAAAAAATCTAAAAAAGCCAGCACAGTTCTGGAAGAACATTCTTTGGACAAATGAAACCAAGATCAACCTCTACCAGAATGATGGAAAGCGAAAAGTATGGTAACGGCGTGGTACAGCTCATGATCCAAAGCATACCACATCATCTGTAAAACACCGCAAAGGAAGTTTGATGGCTTGGGCATGCATGGCTGCCAGTGGCACTGGGTCACTAGTGTTTATTGATGATGTGACACAGGACGGAAGCAGCCGAATGAATTCTGAGGTATTCAGAGCCATACTGTGTGCTCAGATCCAGCCAAATGCAGCCAAACTGATTGGTCGTCGTTTCCTACTACAGATGGACAATAACCCAAAACATAAAGGCAAAACAACCCAGGAGTTTATTAAAGCAAAGAAGTGGAATATTCTTGAATGGCCAAGTCAGTCACCTGATCTCAACCCAACTGAGCATGCATTTCACTTGTTAAAGACTAAACTTCAGACAGAAAGGCCCACAAACAGCAACTGAAAACCACCGCAGTGAAGGCCTGGCAGAGCATCAAAAGGAAGGAAACAGCGTCTGGTGATGTCCATGAGTTCAAGACTTCAGGCAGTCATTGGCAACAAAGGGTTTTCAACCAAGTACTAGAAATGAACATTTTATTTACAATCATTTAATCTGTACAATTACTCTTGGTCCCTTTAAAAACAGTGTGGCACATGTTAAGGAGCTGAAACTCTTAAACCCTTCATCCAATTTTAATGTGGATACCCTCAAATGAAAGCTGGAAGTCTGAACTTCAACTGCATCTGAATTGTTTTGTTTAAAATTCATTGTGGTAATATCTAGAACCAAAATTAGAAAAATGTTGTCACTGTCCAAATACATATGGACCTAACTATATAGGTTCTCTATTAAAGTGGCGAAAAAAAATTACAAAATTTGGTCTCCATTAGTGTCTCCATTTTTCATGATCTGGGGGTGGTTGAAGGCTTATTTCCTGTTCGCCGAGCTGACGTTTTTATTTATACCATTTTGGTGTAGATACGATCTTTTGATTACCCGTTATTGCATTTTATTGCAATGTAGCGGTGACCAAAAAAAGTAATTCTGTCATCATTTTTTTTTCTCCTTACTCTATTCTGAACGCGACGATACCAAATATGTGTGTGTGTGTATATATATATATATATATATATATATATATATATATATATATATATTTTTTTTTTTATGGGGCGAAAAGGGGGTGATTTGAACTTTTTAGAATATTTTAAAAAAATATGAAACTTTCATTTTTTTCATGCTTAAATAGTTTCCATGGGAGACTAGAAGCTGCAATACTTACATAACCTCTGCTACATCCAGGCGATGATCAGATCGCCTGTGTGTAGCAAAAATGCTTACTTGCTATGAGCGCTAACCACGGGACTGCGCTCATAGCAATCTTGCAATGACAACCATAGAGGTCTGCTGCAGACCTCTGGTTGTCATGCCGACCCAACGGTGACCCGCGATCATATGATAGGATCACCCATGGGCAGCATTAGTGACCTGCATTTTGTAAGCGCAAGTTAAATGGCGCTGTCAGAGATTGACAGCATTTAACTAGTAATCAACCACGGGTGGATCGCGATTCCACCTGCGGCTGTTGCAGGCACATGTCAGCTCTCATGTTCCCGGAAAGGTGCGAGCTCCAGCGCACATTTCCGGGGGGAGTCCGACGTGGGCAGTTACGTCCAATGTCGGAAAGGGGTTAGGCATTCATTATAAGAAATATATAGTAACATTGTGAAAAATCAGTGGGCAACCTTCACAACAAGAATGTTAGTATGTATAGGCACTTGCTTTCGGGGAAGTGAAGAAGACAAGCGCCGAAACTGCCGCCATTTTGCTGCAGCCAATTTTTTTTTTTTTTTTTCCTCCAACAAAATTTTCCTGGCTCATGCACTGTAGGATCTATCTCTTGCCGATAGATGCAACTGCGCAAGCGCCGCCAGTGGCACCATTTTATAGGAGGGGAAAAAATTGACCGGCAAAATGGTGGCGGCGCTTCCTCAGTAGCATCTATTGGCAAGCAATAGATGCTACAGGTGCCATTTTGTTGGAAGAAAAAATTTGGCTGCAGCAAAGTGGTGGCAGCACTTCGCCAGCATCATTTTGCTGAAGTTAATTTTTTCCTAAGCCAACAATATATGCAGTATGTAAAATAGGGGGAAGGTCAATGAAGGATCAGTCACCTGTCTTAAGCCCAGATGCATATGTAAGCAGAGCACCACAGAAAGCCCGATCCCCGTCCCAGACCACAAGAGTCACATTAACTGAAGATTGCAAATAAAGATTAAACAAGAACCACAAGACGACTTTCAGCAACCAAGGTATCATTTTAATTAGTATTGCGGCGATGGCCTGCCAGTGTCTATAGGTTACGGAGCACAGGTTCCCTTTATGCTAAAACTTATCTACCTGGCACAATTTATGAGTTTACAAACTAATATTTGTCATCATTTGAATTGCTGTGTATGTTGCCCTTTTATTCTTTGGTCCAACTGTATGTTTACATTTTTATATTACTCAAAGATTTAATTTTATAATTATTTCTTACCGCACCCTTTTTTATGCTATATGATCCTCTTTCAGAGCAAGTAAAATTGCAGGGGGATGTGATGATTTCCTCTTTCACTTTGTTGAATGGTCAGGTTATTGTGAACACTTCTTAGTAGGTAATGTTTAGAACATTTTTCGATCTGAGGCAGCCTACTCTTCTTACATAAAAAGTGCATCCCTAGACAGGTAATGGGTATTTATATAAGGTACATAATAAATGTTTCTCAATAAATTAGTGAGAATTGATTATGTGCAAATCAGTACTCATGTATGGACCGTTCACACAAGCCAATACAAACTGCAGAAAGAACAATGATTAAAGTGAACATTTCACCAGATTTCACAATACAATCTGCTTACATTAAGTAGATCTTTCATACCTGATTACTCTGAAAATCCATGTCAGATTGACTCTAGTCAAAAGTAAATGGACATAATTTTCCCATAATGTTCATTTTTAATTCTATGCAATGAATTCTTTTGCAGACAATAACTGGTGACGTCCATGGCTTTCAGACATCAGTCAAACACTGTATTTCCTCCTGTGTGATGCTTTGCCAGGCCTTTACTGCAGCTGACTTCAGTTGGTTTTGCTGCTTTGTGCCTAAAGATTTGTCCTACACATCTGAAATGCATGCTGAATGGGGTTGAGATCTGGTGACTGACTCTTCCTTTGCAGAATATTTCATTTCTTTGCCTTAAATGCCTGGGTTGCTTTCACAGTTTGTTTTGGTTCATTGGACAGCACTTCATATTACAGATGGACAATCAACCTCGCTTCATTTGAAGGTAAAGTCATATACACTTCAGAATTCATCAGACTGCTTCTGTCTTCAGTCACATCATCAATACACACTAATAATGAGCGAGCACCAAAATGTTCAGGTGTTACTTGAACCGAGCACGTCGGACTGCTCTCGGGTACTCAACTTGCGTAACCAGTATAATGGAAGTCAATGCGAAACTTGAGCATTTTTCTGGCAGACTGTCCTAGGAGTTCTCAGGGGCAGTAAAAGTGCTAAAAAGGTATGGGACCCGCATGAGGAAGATGCCTGGACGCATCTATGCCTCCCAGGTCGCTGCTGGGAACAATATTGTTTGAGTATTAAGGTACTGTCACACTTAGCGATGTACCAGCGATATGACGCGGTCAGGATCGCTGGTACATCGCTAAGTGGTCGCTAGTGAGCTGCCACACAGGCAGATCTCACCAGCGACATCGCAGGGTCGGGGGTCGCTACTTACGTGTCAGACGAGGCGATCCTGATGTCCTCCCACCCGCGTCCACGAGTCGCTCGTCGTCACAGCAGGAAGCCCCAGCAGGAAGCTGACGACGAGAAACGGTCCAGGACGTTCTTGTGCAATCAGCGATAACCAACGGGGGAGCGGTCGGAGGTAAGTATCACACATAGCGATATCGCTAGCAATATCACTATAACGTCACAAAAACCAGTGACGTTATAGCGATATTGCTAGTGATATCGCTTAGTGTGACAGGCCCTTTATGCCTATTTCCTGGAGTGACAACAAAACATCCAAAACTGAAGATAAATGGATTTTATAGGAAAAAATGTTAGGAAACCTTTCCAGTATAAGGTAAATAGTGAGATAAAAAAAATCCTCCACTCCTTAGGGTAAGTTCACACAGAGCATTTTTGCTGCACAAGGCCGAGTCGACCTGTCATTGGCTGCAGCAGAATAAAGTGAAGGTTCTGGCAGGGCTGTGGAGTCGGTAAGCCAAACTTGCGACTCCGACTCCTCAATTTTCCTTACGCCGACTCTGACATATATTGCTTATATTTAAGTGAAAAATTTCTTGTAGTACAATGTGAACATCGGACATTTTATCATTTTTATGATGCAATAATTAAGATTTCCAGGACGTCCCCTTTACAGCACCATGGAGGACATCCTCCTCCTCCTTACAGGGACAGGAAAGCACACGAGAGTTTAAAAGGCCCTGCCCCACCCCTTTTCCCTCAGTGTCTTTCCTATCCCTGCATGGAGGGACATACGAGAGGAAGATCAGCTTACCGGAGGGCGCAGGGGGATCGGGCGGCCTGTCCAGACCTTCCCCCTGCCGGGATGCCCAGGGCCGACACTTCCCGGTGGGGAGTCCCTCTGCCCCAAAGACAGGAGCAGGACGTCGCTCCTGGAGGGAGCCGCTCCTCCCGGTGGGAGGCTCTTGGCTCCAGGCTGTACTGCAGTGGCAGCCGAGTCCCCGCAGGCAGCGGGCGGTGCGGGCGCCGGCTTCACAGGACACAGGAAGCCGGATCCCCGCAGGCAGTGGTGCGGACGCCGCCATTACAGAACGCCTGGGGTGTGTCAGATCCGGGCAGGAAGCGGAAGCGGCAGGCGTGATCTCGGCTATCGCGGGAGGACCCGTGGCACGGCGGTGACGTCACGCTCTGACTTTGAATCAGCGCGCCAGCAGCCTGGGCATACCAGCAAGCTCAGTGCACGTCAGCAGCTCACCGCATGCCAGCAGCTCACCGCACGCCAGCAGGCTCTGTGCACGCCAGCAGCAGCTTTGGTGGTTATGGACCCAGAGGCACCAGCCGACAGAGTGGTAAGTGCGCTTGGCGCAATCCACCCCCCACACCGCCTTCCCCGCAGCCCAGGACGATTGACTCGACTATCCCTGTTCTGTATCATACAGGAGAAGGGTACCCCAGCCCCCCCCGACAGAGGCTAAAGATCCGGCCAAAGCCACATCTATATCTGTCAGATGCCTGGTCTGCAGGGTAAAGCTGCCAGACACCCACATCAAAACTGCGGACCCTGCACTTCAAGGGTTGTAAGACGAGCAACTGTCCCTCCTTGCCGAGATGTGATCCCTGATCTGGGAGGAAGTAAAGGCCTCCAGATCCAGCCTCTCACGGCCACAGTCCCCCAGTCCGGGGCCAGGCCGGAAGCGGCCGAGGTGGGAGATGGAGCTAGCCTCGGAAACAAGCTTTCCTGATGGGTCTGACCTCCGGGACTCGGATCCCAAGAAAGAGGGAGAGATCCCGACCGACAGGACCAAGGCCTGAAATACCTGTTAAGACTAGAGGACACTGATGACTTGGTGCAGGCGGTAAGGAACACCATGCAAATTGAAGAAGTTCCTAAACCGCAGTCCCGACAGGACCTGATGTTTGGGGGACTGGTTGCTCGGAGACAGACTGTGTTCCCTGTAAGTGAGCACATTAAGACAATGGTCCTAGAAGAGTGGAAGGAGGCAGAACATCGACTCGTGCTGTCCCGGGACTTTAAGAGCCGACTGCCTTTTGACCCAGAGGAAACTCGATTGTGGGAGGAAATTCCTAAGATCGATGTTCCTGTAGCTAAGGTTACCAAAAAGACCGCCATCCCCTTCGAGGACTCATCAAGTCTCCAAGACCCGATGGACAGGAAGGCGGATGTCCTGTTAAAGAGAACATGGGAAATGGCGGCTGCCCTCACTAGGGTTAACATAGCAGCCACCTCGGTGGCCAGGTCCATGTTCCTATGGGTGGGGCAGTTGGAAGAGCACTTAACCAACAAGACCCCCTAGATCCGAGATCCTAGCTTCCCTCCCCCTGATGAAATCAGCCACGGCGTTTCTTTCTGATACAATCGGCCGAATCAGTAAGATTCGCAGCCAGAAACGGCTCCGTTTCCAATGCAGCTAGGCGAGCGGTTTGGCTAAAGTCCTGGTCGAGGGATAATGCTTCAAAGGCGAAGCTTTGCTCCATCCCCTTTTCAGGCTCAAGAGTGTTCGGACCAGTCTAGATAGCATCTTAGAGCAGGTGTCTGACAATAACAAAGGGTTTCCAGAGGAAAAACCCAAGCGTCCCCAGTCCTTTCGGAGGGGGCCCTTTTTCCGGAGACAGACCGACTTTAGGAGCCAGGGTAGATCCAATAGAAGCTCCTATAGAAACGTTCAGAGCCAAGGGGGAGAAGCAAAGCCCCTCTTTTTGCATCAACCTCCAGGTCCAGAAGGCAATGACACCATAGGCGTCGGGGGAAGACTGTGACACTTCTCAGAGAGGTGGGGCCAGGTAACTCACAACCAGTGGGTCCTCAACCATCGCAGAAGGTTACAGCATAGAATGTTGTTCCTCTCCCCCCGAAAGATACATTGCCCCACCGTAGTCCCGGAAGGCCCTGCCATGTGGGCAGACCTACAGAACATGCTCAGGTCAAAGGTCATAGTGCCAGTTCCGCAGTCGGAGAGGGGAAAGGGTCACTACTACTCCCTGTTCTCCATTACAAAACCATCCAGCGAGGCCAGAACTATCATAAACTTGAAACCTCTAAATGCCTGGGTGGTATACAAAAGGTTTCGGAAGGAATCAGTACGTTAAGCAATTCATCTTATAGACAGGAATGCCGTTATGTGTACCCTCGACCTGAAGAGTGCGTATTATCAGGTCCCCATCCATCCCTCATCTCAGAGCCTGCTAAGATTCGCAATCAGACTACCAGCCCGGACATGCCACTTCCAGTTCCAATGCCTTCCATTTGGGCTAAATATTTACAAAGCTGGTAACAGAGGTAGTGGCCTACCTGAGAAACCAGGGGGTCACTATAATACCATACCTAGACGACTTTCTCCTAGTCGCAAGATCAGAAGAGAGGCTCATTCAGGACAGGAGCCGGACGATCAGAACATTGGAGTATCTCGGCTGGCTTATCAACGAACAGAAGTCGGACCTAAAGCCAGAAAGCAGGAAAATCTTCCTGGGAGTCCTTCTAGACTCAAGAAGCAGAGTATCCCTGCTACCAGAAAAAAAGCAGTGGATCATTCGGGACAGAGCCAAGAGCCTCCTAAAACATCGCTCCTCCATAAGAGGGGCAATGGAGGTCCTGGGCCTGATGACGGCCTGCATTCCGTGCGTCAGATGGGCCCAGTTCCATTCGAGGCCCCTGCAAAAAGAAATCCTCGGAAGATGGGACAGACGTCAGGATTCACTAGACGGGCCCATATCATTGCCAGATCCGGTAAAAAGATCTCTACTGTGGTGGATACAGCCCAGAAACTCACAGTTGGGCGTGCTATGGACAACCTCGCCATATGTGGTAATCACTACAGACGCCAGTACGTGGGGATTGGGAGCCCATGTAGAAGGAAGAATTTTCCAGGGAAGATGGCCAGTCAGCATCAGAAACAGATCCTCCAACTTCAGGGAGCTCTATGCGGTCTGAGAAGCCCTGCATCAGAACCAGTCGGTAGTGAGAAATCGACACGTCCGAATACTGTCCGACAACACAACGGCAGTCTCGTTCATGAAGCACCAGGGAGGCCCAAGACATCGACCACTCCAGGCACTAGCAGGATGAATATTCACTTGGGCAGAAGAGGTTGTCCTCTCAGTAATGGCAATCCACCTGGAGGGTTCTCCGAATGTAGTGGCAGAAAACCTAAGCAGACAGCAGTTCTGCCCGACAGAGTGGGAACTAAACGGAGAGATCTTTCATCAACTATGTCAGCGTTGGGGGACCCCCAGTATAGACCTGTTCGCAAACTGGAAGAACTCAAAGGTTGCCAGAGTCTACTCCCTGAACCCGGCGGACCACCCGGATCGAGTGGATGCCCTGAGCCAGGCCTGGAAGGAACCCCTCCTGTACGCATTCCCACCACTGGCGCTTTTACCGGCGGTACTCCAGAAGATCCGCGAGGACCGTGTGACGATGATAATGATAGTGCCATACTTGCCAAGGAGGAGTTGGTTTTCGCTGCTAGGGGCCATGGCAGTAGGAAACCCAGTCGAGCTACCCCTGAAGGAGGACATCATCCACCAGGGCCCGATCCGCCACCCAGATCCAGCAAGACTACACCTCTCGGCATGGATCCTGAAAGGAACCTCGAGAGCAAAGGGCTTATCCGATCAGGTCATATCCACTCTACTGGCCAGCAGGAAGACGGTAACATCCACAATCTACCGGTAGATATGGAAGAGATACTGCCTGGAAGGTGGCAGGTCCGACCTACTGGCAGGTACCCCCGACCTACCTAGTGTTCTAGACTTTCTACAGTCGGGGTATAATAAGGGCCTTAAACCCAGCACGTTAAAAGTCCAGATTTCGGCCTTGAGCTCCTTCTTTGACTACCCTTTAGCTTCCCATCCTTGAGTGGTAAGATTCATAAAGGCCACGCAGCGTCTTCACCCCACAATTAGGCAGCTCACCCCGCCATGGGACCTCAGCCTGGTACTCAGATCCTTATGTCGGGACCCCTACAACCCTACTGAAAGGATGACCATTTCAACTCTCACTCGGAAGATGGCTTTCCTTGTAGCCATCACCAAGGCCAAAAGAATAGGAGAGATCCAGGCCCTGTCCACCAAAGATCCATATCTCCAGATCAGAGAAGATCATATAATCTTAAGATTAGATCCGGAGTTTATCCCCAAGGTAGCCTCTTACCAGAATATAAATCAGGAGATAGTGTTACCATCCTTCTGCAGCAATCCCTGCAATGGGAAGGAACAGCGTCTCCACTCTCTAGACGTAAGCCGGGCAGTTATAAGCTATCTAGAGGCCACCAATGACTGGCGTATTGACCCACACCTGTTCATCCTCTTTGGGGGTAGAAATAAGGGGAAAAAAGCCTCTAAGGTGTCCATTGCAAGATGGATCACCTCGGTAATTTCGGACGCCTACCAGTCGGAAGGCGCCAGCCTGCCAGATTCCTTAAGGGCCCACTCTACCAGGGCAGTTTCGTCCTCCATGGTGCTGTAAGGATGGACTCCTGGAAACATCATTACCGGTAGGTCTAATACCTATTATTTATAACATAATATATAATTATTGGAATACAACTTTAGAAGACAAAAAACTGTAATAAATTGTAAATATGTAATACACTATGTAATATCGATTACATATATACAGTACAGACCAAAAGTTTGGACACACATCATTCAAAGAGTTTTCTTTATTTTCATGACTGAAAATTATAGATTCACTCTGAAGGCATCAAAACTATGAATTAACACATGTGGCATTATATAATTAACAAAAAAGTGTGAAACAACTGAAAATATTCTAGGTTCTTTAAAGTAGCCACCTTTTGTTTTGATTAATGCTTTGCACACTCTTGGCATTCTCATGATGATCTTCAAGAGGTAGTCACCGGAAATGGTCTTCCAACAGTCTTGAAGGAGTTCCCAGAGATGCTTAGCACTTGTTGGCCCTTTTGCCTTCACTCAGCGGTCCAGCTCATCCCAAACCATCTCGATTGAGTTCAGGTCTGGTGACTGTGGAGGCCAGGTCATCTGGCGTAGCACCCCATCACTCTCCTTCTTGGTCAAATAGCCCTTACACAGCCTGGAGGTGTGTTGGGGGTCATTGTCCTGTTGAAAAATAATGGTCAAACTGAAGGCATACTGAACCAGCATGCTGTGGTAGCCATGCTGGTTCAGTATGCCTTCAATTTTGAATAAATCCCCAACAGTGTCACCAGCAAAGCACCCCCACACCATCACACCTCCTCCATGCTTCACGGTGGGAACCAGGCATGTAGATTCCATCCGTTCACCTTTTCTGCATCACATAAAGACACGGTGGTTGGAACCAAAGATCTCAAATTTGGCCTCCTCAGACCAAAGCACAGATTTCCACTGGTCTAATGCCCATTCCTTGTGTTCTTTATCCCAAACAAGTCTCTTCTGCTTGTTGCCTGTCCTTAGCAGTGGTTTTCTAGCAGCTATTTTACCATATAGGCCTGCTGCACAAAGTCTCCTCTTAACAGTTGTTGTAGAGATGTGTCTGCTGCTAGAACTCTGTGTGGCATTGACCTGGTCTCTAATCTGAGCTGCTGTTAACCTGCAATTTCTGAGGCTGGTGACTCGGATGAACTTATCCTCCTCCGCAGAGGTGACTCTTGGTCTAACTTTCCTGGGGCGGTCCACATGTGAGCCAGTACACTTGGGGACACTTTCAAAGTTTTCCTAATTTTTCGGACTGTGACCTTCATTTCTTAAAGTAATGATGGCCACTCGTTTTTCTTTACTCAGCTGCTTTTTTCTTGTCATAATCCAAATTCTAACAGTCTGTTCAGTAGGACTATCAGCTGTGTACCCACCAGACTTCTGCACAACACAACTGATGGTCCCAACCCCATTTATAAGCAAGAAATCCCACTTATTAAACCTGACAGGGCACACCTGTGAAGTGAAAACCGTTTTCTGTGACAACCTCTTGAAGCTCATCAAGAGAATGCCAAGAGTGTGCAAAGCAGTAATCAAAGCAAAAGGTGGCTACTTTGAAGAACCTAGAATGTAAGACATATTTTCAGTTGGTTCACACTTTTTTGTTAATTACAGCATATAATTCCACATGTGTTAATTCACAGTTTTGATGCCTTCAGAGTGAATCTACAATTTTCATAGTCATGAAAATAAAGAAAACTTTTTGAATGAGAAGGTGTGTCCAAAATTTGTCAGTACTGTGTATATGTATATATATATATATATATATATATATATATATATAACACTATGACTTATCTCAGCTAAGACAAAGCCTAGATCCTCAGGCTACATTCACACCATGGGCATAGCCAGGATCAAACCTGGGGGGGGCAGAACCTCATACTGTTCCACAGAACCTCATACTGCACACCTCAGTTGCTGCAGAAGCTCATACTGCACACCCCTACACTTGAAAATAAAGCCTGCACCTTAGGAAGATGTGATGAATGCAGTCTTTATTCCAACAATCAGTTGATGTGTTACTGAAGACGAGCAATGCCTGTCCTGGGCGTCCTTTTGGGCAGCTATGAGGTGTACCTGGCTTTTGCTTTAAAAAAAGGAGTGTTAGTCTGTGTGCTACCCGGCTTTCATTCTTTTTGGTACAGATAAGATATGGATAGACAGATATGGATAAATGGATGGATAGAGCAGATTTCTAATCTGCTTTTGCTATTGAAAACATTATCTATGAGCTCAAAAACCTTTCAGGTAATGCGTTTTTTTAAAAAGCTAATCTGCTTTTGCAGCTAAAAAACGTATCCTCAAAAAACGCAGGAAAAACGCGCTGTGTCGATGTAGCCTTAGATCAGGAATAGAACAGCCATTTATAGGACATTTCATAACTTTCCCAAATTCCTATGAAAAAATATTCAGCACATTCTGCATTGAATTACTGTACCCAGTTTATTATATATTTTAGTTGTCGGAGTCGGTCCATTTTTATACCGACTCCGACTCCACAGCCCTGGGTTCTTTAGTGGCCATCTCGGTCTCTTGACCTCAGTATCATTTAGCCTCTCTGGGGAGATCTCAAGCACGCAGTTCATGCTAGACAGCCCAGGAATTTACAGGAACTGGAGGCTTTTTGCCAAGAAGAGTGGGTAGCTTTACCATCTGAGAAAATAAAGAATCTCATCCACAACTACCACAAAAGACTTCAAGCTGTCATTGATGTTAAGAGGGGACAATACACGGTATTAAGAAATGAGGTATGTGAACTTTTGATCAGGGTCATTTTGGATTGTCATGATTTAAAAAGAGAAAACACAGTAGTCAACCACTAACCATGAGTGGAGAAAAAGGTTTGGTGTTATCATTCATATTCTTAGAAAAAAGGCCAAGAAAGCAAATGTATATATGTAAACTTTTGTGCACAACTGTATGTAACAGGAGGCTGTTGTAATAGAGTGAACCTGAAGATTTATTGTATATCTTTTATTGTATATTTAATTCTGTAATTCTGCTTTGCACTAGTTACTGTTGCTATAGTAACCACAACTTCCCGCTACATCAGGGAAATACAGGTGCGTCTCACAAAATTAGAATATCATCAAAAAGTTAATTTATTTCAGTTGTTCAATACAAAGCGTGAAACTCATATAGTCATTTCAAACAGAGTGATCTATTTCAAGTGTTTATTTCTGTTTATGTTGATTATGGCTTACAGCCAATGAAAACCGAAAAGTCATTATCTCAGTAAATTATAATAATTAACAAAAACGCCTGCAAAGGCTTCCTAAGTGTTTAAAAAGGTCCCTTAGTTTGTTTCAGTAGGTTCCACAATCATGGGGAATACTGCTGACTTGACATGTCCAGAAGGCAGTCATTGACACTCCACAAGGAGGGTAAGCCACAAAAGGTCATTGCTAAAGAAACTGGCTGTTCACAGAGTGCTGTATTCAAGAATATTAATGGTAAGTTGAGTGGAAGGAAAAAGTGTCTTAGAAAAAGGTGCACAAGCAACTGGGATAACTGCAGCTTTGAAAGGATTGTTGCAAAAAAGCCATTCAAAAATTTGGGGGAGATTCACAAGGAGTGGACTGCTGCTGGAGTCAGTGCTTCAAGAGCCACCACACACAGATGTATCCAGGACATGGGATACAAGTGTCGCATTCCTTGTGTCAAGCCACTTAGGACCAATAGACAACACCAGAAGCGTCTTACCTGGGCCAAGGAGAAAAAGAACTGGATTGTTGCTCAGTGGTCCAACGTGTTGTTTTCAGATGAAAGTAAATTTCGCATTTCATTTGGCAATCAAGGTCCCAGTGTCTGGAGAAAGAGTGGAGAGGCACACAATCCAAGATGTTTGAGGTCTAGTGTGAAGTTTCCACAATCAGTGCTGGTTTGGTTAGCCATTTCATCTGCTGGTGTAGGTCCACTGTGTTTTATCAAGACCAAAGTCAGCGCAGCCGTCTACCAGGAAATTTTAGAGCACTTTGTGCTTCCCTCTGCTGACAATCTTTTTGTAGATGGAAATTTCATTCTCCAGCTGGACATGGCACCTGTCCACACTGCCAAAAGTACCAAATACATGGTTTAAAAACAACAGTATCACTGTGCTTGATTGGTCTGCAAACACACCTGACTTTAACCCCATTGAGAATTTATAAGGTATTGTCAAGAGGAAGATGAGACACCAGACCCAACAATGCAGATGAGCTGAAGGCTGCTATCAAAGCAACCCTGGGCTTCCATAACACCTCCGCCGTGCCACAGGCTGATTGCCTCCATGCCACACTGCATTGATGCAGTAATTGATGCAAAAGGAGCCCCGACCAAGTATTGAGTGCATTTACTGAACATACATTTCAGTAGGACAACATATCGGG
Organism: Dendrobates tinctorius; assembly: GCF_039654945.1. Classification (NCBI taxonomy): domain Eukaryota; kingdom Metazoa; phylum Chordata; class Amphibia; order Anura; family Dendrobatidae; genus Dendrobates; species Dendrobates tinctorius. The sequence goes on from NW_027361848.1 coordinate 4,715,294, forward strand.
TTTTAAAATAATTTATAACACCAGCTTACGTAAAAAATTATTTTAATTTACGGAGAAAGTCACTTTTTGGATTTTATTAGCTGTAAGCCATAATCAGAACATTAACAGGAATAAACACTTGAAATAGATCAGTCTGTTTGTAATGACTATATAATGAGTTTCATTTTTTGTATTGAAGACCAGAAATAAATTCACTTTTTGATGATATTCTAATTTTGTGAGAAGCACCTGTAGTTTCTTTGGTTACTTCCATCTTGTACTTGTCTGCATGTTGCAGCCAGTAACCTGGTTACATTTTGCATAGTCGTCAGGATGCAAGATTCTGTTCGTAACCAAGTCTGCCTGGAGGAACATTGCCCTGGGGGCTATGATTAGCAACTTCCTGAACTTTATGGAGAGCAATCTATTGTTGTGGGACTAGGCGAGCACCTGAGGGCCATGTTTCCGATGACCCCTGTCATACAGGTGGAGTTGGCCGCATTGTCCCTGGACGGAGAGGCACAACAGATGGTCATGTACCGACAGCCAAGGCACTGTGACACCGTATATTTAGTAATTAGAATTCTACATGCACGGTGACACACTGGACTTGGGCATTTTGCGAATGCGGTTATTCCGTCTGGTCCAAGGGGAGAGCGAGACTGTGGCTCAGTACGTAAGCGCTTTGCAGGAAGTGAAGGCTGAGTTTAATATACAACGCATTCGCTGATTGATGGGTACGAGGTCCATTTTGCCTAGAGTACTTTCGTATTCACTTCCTGGATGTTGCCCTTTCCAGAAAAGAAGCAACCATTCAACTAGTGGCTGCCAACCAGTTAACTATCTCGGTGGCTGGAGTGGCGTGGAAGTCTGTAAGAGTGTGGGAAAAAGCCGGGCAGGAAAGAAATCATATTGGTAAAAGGTCCCAAAGGAGGGGGACTCATTGTGACTCTAAGGATGAATGTCATGAAAGAAGTAGGACAATTCCTGGCCAATGAACTATGAAGAAACAGTTGGACCTGAGCAACTATCACACCAGCAAGTGTTCCAACGGCTAGTGCCTATATGCCTCTAATACTAAACTAGCCCTTCTCCAGAAACTCCCTACACCATGTGTCCAACTTTGATGCCCAATAGTTGTACGGCCCAGAGGAATCACGTAGCACGCTGGTAGGGTCAGCTAGGTACTCTATCACCATCTTCCAAAACTTTTCCCTCCTTGTCAGAATACCCAGCATATCAGTGCCTGGGAGCTGGAAAGGTCTAATGAAACTGTCCCTGACCTTTGATAGTGTTCCCCTGCCTCTGCTGGACCTGTTTTCTAGCTCTCTCTACTCCTTGGTTGTCCAAAGAACTCTGACCTCTCCCGCCAGCGTAGGAATAATCGTTCACCTATGACCTTCTGGTTTTGCACCATTTTATTAGCCCTCTCCTCTGCAGGAAGGTGACATGGAAAGTTCTCTTTGTAGCATGGGTTGAGAAGGATGAACAACCAGTAATCTGGGGTGGTAAAAAATGCGTATAGCGCAAGGGTCATGTGAAAGGCAGCGTGACATAGTTTGCCATGCATGCGAGACTCCCAGCAGGCCAGACTTCCCTGTCCCCACCATGAGGACTCTCCATCTACTTCCTCTACTCATGCTGCTCCTCTTTAGTCCATCCACGCTGAACAGACAAGAAGCTCGAACACTGGTAAGGCCTGTTTCACACTTGAGTTTTTTTGTGTCAGTTAAAATCCGCCAAAATGGCAGAAAGCGGATCCGTTGCTAACTGATGTGAACGGATGCCACCGGATCTGATGAATGAAGAATTTTAAAGGAACCGCAGCCCAGGGAAGAGAGAGAGAATTTTTTTTTTCCAGGCGCCAGAACGGACTTTAGGGTTAAATTTCAGGCTGAGTGAAGTCTTTCGGGCATGCGCAGTGTGAAGTGCGGATCCTGCCACCCGAAAAAACGTTACATGCTCCGTTCGGGCATGTCGGCGGACGGCAAAATTTTGGCGGATCTGCAAAAAAACTGATCCAACGGATGGCCGTCCGTCAAGATCCGCCGGTAATGCAATTCAATGGGAAAAAAAACGGATCCGCCAAACAAAATAGCGGATCCGTTTTTTTGGCAAAGCGGCGGATCTTGACTGATGGACAAAAACTGAAGTGTGAAACAGGCCTAAGGAGGACAACAGCATACAAAAATGACAGCATGGAATAAGGAAAGGCAGCAAGGAATGGGACACCTCCTGACTCCAGCCTGTGCTTGTCCTTAAGCTCCCCTAACACATGCTGCAGTTAGTTCCCACCCCTCCGCCGCTGTCACGTGCCTAGTCCTTGATTGTCTCCTCAATATACCCCGACTAGTGCACTGGCCTGCAAGGACGCTAACATCACCACTGCAGATGGTAAAACACGGGAAGTGACAAACATGGGACAGACAAAGATAAAGGAATTAATACTCAGCTTCAGGCTCTGCTGCTGAGCTCCAAGCAGCAAAGAATATGGCACCAAGAATCCAAACTCCTGCAGCAGGAACAGCTATACCACTGACACAAGAGAGCTCCTATTGTTAGAATCTGTTTAGTTTCTGACTATCAGCCATTTCTTGTAGGGTTCTGGCTGCTGGTCTTTTTCCTCTGGTGCTGGGTTTGTCTTGGGTCAGGTGATTGTATCACCCTATATTAACCTGCACCTGTCTCCCACTCTTTGCTGAACAGCAGTGTTAATCTGCTTGAGTTCTGGCTTGGAGATTTGCTTTGCCTTCTGTGTGTTTAATTAGTGCAGTGCTAGGATCTCTGGTTCTGCTAGTCTTAATTTCTGTTTTCAGTTTGTTTCTGCAGCCTTCTCTTTGTTTTTTATTAGGAGGTGACCGTTTTATACCCAGTCCTTAGATCTTTCAGGGACCCCCTCCCCCTATCTATAGGTCTTTGCTTGACATTAACCTAGGATCGTCAGTGGGTCTATTCACAGGAATGGGTCGCCCACTCCATTGTAGGGTATCAGCCTAGTCATAGTGCAGGGTCAGTTTTCACCCTTCTACTCTAGTCCTGTGCTGCAGAACTGTATCACGTAGCTCCAGGCTGGTCTGCAAAGAATATCTCTATTACGGATAGCCATCTGATGGGTCATGTGATGATTTACAGAATGGTGGGAGTGGTTACCGACCAACAGCAGCTGACCAGCCTAAAACCAGCTGCCAGCAAGATATTGGCATTAACTGTTGATGGACCGGAAGGAAAAAGCAACATTTACACTAGATGTGTATTTCCTGAAGGAAGTACAGATAGTGCTTTGAAATGGTGCCCGGGCTGCCCCTTTAAGAGAGACTTGCCTGCTGCCCCTGCAAGACTTTCAACTCAGGATCCATTTTTACTGTGGGTACCTCTCGGGGGCCACTTTGGTCTGTGGGGCCCCTCAAGGTCTGATTTTGGTGGGTGGGGCCCCTCAGGATCTGATTTGGTGGCCTGGGCTCCTCAGGGCTTGAATTAGTGGACGGGATCCCTCAGGGTCCGATTTTGTGGCTGGGGCCCCTCAGGGTCCAATTTTGTGGGTGGGGCCACTCTGGGTCCGATTTTGTGGGTGGGGCCACTCTGGGTCCAAATTGGTGGGCGGGGCCCCTCAGGGTCTGATTTGGTGGGCGGGCCCCTCAGTCTGATTTGGTGGGCGGGGCCACTCTGGGTCCGAATTGGTGGGCGGAGCCCCTCTGGGTCCGAATTGGTGGGCGGGGCCCCCTGTGTCTGAATTGGTGGGCGGGGCCCCTCTGGGTCCGATTTGGTGGGCGGGGCAACTCAGGGTCCGATTTGGTGGGCGAGGCCACTCTGGGTCCAATTTGGTGGGTGGGGCCCCTCAGGGTCCGGTTTGGTGGGCGGGGACCCTCAGGGTCCGGTTCGGTGGGCGGGACCACTTTGGGTTTTATTTGGTGGGTGGGGCCACTCTGGGTCCTGTTTGGTGGGTGGGGCCACTCTGGGTCCTGTTTGGTGGGCGGGGCCACTCTGGGTCCTGTTTGGTGGGCGGGCCCCTCAGTCTGATTTGGTGGGCGGGGCCACTCTGGATCCAAATTGGTGGGCGGGGCCCCTCTGGGTCCGAATTGGTGTGCGGGGCCCCCTGGGTCCGAATTGGTGGGCGGGGCCCCCCTGGGTCCAATTTGATGGGCGGGGAAACTCAGGGTCCGATTTGGTGGGCGAGGCCACTCAGGGTCCGGTTTGGTGGGCGGGGCCACTCTGGGTCCTGTTTGGTGGGCGGGGCCACTCTGGGTCCGATTTGGTGGGTGGGCCCCTCAGAGTCTGATTTGGTGGGCGGGGCCACTCTGGGTCCGAATTGGTGGGTGGGGCCCCTCTGGGTCCGAATTGGTGGGCGGGGCCCCTCTGGGTTCGAATTGGTGGGCGGGGCCCCCTGGGTCCGAATTGGTGGGCGGGGCAACTCAGGGTCCGATTTGGTGGGCGGGGCAACTCGGTCCGATTTGGTGGGCGGGGCAACTCAGGGTCCGATTTGGTGGGCGGGGCAACTCAGGGTCCGATTTGGTGGGCGGGGCCCCTCAGAGTCCGATTTGGTGGGCGAGGCCACTCTGGGTCCGATTTGGTGGGCGGGACCCCACAGAGTCAGATTTGGTGGGCGGGGCCACTCTAGGTCCAATTTGTAAGCCGGGGTTAATCAGCCTCCGATTTGGAGCCTGGGGTCACTCAGCTTTCGATTTGGCGCGCCGGCCCTTTAAGAATCACTTTGGCACGTCGGCCCTTTAAGAGCCAGTTTGGCGCACTGGGCTTCTAAATCCACTTTTGGCGCACATTCTCTCTCAGGGGCATGCGTCATGTGATGAAGCTAAATTCGCATTTGTGCTTTGGGTTTCGCTTTAAGAGCTGATATTATCTGGCAGAAACTGTCCTGGTGGGGTCATGTATAGTTCGTAGGGGTTGGCATAGTAAATGGGTCTGCCTGCGCATATCAATGAGCTTAACTGCCATTTGAATTGCCTCACGACTGCCCAATGTATTCCTATGTCAAAATTTTCCCATTGAAATGTATTGAGACAATGACAGGAACATTTTTTTTCAAATGCAAATTGCGCAAAAACTACAAATCCGATCGACACGAAAATTACCTAGCACTCCACTCGTGGACGCTGGCTTCGAAACGACACCTCAACGGAGTCTGTGCATGTATCGGTTCGGGCTGCATTAATTGCGGAAAATCAACTGAATAATAATAAGAAGAAGCAGAAAAAGAAGTTAGCAGCGTTCGGATTACATGATGGTGCTTTTTCAAAGCACTATAATTACAGCAGAACTAGAGCTGCCATGAATCCCATAATGAATCGTGACAAAGGAAGTGACTTAAGCGGAACATGTCACCATAAAACTGCAGCCCAGTCTGCAGGCACCATGTTACAGAGCTGAGAAGATTGATATATAGTACTGTGAGAAAAGATTCGGAATATTTCATCACTTAATCCTTGGCCCTTTCTGCGGTTTTCAGTTCAGTGGGCGGTCCTAGCATTGATTAACAGCTCACTCTTATGCCTATTTATACAAAGAAAGAAGTAAGTCACTCACAGGACCGCCCACTGGACTGAAATCCTCAGAGCACAGGACTAAATGATGAAAACACAGGTTATTCTGAATCTTTTCGCAGGAAGTTATATTTCAATCTACTCGGCTTCCCCTGCTCTATAACATGGTGCCTGCAGATTGAACTGCATTTTCATGCGGACAGGTTCAACCCCTTAATGACCGCCAATACGTCTTTTTACTGACCTGAGATATAAGAGAATATCATCCCCATGCAGGTGACAATCCAGCAGCTCTCTGCTGTACACTATAGCTGACAACTTGCTGTATCACAAACAATCAGTGTTGGCACCGTCCATATCTGTTTAACCCCTTAGTTGCTGCTGTCAAAAGTGACTACATCAAATAAACGGTTAATAGATTGTGGGTGCTTCTGCTTTAATCTAATTGACACACCGAGATCATGATTGTGTGGTCCTGATGTTTGCCATAGCAGGTCATGGCCAAATAGCGGCCTCAGAGTCTCCCGGCTATAGCGGCCTGTTCAGAAGTCAGCGACACTGAGGTGGTAAACAAACACTTTTTCATTCCTGCTATACAACTTTGCATTAATTCCTGAAAATCACCTGAAGGGTTAATAAACTATCTGACAGACGTTTTCAATATGCCAGGAGGTGCTGTTTTAAAAATGATATCACTTTTGGGGTTTTCCAATTCATAGCACCCCCAAAGACACTTCAAACCTGGATAGGTCCCTCTAAAAAAAATAAATCTTGCAAATCTCCCTGAAAAAAATGAAAAATTACTGCTACATTTTTAAACCTGCTAAAATGCTAGCAAAATAAATTAGTGTTTTAAAAATGGTGCTGATGTAAAGCAGGCATGTGGGAAATGTTATTTATGTTTTTCTGTGGTATGACTATCTGGATTAAAGGGATAATCATTCAAAATTTGAAAATTGCATTTTTTTTACATTTTTGCCAAATTTCTGATATTTTTTATAACTAAGCACAGAACATATCAACTTAAATTTACCATTATGATAAATTATCATGTGCCACGAAAAAAACAATCTCAAAATCAATGGGATTTGTTGAAGCGTTCCAGAGATATCACCACATAAAGTGACACTGGCCAGAATTTTAAAAATTGGACCCGTCACTAAGGGGTTAAAAAGGAAAATATTAAACAGAGAATCTTACTGGATCTTCAAACTGCAAACCAGAGTTCCACAGGGAATGAACATCAGACAAGATTTAATCTTACAATATAACTAGCTAGCTTCATTCAGAGTCTTGATGTTTTTTTATATCTGTATTGCTTATGCTCTTCTGTATTTTTAATATATACTTCCATTTCCTGACGACATATGGTTAAATCACAAAACATGAGAAACTAATTGTCATACAGGTGTTCTATTGGTAGGAGGTATCAAAGCATCACCTTATCCTTTTGTTACATTCCATGACTAAGGCTATGTAGCCAAAACGCGTTGGTTTCTCTTATGGATATGTGGTGGTTGCCAACATGCTGACTTTTATTTTTGGACTAATTAAAAGTGATGTTTTAATCCTACACTCATTCGTCATCACTAGACGAAATCCTTCTTTTGTGCTGCATATTAAAGTCCATGGCACTGTTCACATGTTCTATTATTTTTTTGCAGCCTGAGTGATCTGTGCAAAATCATTGAAATGTCCAATATTGAACAGAGTGCCTGATCAAACTCGGCAATGCAAGTGTGTGGGTCTGGGAAAAAAAGTCAGACAGCATTTAGATGCTAGTAGCTGCTATATAGGAAAATGGAGAGATTTTTTTTCTCATAGGAGAAAAGCTGATGAAACTCAGCCCAAACTCAGATTAAACTTTGAAACTAATGAAACTAAACAAAATCACTGATAAAAAACTGTTTTTCTCATACATTTGAATGAGTTCATACTCATCCTTCCCAGTTGCATCACTGAGCCTCTGCCGCTGCTCCCAGTTGTCTGTTATTGTCTGCAGCGCTGACATCACGCCAATAGAACTGGAGTCAACTGAGCTATATGTGGGCAGGACCGCCGCAAAGGTTTGAACTCACACCGGTCTAATATTCAAAAAGGTTTTTCAAACATGGGCTATCACGCTATTGTGCTCCTTTGCACTACAAAGAGTTTAAACAATCGAGGATTTTCCTCATAGATGAAATTCCTCTGCCGACTCGCAACCGAGTGGAGCAACTGAACCGTAAGGAATCTACTGAATTTACAAAACTGAATACTCACTCCAAATGATCTTAATGAAATCAGACACTTTCTTATGATCAGTCCTGTTCTTTTCAAATAAGATCTGAGTTCACGCTGACCTTTGGTTAATACATTAATTGCACATTATTTCCTTTCTATACCATGTATAATTCTCATTTACATTGTTTACATTCCCACACTTCAAATTCTCAAGGTAGATATGCTCCTCTTAGCAAAAGGAAAAGTTAATTTCTTCTAATTATTCTTCCCTACTTCACTCAACACAAATTTACTCATGTGGTATTGAACCTAACTGCAGGGATTTTCCCCATCTTCTACAGACCTTGTCTGCACTGGGTTGTCTTCTGTAGCAGACTACTCATACACTCCTCCCTTGATGGACCTGATCAAGTGATGAATACTGAACGGTGGACACTGTCTGCAGTCCGCTCGTCGGCTCTTACCCTGATGGCCAGCAGTGCCAGCCGTTCAGCTCATCCTGGTCTAGGGACACTTCATTACACCAACCTGATGATTACGCCCCAAAATTATAAGGAATCAGTGACAGAAGTATTAGTTATTGTTTAAACCCCATCCCCTCTTTGAAGTTTGTGCCCTTCCTTGCCTTTAAGTTAAACAAAATATGATCAGAGGTTTTTTATCAAATAATTTATTAAATATCTTTCATATATATTGCAATTTGTACCTTTCATGTGTATATATATATATATATATATATATATATATATATATATATATTGCAATATGTACAAGTGCTTCTCACAAAATTAGAATATCATTGAAATGTTAATTTATTTCAGTTCTTCCATACAAAAAGTGAAACTCCTATAGAGTCATTACAAACAGGGTGATTTCAAGTGATTATTTCTGTTAATGTTGATTATGGCTTACAGCCAATGAAAACCCAAAAGTCATTATTATCTCAGTAAATTAGAATAATTAGTAAAAACACTTGCAAAGGCTTCCTAAGCTTTTAAAAAGGTCACATAGTCTGTTTCAGTAGACTCTTCAATCATGAGGAAGACTGCAAGAACGCAGTCATTGACACTCCACAAGGAAAGTAAGCCACAAAAGGTCATTGATAAAGAATCTGGCTGTTCACAGAGTGCTTTAGCCAAGCATATTAATGGAAAGTTGAGTGGAAGGTAAAAGTGTGGTAGAAAAAGGTGCGCAAGCAAACGGGATAACCACAGCTTTGAAAGGATTGTTAAGAAAAGGTAATTTAAAAATTTGGGAGAGATTCACATGGAGTGGACTGCTGGTGGAGTCATTGCTTCAAGACACACCACACACAGATGTATCCAAGACATGGGCTAGAAGTGTCGCATTCCTTGTGTCAAGCCACTCGTGACCAATAGACAACACCAGAAGTGTCTTACCTGGGCCAAGGAGAAAAATAACTGGACTGTTGCTCAATGTTTCAAGGTGTTGTTTTCAGATTAAAGTAAATTTTGCATTTTATTTGGAAATCAAGGTCCAAGAGTCTGGAGGAAGTGTGGGGAGGCACATAATCCAAGCTGCTTGAGTTCTAGTGTGAAGTTTCCACAATCAGTGATGGTTTGGGGAGCCATATCATCTGCTGGTGAAGGTCCACTGTGTTTTATCAAGACCAAATTCAGTGCAGCCATCTACCAGGAAATTTTAGAGCACTTCATGCCTCCATCTGCCGCCAAGCTTTTTGGATATGGAAGTTTCATTCTCCAGCAGGACTTGGTACCTGTCTGCACTGCCAAAAATACCAATACGTAGTTTAAAAAAAAAGTATCACTGTGCTGATTGGCCAGCAAACTGGCCTGACCTTAACTCCATAGAGAATCTATAGGGTATTGTCAAGAGGAAAATGAGACACCAGACCCAACAATGCAGACGAGCTGAAGGCTGCTATCAAAGCAACCTGGGCTTCCATAACACCTCAGCAGTACCACAGGCTGATCGCCTCCATGCCACGCCACACTGATGCAGTAATTGATGCAAAAGTAGCCCCGACCAAGTATTGAGTGCATTTACTGAACATACATTTCAGTAGGCCAACATTTCACATTTTAAAATAATTTTTCAAGCTGGTGTTATAAAGTATTCTAATTTACTGAGATAATGCCTTTTGGAATTTCATTAGTGAGAGACAGATGGATGGAGCGCCAGGCTGACAGGTCTCAGGGCGCTGGTAATAGTAATCCGATGCTGCTCCTGTCGGGTGCCTGATGAAGACGGAGGTTATCCGTTGAAACGCGTAGTGGAACTTAATAAAGAAGAAAACCTTTCAAGCTTCTCCCTTTCCTTTGCGCTCCCCTGCGATCGGGTTACCCTGCTTCCCATTTTGGAATTTCATTGGCTGTAAGTCATAATCGTCAACATTACCAGAAATAAACAGCCCCTGGACTAAGCATTTCCAAGCGAAATGTGCGTCGGGAATGGTGGGTCCCCCGGGTCATAGCAATCTCTCATACAGTAACAGAAAGGGTCAAATGTAATCTCATGTATATATATCCCCTAAAAATGATACTTTATTAGTTAAAAACCACAAGTTTGGTAAACACACCAACGAAAAAAGTGACAAGAAATAAACAAAAATAGAAAAGTGTTCAAGCAGAGACCACTCTAAGGTGACACCTAGGAATCCCTGATGTAATCCTGAGCTTGAGTCTACCTGTCCGCGGAGGTTGGCACCCTAGGGGGGAACGTTGTGGCGCCCCCGCTCAACGATGACTATCCCTAGGGGCCCTAGTATACCCTACAGCCACTAGTGGTCACCTCTACCCGATAATAAAGGGAACCTCTATTGCTAGACATAGACCAATCTGCTCTAAAGAGGGCCCTGTGTCCCAAAGAAAGAGGTTAAAAATAGAGAACACACATGGCATCAGGTGGTATAATTAGATACTCATTTGCATAATGATGCCCCACATCCAATATCAACAGTGAGGTATCATATACACATTAATGGGAGTCATAAACCGGACACTTAAGATACATTCCATGTTGCCACGATCTCACAGCTATACGATCTCTTCATGTAGAGAGAAAATGTATATACAAAGCTGGCAATTCAACCAGTGTAGCACAGGATAGAGTATAGTGTCCCATTATTAAATCCATTAACATCCCAATAACAAAATAAACACAGAGCTGCGACAGAGATACTCATCTGTGTTTATCGCCACCAGCCATCAAATGGTTAATGCCTCAACGCGTTTCGCCTGAGTAGGCTCATCAGGAGGCCCGATAGTACAATATCTTGTGTCCCATAATGGTGCAGAAGCCAACCGATGCTCATCCCAGTTCCTCTTTTTAAACCCACCGCTAAGGCCGCATATGCTCCGCCCACTCACGTGACATAGCAACGCTAAGCGCCTATTACGGTGTCCCTACTACATTATCAAACAGCACTAGCCAGACCCAGGTGTTCCGATTGGCTGTCAGGACTAACATACAACGTCACTCATGGATAACCAATCAGGTCTCTTCAAGCATCACAGCACTATCCAATCACTGGAGCTGAGACAAATTGCAAGGTCTGACATGCGCAGCGTCACTCCTGGAGAACAAACAGGCAGTCTCACAGCTCTCTCCAATCGCTGCGGCTGAGACAAACTGCCAAGTCTGACGTGCAGCGCCCGCACATGCGATCCATAGAGAATGTTGCACTCCCCCATCTTGAAAAGATGCGCCACAAATGATACAGCATCAGGTGTACAGTTCACCATTATGTACATATATTATATTCAGTGGCCAAATTGCACTCTTCAGTAGCGCAGCAGTTGCATCTTATCACACAATGAATAAACACTGTGCACTAACAGTTCAGATGTGCATACAAATAAACCGCAGCTGACGCTGACTAGTGTGAACAAGCGTCAGAATGCGTCTTCATTGTCAAATACATATGATTAAAAGACGCTTTTTTGTATATATCAACTGGTATTATAAATTAACTGAGGTTGCTCAGAGTCCAGTGGGGAGTGAGTTAGCGTAGGGCAGTAAGAAGGGAACATTTATATATATAATGATCCATGACAATACATGGGAATCCCAAATATACGGGAAACAAAAGACAAAATCTAGAAGGTCAATATCCTCAAAAGAGGAGGTCACATTTTTCAATTATGGCTTATAAGAAACAGGCAAACGACAATTGGTCATTCAGCCCCCTCGGCTCCAGGGACTCCATCCTGAATATCCATTCACATTCTCTCTTGAGAATATTCTTATCCACATTCCCTCCTCTGGGGTTCACATTCACAACTTCTATAATACAGAATTTGATTTCACCGGGGTCACCTTTGTGACACATCCACATGTGTTTAGCAAGTGGGGTCTCTCTTTGATTTCTAATATCTCCCATGTGTTCCCCTACTCTCCTTCTGAATTCTCTCCTATTCTTCCCTATATAATTTTTAGGGCATGAGCAAGTGGCCATATAAATAACCCCTGTGGTCTTACAGTTAGAAAAGTCTCGTTGATAAAACGTCTTGCCAGTGCTTGCACTACAGAAGGACTTTCCCGGTCTCATATGGGTCTGGCTAGTGCTGTTTGATAATGTAGTAGGGACACCGTAATAGGCGCTTAGCGTTGCTATGTCACGTGAGTGGGCGGAGCATATGCGGCCTTAGCGGTGGGTTTAAAAAGAGGAACTGGGATGAGCATCGGTTGGCTTCTGCACCGTTATGGGACACAAGATATTGTACTATCGGGCCTCCTGATGAGCCTACTCAGGCGAAACGCGTTGAGGCATTAACCATTTGATGGCTGGTGGCGATAAACACAGATGAGTATCTCTGTCGCAGCTCTGTGTTTATTTTGTTATTGGGATGTTAATGGATTTAATAATGGGACACTATCCTCTATCCTGTGCTACACTGGTTGAATTGCCAGCTTTGTATATACATTTTCTCTCTATATGAAGAGATCGTATAGCTGTGAGATCGTGGCAACATGGAATGTATCTAAAGTGTCCGGTTTATGACTCCCATTAATGTGTATATGATACCTCACTGTTGATATTGGATGTGGGGCATCATTATGCAAATGAGTATCTAATTACACCACCTGATGCCATGTGTGTTCTCTATTTTTAACCTCTTTCTTTGGGACACTGGGCCCTCTTTAGAGCAGATTGGTCTATGTCTAGCAATAGAGGTTCCCTTTATTATCGGGTAGAGGTGACCACTAGTGGCTGTAGGGTATACTAGGGCCCCTAGGGATAGTCATCGTTGAGCAGGGGCGCCACAACGTTCCCCCTAGGGTGCCAACCTCCGCGGACAGGTAGACTCAAGCTCAGGATTACATCAGGGATTCCTAGGTGTCACCTTAGAGTGGTCTCTGCTTGAACACTTTTCTATTTTTGTTTATTTCGTGTCACTTTTTTCGGTGTGTTTACCACACTTGTGGTTTTTAACTAATAAAGTATCATTTTTAGGGGATATATATACATGAGATCCCCGGGTCATAACCTCAGGTAACTATACCATGTGTATACCTATGTTCACTATATGTTTTCCCTTGTGTTATGCTATGGCTCATATAACTATATACATCACCCTTATATGGGTTTGACTATATTATTCTGCTTTGCAACTAGACACACATCCTTATGCACTCCATATATAGATGCAACTTTGCCTTACAGGAGAGAGTGATTCATGTGTTTGGATGTGTTCTCTTCTTGCACAAGGACCCTTTCTTGTTGGTTACTACTTGGCATGCTGTTAGGCTATGTGCACACGTATTTTTTGGTGCTGCGGATTTGTCCCTGTGGATTTTGTAAAAATCCGCAGGTAAATTTCAGGTCAAAAGACCTGCGGTTTACCTGCGGATTAGCCTGCGGTTTTCCCCTGCGGTTTATCACCTCTACAATGGAGGAGATGGTAAACTGCAGCGGAATCCGCAGAAAAGAAGTGACATGTCATTTCTTTCTGCGGATTTGAAACCGCAGCAAAACCGCGTGGAAAATTCCACAGCATGTGCACTGCGGTTTCCATTTTACATAGAGTACAATGCAGCAGACTCTGCTGCGGACCCGCAGGGCCAGAAGCGCTGTGGATCCGCAGCAGAATCCGCAACATGTGCACATAGCCTTAACCTGCTATTTGTCTATGACTAATCGTGCTGATTTTTTTGTATGTGCATAACAGTATAAAACAATCAAATTTGTGTGAGGTTTATTGTCCTGGACATAACCACCTTTTTTGTATCTGTGGCAATTGTCTCATATATTACATTATTTTAGCAAATTTCCCAATAAAGATTACTATTTTTTAATTTATGAGTGTGTGTAAAACCTCTCTTTTGGTGTAAAATAGTGTCATGCACCCCCATAGGAGCATAATGCAGCCCCATATGAGCATAGTGCAGCCCATAGTATAATACAGCCCCATAATAGTGCAGGGTGGGCAATGTATATGGATACACCTAGATAAAATGGGAATGGTTGGTGATATCAACTTACCCTTTGTGGCACATTAGTATATGGGAGGGGGAAACTTTTCAAGATGGGTGGTGACCATGGTGGCCATTTTGAAGTTGGCCATATTGGATTGCATCTTTGTAAATGGCCCACCCTGTAGATTGTGATCCCCATCGGACACAGCAATGATAACGTGTGCAAAAACTGTAAAGCACTGCAGAATATATTAGCGCTATATAAAATTAAAGATTATTATTATTACAGGGACATTTGGTTTACTTCATCTACCATAGATAGATACAGTTGTGGCCAAAAGTATTGACACCCCTGCAATTTTGTCAGATAATACTCAGTTTCTTCCTGAAAATGATTGCAAACACAAATTCTTTGGTATTATTATCTTCATTTAATTTGTCTTAAATGAAAAACACAAAAGAGAAAAACATTGATCATTTCACACAAAACTCCAAAAATGGGCCAGAAAAAAGTATTGGCACCCTCAGCCTAATACTTGGTTGCACAACCTTTAGCCAAAATAACTGCGACCAACCGCTTCCGGTAACCATCAATGAGTTTCTTACAATGCTCTGCTGGAATTTTAGACCATTCTTCTTTGGCAAACTGCTCCAGGTTCCTGATATTTGAAGGGTGCCTTCTCCAAACTGCCATTTTTTAGATCTCTCCACAGGTGTTCTATGGGCTCATTGCTGGCCACCTAAGAAGTCTCCAGTGCTTTCTCTCAAACCATTTTCTAGTGCTTTTTGAAGTGTGTTTTGGGTCATTGTCCTGCTGGAAGACCCATGACCTCTGAGGGAGACCCAGCTTTCTCACACTGGGCCCTACATTATGCTGCAAAATTTGTTGGTAGTCTTCTGACTTCATAATGCCAAGCACACGGTCAAGCAGTCCAGTGCCAGAGGCAGCAACGCAACCCTAAAACATCAGGGAACCGCCGCCATGTTTGACTGTAGGGACCGTGTTCTTTTCTTTGAATGCCTCTTTTTTTTTTTCCTGTAAACTCTAGGTTGATGCCTTTGCCCAAAAAGCTCTACTTTTGTCTCATCTGACCAGAGAACATTCTTCTAAAACGTTTTAGGCTTTTTCAGGTAAGTTTTGGCAAACTCCAGCCTGGCTTTTTTATGTCTCGGGGTAAGAAGTTTGGTCTTCCTGGGTCTCCTGCCATACAGTCCCTTTTCATTCAGACACCGACGGATAGTACGGGTTGACACTGTTGTACCCTCGGACTGCAGGGCAGCTTGAACTTGTTTGGATGTTAGTCGAGGTTCCTTATCCAACATCCGCACAATCTTGCGTTGAAATCTCTTGTCAATTTTTCTTTTTCGTCCCCATCTAGGGAGGTTAGCCACATTGCCATGGGCTTTAAACTTCTTGATGACACTGCGCACGGTAGACACAGGAACATTCAGGTCTTTGGAAATGGACTTGTAGCCTTGAGATTGCTCATGCTTCCTCACAATTTGGTTTCTCAAGTCCTCAGACAGTTCTTTGGTCTTCTTTCTTTTCTCCATGCTCAATGTGGTACACACAAGGAGCAAAATCATCTTAATTAGATTTATACAACCAGCGACAGATAGCGGGAGTTTACTCCAAGATGCAAATTTAAGCTAGATCCAATAGTGGAAGAATATTAAGTTGTAAGTCAAGTTCACTATTTTTGGGGATATTAATTCCTAAGTATTTAAAATGTGACACTATAGGCAATGAAGACAGAGTACTAAGATGGGCTCCTGAGCTGTGAGAGAGGTTCAATAGGGCAGATTTCTCGCAGTTAATATATAGACCCGAGTATTTACTGAATTTATCAATAGTATCAATTACATATGGCAGCGTCTCCTCTGTTTTATCCATTAATATCACCATGTCATTAGCATAAAGGCTGATTAGTATCTAGGCGATCTGCTATATGTATGCCCTGATATTCAAAGAGGACCTTACATAGTAACATAGTTTTGAAGGCTGAAGGAAGACCTTATGTCCATCTAGTTCAGCCTATTTTTAGTGCAGCTGTTCTGCATTGTTGATCCTGGGGAAGGCAAAAAACCCACAGAGTAGAAGTCAATTTTCTCCATAGGGAAAAAAATTCCTTCCCCTAAGCTGGGTCAACCATCTACCTATAATATTCTGTTATTCGTAACCGTCTATACTGTTACTCACAAGAAAAGCATCCATTCCTTTCTTAAATTCATTCAGTGAGTTGGCCATCACCACTTCCTCAGGAAGAGAATTCAAGAGCCTCACTGCTCTTACCATGAAGAACCATCTTCTATGCTGGTGCAGAAATTGTCTTTTCTCCAAACGAAGAGAATGCCCCCTTGTTCTTGTCACAGTCCTTGGTACAAACAGTTCATTGGAGAGATCTCTGTATTGCCCTCTGATATACTTGTACATATATATATTAAGCTCCCCTAAGTCTTCTCTTTTCTAGAGTAAATAGACCTAATTTTGATAACCTTTCTGGGTATTGTAGTGAACCAACTCCATTTATCATTTTAGTAGCCCGCCTTTGAACCCTTTCAAGTTCAATAATGTCTTTCTTGAGCACTGGCGTCCAAAATTGCACACAATATTCCAAGTGTGGTCTGACGAGTGATTTGTACAGAGGGAGAATTATGTTTTCATCTCGTGTCCCCAGACCTCTTCTATTGCATCCCATGACCCTATTTGCTATGGTGGCAACTGCCTGACACTGGGCACTCCAATTTAGCTTCTTATTGACTAAGATGCCTAAGTCTTTTTCCATGTCTGATTTCCCCAGCAGTTTCCCATTTAGTAAGTAATTATAGCATCTGTTTCTCCTTCCCATGTGCATAATCTTACACTTATCTGTGTTAAACCTCATTTGCCATTTTTCAGCCCAATTCTCCAATTTACTCAAATCTGTCTGTAGTTGCAAACTGTCCTCCTTTGTGTTAACTACCTTACATAGTTTTGTATCATCTGCAAATACTGATATTTTACTGTGTAAGCCATCCACTAGATCATTAATAAATATATTAAATAGTAGGGGGCCCAATACAGAACCCTGTGGTACCCCACTAGTAACCCTGGCCTAATCTGAGAATGCACCATTAATAACCACTCTTAAGCGTATTGCCAAGGTCTCAATCGCGAGGGCAAAGAGGGCCAGGAAGAGGAGGCACCCCTGTCGCGTCCCCCTAGACAGAGAGAATGGTTCCGATATAGTTATTTATAATTATACGAGCCTTAGGATTTGCGTATATTGTGCTAATCCATTTTTGAAATCTATCACCAAAATCATATTTCTGCAAACACGCAAGTAGGAAAGGCCATTCAAGGAAGTCAAAGGCCTTGGCAGCGTCTAACGACGCCAAAGCCCAAGAATTATCCGACACAAAAGAACTCTACTGACCAGCCTAATATTAATGGAAGTGCTTTTGCCAGGCATGAAACCAGTTTGGTCAGGGTGTATGAGATCCAATATAACCGAGTTCAGTCTAGTGGCCAGAACCGTAGTGAAAATTTTATAATCTACATTCATCAGAGATAGGGGGCAGTACGACCCACATTCAAGGGGGTCCTTCCCTTTTTTAAGTACAATAATGTTTGCTTCATAAAAGGAACCACGCATACACCCCCCTCAAAATCCCCTGAAACACCTCTAAAAGAAGTGGCGTTAATACAGCTTTATACTTCCAGTATAGTTCAATAGGGAACCCATCCAGTCCAGGAGCCTTCCCAGAGGCCATGTCCATTATAGCACTTTCTATTTCTTCTATAGTGAAGTCAACGTCCAAAAGGGCTTGCTGAATAGAGTCCAAGGTGGGTAATTTTTTATCTAATAGTCCAGACATTCCAGGATACCAAGACCACCCCCAGAAGTATACAATGCATTATAATAGTCAGAGAAACACTGTAGTATATCCTCAGTTGAGGTTGCTATTGAATTATCTGGGTTTCGAATTTGAAGTATCGTGTTAGATGTGTTATGTTGGTGTACCAAGAAGGCCAAAAATTTACTTGCTTGGTTTCACAATTCAAAGTAAGACTGACTGGTAAAAAATAGTTTGCGTTTAGATTTGTTATCCATGTATTGGGAATATAACCTACGGGAAGTCAATCATGCAATCTATTCTCGATAGTTTGATTAGATATATAAGCTGCTTCTGAGTCCCTTAGTCGTCACTCCATTTCATCATCCTCCCGCAAGGTCAACCTTTTAATATGGGAGATTGTAGATGATAGGCATCCTCTCAAGTACGCCTTAAGGGCATCCCAAAATAGGTTAATATTTTTGGGTTCAGGATGGGATAAGACAAAACTATTTATTTGATCCACAGTTCTATCATTAAAGTCCATTAGCTTTAGCCAGAATGGATTTAATTTCCAGAATATAGTGTGGTTTAACTGACCAATGCTAAGGCTATTTACAGACTTGCGTTAGGAGGCGCAGCGCAGGGACGCCACTAAGCTCCACCCCCGGCTGCGCCTCCTCCGGTCAGCTCCTCCTATGGGCGCATGACGCTGCATGTGATCAGCATACCCTATATTTAGCGTTAGGTACGCTGGCCGTGAGCTGGTATGTTTTTGCCGGCGCATGCGCCTTTTTGCGCTGCGCCAACGTGCGCCAAACGCACTATGTTGCATTTTTGTGCACTCGGCGCAGCACAAAAAGGGCGCATGTTCTTTGTCACCCACCCACATCGCCAGACTGCTGGAGACAAATATGTAATCTATGCAAGATAATGTGCGTTTAGTAGATGAGTGACAAGTGTATTCCTGTGTCGTGGGGTGACGCATCCTCCACAGATCAAGCCAACCACTATCTTCCATGAACAGTGCTAATTGGGATGAAGACAAAGAGGGGGTCCCCCCGGAAATCCCCCCATCCAATCTAATTCTATCAAGGCCATTGTCCATAACCAGGTTAAAGTCTCCCATACATATAACGTGTGCATCTGGGAAATTTAAAGCAAAACTCAATGCCTTTTGAAGAAGGGACACATTAGCTGGGGGAGGATTATAAATACAAAGTATCACATAACCTCTAGAATTTATCAATGCGTATACAGATATGAAACGACCTTCAGGGTCCCTTCGAGCCTCTGACCTATCTGACGTCTCTGTGAATCAGGAGTGAAACTCCCCTTGAATAACTAGTATGGAATACATGAGCGAACCATTGTACCCATGACTTTTGTATATACCGAGCGGAATCTCTGGTTAAGTGTGTCTCAACTAGGGCTACAATATGAGGATAGTATCGTCTAATTTGGGAAAATACCTTGACGCTTTTACGAGGGGACTTAAGACCCCTCACATTCCAGGTCATACAGTTGTGGCCAAAAGTATTGACACCCCTGCAATTCTGTCAGATAATACTCAGTTTCTTCCTGAAAATGATTGCAAACACAAATTCTTTCGTATTATTATCTTCATTTAATTTGCCTTAAATGAAAAAATGCAAAAAGAATTGTCCTAAAGCCAAATTTGATATAATTCCACACCAAACATAAAAAAGAGGGTGGACAAAAGTAATGGCACTGTTCGAAAAATCATGTGATGGTTCTCTAATTTGTGTAATTAACAGCACCTGTAACTTACCTGTGGCACCTAACAGGTGTTGGCAATAACTAAATCACACTTGCAGCCAGTTGACATTGATTAAAGTTGACTCAACCTCTGTCCTGTGTCCTTGTGTGTACCACATTGAGCATGGAGAAAAGAAAGAAGACCAAAGAACTGTCTGAGGACTTGAGAAACCAAATTGTGAGGAAGCATGAGCAATCTCAAAGCTACAAGTCCATCTCCAAAGACCTGAATGTTCCTGTGTCTACCGTGCGCAGTGTCATCAAGAAGTTTAAAGCCCATAGCACTGTGGCTAACCTCCCTAGATGTGAACGGAAAAGAAAAATTGACAAGAGATTTCAACGCAAAATTGTGCGGATGTTGGATAAAGAACCTCGACTAACATCCAAACAAGTTCAAGCTGCCCTGCAGTCTGAGGGTACAACAGTGTCAACCCGTACTATCCGTCGGCGTCTGAATGAAAAGGGACTGTATGGTAGGAGACCCAGGAAGACCCCACTTCTTACCCCGAGACATAAAAAAGCCAGGCTGGAGTTTGCCAAAACTTACCTGAAAAAGCCAAAAACGTTTTGAAAGTATGTTCTCTGGTCAGATGAGGCAAAAGTAGAGCTTTTTGGGCAAAGTCATCACCATAGAGTTTACAGGAGAAAAAGAGGCATTCAAAGAAAAGAACACGGTCCCTACAGTCAAACATGGCGGAGGTTCCCTGATGTTTTGGGGTTGCTTTGCTGCCTCTGGCACTGGACTGCTTGACGGTGTGCATGGCATTATGAAGTCTGAAGACTACCAACAAATTTTGCAGCATAATGTAGGGCCCAGTGTGAGAAAGCTGGGTCTCCCTCAGAGGTTATGGGTCTTCCAGCAAGACAATGACCCAAAACACACTTCAAAAAGCACTAGGAAATGGTTTGAGAGAAAGCACTGGAGACTTCTAAGGTGGCCAGCAATCAGTCCAGACCTGAATCCCATAGAACAACTGTGGAGAGATCTAAAAATGGCAGTTTGGAGAAGGCACCCTTCAAATATCAGGAACCTGGAGCAGTTTGCCAAAGAAGAATGGTCTAAAATTCCAGCAGAGCATTGTAAGAAACTCATTGATGGTTACCGGAAGCGGTTGGTCGCAGTTATTTTGGCTAAAGGTTGTGCAACCAAGTATTAGGCTGAGGGTGCCAATACTTTTTTTCTGGCCCATTTTTGGAGTTTTGTGTGAAATGATCAATGTTTTGCTTTTTGCTTCATTCTCTTTTGTGTTTTTTCATTTAAGACAAATTAAATGAAGATAATACCAAAGAAATTGTGTTTGCAATCATTTTCAGGAAGAAACTGAGTATTATCTGACAGAATTGCATGGGTGTGACTACTTTTGGCCACAACTGTACATATAATATCAGAACCCATATCACCCATCTAGATATGATATACATTCCCACATTGGCAGAATTTATAGGCATCATGTAGTGATTCTTGGCAGTTACATCTACATAACATCAAACCGATTTAATACAAAAAAAGAAAAAACAAAGAAGAGTTAAAAAATAAAGGAGCAAAGTCCTATGCTCCTATCCTGAGTTAAACAAGGGGATACCCTCACTGAAAACAGCATCCGGTATTGTTGTCGATTTGGATGCTAGTGGAAAGAGCTCCATTCTTAAATCTAGTAGGAAAATTCCAAGTGACCGCACACATATCAGGACTTCTTTTCATGGGATCCCATGTGGGACTGTAGCCACTCAGGTGCCTCTGCCAGATCTGTAAAAAATACAGAAAAACCTTCATATACAAATTGGAGTCGGGCTGGATAAATCATGGAGTATAGAACATTCTTTTCTCTAAGCCGTTTCTTGATCTCTGTGAATTGTGCTCTCTGCTTCTGGAGTTCCACAGAAAAATCATGGCATATCAAAATCTTGGCATTGTTAAATTTGATGGGACTTTTTTGCCATGCCATGCACAGTATAGCATCTCTGTCCTTGCAAGTAAGGAGCCTCGCCAGAAAGGGTCTAGGTAGACCGCCCGGAGGAAGTGGTTTTGCAGGGACCCTATGAGCCCTCTCCACAGAAAATGTAGTGGAAAATTCATCTCCTAGAGTGTCTTTAAGACAGCTTTCAAGGAATTGCTCAGGGTGCTGGCCTTCAGAGCGCTCCGGCAACCCAATGATTCGGATGTTGTTTCGGTGCAGTCTATCTTCTAGATCACCCTCCTTCTGTTTCCAGGCATTTATAGAGCCAGACACTTTTGTTAGCTTAAAACTCCATAGGTGGAAGGTTATCCTCCAGGTGGGACACCCTTGATTCCACCTCTGTAAAGCGCCCCCTCATGGCCTGCATGTTCCGCCGGAGACGCCTCACCTCTTCGATTTTCCCGGTCAGAGATGTTCTAGTCAGGGAAATGCCCTGCATTAACTGCTCGGATGCCTGTCTAAGAGTTAGATCTCCCCTCTCACCACCCTCCTCACTATCAGAGGTACGGTTTTACGTTGATCCCCAGTCTTAGAATTATTCCTAAGATGTCGTGCACTATTGGATGGATCAATCCTTGTGATTTCTTTTAGCTTGTCTGTCACTTCTGACCCCCTTGAGCGATTCATAGTTAATAATGATGAAGTATGGAAAGTTTAACGACCATATAATGATAGAGTCCCCTCTTCCAGGAGCAGAAGCACTGTTGCAAAAGGGTATATATATATTTGCTCGACTCCGTAGTTTGCAGGAATATAGATGGCTATAGATAGCTTAATGAAAGTAAATATTAAGTGCTGCAGCAGGTTAAAAGTATCATACAAGTCCTGTGAGTCAGGCTAGGTTGTTGTGTCACAGCCCCTGCAGGGGCAGCGGTAAAAGATCATAGATCCTTAAGATGGCGGGGGGGGGCACAAGCACCAGGGGCAGCTAAAGTGTCAGTGAGGGAGCTCAGGACTCATTTTCCAGAGCTCACACCGCGTTTCCCCTTCCTGTACCTCCAGTGAATTAGTCGCGATGCTCCAGCAGTCCCCCCGAGACTGAGATCTTCAGCCCTGTGCCTCCTTCCTGTCGGAGCGCACAGCAAAAGATGGCCACCGCCTTCCTCAAGCCCCGCATTCCCGCCGGTGTCTCCTCAGCGTCCCACTCACAGGAGCCGCAAATCACGTCTCACGGGCACTGGATGACTCCCGGGGTCCAGTGGAGTATGCTATGTGCGGGTAAATGCCAGTTAAGGTAGAAGGGAGTCAGGATAAATGTCAGGATGCGGGGAGCTCTGTCTCAGCGCGGCTCTCTGGCTCCACTACATCGCCACCCCCCCCCCCCCGATCTGACCTTTTTATTGATACCATTTTGGTGTGTATACGATCTTTTGATCACCCGTTATTGCATTTTGTTGCAATGTTGCAGCGACCAAAAAAAGTAATACTGGCGTTTCGATTTTTTTTTTCGCTACGCCATTTACCGATTGGATTAATTCTTTTTATACACTGATCGGGTGATTCTGAACATGGCGATGCCAAATATGTGTATACTTGATTTTTTTTATTTTATTTTGAAAGGGGGTGATATTAACTTTTATATTTTTTAAAAACATTTTTTTTTTACTTTTTACTTGCTTCAATAGTCTTCTTGAAGCTGAAATTGTCCAAACGTCTCTGCTACATATAGCAGGGCTGCAGCCCTGCTCTATGTAGCAGAAATGCTCACTTGCTATGAGCGCTGACCACCAGACGGCGCTCATAGCGATCAAACAATGACAACCACAGGGGTCTTCTTCTGACCCTGGGTTGTCATGTCAACCCGTCGGCGACCTGCGGTCACGTGTCACGGGCGACGATGGGAGGAGGTAACGAGGTGCTTCCTAAGCGTGCATGTTAAATGCCGCTGTCAGAGTTTGACAGTGTCATTTAACATGTTAACAGCCGTGGGTGAATCGCGATTTTACCCGCAGCTGTTCCGGGCACATGTCAGCTGTCATGTCCCAGAAAAGGTGCGTGCTCATAACCAGAGCCTGCACCAAACAGAGGGGATGCGTCCAATGACGGAATGTTAGTCATTGGACGTTAAGGGGTTAAGCAGAATTATGATCAGCCGATTGATTTGGCCCTCACAACTGTCCCAATGTCTTATTTGGTCCCTTGGAAAAATGAACTGCCCATCATTACTCTTCGCTATTTCTCGCTTGCTCTCTGACTGCTCTGAAACCCAAGGTATTGAAAAGTACTACTTTTAAACCTGATATAGAAATAGCATAAGGCTTCTTTTACACTTGCCGTGTTTTTTGCGGGCTTTTTTGCCGTAATTTTCACGGTCTGCTGCAAAAACGCGCTGCAAAAATCTTCTCGGATTGCCGTTTTTATGGTTTGGAATAGGTTTTGAAAAGTAGGGGGATAAAAGGGAATTGTAAATAAAACTGAAAAAAAAAGCAGGAAATTGTCAATAATGGAACTCTGCAGGCCTTTGAAGTGATAAACAGGAAGTACATGGGAGTGTCCTAGTAAAAATATGACGTTCTGCAAATACGGTCATCACGGTGTACTGCAAAATCAACGCACTGGGCAAGCTTCCGTTCTTTCTGCGGCCCCATTGATTTCAATGGGGGCCGTGTCTGTAAGCCGTGAAAAATTTTGAGCAGGCTCGATATTTTTTCACGGCCGTAAATATGGCCCTCATGGCCATACGGCATACGGTGCTCTGACGAATTTTTGCGGCCCGTTTGTGAGGCCCCTTAGAAATCTGAGTTCAGTCCGCTAAATGAGTGTGATCGACAATATTGAAGTCGTTCAACACTTGCTTCCCGGCCTCTTTCCACCATCTGAGAAAGAATGATGGGGACAGAACAATCACTAATGGATCACTAGCAGATCACCATACAGTATCATGTTATCAGCAGCACATCTACAGTTAACACCCCATAGTCCTCCATATAATATAATGTGCCCCATAGTCCTCCATATAGTATAATGTGCCCCATAGTCCTCCATATAGTATAATACACTCCTCCATATATAAAAAAGAAACTCCAACATCATTAATTCATAATTGTGAATACAGGAATTATGCCTCAAAGTCTCAATCGATAGAGACGACTCACACTAAACTGAGAAAAACAAAAGAATGCTTGAGTCCAGATCTATCTTAAAAATGCAAATTTTTATTTGTAATAAACAGGCACATATAAGAGAAACACGACAATAATTGGTGAAGTAGGCAATAAGTTGATAGCCAGGAGCCTAAAGGCCCCGAGCAAGCTGGTTTCCAATGTAAACAGTGGGTATTTAAGAGCCGCGCAGCTCTTAGTTACCCGATGTTTACAATGGAAACCAGCGTCGCTAATCGCTGGTCTCTCGCTGCCACATGCAGCGATGTGCGCTGGCCAGCGGGAGACCAACAATCAAAAAATGGCCCAGGACGATCGTGCACGATCAGTGATACCCTGCAGGGGGGGCGGTCGCTGATCCCCGTCACACACAGCGATATTGCTGGAGAGATCGCTGATGCGTCACAAAATCAGCGATCTCGCTAGTGATCTCGCTATGTGCGATGGGCCCTAAGAAGAAACAAGCCAACAGCCACATAGATATCATATTACCACAAAGGACTGCTGTAGGGAAAACATTTGATGGTGCATATAAGTGATGGCAGGGAATGCCTGCTGAGGGTGATCAATCCTATAACATATTGCACTAAATCCAAATGCTGTAAATGAGAGGTGCTGTGGTGGAGAGTGCAGCCCCGACTGACAAAATCTATTACACAATTGTCTGTGAGTAAGGGCCCCGTCACACACAGAGATCGCTAGCGAGATCGCTGATTTTGTGACGCATCAGAGATATCGCTGTGTGAGACGGGGAATCAGTGGCTGGCCCCCCTGCTGGGTATCGCTGATTGTGCACGAACGTCCTGGGCCATTTTTTGATCGTTGGTCTCCCGCTGGCCAGCACACATCGCGTGTGGAAGCGAGAGACCAGCGATCAGCGACGCTGGTTTCCAACGTAAACATCGGGTAACTAAGAGCCACGCGGCTCTTGGATAACCGCTGTTTACCCTAGATACCAGTGCATGCTGGTATCTAGGGTAAACAGTAGGTATCCAAGAGCCGCGCTGCTCTTAGATATCCGCTGTTTACATTGGAAACCAGCTTGCTCGCTGGTCCTGATCGCTGGAGGGGCTGTCTAACGATGTCCCAGCGATCCCATCCATGTTGGATTGTGGGTGGAATCGCTGAGACATCGTTATGTGTAACGGGGCCTTAAGAGTCTGTCAGCTGAGGCAATAATAAACCAGCACAGGCCCAATGCTGTGAAATGCTAATTATAAGGTGCTAAGTAATCAAAGCAGAGACACTGCTGGCTCCACATGTAACATACATATTGCACAAAGCCCATTAGCAATGAAAAAGTGGGGGGGGTTATTTACATGTAAACATACCCATCATGTCCTGGTGTGGATAAGGTACTGGCTTGTTTACCCCAATGCTCGTTTCGCGGTGAAAATACCGCTTCCTCGGGGGCGCGGCTATAGTTGTGACCTAACCCAATTTAAATATCCGGCTAGTGGTGGCCACATGATCACGGTGAGCCAATCAAGGAAGAGGATATCGCGCATCTGCTCTGTAGATGAATGAAGACGCTCATCTGAGACTAAACTGAAGTGCGCTGATGTCACCTGGGGGCGGCCGGCGCCAGACCGTCACCCAGGCAACGACAGAACCACTGAGGAGGAGGCTGCAGTGAGCTGATGTCATGTGGGGGCGGCCGGCGCTAGACCGTCTCCCAGGTAACAACAGTACCCGCCCTCTAAACACAGTCACAGTATATCATGAGCGCACAGAGAATATAATCTCCCAGCAAAAGCGCAAATCGCCGCAAAAGCATGGAAGTCCCTCCAAGGCCAAAATAAATAGGTAAATAAGCATGAGAAAATCATCAAATAAGCTAATACACCCATCCTCTTATAAATATACACATCATAGAAAGAAGACAATATCTTCATAAGAAATCTTTAAAACAATATGCCATGATGTTAGAAGAAGGGGAGGGGAGTATATCAACCGCACCACAAAGTAAGATTAGTCTCAATATTATGATGTCTAGAAAGAACACAGAATCCATGTACATGAACATTTGGTTATGTAAATCATCAGTCCCGTTCACTCTTCTTCATAATCTTTCTTTTTCTCATCTTCCTGAGGTCTTGATAACTGACTCCCCCGAACATAAAATCATCACTTTTCGGATTTTGGCGCGCACGGCGCACCGTCAAAAGTGCGCAGCGCAGGTCAAAGCGCAACTAGCGCACGGCCTGCGCACGATCTGCGCACCCTATGCTAAAGATAGGGTGCGCCGATCGCAGGCGCCGCTGTCCGCTAGGAGGCGGCGCTACAAGCAAGGGGCGGGCACGCCGGGCAGAGAGCCGGCTCGGGGGCGGAGCTACCCCCGGCCGTGCGTGCGCTTAAAAAGCGCTAATGTGAAACCAGCCTTATATGGAAAAAGTTTTCTTGCTGTCAACCGATTGGAAAGATTATGTCTGTAGGACATTTCTGCATGCCACGCAGCCTCCACAGGGGAAACACCACAATGAAGGACCACGGGAATCAAAGAAGTTTTTAGTGGATGGAACATAATGAGAGCATACCAACATATCCCCCAAATTGGGGCTCCTCCGATATGTCATAAGAGGGCGTTCAGAGACCACATTAGCAAATGAGGGCTTTGTCCTCAAGATGTTCCAGTGTCAATTGAGGATATCCCTCATCGTATCCCATTCACTATTAACCCCTTCACTACCAAGGGTGGTTTGCACGTTAACTCCCAGCCAATTTTTACAATTCTGACCACTGTCCCTTTATGAGGTAATAACTCTGAAACGCTTCCATGGATCCCAGTGATTCTGACACTGTTTTCTCGTGACATATTGTACTTCATGTTAGTGGTAAAATTTCATTCAAATAACTTGCGTTTATTTGTGAAAAAAAACGGAAATTTGGCGAAAATTTTTAAAATTTCGCAATATTCCAAATTTGAATTTTTATGCCCTTAAATCACAGAGATATGGCACACAAAAAACTTGATAACTAACATTTCCCACATGTTTACTTTACATCAGCACAATTTTGGAACCAAAATTTTTTTTTTTGTTAGGAAGTTATAAGGGTTAAAAATTGACCAGCAATTTCTCATTTTTGCAACACCATTTTATTTTTACGGACCACATCACATTTGAAGCCACTTTGCGGGGTATATATATGATAGAAAATACCCAAAAGTGACACCATTCTAAAAACTGCACCCCATAAGGTGCTCAAAACCACATACAAGAAGTTTATTAACCCTTTAGGTGCGTCACAGGAATTTTTTGAATATTTAAAAAAAAAAATTACTTCAGGTTCAATTTTTTTTTATTTTACCAAGGGTAACAGGAGAAATTGGACTGCAAAAGTTATTGTGCAATTTGTCTTGAGTACACTGATACCCGATATGTGGGGGGAATCACTGTTTCGGCGCATGGCAGAGCTCAGAAGGGAAGGAGCGCCGTTTGACTTTTTCAAGGCAAAAGTGGCTGGAATTCAGATCGGACGCCATGTCGCGTTTGGAGAGCCCCTGATGTGCCTAAACAGTGGAAACCCCCCACAAGTGACCCCATTTTGGAAACTAGACCCCCAAAGGAACTTATCTAGATATGTGGTGAGAACTTTGAACCCACAAGGGCTTCACAGAAGTTTATAACGTACAGCGGTACAATTAAAAAATCATATTTTTTCCACAAAAATGATCTTTTCACCCCTAATTTTCATTTTACCAAGGGTAACAGGACCCTAAAAGCTATTGTGCAATTTGTCCTGAGTATGCTGATACCCCACATGTTGGGGAAAACCACTATTTGGGCGCAAGGCAGAGCTTGGAAGGGAAGGAGCGCCATTTGACGTTTTTGGCTGGAATTGAGATCGGACACCATGTCGCGATTGGAAAACCCCTGATGTACCAAAACAGTGGAAACCCCCCACAAATGACACCATTTTGGAAACTAGACCCCCAAAGGAACTTATCTAGATGTGTGGTGAGAACTTTGAACCCCCCAGTGCTTCACAGAAGTTTATAATGCCTGGGCGTGAAAATAAAAAAAATTGGATTTTTTCCACAAACATGATCTTTTAGTCACCAACTTTTTTATTTTCCCAATGGTACCAGGAGAAATTGGACCCCAAAAGTTGTTGTCCAATTTGTCCTGAGTACGCTGACACACCATATGTGGGAGAAAACTACTGTATGGGCACATGTCGGGGCTCGGAAGGGAAGTAGTGACGTTTTGGAATGCAGACTTTGATGGAATGGTCTGCGGGTGTCGTGTACGTTTGGAGAGCCCCTGATGTACCTAAACTATTGAAACTACCCACAAGTGACCCCATTTTGGAAACTAGATCCCCTAAGGAACTTATCTAGATGTGTGGTGAGCACTTTGAACCCCCAAGTGCTTCACAGAAGTTTATAACGCCCGGGCGTGAAAATAAAAAAATCATTTTTTTCCACAAAAATGATATTTTTGCCCCCAATTTTTTATTTTCCTAAGGGTAACAGGAGAAATTGGACCCCAAAAGTTGTTTTGCAATTTGTCCCGAGTAGGCTGTTACCCCATATGTGGGGGTAAAACACTGTTTGGGCGCATGGCAGAGTTTGGAAGGAGCACCATTTGACTTTTTCAATGCAGAATTGGCCGGAATTGAGATCAGACGCCATGTTGCATATGGAGAGCACCTGATGTGCCCAAACAGTGGAAACCCCTAATTCTAACTCCAACCTTAACCCCAACACACCCCTAACCCTAATCCTAGCCCTAATCCTAACCCTAGCTCTAACCCTAATGGGAAAATGGAAATAAATACATTTTCTTTTAATTTTATTATTTTTCCCTAACTAAGGGGGTGATAACGGGGGGTTTGATTTACTATTTACGGCGGTTTTTATGTTTGGCAGCTGTCACACGCTAAAAGACACTTTTTATTGTAAAAATAGTTTTTGCATCACCACATATTGAGAGCTATAATTTTTCCATATTTTGACCCACCGAGTCATGTGAGGTCTTATTTTTTGCGGGACAAGTTGACGTTTTTATTGGTACAATTTTCGGGCACGTGACATTTTTTGATCGCTTTTTATTTCGTTTTTTGGGACGCAGAATTTACATAAACCAGCGTTTCATGAATTTCTTTTGGGTGGTGCGTTTACGCTGTTCCGGGTGCGGTAAAATTTATAAGGCGGTTTTATTCTTCGGGTTAGTACGGTTACAGCGATACCTCATTTAGGTCTTTTTTATGTTTTGGCGCTTTTCTGCTATGAAAACAATTTTATATAAAAAATAATTATTTTTGCATCACTTTATTTTGCGAGCTATAACTTTTATTTTTTTGCTGATGATGCTGTGTGGCAGCTCGTTTTTTGCGGGACAAGATGACGTTTTCAGCGGTACCATGGATATTTATATGCGTCTTTTTGATCGCGCGTTATTGCGCTTTTTGTTCGGCGGTATGATAATAAATCATTATTTTTTGCTTCGTTTTTTATTTTTATTTTTTTAAGGGGTTCGCTTAAGGGGTTAACTATTGGGACAGTTTTATAGGGCGGGTCGTTACGGACACGGCGATACCAAATATGTGTACTTTTATTGTTTTGTTTTTTTTATTTCCAAAAAATGAATTTATTGGGGAATATTTTTTTTTTTTAAATTTATTTAGCGATTTTTAAAAAATTATTTTTACACTTTTTTTTTTTACTTTATTACAATGTCCCAGGGGGGACATAACTGTCCTGTGACAGATCGCTGATCTGTCACATCACAGATCACTGTGACAGATCAGTGATCTGTCACAGGCAGTCCAGAAGGCTTCCTCATGCCTGCGCTTTGCAGGCACTGAGGAAGCCAGCTTCCTGCAGGCCCCCGGAGGTCCCCGCCGCCATATTGGATCCGGGGACCTGCAGGAAAACAAGTACCCCACAGCAGCGCTGCACATTGCGCTGCCGTGGGGGGCTCAGGGAAGCACGGAGGGAGCCCCCTCCCTGCCGATGCTTCCCTTTAACCCCCGGTACACCGCGATCGTGTTTGATCGCGGTGTGCAAGGGGTTAACGTGTCGGGGACGGTCCGTGACCTCCCCTGACACATTGTGCCTGGTGTCAGCTGTGATAATCACCTGACACCTGGCCGCGATCAGCGGCGCTCACCACGTGGGCACCGCTGATCGCTGTGATGTAATATTCCGTCCATGGTAATTAGGTCCAGGGTCACATGGACGGAATATTACGTCCATTGTAGGTAAGGGGTTAAAGGTAGAAATAAATCTGACACTATTCTGCTGTTGTCTCTTTCTGGGGGTTGGCTGTAAGAGGGTTAATCGATTTGTCCTCCTCGCTATATTTAGACCCTTCTTCACACAGTGATGACTGTACCCCCGGCTAAGAAAGCGATCCCCAAGTTCTCCTGCCTGATGTTGAAAATTGGTTTCTAATGAGCAAATACGTCTGATGTGTAAAAATTGCCCAACTGGGATAGCCCTGATGGTTGTCCGTGGGTGGCAAGATTGGGCATGAAGGAGAGAATTAACCGAGGTGGGTTTTCTGTACACATCAGTCTGCAAGTTCAATTGTGAATCCACCTGTATTTTGATATCCAAAAAATCCACCTCGGTATCACTAAACATATATGTTAACTTGATATTGAATCTATTACGATTTAGACTCTCCATGAACTCATGTAGTTGTTGAGACTCCTGCCACACCACAAGCAAATCTTCAATGTACCGTAACCAGCTCTGCAATTGCTAATCGTTGTGCCGTTAAGTTGTCAAAGTTTCGTCTAGTAGAAACTTCCCGGAAATCCTCCATAACCAATTTGGTAAAGATTTCCACTGCTGGACAAAGGGACAAGGGAGGGAACCTAGTTGATTTGGGACGTATGGACTGGGGAAACATACCTGGGGAAGTGGCTTCCTGTTCCTTCAATAGTTCCTCAAGTGCGCATAGAGCCTCCTCCTCCAGCTGAATGTAACTGGGCTGGTCCTGATTATGAAGTTTTTTGAGGATCAATTTACAGGCAAACAAATGTAAGTCCTTTATGGCTGTAAATAAATCAAAAGCATGGGTAGGGGAAAAGGTTAGTCCCTTGGATAATACATCAATCTGTATAGGAGTCAACACACGAGTGGATAAATTAATTACCTGGAGTGCTTGGCTCTTAGGTTTATCAGTTTTCTTAGACGGAAAGGATTTAGTTCTATTGATCTGTGCCTCTCACTTAACACCCAAATGTGTCTCCAAAGGTTTTGAGTTAGATCTAATCGACCCCTCACTGGAGGCATAGGAGGTAATTGAGGCTGATCTTCCCCAATTGGGGTTTCTGAATGGTCTGGATCTATGATTCCATCTATATACCGTATCAGATTGGTAATCACCAAGATCTATGGAAAATTTTTTTGCTTTTACCTCACAAATCTCCTTCTCCCACTTAGTAAAATCAATATTCGGTTCACGATTGAACACCACCAATTCGTCACTTGACATGTCTTTTTTGATGGAATTCTGCAATTCTTCAATTTCATTATCAAGATTGGCAATTGTACTTCCACTCAGCTGGATAAGGAGCTTGATGGATCCTCTGGAACATATGCTGGCCAAATTCTCCCACTTTTGCTTGATATCAGAATCCTCAATGGGGAAAGAGGGGAAGACTTGGACCCTAAGTCCACGTGGAATGAGGCCCTTTTCAATATATTTTTGAAAGAATGCACGGTCCCATCAAGTTTTGGTTCGTCTGTTTAAAAGGGACCTAATTTTTCTGCCTGCCTCCTTAAGGTCTCTACCACTAACAGCCACAGAGGTTCCGGGTTGGTTATTAAAGACCTCGTCAATTTGGGTAAACCACGTCTGTTCTCGTGCCTTATAATCCATATGAGGCTTGGAGCGAGTTGCTGTGAATAACACAGAAGAAAAATATGAAAAAGAAACTCCAAAAAACATCATTAATCCATAATTGTGAATACAGGAATTATGCCTCAAAGTCTCAATTGATAGAGACGACTCACACTGAACTGAGAAATACAAGAGGATGCTTGAGTCCAGATCTATCTCAAAAAAAGCAAAATTTTTACTTGTAATAAACAGGCACATATAAAAGAAACACGACAATAATTGGTGAAGTAGGCAATAAGTTGATAGCCTGGAGCCTAAAGGCTCCGTTACACATAACAATGTCCCAGCGATCCCACCAACGATCCGACATGGATGGAATCACTGGGACATCGTTAAGGGGGTTTTACACTAAGCGATATCGCTAGCAATATCGCTAAAACGTCACTGATTTTGTGACGTTATAGCGATATTGCTAGCGATATCGCTATGTGTGATACTTACCAACGACCGGCTCCCCCGCTGTCCATCGCTGATCGCGCGAGAATGTCCGGCTCCATTTCTCGTCGGGCGCTTCCTGCTGAGACTTCCTGCTGTGACGACGAGCGACGCTGGACGCGGGCGGGAGGACGCAGGATCGCTGTGTGTGAATGGTAAGTATCGTGCGCTGCGTCGCTGCTGCATCGCTGTGAGATCTTTCTGTATGAAAGCTCACTAGCGATCATTTAGCGATGCACCAGCGATCCTGACCGGGTCGGATCGCTGGTTGGATCGCTGGTGCATCGCTAAATGTAAAAGGGCCTTTAGACAGCCCCTCCAGCAATCAGGACCAGCGAGCAAGCTGGTTTCCAATGTAAACAGCATTCAAGCTGGTATCCAACATAAACATCGGGTAACTAAGAGCCGCGCTGCACGAGAGAAACACGACAATAATTGGTGAAGTAGGCAATAAGTAGATAGCCCGGGGCCTAAGAAGAAACAAGCCAACAGCCAAATAGATTTCATATTACCACAAAGGACTGCTGCCTTGATTGGCTGATCATGTACCACTAGCTGGATATTTAAATTGGGTTAGGTCACAATAGCCACGCCCCCCCTCGAGGAAGCAGTATTTTCACCGCGAAATGTGCGTTGGGATATACAAGCCAGCGCCTTATCCACACCTGGACATGATGGGTATGTTTACATGTAAATAACCCCCCCTTTTGCATTGCTAATGGGCTTTGTGCAATATGTATGTTACATGTGGAGCCAGCGGTGTCTCTGCTTTGATTACTTAGCACCTTATAATTAGCATTTTCACGGCATTGGGCCTGTGGTGGTTTATTATTGCCTTAGCTGACAGAATGTTACACAGACAATTGTGTAATAAATTGCATTTTTTTGTCAGTCGGGGCTGCACTCTCTAGCACAGCACCTCTCATTTACAGCATTTGGAGTTAGTTCAATATGTTATGGGATTGATCACCCTCAGCAGGCATTCCCTGGCATCACTTATCTGCACCATCAAATGTTTTCCCTGCAGCAGTCCTTTGTGGTAATATGATATATATTTGGCTGTTGGCTTGTTTCTTAAGACCCCGTCAAACACAGCAATCTCGCTAGCGAGATCGCTGATTTTGTGACCCCAGCGAGATCCCTGTGTGTGGCGGGGATCAGCGACCGGCCCCCCTGCCGGGTATCGCTGATCGTGCTCGATCGTCCCGGGCCATTTTTTGATCGTTGGTCTCCCGCTGGCCGACGAGCATTGCTGCATGTGGCAGCGAGAGACCAGCGATCAGCGACGCTGGACGCTGGTTTCTAATGTAAACATTGGGTATCTAAGAGCCGCGCAGCTCTTGGATACCCGATGTTTACATTGGAAACCAGCTTGCTCGCTGGTCCTGATCGCTGGAGGGGCTGTCTGTGACAGCTCACCAGCGATCAGCCTAACGATGTCTCAGCGATCCCATCCATGTCGGATCGTTGGTGGGATCGCTGGGACATAGTTATGTGTAACGGGGCCTTAAGGCTCCGGGCTATCAACTTATTGCCTACTTCACCAATTATTGTCGTGTTTCTCTTATATGTGCCTGTTTATTACAAATAAAAATTTGCATTTTTAAGATAGATCTGGACTCAAGCATCCTCAGTCCTCCATATAGTATAATACACTCCTCATAGCCCTCCATATATTAAAATACACTGCTCAGTCCTCCATATAGTATAATACACTCCTCATTGTGCTCCATATAGTATAATAGACCGCCAGTTATCCATGTAGTACAATTCACTTCCCATAGTATAATGCACCCCATAGTTCTTCATATAGTATAATAGTATAATGTATTCCCCATAGTCCTTGATACAGTATAATGCAGCCCACATACAGTATAATTATACGGGATTTAGAAAGAGAATTGGAGGGATCCAATGGCTGGATATCCTTAAAGACAAAAATGTCCAGGAAGGATGGGAAATCTTGAATAATGAAATTCTCAAAGCACAGTTGTTAACAATTCCGAAAAGAGGGAAGAATAGGAAGCATTTAAGGAAACCAGGATGGATGAACACAGAACTTAAGCACATGCTAAAAAGGAAGAAAAAAATGTTTATAAAATGGAAAGAGGGAGGCATATCTAAAGAAGAATATAATGCTGTCTGCAGAACCTGCAGGGCACAAATCAGATTAGCTAAAGAGATGTCAAAAGCAATAATAAAGGATTTTGGGGATATGTCAAAAGTAAAAGAAAAGTCAAAGATGCTATAGGATTTTTACAGGATGAAAATGATGAAATGGTAAGACAGGATGTTGAGAAGGCTGAACTTTTAAATTCCTATTTTGCATCTGTTTTCTCTCAGAAAGGAAATGTAACATCAACTGTTATTCACTGTCCTGTTAAGGGAATAGAAGAATCCAGGATATCTATAAACAGAAAGATAGTGAGGAAACACTTAGCTAACCTAAATGAATTCAAATCTCCAGGTCCAGATGAATTACACCCCAGAGTACTGAAGGAGATAGCAGAAGAAATTTTTGAACCCCTCTCCATAATCTTTGAAAATTCTTGGAGAACAGGAGAAGTGCCAGAAGACTGGAGAAGAGCAAATGTTGTTCCTATCTTCAAAAAGGGGAAGAAGGTGGACCCAGGCAACTATAGGCCGGTGAGTCTGACTTCTATACCAGGAAAGATCTTTGAACAAATTATTAAACAACATGTATGTCAATACCTGGATAAGAATGAAGTGATTAAACAGAGTCAGCATGGGTTTGTAACTAATAAGTCATGTCAGACTAACTTAATTTCTTTCTATGACGGTATCACTGATTGGGTGGATCAAGGAAATGCTGTAGATATAGTATATCTTGACTTCAGCAAAGCATTTGACAAAGTCTCTCATACAATCCTTATTGAAAAAATGACTAAGTATGGAATGGACAAGGCAACTGTTAGGTGGATTCATAACTGGCTTAGTGATCGGACCCAAAGAGTGGTCGTAAATGGCTGCACATCCAGTTGGAAGAATGTCTCAAGTGGGGTACCACAGGGCTCTGTCCTGGGCCCTGTATTGTTCAACATCTTTATCAACGATTTAGATGAAGGAATTGAGGGTAAACTGATTAAATTTGCTGATGACACAAAGCTAGGAGGGATAGCTAATACTAGAGAAGAGAGAGAGAGGATTCAAAAAG
Organism: Dendrobates tinctorius; assembly: GCF_039654945.1. Taxonomy (NCBI): domain Eukaryota; kingdom Metazoa; phylum Chordata; class Amphibia; order Anura; family Dendrobatidae; genus Dendrobates; species Dendrobates tinctorius. The sequence continues at coordinate 4,751,513 of NW_027361848.1, forward strand.
ATTTAAATAAACTGGAGAAGTGGGCAGCAACTAACAGAATGGTTTTTAACAGGGAGAAATGCAAAGTACTACATCTGGGCAATAAAAATGAAAAAAGCATATATAGAATGGGAGGAATAGGGCTAAGTGACAGCACATGTGAAAAAGACTTGGGTATACTAATAGATCACAGACTGAATATGAGTCAACAGTGTGATGCAGCAGCAAAAAAGGCAAATGCAATTCTAGGATGTATTAACAGAAGCATACAGTCTAGATCACGTGAAGTCATTATTTCCCTCTACTCCTCTTTGGTCAGACCTCATCTGGAATATTGTGTCCAGTTTTGGGCACCACATTTTAAAAAAGACATCAACAAACTGGAGCAAATTCAGAATAGAGCGACCAAAATGGTGACCGGTCTGCAAACCCTGTCTTATGAGGAAAGGTTGCAGGATTTGGGAATGTTTAGTTTGCAAAAGAGAAGACTGAGAGGAGACTTAATAGCTGTCTACAAATATCTAAAGGGCTGTCACATTGTAGAAGGATCAACTTTATTCTCATTTGCACAAGGAAAGACTAGAAGCAATGGGATGAAACTGAATGGGAGGAGACACAGATTAGATATTAGAAAAAACTTTTTGACAGTTAGAGTGATCAATGAGTGGAACAGGCTGCCACGAGAAGTGGTGAGTTCTCCTTCAGTGGAAGTCTTCAAACAGAGGCTGGACAGACATCTGACTGGGATGATTTAGCGAATCCTGCTTTGAGCAGGGGGTTGGACCAGATGGCCCAGGAGGTCCCTTCCAACTCTACGATTCTATGATTCTATGATTCTATGATAATGCAGCCACCCCACAGAGTATAATGCAGCCACCCCAGTTTATAATGCAGCCCCGCCATACAATATAATGTAACCCTCATAGAATATAATGCAGCCCCCCTCATAGTATAATGCAGCCACCCCTTAGAGCATAATGCAGCCACCCCACAGAATATAATGTAACCCTCCATAGAATATAATGCAGCCCCCCTCATATAGTATAATGCAGCCCCTCCATAGAATATATGGCAGCCCCCTCAGAGTATAATGCAGCCCTCCATAGAATATAAGGTGTTATGAATGGGTCACCGAGGAGGATAGCAGGAACAGGCTAAGCCACCAGAAAACCAGAGAGGTTGGTAACTAAGCAGATTGCAGACCCCTGATCCCATCCACACAACTAGCAGTAGCCGTGGAGCGTACCTACGATGCCCTAGATGCCTCGGCACAGCCGGAGAGCTAACTAAGCCGAAAGCAAGAAAGGTGAAATCTAAACTGCCCCGCAGCAGACCCCAAAAGGAATAGATAGCCTCCAAAGATATTGTCAGGAACACCGCACTGCACTTGCTCACTGAGCCAGAGCGCGTGTCCTGAGTACAAAGACTGTGCACAAAGATACCTGCGGAGCGGGCAGCAGTGGTGACCATGCATGCTCCAGGACCTGAATCATGTGACTACTGGGGACGTGGCCTAAGCTCCACGGAGCTAGGAGCTGCAGGGAAACTCCTAGAAAAGGTAACTACAGGACCATGTTACCAAGGGGCATAGACAGAGACAGAAACCAGATCAAGCCGAGGTCAAAGCACAAGATAGCAATACAGTACCAAAGGATTAGACAGAATGGATAGTCAGGACGTAGCAATAGATCAGAAAACCAGAACAGGCATTAGACGGTACAATAGGGGTAAACTGTAACGGAGTAACGATAGCCAAGCCAGGAGGTCAGAACCAGAAAAGACAATGGTACCAAAATGAGAAACGGAGTACAGAGTGAAGGAACAAGCCGGGTCATACACGGGAAGCAAACAAACAACGCAGAGTACACACACACCAGGGGTCAGACACACCAGAACAGCAGTATAACTGACAGAGAATGCTAGTTTGGAGTGAGTATAAATACCCCTCCCAGATCCAAAGAGAGGCCGGCAAAAGTTAACCCTGTGAGAACAGGACATTAACCATGTCCTAACCATGACAGTACCCCCCTCTTAATGGGGGGCCACTGGACCCCCAGGTTTCTCAGGGTACCTGGCATGAAAAGCCCGCACCAGTCGATCAGCGTGCATCGAACTGGCCGGAACCCATGACCGATCCTCAATGGAATATCCCTTCCAATAGATAAGGTACTGAAGTCTCCAGCGCACCCACCGCGAATCAACGATGCGCCCTACCTCGTACTCCAGTTGACCCTCTACCAACACTGGTGGAGCCACAGATGAGGGATCTTCTCTAACTGTCCCCACAGGTTTTAATAGGAACCTGTGGAAGACGTTAGAGATTTTGAAGGAGGTGGGCAACTGTAATCTGTATGCCACCGGGTTGATCACCTCTACAATCTTGTATGGGCCAATAAATTTGGGGCCCAACTTCATAGAGGGTATTTTAAGTTTGATGTTACGGGTGGACAACCAGACTTTTTCCCCCACTGTCAACGCAGGAACGACCCCCCTCCTCCTGTCTGCAAAATGTTTGAACTTCTTCTGGGCTTTGGAGATGTTCCCCTGTACCTCCTTCCAGAGGATTTTTAATTGTTGTACCATCCCCTCGGCACCAGGGCAATCCGAATTCATACGGGAAAATTCCCCAAACTGCGGAACAAACCCATAATTGACTAGAAAGGGAGACTTTCCGGTAGACTGATTAATCCGACAGTTGAATGCAAATTCTGCCATAGGTAATACCTCACACCACTCTTCCTGTCTGGAGGAGGCCAGGCATCTCAGAATCTGCTCCAATGACTGGTTGGTGCGTTCCGTTTGTCCATTGGATTCCGGGTGATAGGCAGACGAGAATGACAACGTGACCCCCAACTTCATACAAAACGCTCTCCAAAACCTGGCCACAAATTGCACACCCCTGTCCGACACCACGTTCACAGGCACTCCATGCAGTCGAACAGTGTGCTGTATAAACAAGCGGGCCAAGGTTGCAGCGGATGGTACTACAGGTAATGGCACAAAGTGGGCTTGCTTAGAAAATCTATCAACCACTACCCATACCACTGAGTTGCCCTTGGAAGGTGGAAGGTTAGTGATAAAGTCCATGGACAGGTGTGTCCATGGTTTATCCGGAATTTGCGAAGGCACCAATTCCCCGGCCGGCCGGACCTGAGAGCTTTTAGAGCGCGTGCACACCCCACAAGTATTCACAAACCTTTTTATATCAGTACCCATAGAGGGCCACCAAAAACCCCTAGCTACTGCCCCCCGGGTAGCTGCAGTACCAGGGTGTGCACTTAATACAGAGTCATGAAATTCTTGAATGAGTGTGGGACGGAGTTGTTCGAGTACAAACAATTTACCTGGGGGTTTATTCCTGGGAGCTTGCGCTTGTGCTTCCAGAATCTCTCTCTGTAACTCAGAGGAGATTTCGGCTACAACCACTCCCGGTTGAAGAATGGAGGAAGGGGGTTCTGGAGGGGACAGAATCAAAACTTCGGGATAAGGCATCTGCCTTTACATTTTTAGACCCTGGTCGGAACGTGATGGTAAAATGAAATCGAGAGAAAAAAAAGTGCCCACCGAGCCTGTCTGGGGGTCAATCTCTTAGCAGACTCGATATAGGCCAGGTTATTATGATCAGTGATGACCGTAATGGGATGAGCGGCCCCCTCCAAAAAATGCCTCCATTCTTCCAAGGCCAATTTAACTGCTAACAATTCCCTGTTACCGACATCATAGTTTCTCTCGGCCAAAGAGAACTTCTTAGCGAAAAAGGCACAGGGTTTGAGGTTAGTCAGGGTAGAGGGGCCCTGTGACAATACTGCCCCCACCCCCACCTCCGAAGCGTCGATCTCGACGATAAAAGGTCTTGACGAATCAGGTTGTACCAACACAGGGGCTGTAGTAAAACACTTCTTTAATGCCAGGAAGGAATTTTTTGCGGCCACGGACCAATTTTTTACATCTACCCCTTTAAGAGTGAGGTCCGTCAAGGGTTTTACCGCCTGCGAGAACCCTTTAATGAACTTCCTATAATAATTAGCGAAGCCCAGAAATCGCTGCAACCCCTTCAGGTCATGAGGCTGCACCCAATCTTTAATGGCCTGAACCTTCCCTGGATCCATGCGGAATCCCTCCCCGGATACAATTACACCCAGAAAAGACAGTTCTTGCATAAAATATGGGCACTTCTCCAGCTTAGTATACAAATGGTTCTCCCAGAGTCTCATAAGCACCATACGCAGATGATGCAAGTGTGACTGACTGTCCTCAGAGTAAATCAAGATGTCATCCAGGTAAATGACAACGTAACGTCCAATCAAGTCAGAAAAAACAACATTAATAAAGTTCTGAAAAACCGCAGGAGCGTTAGTGAGGCCAAAGGGCATAACCAGGTTTTCAAACAGCCCCTCAGTTGTCAGGAAAGCTGTTTTCCATTCGTCCCCCTCCCGGATCCTTATAAGGTTATAAGTAGAGTTGAGCGAAACGGGTAGAAAAATTTCAAAAGTCGCCGACTTTTGGCAAAGTCGGGTTTCATGAAACGAAACCCGACCCTAGAATGAGGTCGGCCACAAGGTCGGCGACTTACGCGCCAAAGTCGCGTTTCAAAAGTTTGTTTTGCGCTCTTTTTCAGCCAATCAGGATCCACGGACACTGTGGGCAACGTGATGACATAGGCAGGGGTCACCACCATCTTTCAGAAGGGCATGCAAGTGATTGGCTTGCTTTGGTGGGCGTCATAGGGGTTATAAAAGGGCGTGCACGCCGACCGCCATCTTAGGCTAGTTTCACACTTGCTTTTTTTTGCAGCGCGTTTTTCCCGCAAAAAAACGCATTGAAAAAACGCATACATAAGCATACAACTGCTGCGTTTTTTTCAAGCATTTTTATGAGCATGCATGAAAAAAACGCAGCGTTTTTATGCGTTTGTATGCGTTTTTAGCGCGTTTTTACCGCGTTTGCGTTTTTTTCCAACATTTTTAGGTGGCCCCTCACACTACCCAAACCATGACTTTACTAACCCTAACCCTAACCCTAACCCTGACCCTAACCCTAACCCTAACCCTTAACCAAATCATACTTAACCCTAACCCAAACCCTAAACCCTAACTAACCCTAACCCTAACCCTAACCCTTAACAAAACCATACTTAACCCTAACCCTGACCCTAACCCTAACCCTGACCCTAACCCTTAACAAAACCATACTTAACCCTAATCCTGACCCTAACCCTGACCCTAATCCTTAACAAAACCATACTTAACCCTAATCCTGACCCTAACCCTGACCCTAACCCTAACCCTAACCCTGACCCTAAACAAAACCATACTTAACCCTAATCCTGACCCTAACCATGACCCTAATCCTTAACAAAACCATACTTAACCCTAATCCTGACCCTAACCCTGACCCTAACCCTAACCCTAACCCTGACCCTAAACAAAACCATACTTAACCCTAATCCTGACCCTAACCATGACCCTAATCCTTAACAAAACCATACTTAACCCTAACCCTGACCCAAACCCCAACCCTGACCCTGACCATAACCCTAACCCTAAACCCCCTTAACTAACCCTAACTCTAACCCAAACCCCTAAATTCCATGGTTTAAAAAAAAAAACGCATATGCAAAAAAACGCATACATGAGCATGCCAGTGCGCACATATGCGCATCCATAGGCTATAATGGCCATTTTTAGCGCAAAACGTGCGCATATGTGCGCATGCGCTTTTTTGCAGGGCCAAAAAATGCAACATGCTGCGTCTGGAAAATCCCAACGCACACCCCAAAAAAACGCAGCGCATGAAAATCGCATACATGCGCTTACCAGCGCGCAGGTATGCGCACCCATGTTAAATATAGGGGAAAAACGCATGCGCAGGTGTGCGTTTTTTTCCAGCGCTAAAAAACGCAAATGTGAAACCAGCCTAACTTCTGCCGATCTTAGCATAGGGAGAGGTTGCTGCTGCTGATTCTTTAGGGAGAGCGTTAGGCAGGGAAGAAGAAAAAAAACTGCTTCTGCTGCTAGCGATTTTGCCTGTACAACACACCAGTCACTGTGTGTGCAGTGCAAGGGGAGGCTATATTGTGGTGGATCAGCGGTGTTGGTTGTTAGGCTGCCTTCTAAGGCTTCCTGACAGCTGCATTGCTGTTTACCCACTGCTCTGCAAACTGCTTTTTTAAAAGCAATCACAATTTTTTTTTTGTCCTGCTGAGGTACTGAGCATGCATTTTTTCACACCATACAGCGGTGTACGCTCCTCACACAGTACCGTGTAACGGCTGTTATCACAGCCACAGTGAAGCTGTGTGTCACTCTGTGAGAATAAGTCGAGGACATGTTCCGTTCTTACAGACCTGTACCTACTAGTTTTGTCTAGCTTTCAAACAGTTAAATATATTTGCTGTTTGATCACATTCAAAACTATAGAGAGACAGCGTGTGTCAGTCCGTATACTTAAAAAACACGGAGCTTGACAATTTTACGTACACCGGACAGCCGTGTACGTGCACGCTCCTCTCAGTACCGTGTAACGGCTGTTATCCTTCCACAGTGACACACAGATAGCTTCACTGTGGCCGTGATAAGTGGAGGACTTGTTCCGTTCTTACAGACCTACACTCTAGGGAGATTCCTATTCTGCCCAATTCTACATACACCTTGTAGTTTGTGATACACTAGCCAATTTCTGCCTGTGACATAGCGCTCTGATATTCAGTGGGCCTCACACAATCCAAAAGTGTCCAGTGTCCACTAGTGTGTGCAGAAATTCAAAATCTCCCTTATCCTGTAGTCACTTTTTTCACACCTGTGCCATCGAGCCTGTGACATAGCGCTCTGATATTCAGTGGGCCTCACACAATCCAAAAGTGTCCAGTGTCCACTAGTGTGTGCAGAAATTCAAAATCTCCCCTGTCCTATAGACACCTTGTACCTTGTTTTACACTACTATATAGTTTGTTGGATTTTGTCTACATTTCTACCAAAAATGAGGAAGGCTGGTGGAAGAGGCCGTGGAATTGGGCGGGGGTTGGCAGCTGGTAATGATGGTGTTGGTGGTGGATCTGATGGTAGTGGCAAAAGCAAAATAGGACCGAATGCAGGAGGTGTTGAGCCTGCGTCATCGTCTGGCTCCACAAGGCCTTGAAGGCTTAGTTTTCTAGGAGTTGGCAAACCGCTTTTAAAGCCAGAGCTTCAGGAAAAAGTTTTGTCTTACATTGCTGACTCAGCCTCCAGCTCTGTCGCCTCCTCTTCTGAAGTTGTAAAAAATAAAAGCACTGAGTCGTCATTGGAGGCTCATGTTCATGAACCACACCTTTCCTTGTGTCCTTCACCCCAACCAAGATTGAAGGATGACGCAGGCCATACTACTGATTACTCCATGGAGCTGTTTTCACATACCATGCCTGGATTATCAAGTGAAATGGTAAATTACCCAGGCCAAGATGAATCTGACATGGAGTGCACTGATGCACAGCCGCTGATAGATGATTCTGCTGGTACATTCACTCAGAGCACTACATTGTCCTCGCAGTGTACAGAGCCAGATTCTGACCCTGATGAGACTCAGGTGCCCCTTCCCGCACACTATACCACCATACACGGTGACACAGAGGAAGGTGCACATGACATTGAATAGGAGGTGATGGATGACCCAGTTGTTGACCCAGATTGGCATCCATTGGGGGGAGAGGGTGCTGCTTCCAATAGCTCAGATGAGGAGCATCCACAGCAGACATCGACATCGCAACAGCTGTTATCTGGCAGGCCCGGAGCACTCCAAAGACAGGTTCCAAAAATCAAAAGAGTTGCTGGACAGCTTGTCCAGAGGGTCAAAAGATCACAGCGTGCTAGGCCGCAAAATGTCTGCCAAAGTAGGAAGAGTGCAGTGTGGCACATTTTGAACAAAATCCTCATGATCAGGCCAAGGTTATCTGTAAGAAGTGCGCAAAGACCTTTAGCCGAGGGAAAAATCTGAAAAATTTGAATACCAGTTGCATGCTTAGACATTTAACCAGCATGCACTTGCAAGCGTGGACACAACACCAAACCTCAAGTGCCACATGTGCAACTGATCACAACGAAGGTAGTCAGCAACGCTACATTGTTTCCCCCACTGTAAGCCCACCGGTTAGCACAGCAGCAAATGTTGAGGTGTCGTTGCAAGGCCACAGCAGTCAGGGAATCCCACTGTTTCCATACGATAGTCCACTTGTAAGGTATCCACCTCTAAACAGGAATAAACTCCCCCCTTCCCTTTTTTTTTTTTTTTTGTTTAAATCGTAAATTTGACTTTATTATCTGTTTTGTAAACGAAAATTTAATCAAAAAATCTTTTAAAATACGTATTCTTTTGTAATATATCTTAGGTTAACTGTTAATCATGTGGTGTCATTGAACTTTGACACTGCACCATCTGACTTGTTGGCACTCCTTTTTTTTAAATCCAGCATCCTTTCAAACCTATTTATGTCTGTGATACCTGTATGTATTTGTGGTATTTCCTGATGAAGGGGGCATGAGACCCCTTAAACGCGTAGAATAAAACCACTGCAATCATACAGCATTCTCCTGGAATTTGTCTAAAGCGGCAGCGCGGAATATAGCTACAAACTCCCTTTGGATTCATGATTTCTTTGGTCGCTGAAGACCTGTGGATCTGCAGCAGCCGCTACCTACACGCTCTTATCTCATCCTAACCAGGTGAGCATATTTCATGATATACTGTCTTTTGTAACGTGGATAAGACCTTATTGCGCTTTTTTGTCTCCCCCTTTTTTTTGCAACTGTTATATCAACGAAATACTGAATCTAGGCCATCAGAAAGAACACCAACTCCATCACCATCATCAACCCTCTCTCAGTCCGCCCTGTCCACCGCTACTTCCACCATATGCAGCTCTCAAGTCCAGCTCACCCTCCTAGACACTATGAGTAGGTCAAGAAAGTACTCAGTCTCTCATCCGCGTACACTGGGTTTGAACGCCCACATTGCCAAACTAATCTCGTTTGAGATGATGCCCTATCGGTTGGTGGAAAGCGCAGCTTTCCGCGAACTCATGGCCTATGCAGTACCACGCTATGACCTACCCAGTCGCCACTTCTTCTCTCGCAAAGCCATCCCAGCCCTCCACCATCATGTAAAAGACCGCATTGTACATGCACTCAAGCAGTCAGTGAGTGGAAAGGTGCACCTCACAACTGATGCATGGTCCAGTCGGCATGGCCAGGGCCGTTACGTGTCCATCACTGCGCACTGGGTTAATGTGGTGGATGCAGGGTCCACAGGGGACAGCGGTGGTGGGACAGTGCTGCCTAGCCCACGGTATAGGAAACAGTTGGCTGTAGGCGTTCGACCCTCTTCCTCCTCCTCCTCCAGAAGCGAAAGCTCGTCCACAGAGCGCAGTCGTACGAGCACTCCATCTGCAGCTGCCACTGTTGCACACGAGGTGTCCCCCTATCGAGCAGCTAGTGGAAAGCGTCAGCAGGCTGTGTTGCAGATGATGTGTTTGGGCGACAGACACACCACCGAGGTGCTGGCCGAGTACTTGAAGCGACAAACTGAGTCATGGCTGGGCAGTGTACATCTTGAGGCAGGCAAGGTAGTTAGTGATAATGGCCCTAATTTTGTGGCAGCCATAGCCCTTTCAAAACTCAGCCACATACCTTGCTTGGCTCACACCTTGAACCTGGTGGTGCAGTGCTTCCTCAAAAATTATCCGGAGTTAACAGCCCTGCTCCAGAAGGTGCGAAGACTGTGCGCGCACATCCGCCGGTCGCCTGTACACTCCGTTCGTATGCAGAAGCTGCAGCGATTGCTCCACATTCCCAACCACCGCCTCATTATCGACATTGCAACAAGGTGGAACTCCACCCTGCACATGGTGGAGCGGCTGTGCGAGCAGAGGCAGGCCATAATGCATTTGTGGGAGGATACACGGCCAGGCACTTTGAGAGCAGACATGGAGTTGACAGGTGTGCAGTGGTCGAAGCTGAAAGACCTCTGTAAAGTCGTTCAGTGTTTTGAGGAATGCACACGGCTGGTAAGCGCAGACGACGCCATCCTAAGCATGAGCATCCCACTTATGTGTCTGCTCATGCAAACTTTGACGCACCTTAAGGAGCAGGCGTCTGCAGCCAATGTTGATGAGGAGGAAGAGGAGGAGGGAATCCTTGATGACATTCAGCCATTGTCTGCTCAGGGACCTCTCCTGGACGAGGTGGAGGAAGAAGAGGAGGATGATGATGGGGATGATTACTTAGGGGAGGAGGATGCATCTCGTGGGGCAAGTGAAAATGTTGGCGTGGCAAGGTCTGGTACAGGGTTTGTGCGTGACTGGAGGGATGTGGATTTGCCAGAAAGTGCTCCTCCACCCAGCACTCGCAGTGCATCATTGACACCGGGGACATTGGCCCACATGTCAGATTATGCCTTGCAGATCCTAAAAAGGGACCCCCGCATTGCCAAAATGATGAACGATGACGACTACTGGTTGGCCAGCATCCTGGATCCACGCTATAAAGGCAAATTGCAAAACATCATGCCACAGGAGAACCTTGACCTAATATTGGCTAATAAACAAGCAACTCTGGTAAATCGGTTGCTTGAGGCATTCCCAGCACACAGCAGCGGTGATGGTTCTCACACGAGCCGTACGGGCCGGGGGCAGCTTGGCAGAGGTGTTCATGGTGCACACAGCAGAAGTGGCGTTGGAGACAGGGGTTTCATGACAATGTTGTGGACTGATTTTTCAAGTACCGCTCACACAACTGGTAATACTGCATCGATGGAAAGTGACAGGAGACAGCAGTTGTCAACTATGGTTACAAACAACTTTTCCTCCCATATCGATGTTCTCCCACACAGGTCATTCCCCTTTGACTATTGGGCCGCTAAACTGGACACCTGGCCTGAATTGGCACAATATGCCTTAAAGGAGCTCGCTTGCCCAGCTGCAAGTGTGCTATCGGAAAGAGTCTTCAGTGCAGCTGGATCAATCCTGACAGAAAAAAGGACCCGTCTGTCAACCCAAAATGTGGATGATCTAACCTTCATTAAAATGAACCATGCATGGGTTTCCAAGGATTTTGTCCCACCTTCCCCTGATGACACATAGGGTGACAAAAAAATGGCTTGCTTTGGTCCACCTCTTCCTGGGACTTGACCTATTTCACCTTTTGCATCAGCTGAATGTCCAACATCAACATATGCCACTTTCTAAAACTCCCTAACTGTGCTTCCTCCCCCCCCCCCATGGCCGGGGTCACCACCTAGCGCCAGACACCATGCGAGTGCCGTTGCCCTGGACAGGTGGGTAGGCCGACTCTTGGGCGCGGGCACTGGCACAGGGTCCCTCATAGTGCAATCAAGTGTCTCTGACGGTGGTGGTGCACACCCGCCGTCAGACACACCGCCGTACTATGAGGGGCCCAGTGCCAGTACCGACGCCCACGAGTGGGCCCCCCTTGCTTGGGCAGGGCCCCAGCATTTGCAATCTTTACCTCTCCCTGCTCCTCCGCTGTGTAGTCTGGGCCGTCAAATCCATACTGTGCCTGACACCATCTGAGCCTGCCTCATGATGTATAGACATATATTTTGAATGTGTACGCTATCCATACCTGTTATCTGGGGATACGGTACCCTTTCTCACCTTTGTGCAATCACGTGCAAGCCATACTGGGCCTAACACCGTCTGAGCCTGCCTCCTGATGTATAGACATATATTTTGAATCTGTACGCTATCCATACATGTTATCCGGGGATACGGTACCCTTTCTCACCTTTGTGCAATCACGTGCAAGCCATACTGGGCCTAACACCGTCTGAGCCTGCCTCCTGATGTATAGACATATTTTGAATGTGTACGCTATCCATACATGTTATCCGGGGATACGGTACCCTTTCTCACCTTTGTGCAATCACGTGCAATCCATACTGGGCCTAACACCATCTGAGCCTGCCTCCTGATGTATAGACATATATTTTGAATGTGTATGCTATCCATACATGTTATCCGGGGATACGGTACCCTTTCTCACCTTTGTGCAATCCATACTGGGCCTAACACCGTCTGAGCCTGCCTCCTGATGTATAGACATATTTTGAATGTGTACGCTATCCATACATGTTATCCGGGGATACGGTACCCTTTCTCACCTTTGTGCAATCACGTGCAAGCCATACTGGGCCTAACACCGTCTGAGCCTGCCTCCTGATGTATAGACATATATTCTGAATGTGTACGCTATCCATACATGTTATCCGGGGATACGGTACCCTTTCTCACCTTTGTGCAATCACGTGCAAGCCATACTGGGCCTAACACCGTCTGAGCCTGCCTCATGATGTATAGACATATATTTTGAATGTGTACGCTATCCATACATGTTATCCGGGGATACGGTACCCTTTCTCACCTTTGTGCAATCACGTGCAAGCCATACTGGGCCTAACACCGTCTGAGCCTGCCTCCTGATGTATAGACATATATTTTGAATGTGTACGCTATCCATACATGTTATCCGGGGATACGGTACCCTTTCTCACCTTTGTGCAATCACGTGCAAGCCATACTGGGCCTAACACCGTCTGAGCCTGCCTCCTGATGTATAGACATATTTTGAATGTGTACGCTATCCATACATGTTATCCGGGGATACGGTACCCTTTCTCACCTTTGTGCAATCACGTGCAAGCCATACTGGGCCTAACACCGTCTGAGCCTGCCTCATGATGTATAGACATATATTTTGAATGTGTACGCTATCCATACATGTTATCCGGGGATACGGTACCCTTTCTCACCTTTGTGCAATCACGTGCAAGCCATACTGGGCCTAACACCGTCTGAGCCTGCCTCCTGATGTATAGACATATATTTTGAATGTGTACGCTATCCATACATGTTATCCGGGGATACGGTACCCTTTTTCACCTTTGTGCAATCACGTGCAAGCCAGACTGGGCCTAACACCGTCTGAGCCTTCCTCCTGATGTATAGACATATATTTTGAATGTGTACGCTATCCATACATGTTATCCGGGGATACGGTACCCTTTCTCACCTTTGTGCAATCACGTGCAAGCCATACTGGGCCTAACACCGTCTGAGCCTGCCTCCTGATGTATAGACATATATTTTGAATGTGTACGCTATCCATACATGTTATCCGGGGATACGGTACCCTTTCTCACCTTTGTGCAATCACGTGTAATCCATACTGGGCATGAGAACGGCTGGCGAGCTGTTAAGCAAGCTACAGCACCTGTGGTTTGCACACGTAAGTTTTTCATTTTTTCAGGAATGACGGTTAGGCCTAATTCCGAAACTGCGGTTGACCTGCACTTACTGGGAAATCATCGTTCGCGGGTAATAATTGTAATCAGTGATCCCCATCACTAACGTTGTTCAGTGGGTTATCTGCACCTGTAAGCGACAAACGCTGGCCTTTTCAGTGTAGCGCACATGCAGCCACGGACATGTAAGGGCATGACACACCAGTTATTGGCCAATCTCCTGTGCCAGAGCCTCACGTGTCCCTCTAGTAAGCCGGACTCGGACCGCGGGGCATGACGGAGTCTCGCTCGTTAACGGAATTAAGCTTGCAATGTGTGCATCTGTTCTGTAGCTGGCATGGTTGAGGTTTCCCAGGTGGAGTCGAATTTAACCGTAGGCTCCACTCCTGGTGGTGCCCTTCTGGACATTCCTTTAAGGTTCAGCTTTGCAACCATACTGCCCACGTAAAACAAACACTTTGCCTTCATGAACGCTGTTTGGAGGGTCATGACTCGTGGGAATAACGCCGCCCAATCAGTTAACCTGCTAGAGAGATCCTTCGTTGCTCCCAAGCATGACATCACACTCCCTAGGAGGAAGGTAATGCCACTGTGGCGACCGTACTCCTGGGGGCGACACAATTGCACTGATGCCCAGCCACTGCTCGATGAATCTGCTGGTACATTGACCCAGACCACTACATTCCCCTCGCACGCTACACGGCCTGAATCTGACCCTGATGAAACTCAGGTTACCCTTCCCATATACAGTTCCATCTTACACGGTGACAAAGAGGAAGCTGCAGATGAAAGTGCAGGTTCGGCCCACCCGCCATCAGACACACCACCGTACTATCAGGGGCCCTGTGCCAGTGCCATCGCCAATGAGTGGGCCCCCCCTGCTTGCTCAGGATCACAGCACTTACAAGGTTGAAATACTGTGCAGTGAGATGGAAGATGGGGACGACGAGGAGTCCAGACTAGTACAGGGATTCCCTAGCGAGGAGACTTATTTGATTGTTTTCAATGTTGGGACAGCAATTTTTGGGGAGCACTATACTCTGGAGAATGATAGATGGGGCCCACCATACACTGGAACATTCCAAAGGTGGACATCAGACACTGGAGCAGCATTTACAGGGCCCATTATACACTAGAGCATTAGAAATGGGGACCATTATGTTTGGAGCATTATTTGGGCCCATAAGACAGTGGAGCTTCATCCATGGGGACCAACATATACTGTAGCATTATGTGGAGCTCATCATATACTGTTTCAAACATTATATGGGACCAATGATTCTGTATGGAGAAATAGATGGGCCTCGTCATGAGATGTAAAAAGTGAAGTATTTTTCATTGTACTATACCGCTATTTCTCTGCCGTATCGGAGCATGATGAGTTGTGGTATGTGTTAAAGGGGCGCTCTTTCGCCCAGGGCACATGAAAACCTGGAGCCAGCCCTACCCCCCCACAACTTTAGCCAAATAACCCCCATTTTTCAGTGTGTAACTTGTATTATGAAGTTAATTAAGGTTGACAAGCTTAAGTAAGAAGAATTGATGCTTTTGGCATTCAAATGGGCACTGTAGGTGTGTTTCCTGTCCTCCTCTCACTGCCGACTTTTATTCCCCATTGACTTACATTGGGTTTCGTGACGACCCCGACTTTACCCTATAATCGGCCGATCTTGCGCGACCCGACTTTTGGAAAAGTCGGGTTTCACGAAACGAAACTCGACCCTAAAAAACCAAAAGTCGCTCAACTCTAGTTATAAGCCCCTCGTAGATCGAGCTTAGAAAACCATTTGGCCCCCGTGAGTTTATTGCATAGATCAGGAATCAACGGGAGAGGGTACGTGTTCTTAACTAATTTTGTTCAGCTCTCGAAAGTCGAGGCACGGTCACAACCCACCATCTTTTTTCTTTACAAAGAAAAACCCCTCTGCAACAGGTGAGACCGAGGGCCGAATATGCCCCTTACGAAGGCTTTCTTTAATGTACTCTTTCATAGCTTGGCGCTCAGGCCCGGATAAATTAAACAAACGAGCCTTGGGTAATTTGGCTCCATGTACTAAATCGATAGCACAATCATATGGTCTATGTGGTGGGAGCGCCTCAGCCTCGCTTTCGGAAAACACATCTTTAAAAAGTCTCTCAGGTACTCCAGAATACCCTCCAGACCGACAGATATACGGATTTTATCGGATTGACAAAAGGAACCGGGTTACAACACAGACGATTATCATTACATCCCCATCGGGTGATCTCCCCCTTCACCCAATCAATAAGAGGATTGTGGCGTTGCAACCAGGGAATTCCCAATACCAGTCCTGCAGGCAGATTATTCATAATGAAACTTAAATTTTCCACATGAGTGGAACCCACTTTCATAGAAAAAACTTCAGACATAAAACAAATTCCATCCCGGGTAAGAGGGGATGAATCCACAGCCACAATTTTATCAGGGTCATTTAACCTGACTGTCCCTATCTTATTAAGAGTCACAACTTGGGCATCAATCAGATTAAAGGAGGAACCACAGTCAAAGGCGGTGGTCATAACAGGACCGCCAGCAATTTCCAATTCAACCTGGAGCACCATTTTTGTATGTGAGAAAAAAAATGTACCTGGGAGTCTGGACAACCTCCTCGATTGTTGCCCAGACTCAGTCGTTTCTCTGATGGTTTTTCTGAAGAAGGGCAGGAGGGGCAATTCCTTTTCCAGTGTCCAGAGGCTCCACAGTAAAAGCATAGTACGTTGTCTCTACGGTGCCTTCTCTCTTTCTCCTTAACCGAGCGTTAGGAATCTGGTTTCTTACACGTTTATACAGAAACCCAGATTCTCACATGCTGCAGTCAAAGGGATTGCTGAGGAGATAGTCTCTGGAGACAATTGTTGTGAGACAAAGTCCTTTAGTCCATCTATTGGGCATGCTCACGGGACGAGTTCCTATTGGACTTCGGGAGTCAGGTGCTCAGGTCCCGCTCCGGATCCTATTGGCTCTTCCTGGACTCCTGGAGATTTCCGGAAGGTCCTGCGTGCTATAGAAAGTGCGCATGGCCGTTCCGCCATGCGCTAGTGTAGCGTATTATGCTGTGTGTGTGTATGGTGATGGATGCATGGACTGGTGACTGACTTATTATGAAACCCCTTCCCTCGGTTATTACGAATGGTGACAGTGTGTCGGTCTTAGTCAGTTACAGCGCCAGCGTGCCATTTGCATCCTTGCCTCAGCAGCCTAGCGTCCATATTGCGCTTGCCTGATAACAGCGTTTTCTTAGCGGTTGCGTTCCTGCCGCGCTGCTGTAGCAGCACAGTGTACTTTCGCAGTTGCGACGTCTCTGTCACAGACGTATACGGTAGGTCTAGACGGAGTTGGTGCCGTCAGCTCACGCCTCTCCTGTGACCAGTTACCGTATCTGTGTAGCTGAGCCTCTGTGAGTTAAACATGAAAAATGAGGATGATTGACCTCATGGAGATCAACATCCAACACTGCGGAGACACCATCATGTGTTTCTCAACGCAGTGATTCTAGAGTACTGCCCCCATCCCTTATGGGAAATATGCAAAAGCATGCAAAACAGAAGCCGCGGAGACACCATCACATGTTTCTCAACGCAAGCAATGACTAGCCAGGTCTTTCACCGGGAAGGAACAACCACGGGAAGGGCAGTCTCCAATGAAGGAAACCACCTATGCCAAAACATGGTATCCATCCACAGTCTTCTACTAGGCATTGCTCCTACTAGCCAGTTTTCTACTCCACACTGATGAGGGGCAAATACCCCGAAACAGCTGTCTGTGGATGGATACCATGTTTTGGCATAGGTGGTTTCCTGCATTGGAGACTGCCCTTCCCGTGGTTGTTCCTTCCCGGTGAAAGACCTGGCTAGTCATTGCTTGCGTTGAGAAACATGTGATGGTGTCTCCGCGGCTTCTGTTTTGCATGCTTCTGTGAGTTAAACAGACTCAGCACTTTTGCATTTCTGTTTATACTGGCAGCTCTGTGAGCTAAACAGAGCTTGCCCAGTGCACCAGGGTGACGTTAACCCCGTGCACTCTACTGCCTCATATTCTGCCATCTCCTAGCAGTGGTCTTACCATCTGCCGCACGGTGGACCCCAGGTGGCGAAGGCACTATATTTATAATTTTTATTTACTGCCTTCTGCCACTCCTAACACCGAGACTGACCCAACCTTCATGGGCTCAGATACAGGTGCTGTGTCGCACAATTTGGGGTACAAGGGAGACTCTTGTTGCATCATTCCTCTAGCACGGAGTCTCCGGTCCATACGGACCGCCTGCATCATGGCGTCCTCCAGGGTATCAGGAGGCGGATGTAATGCCAGAGCGTCCTGCAGACGGTCAGAAAGGCCCCTGCGAAACAACCCCCTCAGGGCGGCGTCATTCCAGGGTACTTCGGCGGTCCAACATCTAGACTCTGAGCAGAACCATTCAGTAGAGTGCCTCCCCTGTGTCACACTCATCACCATATCCTCAGCCAGACGCACTCTATCAGGCTCGTCATAGATGTGCCCCAGAGCCTCAAAGAACAAGTTCACTGACATACTGTACGTTGTGGAGCAGAGGAAGACAGAGAGAAAGCCCATGCTTGTAGAGCCCCCGAAGTAGGGAAATAATGACCCCCACCCTCTGGAACTCCTCCCCGGAGGAGCGGGGCCTTGGAGGAAAAAAAAAAGCTTGCATCCTTCTCTGAAAGACCTGAACTCCTTTTTATCCCCTGAGAAAGGGTTGGGCAATTTGACCGGAGATTCGGGGGACGCTAATGACACATCCCTACCCCCAGAACTAGAAGCCCCTGCATCGACAGCCCGCTGCACAGTAACCACCAACTGTTGCTGGGTATGGGCCATCGTGCGCTGTTCCACATTGAGTTTATGGAACATCTGATCAGCCAAGGCTTATATGGGATCCATGAGGATAACACACACTTTTTTTTCCTCTTCAGAGGAAAAAAAAATGAAACGGTCAGTAATAATGTCAGGAACACCACACTGCACTTGCTCACTGAGCCAGAGCGCGTGTCCTGCGTACAAAGACTGTATACAAAGATACCTGCGGAGCAGGCAGCAGTGGTGACCATGCATGCTCCAGGACCTGAATCACGTGACTGCTGGGGGTGTGGCCTAAGCTCCACAGAAACTCCTAGAAAAGGTAACTACAGGACAATGTTACCAAGGGGCATAGACAGAAACCAGATCAAGCCGAGGTCAAAGCACAAGATAGCAATACAGTACCAAAGGATTAGACAGAATGGATAGTCAGGACGTAGCAATAGATCAGAAAACCAGAACGGGCATTAGACGGTACAATAGGGGTAAACTAATGGAGTAACGATAGCCAAGCCAGGAGGTCAGAACCAGAAAAGACAATGGTACCAAAACGAGATACGGAGTACAGAGTGAAGGAACAAGCCGGGTCATACACGGGAAGCAAACAAACAACGCAGAGAATGCTAGTTTGGAGTGAGTATAAATACCCCTCCCAGATCCAAAGAGAGGCCGGCAAAAGTTAACCCTGTGAGAACAGGACATTAACCATGTCCTAACCATGACACATATATTGTCGGTGAGACAAGATGAAACACAAACGCAGGCAGAAAAATAGACTGAGCAAATGATGGGGCCCAAACTGACTAGACAGGAAAGGAAAGACACTGTCTGCAATCACGCAAAAACCCTGAAAAATCCAACACGTCTGATGTACAAAAAAAACACTGAAGTCACGCGACTTCGCCCCCACTATATCAGCACTCCCGTATGAACTGGAAGCAAAGCAAAAAAGACCAATATAACAGGGGACTGAACAAACTGACACAGGCTGTAACATATGGAGCGGTGGTACAGCACAGCCCCCAGAGGAGCAAGCTGAACCCGCACAACAAGCAGAGAGAGACAAAACCAGATCAGATGCAAAGGATTAGCAAATGAACCACTTAGCTGAACAATGCAGGATCAGGGCAGGAGACATCAGACCTCTGAATGCACAGGAAAGCAATCACCAGCAGGGATTGCAGGAAGTCTGCAGACTTAAATACTCCAATCAGTAACCCCAGATATCCAATCGTCATCATCATTATCAGGTGGCAGACCTCTGTCAATCTGGCCAGCTCCACTACCTCCGGTAACCAGCGGAGGAAGCAGGGGGGAGCTTCGGCTCAGAAGTCCGAGCCAGAGAATTCACAACAATAAGGCAGCCCCTTATATAGTACAGTGTAGCCCCTCCATAGAATACAATGTAGCCCTCCTCATATAGTATAATGTAGCCCCCTCAGAGTATGATGCAATCACCCCCATAGAATATAATAAATATAATACAGCCTCCCCATAAAATATAATGTAGCCCCGAATAGAATATAATACAGCCCACCTCCCCATAGAATATAATGGAGCCCCGCATATTATATAACACAGCCTCCCCATAGAATATAATGTACCTGTTAGGGCTGGCGGAATGCACTAAATAAAATAGTAAGGTGTGTTCGCAGCCCGGGGTCCACCATGCAGGGGTGGTAAACTGCTGCTTAGTAATGGCGGAAGTATAAAGCGGTATACAAAAGGTCACACGTGGGTTAACGTCACCCAGTGTGAACAGGGCAAACTCTGTTACCTCACAGAGCCGCACTTCCGCGGAACATAAATGCCGGAGCCTGTTTAACTCACAGAGCTCGGCAACAGAGCGCACAGAATGCGGTCACAGAACTCTGCCCCAAGGACACGGGGTCAGAGTCCCTTGTGGTGTAGTAACCACTATGTCCGCTAGGGGGTGCTGTGTGGAGGTTCCAAGGGAAAGGATGAGTGGCAGAATCCTGAGGGATGGTTGTGTATCTCAAAGGGGGTGGCTTTGAGATGGAAACTTAGTTATGCGTATTGATCAGCAATGGTATTGCTGAGGGGTTATTTCAAGGTAAGGGAGAAGTCTCTAGGTAACTTGGGAGTTGGGCGGGCCAGTTACCTACAAACCCACCCAGGGGTGTGTCTGAAAACGCCTGTTGTAAAAGGCTATGTGAATGCCTGAAGGACCTGTGATGAGGTCATAGTCACGTGACCCGGTGGGCGTGGCTATGGACCATATAATGTGGCCAGGGTAGGTCACATGTGGTGAATGCTGGGACCTGGTTGGTCCAGTGTGGAAGGTCCTGCAGAGATGGAGCTTCCTCCCAGACAGCACGTGTGAAGTGGCTGGGAGCAATGGCGATGTGTGCCTGAGAGTTCCCTGGAGGGATCGAACGTATGCGGAATGCTGAAGCCGCATGAGGAACCCTGACTTGGGTGAGACAGTTGTGAGGCTAAGAGAGCCTGTTTGCTGGACATTGAGCAACCTGTGTATGCTGGACATTGCTGACAGAGGGGAACTCTGTAATGAACGCTATGCTGGTAATGCTGATATGAACTGTATGCTGAACAATAAACCACATGGACTGTAATGATATATGGAAATCCTGGTGCCGGATGTGTTTTTTGTTCGCTGCAAGCGAGAATCCCCTAAGTAAATGACAGCACTACCTCACACCCTCTAGACCTTTTAAGCATGCGGCGTCGCACCTGCGGACACCACTATAGATTCTGACTATGGTGGAGTGTCGAGCACGTGCACCATGGCGTGCAGAGCCACTGGTAGACACTGATGCCAGTCTCAGACTCTACCTCTACCTCTACCTAAGCCTGGGCACTTAACAGGCTAGGCTGCACAACACATGCATACCAAGGGTAGGGGTTTCTTAATGAGTCATTCACCAGAGACATTCATACATGCATACAACACTCACTCCTCATAGTCTGGTAATACAGTCTATACTAGCGCATGGGCGAGCGGCCATGCAAACCTTTTATAGCAGCGTCCTTCCGGGACCTTCCTGATGGTCCAATCTGAGCTGGAGAAGGACCTGAGCATGTGACCTCTGATCTCCAATGAGAGATCGTCCCACGGGCATGCTCAGTGGACCGAAAGGAGGACTTAGTCCCTGGAGTAGCTTGCTGCTGACCAGCATGCGTTGCTATAGCTGGGCCAGAGGTGGCAACCAAACCCACAGAGCTGGTCTGAGCAGAGCGCCGGGATGGATGAGTCTGCTGAGCAGCCTCCTCTGCGGCCGAAGAGGAATGGGAGACTGCCGAATGCAAGGCTCGGGATTCCTGCTGTGCAGCGACAGGAACCCGATGCCTAACATTACCCCCCCCCTCCTAGGCCCCCCTCCTCTCTGAGCCTCACTACGCTCAAATGCCGCAATGAGAAGTGGAGCATGGACGTTCTCCACTGGCTCCCAGGTCCAAGCCTCTGGACCAATACCCTTCCAGTCCACCAAATAAAACTTTTTACCACGCACCACCCTGCATCCCACGATGGCATTAACCTCAAACCCGTCCGAGGACAGGTCTGATGTCCCAGCAGATGACTCGGAGAACCGGGACATGAGGACAGATTTAAGGAGGGACACGTGGAGATAGCCAAATGTGGTGGAAGGGCCAGACTGTAGACCTCATGGTTGATCTGCTCAAGGACCTTGAAGGGGCCAATGTAGCGAGGTGCAAATTTTGTGAACTTGACCCACAGCCTGATGTTACGAGCGGAGAGCTACACCAAGTTGCCAGGAGCAAAGGTCGGAGCGGGGCGCCGGTGCATGTCGGCAGAGGCCCTCATTCACTCCTTGGAGGCCCGGATAGCAACCTGAGTGCGATTCCAAATGTCATGTGCCTCAACCGCCCAGTCTGCCACCCTGGAATCAATGGATGACATGGGCACAGGGACGCGCGGATGCTGGCCGTAATTTTGGAGGAATGAGGTCTGGCCGGTGGAGTCGACCACAGCGTTGTTCAAAGCGAACTCCATCCATGGCAGCAAGGATGCACAGTCATCCTGCCTGGCCGAGACAAAATGTCATAGATATGTGACCAGGGTCTGGTTGGCTCTCTCTACCAACCCGTTCGTCTCGGGATGATAGGCTGAGAAGAGATTTAGCTCAATGCTGAGCAGGATACAGAGCTCTCTCCAGAACCGAGACGCAAACTGAGGACCACGGTCGCTGACAATCTTACCCGGCATGCCGTGCAGGTGGAAAACGTGCTTAATAAACAACGCTGCCAGGCCCCGTGCAGAAGGTAACCAGGAGAGAGGTACCAGGTGCACCATTTTGGAGAAGTGGTCGGTGACAACCCAAATGACCGTGCTGCCACTGGACTTGGGCAGCCCCACCACAAAGTCCATACCGACCATCTCCCAGGGCCTGTCCACTACCGGCAGGGGGTAAAGTAACCCAGCGGGCCGCTGCCAAGAGGACCTATTCTGGGCGCAAGAGGCGCACGCCTGAATATAGTCCCTGACGTCATGGGCCATATGCGGCCACCAGTACGTCCTCACCAGAAGCTCAGAGGTCTGTTTTGTCCCGAAATGTCCACCCAGCCTGGATGAATGCACCAAACAGGACCTCTGGTTGCAGACGGGCAGGGACAAATGTCTTGCCCGGAGGTACTGACTCAAGGGCGACCGGAGCCACAGTCCTCAGGCTCTCGGATGGGACGATCAGCTGAGGCTCCTCCTCCTCTTCCTCCGATGACACAACGGAGAGAGAGATCGCATCGGGCCGGACGTTCTTCTCCCCGGAGAGAAAATGGATGGTGAAGTGGAACTGGGAGAAGAACAAGGACCATCTTGCCTGGCGAGAATTTAGCCGCTGGGCTGTTTGCAAATACACCAAGTTCTTGTGGTCGGTGAACACCTGGAAAGGGTGGAGAGATCCCTCCAGGAGGTGTCTCCACTCCGAGAGGGCCAACTTCATCGCTAGCAACTCCCTGTCCCCGATGGAATAATTCCTCTCCACCGGTGTGAAGGTCTTGGAGAAAAAGAAGCATGGGTGCTTCCGACCTTGCGTGTCCTTCAGAAACAGGACCGCTCCAGCACCGACGGAAGAGGCATCCACCTCCAGAATTAAGGGTTTATCTACATCAGGGCAATGTAGAATGGGAGTGCTAGCGAAATGGCACTTAATGGAGGAGAAGGCCTTGGAGACAGGTTCCGACCACAACTTGGGTTTTGCACGCTTCTTGGTGAGGGCCACCAAGGTGGCTACCAACGTCGAAAAGTGGGGAATGAATTGGTGGTAATAATTTATGAACCCCATAAAGTGCTGCACCGCTTTGAGAGAATGGTGCTCCTGCCAATCCATCACCGCCTGTAGCTGCCACGGCCCCCGTGCCTCCAGCCATCCGCCGCGCCTCCCCCCGTCGCGAGCGCTCATTCTTACCCGGCGCCGCAGCCTCGCTCTCCCCTGCTCCAGCGTCGCTGTCCTCCTCTGACCGGCCCGCGGCCTGTGACATCATTGCGTGCTCTGCACATGCGCCATAGGCCGCGGCCGGCCCTCTGCCTATGATCTTATCGGCCGGCGGTGCCCTGACCCGGTAGCACCGCCGGACCAATGGGGGCACATCTGCAGCTATATCAGGCCGCCCTCCCTTAATGGAGGCACCTGATCGTTGTTGTTTCTGACATCCATCCAGGTCCTGTGGATTGCCTTGCAGCTTCCACTCCCTCTCACTACCTTGTGCTTCCTTGCAGTTCTGCATACCTGCAGTCCTACTCCGGTCCTGTCTGTCCGTGTCCGCACCTGCAGTCCTGTTCCAGTCCAACCTACCCGTGTTTGCATCTACTGTTCTACTCCAGACCTGCCTTCCCGTGTTAGTCCCCGCACTCCACTCCGAGCCGCCCCTCTTGGTTCCGGCTGCTGTGGCATTCGAACCCCTGGACCTGCTCCTAACGATCCCTGTATAGGGGTCGGTTCCACCTGGTTGCTCGTCCGAGGTCCCTCGGTGTCACGGTCCAGAGGTTCCACTCCGGGAAGTCCGCCTTGCCTAGTACAAAGCTAACAGTAGCTTGGCAGGATCCATGGCCAATCCCTGGGCGGAGATGATATAGCCCAGGAAAGGCAAGGACTCATGCTTAAACACACACTTCTCCAACTTGGCGTTGAGGGAGTTTGCCCGTAGAAGGTCGAAAACATCTCTCCAGTGAGAGTCAATATCTGGAGAGTAGATGAGGATATCATCCACATAGACTACAACTGAGGTGGTGAGCATACCCCGGAAGATGTTGTTTACAAAGTCTTGGAAGACAGCTGGAGCATTACAGAGCCCGAAGGGCATCACCAGGTATTCATAGTGCCCATCCCTGGTGTTATAAGCTGTCTTCCATTCGTCCCCCTCACGGATGCGAATCAGGTTGTAAGCCCCCCCGCAGATCAAGCTTAGTAAACACTCTCCCTCCCCGTAGCCTATCAAACAGTTCCGATATCAGGGGCAGAGGATACTTATTCTTAATGGTGATGGCGTTAAGACCCCTGTATTCGATGCAGGGACGTAATTCTCCATTCTTCTTCTGTACGAAGAAAAATCCCGCCCCCGCTGGTGACACTGACTTCCTAATGAATCCTCTTGCCAGATTCTCCCTGATATACTGAGACATGGCCTCTGTCTCCGGGAGAGATAGGGGATAGACTCGACCCCTGGGAGGCTCAGCACCAGGCAAGAGGTCAATAGGAAAGTCATAGGGGCGGTGAGGCGGAAGAGTCTCCGCTGCCTTCTTGGAGAATACGTCTGCATACTGTCGATGAAATAAAGTGAAAGGTGGGCACCACACTTAATATAAGACACTAGATTAGCCGGTGCTACTATGCGCCTAGATACTAGGAAAAGGAGATAGAGACAGAAACGCAATAAACAGTGCACACACAGCTGAAATAAGTATATCAAAAGGCTTTATTAGACACCAATGCCTGACAGACAGAAAATGCATGTTAAAAACACCATAAAAATCACAAAAAGCATGGACAATTCAAACTTGACAAGGTAGACTAGTAGAATAATATTCAATCAGGGTACAACGAGTAAAGAATCAGTGAGTGACTTACACATAAATCACCGTTGGGGTAGCATAAAGAATTAGTTCTATATACAAGACTTATAATCACATAGATCTATGCTGTAACATAGTAAAACTGATAGCAGCATTCAAATTCCCCATACAAATTTCAAGAATTTTTTTATCTCCTGGAGGTTCTTTCCAATATGATTATAGTTCTATGCCCAGTAAAAGCACCCTCAGCAATGATTTTGTGTTAAATGGCATATGCATGCAATGAAGGTTTGCAAATAAACTCACCATATACATCAGTGAATACATGCTAGAAAATGACTTACACATGGATCATAGTTAGATATGCTTGATTAGGCGCCTCCCTATGCCAACATCTATATGGCAGAATTTGAATTTGTCTATACCCACATCCTCTTCCAACAATATTCCATTCTTTGGAAGAGATATATAGATGACATATTTCTCATTTGGTCTGGTGATTTGAACTCTTTGGAGATATTTGTTTAAGATATTAACTCTAAGCTTGGGGGTTTATCTTTTACTATGCAATACAATGGGGAGTCTATTCCTTTTCTTGACACCAGGGTCATCAAAAATATTGATGGCTCTCTTTCCACTGATCTATTTGTCAAACCAACGGACAAAATTAGTCTTTTACATTTTACGAGTTGCCATCCCAAACACATTAAAAAATCTCTCCCCCGATCACAATTTCTACGGATTGAACGTATAGAGACAGATAATCACATTCGCACTATTCGTTATGCCGAAATGAAATCTAAATTTGAATCTCGGGGTTATCCAGATTCGGTATTGTCCCTTCCATCTTCGTCTACAGTCAAATCGATTACCAAAGTTAACAAGGTGGCCTTTGTCAATACATTTCATCCTTTTATGTATTTGTTCCATAAGATCATTCGCCAACATTGGCCCCTTCTCTCTGACTCCTACCCTCACATTTCGGAATTCCAAGTTCCTCCTTTGATTTGTTACAAGAAATCTCCTAATTTACGAGATTTGTTGGTTAGGGCAGATATTGGTAGTTTACGTGACTTCAATAGACAAAGGTTACTTAGACCACAGCGCAATGGGACTTTCCCTTGCTTACATTGTTTACAATGTTCTAACATTACGAAGGGGGACACATTCACCCATCCTAGATCTGGGAAGATTTTTTCTATCACATTACCATAGTTGTGATTCTACTTACGTAGTATATTTGATTAAATGTCCGTGCGGTCTCGGATATGTTGGGGAGACTACCCAGCATATCCGAGACCGCATTTCACAACATAAGTCAACCATTAGGTGCAAGAGAACCTTATTACCGATTCCAGCTCATTTTATTGCTTATAATCACCGTATCTCCCAACTACGCTACCAAATTATAGAAAGTGTACCGTTGGCTAGACGGGGGGCAACAGGGTACAGAAATTGAAAGAAAGAGAGGCATATTGGATATATATGCTTCAAACATTGGAACCTTTCGGTCTCAATCGTGAATATGAAGTCTTTCACTAATTTTTCTTAGCTTGGTGGAATTGATGTATCCCTTCTTTATTATTTTGAGATTTATTATCTTATGGTTATAATGTTGATCGGTGATGTATTTTCAATGTATTATTCTGAGTATGTTTTTTAATATTTTTTGCTTTTTTTACATAAAGTATTATGAATTTATTTTACTTTTGATAAATTTTTCCTTTTTGTTTCCACAGACCTAATCGCTGGAGTATGGTACTCACCTTTTGGTTCTAATTTTCATTATCAATGACTGGATATTAAATATGACTTGTTAAATGTGAATAAATAATAAAAAAATTCCAATTTTTTCCCCAAAAATTTTTTCAAAAAATGTTTTCCTTTATATCTTTTATTTTTTCAAAGATTATTTTCCTTTATTATTTCTCCTTCCTCTTTTTTTTCCTTTTGCATGTATACTCATCACTTTTATATATGCCCACATTGCTGCGCTGCTATGTATTTATAGTGGATGGTGCTCATTATGATACTTACTATCATCAGATTTTATTATCTGCCTCCCAGGCGCGTTTATAATATTTTTTCTATATAGTATGTTTATTCACATAGTGGACACGCATATTACTGCGTCTAATACGAACATTCCATAGATATTCTTTACAGACATTCTTTACAGATAATTGCTTTCAATATTTCGCTGGCTATCAAGCCTTTCTACTGGTCTGAACATGCCCCACTTCCGTCCTTAGTGCAGGACGACGCATGTGCACATACACAGATGTCTCTACATCGTTTACTTCTCTTTGCTTTTTCTGACATGCCACACTTCCATCCTGACTGATGGTCTGCTCACGCGCCTTTACCGCTAGCTTATCTTTTCAGCTGCTCCACATTTTCCTGATTAAAATGCTTTAAATAGTTTCATTCACTGCTGTTCTATTCACTTCTCCCTTGACTGCAGCGCTGTCCTGTTCTACCGCTTATCCTGCTTAGAGGTTTGTCATCTGGAATTGATTGCTTCACAATAATGGTGGTGTATATAATATGGTTTTTATGGACTTGGTCTCACTTGGCAAAAACTTTGTTTTTCCTCTTTTTCCTTTCCTTTTTCTAGACATCATCCTCACGGTTACACAGGTATATACATATTCTTATATATATTTTTCCTCTTTCTATACCACACTGGTGAAATACCAGAAACTGCCTTAGGTTCTAGTGAATTTCTTGACCTTTTTGTCAATATACTGTATTTTTTTTCTGCTCAATGTGAACTGCTTCCAATGATGGATATCAGAACTATCTATAACTTTGCTATTTGAGTGATATGTCTACAATATCATAGATTTAATATTTATATATAAATATGTATCAGTCAGCAATTCATTTATTTTGTATAATAATTCATATTTTGTATAATAATTCATATTTTGTGATTTGGTGTTTATTTTTTGTTTTACCTAGATAAGATACCCTTGAAAAAGGCTAGTAAAGCCGAAACGTTGGGTGATTTGTGTGACTGTTATTTTCAATAAATAATCAAGCATATCTAAAAAAGCTCTTTTCAGCCTCAGGTTATTATCTTCATTATCAGAATTCTGTTCTTCCTGACGGCTTGGTTGTATCTTTCCCATTTATCATCATATATGGATCATAGTTAGGGCAATATATAAGAGAATTTATATATGCTGCCAGTATTTTATGAATTCATCTATACCATAGAACACTAGTATCAATAATAGATTTTTAATATCATCTGGAACTAAGTCCAGTCCAGTAGTTAAACTGTGTGCATAGATGCCCTCAGCAATGACCATGTAACATACATATGCAATAGTGATTGCAAATAGATGCACTCTGATATAGCAAAATAACCCATTACCCCAGTCATACCGTCAGGTTGGTCCGGTCGGATGCATGTCGCTGTCCCCACGACAGTTTCATCAGGGAAGTAGTCTCTAAGTGTGCTCAGTCCCTTTTTATATCTTGCAAGTGCACTTGCTAATGCTCTGGGTCGTGCCGACACCTGTGTGCGGCACCTCCCAGGCATTTCTAATCTAGGTGAAAACGAAACTGCAGAGATCAAGACTGCGCATGCGCGCTAATGCGCTCCACTGGAAGGAAGTAGTAGTCATATAGTGCACAAACTAAGCATATATCAGACTCCAAGGATCAGACTGCGTATGTACCAAATGCGATTCACTTGATCTAAGAATAGCGCTGATGTGCCCCACTGGGAGAAAGTAATAGTATATAGTGCACTCCACGCATATCAGAAACAAGCCGTCATGTCAATCTAAGGTATCAATGCTCCTATTTGCAACGAGATTATGTACATATAAGGAAGGGGTTAGTAGTTGTATAGTACACTTCACACATATCAGAAATAAGCCATCATGTGAAACTACAGTATCAATGCGCCTATATGCAAGGAGATTATGTACAACATTGTTAAAATCCATCCTTTACTGCCCATTTCTTTGCAAGTTCTTTTTGTGATAGTTATAACACCAATATGTGGCCAATCACTCCCAGACAAAGATGAAACTTAGGCTACTTTCACACTTGCGTTTTTTTGCGCTGCGTTTTTGCACATAAATGCGCATGCATTTTTTTTTTCCTATACTTAACAAGGGTGCACATTGTCATGCGTTTGTACACGCATGTGTTTTTGTAGTGTGCGCCCGGGCGCACAAAATGCATCCTGTTGCATTTTTTGTGCATCCGACCTGTCTCAAAAAAACGCATGCTCACGCAATGCGCACGAAATTCACTCAAAAACACACTAAAGTCTATGGGAACGCTGGTTTACAAAAAAAACAAGAAAACGCATGATTCACTGCGCACGCATGTGACCCGATGGGCATAGCTACGGACCATATAAGGTGGCCAGGGTAGGTCACATGAGTGAATACTGGGACCCGGTTGGTTTGTTTGGAAGGTCTCGCTGGAGGATGTGTAAGCCTTCCTGAGTGCCTGTGTGAGTAATGGCTGCAAGCGTCTGACAGTTCCCACAGAGAGGGAATGAACGTCTGCAGTGAGCTGAAGCAGCCATGAGGTAAACCCTGACAGGGTGAGATATCTGGGAGGCTGAAGAGCCTGTGTACAGGACATTGCACAACCTGTGTGACCACAGGCTTAGCAAAGTGGAGCTCTGTCATGAACGCTATGCTGATTATATGAACTTTATGCTGCTGCTGTGGGTTTATGATGCCTGAATAAACCGCATGGATTGTTATTGTTTTATGGAAAACCCGTGCCGGATCGGATTATTTAGCTGCCAAGTGAGTATCCTCTACCCGAATGACAGCGCTACCTTACAAAGGGGAGAGTGATGATGCAATCAGGGGACCCCTAAGAGTACCTGGTCGATACCCTCGGGCATGACAAGGAGAGATAGCGTCTCCTGATGGGAAGGAGACAGCAAAAGTATCAGCGGGGTGGTCTGGTGGGTGATCTGAGAGGGTAGTGTCGCTCCATTCACCACTCTGATGGTGACTGGCTGAGGTAATAAAAACAGAGGAATTGCGTGCCATTTGGCGAAGGCAGATGACATGAAATTGCCCTCCGCCCCAGAATCCATGCAAACCTCCACCGTCAGAGTGGAAGAGCCAAACTCAAGCGTCCCCTCAAAGAACAGCTTGGAGGAAAACATTGCAGTATATAGTTGGCCTCCTCCAACAGCCACTAGATGCGAGCGTTTTCCTGGCCTCTGTGGGCACCTGTTGGCAGGGTGACCAGACTGCCGGCAAATGTGACAGACCACAGGTGCTCGCGCGGACCAGGACCTGGGTCCCGCGCAAGAATTCCCCATGGCCTCTTGGAGCTCGGACGCCCGATCGGGAGGTTCCGGAGGTTTAGTAAAACTGGGTGCCAGCCTAAACCTCTGCCTACACTGGGACCGCTCCAACCTTCGCTCCGAAAAACGAAGGTCTATGCGGGTGGAGATGGTGATGAGCTCCTCCAGTGTGGCGGGAATCTCCCTGGTGGCCAGGGCGTCCTTTACATGGCAAGTCAGACCTCTCCAGAACACCGGAATGAGGATCTTATCTGACCACTCCAGTTCTGAAGCCAGCGTCCGGAACTGGATGGCATAATGGCTGACCAGAGACGAGCCCTGCGATAATGCCATCAGCTGGAGCATGGTATCATGGGTGACTCGTAGTCCCAAAAAGACCTGCTTCAGAGTGCCCAAGAACCGTGAGGCACTCTGCACCACCTGATCACCATGCTCCCACAGCGGTGTGGCCAGCATGCATTGCTACAGCTGGACCAGAGGTGGCAGCAGCAACCAAATCCACAGAGCTGGTCTGAGCAGAGCACCGGGACCACCTCTGGTCCAGGTATAGCAACGCATGCTGGTCAGCAGCGAGCTACTCCAGGGTCTAAGTCCTCTTTTTCGTCTACTGAGCATGCCCGTGGGACAATCTCTCATTGGAGATCGGAGGTCACATGCTAAGGTCCTTCTCCAGTTCGGATTGGACCATCAGGAAGGTCCCAGAAGGATGCTGCTATAAAAGGATCGCATGGCCGCTTTATTATAACTGGGTGACACACCTTAATAGTGGAGGAGAACCTCAGCAGATGACTGCGCTGTTACTGAAAATAATTGCTATATAAAGACCAACATTGATATTACCGCCATATGGTCAGTGGTAGATGCCCGTCCTACAGAACATACTGTATAAGAGAGCACAGCACAGCTACAGATAATAACCTACCGCTGACGTTCTTTCTGAAGGAACCGTTCACTTTTCACGTCTTTTCCATCTGGCCCAGACCGACATGACAACTTCTCTAGCCAGGACTCAGCTACAGAGAATACAACAAAGACATGTTTCACTTCTCACATTTTCAGCACTGTCCAAAACGGGACTATCCCCAACCGGCACAAACTCCTCATCCTGCTGATGCCCCAATGCTGTTCCGCTGCTGTCGTATGTGACCCTATTAATGCACCTGCTGTGTGGCCCTGTGTGACCTCTAAATTTTAAAACAACCCTCTAGAAAATACTAAGGCCGGGTGCAAGTGCCCTAGAAAACAGTGCCCACATTTTGTCCCCTAGAACATAATAATGCTTTTTTTTTTTTTTTTTACTCTATTTTGTATAATGCACTCCCCATAGGCAGACTCTATACTGTACATAATGCACTCCCCATAGGCAGACTCTATAGTATAATGAATTCCACATAGGCAGCCTCTGTAGTGTAATGCACCCCTATAGGCAGCCTCTATAGTGTAATGCACTCCCCATAGACAGCCTCTGTAGTGTAATGCACCCCCATAGCCACCCTCTGTATATGCACCCCCATAGCCATCCTCTGTATATGCACCCCCATAGCCATCCTCTGTATATGCACCCCCATAGCTACCCTATGCATATGCACCCCCATAGCCACCCTCTGTATATGCACCCCCATAGCCACCCTCTGTATATGCACCCTCCATAGCCATCCTCTGTATATGCACCCCCATAGCCATTCTCTGTATATGCACCTTCATAGCCATCCTCTGTATATGCACCCCCCATAGCCATCCTCTGTATATGCGCCCCTCATAGCGATCCTCTGTATGTGCGCCCCCCATAGCGATCCTCTGTATATGCACCCCCATAGCCATCCTCTGTATTGCACCCCCATAGCTATCCTATGCATATGCACCCCCATAGCCATCCTCTGTATATGCACCCCAATAGCTACCCTATGCATATGCACCCCCATATCTACCCTATGCATATGCACCCCCATAGCCATCCTCTGTATATGCACCCCCCATAGCGATCCTCTGTATTGCACCACCAAGCTCTGTCAGAGCTACAAGGCAAGGAACGCTCTCCAGCTCCTTCCTCCACCAAGGATGGTTGAAATGAACACAATCAACAACACTGATTGCAACACCTGTGACTCTTTTATAGCAGAGCCAGCAATCACACCTGCATTATAATCATGTGCACTTAACTAAAGAAACTAGAGTGCAATGATGCTCACCACCAACTTAGAACAAACGACACCACAGTGCAATAATCCTAATGGCCACCGGGGGCAAAAACCAACAAAACCAACCAAAAAAAAGATTACCTGTGCTTTTTATATGTCCTGATCCAGCATGGATCATGACACATACAGTAGCTACCCTATGCATATGCACCCCCATAGCCACCCTCTGTAGGATAATGCACCACTCCCCCATAAACTAAATACTCACCTCTCTTCCTCCTGGTTCCTGCGCTGATCCCGCTCATCTCCGACTGCAGGCGCCGGGTACTGACGTCATCGCGCCCCCTGTCAGTGTCGGCGTCGGTGACGTCAGACGCTGACAGGGGGATGATGAGAGAAGGAGCGCTCGCTCCTTCTGTCATCAATGCGGTCAGCTGTGTCGGCATGTAGCCGACACCGCTGACCCTGCGATGTCGGGCGGGGGGCCCACTGCTGGCACCGGGCCCCCCCCACCTGCTCAGGGGCCCATAGCGGCCAGACTCTCCCTGCTCTGCTGCAAAGTGCATCTGTAGCGTAGCGTGGGGCCTGGGGCCACCGCCCTCTCTGCCCCCCTGGTAGCTGCACTACTGGCACAGCCCCATTGTATAGCACAGCCTCACATGGTATATAGCACAGCACCACATGGTATATAGCACAACACCACATGGTATATAGCACAGCGCCACAGAGTATATAGAACAGCACCACATGGTATATAGCACAGTACCATGGTATATAGCACAGCCCCACATGATATATAGCACAGTACCACATGGTATGTAGCACAACCCACATGGTATGTAGCACAGCACCACATGGTACAGTATATAGCACAGCACCACATGGTACATAGCACAGAACCACGTGGTATATAGCACAGCCCCACATGGTATATAGAACAGCCCCACATGGTATATAGCACAGTACCATGATATATAGCACAGCACCACACGGTATATAGCACAGCCCCACATGGTATATATTAAAAACACATGTGACATGCACAAAAGTGATCAGGTCAGTTGGACCGTGTTTACACCACCCAAAGACTGAAACACAAAGAAAAAATACAGTATGACAAAAATGCTCTGTTGTACAAAATATAACAGTAAACAGTAAGTGCTAATAAAAAATGATAACAAAAACAGGGTATTTAGTTGATATGTTTTTTGCAAAAAATGTACACTAAGCCACTTCACCAATGTCACGGTATACCCATCTCGGAGCAGTCCTATCTAATGTATTTAAAACCTGATCATGTGGACAGTACCTATATGAGCAGAATTCAGAAAGTCGCTTCCTGATGTGGGCACCCTGTGTAAGATGGCTCCTTATGTGCATGTCACAAAAGAGAGGGGCGGGGATCTCCCAAACCTTGCATAAGCAAGAAGCTGATAGATTAAAAACACATGTGACATGCACAAAAGTGAACAGGTCGGCTGGATCGTGTTCACACCACCCAAAGACTGAAACACAAAGAAAAAACACAGTATGACAAACGTGCAAAAATACTCTGTTGTAAAAAATATAACAATAAACAGCAAGTGCTAATAAAAAATGATAGCAAAAACAGAGTATTTAGTTGATACGTTTTTTTGCAAAAAATGTACACTTAGTTACTCCACCAACGTCACGGTATAACCACGGTAAACCAATTTCTGTCAGTAACCAAGGATAATTATCTGTCACAACTTGTGCAGGGCCCAACTAGAGGGACAGCCCTTCTGGACTTAATTTTAAGCAACAGGCCAGATAGAATAACAGAAGTACGAGTCGATGGGCACCTAGGGAACAGTGACCACAATATAATACAATTCCACTTGTCCTTCAGTAAGGTGCCGTGGAAGGGGGTTACGAAAA
Source organism: Dendrobates tinctorius (assembly GCF_039654945.1). Classification (NCBI taxonomy): domain Eukaryota; kingdom Metazoa; phylum Chordata; class Amphibia; order Anura; family Dendrobatidae; genus Dendrobates; species Dendrobates tinctorius. The sequence goes on from NW_027361848.1 coordinate 4,785,961, forward strand.
CGCTGAATTTCAGGATAGCAAAGTTTGATCAGCTTAGGCTAGTTTCACATTAGCATTTACGGCAGCAGCGTCGGGCTTCGCACGGCCGCTGCTAAGTCCTGCCCCCTGCCGCGCCTCTGCCGGTAGCTCCGCCTACGGGCGCATGACGCTGCATGCGTCCTGCGTCCCCTATCTTTAGCACTGGGGACGCAGGCTGAGCGCAGGTATGTGTTTGGCGGCACATGCGTCCTTTTGACGGTGTGCCGACCAGCTCCAAACAACGCAACCTGTAGCCGGTATAGTTCAATGCGGCGGGGGGAGTCGGCATTGGTGGCAGGCGGGCCCCCCTGCCTCATGGGCTCCATAGCAGCTGTGTGATGTGCCGCTAGCTGGGGGCTCCTGTGGGAGCTGGGACCCTAGGCAACTGCCTGGTCTACCTGCCGCCAACGCCGGCCCTGATCCTGGTATACAGTGACAAGAAAAAGGATAACAATGTTTAGAACTTTTGACTTTCAGGCTCCATATCTCACTATCCATTACCGCTTCGAAAGTGAGACTATCATAATTTTAGAGAAAATCATTTTGGATATCTCATACATAAATTTGACTTGCAGTTATTTAGCATATGATTAGTTATGCAGATTCTTATCATGTCACTGCATTGTTACTGTTTTGCTCCTGCTGGTGGAAAAATCTTTTTTTTTCCAGTATACTGCAAATTACAACCTGTTCTCACATTCCCTAGTAGCTCAGTGTGTTATTAGGTTGATTTCCAAGTGAAAGGTCACTGATTCGAACCAAGAAGCAGCCATGAAGATTTCCCAAGAAAAGAGAAATGGCATAATCCATTTAATTGATAGCAGTCTCTATGACAAGAAAATTACCAAACTACATCATGTGAGTGCCATGAGTACAAAAGCCAAGAGGTGGATGTCCAGGTAAAATATTGGAGTCAACAAGTTGGCTCATGACAAGGTATATCAGTTCTGACACAACAAACAGGGCAGTGGAGGTGGCTTGTATGCTTCGCAATAGCGAGATCACAGATGTCCATTGTCATAGAATCATAGAATCGTAGAGTTGGAAGCGACCTCCTGGGCCATCTGGTCCAACCCCCTGCTCAAAGCAGGATTCGCTAAATCATCCCAGTCAGATGTCTGTCCAGCCTCTGTTTGAAGACTTCCATTGAAGGAGAACTCACCACTTCTCGTGGCAGCCTGTTCCACTCATTGATCACTCTAACTGTCAAAAAGTTTTTTCTAATATCTAATCTGTGTCTCCTCCCCGTCAGTTTCATCCCATTGCTTCTAGTCTTTCCTTGTGCAAATGAGAATAAAGTTGATCCTTCTACAATGTGACAGCCCTTTAGATATTTGTAGACAGCTATTAAGTCTCCTCTCAGTCTTCTCTTTTGCAAACTAAACATTCCCAAATCCTGCAACCTTTCCTCATAAGACAGGGTTTGCAGACCGGTCACCATTCTGGTCGCTCTTTTCTGAACTTGCTCCAGTTTGTTGATGTCTTTTTTAAAATGTGGTGCCCAAAACTAGACACAATATTCCAGATGAGGTCTGACCAAAGAGGAGTAGAGGGAAATAATGACTTCACGTGATCTAGACTGTATGCTTCTGTTAATACATCCTAGAATTGCATTTGCCTTTTTTTGCTGCAGCATCACACTGTTGACTCATATTCAGTCTGTGATCTATTAGTATACCCAAGTCTTTTTCACATGTGCTGTCACTTAGCCCTATTCCTCCCATTCTGTATATGCTTTTTTCATTTTTATTGCCCAGATGTAGTACTTTGCATTTCTCCCTGTTAAAAACCATTCTGTTAGTTGCTGCCCACTTCTCCAGTTCTCCATGATTCAGGACGGGGTTTCCTTCCCTGTCCTGGTTCTTTTGGGGTTAATGTTGTTTGGCCTCTCTTTGGTTTGGGGAGGGCTATTTAGTCCTGCTTTTGGCCAGGCTCTGCGTCAGTGATATTTTCGGTTACCCGGCTTGAGCAGCTGTTTGATACCATTGTTCCTCTGTGTGTTTGTGGACCCGTTTATGACTCGGCTTGACCCTCATTCTGCTTCTGCCTCGTGATTTTGCGGTACTTGTTACTCTCTGGTTTGACCCTCGGCTTCTCCCCTGACTTTCCCTATGTCTTCTCCCCCGGTTCCTACGTCCCTGTCTGGCTTCCGACCTCAGCTCATCCCAAACTATTCTCCGATCTCTTCATACGGCACTGACTCTGCTCTCCGGCTTCTGACCTCGGCTTTCCTGACTACGTCCTCGGCACATCGTGTACTCCCAGCTCCCTCCCGATCTCGTGGGTTGGCTCCACCCCAGTCACTCCCGCAGTGGTCACGTGCTCTGCAGGTCCTGCTCCGGGGTCCACTGCATGTAGTGGTGTCTGCACGCCTCCGGGCCGGACTACGGTCCTCGGCAGCACGCCCTTAGGTTTCATGCACCTAAAGACACACAGCCAGTGTGTCTTTACATCCATGCAAGCACTGTGCGATACAAGTTACAGAAGTCAAGAATGGTGGCCCGAAAAAAAGTGAGCAAGCCTTGTCTACAATACTGTCATAAGAAGTGCTTGTAGAATGTGTAGAGTTTGCAATAAAGTAGACAGTGCCAGATTGGAAATGGGTGATTTGGAGTGATGAGACGACAGTCAATAGACTAAGCTCTGATGGGTACAAACGGATCTGGAAGAAACAAGGGAAAAAGTGGCTACCGGATTGAGAAATTGAAGGATCAGTCAAGTTTGTTGGAGGAAGCCTGATGATATGAGCTGTTTCATAGCTAAAGGTGATGGTTACTTGTTCAGGATCAATGGTGGTCTCAAAGCTTAGCTATATGTGAGTATCCTATAAGACGAGTTACTTCGTACACCCCAGTACTATGGGTATAAAAAGGACGACAGAGTGTTCCAGTAGGGAAATGACCCAAAGCATATGTCGAGACTGGCGAATAAATGGTTTAATAACAATAAATTAGAGGTGCTGGATTGGCCCCCACAGTCCCCAGACCTCAACCCAATCAAACACTTGCTGGTAAAGTTAAGGAAAAAAATTGTATTCATACCCAAGTGAGTTGACCAGTATGCAATAACTTTGGGAATATTTCGGGTAAGTTTTTACCTGATAAACCACTACTAACGGCGAGAAGAAGTAATTTGAAAGACCTTTTGGTTAAGAGCCATTACATTGCTCAACCCTCTCTCCCTTTCTCCATGGGTCATCCTTGTCAAGGATGTTTTCCTTGTGGCTCCTGTTTAGCCTGTCGTAACATTGAGCGAATCGCCACTTTTGTTCATCAGATGGAAAACGGACACTCCAAATCAGGGAATATATTTCTTGTACCAGTGATTTTGTCGTCTACTACGCCACATGTCCCTGTGGCCTTAAATATGTGGGCCTTACGTTCCGGGAATTACGAGTTAGAATGAGGGAGCATGTCAGGGACATTAGGGCAGCCATATCCGCTGATGATATAGCGTTACTGAAAACAATCCCTCGTCATTTTAGGATGAAACATGCTTGTAACCCCGACCTACTTAGGGTGCGGGGCTTTGATCGTATTCATGGTGGGATCAGGGGTGGTGATCTCAAGCGCAGGCCTCTCAGCTTGAATGTAGATGGATAGTGAAACTAGGTACGATGACCCCTCTTGGTCTCAATGAAAAACTAAGTTTTTCATTTTTTTTTATAGTGTATTTGTGCTCTTCAACTATCTGGTCTTAATCAATACCCTTGGAGTCCATATTTGATTTTAATTGTGTTTTTTTTTTTTAGTTTGTAATAACGGAGGATGACCTTTTTTTGGACGTTATGCTTGTCTCCCAGACGTGCTGTTTCCCGGTCATGAACCACATGAGGAAGATCTTTAACACTGCCGGCTTGAATACATCTTTTACAATATTTTATTGTTTGGTCTGCATGTTTTATGATATTGTTTTAGTTGGATATGTCTTTTCATAATTGATATTCTTGTGTCATTTATGGAGGTATTTAATTTCCCCCTTTTTTTTTACCTCTCTATATACCCATAATCAATCTGGCCATTGGTGTGTGTTTTATATTTTCACATGCACATATATATATTGCTTGTTATACATGGTATTTGGGCTCTTTTTCTCTTTCTTTTTCCCCATTTTTTTTCCCTTATTTGTGCCCATAACCAACATGGCCACTAGCATGCACTTATGTGATGATGATGTTTATGCTTTTTTTTATGCATATACATTTAGGCTATTTGTTCCAGTAAATTACGCAAATACATGTACCGTGAAGTGTGCGTGCCATCGGCCTTTCCTGGTTGCCTCCACCCCAAATGTTGTCCTCACAGGGCGATGCATGTCATTGACGTCACTGGAACGCTTGTTTCTGACACGCATCGCACCCGGAACACCAGAAGTGACGGACCAGCGCTGGAAGCTCCGCCGCCATGCAGTGATCACTCGCAAGAAACTGTATCTTCCATTCAACTTCTGATTTGTGATACTTCCTCGTTGGGGGATATTTAAAGTCTCCATTTAGCACAGGAACACACCGCCCCCGAGAAAGCGAAATGTGCTTCGGGGCCTCGGCGTGACGCACAGGCAACCGAACATGGGTAAGAGATTCTGATGTTATCTCATGTCAGTGCTGACTGGTTTTCACATACACAGCTTTTTTGGACATACATTACTATATATATGGGCTCTTTGGTGTGACATGTAATTTTGGATACTTCTTGCTGCATATATATATTTTTGTATTGGCCGCGGATCATGAGAACAAGTGTATCTTGTAGGGCTTATTTTCCTCTTGTCCACGTGTTTGAGATCAGGGAACTAGACATGTGTGTTATGTTATTATACTATATTGTTCCCTGATGTAACCATCTTGGGCCTGCATGATCGCACCATGGTTGCAGTGTTATCCTTTGGCTTTTAATAGTGTTTTTTTCACTATATGTGTAGTGTAACTTGTATGTACATTTTTTTTTTTTTGCCCTGATTTTTTGTATTTAAATAAAGTCCTTTTTGCACTTTTGCATAAACAGGGTTTAGACTGAATTTTTTGTGATTTAACATGCACACATATGATTGATTGACCTTGTGGTTAGGGATGTAAGCTCCCACTTGTTCTTTATTGCTACTCAATTTTGGGATTGTGTAGAAGAGACCTGGAATCAAATTTTGCTTGAGACATGTTTGAATCTGATCAAGATAAGGGTCCATAGAAGAAAATGTTATTATGCAGTCTGCAAAACGTTTCGGCCTACATGGCCTTCATCAGTCCCGACTCCCGACTCCAAGACTTCTCCCGTGCTGCTCCTATCCTCTGGAATGCTCTTCCCCAAGAAATTAGGACTAACCACAATTTGCATAGTTTTAGGTGCTCCCTCAAAACACATTTGTTCAGAGCGACCTATCACGTTCACTAATCCAAAGTAATTCTATGTGTAAGTGTGCGTGTGTAGCCCATTCACTCTCTCCATCCATCCATCCATCCATCCATCACTCCCTTAAGATGGCTGGATCTTCATTGTAAATACGCAATTGTAAATACACACCTGTACTTTGTATCTCCCTCACCTCATTGTAGATTGTAAGCTCTCACGAGCAGGGTCGTCTTATTTTGTCTTATTTTGCTTTAATTATTGTATTGTTAACGTTGTTACTTATGACTTGTGTTTTGAAACTGTTAAACTGTAAAGCGCTGCGGAATATGTTGGTGCTATATAAATAAAGATTGTTGTTATTATTATCAGTCCCACTGCTTAAAAGTATTGTGGAGAAATGGGGAACAAGCGTGAGTTCCTACTGTAATGGAAAGCTTGTAGGTGAGCTGTCCAGCTCCCTAGTATCGTATATTAATTCAGAATAGTTGTAGGAAGAACCTGTTACGTTGAAAAGGAGGCTTGTTACCAGTTTCTCTGTAGTTATATTAGTTGCCGTGTGGTAGTATAGCAGGTCCTTATGAGGCATGGGAGGTCAGTGGTGATGGGCGTCAGGCTGGACGCGGTTTCCGCCGCTTGTCTCGTCACAGAGTACTCTGTGACTTCATTTCTCCACAATACTTTTAGCAGTCAGACTGATGAAGGCCATGTAGGCCGAAACGTTTTGCAGACTGCATAATAAAATTTTCTTCTATGGACCCTTAAGTTGAGTGCCAAGTTACTTTTCACTATTGAGCTTTGGTTTGGGTAACCTACTTGCGCACCCTGCAGTAGGGCCACGCTATATTATACATGAATCTAATCAAGAGCATGCCCACAAGGATTCAGGCAAGCGTTGAAAGCCAAAGGTGGATTTACAAAATACTAGCAAAATAATAAAAATTAATATTTATATCTTCAGGAACAATACAGTAAAAATACAGTAACAATGCAGTGACATGAGAGGAATCTGCATAGCTAATCATATGCTAAGTCATTGTAACTCAAATTTATGAGATAGCCAAGATGATTGTCTATAAAAGGATGGAAGTCTCGTGTTCAAAGCTGCAGTGGATGGTGAGATATGAAGCCTGAAAGTCAAAAGTTCAAAACATTATTATCATTTTGCTTGTCACTGTATTTGTGCCCCATCCAGGTATACATGTGCCCCAACCAGGCATAATCAGCACCATCCAGGTGCATGTTTGCCCCATCATGGTATGCTGTAGCCCATCCTGCAGGCTGCCACTAGGAATTTTGTAGCCCCATACTGGCAAAATTTTTGGGGCCCTCTTGAGACTCCTCCCAGGTTCCACCCAGCCCACCTCCACCCCTCGAACTGTCCACAGTCCCACTGCTCTTTCTTGGAAAAACTCCACTTCTCACCTATCACACATTAACAGCTCCCATCACCAGATCACACATATAGCCGGCAGGTTTTGCCAAAAGATTTTTTTTTAAGCCGCCACCATAACAGGGTAAACACTTTTGGCCAGGCCCTACTCTACTGTAACCTATTAAATATTTGTTAAAATATGCAATACAATTTAGGTATATTTTTATTTATTTTTCAATTTTTAAAATGACCAATAATGTCACATACAAGGAACAAATACCGCTACACCATGTCCAGACCACATATTACCACCACATAGTGACCTATAATACCACATACAAGGAGCAAGTACCTCCACACCATGACCAGACACATATTACTACCATAGTGACTGAATAATATCACATACAAGGAACAAATACCACCGCACCATGACCAGACCACATATTACCACCACAAAGTGACCAAATAATAGCACGTACACTACAAGGGACAAATACCAATGCACCATGACCAGACCACATATTACCACCACATGGTGACTGAATATTACACTACTAATCATTAATAAAAAAAATAATACTATCACCATAAGTGGCATTATACACAGGAGATCTGTACTTAGTATGCAGTGTCTGTGTACAGGTAATATAGTGATCACAGGAGCTCTGTATATAATCTACAGGTAACACAGTGATCACTGGTGATATTATACACACGACCGCTGTATATATTATACAGTGTATAGTGTCAGTGTATAGTTAACACTCTAACTCACCAGTGATGTCTCTAGGTGAAGTCCTTTATCCTTGCTTTTCATCTTTCATCAACACAGATCGCCATCACGTCTTCCAGCCAGGGCTCGTCTCTGCAGGAAATAACAGTTATCTAGAGCTCCGCTTGCAGAACACAGTACTTATTTTTTCCCAACTTCTACATTACACCACATGAAGAAAAAAAGGTGACATAGTGTCGCTCTGCACAGTAACAGGACCGCTCCCCCCATTTAGAACAGTATACTCAAAAAATTAAATACATCACTGCAGTAATAATATCCCTTAATTAGCCCCTATGGTAATAATAGCCCTCATCCTGACCCCCGTGTGTCTCATTCCTGGCTTCAGCCACATATTCTCCCATCCCACCCTCATGAGTATCCATTCTGCCCCATATGATCTCCCCATCCTGCCCCATCTGTCTCCATCATATCCATCCTGCCCCATGATCCTGTGCGACCTGTCTCCAACCCTGCCTCATCTGTATCCAATCATGCCCCGTATCTCCATTGGCGCTCCCGCCGGTGTCTCCTCAACGTCCCACTCACAGGAGCCGCAGCTCACTCCTCACAGGCACTAGATGACCCCAGGGGTCCAGTGGAGTATGCTATGTGCGGGTAAATGCCAGTTAAGGTAGAAGGGAGTCAGGATAAAGGTCAGGATGCGAGGAGCTCTGTCTCAGCGTGGCTCTCCGGCTCCACTACATCGCCACGCCCCCCCCCCCGATCTGACGTTTTTATTGATACCATTTTGTTGTGTATACGATTCATTGATCACCTGTTATTGCATTTTATTGCAATGTTGCAGCGACCAAAAAAAGTAATACTGGCGTTTCGATTTTTTTTACCGATTTTTTTTACCGATTGGATTAATTCTTTTTATACACTGATCGGGTGATTCTGAACGTGGCGATGCCAAATATGTGTATATTTGATTTTTTTTATTTTATTTTGAAAGGGGGGTGATTTTAACTTTTATATTTTTTATTTTTTTTATATTTTTAAAAACATTTTTTTTACTTGCTTCAATAGTCTTCTTGAAGCTGAAGTTTTCTGAACGTCTCTGCTACATACAGCAGGGCTGCAGCCCTGGTCTATGTAGCAGAAATGCTCATTTGCTATGAGCGCCAACCACCAGACGGCGCTCATAGCGATCCAGCAATGACAACCACAGGGGTCTTCTCCTGACCCTGGGTTGTCATGCCAACCCGTCGGCGACCTGCGGTCATGTGACACGGGCGTCGATGGGAGGAGTTAACTACATGCTTCCTAAGCGTGCATGTTAAATGCCGCTGTAAGAGTTTGACAGTGTCATTTAACATGTTAACAGCCGTGGGTGAATCGCGATTTAACCTGCAGCTGTTCCGGGCACATGTCAGCTGTGATGTCCCAGAAAAGGTGCATACTCATCACCAGAGCCTACACCAAACAGAGGGGAGGCGTCCAATGACGGACTATGTCAGTCATTGGACGTTAAAGGGTTAAGCAGAATTATGATCAGCCGATTGATTTGGCCCTCCTCAACAGTCCCATTGTCTTATTTGGCCCCTTGGAAAAATGAACTGCCCACCATTGCGCTTCCCTATTTCTCGCTTGCTCTCTGATTGCTCTGAAACCGAAGGTATTAAAAAATACTACTTTGAAACCTGATATAGAAATAGCGTAAGGCTTCTTTTACACTTGCCGTGTTTTTTGTGGGCCTTTTTTGCAGGCCGTATTGCCGTAATTTTCACGGTCTGCTGAAAAAACGGGCTGCAAAAATCTTCTCAGATCGCCGTTTTTATGGTTTGGAATAGGTTTTGAAAAGTAGGGTAAAATAAAGGAAATTGTAAATAAAATTGAAAATAAAGCAGGAAATTGTCCATAATGGAACTCTGCAGGCCTTTGAAGTGATAAACAGGAAGTACATGGGAGTGTCCTGGTAAAAATACAGCGTTCCGCAAATACGGTCATCACGGTGTACTGCAAAATCAGCGCACTGGGCAAGCTTCTATTGTTTTTGCAGCCCCACTGATTTCAATGGGGGCCGTGTCCGTAAGCCATGAAAAATGTCGAGCAGGCTCGATATTTTTTCACGGCCGTAAATATGGCCTTCATGGCCATACGGCATACGGTGCTCTGACGAATTTTTATGGCCCGTCTTTGAGGCCCCATTGAAATCTGTGTTCAGTCCGCTAAATGAGTGTGGTCGACAACATTGAAGTCGTTCAACACTTGTTTCCCGGCCTCTTTCCACCATCTGAGAAAGAATGATGCGGACAGAACAATCACTAATGGATCACTAACAGTTCACCTTACAGTATCATGCTACCAGCAGCACATCTACAGTTAATACCCCATAGTCCTCCATATAATATAATGTGCCCCATAGTCCTCCATATGTAGTATAATACTCTCCCTATAGTCCTCTATATAATATAATGTGCCCCATAGTCCTCCATATAGTATAATACACTCCTCAGTCTTCCATATAGTATAATATACTCCTCATAGCCCTCCATATATTAAAATTCACTGCTCAGTCCTCCATATAGTATAATACACTCCTCATAGTGCTCCATAAAGTATTATACACCGCCAGTCATCCATGTAGTGCAATTCACTTCCCATAGTATAATGCACCCCATAGTTCTTCATATAGTATAATGCATTCTCCATAGTCCTTGATACAGTATAATGCAGCCCACATACAGTATAATGAAGCCACCCCACAGAGTATAATGTAGCCACCCCAGATTATAATGCAGCCCCACCATACAATATAACGTAACCCCCATAGAATATAATGCAGCCCCCCTCTTATAGTATAATGCAGCCACCCCTTAGAGCATAATGCAGCCACCCCACAGAATATAATGTAACCCACCATAGTATATAATGCAGCCCCCCTCATATAGTATAATGCAGCCCCTCCATAGAATATATGGCAGCCCCCTCATAGAGTATAATGCAGTCCTCCATAGAATATAAGGCAGCCCCTTATATAGTACATTATACTAGCCCCTCCATAGAATACAATGTAGCCCCCTCATAGAGTATGATGCAATCACCCCCTTAGAATATAATAAAAATAACACAGCCCCCCATAAAATATAATGTAGCCCCAAATAGAATATAATACATCCCATCTCCCCATAGAACATAATGTACCCCCCCATTGTAAATAACACAGCCACATAGTATATAGCACAGCCCCACATGGTATATATGTTAGGCGTCGGGTTTCTGTCACTGCACAGCAGGAATCCCAAGCCTTGCCTTTGGCGGTCTCCCATTCCTCTTCGGCCACACAGGAGGCTGCTCAGCAGACTCGTCGATCCCGGCGCTCTGCTCAGACTAGCACAGTGGCTTTGGTTGCTGCTGCCACCTCTGGTCCAGTTATAGCAACGCATGCTGGTCAGCAGCGAGCTACTCCAGGGACTAAGTCTTCCTTTCGGTCTACTGAGCATGTAACATAAGAAAAAATAAAGAAAAAACTTACATATGAAATGTAGACTCACCAAACCCTGACTGATGCACTAGCAGGATGCAACAGGCCTCCATTTATAAAGGCTTAGGGCAACACAGGTGCAACCCACTGATGAAGACAGCCAGTATCCAAAGGAAAAAGAGGAGCTGGCTGACTAGTGGAAAAATGCACACAGATAAGGCTTGCACAGTGCGGTGCAAAGTGTCTGAACAGCCTATTGATCACGCCCATAGTATTAGCAGGTGGGCTGTTCTGTACTATATACATGCATAACACAGAAAAAACCAAGCCAACATAAAGAGGCCCAAATGCATCCTGCAAAAATGATAAAAAGTGCAAAAAGATAAAACATGGGGTATTAGTTACTATTTTGGCCAAGACAGATAAGCTCGCAATCCAAACGTCAAGGATCCCCAGATTTTGCGAGTCCCTAACACTAAATCTGAACAGCTAACATAAGAAAAAATGTAAAAAAACTTACATATGAAAGGTGAGTCTACCTTTCATATGTAAGATCTACTGAGCATGCCCTAAGGACGATCTATCATTGGAGATGGGAGGTCACATGCTCAGGTCCTTCTCCAGCTCGGATTGACCATCAGGAAGGTCCCAGAAGGATGCTGCTATAAAAGGCTCACATGGCCGCTCAACCATCCACTAGTATAGACAGTATTTTGTAGTTGTGTGTGTGAAGATGGATGTATGAGTTCTGGTGACTGACTCATTAAGACTCCCTCCCTCTGGTTGTGCATGTGTATAGGGTATTGGAGATAAGTAAGCGCCTACAGGTGGCATTTGCTATGTGCCACGGTGCATCCAGTCCTCTGCACCACACGTAGCATCTAACTGTGCCATCCAGCACAAGGCACTACTATACTGCGTCAAGCAGCAACTGCCAGTGCGGCGCCGTACGCAAACATTGCACTTTCAAGCCATAAGGTTAGGCTGGTTAGTGGCGTCCGCCAGTGCGGCACTGTCTGCACCTAGTGTGCTTAATCTTTAAATTGTGTATGTCCAGGCACCGCAGTAGCGGCGCCGAACGCTAGTGGGTCTAGAGGAACTCTAACCCCGTGTCCTTGGGCAGGGTCCTATGACCACAACAGTAGTGCTCACTCAAGCAACAGGGTCCACTTCCTATTAAACGGGTGAAGTTAACCCGTGTGTACTAGTTATACCACCAGTTATTGTCCACCATTACCGAGCAGCAGTTGTCATCTCTGCACGGTGGAGCCCGGACTGCGAACGCACCTCTTACCATCTCTTTATTATTTGGTACATTCCGCAAGCCCTAACAATATAGCACAACCACATGGTATATAGCACATCACCACATGGTATATAGCACACACCCACATGGTATATAGCACAGCCCCATTGTATATAGCACAGCATCACATGGTATATAGCAAAGCACCACATGGTATATAGCTCAGTACCATGGTATATAGCACAGCACCACATGGTATATAGCACTGCCTCCCATGGTATATAGAACAGTACCATGGTATATAGCACAGCACCACATGGTATATAGCACAGCCCGACATGGTATGTAGCATAGCCCCACATGGTATATATAACAGCGCCACATGGTATATAGCACAGTACCATGGTATATAGCACAGCCCCACATGGTATATAGCACAGCACTACATGGTATATAGCACAGCCCACATGATGGTATATAGCACAGCAACACATGGTATATAGCACAGCACCACATGGTATATAGCACAGCCCCACATGGTATATAGCACAACTCGCATGACATATAGAACAGCACCACATGGTATACAGCACAGCAACACATGGTATATAACACAAACACATGGTATATAGCACATGTGGTGTAGTAACCACTGTGTCCACTAGGGGGCGCTTGTGTGGATCAAGTAGAGAACAGATGAGTGGCAGAATCCTGAAGGATGGTTATGTTTCTCAAAGTGGGTGGCTTTGAGATGGAGACTTGTGTATGTGTGATCAGCAATATCTTTGCTGAGGTGTTGTTTCAAAGTGTAAGGGAGAAGTCTCCAGGTAACTAGAGAGATGGGCGGGTCTGGTTACCTATAAACCCACCCAGTGGTGGGTCTGAAAACGCCTGTATTAAAATGCTTTGTGAGTGTGTGAAGGACCTGTGATGAGGTCATAGTCATGTGACCCGGTGGGCGTGGCTATACACCACATAATGTGGCCAGGGTAGGTCCACATGTGGTGAATGCAGGGACCTGGTTGGTCCAGAGTGGAAGGTCCCGTGTGCAGGATTGTCTCCTGGCTAACAGCCGGTGTGTGGCTGTGTGTAATGGCTGCCAGAGCCTGAAAGTTCCCTGGAGGGATATGGACGTCTGCAGCATGAGTGACAGAACCATGTGGAGACCCTGACGTGGGTGAGATAAATGAGGCTAAGAGAGCCTGTATGCTGGACATTGAGCAAACCTGTGTGAACACTGGGTTTACAGAGGGAAGCTATAATAGACGCTCTGCTGTTTATGTGAAGTTTGGTTGATTGCTTCTATCGGTTTATGCTGCATAATAAACCACATGGACTGCTATGTTTGATGGAAAACCCATGCCAGATGTGTTTTGTTCGCTGCCAAGCGAGAATTCCCCAAGTAAATGACAGCGCTACCTCACATTTGGTGGAGAAAGCTATGGGCAATATTGTAGCCTTGTTGCTGGGAGCAACGGAAGAGGACTGCAAAGTTGGTTGCTAAGGGCAACGGTTTCCAAAAAGTGCATGTTGCAGTGCTGGCAATGCTGAGCCAGAAAAGCTGATGGTTGGGCAAGCCACTGTCCGGCTGTGGTTCTGAAACAGTGGGGCGGCCTAGTGAGTAAGGCACTGTCCGGATCGGTGAGCCCAGTGCGGCCGTTTCCTCAGGAGAAAGAGACTGGTGATTGCTATAGGGTGCCTCTAAGGAGAAGAGGTATCCGAGGACCTGTGTGGCCGACACAGGTAACGGACAGGTGTTCGTGTTGTATTGACCTGGGTCAGTGGGAAAGACTGTGTTCCTGGAGGGTTCAGTGAGCAAGGTCCTGGAGGGTCAGTGTTGGGAAGATCCCTGGAGCACATGGTATGTCCTTGGACCTGGTGAGGCATAAGTGTTGGGCAGTCTCAAGGAGAGACGGATGCCCTGAATAGCACCCGCTAAGCCCCTGGACCTGGTGAGGCCGGAGTGTTGGGAAACCCTAGAAAGAGGGTCGGCTCCCTGAATAGCACCCGGTGCGCCCTGTGTGTTGGACGGTCTCAGGCAGAGACGGTACATCCTGAAAAGCGCACAGACAGGACATGTGAGTTTTTGTGTTGGTGTGGCCGGTGTGTTGGGAAACCCTGGGAGGAGGGTCGCTCCCTGAATAGCACCCGGTGCACCCTGTGTGTTGGACGATCTCAGGCGGAGACGGTACGTCCTGAATAGCACACAGAAAGGATACGTTAGTTTTTTGAGTTTTTGTGTGGTGTTTTTCTTTTCTTCTTTTCTCAACTCAGCCTGCGGTGGCTCAGTGGGAGTCAAGAAGGTGACAAGCGGCTTGATGTGGCTCAGTGGGGTCACGAAGGCGACAAGCTGCTTCCGGTAACTCGGCGGGGTTACGAAGGGGACAAGCGGCTTCCGGTGGATCGGCGGGTCCACGAAGATGGCGCAGCAGGAGCTGCAGTGACTCCAGCCTCTGTGTGTGTGAACAGCAGCCGGTGGTGTCGGTGATCGGTGACAGCAGGATCTGTTGTGGTGCCAACAAGGACTTGTGTTAAGACATAAACTGTGGTGTGTGAACTGTGGTCTGAGAAGACCGGTATAACGGACATGGGGAGATACCGAAAGGGGGTGGAGTCCCAGAAGGGGGCGGTGACCCAAATCGGAGTGGAAATCCAAAAATGGGTGGTGTCCCGGGAGGGGGCGGTAACCCAAATTGGGGTGGTTCAGGAAATGACAGCACTGGTTGACTCAGTGGGTATGTTTGGAGTACCGCATTGTATGTGTATGTCTTGGGAGGAATGTGAGATATCCTTTCTGGGTAGTAATGACGGGCCACAGGTGTGTACCGTGATGCTGTACCAGGAAGGAGTCTCTGGTAGGCTGGACTCAAAGAGTGTGGTGACTCTGACAGGCACTCCGCTCGTTTTATCTCTGACCGAGAAAAACGTCAGAGTTCGCTGTGTCCACGGGGTCATCGTGAATTATAAGGTGGACAGAGTCCTGATTGAGATGAAAAAGGGGGAGTGCTAGGGGAGGGAGGTGTCGGACAACGGCCGTTTCGCGATTACTCGCTTCTACGGGAACCCCCCACGGCTACTGCTAGTTGTTGTGGATAGGTTCAGGGGTCTGCAATCTGATAGCTGCCAACCTCTCTGGGTTTTTCTGGACTTAGCTAGTATTTTGTTTTTTTCCTCCTTCGGTGACTCATCATAACAGAATCACCAGCCCTACCACAGATCCTAGGGTACTCAATAGCAGGAGAGAATTGTAAAAAAAAGAAAAAAAAAATTGTGTCAGAATTTTTTTTTTTTTTGGGCATATTTTTTCTTCTATATCTCTGAGGCCGTAGGGGGAATTTTTCGCTCAATGGAGATGAAGCAATTGTCTGATCGTGTGGAGCAGCTCGCTGCTGAAGTTTGGGGAAGTTCCGCCTATCTTGCTCATTCACATGCTGCTGAACCAAAGATTCCTACTCCTGATGTGTTTTTTGGGGATCGGTCTAAATTCTTGAATTTCAAGAATAATTGTAAATTATTTTTTGCCTTGAAACCTAACTCATCGGGGAACTCCGCGCAGCAGGTTAAGATTGTCATCTCTTTGCTGCGCGGCGATCCCCAGGATGGGGCGTTTTCTTTGAAACTTGATGATCCTATTCTGAATAATGTGAACGCATTTTTTCAAGCCTTGGGGTTGTTGTATGACGAACCTAATGCTATTGATCAGGCTGAAAAGACCCTGTTGGCATTAAGCCAGGGTCGGGATTCGGCAGAGTTGTACTGTCAAAAATTCCGAAAGTGGGCGGTCCTTACTACCTGGAATGATGGTGCCTTGGCAGCCCTCTTTCGGAAGGGTTTGTCAGAAACTGTAAAAGATACTATGGTGGGATTTCCTGTTCCCTCTGGTCTTGACGATTCGATGTCATTAGCCATTCAGGTGGATCGGCGTTTACGTGAACGCAAAACTACACGAGAGATGTTGCCACCTGTTGAACAAATGTCTGAACCTATGCAATGTGAGAGAGTTTTGTCTAGGGCGCAACGTCAGGAGTTCAGAAGGCGTAATAAGCTGTGGTTTTTTTTTTGTGGAGATGCCTCGCATATTATTTCTGTCTGCCCTAAACGAGAGAACGTTGTGCACACACGTTTTCTGTGGGTGGTGTTCAACCTTTGTTTCTTCTGGCAATTACTCTGATCTGCTCCCTGTCCACATTTTCCGCCAAGGCTTTTGTGGATTCGGGAGCAGCTCTGAACCTGATGGACTTGGATTTTGCTAAACGTTGTGGATTTCCTATGACACCTCTGCGGACGCCTATCCCTTTGAGGGGTATTGATGATACTCCTTTGGCGAAGAATAAACCTCAGTTTTGGACCCAGGTGGTAATGCGGGTCGCCCCAGACCATCAAGAAAATTGCAGATGTTTGGTGTTGCATAATTTGCATGATACCATTGTTCTGGGGTTTCCCTGGTTGCAAATCCATAATCCAGTTCTGGATTGGAAATCTTTGTCTGTGGTGAGTTGGGGTTGTCGGTGTGCCCTTAGTGAGGCTCCTGTTTTCTCCACCTCTCCCCAGTCGCATGATGTTCCTGACTATTTGGCTGACTTTTATGATGCATTTAGTGAGAATGAGTCTGCGTCTTTGCCTCCTCATAGGAGTTATGACTGTGCAATTGAGCTGAACCCGGGGTGTAAATTCCCCAAGGGTCGGCTTTTCAATTTATCTGTACCCCAAGCACGAGGCTATGCGATCCTATATTAAGGAGTCATTGGAGAAGGGTCATATTAGACCATCCTCTTCACCCTTAGGTGCTGTTTTTTTTTTCGTGGCTAAAAAGGATGGTTCATTAAGGCCTTGTATTGACTATCGTGCCCTCAACAAGATTACTGTTAAATATCAGTATCCGTTACCCCTGATTTCTGATCTATTCTCCAGAGTTAAAGGTGCTTGCTGGTTTACCAAGCTTGACCTCAGGGGGGCGTATAATCTTATTCGCATTAAGCATGGGGATGAATGGAAGACGGCGTTTAATACTCCGGAGGGACATTTTGAGTACCTGGTGATGCCTTTTGGGCTCACTAATGCCCCTTCTGTCTTCCAGTGCTTCATGAACGATATATTCCGAGACTTTGTGGACAAATTTTTGATTATCTATCTGGATGATATTTTGATCTTCTCCAAGAATTGGGACTCTCATGTGGAACATGTTCGGACTGTGTTCCGGATTTTGAGGGAGAATTCCCTGTATGTCAAGGGATCGAAATGCCTTTTTGGGGTACAGAGGATTTCATTTTTGGGATTTATTTTGTCTCCGTCAACTATTGAAATGGACCCGGCCAAGGTACAGGCCATTAATGATTGGGTTCAGCCCACTTCTTTGAAGGCCTTCCAGAAGTTTTTGGGTTTTGCTAATTTTTATCGGAAATTTATAGCTAATTTTTCTGGTATTGCCAAGCCATTGACGGATTTGACTAGGAAGGGTGCTGATGTGCTGAATTGGTCCCCGGAGGCTGTTTCTTCCTTTCAGGAGCTGAAGCGAAGATTCACTTCTGCTCCGGTTTTGATGTCTCACTCCCGTTTCAGGTGGAGGTGGACGCTTCTGAGATTGGTGCAGGAGCAGTGTTGTCCCAAAAAGATCCTGTGACATCTAAAATGAATCCTTGTGCTTTCTTTTCCCGAAAGTTCTCCCCATCCGAACGTAACTATGATGTGGGGAATCGGGAACTGTTGGCCATGAAATGGGCATTTGAGGAGTGGAGACATTGGATGGAGGGAGCCAAACACCAAGTCATGGTCCTTACTGACCACAAGAATTTGATTTACCTGGAGTCGGCCAAGTGCTTGAATCCTAGACAGGCTAGGTGGGCCTTGTTTTTCACACATTTTGATTTTGTGGTCTCTTTTCTTCCAGGCACTAAGAATGTCAAGGCAGACGCCCTCTCTAGGAGTCTCCTTGCTGATTCTCCTGTTGTGATTAAGCCTGCTACCATCTTAGGCGAGGGGGTAGTTCTTTCTGCCATCTCGCCCGATTTGAGACGTGCTCTGGAAGAGTTTCAGGAGGACAAACCTGAGCGTTGTCCCAGTGGAAAGTTGTATGTTCCTGACCAGTGGAGGAAGAGAGTGATGTCTGAAGTTCATTGCTCTGCATTGGCTGGTCATCCAGGTATTTTTGGTACTAGAGATCTGGTGAGTCGGTCTTTTTGGTGGCCCGCCTTGTCAGGAATTTTGTGCAGTCCTGTGGGACTTGCTCCCGGTCTAAACCTTGTTCTCGCTCTAGTGGCTTGTTGATGCTTTTGCCGGTGCCCAGGAGGCCATGGACCCATATTTCAATGGATTTTATCTCTGATATGCCTGTCTCTCAGAGAATGACTGTTATTTGGGTGATTTGTGATAGATTCTCTAAGATGGTCCATCTTGTACCACTTCCTAAGTTGCCATCTTCCTCTGAGTTGGTGCCCTTGTTTTTGCAACAGGTGGTTCGCTTGCACGGGATTCCTGAGAACATTGTATCTGACAGAGGAGTTCAGTTTGTGTCTAGATTTTGGAGGACGTTCTGTTCCAAGCTGGGATTTCAGTTGTCCTTCTCCTCTGTGTTTCACCCTCAGACCAATGGGCAGACGGAGAGAACAAACCAGACTTTGGAGTCGTATTTGAGATGTTTTATTTCTGCCGATCAGGATGATTGGGTTTCATTTTTGCCCTTGGCCGAATTTGCTTTAAGTAATAGAGCTAGTTCTGTGTTATGAATGAGTCACCGTAGGAGGCAAAAGCAGAAATACAAGCTAAGTCCAGAAAACCAGAGAAGTTGGCAACTATCAGATTGCAGACCCCTGAACCTATCAACAAAACTAGCAGTAGCCGTGGGGGGTTCCTACGAAGCCCTAGACCCCTCGATCACAGCCGGAGAATTACATAGGCCTAAAGAAAGAAAGGGGAAATCTAAACTGCCCCAGAGCAGACCCCAAAGCAATAGGCAGCCCCCAACATATAATGACGGTGAAGCAAGATGAAAATACTAACACAGACAGAAAGATAGACTGAGCAAAGACGGGGCCCGCAACTATCTAGATAGGAAAGGACAGGAAGGCTGCTGTCTGCAATCTGCCAAAACCCTATCAAAGACATAAGCCAACAAGCTGATATGAAAAAGGCCCTGAAGCAGCTAGGCTTCAAAACTAAATCAGCACTCAGGTATTTTCAGAAGACAGAGCTAAATGAATTCAGCAAACCCCAGCAGGGAATGGCAGAAATCCAGAAAAACAAAGTCAAAGCAAAAAAGCAAAAGGCCGAGCAGCAAACTTAGCTTTAGAGGATTAGGAATTCAGACTGGACTCCAAGGACCCCACAGAGAAATCACCCGCAGGGCAGAAGGGAGTCGGCAGCCTTATATCCAGTCCGTAACTCCACTCAGCCAGTCATCATCATCAGCCTCAGGTGTTTGATAATCAGGCTCACTACCTTTCTTTACCAGAAGAGGGAGTTCCTCAGGCCTCAGTAATGAAGGGGAAAATGAACTCACAACAGTTCTGCCACTTTGATGTCACCTTTTTTTTTGTAACTTTGGATTTCACCCTCGATTTTCTTCAGGGCAGGTGGAGCCTTCTGGTTGCCCAGGTGTTGACACTGTGGTGGAGAGAATGCACCAGATCTGGGACCAAGCAGTGGATAAGTTGTCTCTCTCCCAGGAAAAGGCCCAGCGGTTTTCTAACCAGCGTAGGACCGTTGGTCCCCAGTTTAAGGTGGGTGATATGGTTTGGTTGTCGTCAAAAAATATCGTTATGGAGGTGGCTTCTCCTAAGTTTAAGCCTAGATTTATTGGACCTTACAAGATTTTGGAGATTATTAATCCGGTCTCTTTTCGGTTGGCTCTTCCTGTCACATTTAAAATTCATAATGTGTTTCATAAGTCCTTGTTGAAGAGGTTTGTTGAACCAGTAGTTCCTGTGGTGGCACCTCCTGACCCTATATTGGTTGAAGGTAACATGGAATATGATGTAGAGAAGATACTGGATTCCCGTCTGTCTAGACGGAGACTCCAGTATTTCGTTAAGTGGAAGGGTTATGGTCAGGAGGATAATTCCTGGGTCTCTGCTTCTGATATTCATGCCGAAAGATTCGTTCGTGCCTTTCATCGGGCTCACCCGGATCGCCCTGGTGGCATGGATGAGGGTTCGGTGACCCCTCCTCAAGGGGGAGGTACTGTTGTGAGTTCATTTTTCCCTTCACCATTGAGGTCTGATGAACTCCCTCCTCTGGTGAAGGAAGGTAGTGAGGCTGATTACCAAACACCTGGGCAGCTAGATGATGACTGGGTGATTGGAATTGAGGACTGGATATAGGGCAGCCGACACCCTTCTGCCCTGCTGGTGATCCTGCTGGATTCTTGGAGACCAGTCTGATTCCTGCGTCTCAAAGCTGTTTTTCTGCTCTGCTTTGTACTCTTCAGTTTTGTTTTTGTTTTGCCTTGTTTTTTGGGAGTTCTGCCATCCCCGGCCGGGGGTGAGCTGAATTCCATTTTTGTCTCTGATCTGTTGATCTTTTGCTCTGTCTTCAGAATATACCTGAGTGCTGATATAGTCTTTTGAAGCCTAGCGACTTCAGGGCCTGTTTTTCCTATCAGTCGGTTGGCTCATTTTGGATAGGGTTTTTGCGGATGTCAGACAGCAGCTTTCCTATCCTGTCCTATTTAGTTAGCTTGGGCCCCATCATTTGCTCAACCTATCTTTCTATCTGTGTTAGTGTTTTCATCTTGCTTCACCGTCATTATATGTTGGGGGCTGCCTATTGCTTTGGGGTCTGCTCTGGGGCAGTTTAGTTTTTCCCCTTTCTGTCTTTAGGCTATGTAGTTCTCCGGCTGTGATCGAGGGGTCTAGGGCACCGTAGGAACCCCCCACGGCTACTGCTAGTTGTTGTGGATAGGTTCAGGGGTCTGCAATCTGATAGCTGCGAACCTCTCTGGTTTTTCTGGACTTAGCTAGTATTTTGTTTTTTTCCTCCTTCGGTGACTCATCATAACAGGTTAGAGTGAGGATCCCTCCTGATGATGATGACCAAGTATCCAGTGAGGTGGGTAGGATTCCCATCCTGGTGGTTGGCTCCGTGGAGAGCCAGAGAGATTTTCGGATGCTCTTGGAGTATCGAGTGGGGTACCTGCAAGAGATTGAGCAGTTGAGGCAGGACCGCCGGTGAATTAATAAAGAAGTACAGAATACCAGGTGGCGGCTGCCTGCAACCCAACAAGATGTAAGGACCCGAGGAGTTCCGCCAAGAAGTGACAGGGCAGATGGCCGAAGAATGTCAGCAAGTGGTAGTTCGACTGGCAGGATGACGTTGAGAGACCGTAGTTCCTGTGAGACCCTAAATGAGTCAGACTCAGGCCAGACAGTAGGCCTGTTTAAGACTGATGACCGTACCAACCGGGGGAGCTGGTCGGGGAATGGAACAAACAGAGAGAGGAAGGTGGTGACTAGACAGTGTCTGATGACGCAGACAGACTGTAACTGCAGGACCGATATTCTGACCGCTGGGGGCGGGGGAGGCCTAACGTAGAGAGGAGGCCATATGACAGTTTGAAAGGTTCTCTCGACCTGTGGGGCAAGGTGTGATGAGTGCCCGGTCTCGAGAGCCTGATGTAATGTTGTGTGTTCAACCCCACAAGTTTTAAACAGAGGGGCGAGGTATGTGGTGTAGTAACCACTGTGTCCGCTAGCGGGCGCTGTGTAGATGTCCCAAGAGAACGGATGAGTGGCAGAATCTCCATGAGTTCATGCATCCTCATTTTTCACAGTCTTTTACTAGGCATTGCTCCTACCAGCCAGTTTCCTACTCCACACTGATGAGGGGCAATACCCCGAAACAGCTGTCTGTGGATGGATACCATGTTTTGGCATAGGTGGTTTCCTTCATTGGAGACTGCCCTTCCCGTGGTTGTTCCTTCCTGGGGAAAGACCTGGCTAGTCATTGCTTGCGTTGAGAAACATGTGATGGTGTCTCCGCGGCTTCTGTTTTGCATGTTTTGCATATTTCCCATAAGGGATGGGGGCAGTGCTCTAGAATCACTGCGTTGAGAAACACGTGATGGTGTCTCCGCAGTGTTGGATGTTGATCTCCATGAGTTCATTCATCCTCATTTTTCACATGGTATATCAGTTATGACACAACAAACAGGGCAGTGGAGGTGGCTTGTATGCTTCGCAATAGCGAGATCACAGATGTCCATTGTCATGATTCAGGACGGGGTATCCTTCCCTGTCCTGGTTCTTTTGGGGTTAATGTTGTTTGGCCTCTCTTTGGTTTGTGGAAGGCTATTTAGTCCTGCTTTTGGCCAGGCTCTGTGTCAGTGATACTTTCGGTTACCTGTCTTGAGAAGCTGTTTGATACCATTGTTCCTCTGTGTGTTTGTGGACCCGTGTATGACTCGACTTGACCCTCATTCTGCTTCTGCCTCGTGATTTTGCTGTACTTGTTACTCTCTGGTTTGACCCTCGGCTTCACCCCTGACATTCCCTATGTCTTCTCCCCCGGTTCCTACGTCCCTGTCTGGCTTCCGACCTCAGCTCATCCCAAACTATTCTCCGATCTCTTCATACGGCACTGACTCTGCTCTCCGGCTTCTGACCTCGGCTTTCCTGACTATGTCCTCGACACATCGTGTAATCCCAGCTCCCTCCCGATCTCATGGGTTGGCTCCACCACAGTCACTCCCGCA
This sequence comes from Dendrobates tinctorius, assembly GCF_039654945.1. NCBI lineage: Eukaryota > Metazoa > Chordata > Amphibia > Anura > Dendrobatidae > Dendrobates > Dendrobates tinctorius. Next base: position 4,808,831 of record NW_027361848.1, read on the forward strand.
GTGGTCACATGCTCCGCCAGGTCCTGCTCCGGGGTCCACTGCATGTAGTGGTGTCTGCACGCCTCCGGGCCGGACTACGGTCCTTGGCAGCACCCCCTTAGGTTTCGTGCACCTAAAGACACACAGCCAATGTGTCTTTACATCCATGCAAGCACTGTGCGATACATGTTACAGATGTCTGGAATGGTGGCCCGAAAAAAAGTGAGCAAGCCTTCTCTACAATTCTTACTGTCATAAGAAGTGCTTGTAGAATGTGTAGTTTGCAATAAAGTAGACAGTGCCAGATTGGAAATGGGTGATTTGGAGTGATGAGATGAAAGTCAATAGACTAAGCTCTGATGGGTACAAACGGATCTGGAAGAAACAAGGGAAAAAGTGGCTACCGGATTGAGAAATTGAAGGATCAGTCAAGTTTGCTGGAGGAAGCCTGATGATATGAGCTGTTTCATAGCTAAAGGCGATGGTTACTTGATCAGGATCAATGGTGGTCTCAAAGCTTAGCTATATGTGAGTATCCTATAAGACGAGTTACTTCGTACACCCCAGTACTATGGGTATAAAAAGGACGATAGAGTGTACCAGTAGGGAAATAACCCAAAGCGCATGTTGAGACTGGCGAATAAATGGTTTAATAACAATAAATTAGAGGTGCTGGATTGGCCCCCACAGTCCCCAGACCTCAACCCAATCAATCACTTGATGGTAAAGTTGAAGAAAAAAATTGTATTCATACCCAAGTGAGTTGACCAGTATGCAACAACTTTGGGAACGTTTTGGGTAAGTTTTTACCTGATAAGCCACTACTAATGGCGAGAAGAAGTAATTTGAAAGACCTTTTGGTTAAGAGCCATTACATTGCTCAACCCTCTTTCCCTTTCTCCATGGGTCGTCCTTGTCAAGGATGTTTCCCTTGTGGCTCCTGTTTAGCCTGTCGTAACATTGAGCGAATCGACACTTTTGTTCATCACATGGAAAACGGACACTCCAAATCAGGGAATATATTTCTTGTACCAGTGATTTTGTCATCTATTACGCCACATGTCCCTGTGGCCTTAAATATGTGGGCCTTACATTTCGGGAATTACGAGTTAGAACGAGGGAGCATGTCAGGGACATTAGGGCAGCCATATCCGCTGATGATATAGCGTTACTGAAAACAATCCCTCGTCATTTCAGGCTGAGACATGCTTGTAACCCCAACCTACTTAGGGTGCGGGGCTTTGATCGTATTCATGGTGGGATCAGGGGTGGTGGTGATCTCAAGCGCAGGCCTCTCAGCTTGAACGTAGATGGATAGTGAAACTAGGTACGATGACCCCTCTTGGTCTCAAAGAAAGACTAAGTTTTTCATTTTTTTTATAGTGTATTTGTGCTCTTCAACTTTCTGGTCTTAATCAATACCCTTGGAGTCCATATTTGATTTTAATTGTGTTTTTGTGGGGGTTTTTTTTTAGTTTGTAATAACGGAGGATGACCTTTTTATGGAAGTTGTGCTTGTCTCCCAGACGTGCTGTTTCCCGGTCATGAACCACATGAGGAAGATCTTTAACACTGCCAGCTTGAATACATCTTTTACAATATTTTATAGTTTGGTCTGCATGTTTTATGATACTGTTTTAGTTGTATACGTCTTTTCATAATTGATATTCTTGTGTCATTTATGGAGGTATTTAATTTCCCCTTTTTTTTTTTTACCTCTCTATATGCCCATAATCAATCTGGCCTTTGGTGTGTGTTGATTTATATCTTCACATGCGCATATATATATATATATATATATATATATATTTTGACATTTAGAGACACTTGTTAATTAATATAGGTGTGTAGTTATATATATATATATATTGCTTGTTATACATGGTTTTTGGGCTCTTTTTCTCTTTCTTTTTCCCTTTTTCCCCCTTTTTTTTGCCCTTACTTGTGCCCATAACCAACATGGCCACTCGCATGCACTTATGTGATGATGTTTATGCTTTTTTTTCTTTATGCATATACAATTAGGCAATTTCATCCAGTAAATGACACATATACATGTACCGTGAAGTGTGCGTGCCGTCATCCTTTCCTGGTTGCCTCCACCCCCAATGTTGTCCTCACTGGGCAATGCGTGTCATTGACGTCACTGGAACACTTTTTCTGACACGCATCGCACCCGGAACAACGAAAGTGACGGACCAGCGCCGGAATCGGAATCGCCACCGCCACGCGCTGATCACTCGCGGGAAACTGTATCTTCCTTTCAACTTCTGATTTGTGATACTTCCATGTTGGGGGATATTTAAAGCCTCCATTTAGCACAGGAACACACCACCCCCGAGGAAGCGAAAGCAAAATGTGCGTCGGGGCCTCGGCGTGACACACAGGCAACCGAACATGGGTAAGAGATTCTGATGTTATCTCGAGTCAGTGCTGACTGGTTTTCACATACACAGCTGTTTTGGACATACATTACTATATATATATATATATATATATATATGGGCTCCTTGGTGTGATATGTAATTTTGTTGCTGCATATGTATATTTCTGTATCAGCCCCGGATCATGAGAACAAGTGTATCTTGTAGGGCTTATTTTCCTCTTGTCCACGTGTTTCAGATCAGGGAACTAGACATGTGTGTTATGTTATTATACTATATTGTTCCCTGATGTAACCATCTTATGCATGCATGGTCGCACCATGGTTGCATTGTTATCCTTTGTTTTTTAATAGTGTTTTTTTCACTATGTGTGTGGTGTAACTTGTATGTCCATTTTTTTTTTGCCCTGATTTTTTGTATTTAAATAAAGTCCTTTTTGCACTTTTGTATAAACAGGGTTTAGACTGATTTTTTTGTGATTTAGCATGCACACTTATGATTGACCTTTTGGTTAGGAATGTAAGCTCACACATGTTCTTTATTGCTACTCAACTTTGGGAATGTGTAGAAGAGACCTGGAATCAAATTTTGGTTGAGACATGTTTGAATCTGATCAAGAGCATGCCCACAAGGATTCAGGAAGCATTGAAAGCCAAATGTGGATTTACAAAATACTAGCAAAATAATAAAAATTAATATTTATATCTTCAGGAACAATACAGTAAAAATACAGTAACAATGCAGTGACATGAGAGGAATCTGCATAGCTAATCATATGCTAAGTCATTGTAACTCAAATTTATGAGATAGCCAAGATGATTGTCTATAAAAGGATGGAAGTCTCGTGTTCAAAGCTGCAGTGGATGGTGAGATATGAAGCCTGAAAGTCAAAAGTTCAAAACATTATTATCATTTTGCTTGTCACTGTATTTGTGCCCCATCCAGGTATACATGTGCCCCAACCAGGCATAATCAGCACCATCCAGGTGCATGTTTGCCCCATCATGGTATGCTGTAGCCCATCCTGCAGGCTGCCACTAGGAATTTTGTAGCCCCATACTGGCAAAATTTTTTGGGGCCCTCTTGAGACTCCTCCCAGGTTCCACCCAGCCCACCTCCACCCCTCGAACTGTCCACAGTCCCACTGCTCTTTCTTGGAAAAACTCCACTTCTCACCTATCACACATTAACAGCTCCCATCACCAGATCACACATATAGCCGGCAGGTTTTGCCAAAAGATTTTTTTTTAAGCCGCCACCATAACAGGGTAAACACTTTTGGCCAGGCCCTACTCTACTGTAACCTATTAAATATTTGTTAAAATATGCAATACAATTTAGGTATATTTTTATTTAAATGTGGATTTACAAAATACTAGCAAAATAATAAAAATTAATATTTATATCTTCAGGAACAATACAGTAAAAATACAGTAACAATGCAGTGACATAAGAGGAATCTGCATAGCTAATCATATGCTAAGCCATTGTAAGTCAAATTTATGAGATATGAGATCGCCAAGATGATTGTCTATAAAAGGATGGAAGTCTCGCGTTCGAAGCTGTAGTGGATGGTGAGATATGGAGCCTGAAAGTCAGAAGTTCAAAACATTATTATCATAATTGTCACTGTATTTGTGCCCCATCCAGGTATATATGTGCCCCATTCAGGCATAATGAGCACCATCCAGGTGCATGTTTGCCCCATCATGTTATGCTGTACCCCATCCTGCAGGGCTGCCGCTAGGAATTTCGTGGCCCCATCCTTTTTCATTTAAGACAAATTAAATGAAGATAATACCAAAGAATTTGTGTTTGTAATCATTTTCAGGAAGAAACTGAGTATTATCTGACAGAATTGCAGGGGTGTCAATACTTTTGGCCACAACTGTAATGTACAGGTAACACAGTGATCACTGGTGACATTATACACAGGACCGCTGTATATAGTATACAGTGTATAGTGTCAGTGTATAGGTAACACTAACTCACCAGTGATGTCTCTAGGTGAAGTCCTTCATCCTTGCTTTTCATCTTTCATCCAGCACAGATCGCCATCACGTCTTCCAGCCAGGGCTAGTCTCTGCAGGAAATAGCACAGTTATCTAGAGCTCCGATTGCAGAACACATTACTTATTTTTTATCAACTTCTATATTACACCACATGAAGAAAAAAAGGCGACATAGTGTTGCTCTGCACAGTAACAGGACTGCCCCCCCCATTTAAAACAGTATACTCAAAAAATTAAATACCATCACTGCAGTAATAATATCCCTTAATTTGCCCCTATGGTAATAATATCCCTCATCCTGACCCCCGTGTGTCTCATTCCTGGCTTCAGCCATATATTCTCCCATCCCACCCTCATGAGTATCCATTCTGCCCCATATGATCTCCCCATCCTGCCCCATCTGTCTCCATCGTATCCATCCTGCCCCATAATCCTGTGCGATCTGTCTCCAACCCTGCCCCATCTGTCTCCAACCCTGCCCCGTATCTCCAATCATGTCCCGTGTCTCACATTCTGCCCCCTCCTGTGTCTCACTGTCACATTCTGCCCCCTCTTGTATCTCACTGTCACATTCTGCCCCCATGTCCAGCATTCTGCCCCAGCATCCAGCATTCTGCCCCAGCGTCCAGCATTCTGCCCCAGTGTCCAGCATTCTGCCCCAGCATCCTTCCCCCGTATCTTGCATTCTGCCCCAGTGTCCAGCATTTTGCCCCATGTCTGCATTCTGCCCCAGCGTCCAGCATTCTACCCCCGTGTCTGCATTCTGCCCCAGTGTCCAGAATTCTGCCCCCGTGTAAAGCATTCTGCCCCCATGTCTTGCATTCTGCCCCAGTGTCCAGCATTCTACTCCCGTGTCCAGCATTCTGCTCCCATGTCTTGCATTCTGCCCCCGTGTCTGCATTCTGCCCCAGCATCCAGCATTCTGCCCCAGTGTCCAGCATTCTGCCCCCATGTCTGCATTCTGCCCCAGCGTCCAGCATTCTACCCCGTGTCTGCATTCTGCCCCAGCGTCCAGCATTCTGCCCCCATCTCACAGTCTGCCCCGGGCCCCCCGGATCGCAGCTCTCAAAAAAAAAGTTCTTCTTACCTGGCTGCGCTCCAGCGGCGAGGCTCTGTCCCTCCACGCTGCTGAAACGCGCACTTGCCGGCGACTGACAGTGAAGTCAGACGCCGGCGATGTGCGTGCTGCGGCTGACGTCAGCCTCCGACTGGCTGGCGGCTGTTAACTATTGACGTGCGGGCCTGCGGGCCCGCATGTTAATAGAGTTTAGCTGCCACAGTGCCGCGCTAAGGGCCCGGTTTACCTGCCCGTAGGAGCCCGGTGAGCAGAGGAGACCTGGTCCGATGCGGGCCCCCTCTTCCTACCGGTCCCCATATGCCAGTCAGGGCAGTAATGCCCCGATGGCAGCCCTGCCATCCTGGTATAATGGGCCCCATCTAGGTAAATATGTGCCCATCCTGTTCTCCAATACGTAAAAAAGCAACACTGCTAACCTTCCCCCATGTTAGATCCTCTTCAACAGCCTGCACAGGAGCCAGCAGCTGACTTCAGCATCCCCACCATCGTGCATAACGTCACTACCATGCACCATCGGTCAGGCTATCAGCTCCGGTTAGCCTGCAGCGTGTATTGCAGTGTGGATTCCTGGGACACACATCCAGCTGAAATAGTCACTGGTGCCGGCATTCTGCCCTACTCCTCCGGGCGCCGATGTAGCTGCATGGTGGTATGCCCCCCTCTGCATTTTTCTAAATTTATTTGTGCCAAAGAGAATGTGAAACTTCAGTCAGTTGCAAGCTGTCCATTTTGGCTATTAACCATGCCCACGGTCGGAATGAAGCAGTGGGACACTGAATGATCCCCCATTGGGCCCAGGTCCTCTGCGGGCCTCCGAACAGGACATAGAGGCGGCCCGCTAGTTTCAACTGAATGTGCGTCCAGAAAGTCTGCACTGCATTAGTTAATGTGGCAGCTGGCTGACGTTAGTGCACCCATCGCAGGTGGCGCATGAAAGTGACCTCATCAAGCGCACTGACATCATCCACTGGACTCAGATAAGTCGACGGCCACATTTGAACATGACTGCGCCGGATCTGAAGGGAGAAGACGCCAGGAGCGCAGGCAGGTAAGAATTTTTTTCTTCTTCTGTGGATGCGGCAGGATGCGGGGCAAGGACCAGAGACATGGGTGACAATGACCAAGGACATGGGGGCCGGAGACATTGGGACCATGGACATGGGGACCAGGGACAAGGGGTCCAGGTACATAAAGGCCAAGGACAGGGGACATGGGGACCGCCCTACGCCTCCAGGCGTCGATGTAGCTGCATGGCGGTATGCCCCTCTCTGAATTTTTCTAAACGTAATTGTGCCAAAGAGAATGTGCAACTTCAGTCTGGTGCAAGCTGTCCATTTTGGGTAATAACCATGCCCACAGTCAGACTGAAGCAGCGGGACACTGAATGATCCCTGGTGGGCTCAGGTCCTCGGCGGGCCCCCGAACTCCTATCGAGGGGGCTCGCTAGTTTCAATTGAATGTGCGTCCAGAAAGTCTGCACCGCATTAGTTAATGTGGCAGCTGGCTGATGTCAGTGCACCCATCGCAGGCGGCGCATGAAAGTGACCTCGACACTGACATCATCCACTGGCCTCTGATAGGTCCGCGGCCACATTTGAACGTGACCATGCCAGAACTGAAGAGAGAAGACGCCAGGAGCGCAGGCAGGTTAGAATTTTTTTCTTCTTCTGTGGATGCGGCAGGATGCAGGGCCAGGACCAGGGACATGGGTGACACGGACTAAGGAAATGGGGGCCATGGACCAGGGACATGGGGTCCAGGCACATAAGGGCCAGGCACGGGGGACATGGGAACCAAAGATATGAGGGCCAGGAACATGGGGACCAGGGAAAATCAGACCAAGGACCAGAGAGACATGGGGGCCAGGGACATGAGGGCTAGGGACATGGGAACCAGGGACATGGGAGCAAGTGAATGGACATAATTACTATAGCGGCCAATCAGGGAACATTACTGCTGTAATATAATCTACTTTTTAGAATACTGTTTTTCATGGGGGTTAACAAAAGTGAGGTCCTGTTACTGTGGGTAACGGCATTATGTTGCTTTTTTTCTTCACCTGGCGTAGAGTATAAATCGGAATAATTGGGAACTGTGCTCTAGAAGCAATCAGCTATTGATGACTGTGTGTTATGTTCTGCAGAGATGAGTCCTGGCTGGAAGAAGTGATGGCGGACTGTGATGGATGAAGAAGAAAAGAGAAGATGAAGGATGTTAATTACAGAATAAGTAAGATGATTTGTTCTTTGATCATGCCAGTATGGAGAGAGAATGACAGCTGCACCAGATGTGAGAATTCACCTGTCTGCCCCAATACATATTCTTTGAGTTTATATAGAACAACAGAAGGGCATTCAAAATACAAACTTTGCAAAATAGTACATATGTTAGAATATGCTTAACTGTCAGCAATCTTTATCTACGTTACCAGAGAAGAGAAAGGGATGACACCTTATTTGCACATTAGACTAGGAAAGCCAACTAAGCATTCACAAAAGTTACACCCATTTCTTAACAATACGTCAGCTGAATAGAGTTTCCAAGTCAAGAAACTTAAATGTCATATATGCAATTATACATATACATATATATATACTGTATATACATACACATATACATATATATATATATATATATATATACACACACACACACACACACATACATATATGTTATGAATGAGTCACCGGAGGAGGAGAAAACAAAAATGCAAGCTAAGTCCAGAAAACCGGAGAGGTTGGTAGCTAACGGATTGCAGACCCCTGATCCTATTCACACAACTAACAGTAGCCGTGGAGTGTTCCTACGGTGATCCTAGACACCTCGTCACAGCCAGAGAGCTAAATAAGCCTAAAGAAAGAAAGGGGAAATCTAAACTGCCCCAGAGCAGACCCCAAAGCAATAGACAGCCCCCAACATGTATTGTCGGTGAAAACAGATGAAAACACAAACACAGACAGAAAGACAGGCAGAGCAAACGATGGGGCCCAACTAACTAGATAGGAAAGGACAGAAAAGATGCTAGCTGCAATCCGCAAAAACCCTACCAAAAATGTCCCAACACGTCTGATAAGAAAAACGGCCCTGAAGTCACTAGACTTCAAAATCCCTATATCAGCACTCCGATATATTCTGAAGACAGAGCAAAAGAGATTTAACCGATCAGGGACAAAATGGAAATTCAGCAAAGCCCCAACCGGGGCTGGCTGAACACAAAACTAAGCAAATCAGACAAAATCTCATGGAACAATAACAGTGCAAAACTTAGCTTTCAGAAGACAGGAACTGAACTGGAGGCCAGAGCTCAGAGCAGAGAAATCACCAGCAACCTTACAGGGTGTCGGCAGCCTTATATCCACTCAGAGATTCCGGATGTCCAATCGCAATCCACCTGTTCAGATGACAGGTTTCTCCCATCCAAATCAGTTTCACCACCTCCTTTCACCAGCAGTGGGAGTTCATCGGACATCAAAGGTGAACGAGAAAATGAGCTCACAACACATATACATAAAAGAAAGGACTTTATTACAATTATTATAACATTCCCTCATCTTGTAATAAAATCATTAATCTGTACACATCGGGGACAGATTTCTTTTGACAGATTTCACAGAAGATCTTGTAATCATATAATCTCGAGACAAAGTATTATGTTCAGAATATTTATCATTGAATCCTAAAATTTCCATTTCTTCATTGGATTTCAAAGTCTCCATTCCTTCTTGATACATAGTTTTTGTTATGGCAGAGTCAATTAGTCTTTGAACAAATCCTCTAATGCATGTAATAGCACAGTATCCACAAACGATCAGCACACTGGCCACGATGGTAAGAGATATAAGAGCAGAAGTGAGTAACACGGACCATTTCCCAAATCATCCTTCAGTGCAGGAAATAAATATGTCATCATATCCAGAGTTTTCAGATATTTCATTAGACAGGGCAGTCAGTCCATCAAGAGCTTTGGAGATACTCCCATCAGGATCTGCATTATTAGGGATAAATGTGCAACAAAATCCTCCAAACATTTTATACTGTATACACCTCCCTTTTCTGCTAAGAGCTTGTCTGATACCATCCTATTCTTGCAAGCCATGGGAGAAGTTGGTCCTAATTGCTCAGCTATCACTTTAAATGCCTCTCAGGTAAAATTAACAAATCTCTGCTGGTTATAGTATACAGTAAGTAGTTTATCTAATCTACATTCTTTTTTTTAGAATCACCCACCAAATTATGGATTCCCATCCGGCTGCTACCTGGTTCCTAGCCTTGTACTCATGGGGCATTCCCCTGGGAACTCCAATGTCATATGTTTCACACTTCTGTCTCTTCAGACTATGGACCTTTGGCCATATCCCGTTGACAACAGGTAGAACGGCATGATTAGCTGGACCACCGCACAATCCCCTCAGGAACCATGTAGTAATCTGGCTCTTATCCTTTTATCACCGCATAACCACCACATTTCCGCTCTCAGGGTAGTCTGGTCTGACCACATGGCTAAGTAGTTGGCGTTGTGGGAGACAAGGATCCAATCTCTACAAGACTCATCTTGGAACTCACCGAAGTTGTGCCCATGCCCTGGAAGACTGAAACAACTATAGTTACCAGGATAAGCAATCACCTGTGGTGGGATATCTGGTTTCTCAAGTGGGGGAAATTAAAGTGATAACGTTTTACGTTTTCCATCCCTTTCTGAGGGGACATAAGTTTTACTATATACCGTATATACTCGAGAATAAGCCGACCCAAGTATAAGCCGAGGCACCTAATTTTGCCACAGAAAACTGGGTAAGCTTATTGACTCGAGTATAAGCCAGGTATGCATTGTCCCCTCATCCCTGTCCTGGTATGTGTGGCTCCCCCTGTTGTATGCATGTCTCCTCCATCCTCCCCCTGTTGTATGCATGGCTCCTCCGTCCTCCCCCTGTTGTATGCATGGCATCTCTGTCCTCCCCGTTGTATGCATGGCACCTCATTCCTCCCCCTGTTGCATGCATAACGTCTCTGTCCTCCCCCTGTTGTATGCAATGCGCCTCCGTCCTCTCCCTGTTGTATGCATGGCATATCTGTCCTCCCCCTGCTGTATGCATGGCACCTCCATCCTCCCCCTGTTGTACGCATGGCTCCTCCGTCCTCCCCCAGTTATATGCGTGGCTTGGCTCGGCTCCCCTATTATACTCACTCACTCCTGGCGCGGTCACTGAAAGTCCTCCCTGCATCTTTCTGTTGTCCGAATGATGCAGCTTCTTCCTGTGGTCATCGGTCACGTGGTACCGCTCATTAAAGTAATGAATATGTGCTCCATGCCTATGGGAGTGGAGACTCGTGCATATTCACATATTCATTACTTTAATGAGCGATACCACATGACCACTGAACACAGGGAGAAGCTGCCTCGCCGACAACAGAGATGAAGGGAGAACTTGCAGCGATCGCGCGGAGTGGGTGAGTATGATGTGACAGCCAGTAGCTCCTGCCGCTCCCCCTCCCTCGCCGAACACCTGTGACAATGCGTGTATAAGCCAACAAAAATGTTCTGAAAATCTCGGCTTATACACGAGTATATACGGTAACTTAATTTTTTGAGCTTTTTGCAGTATATTAACCCCTTCATCCCCAAGGGTGGTTTGCACGCTCATGACCGGGCCAATTTTTACAATTCTGACCACTGTACCTTTATGAGATCATAACTCTGGAACGCTTCCATGGATCCCAGTGATTCTGACAATGTTTTCTCGTGACATATCGTACTTCATGTTAGTGGTCAAATTTCATTCAAATAACTTGCGTTTATTTGTGAGAAAAATGGAAAATTTGGCGAAAATTTTGAAAATTTCGCAATTTTCCAACTTTGAATTTTTATGCCCTTAAATCACAGAGATATGGCACACAAAAAACTTGATAACTAACATTTCCCACATGTTTACTTTACATCAGCGCAATTTTGGAACCAAAATTTTTTTTTGTTAGGAAGTTATAAGGGTTAAAAGTTGACCAGCGATTTCTCATTTTTACAACACCATTTTGTTTTTACGGACCACATCACATTTGAAGCCACTTTGAGGGGTCTATATGATAGAAAATACCCAAAAGTGACACCATTCTAAAAACTGCACCCCTTAAGGTGCTCAAAACCACATTCAAGAAGTTTATTAACCCTTTAGGTGCGTCACAGGAATTTTTTTGAATATTTAAAAAAAAAATGAACATCTAACTTTTTTTCACAAAAAAAATACTTCAGGTTCAATCTTTTTTATTTACCAAGGGTAACAGGAGAAATTGGACTGCAAAAGTTATTGTGCAATTTGTCCTGAGTACGCTGATACCTGATATGTGGGGGGGAACGACTGTTTCGGCGCATGGCAGAGCTCAGAATGGAAGGAGCTCCGTTTGACTTTTTCAATGCAAAATTGTCTGGAATTCAGATCGGACGCCATGTCACGTTTGGAGAGTCCCTGATGTACCTAAACAGTGGAAACCCCCTACAAGTGACCCCATTTTGGAAACTAGACCCCCCAAGGAACTTATCTAGATATGTGGTGAGAACTTTGAACCCACAAGGGCTTTACAGAAGTTTATAACGTACAGCGGTACAATTAAAAAATCATATTTTTTCCACAAAAATGATCTTTTCACCCCAATTTTTATTTTCCCAAGGGCAACAGGACCCTAAAAGTTATTGTGCAATTTGTCCTGAGTACGCTGATACCCCACATGTGGGGGTAAACCACTATTTGGGGCATGGCAGAGCTCGGAAGGGAAGCAGCGCCATTTGACGTTTTTGGCTGGAATTGAGATCGGACATCATGTCGCGATTGGAAAACCCCTGATGTACCAAAACAGTGGAAACCCCCCACAAATGACACCATTTTGGAAACTAGACCCCCTAAGGAACTTATCTAGATGTGTGGTGAGAACTTTGAACCACCAAGGGCTTCACAGAAGTTTATAACATAAAGTCATACAATTAAAAAATCATATTTTTTCCACAAAAATGATTGTTTCACCCTCAATTCTTATTTTTCCAAGGGTAACAGGACCCTAAAAGTTATTGTGCAATTTGTCCTGAGTATGCTGATACCCCACATGTGGGGGTAAACCACTATTTGGGCGCATGGCAGAGCTCGGAAGGGAAGCAGCGCCATTTGACGTTTTTGGCTGGAATTGAGATCGGACACCATGTCGCGATTGGAAAACCCCTGATGTACCAAAACAGTGGAAAACCCCCACAAATGACACCATTTTGGAAACTAGACCCCCTAAGGAACTTATCTAGATGTGTGGTGAGAACTTTGAACCCCCAAGGGCTTTACAGAAGTTTATAACATAAAGCCGTATAATTAAAAAATCATATTTTTTCCAAAAAAATGATCGTTTCACCCTCAATTCTTATTTTTCCAAGGGTAACAGGACCCTAAAAGTTATTGTGCAATTTGTCCTGAGTACGCTGATACCCCACATGTGGGGGTAAACCACTATTTGGGCGCATGGCAGAGCTCGGAAGGGAAGCAGCACCATTTGACGTTTTTGGCTGGAATTGAGATCGGACACCATGTCGCGATTGGAAAACCCCTGATGTACCAAAACAGTGGAAACCCCCACAAATGACACCATTTTATAAACTAGACCCCCCAAGGAACTTATCTAGATGTGTGGTGAGCACTTTGAACCCCCCAGTGCTTCACAGAAGTTTATAACGCCCGGGCGTGAAAATAAAAAATTCGTATTTTTTCCACAAACATGATCTTTTAGTCACCATTTTTTTTATTTTCCCAAGGGTAACAGGAGAAATTGGACCCCAAAAGTTGTTGTCCAATTTGTCTTGAGTATGCTGATACACCATATGTGGGAGAAAACTACTGTATGGGCACACGTTGGGGCTCGGAAGGGAAGTAGTGACGTTTTGGAATGCAGACTTTGATGGAATGGTCTGCGGGTGTTATGTTGCCTTTGGAGAGCCCCTAATGTACCTAAACAGTGTAAACCCCCCACAAATGACCCCATTTTGAAAACTAGACCCCCTAAGGAACTTATCTAGATGTGAGGTGAGCACTTTGAACCCCCAAGGGCTTCACAGAAGTTTATAATGCCCGGGCATGAAAATAAAAAAAATCATATTTTTTCCACAAACATGATCAATTAGTCCCCAATTTTTTTATTTTCCCAAGGGTAACAGGAGAAATTGAACCCCAAAAGTTGTTGTCCAATTTGTCCTGAGTACGTTGACGCCCCATATGTGGGAGAAAACTACTGTATGGACACACGTCGGGGCTCGGAAGGGAAGTAGTGACGTTTTGGAATGCAGACTTTGAGGGAATGTTCTGCGGGTGTCATATTGCCTTTGGAGAGCCCCTAATGTACCTAAACAGTGGAAACCCCCCACAAATGACCCCATTTTGGAAACGAGACTCCCTAAGGAACTTATCTAGATGTGTGGTGAGCACTTTGAACCCCCAAGGGCTTCACAGAAGTTTATAATGCCCGGGCATGAAAATAAAAAAAATCGTATTTTTTCCACAAACATGATCAATTAGTCCCCAATTTTTTCATTTTCCCAAGGGTAATTGGACCCCAAAAGTTGTTGTCCAATTTGTCATGACTACGCTGACACCCCATATGTGGGAGAAAACTACTGTATGGACACACGTCGGGGCTCGGAAGGCAAGCAGTGACGTTTTGGAATGCAGACTTTGATGGAATGGTCTGCGGGTGTCATGTGCGTTTGGAGAGCCCCTGATGTACCTAAACTATTGAAACTTCCCACAAGTGACCCCATTTTGGACACTAGACCCCCCACGGAACTTATCTAGATGTGTGGTGAGCACTTTGAACCCCCAAGTGCTTCACAGAAGTTTATAACGCTCGGACGTGAAAATAAAAAAATCATTTTTTTCCACAAAAATGATATTTTTGCCCCCAATTTTTTATTTTCCTAAGGGTAACGGGAGAAATTGGACCCCAAAAATTGTTTTGCAATTTGTCCTGAGTAGGCCGATACCCTACATGTGCGGGTAAAACACTGTTTGGGCGCATGTCAGAGCTTGGAAGGGAAGGAGCACCATTTGACTTTTTCAACTCAGAATTGGCTGGAATTGAAATCTGACGCCATGTTGCATTTGGAGAGCCCCTGATGTGCCCAAACAGTGGAAACCCCCAATTCTAACTCCAACCCGAACCCCAACACACCCCTAACCCTAATCTCAGCCCTAACCCTAGCCCTAACCCTAGCCCTAACCCTAGCCCAATGGAAAAATGGAAATAAATACATTTTTTTTATTTTATTATTTTTCCCTAACTAAGGGGGTGATAACGGGGGGTTTGATTTACTATTTATGGCGGTTTTTATGTTTGGCGGCTGTCGCACGCTAAAAGACGCTTTTTATTGTAAAAATAGTTCTTGCATCACCACATATTGAGAGCTATAATTTTTCCGTATTTTGACCCACCGAGTCATGTGAGGTCTTATTTTTTGCGGGACGAGTTGACGTTTTTATTGGTACCATTTTCAGGCACGTGACATTTTTTGATCGCTTTTTATTCCGATTTTTGGGACGCAGAATGAACAAAAACCAGCGTTTCATGAATTTCTTTTGGGGGGTGCGTTTACACCGTTCCGCATGCGGTAAAATTGATAAAGCGGTTTTATTCTTCGGGTCAGTACGGTTACAGCGATACCTCATTTAGGTCGTTTTTTTATGTTTTGTCGGTTTTATGCAATGAAAACTATTTTTTATAAAAAATAATTATTTTTGCATCGCTTTATTCTGCGAGCTATAACTTTTTTATTTTTTCGCTGATGATGCTGTGTGGCAGCTCGTTTTTTGTGGGACAAGATGACGTTTTCAGCGTTACCATGGATATTTATATGCGTCTTTTTGATCGCGCGTTATTACACTTTTTGTTTGGCGGTATGATAATAAATCATTATTTTTTGCTTCGTTTTTTATTTTTATTTTTTAAGGGGTTCGCTAAAGGGGTTAACTAATGGGACAGTTTTATAGGGCGGGTCGTTACGGACGCGGCGATACCTAATATGTGTACTTTTATTCTTTTTTTTTTTATTTTCAAAAAATGGATTTATTTGGGGATTTTTTTTTTTTTTTTTTTTGTAATTTATTTGGCGATTTTTTTTTTTTAAATTATTTTAACACTTTTTTTTTTTCATTTTTTTTTACTTTATTAAATAGTCCCAGGTGGGACATCACTGTTCTGTGACAGATCGCTGGTCTGTCACATCACAGATCACTATGACAGATCAGCGATCTGTCACAGGCAGTGCACAAGGCTTCCTCATGCCTGCGCTTTGCAGGCACTGAGGAAGCCAGCTTCCTGCAGGCCCCCGAAGGCCCCCGTCGCCATCTTGTGCAGCGCCCCCGGCAGCAGCGCTGCACATTGCGCTGCCGTGGGGGGCTCAGGGAAGCGCGGAGGGAGCCCCCTCCCTGCCGATGCTTCCCTTTAACTCCCGATACACCGCGATCATGTTTGATCGCGGTGTTTAAGGGGTTAACGTGTCGGGGGCGGTCCGTGACCGCCCCTGACACATTGTGCCGGGTGTCAGCTGTGATAATCAGCTGACACCCGGCCGCGATCAGCGGCGCTCACCACGTGGGCGCCGCTGATCGCGGTAGACGCACTATCCCGTCCATGGGCATAGGGGCCCGGGTCCCATGGACGGGATAGTACGTCTGATGTCAGGAAGGGGTTAGTCATTCTAGCAATTCATTCTTCTCCTCACAGCCTCTCTCTAGAGTTAGTTTATCTTCATAAGTTAGGTTAGACAATCTAACTATGGGCCCTACGGACTCTGTTATGGTTCTTTCTGACATACCTTCCTTGGGTCTTGGTTTGGTATTATTCTGAATTCTATGTAGAAATGTCCTATTGGGTCTGTTCCTGATACATCAGCTTCTATAACCTTTGATCCCTCATCTTAGGGTTTTTAAATTTATCAGTAGCTGGTTACAATTATCCTTATTTGTGCAAGGGGAGGTCTCCTGTTTCCTAATGGAGACTCTGGCTTTTAAATCTGTGTAGCCATAAAGCTTACACCTATAGTCTCGGGCCACAGTTATCCATGCTGCTTTACTCCAGTCACACACATTCATTCCCCTCTGCTATTAGAGCTTATAAAACAAACATACTTATCAGACAATGCTAGTGTGATAGCTTGTTCCCTATTTCTGCATCCTTTATACAACAGACAGAAATCCAATAACATGGTAACCTCCAGCCTGATATCAAAAGTAAAATTGAAGGTCTTAGGCTGAGTGCAGACGTACTTTTTGGCCCTGCGGATTTTTCCGCGCAGAATGGAAGAAATCCGCAGGTCAAATGACCTGCATTTTTCCTGCGGATTTCGTCCATTTTTCATGCGGTTTTCATGCGGTTTTTGTGCGGTTTTCCATCGCAGTTTTCGCCCTGCGGATTTGGTGACAGGGGAGATGGAAAACCGCACAAAAGAAGTAACGTGCTGTGGATTTTGTACCGCAGGAAAACCGAGCGGAAAAATCCGCAGCGTCTGCACAGTGTTTTTTTTTTTTAACATTGATTTTAAGGCTACTGTACATCACAATGCGGATATGCAACCTTTCTGTGCGGTAAAATCCGCTGCGGAACCGCTGCAAATCTGCATCGTGTGCATACAGCCTTAAATCTGAAACCATTCTACCACCCTGGACTTTCCTCTCCTGCTGGGTCAGTTACTTTCCAATCTCCCATCACCATGGTCACGAAGAATATACATGTGACTAAAGGGGGCTTCACACATAGCGATATTGCTAGCAATATCACTAAAGTGTAACCGATTTTGTGACGCAGCAGCGATATTGCTAGCGATATCGCTACATGTGACACTTACCTCCGACCGGCTCCCCCGCTGGCTATCGCTGATCGCGCGAGAACATCCTGGGCCATTTCTCGCCGGCGGCTTCCTGCTGGCGCCGACGAGCGACGCGTGGACGCGGGCGGAGGAAGTCATCATCCCCACGTCTGACAGATAAGTAACGACCACTGCTGCATCGCTGGTGAGATCTGCCTGTTTGGCAGCTCACTAGCGACAATTTAGCGATGCACCAGCGATCCTGACCGGGTCGTATCGTTGTCGGCATCGCTAAATGTAACGGGGCCCTAACCCTGATGTACACATTCTAGATCTGACCACTCTGCCAGGTAGGTGAATGAATGGGATTTTTCACTAGTTCGAGACAAGTTTTCCCTTTTGGAAAACCTCCCTTTGTAGCTGGACTTTGACAGTCAAGTCAGATCCTACTCTGTTCCTACCTGTCTGACAAGTTTACAGTGTGAGAAATGGATCCAGGAATCTTGACCGCAGTAGGAGTAGTCAACAGGACTTGGTAAGGACCTTCCCACTTAGGATGGTGTCAGTGTTTCTTCTTTATCACCTTCACCAGGACCCAGTCTGCCGGTTTCACAATCTCAGGTTTTGTTAGTGGGTTTCCTGTAACAAAATTAGGAGTAGGAGTTAATATCTTAGCCATATATTCTGCTAATGTACAATCAACTTCCTCATCTATACTTTTAAAGTGTTTCAGCTGAGGTAATGGAAAAGGTCTCCTGTATATGATTTCAGAGGGCGTCAACCTTACAGATGTTGGTGTGACATACTGTGCATGTTTAGTACAACCAATAATTTTCTTTATTTATATAGCGCCAACATATTCCATAGAGCTTTACAGTTTAACAGTTTCAAAACACAAGTCATAAGTAACATTAACAATACAATAATTAAAGCAAAATTAGACAACCCTGCTCGTAAGAGCTTACAATCTACAATGAGGTGGGGGAGATACAAAGTACAGGTGTGTATTTACAATGATGGTTCAGCAATCTTAAGGGAGTGGGGGATAGACAGAGATGGTGTATGGGCCACACACACACACACACACATAAAATGACTTTGATTAGTGAAAGTGATAAGCCGCTCTGAACAAATGTGTTTTGAGGGAGCGCCTAAAACTATGCAAATTATGGCTAGTCCTAATTTCTTGGGGTAGAGCATTCCAGAGGAATGGCACAGCGCGGGAGAAGTCTTGGAGTCGAGTGGGAGATATGGATTAGTGCAGAGGTTAATCAAAAGTCGTTTGCAGTGCGCAGCGGTAGGTTAGGCCGATAGACAGAAATGAGGGAGGAGATGTAGGGGGTGCTGCACTGTGGAGAGCTTTGTGGGTGAGAACAAGTACTTTGAATTGGATCCTATAATAAATGGGCAGCCAATGTAACGATGGGCGAAGAGCGGACGCGTATGAGTATCGATTAGCCAGTTGGA
The DNA here is from genome assembly GCF_039654945.1 of Dendrobates tinctorius. Lineage (NCBI taxonomy): Eukaryota > Metazoa > Chordata > Amphibia > Anura > Dendrobatidae > Dendrobates > Dendrobates tinctorius. Next base: position 4,827,572 of record NW_027361848.1, read on the forward strand.
TGACCCTGGTTGCTGCATTAAGAATGGACTGGAGAGAGGAAAGTCGAGTAACATGGAGGCCAATTATTAGAACGTTGCAGTAGTCCAGGCGGGAGTGGATCAAAGCGACAGTGAGGGTTTTTGTTGTTTCCATGGTGAGAAAAGGGCGGATTCTAGGGATGTTCTTTAGGTGTAAGCGTCAAGAGCGGGCAAGAGATTATATATGGGATGTGAAGGAGAGATTGGTGTCAAACATTATACCAACACATCGCGCCTGCTGCCAGGGTGTTATTATGGATGCCACCCATGGAGAGGGAAATGTCAGATTTAGAGACGTTAGTGGATGGCGGGAGCAGTAGAAGTTCAGTTTTGGAGAGGTTGAGTTTCAGATAGAGAGCGGACAAGATGTTGGAGACTGCGGACAGACAGTCACTGGTGTTCTGTAGTACAGCGGGGTTAAAGGTCGGGATGACGTGTATAGTTGTGTGTCATCAGCATAAAGATGGTACTGAAAGCCAAATCTGCTGATGCTCTGTCCAATTGGGGCCGTGTAGAAAGTGAAGAGAATGGGGCCAAGGACTAAGCCCTGAGGTACCCCAACAGCGAGAGGAATAGGAGATGAAGTGCAGCCAGCGAAAAAAACACTGAAGGAGTGGTCAGAAAGATAGAAACGGAACCAGAAGAGAGCAGTGTCCTTAATGCCTAGTGACTTGAGCCTAGAGAGTTGGAGACGGTGGTCAACAGGGTCAAAAGCTGCAGAAAGGTCGAGAAGAATGAGCAGAATGTAGGGGCGGAAGCTGGACTGTGAAGGGTCTAGGAGGGAGTGAGTGGATAGGTAATGGGTGAGGCAGATACAGTGGGAGTAGACTATGCGCTCAAAGAGTTTAGAGATGAAGGGGAGATTGGAGACTGGTTTGTAGTTGTTTGTGCGGGATGGTTTGAGAGCAGGTTTCTTTAATAATGGAGTAACGATAGAGTGTTTGAAGGTTGATGGGAAAATGCCTGAGGAGAGGGAGAGATTAAAGATTATAGTTAGGTGAGTTGTGATGACTGAAGAGAGAGACTGGAGGAGATGTGAGGGAATGGGGTGGGTAGTGCATGTATAGTAGTCGGACGATAAGAAGAGAGGAGCCTGAAGACTTCTTCTTCTGTGATGGGATCAAATGTGGAGAGTGAGCCAGGGGAAATGCATGGAGGGATGGGAGTCACAGCATTTAGTGGTTGGGAGCGGATTTCCTGACGATGTTATCTATTTTCTCTATAAAGTGGGAGGCCAGGTCATCAGCACAAATGTCTGTGATAGGGGCTTGTGCTTTTGGCCTGAGGAGGGAGTGAAAGGTGTCAAAAAGTTTGGGGTTGTTGGATAGTGAGGAGATCAGGGTGGTGAAGTAGGTCTGTTTGTCGAGGTGAAGGACAGAGTTATAGGTTCTTAACATAAATCTGAAGTGGATGAAGTCTTCTGGTGTGCCGGTTTTCTTCCATAAACGTTCAGCACTCCTACAGCATTGCTTGAGAAGTCGAGTTTATGATGTGAGCCAGGGCTGTTATACTCTGTGTTTGAAGTTTCTGAGGGTGAGGGGTGCTACTTGGTCGAGGGTGCTTCTGAGAGTGTCATTGTAGTGATAAACAGCCAGATCAGGACTGGAAAAAGGAGACTGGGGACAGTGATGAGTGTAGGGAGTCTGAAAGTGTATGAGTGTTAATGGCTTGTAGATTTCTGAATGTGTCGTAGATAGGAGTGTGCTGAGGTGGGCGAGGATTTGTGAGCATGAAGGACAGAATATTGTGGTCAGAGAGGGGAAGCGGTGAGTTATTTAGGTAGGAGATTGAACAGAGCCAAAGACCAGGTCAAGGGTGTTACCATCTTTGTGTATCTCAGAGGTTGAGAGCTGTTAGAGGCCAAGAGAAGTGGTTAGTGAGAATCTGGGATGCAGATGTGGAAGTGGAGCTGTTAATGGGGATGTTGAAGTCTCCCAGGATAAGGGTTGGGAGTTCTGAGGACATGAAGTGCGGCTGCCAGACCCAGAAGTGGTCAAGGAAGTGGGTGGGTGAGGCTGGGGGCCGGTATATGACCGCTACTCTGAGGAAAAGGGGACGGAAGAGCCTGATGATGTGGACCTCAAAAGAAGGGAATTAGAATGATGGAACTGGGGGAGATGATCTGGAAAGTGCATTGTGGGGAGAGGAGTATGCCGACTCCACCACCAAGACTGTTTGTGGGTCTCGGGGAAAGGGAGATTTGTAAGCCACCATGGGAAATGGTAACAGGGGAGACAATGTCAGAATCCTGGATCCAGGTTTCAGTGAGGGCCAACAGATTCAAAGAGTTGTTCAGAAAGTAATTGTGCAGGAAAGGAAGCTTGTTACATACAGACCGTGGATTCCAGAGGGCACAATTGAAAGAGGGAGATGAGGGATTGCAAGTAATATTAATAAGATTAGTGTGGTTTCGATATGAAGTAGGGTAGGGGTTGAGGTTGGGGGATGGTGGACCAGAGTTGGGGGAGATGTCACCCAAAATCAGTAGGAGTAAGAAGATAAAGAGCAAGTAGTTATTGGAATAGTTAGAAGTTTTTTCTGAGATGTGTATGGGCAAGATGGGCTGAGATTTTTAATGAAGGTGAAAAGTGCATGGGAGCTGTACATGGGAGAGGGAAGTATAGAGGGGCTGATGTGTATGAGTCATGATGGAAAGGGGATGGGGAGGTGAACGTGGATGGCAAGGGAACACAGGAAGACAGAAATAAAGCACATGGATAAAATGGAATACAAAGTGTGATTTACCTGACTCCTGCCCTGACTAACTTCCATGAAATATTTGCTTTTACTTGATGCTTAGCTAATGCGATTCTTTGCTGAATGCGTGCTACCCCACACATAGGTGCACCACTTAGAATGTTTCTAAATTTATAGGCCCCAATACAGGGACAAGATAGAGGGATTTTGGGAGCTGTTTGATATAAATTAGCAACAGCTGCTCAACACATCCTGGTGTGGAATAGATGATCAAAGACACTAGTCTTGATTCCAGCTCTATGCTATAGCACCTCTCCATGAAAACATCTACAGTAACCCCCACCCATGGATATACAACAGTAAGTACTGAGAACAACGTAACAGATGAATTATAGCAAAGGAGTTGAATGAAATGATTACCAGTACAAAATGCTTGCTGACATAGAGGGAACACATGCAAGCTGGATCATCAGTGCAGTAGTTGAATGAAATAATTACCTGTATGAAGAGAATAGAGATGCGTGTTAGATTCTGCCATGGAATAACTGCTTTTGCTTGATGCTTAGCTAATGTGATGCTTTGCTGAATGCGTGCTACACCACACGTGTGCCTGCAATGTACATGGCTGTCTTGTTATATAGAATTGAATGATATGTGCCTGCTTATGGGTGGCTATGAATAGTCCAATATGGGCCACATCTTAGGTTCATATTACCTGTTTTTTGGGGGTGTCTGGGTCATTGGTTCTTTGTCTGTATTTTGTCTGTATTTTAAATGTTTTTGGCTTATTGTATCCAATATGAAATAAAGGTTTTTTATTGTCTATTGGGATGTGCATACCATCATTAGCCTAGTCTTTTTCTCCCTTTTTTTGCCAATACAGGGACAAGAGAGAGGGATTTTGGGAGCGGTTTGATATAAATTAGCAACAGCTGCTCAACACATCCTGGTGTGGAATAGATGATCAAAGACGCTAGTCTTGATTCCAGCTCTATGCTATAGCACCTCTCCCATAACAACATCTACAGTAACCCCCACCCATGGATATACAACAGTAAGTACTGAGAACAATGTAACAGATGAATTACAGCAAAGGAGTTGAATGAAATGATTTCCAGTACAAAATGCATGCTGACATAGAATACACTGCGTGCAGAATTATTAGGCAAGTTGTATTTGAGAGGATTCTTTTTATTATTGAATAACTATGTTCTCAATCAACCCAAAAGACTCCTAAATATCAAAGCTTAATATTTTTGGAAGTTGGAGTGGGTTTTTTTTTTAGATTTGGCTATCTTAGGAGGATATCTGTTTTTTCAGGTAACTATTACTGTGCAGAATTATTAGGCAACTTAATAAAAACCAAATATATACCCATCTCACTTGTTTATTTTCACCAGGTAAACCAATAGAGCAACACAAAATTTAGAAGTAAACATTTCTGAGAGTCAAAAAAAACTCAGTGCCCAATATAGCCACCTTTCTTTACGATGACACTCAAAAGCCTTCCATCCATAGATTCTGTCAGTTGCTTGATCTGTTTATGATCAACATTGCGTGCAGCAGCCACCACAGCCTCCCAGACTATGTTCCGAGAGGTGTACTGTTTTCCCCCCTTGTAGATCTCACATTTTATGAGGGACCACAGGTTCTCTATGGGGTTCAGATCTGGTGAACAAGGGGGCCATGTCATTATTTTTTCTTCTTTTAGACCTTTACTGGCCAGCCACGCTGTGGAGTATTAGGATGCATGTGATGGAGCATTGTCCTGCATGAAAATCATGTTTTTCTTGAATGATACCGACTTCTTCCTGTACCACTGCTTGAAGAAGGTGTCTTCCAGAAACTGGCAGTAGGTCTGAGAGTTGAGCTTCACTCCATCCTCAACCCGAAAAGGTCCCACAAGTTCATCTTTGATGATACCAGCCCATACCAGTACCCCACCTCCACCTTGCTGGCGTCTGAGTCAGAGTGGAGTTCTCTGCCCTTTACTGATCCAGCCTCAGGCCCATCCATCTGGCCCATCAAGAGTCACTCTCATTTCATCAGTCCATAAAACCTTAGAAAAATCAGTCTTAAGATATTTATTGGCCCAGTCTTGACGCTTTATCTTATGTTTCTTGTTCAAAGGTGGTCATTTTTCAGCCTTCCTTACCTTGGCCATGTCCCTGAGTATGGCACACCTTGTGCTTTTTGATACTCCAGTAACGTTGCAGCTCTAAAATATGGCAAAACTGGTGGCAAATGGCATCTTGGCAGCTTGATGCTTGATTTTCCTCAATTCATGGAGTTATTTTGCGCCTCTTTTATCAACACGCTTCTTGCGACCCTGTTGGCTATTTGCCATGAAACGCTTGATTGTTCGGTGATCACGCTTCAAAAGTTTGGCAATATCAAGACTGCTGCATCCCTCTGCAAGACATCTCACAATTTTTGACTTTTCAGAGTCAGTCAAATCTTTCTTCAGACCAATTTTGCCAAAGGAAGCGAAGTTGCCTAATAATTAAGCACACCTTATATAGGGTTTTGATGTCATTAGACCACACCCCTCCTCATTACAGAGATGCAAATCACCTGATTTACATAATTGGCAGTTGGCTTTCAAGCCTATACAGCTTGCAGTAGGACAACATGTATAAAAAGGATGATGTGATCAAAATACTTATTTGCCTAATAATGCTGCACACAGTGTAGAGTGAACACATGCAGGATGGATCGTCAGTGCAGGAGTTGAATGAAATGATTACCAATATAAAATGCTTGCTGACGTAGAATAGAGTGAACACATGAAAGATGGATCGTCAGTGCAGGAATTGAATGAAATAATTACCTGTATGAAGAGAATAGAGATGCGTGTTAGATTTTGCCATGGAATAACTGCTTTTGCTTTATGCTTAGCTAATGCGATGCTTTGTTAAATGCGTGTTACCCCATACAACCAATGGGAGACAATACAACCAAATTTTTTGTGTTTCCTGCATGACTTTTCTCAACTTATTTTTCAAGATTCCATTGTGTCTCTCGACCAGTCCAGTGGACTGAGGATGATAGGCACAGTGTTTTTTTTTAATTCAGTTGACAATGTTTTAGCTAATAATGATATTACTTGGTTTACAAAGTGTGGACATTTGTCACTATATATTTTTTCTGGAACCCCAAATATGGGTATGATTTCCTTTAAAAGGGGCTTCATTACCATTAATGCATCAGGGTGGACAGCTGGAAAAATGTCAATCTACCTGCTGAAAGCATCTATAATAACAAGCCAGTACTTTTTCCCTCACACTTGTTCAGTTCAATAAAATCCATACAAATGTGTTGGAATAAGTATTCAGGGTGAGGAAATTAGGAAATTGTCCTCTCTTTAGTCTCAGGTTCCCTTAGGAATTACTTTTTGCACAAGTAATGTAGGTTACACAAAAAAATTTAATAGTAAAGCCATATATTGTAAATACACAAGATATGATCTCTACCTGTTAGGCGTCGGATTCCTGCAGCTGCACAGCAGGAATCCAGACCCATACACCATACATCCAGCGGTCTCCCATTCCTCTCCGACCGCTCAGGCACCTGCACAGCAATCTCGGCGATCCAGGCGCCCTGCTCAGACCAGCACTCCGGGTCTGGATGTTGCTGCCACCTCTGGACCAGCAATGGTAGCGCAGCCTGCTTTGCAGGAAACCACTCCAGAGGCTAAGTCCTCTCGCCGTGCTACTGGGCATGCCCACGAGACGATCTCCCAGTGGAGATCGGGGGTCACGTGTTCAGGTCCTTGTCTTAATCCGATTGGCCCATCTCAGAGGTCTGGAAGGTCCCGGAAGCGCATGGCTATAAAAGGCCCGCATGGCTGCTCGTATAGGCTATACTTCCTAGATGTGTGAATGGTGACAGATGTATGATTCTGGTGACTCATTTGAAACCCCTTCCCTCTGATATTACACATGTGGATAGGGAACTAGAGTTATAGTCAGCGCCAGTCAGTGGCAAACCATATGCCACAGTGCTTACCGCACCGCTACACTAGCGTCCGATAGTGTGATGCCTCACAGCACTGTCGTACAGCGGCAGCAGTTACCGCCGCGCTGCAATTAGCAGCAATTACTTGCATCCGTGGTAGCGACGCCGCACGCCTTGGGCCGTGTCCTGTGACCATATACCGTGTGTGCATGCCAGATGAGACCTGTGAAGCTAACAGGCTCGGGGTTTATGCTTTATTCATACTAAAGCGCCTCTGTGAGTTTAACAGAGTCCGCTCTGCGCACCTCGGGTGACGTTTAACCCGAGCGCAGTATAAGGTCATATAGCTAGTCTGCCATTACTCAGCAGCAGTTGTTATACCTACTGCACGGTGGACCCTGGGCGGCGAACGCACTTCCTATTATTTATATTTAGTGCGTTCCGCCGTCCCTAACACTACCATTCCTCCTGTTGAGACATGGCTTATGCCCCAATGTGAAGCTTACTGTTGCCACATGGGTTTTTTTTGCCTTCCTCTGGATCAACATGTTAGGGCAAGTTAGGATAGGATATGGGTTGAACTAGCTGGACTTAAAGTCTCCCTTCAACCTTAATAACTATGTTACTATGTTACTGACTCAATACTGTGGCATATCTTAGGAGGTTAATGGGCAGTTTATACATATACAGTAGGCTATCTTTGACGATCACCGCTTTTGTTACCTTTTTTTTTCAACTTTTAATGCCACTAGCATGTCATCCACATATAAGAGTATCTGGTTACCTTCTGGTGACTCATATTGAGCTAGGTTAGCCGACATTACCTGAGAAAAAATAATAGGTAATTCACAGTACCCTTGTGGGATTCTGGTGAATGTATACCTTTTCCCCTTATATGTGAATGCAAACCAAAACTGGCTATCTGGATGTACCAGGATGCTGAAGAAGACATTATTGATAGCTATCACTGTAAAGACCTTAAGCCCCCGTCACACACAGCAATCTCGCTAGCGAGATTGCTGCTGAGTCACAAGTTGTGACGCAACAGCGATCTCACCAGCACTGTGTGTGACACTTACCAGCGACCGCCCCCCCTGCAGGGTATCGCTGATCGTCCTGGAATGGCCAGGACATTTTTTGACTGCTGGTCTCCCGCTGGCCAGCACGCATCGCTGCGTGTTGCAGGCGGGAGACCTGGGATCAGCGAGCTGGAGCTGGTAACCAAGGTAAACATCGGGTTTCTAAGCATCACGCAGCACTTAGAAACCCGATGTGTACCTTAGTTACCAGCGCCCTGGTGCAGGGAGCTGGTAACCAAGGTACACATCGGGTTTCTAAGTGCTGCGTGCCGCTTAGAAACCCCATGTTTACCTTGCTTACCAGCTCCCTGCACCAGTGTGCTGCTAACTAAGGTACACAGTGCGTAACTAAGCGACGTGCGTCGCTTGTTACCTGCGTGTCGCTGACCTGATCGCTGGTGAAGCTGCCTGTTTGGCAGCTCACCAGCGATCATGTAGCGACACACCAGCGATCCTGACAAGTTCATATTGTTGTCGGGATCGCTGGTGAGTCGCTATGTGTGACGGGGCCCTTATTTTCCGGCCTCCAGCCATTTAGCAGAGTATGGGGGTCTGGTACTGTGGGAGCTCTTGGAATCACAGCATTGTTTACAGCCTGAAGGTCCTGCACCAAGAGCCATCTAACAGATGGGGGTGCCTACCTGACTGGAAACAAGGTTGTGTTACAAAGTGAGCTGGGACAGGGTATAATCACCCCTTTTATCAATCCCAGATCTATAGGTCATGTGGACCACAAAGATTCTGGGTATGTGGTCAATTCTTCCTATAATTCTGGCAGAGGATCAACATTTCTCACTCGTTCTCCTCCCTTGCTGCAGGTGGACACTGGGTTTAGAAATGGTGTTCTACTTTAGTACTTGTGATTATGCCTCACTCTGGCATTGTAAGATGAGCCATCACCCAAATTCTTTCATTGTTTACTTTCCCAACACTCTTCAACAAAATCACCAAGGAAATTCCATGATCTACATTTACATCTGGAGAGGGAAACATGTGGCACGGTACCTCTATAAAACAATCAAAAAAATTTGTTCTGACAGTTTACAACTGATGACAAAGTTCCCTTTCTAATCCCAGTATAGCGTGTCCAAGAACAATCTCGAGCAGGAAAATTTTCATAGGTTACATCAGGACCTCTAAAATACCTGTAGTACATGGTACAGTGTAGTTCTTCTAGTGTGTGAAAAATTACATTGTGTACCTTTATCTCTTGCTTCCTTGAATAAGGACTCAGTAATTGAGGATGGTCCTGCAGTTATTAGATCTAGACTGTAATAATATCTGAATTCCCCATACCCTTGGAGCACCATTGTCTCAGCCATTTAATTTTACCTATAGTCCTGCAGCAGTAGGAATTATTCTCAGGCTCAGGCCTTGCATCAAATCCCTCCCACACAGTTGATAATATAATTTGTGCAATTGCACTTTTACCTGTGTCGGGGTCCCGTATCTCCACAGGCATAGACAATGGTTCTCTGTGTGCCTTACCATGTGCTCCTTACCTACCACTATGAAGGCTGCAGACAGTCCAATAATGGGTATCTCTTCTGGATGTACTAAGGTTCCAGTGGTCCTGAATCAACAAGAAAAGTGACCTCATGGCTTCACACGAGTAGGATTATTTCTGGAAGTGAAGTGTTTTATAAATGAATTTCTACTTTAGCCAATTTTAAATTTTTCCTATCATTACACTTTTCCATGTCTTGTACCAAATTTTCACATTTTATCAAAGTAAGCTTACCATCAAATACAACCCTGTTATGCCATCTGTCAGGATACTTCACTCATATAGGGTCTATTTTATGCATATGCTCAATATTACCTTCTAGTTGTCCCTTCTTATCATAACACCACAGACAACCACATTCCAAAACATTTCTCATGTTCACAGCTTGTCTCACCACCTCAAGACTGTTTGCTTTGAGTGGTGCCTTCTCCTTGTTGTTCAAGATTAGAGACACCTAAATGGCCTATTTTTAGGGATGTACAATTTTTACTCTTTATTTGGTGTGAGAGTTAGGCCTATAACTTTATAAGCAATAAGGACATAATGCACATTTAATCTGAAGACTGTTGTCTCTGCGTACCTGATGAAAAAGGACTATATCCAGTTTCATTCAAGGGATACCCTCTTGGTACAACAACTTTCCAGCCTTCATATAAAATGGTCAATAACAATCCTGCCTGACAATGAGGACAAGACCTTAAAATATAGCTATGGGATAAGGTCATGGATCGTCCCCAGGGGCAGTGGGGTTACTCGGTACCGGGCCGGTGTCTCAGAGGAATGTGTCACGGTGGCGGTGACCCGGTCCGTGGCCCTGGGCATCCATGCAAAAGGGGTGAAACGTGGCTGAATAAAGTTTATAGGTAGATGATACGTGACACCACCTGTGGTGCTTGGCAATGAAGGGGTTAAGCCGATGCTGCAGTGCAGATCCTCTGGGACAGATTGTATAAGGCAGCAAAGATGTGATAGCTCCCCAGGTAGAGCTGTAGTCCCAGGGCAGTAGTAATAGATGTTGAGGAAGAGGGTGTAGTGTTAGGCACAGAGATGTAGTAGTGCTGAAGGGGTTGCAGGAAGAAGGCAATGACACAACAGGGGGCAGTTTCCTTTACCTTTACTTTGCTTTATAAGTGCAGTCCAGGATCCAGATTACAGATGGAACAGGAGTTAATCAGTCTGGAAACAACTTAGGAATCTCTCTATGCAGATGGGTTGTGTAGTCTCCTTTCTAGCGCTTATCTGAGGCACTTGCAGTTCTGAGTTACACTGAAGTTCCCCTTGCTTGCTCTCTTTTAGAACTCCCCTCGTATGGCAGGCAGCCGTAGCCTCCTTTTTCTGGCTCACACACATTACTGCTGTGCCTCCGAGACTTAGTGTTAGGTGTCGGGTTCCTGCAGCTGCACAGCAGGAATACAGAGCCATGCAGACAGCGGTCTCCCATTCCCCTCCAACCTCTCAGGGACCTGCACAGCAATCTCGGCAATCCAGACACCCTGCTCAGACCAGTTCTCTGGGTCTGGTTGTTGCTGCCACCTCTGGACCAGCAATAGTAGCGCAGCCTGCTCTGCAGCCAACCACTCCAGAGGCTAAGTCCTCTTGCCGCGCTACTGGGCATGCTCATGAGACGATCTCCCAGTGGAGATCGGGAGTCACGTGCTCAGGTCCTTCTGATCTGATTGGTTCATCTCAGAGATCTGGAAGGTCCCGGAAGCGCACGGCTATAAAAGGCCCGCATGGCCGCTCGGCCATGTGCTTGTATAGACTCTACTTGCTACCTGTGTGAATGATGATGGATGCATATGCCTGCGAATGACTCATTAAGACACCCCTCCCTCTGATATTACATGTGTGGATAGGGACTTAGTATTAGAGTCAGCGCCAGTCAGTGGCATGATACAGGCCACAGTGCATATCTTCACCTATCTAGCCTCCAACAGTGCGCCTCCTCTGGGCACTGACGTATAGCAGCTGAGTCAGTCGCCGCACTGCAATCAGCAGCATCTGTGGGCATCCGCGGTAGCGACGCCGCACACACACGGTAGGTCTAGACAGACCCTGACCCTCTGCCTTGCATTCAGCTCCTGTGACTATTTACCGTGCGTGCAGTTCTCTGAGACCTGTGAGTCCAACAGGCTCAGTATTTACGTTTAAGTTCTAAGCATCTCTGTGGAGATAACAGAGTACGCTCAGTGCACACCGGGTGTCGTTCAACCCGTGTGCAATATACCGCCATAATGTGCGTCTGCCATTATCTAGCAGCGGTGTAACACCTACTGCACGGTGGACCCCGGGCGGCGAATGCACTTATTATTTATTTATTAGTGCGTTCCGCTGTCTCTAACACTTAGTTGGGAACTGAGCATTTACAGCTTCTCGTTCCTCTGGTTTCTGCTGCAGGACCATCAGCATCCATACAACCTCGGATACCGGACTCCGAACCATGCGCTTACAGCTAGAAGTGAGCCTGAATTCTGCTCAATCCTCCAGCTCCTCTTTTCCACGTCCACACACTTCACCTCCACACGAACTCCCCTAACTTCCCTTTCCTGGCCCCAGAGAGCAGCTCCTCCCCCAGTTTGGTTCAGAGCTCCCTCTGCTGGCCTGGAGTGGGAACTGTGCTGTGTGCTGATTTACCTGATAGAGAGATCCTTCATTGCTTCCAAGCATGACATCACACTCCCTAGGAGGAAGGTAATGCCACTGTGGCGACCATACTCCTGGGGGCGCCACAGTCACATACATGAAATTCTTAAACATAAAAAGACACATAACAAGATGAAGACTATAAACAATATAAATCCTGGAGCACAATGAATTTCTACCCACTTGTAAGAAGACTGAAAAATATCAGTGAAATTCATATGTCAACAAGAAGATAAGAAACCAATAGCAACAATTCATTTACTGTTACTAATACTCAGGAACTAAATAATCCTCACTAGGGATGAGCGAGTAGTGAAGTATTCGGTCTTGCTGTACTCGTTACGAGTACCTCCTAATACTCGGGTACTCATAACGAGTAGCGAGTCCAATGTAAGTCTATGGGAAATTGGAGAAATGGTCTGTTTGTGTGTGCTGGGCTGGGCGGGGCCTGTGAGAAGACTGTGCCGGGCTGTGCGGGACGGTGCCGGACTGTGCTGGCCTGTGAGAAGACTGTGCAGAGCTGTACGGGACTGTGCTGGCCTGTGCGAAGACTGTGCCGGGCTGTGCGGGACTGTGCTGGCCTGTGAGAAGACTGTGCCGGGCTGTGCGGGATTGTGCGAAGACTGTGCCGGGCCGTGCAGGACTGTGCAGGCGTTTGCAGGTACTGTTTGGGGACTATGCCAGGCTGTGTGGGACTGTGCTGGCCTGTGCGGGACTGTGCTTTGCTGTGCAGGTACTGTGCGGGGACTATGCCGGGCTGTGCGGGACTGTGCTGGCGTTTGCAGCTACTGTGTGGGGACTATGCCAGGCTGTGTGGGACTGTGCTGGCCTGTGCTTTGCTGTGCAGGTACTGTGCGGGGACTATGCCGGTCTGTGTGGGACTGTGCTGGGCTTTGCAGGTACTGTGTGGGGACTATGCCGGGCTGTGTGGGACTGTGCTGGCCTGTGCGGGACTGTGCTGGGCTGTGCGGGAACTGTACCAGGCTGTGCGGGGACTCTGCTGGGCTGTGTGGGGACTATGCCCAGGGGCGCACCTATAATGAGGCGAGTTGAGCCTGTGGCTCAGGGGGCGGCATTATGCCCTCTGCTACCCGCAGCACCTATAATTTAGCCTCCACATGCTGGTGTTGCAGTAGCGTGCAGAGCCTTGTAATTGATGAGGTCACAGGAGGGAAGGAGTCATGTGACCCCTGACTCCTCCCCTCCTGTGACCTCAACACAGGTCCTGTGGCACAGCCCTCAGTGTGTGCAGGACTCTGCTGTGCTGGTTGTCATGGTGCTGGATGAATAAGTTTGTGTGGGGTCAGGGGGGGGTTTTACAGGGTGGATGTAGCTGAGCCGTGTGTGCGAGGTGTACGGAGCAGAGCCATGTGTGTACGAGGTGTACGGAGCAGAGCCACGTGTGCAAGGTGTGTGGAGCAGAGCCATGTGTGTACAAGGTGTACAGAGCAGAGCTGCTTGTGTGTGAGGTGTATGGAGCGAAGCTATGTGTGTACAAGGTGTACGGAGCAGAGCCACGTGTGTACAGGGTGTACGGAGCGAAGCCATGTATGGGAGTTGTACGGAGAAGTGTGAATACATCATAACACACTGCGGGACGGGATCTGGGGCCTCCACAATGCGCAGGCGCAATAGCCTGATGTCAGTTCTCGGGCAGCGCGCACTGCGCATGCCCGAGAACACTTGTTACAGTGCAGGCGCCGGGATTCAAATCAAGAGGAGGCAGCGACGCACGGGGCATCATGATGGACAGATCATGGGCGACGCCGAGGCCTCGGGCATGCATCATTGACGGATGGTTGGCTGCTGATACTGGGGGACACAACATACTGTACCTGTGGGACACATTACAGGTATGAGGAGCTAATTATAAAAGTCAATATTTTGGCATTACTGGGGGTCAGAAGAAGAGCCACCTTCACAGAATGCAGCCTTAGTGCTGCTGAAGGTGGCTCTTTAACTGAAAAACACCCGGGGGGGGGTGACAGGTTCCCTTTAAAATTAAGTATTCAGAGCACCACCGGTGCGGACTCTACTAACTCCTCAGTGATCATCAAGGACCCATTTGACCGTCACAAATCTGACTTTGTGTCCACTTTTTAAACAAGGAGGTTTCAGTCACTCTGTGTTATTAAAAGAAAAACCTATAACAATACAACATGAAATATTCTCTATTTGGGGTTCAGGTGGCATGTACCTAGGTGTTTTATACCACTATAATAACCTATGATTTGTCTCCAGTCCCACACATGACTGTCAACGACACCTAACTGGACTCCCTTATACACTAAGGAATTTATATTTTAATCCTTATACATTCACTCAAAAGATCATTCAAGGAGTCTAATATGTAACATAAAACTAGTCTCTCCCTCTAGATAAATTTAACGTGCACACGGAGTTTTTTATTCCACAGTAGCCTTCTCACACTGGCTTTGTACCAATTCTATGAAATATTTTACAGGAACTAACAAACCCCAATCACATCTATGGAGCTTCGCAACGTACAGGAGTTTTACAACCCCAATTGCATGTAAACAACTTCCAACTTACAGGAGTCTACAAACTCCAATTGAAAATGTTCACAATCACAGGCCCCAAATCAATTCTTAGAATAACATTAATACTGGATTAACAAGGTTACCGAATATAATGAAAATTATTAAATGTTCTTACCTGTATTCAGATACAGACGATTCCCAGACTATACGAAATCCATCACTTCCCCTCAGTCCGCGATAACTGATAATGCCTCTGTTGATGCCTAATGTTAAGCAGAGGACTTACTTAAGGAGTTCCAGACTCCCCCGTGCACGGTTTATAGTACTCACCGGTGAGGGAAAGATATTGTATTTCCCAGCCAATGCACCAAATGACAGTGAAGTTTTAGTCTTCCAATTAGAAATCGTCCAGACCTGAATAAGTAAGATGATTTGTTCTTTATTGATCATGTCGGCATGGAGAGAGAATGACAGCTGCACCAGATGTGAGCAGTCACCTGTCTGCCCCAATACAGATTCTTTGAGTTTAAATAGAACAACAGAAGTTAATACAAAGTTTGCAAAATAGTACATATGTTGGAATATGCTTAAATGTCATCAATTCTTATCTACGTTACCAGAGAAGAGAAAGGGATGTCACCTTTATTTGTACGTTAGACTAGGTAAGCCAACTAAGCATTCACAAAAGTTATACCCATGTCTTCACAATACATCAGCTGAATAGAGTTTCTAAGTCAAGAAACTTAAATGTCATATATGCAATTATGCATATATATATATATATATATATATACACACACACACTGTATATACATACTGTGGTGTAGTGACCACTGTGTCCGCTAGGGGGGTGGTGTTTGGATGTCCTAGGAGAGAGGATGAATGGCAGAATACTGAATGACGGTTGTGTATCTCAAGGTGGGTGGCCTTGAGATGGAGACTTATGTGTGTGTTGATCAGCAGTGATACTGCTGAGGTGCTGTTTCAATGTGTCCAGGAGAAGTCTCCAGGTAGCTGGGGAGACGGGCGGAACTAGTTACCTACAAATCCACCCAGGGGTGTGGTTAAGAACAATATTGTAAAGAGTGTGAGAATGGTTCAAGGACCTGTGATGAGGTCATAGCCATGTGACCCGGTGGGCGTGGCTGCGGACCATATAAGGTGGCCAGGGTAGGGCACATGGGTGAATGCTGGGACCCGGTTGGTCCGTTGTGGAAGGTCCCGCTGGGAGATGTCTCCTTTCCTGACAGCACGTGAATGCTGGGTTGAATGGCTGCACGTGCCTGATGATTCCCTGGAGGGAATGGATGTCTGCAGCATGATGAAGTGGTCACACAGGGTAGGCATACACAGACTCTTCAGCCTCAATTATCTCACCCACGTCAGCGTTTCCAGGGATTACAGAGCTGAACTCTGTCATGGACGCTATGCTGACGTTATGAAGTTTTATGTTGCTGCGGTGGGTTTATGATGCTAAATAAACAGCATGGATTATGATTGTTTATGGAAAACTTGTGCCGGATCTGATTTTGTGGCTGGTAAGCGAGTATCCCCTACTTGAATAACAGCACTACCTTACAATACATATACATATATGTATATATACATATATATATATATATATATATATATATATATATATATATATATATATATATATATACATACAGATATATACACACACACACACACACACACACATACCTATACATAAAAGAAAGGACTTTATTACAATTATTATAACATTCCCTCATCTTGTAATAAAGTCATTTATCTGTACACATTGGGGACAGATTTCATTTGACAGATTTCACAGAAGATCTTTTAATTATATATACATACACATATACGGGGTGGGCCATTTATATGGATACACCTAAATAAAATGGGAATGGTGATATCATCTTCCTGTTTGTGGCACAGTAGTATATGGGAGGGGGAAAACCTTTCAAGATGGGTGATGACCATGGCGGCCATTTTGGATCCAACTACATTTTTTCCAATGGGAAGAGGGTCATGTGACACATCAAAGTTATTGAGAATTTCACAAGAAAAACAATGCCGTG
The DNA here is from genome assembly GCF_039654945.1 of Dendrobates tinctorius. Taxonomy (NCBI): domain Eukaryota; kingdom Metazoa; phylum Chordata; class Amphibia; order Anura; family Dendrobatidae; genus Dendrobates; species Dendrobates tinctorius. Next base: position 4,844,040 of record NW_027361848.1, read on the forward strand.
CTTGGTTTTAACGTATCTTTATTCTTTCATGAGTTATTTACAAGTTTATGACCACTTATAAAATGTATTCAAAGTGCTGCCCATTGTGTTAGATTGTCAATGCAACCCTCTTCTCCCACTCTTGACACACTGATAGCAACACCGCAGAAGAAATGCTAGACTAAGGGAGTCCTTGTAGGAATGCCTAGACCTGACACCCATAATGTGGTGATGCACCATCTTGCTGGAAAAACTCAGGGAACTTGCCATCTTCAGTGCATAAAGAGGACAACACATCATTATGTGGCAATTTCAGATATCCAGAGGCATTGAGGTTTCCATTGATGAAGAATGGCCCCACTATCTTTGTACCCCATACCATCAATTATGGGTGTCAGGTCTGAGCATTCCTACATGAACAGTTTCCTGGAAAGTGGATTGGTCATCGTGGGGCAGTTGACTGGCCACCAAGGTCTCCCGATCTGACCCCTTTAGACTTTTATCTTTGGGGTCATCTGAAAGCAATTGTCTATGCTGTGAAGATACGAGATGTGCAGAATCTGAAACAATGGATACTGGAAGCCTGTGCTAGCATTTCTTCTGCGGTGTTGCTATCAGTGTGTTGAGTGGGAGAAGATGGTTGCATTGACAATCCAACACACTGGGCAGCACTTTGAACACATTTTATAAATGGTCATAAACTTGTAAATAACTCATGAGAGAATAAAGTTATGTTAAAACCAAGCACAGCATTGTTTTTCTTGTGAAATTCTCAATAAGTTTGATGTGTCACATGACCCTCTTCCCATTGAAAAAACAACGTTGGATTCCAAAATGGCCACCATGGTCAATACACATCTTGTAAAGTTTCCCCCTCCCATATTCTAATGTGCCACAAACAGGAAACTGATATCACCAACCATTCCCATTTTATTTAGGTGTTATCCATATAAATGTCCCACCCTGTACATATACAGTATATACACACACATAAAAGGACTTTATTACAATTATAACAGATAAACTTCCCAATTCTTCTGATCGGTGCACAGGGCTGCCACTAGGAATTTCAGATCCCAATACTGGCAACATTTTCGGGTCCTCTTAAGACTCCAACCCAGCTCCGCCTCCACCCATCGAACCTTCCAGTCCCACCGCCTACCCTTGGAAAAAATCCACTTCTGCACCTTTTGCTCACCACACAGTAACCGTTCCCATCAAACACCATATAGCCATCAGCTTTTGTTTGCACCAAAAGATTTTTTAAGCTGCCACCACAAGGTAGGCTCTTTTGGCTGGCCCTACTCTACTTTAACCTATTTCTTAAAGGGAACTGTTAGGCGTCGGGTTTCTGCAGCTGCAGAGATCCTGAGCCTTGCATTCGTCAGTCTCCCATTCCTCTCCGGCCGCAGAGGAGGTTGCTCAGCAGACTGGTTGATCCAGGCGCTCTGCTCAGACCAGCTCTGTAGGTTTAGTTGCTGCTGCCACCTCTGGTCCAGCAATAGCAACACATGCTGGTCAGCAGTGAGCTACTCCAGGGACTAAGTCCTCCTTTTGGTCCACTGAGAATGCTCTTGGGACGAGCTCTCATTGGAGATCGGAGGTCACATGCTCAGGTCCTTCTCCAGCTCGGATTGAACCATCAGGAAGGTCCCGGAAGGGCGCTGCTATAAAAGAGCTGTTGTTAGGGCTTAGAGGTTAGAGTCAGCGCCTCTCAGTGGCTAAGCTATATGCTACAGTGCATCCCAGTCCTCTGCACTGTCTAGCGTCTGACTGTGCCTTCCTGCTCAGGGTACTGTTGTACCGCTCCAGGTAGCAGTAACCGCCAGTGCGATGCCATGCGCACTTCTAGTGCTTTACTCCCCACCCTGGGTGGTTAGTGGCGTCCGCCAAAGCGGTACTGTGCGCACTTGGCGTGTTTCTATATATATTTCTATCTTTTGCTGGCACCGCAGCCACGGTGCCGAGCTCTGATGGTCTAGAGGAGCTCTAGTCCTGTGCCTCTAAGACAGAGCTCTGTGAATGCCAATTAGCACTCACTCAGCCAAGCTCTGTGAGTACAAACAGGCTACGGCATTTACTATTTGGAGGTTGTGCGGTTCTGTGAGGTAACAGAGTCCGCCTCTGTACACACTGGGTAAGGTTAACCCCATGTGTCCCTTTATTATACCGCCATATCACGTCCGTCATTACAGAGCAGCAGTTAACACCTCTGCACGGTGAACCCCGGGCTGCGAACGCACCTAAATACCATTTTTATTATTTGGTGTGTTCCGCCAGCCCCTAACATTATACTAGTGCAAGGGTCTGGCTAGTAATGGCGGACGAACAGCGACAGTTGCAGTACATCCGGCACCTGCAGGGCAGGTTGGAGGCTCTCGAGCGTTCAGCCTCAGCTGCGAATGTTACTGCGGTCGCTGTTCAGGCAGCCACGGAGGCTGTCTCCCGTGTGACCACTGCCATCCCTGCCCCGACTTTGTCCCGCCTCCCGAGTTCTCGGGCGATAGTGCTTCTTGTAGGGGTTTTGTGAGCCAGTGTTCTATACAGCTGGAGCTGCTGGTAGCACTATTCCCCTCTGAGCGGGCTAAGGTGGGATTTATTATTTCCCTCCTGTCGGGCAGGGCTTTGGAGTGGGCCACACCGCTGTGGGAGCGTGGTGATCATGTGGTGCAGAGTGCCTCGCAGTTCTTGGGCACTCTGAAGCAGGTCACCCATGACAGCGCGCTCCGGCTGCTGGCATTGTCACAGGGCTCGTCCATGGTCAGCCACTTTGCCATCCAGTTCCGGACGCTGGCCTCGGAGTTAGAGTGGCCAGATAAGGTCCTCATTCTGGCATTCTGGAGAGGTTTAGCTGACCATGTGAAGGATGCTCTGGACTCCAGGGAGATTCCCGCTACACTGGAGGAGCTTATCACCGTCTCCACCCGTATAGATCTTCGCTTTGCCGAGCAAAGGTTAGAGCGGTCACAGTGTAGGCAGAGGTTTAGGTTTGCACCCAGTTTTGCAAAACCTCTGGAACCTTCCGATCGGGCGTCCAAGCGTCAGAGGGGGCTTCCCGTGAGGGATCCAGGCCCTGGTCCGCTTGAGTCCCTGTAATCTGTCATGGTTGCCGGCAGTCCGGTCACCTTGCCAACCTGTGACCACAGCGGCTGGGAAAACGCTCGCGCCTAGTGGCTGTAGGAGGCGGCTCAATAGAATCCGCGGCGTTTTCCTCCAAGTTGTCCTTTAAGGGGATACTTGAGTTTGGTTCTCCCACTCTGGCCGTGGAGGTTTGCGTGGATTCCGGAGCGGAGGGCAATTTTGTGTCATCTGCCTTTGCTCAACGGCACGCAATACCACTGGTTGTGATGTCTAAGCCAGTCACCGTCAGAGTAGTGAACGGCGCGACTCTGCCCTCACAGATTACCCACCAAACCGCTCCACTAATACTCTCGGTGTCTCCATCTCATCAGGAGACTATATCCCTCCTCGTCATGCCCGAGGGTGTCGACCAGGTCCTTCTAGGGGTCCCCTGGTTGCGGTATCACTCTCCCCATATAGAGTGTTACTCAGGGAGAATTCTTGGTTGGAGTAAGTCATGTGAGGGTAGATGTCTGAGGGAGTGCATCCAGGTTGCCTCCACCGAGGTCCCCGCAGATCTTTCCTCGCTCCCCAAACACTATCAACAGTATGCGGACGTGTTCTCCAAAAAGGCGGTAGAGACCCTTCCACCGCATCGCCCCTATGACTGTCCTATTGACCTCTTGCCGGGTACTGAGCCTCCTCGGGGTCGAGTCTACCCCTTATCTCTCCTCTGCCACTGATATCGGAACTGTTCGATAGATGACGCGGAGCGAAAGTGTTTACTAAACTTGATCTGCAGGGAGCTTACAACCTGATTCACATCCGTGAGGGTGACGAATGGAAGACGGCCTTTAACACCAGGGATGGGCAATATGAATACCTGGTGATGCCCTTCGGGGTCTGTAATGCTCCGGCCGTCTTCTAAGACTTTGTGAACGACATCTTCCGGGGTATGCTCACCTCCTCAGTTTTAGTCTATCTGGATGATATCCTCATCTAATCTCCAGATATTGACTCCCATCGGAGAGATGTTTGCAAAGTTTTCGACCTCCTACCGGCGAACTCCCTATATGCCAAGTTGGAGAAGTGTGTTTTTGAGCAGGAGTCCTTGCCTTTCCTGGGCTATATCATCTCTGCCCAGGGATTGGCCATGTATCCTGCCAAACTACAGGCGGTGATGGATTGGCAGGAGCCCCATTCGCTCAAAGCGGTGCAGCGCTTTATGGGGTTCATAAACTATTATCGCCAATTCATTCCCCACTTTTAAACTTTGGTAGCCCCCTTGGTTGCCCTCACCAAGAAGGGTGCAAATTCCAAGTTGTGGTCAGAACCTGTCTCCAAGGCCTTCTCCTCCATTAAGACCCATTTCGCTAGCGCTCCCATTCTACATCGCCCCGATGTTGGTAATCCCTTCATTCTGGAGGTGGATGCTTCTTCCGTCGGTGCTGTTAAAGAAGGACTCGCAAGGTCGGAAGCACACATGCTTCTTCTTCTCTAAAACCTTCACACCGGCGGAGAGGAATTATTCCATCGGGGACAGGGAGTTGCTAGCGATGAAGTTGGCCTTCTCGGAGTGGAGACACCTCCTGGAGGGGGCTCGCCACCCTTTCCAGGTGTTCACTGACCACAAGAATCTGGTGTATTTGCAGACGGCCCAGCGGCTAAATTCTCGCCAGGCCAGATGGTCCTTGTTCTTCTCCCGGTTCCATTTCCCCCTCCATTTCCTATCCGGTGAGAAGAACGTCAGGGCCGATGCTCTCTCCCGCTCCGTGGTGTCATCAGAGGAGGAGGAGCCTCGGCTGATCGTCCCATCCGAGAGCCTGAGGACCGTGGCTCCGGTCGCGCTTGAGTCAGTACCTCCAGGCAAGACATTTGTCCCTGCCCATCTGATACCGGAGGTCCTCTCTTGGGCTCATTTGTCCAGGGTGGGTGGACATTTCGGGACAAAACAGACCTCTGAGCTTCTGGCGAAGACGTACTGGTGGCCGCATATGGCCCGTGACGTCAGGGACTATATTCAGGCGTGCGTCTCTTGCGCCCAGAATAGGTCCTCTCGGCAGCTGCCCGCTGGGCTACTTTACCCTCTGCCAGTATCGGACGGGCCCTGGGAGATGGTCATATGGACTTTGTGGTGGGACTGCCCAAGTCCAGTGGCAGCACGGTCATTTGGGTTGTCACCAACCACTTCTCCAAAATGGTGCACATGGTACCTCTCTCCCGGTTACCTTCTGCACGGGCCTGGCAGTGTTGTTTACTAAGCATGTCTTCCACCTGCACAGCATTCCGGAAAAGATTGTCAGCGACCGGGGTCATCAGTTTGCGTTTCGGTTCTGGAGAGAGCTCTGTACCCTGCTCAGCATTGAGCTAAATCTCTCCTCGGCCTATCATCCTGAGATGAATGGGCTGTAGAGAGAGCCAACCAGACCCTGGTCACATATCTGCGACATTTTGTCTCGGCCAGGCAGGATGACTGGGCATCCTTGCTGCCGTGGGCGGAGTTCGCTTTGAACAATGCTGTGGCCGACTCCACCGGTCAGACCCCATTCCTCCTAAATTATGGCCAGCATCCGCGCATCCCTGTGCCCATGCCCGTGTCATTCACCGACTCTAGTGTGGCAGACTGGGCGGTGGAGGCACATGACATTTGGGATCACACTCTGGATGCTATCTGGGCCTCCAAGGAGAGAATGAGGATCTCCAGTGACGCATACCGGCACCCTGCTCCGACCTTTGCCCCTGGCAACTTAGTGTGGCTCTCCACCCGAAACATCAGGCTGCGGGTTGAGTCCGCTAAGTTCGCACCTCGCTACATTGGCCCCTTCAAGGTCCTTGAGCAGATCAACCCAGTGGTCTACCGTCTGGCCCTTCCACCACACTTGGCTATCATTGACACCTTCCACGTGTCCCTCCTCAAGCCTGTTCACATGTCCCGGTTCTCCGAGTCATCTGCCAGGACATCAGACCTGTCTTCGGATGAGTTTGAGGTTAATGCCATCGTGGGATGCAGGGTGGCGCATAGTAAAAAGTTTTATTTGGTAGACTGGAAGGGTCATGGTCCAGAGGCTCGGCCCTGGGAGCCAGTGGAGAACATCCATGCTCCGCTTCTCATTGCGGCATTGAGCGTAGCGAGGCTCATAAAGGAGGGGGCCCTAGGAGGGGGGTAATGTTAGGCGTCGGGTTTCTGCAGCTGCACATCAGAGCTCGGATTGGACCATCAAGAAGGTCAGGAAGGTCCCGGAAGGACGCTGCTATAAAAGAGCCACATGGCCGCACGGCCATGCGCTAGTATAGACTCTGATGGCTTATGGTGTGTATGATGATGGATGCATGTATCTGGTGACTGACTCATTATGAAACCCCTACCCCTGGTTGTGACTGTTGTAAGTGCTTAGAGGTTAGAGTCAGCGCCTGTCAGCGGCTGAGCTATATGCCACAGTGCATCCCAGTCCTCTGCACTGTCTAGCGTCCGACTGTGCCTTCCTGCTCAGGGCACTGTCGTACCGCACCAGGTAGCAGTAACCGCCAGTGCGACGCCGTGCGCACCTCTAGCACTTTCCTCCCCACCCTGGGTGGTTAGTGGCGTCCGCCGAAGCGGTACTGTGCGCACTTGGCGCGTTTCTATATTTCTATCTTTTGCTGGAACAGCAGCCGCGGCGCCAAGCGCTGATGGTCTAGAGGAGCTCTAGTCCTGTGCCTCTAGGACAGAGCTCTGTGACTGTTAATTAGCGCTCACTCAGCCACGCTCTGTGAGTACAAACAGGCTACTGCATTTATATGGCGGTTGTGCGGCTGTGTGAGGTAACAGTCTGCCTCTGTACACACTGGGTGAGGTTAAACCCGTGTGTCTCTTTATTATACCGCCATATCACGTCCGCCATTACCGAGCAGCAGTTAACACCTCTGCACGGTGGACCCCGGGCTGCGAACGCACCTAAATACCATCTTTATTATTTGGTGCGTTCTGCCAGCCCCTAACAGGAACCTGTAACCCCCCACTGACATCACATGATGTCTTCCTTCTCGCGCCTGCATGGACGCGCGGCCTGAGATCCCGCCCCGGATTCTCTACTGATTTATTCACACTGCGGGGTGGGATCTCAGGCCGCGTGTCGATGCAGGCGCGAGAAGGAAGACATTATGTGATGTCAGTGGATGGGGAGCGCTAACTGCACATGCCCAAGAAACAAGATTACAGCGCAGGTGCCAGGTAAATAACTAAACGCTGAGGAGGCGGTGCCCAGAAGAATGGAGGAAATGACTGATGCCTGTGAGGCGTCTGTGTCCGGGGGGGAAAGACCTGCCCCCCGGACAAACTAGAGGTATGAGTGACAAATTATAACAATTCTTTCAGCGGTGGAAGGGACTCCAATTAAAAGAGCCACCTTGACAGAATGCAGCATTAGTGCTGCACAAGGTAGCTCTTTTAGTTAAAAACGCCTGGGGGGTGACAGATTCCTTTTAAAATATCCAATACTCTTTTTAGGTATGTATTTTTTTTAAATTTTCTTTTAAGGGAATGAGTGACATACAGTTTTAAAAATGACTAATAATATCACATATACCGTCACACCATGACCTGACCACATATTACCACCACATAGTGACCGAACAACACCACATACAATAGACAAATACCGCCACACCATGACTAGACCATGTATTAAAATCACAGTGACTGAATACCACATACAAGGAATACCACCACACCGTAGCTCAGACCACATATTACCACCACATAGTGACCAAATACTACAAAACTAATCATTAAGAAAACAAAATACTAAGTGCCATTATACACAGGAGCTCTTTATATAGTGTATAGGTAATACAGTGAACACCAGTGACATTATACACAGAAGTCCTGTATATAGCATAAAGTAAATCATAGAATCGTAGAGTTGGAAGGGACCTCCTGGGCCATCTGGTCCAACCCCCTGCTCAAAGCAGGATTCGCTAAATCATCCCAGTCAGATGTCTGTCCAGCCTCTGTTTGAAGACTTCCATTGAAGGAGAACTCACCACTTCTCGTGGCAGCTTGTTCCACTCATTGATCACTCTGTCAAAAAGTTTTTTCTAATATCTAATCTGTGTCTCCTCCCCTTCAGTTTCATCCCATTGCTTCTAGTCTTTCCTTGTGCAAATGAGAATAAAGTTGATCCTTCTACAATGTGACAGCCCTTTAGATATTTGTAGACAGCTATTAAGTCTCCTCGCAGTCTTCTCTTTTGCAAGCTAAACATTCCCAAATCCTGCAACCTTTCCTCATAAGACATGGTTTGCAGACCGGTCACCATTCTGGTCGCTCTTTTCTGAACTTGCTCCAGTTTGTTGATGTCTTTTTTAAAATGTGGTGCCCAAAACTGGACACAATATTCCAGATGAGGTCTGACCAAAGAGGAGTAGAGGGAAATAATGACTTCACGTGATCTAGACTTTATGCTTCTGTTAATACACCCTAGAATTGCATTTGCCTTTTTTGCTGCTGCATCACACTGTTGACTCATATTCAGTCTGTGATCTATTAGTATACCCAAGTCTTTTTCACATGTGCTGTCACTTAGCCCTATTCCTCCCATTCTGTATATGCTTTTTTCATTTTTATTGCCCAGATGTAGTACTTTGCATTTCTCCCTGTTAAAAACCATTCTGTTAGTTGCTGCCCACTTCTCCAGTTTATTTAAATCTTTTTGAATCCTCTCTCTCTCTTCTCTATTATTAGCTATCCCTCCTAGCTTTGTGTCATCAGCAAATTTAATCAGTTTACCCTCAATTCCTTCATCTAAATCGTTGATAAAGATGTTGAACAATACAGGGCCCAGGACAGCCCTGTGGTACCCTACTTGAGACATTCTTCCAACTGGATGTGCAGCCATTTACGACCACTCTTTGGGTCCGATCACTAAGCCAGTTATGAATCCACCTAACAGTTGCCTTGTCCATTCCATACTTAGTCATTTTTTCAATAAGGATTGTATGAGAGACTTTGTCAAATGCTTTGCTGAAGTCAAGATATACTATATCTACAGCATTTCCTTGATCCACCCAATCAGTGATACCGTCATAGAAGGAAATTAAGTTAGTCTGACATGACATATTAGTTACAAACCCATGCTGACTCTGTTTAATCACTTCATTCTTTTCCAGGTATTGACATACATGTTGTTTAATAATTTGTTCAAAGATCTTTCCTGGTATAGAAGTCAGACTCACTGGCCTATAGTTGCCTGGGTCCACCTTCTTCCCCTTTTTGAAGATAGGAACAACATTTGCTCTTCTCCAGTCTTCTGGCACTTCTCCTGTTCTCCAAGAATTTTCAAAGATTATGGAGAGGGGTTCAAAAATTTCTTCTGCTATCTCCTTCAGTACTCTGGGGTGTAATTCATCTGGACCTGGAGACTTGAATTCATTTAGGTTAGCTAAGTGTTTCCTCACTATCTTTCTGTTTATAGATATCCTGGATTCTTCTATTCCCTTGATAGGACAGTGAATAACAGTTGATGTTACATTTCTTTTCTGAGAGAAAACAGATGCAAAATAGGAATTTAAAAGTTCAGCCTTCTCAACATCCTGTCTTACCATTTCATTATTTTCATCCTGTAAAAATCCTATAGCATCTTTGACTTTTCTTTTACTTTTGACATATCCCCAAAATCCTTTATTATTGCTTTTGACATCTCTTGCAAGCCTCAATTCATTTTCAGCTTTAGATAATCTGATTTGTGCCCTGCAGGTTCTGCAGACAGCATTATATTCTTCTTTAGATATGCCTCCCTCTTTCCATTTTATAAACATTTTTTTCTTCCTTTTTAGCATGTGCTTAAGTTCTGTGTTCATCCATCCTGGTTTCCTTAAATGCTTCCTATTCTTGCCTCTTTTCGGAATTGTTAACAACTGTGCTTTGAGAATTTAATTTTTCAAGATTTCCCATCCTTCCTGGACATTTTTGTCTTTAAGGATATCCAGCCATTGGATCCCTCCAATTCTCTTTCTGAATCCCTTAAAATCTGCCTTTCTGAAATCTAACCTTGACGTCTGAGTCTTCACAGGTCTTCCGCCTCTAGTTATCCAAAATTCTAAAATAGCATGGTCGCTACCTCCTAGGGTCCCAGCCACTTTTACCTCCTCAACCATTTCCTCCCTGTTTATAAGGATTAGATCCAAGGCAGCAGTTCCCCTTGTTTTCTCCCCTACCTTTTGGAAGATAAAGTTGTCAGCAAGAGAGGATAAGAATTTCCTTGACCTGTTAGTTTTGCCTGAGAGAGATTCCCAACAAATGTCTGGATAGTTGAAATCTCCCATGACAACTATGTCATATTTTTTGGAGAACTTGGCCATTTGATGCATAAAGAGTTCATCCATATCTTCAGCTTGCACAGGCGGCCTGTAGTAAATGCCTACAATGGTGTCCTTTCCATTGTTCTGTCCTTGTATTCTTACCCAAACAGTTTCCACAGAACTCCCAGTCTCTGAAGCTTCAATCTCTGTGCAGATATACGCGTTTCTAGCATACAGTGCGACACCCCCTCCTCGTTTATCAAGTCTGTTTCTTGCAAATAAGTTGTATCCTTCTAGTCTTGTATTCCAATCATGTGTATTGTCCCACCAAGTTTCAGTGATTCCAATGACATCATATTTCTTTTCTTGTGTTAGTAGTTCCAATTCTCCTTGTTTGTTGCCCATGCTTTGTGCATTAGTATAGAAACATTTTAGTTTGTGATTGGTTTCTCTTTCTCCAATATTTTTATTAATTAGATTCTTTTGTCTTTGTTCTTCCTTTCCACTTCTAATAGCAGAGTTCTCAATAGCATTTGTCAGGTGTATGGCTTTTTCTGGTCTTTTGCTTCCCTTCCCATGTTGTTCTAGTTTAAAGCTCTCCTTACAAGTGTAGCAAGGCGACTTCCAAATACATGCTTTCCAGTCTTCGTAAGGTGCACCCCATCTCTAGCAAGTAGTCCATCGTATAAGTAATTCACTCCGTGATCCAGAAATCCAAATCGTTGCTGACGGCACCATCGGCGTAGCCAGTTGTTCACCTGCAGAATCTTATTCCACCTCCTTGTTCCATGGCCATCCACTGGGAGGATGGAAGAGAAGACCACATGTGCTCCCAGTTCTTTCACTTTCTTGCCTAAGTCTTCAAAGTCTCTGCAGATGGTTTCCAGGTCATTTCTTGCAGTGTCATTTGTCCCCACATGTAGTAGCAGGAATGGGTAGTCATCTGTAGGTCTGAAGAGTCCTGATATCCTGTCAGACACATCTTTAATTTTTGCACCTGGAAGACAGCACATTTCTCTTGAAGTTATATCCGGTCTGCAGATAGCGGCCTCTGTTCCTCTCAACAGGGAATCCCCCATGACCACCACTCTCCGTTTCTTCTTCACAACATTTTTCTTTCTCCATCCAGGAGGACTCTGAAGGCGTACAAGGTTGCTGTTTGTTGGCAAAGTCTTATCCTGATGTATTTCTTCATCGTTTTCCTACGCGAGAGCCTGGTACTGGTTCCTGAGCAGTATGGGTGCTGACTGCCTCCTGATCCTCCTGCTTCTCTGGGTCACATGTCTCCATTCCTCTGTTTCTTCAGGTGCACTTCGAATTTCTTCTCTTTCTGTAACATGAAGAGATAATTCTGCTCTGTCCAAGAACTCTTCACCTTCCTTAATGATCTTCAACGTAGCTAACCTCTCTTGGAGATTTTGCAACTTTTCCTCCAACAGGGACACAAGCTTGCATTTGTGGCATGTGAAGTTTGGCTTTTCCACTGGTAAGTCTGTGAACATGTAGCAAGAAATGCAGCTCACCAAATGGCTCCTGGCCTCTTCCATATTGAGATTTCTTAAAAACGATGAAAGATGAGCCAAAATTCCTCTTTTCAGCTGCAACGGCCAAAACCCAGTGATCGTTGAGCTCGCGGAGACTCTTCACTTATCCCAGAAGGCACTGGGAATATGCAAATGATCTCCTCAAGACTCTTCCCCTGGTTTTCCGATTTCCTCTTTTCAGCTGCAACGGCCAAAACCCAGTGATCGTTGAGCTCGCGGAGACTCTTCACTTATCCCAGAAGGCACTGGGAATATGCAAATGATCTCCTCAAGACTCTTCCCCTGGTAAGTGTACAGGTAAAACATTGACTCAACAGTGACATCTATAATTTAAATCCTTCATCTTTGCTTTTCTTTTTCATCGGGCACAGGCCGCCATCACTTCTTCCAGCCAGGACTACAGTGTACAGGTAATAGAGGGATAACCAGTGTCATTATACACAGGAGCTCTGTATATACTGTAGTGTATGTGCACTAGTAATAGCAATCACTGATGGCATTATATACAGGAGCTCTGTATATAGTGTCAGTATTCAGACAATAGAGTGATCACTAGTGACATTATACACAGGAGCTCTGTATATAATGTCATTAGACAGACAATAGAGTGATCACCAGTGACATTATACACATGAGCTCTGTATATAGTTTCAGTGTACAGGTTATACAGTGATTACCAGTGACATTATACACAGGAGCTCTCTATATAGTATCAGTGTACAGGTGATACAGTGATCACCAATGACATTATGCATAGGAGCTATAGTGTAAGTGTACAGGTAATACACTGACTTACCAGTGACATCTCTAGTTGAAGTCCTTCCTTTCTTTTATTCTTCATCCTTCTTTTCTTCTTCATCCAGCACAAACCGCCATTACTTCTTCCTGCTAGGACTCGTCTCTGCATAAAATAAGTTATCTAAAGCAATGCTTCCAGAGAACAATCCCCTTTTTCCCTTTGTTATACACTATGCAGCTGAATACAGATGTGCACCCACCATTAATATATAATTAGTTATTATGCAACCCACCATTCCAAATATAAATTATAATCCACCATTGTGCCTCCACCAACTATAAATAGCCACTTTCCCCACCTAATTGTCATGGTCACGTGTGACTGGACACACCACCTCCAGCAGGGCGAATTTATATGACACGCATGACCCTGGATACACCGCCTCCAGCAGGGCGAATTTAAATAATAGAACGTGCAGCCGGATACACCGCCTCCAGCAGGCGAATTTCAGTAGTACACGTGTGTCTGGATACACCGCCTCCAGCAGGGCGAATTTCAGATTAAAGGGAAAAACCAGGAAAATAATTACAATGGTGGCCCTGCGATAGGGAACGGGGACGTGGAGACCTCCTGCACTCCCCTGAGTCAGTATCTCTACACTCCTAACGATCCCTAGGCCGGTTCCGCACCGGGCGCCGATCAGGATACCTGAAATCCCTAGCTCGCCCTGAACCAATCCCTTACTAGTGAAGTGGACGGTGCAGAAACTAATCCCACCACTGCACTAAAACACACATTGAGGAAAGTGACAAACAGGAAAACACCACTTAGCTTTTCTCTGTTGCTAATGCTCCAAGCAACAGAGTCCGACACCTGAGTGCATCTTTTCCTCCAACCGGATCCAACATCTGAGTGCAGCTTTCCAACAACAGAGTCCCACATCTGAGTGCAGCTTTCCAGCAACAGAGTCCAGCATCCGAGGGCAGCTTTCCAGCAACAGAGTCCAGCATCTGAGTCCAGCTTTCCAGCAACAGAGTCCAGCATCTGAGTGCAGCTCTCTTCCAGCAACAGAGTCCAGCATCTGAGTGCAGCTTTCACCATAGCTGCCACTCCACCAAGCTTTGCAAGAACTCCTCGCTGACACCACAGCTGCCACTCCACCAAGCTTTGCAAGAACTCCTCGCTGACACCATAGCTGCCACTCCACCATGCTTTACAAAAACTCCTCGCTGAAACCATAGCTGCCACTCCTCCAAGCTTTGCCAGAACTCCTCGATGACACCATAGCTGCCACTCCAGGATTCTGATTGAGCTGCCAGGAACTCTCTCTAGCTCCTTCCTTCACCAAGGATGGTTGGAAAACACCAATATCAACAACAGTGAGTGAGAACACCTGACACACCTTTATAGTTAGGAGCAAGAGTCTCACACCTGTTAGAGATTCCCGTGCAATAACGCTCACCACCACCGGGGGCAAACTAGAACAAAAGACACCACAGTGCAATAACCCCAATGACCACCGGGGGCAAAACCAACTCCAAGCAACCAGCTCAAAGGAAGAAAAAGGTTACTTATTCTAAACCTGTCATTCACCCTGGATCATGACAGTACTCTCCCTCAATGAGGGGCCTCTGGACCCTCAAGACCACTCCTCATCAGGGAACCACCTACAGAGGGGACGGCCAGATACAGAGTTCACCTATGCAACTACCTGTACTTCAGGATAAAGACAAATGGGCACCGCTGGTATTGGCAATGTATGTTCTGGTGGCGTTGCACATCCCCAGAGCACCGTCCTGGGGAGCGAGTTGTGTATGAGCATGTTTGGAGGTAAAACAAGCTAACAAGACTCCGCACACACTTCCACTGGATGTTATTTGGTGGACACCCATTACTCATTACTTTGTCAAATGCTGTGAACTTTTACTGGAACTGACAACAGAGGTGTCCCCCTGTGTCACCACACTCACACCTCCGCTATTCACCAAGGGAAACACTACCCTCCAACCCCTCCTTGTCAGGAACACCGCACTGTACTTGCTCACTGAGCCAGTGCGCGTGTCCTGAGTGTCAGGATCCTGTCAGCGCCGGCGTGCAGCCTCCGCTGAGCAGGGACTCACCCGCACTGTAGGGGTACCGGGTCAGGTACAGCCAGAAAGTATCGATGCACAGGACCTGTGGATGCTGAAGTTTAGCAAGCAGACACGGGACCTACGGTCATGTGACTGCAAGGGGCGGGGCTTAGCGTCCTGCTTAGTGAGATGGAAAGACACTATACAGAATTATTCAGAGTCAGGCAAAACGGAGTTCATACACAGAGATAGCCGTAACGTACCAAGGATGAGACAGAGCCAAGCAGCAGTCAAAACCAAACAGGCACAGAAGGTACCAAGCAGAATCCAAAGCAATATCCAGAGAACAGACCGAGTCATACACAGATTATCAAGCAACCAGAACACTGCAAAAACACACTCAGGGGTCACCACACTATGCCAAGGGCAAGAGTATAACTGACAGGGATGGGAGCGTCCTGAGGCTATAAGAAGCTTCTCCCAGAACCAGGGAGAGGCCACAATCATAGCCCCAGGTGTGCAGGTAAGCCTGAACCGGGATCACAACCTTTAACCCCAGAAATGCCAGTCATCAGGACTGGTTCCAGACATTAACCCCACATTTGCGAGTCAAACCCGCACTAAGATCATGACAGTACCCCCTGTCAACGGGGGGCCACTGGACCCCCAGGCTTGCCCGGGTACTTAGCATGAAAAGCCCACACCAGGGGATCAGCATGCATCAAACGGGCTGGTACCCAGGACCTGTCTTCCAGTCCATACCCCTTCCAACCAGGTACTGTACCGACCGCCGTACCAACCTGGAATCTACGATATGACCAACCTCGTACTCCACCTGCCCCTCGACCAAAACGTAGAAGCAGCAGACTCGGAGTCTCCCCGGACTGCTTCAAAAGGTTTCAGTAGAGATTTGTGGAAGACGTTAGGGATCATGAAAGAGGGTGGAAGGCACAGCCTATACTCCACTGGATTGATTTTTTCCACAATCTTGTATGGGCCAATGAATTTGGGCCCCAAATTGGCTGAAGGAACCTTCAACTTAATGTTTCGAGTGGAGAGCCAAACCTTGTCTTCAACCTGAAACGTGGGCCCTGGTGTTCGTTTCCTGTCCGCGAAAAACTTATACCTGCCCTGAGACCTAGATATACTCCGCTGAACTTCTGCCCACGTATTCTGTAATCGCTGAACAGAGCCCTCAGCCCCGGGACACCCCGAGTCCAGATGAGAAAACTCACCAAAATGAGGACTGAACCCATAATTGATCAAAAAAGGAGTCATACCCGTGGATTGACTCACCCGACTATTGAAGGCAAATTCAGCCAACGGCAGTGCATCGCACCAGTCATTCTGTCTAGCAGAGGTTAGACACCTGAGAATCTGTTCCAGGGACTGGTTAGTGCGCTCCGTCTGACCATTTGCTCTCAGGATGGTATGCCGACGAAAAGGACAGAGACATCCCTAATTTTTTGCAGAAAGCATGCCAAAACTTAGCCACAAACTGCACACCACGATCAGACACCACATTCAGGGGTACCCCATGCAACCGGATCACATGCTGCACAAACAACCTGGCTGACGGCAGTGCGGACAGGGGTACAAAATGAGCCTGCTTAGAAAACCTGTCCACCACTACCCATACCACTGTATTACCCTTAGATGGAGGGAGATTGGTAACAAAATCCATGGATAAGTGAGTCCATGGTCTTTCGGGTACTGCCAAGGGCATCAGCTCCCCTGCCGGCCGGCTATGAGAGCTTTTAGAACGAGCGCAGACTCCACAACCAGCAATGAATTTTTTTATGTCCGAACCAAGGGTAGGCCACCAAAAGATCCTAGCCACCGCCAGACATGTGGCTGAAATACCAGGATGAGCACTCAGCTTGGATTCATGGAACTCCTGCAAGAGTTTCAGGCGAAGTTGCTCTGGGACAACTTCCCCTCCGGCTTGGCCGCCGGGGCCTGCGACTGGGCCCCCTGAATCTCCCGTTCCAATTCAGATGAGACCTCTGCTATCACAACCCCAGGGTGAAGAATGGAGGATGGTGGCTCAGGGGGCGACACCGGCTGAAAACTGCGCGATAAGACGTCAGCCTTGACATTCTTAGACCCTGGACGAAATGTAATCGTAAACTGAAAACGGGAAAAAAAAGTGACCAACGGGCCTTTCTGGGCGTTAGTCTCTTAGCAGACTCAATGTATGACAAATTTTTGTGATCCGTGATCACCGTAACCGGGTGACTGGCCCCCTCCAAAAAGTGCCTCCATTCTTCAAACGCCAATTTGACCGCAAGAAGCTCTCTATTACCTACGTCGTAATTTCTTTCCGCAGCAGAGAACTTCTTGGAAAAGAAAGCACATGGCCTGAGGGTGGTTAGAGTGGCAGGCCCTTGGGACAACACCGCCCCCACCCCCACCTCAGAGGCGTCCACTTCCACGACGTATGGTTTGGATGGATCTGGCTGTACTAACACAGGAGCAGACATAAAGCTTCTTTTCAGGGTCGCAAAGGCCTCTTTTGCGAGCGAGGACCAGTTTCTCACATCCGCACCTTTAACCCCAGAAATGCCAGTCATCAGGACTGGTTCCAGACATTAACCCCACGTGTGTGAGTCAAACCCGCACTAAGATCATGACACTCCTACTACGAGGCCTGCGCCTCTCTGGGTTGGCTAATGGCGAGGGTTGAGACTTGCCCCTACTCCCTGGCAGCACCCCTGCAGTCACATCTGGAGGAGAAGGGGACGAGGATATGGAGGAAATATATACACTCCCTGGTCGCCTTCCTCCACACGACCAGGAGGGGGCGGCTTATTCGGTGGTATGGAAGGATTGGCGTGAGCCCCGCGGACTATAACACAAATCTGCCCACCACAGGGACATACCCCTTCACCTCGGGGAATACCAGGCAGCACCATGGGGACACCCACTCCTCCCACCTGCCTGGGTGTGTCCGCATGCATGAGCAAGTCCCGCTCACCAGCAGGGACTCTGGGGGCTTCTTTGCCAGAGCCGCAATTTGATTTTCTGGTTGAGCCAGAGGGAAGGCCCCAGACCCTGATAACTGCTGCTGGAACTGCTTCAACACACCATGCAGCTCCTCACTCACCTCAGTGAGGCCCAGCAGCAATTACTCACCGGCCTGAACTTGGCTAAAGGCCTACCAGAAAAAAAAATGTAAGGTTGGTGATAATGTCATGGTCACGTGTGACTGGACCTCGCCTCCAGCAGGGTGAATTTATATGACACGCGTGACCCTGGATACACCGCCTCCAGCAGGGCGAATTTAGATAATAGCACGTGCAGCCGGATACACCGCCTCCAGCAGGCGAATTTCAGTAGTACACGTATGTCTGAATACACCGCCTCCGGCAAGGCGAATTTCAGGATAAAGGGGAAAACCAGGAAAACAATTACAATGGTGGCCCTGCGATAGGGAACGGGGACGTGGAGACCTCCTGCACTCCCCTGAGTCAGTGTCTCTACACTACTAACGATCCCTAGGCCGGTTCCGCACCGGGCGCCGATCAGGATACCTGAAATCCCTAGCTCGTCCTGAACCAATCCCTTACTAGTGAAGTGGACGGTGCAGAAACTAATCCCACCACTGCACTTAAACACACGTTGAGGAAAGTGACAAACAGGGAAACACCACTTACCTTTGCTCTGTTGCTAATGCTCCAAGCAACAGAGTCCGACACCTGAGTGCATCTTTTACTCCAACCGGATCCAACACCTGAGTGCAGCTTTCCAGCAACAGAGTCCCGCATCTGAGTGCAGCTTTACAGCAAGAGTCCAGCATCCGAGTGCAGCTTTTCAGGAACAGAGTCCAGCATCTGAGTGCAGCTCTCTTCCAGCAACAGAGTCCAGCATCTGAGTGCAGCTCTCTTCCAGCAACAGAGTCCAGCATCTGAGTGCGGCTTTCACCATAGCTGCCACTCCACCAAGCTTTGCAAGATCTCCTCGCTGACACCATAGCTGCCACTCCACCAAGCTTTGCAAGAACTCCTCGCTGACACCATAGCTGCCACTCCACCATGCTTTACAAGAACTTCTCGCTGACACCATAGCTGCCACTCCTCCAAGCTTTGCCAGAACTCCTCGATGACACCATAGCTGCCACTCCAGGATTCTGATTGAGCTGCCAGGAACTCTCTCTAGCTCCTTCCTTCACCAAGGATGTTTGGAAAACACCAATATCACCAACAGTGAGTGAGAACACCTGACACACCTTTATAGTTAGGAGCCAGAGTCTCACACCTGTTAGAGATTCCCGTGCAATAACGCTCACCACCACCGGGGGCAAACTAGAACAAAAGACACCACAGTGCAACAACCCCAATGACCACCGGGGGGCAAAACCAACTCCAAGCAACCAGCTCAAAGGAAAAAAAAGGTTACTTATTCAAAACCTGTCATATTCAGCCTGGATCATAACACTAATATATAATTAGCACCTGTACTCTTTCACCCAAGTCAATACCAGTCACTGCATCCTCAATGTCCCCCCACTATGTAGCTCCCGCTCCCCCGATTCATTATATTTACATGGCCCTTCCGCCACAATTTTCGCGGTAAAAAACGCATCCATTTGCACAAAAAGTGCAAAATGCATTAAAATGAATGGGAAGCTTCTTTTAGGCGTTTTTTGAGCGGATTTGTTGGTAAATCCGCGGGAAAAACGCGAAAAAAATGCAACTTGTGAACACAGCCTTATTCATTAGAGTTAAGGCTTGTGTACTAGTCATGCTAAATCGGCCCCTACATTGCGGTGATGGTTGCCCCGTCTCTCCCCTCACTTCTTAATTTGTTGTCCCCCCCGCACTTCATCATTTGCAGTCCCCCTTCATTTCATGTGCTGTCCCCCTCCCTTCATCATTTGCAGTCTCTTCCCCCCACTTCATCATTTGCAGTCTCCCCACGCCATCATTTGTAGTCCTCCTACCCCCTCACTTAATCGTTTGCAGTCCCCCACACACCCTTCACTTCATAATTTGCAGTTCCCCTCACTTCATTTGAAGTCCCCCCTTCCCCCCTCACTTCATTTGCAGTACGACTTCCCCCTTCACTTCATCATTTAGTCCCCCTTCGCCCCCCCACTTCATTTGCAGTATCCTTCCCCCTCACTTAATTTACAGTACGACTTCCCCCCCACTTCATCATTTGCAGTCCCCCTTCATTTCATCTTTTGCAGTACCCCTCCCCCACTTCATTTGCAGTACCCTTCCCCCTCACCTCATTTGCAGTACAACTTCCCCCTCACTTCATCATTTACAGTCCCCTACTTCAACATTTGCAGACCCCTCCCCACACTTCATCATTTGCAGTCCCCCTTCGCCCCCTCACTTCTTTTGCAGTACCCTTCCCCCTCACTTCATTTACAGTCCTTCTTCACCCCCACTTCATTTACAGTCCCCATTCACTTCATCTTTTGCAGCACCTCTCCTCCCACTTCATTTGCAGTAATGCTTACCCTCACTTCATCATTTCCATTCCCCTGCCTTCCATTTGTAGTCCCACTCCTTTCATAGAAGGATCACTGCAAATGATGAAGTGAGGGTAAGCATTACTGCAAATGAAGTGGGAGGAGAGATACTGCAAAAGGTGAAGTGAGGGGGAAGGGTACTGCAAAAGAAGTCACCCTTTCCCCCTCACTTCATTTACAGTCCCTCTTCACCCCCACTTCATTTACAGACCCCCTTCACTTCATCTTTTGCAGTACCTCTCCTCCCACTTCATTTGCAGTAATGCTTACCCTCACTTCATCATTTGTAGTCCCACTCCTTTCATCATTTGTAGTCACCCTTCCCCCTCACTTCTTTTGCAGTACCCTTCCCCCTAACTTCATTTAAAGTCCCTCTTCACCCCCACTTCATTTACAGACCCCTTCACTTCATTTGCAGTCCCCATTCACTTCATCTTTTGCAGTAATGCTTACCCTCACTTCATCATTTGCAGTCCCCTGCCTTCCATTTATTGTCCCACTCCTTTCATCATTTGTAGTCACCCTTCCCCCCTCATTTAATCATTTGCAGTCCCTCCTCACTTCATAATTTTCTGTCCCCCTCCCATCATTTGCAGTTCAGGTTAGATGGCTGTGGAGCTCCGTGAAAAGCTCCCAGGTGTTCACAACACACAGAACTTTATTGAACAATGGGGTCCGGTGAGTAGAAGCACAAGAAGGAGGGCTGGGCCCCCTTCTGTATTGCTGCTCACCGGGCCCCATACAGCAGTAGTGCCCTGATAACGGCCGTTGGTGCGATTTCCAAGGTCGGACCCAAATGATTAATAAGTTATGACCTATCCTGTTGGAGCCCATCCAGTAGCGTAGCTACCGGGGGGCAGAGGGGGCGGTGACCCCGAGCTACGCTACTGAAACTATCGGCGTGCACAGCGCGCCCATACAGTTACATTCTGCGGCAGAGCAGGGAGAATTGATCTCCCTACTCTGCCGCCCAGCCGCTATGGGCCCCTGAGAAGGCGGTGGGGGGCCCTGTGCCAGCAGTGGGCCCCCCACCTCACAGCCAGCAATGTCATCCTGGACTCCTGGGCTTTAATTTCTGTGTGCCCAAGACCTGTGATGAGGTCACGGGAGGGGCGGAATCAGGGGGTCACATGATCAGGGGCTTCAGCTGCTGCAGGGCTCTGCTGTGCTGGTTGTCATGGTGCTGGATGAGGTATGTGTGGGGTCAGGATTGGTTTACAGGGTGGATGTAGCAGGGCTGTGTGTGTTTGAGGGGTACAGAGCGGAGCCGTGTGTGTAGGTGTACGGAGGAGAGATATGCATGTATGAGTTGTACAGAGGAGCGGAGCCATGTGTGTATGGGGTGAGCAGAGCTGTTTGTGTACGGAGCGGAGCCAAGTGTGTACGGGGTGTACAGAGCAGAGCCGTGTGTGTACGGGGTGTACAGAGCAGAGCCGTGTGTGTACGGGGTGTACAGAGCAGAGCCGTGTGTGTACGGGGTGTACAGAGCAGAGCCGTGTGTGTACGGGGTGTACAGAGCAGAGCCGTGTGTGTACGGGGTGTACAGAGCAGAGCCGTGTGTGTACGGGGTGTACAGAGCAGAGCCGTGTGTGTACGGGGTGTACAGAGCAGAGCCGTGTGTGTACGGGGTGTACAGAGCAGAGCCGTGTGTGTACGGGGTGTACAGAGCAGAGCCGTGTGTGTACGGGGTGTACAGAGCAGAGCCGTGTGTGTACGGGGTGTACAGAGCAGAGCCGTGTGTGTACGGGGTGTACAGAGCAGAGCCGTGTGTGTACGGGGTGTACAGAGCAGAGCCGTGTGTGTACGGGGTGTACAGAGCAGAGCCGTGTGTGTACAGGGTGTACAGAGCAGAGCCGTTTGTGCGTGGTTTACGGAGTGGAGCTGTGTGTGCGTGGTGTACAGATTTGAGCCATATGTGTACGAGGTGTGTGGTGCGGAGTCGCGTGTGTACGGGGTGTGCAGAGCAGAGCCGTGTGTACAAGTTGTACAGAGCGGAGCCAGGTGTGTACAAGGTGTACGGAGCGGAGCCGCATGTGTACAGCGTGTACGGAGCAGAGCCGTGTGTATTTGGGGCGTGTGGAGCAGAGCCGCGTGTGTATAGGGGTATCAGGTGCAGTAATAGGGACACATACGGCAGCAGCGGCTCAGCATTGGGGTATCAGGTGTAGTAATGGGAACACATACGGCAGCAGCGGCTCAGCATTGGGGTATCAGGTGCAGTAATAGGGACACGTACGGCAGCAGCGGCTAAGCATTGGGGTATCAGGTGTAGTAATAGGGACACATACGGCAGCAGCAGTGGCTCAGCATTGGGGTATCAGGTGCAGTAATGGGAACACATACGGCAGCAGCGGCTCAGCATTGGGGTATCAGGTGCAGTAATAGGGACACATATGGCAGCAGCAGTGGCTCAGCATTGGGGTATCAGGTGCAGTAATAGGAACACATACAGCAGCAGCGGCTCAGCATTGGGGTATCAGGTGCAGTAATAGGGACACGTACGGCAGCAGCGGCTCAGCATTGGGGTATCAGGTGTTATGATTGAGTCACCGTAGGAGGCAAAAACAGAAATGCTAGCTAAGTCCAGAAAACCAGAGAGGTTGGCAGCTATCGGATTGCAGACCCCTGATCCTATCACAACTAACAGTAGCCGTGGGGGGTTCCTACGATGCCCTAGACCCCTCGATCACAGCCGGAGAATTAAATAGGCCTAAAGCAAGAAAGGGGAAATCTAAACTGCCCCAGAGAAGACCCCAAAGCAATAGGCAGCCCCCAACATATAATGACGGTGAAGCAAGATGAAAACACTAACACAGACAGAAAGATAGACTGAGCAAAGACGGGGCCCAAACTACCTAGATAGGAAAGGACAGGAAGGCTGCTGTCTGCAATCCGTGAAAAACCCTATGAAAATAAGAGCCAACAGACTGACAGTGAAAAAGGCCCTGAAGACGCTAGGCTTCAAAAAAGCTATGTCAGTACTCAGGAATATTCTGAAGACAGAGCAACCGGCAAAAGGAGATTCAGCTCATCCCAGCAGGGAATGGCAGAATCCAGAAAAGCAAGGAAAACAAAAACAAAACATAAATGCAAACAGGCAAAGCAGAAAACTTAGCTTTAGGGAAGCAGGAATCAGACTGGTGTCCTAGAAGTCCACAGAGAAATCACCCGCAGGGCAGAAGGGCGTCGGCAGCCTTATATCCAGTCAGTGACTCCACTCAGCCAGTCATCCTCATTAGGCTCAGGTGCCTGATAATCAGACTCATTACCTTCCTTTACCAGAATAGGGAGTTCACCAGACCTCAGTGACGAAGGGGAAAATGAACTCACAACAATCAGGTGTAGTAATAGGGACACATACGGCAGCAGCAGTGGCTCAGCATTGGGGTATCAGGTGCAGTAATGGGAACACATACGGCAGCAGCGGCTCAGCATTGGGGTATCAGGTGTAGTAATAGGGACACATACGGCAGCAGCGGTGGCTCAGCATTGGGGTATCAGGTGCAGTAATAAGGACACATACGGCAGCAGCGGCTCAGCATTGGGGTATCAGGCGCAGTAATAAGGACACATCCGGCAGCAGTGGCTCAGTATTGGGGTGTCAGGTGCAGTAATAGGGACACATACGGCAGCAGCGGCTCAGCATTGGGGTATCAGCAGGATGAGGAGTTTGTGCAGGTTGGGGATACATGGTGATGGGGCTGGAATATGAGAAGTGAAACGTGTCGTTGTTGTATTCTCTGAAGCCGAGTCCTGGCTGGAGGAGTTGTCATGTTAGTCTGGGCCAGATAGAAAAGACGTGAAAAGTGACCCATTCCATCAGAAAGAACGTCAGCGGTAAGACACCAACACCTGTGCAGTAAGCACATATGTTTTGTAGGACTGGTATTTACCACTGACCATATGGCGGTAATATCCATGTGGTCTTTAGGGATTATTTTCAGTAACAGCGCAGTCATCTCTTACATCCACTATTAGGGTGCGTCACCGAGTTGTAATCAAAGTTACCTATTTAGGGGCCACTCAGAAGTTTCGCCCCCCCTGAACCGAAACCCTAGCTACGCCTTGGAGCTCATCAATCAGCGTGTTTAAACCCCTTTAATGCAAACTATGACAACTGTACATCCCAGTTATGGCGGTGACCAGTAGATGTGCAGGAGCCGCCTGTGTTCTACAGCCCATGGCTCCACTATAGTGGGGATAACGCCTCACAGATATCTGCAGGTAGCTGTAAGGTGGGCCCCTAAAGTCCAGTCCTCCAGTTGCCCCCAGACCAGTAATTTCCTGCAGACACCAAGTTATTTATTGGTTAGACTATAACCCTACAGTTCCCAGTCAGGTAGTATGTGTTCTCACTATGCTGCCCTGTGCTTGAAAGAGGGCAAAGCACAGCGTGCAGCTGCGTCTGACAGCTGACACACAGGCAGCATGGCACGGCGGGAGGCACGCCTCTTTTTCCTGGGTCTTGCTCAGTGCTGGAGCGTGGAGACTTCTGCCTCGGAGCACAGCGCCTCTCAGCCTCATCAGACCGCGCGCTGAGGAGACCACGTGGTCTACACGTCTTCTGACCGCGAGCTGCTCCGTGATGGCGGCTTCCGTTACTGTCATGGAGATCGGCTTTGTGCAGGAATGTGAACCCTGGCGGCTGCTTAGCCCTCAGTTCCCGAGTAAAGTAGGGGGGCGACCAGCGTGGCTAGGAGAAGTGGGGCTGCCTGGCCTCGAAAGACTGCAGTGTGGGGTCTGTATGAAACCTCTGGCTTTCCTTCTCCAAGTGTACGCGCCGTGTACCGGGAGCTTCCACCGGACTATCTTCCTGTTCATCTGCCGGGATCCCTTGTGTCACCGGGCCGGAGAGAGCCGCTGCTATAAAGGTACGGTGGTATAGTGGTTGCCAGGAGAACGGTGTTATAGAGGTGTCTGTCACTCAGGCTCTGGTTCCGCGCCTGCGCACTGAGTCGGGGGAGGGCTGCGGCGGTTAGGGTCCGTGTGGTGGGTTCTCAGTGACTGTGTGTGCTCTGAGAGTGGCCCCTCCGGTGTACAGGTGTCGAATGCTGCAGTGTCAGTGTGCAGGGGCCCGAATAGAGATTGGTTGTAGACCCGAGGGTACGTTCACCCAAGGGAATGGCTGATAGTGTAATCGGTGATCGTAGGCCACCCCCTGAGGAGCCCCTCATTTCCATATTAAAATTTTACTGCATATATAACGTTGCATTTAATGTATATGGTTAGTCTGTTTTGTGTAGGGGCCAGTGTGTATGCGGTGTAGTGGGTACTTTTGGGGGGGCGACATCCCCTATCCTCAGGGAAGAGGAGCGTGCCTCACATGGCTGCTCCATTCTTACCGGGAGTCCCTAATCAGCGGGTCCCAGCGATCAGAAGTTTATTTTCGTTGGCTAGTCTCCATCCTACCAAAGCCTGTCCTCCCCTCCCTGACCGGGGCCACTCCGTGGCAATAACTCTGGGACTCTTATACTTTTCCCAGTGATTCTGAAGGTATTTTCCGTGACATATTGAACTTTTTCATAATAGTAATACATTCAGCACAATATGATTTATATCTACTGTATTTATGGAATTATTGAAATTTTGAAATATTCTCAATTTTCATGTGCTTAACCCCCTTCACATCCTTGGGGGTTTCCTTTTTTTTCAGAGCGCTAGTACTTCCGGATCATGTGCATCCGGCCTTAGATGGAAACCCCGATGTAAGTGCTCAGCATAGAGCGCAGGATAAATGTGATCATAAACCTTAGGTAAAATGTTCCCAATAAAAGCTTCAACTCAATCCACAAAAAAGCAAGCCCTCACTCAGGTCTGTCAGCTGTTAACAGAGAAATACAGTGGGCTTCCACGTTACTGGTAGCACAAAGCCTCTGTAAAAATGGCTCCTCGCCCCCCAAAAGAAATTCAGCAATTTCTTTACTTTCAAATCCCCCTCCCTTCTGATCTCCACACTTTGCTAAACCATATTTACTGCCCACATATTTTGCATTTCTGTAGTGATTGAGAGCCCGCCTAATTTACAGCTGCGTGTCTCTAGAAGCATGAGCTGGGCATAATGTACTGGTCACTACAGCGTACTGGTCACTACAACGACAGATTGCAATTTTCACTCAGTAGCATTCACTACTGCCTGTTTCTGGGAAAACACCCATGGAGTCAAAATCGTCACTGCACCTTGTAGATAAAATTGTCAAAGGGTTATAATTTCCAAAATGGGGTCACTTGAGGGGAATTCTGCTCTTCTTGCGCATATGGAGTCCGCAAACTATTCTAGCAAAATCAGCGCTCCAGAAGGCAAATAGGCCTCCATTCCTCCCGAGACTCCCTGTTTTAGCTAAGCAGGACTGTACAGCCACATATGGGGTATTTCTACATTCAGCAGAGATTGTGGGACAAATTTGGGTGCCATTTGTACCCAATTCCAAGTGTGAAAATGTAAAATCAGGGGTTGACACACAATCTTGGTGGTAAAAATGTACCGTAATTATTTTGTCTTCACTGCCCAATGGTATAAAATTCTGTGACACACCTGTGGTGTCAATATGATCACTGCACCCCTAGATAAATTTGAGAGGATGTTTGTAAAATGGGGTTAGTTATGGGGGCTTCTGCTGATCTAGCACCTCAGGGGTCCTGCCATTGTGACATGGCACCCTCAAAACTAGTGCAGCAAAATCTGAACTCCTATATAGCTTTTCTTCCATTCTGAGCTTTGCACTGTGCCTCAAAAGTAGTTTTCAACAACATATGGGGTATCGGCGTACTCTGTCGTGCACTTTCCCCTGTTACCCTTGTGAAAATAAGAAAATTATGCCTAAAAGAGAATTTTTGTGGGAAAATGTTTTTTTTTTTGTTTTTTTTTGTTTTTTTTTCACTGCTCAACGTTATTAACTTCTATGAAGCACCTTTTGGGTTCAAAGTGCTGACCCCACATCGAAACAAAGTCCTTCAGGGGTCTAGTTTTCAAAATGGTGTCACTTGTGAGCGGTTTTCACTGTTTAGGCACATCAGGGTCTCTCCAAACACGACATGGTGTCCGTTAATTATTCCAGAAAATTTTACATTCACGAAGTCAAACGGCGCTCCTTCCCTTTCGAGCCCTGCCGTGTGCCCAAACAGTGGGTTTCCCCCACATATGGGTTAACCATGAACTCAGGAGAAATTGCACAGCTAATTTTGGGGTCCATTTTTTGGGTCTAAAGTAACATTTTTGTTAACCCCTTTACCCCCAAGGGTGGTTTGCACGTTAATGACGGGCCAGTTTTTACAATTCTCACCACTGTCCTTTTGAGGTAATAGCTCTGGGACGCTTCCATGGATCCTGGTAATTCTGACATTGTTTTTTTCCTGACATATTGTGATAGGAAATTAATAAACACACTACCCAAACCCATTTCCCTTACCAAGGGATTGGCCACAATTTAAATATCAATGAAACATACTGATCTTGTAGACAATACGCTACATCTAGACCAAAAAAGTGTGATAGAATAGATAGAATAGTGAGAGAGATTCTCAATAAAATCTTCTTTATCACATAAATATTGCAAAAAACTGCATGGCCTGATTAGTGATAATTCACATAAAATAGATTCAAATTGACATTACAAAACTAACAAAATAGAATCATAGAAAACCGTATCAGTTTATAAATTGTGTGCTCCACAAATAGAGATAACATTCTGAAGAGAGTGCCACCAAAATTTATCATCCCTCTATTTAATTTATATATTCATTAGAAAAATTCCTTATAGCGTATTAATTCTACACAAAAAAAGGGCAAAAAGCACACTGAAGCAGTTCCCAATATTGCGGTGTGCCTTGCACAATGCAAAATCTCATTAGAAATGCAGACCAGAGCAGATAATTACAGCTACAAATACTGCCGTTGCATTGCATATAATGCTACATTGTATCATGGCTCACAACTAGACATATCATTCACATTATAAATGTCTCATAAAGGCATATTACCTATTCCCAGCTCTTGCCTCATAAATGCCAAATGGCTCGCTAAAGATCTTAGACCCCGACGCGCGTTTCGCTGTCAATGCTTCCTCCAGGGGTTGTTTTATTGAGAAATATAAAATTAAATTTAAAGATGATAATTCATCTCTGTATAATAATTATATGATGTGCTTCCAAAGATATTTTCTGCTTTATATTTTTCAAGATATTTTCACAAAAAATTGCAGAAAATATTTATGCACAACTTTGATATATAGCTTACAATATGTCTTTTATGTCCCTTGAACTTTTGTATTCCCTAAATTTTGATCTTTTGTATGGTATGAGGCACTTCATTTATTTTATATGTTGAAATAAAAATAGAAATTTTATCTACTGTATGTTTCTATCACACTTTTTTGGTCTAGATGTAGCGTATTGTCTACAAGATCAGTATGTTTCATATTGTGATAGGAGTAAAATTTCTTTTATATGACTTGCGTTTATTTGTGAAAAAAAAAACGGAAACTTAGCGAAAAGTTCACAATTTTCCAACTTAGAATTTTCATGCCCTTAAATCAGAGATATGTCACACAATACTTAAGTAACATTTCCCACGTTTACTTTACATTAGCACAATTTTGGAACCAAAATTCTTGTTTTTGTTATGAAATTATAAGGGTTAAAATTTGACCAGCGATTTCTCATTTTTACAAAACCAGTTTTTTTTTTTTTGTTTTTTTTTTTTTTGGGACCACATCACATTTGAAGTCACTTTGAGGGGTCTATATGATAGAAAATACCCCAAAGTGACACCATTCTAAAAACTGCACCCCTCAAGGTGCTCAAAACCAGATTCAAGAAGTTTATTAACCCTTCAGGTGCTTCACAGGAATTTTTGGAATATTTAAAAATGAACATTTAACTTTTTTTTTTTCCTCAAAAAAATTACTTCAGGTCCAATTTTTTTATTTTCCCAAGGGTAACAGGAGAAATTGGATGCCAAAAGTTATTGTGCAATTTGTTCTGAGTACACTGATACTCCATATGTTGGGGTAAACCACTGTTTGGGCACATGGCAGTGCTCTGAAGGGAAGGAGCGCCGTTTGACTTTTTGTATGCAAAATTGGCTGGAATTGAGATCAGACGCCATGTCGCATTTGGAGTGCCCCTGATGTGCCTAAACAGTGGAAACCCCCCACAAGTGACCCCATTTTGGAAGCTAGACACCCCCCCCCCCAAGGAACTTATCTAGATGTGTGGTGAGAACTTTGAACCCCAAGTGCTTCACAGAAGTTTATAACGTAGAGCCATAAAAACATATTTTTTCCCACAAAAAAATATTCTCCCCAATGTTGTTTACCCAAGGGTAACAGGAGAAATTGGACCCCAAGAGTTATTGTGCAACTTGTCCTGAGTATGCTGATACCTCATATGTGGGGGTAAACCATTGTTTTAGTGCATGGCAGAGCTCGAAAAGGAAGGAGTACAGTTTGACTTTTTCAACGCAGAATTGGCTGGAATTGAGATCAGATGCCATGTCACGTTTGGAGAGCCCTTGATGTGCCTAAACAGTGCAAATCCCCCAATTCTAACTCAAACCCTAACCCCAACACACCCCTAGCCCTAATACCAACCGTAATCCTAACGCTAACTTTAGCCCCAACTTTAGTCCTAACCCTATTGGGAAAATGGAAATAAATACTTTTTTTTTTTTATTTTATCTTCCCTAACTAAGGGGGTGATAAAGGGGGGTTTGACTTACTATTTATAGCAGGTTTTTATGTTTGGCAGCTTTCACACGCTAAAAGACGCTTTATATTGCAAAAAATAGTTTTTGCATCACCACATTAAGAGCTAAAATTTTTCCATATTTAGGTCCTCATTCATGTGAGGTCTTGTTTTTTGCGGGACGAGTTGTCGTTTTTATTGGTACCATTTGAGAGTCAGAATGATCAAAAACCAGCAATTCATGATTTTTTTTTTTTTTTTTTTTTTGGGGGGGGTGGGGGCGTTTATACCGTTCTGAGTGTGGTAAAATTGATAAGGCAGTTTTATTCTTCGGGTCAGTACGATGACAGCGATACCTCATTTATATTATTTTTTATGTTTTGTCGCTTTTATGCAATAAAACTATATAAAAAATTATTTTTGCATCGCTTTATCTGGAGAGTTATAACTTTTTTTTTCGCTGATGATTCTGTATGGGGGCTTGTTTTTTGCCGTTTTCCACGGTACCACGTCTATTTATATCGGTCTCCTTGATCGCATGCTATTCCACTTTTTTCCAGCGGTATGATGATAAAGCATTTTTTTATGGTGTTCACTAAAGGGGTTAACTAGTGGGACAGTTTTATAGGTCGGGTCGTTACGGATGCGGCAATACTAAATACCGTATATACTCGAATATAAGTCGAGATTTTCAGCCCAAAAAATTGGGCTGAAAGTCCCCCTCTCATCTTATATTCGAGTCATATACAAAGGGGGTCGGCGGGGGCGGGGGTGTCAGGTCATACTTACCCGTCCTGACGCTGTGTCTTGAGCCCCCAGCTTCTCCCCGTGCTCTCTCTTCCTGCCTTCAGCGGTCACGTGGTGCCGCTCATTAAAACTCATGAATACGCGCATATTCATGAGTTTTAATGAGTGGCACCACGTGACCGCTGAAGGCAGGAAGAGAGAGCGCGGAGAAGCTGGGGGCTCAAGACAGCGTCAGGACGGGTAAGTACAGCGATACTCACCTGTCCTGTGTCCATCGCTGCTGTCTGTCATCGGTCGGTGACTTCAGACAGCAGAGGGCGCGGTGACGTGATTAGTGCACGCCGTGCCCCCTGCAGTCTGAACGTCACTGACTGATGACGTGGCAGATAGCAGTGAGCAGCCATGGACGCAGGACAGGTGAGTATCTGACACCCAGCGACGGAGAGGTGAGTATGTCATTTTTTTATTTTTACATGCAGCAGCATGGGGGGCAGCATATGGGGGAACAATCTATTTAGCTTCTTCTGGGGTCAGCATATGGGGAAATAATCTATGGAGCTTCTTATGGGGTCAGCATATGGGGGAATAATCTATGGAGCTTCTTCTGGGGACACCATATGGGGGAATAATCTATAGAGCATTTCCCACCCTAGGCTTATACTCGAGTCAGTAAGTTTTCCCATTTTTTTGTGGCAAAATTAGGGGGGGTCGGCTTATACTCGAGTATATACGGTATGTGTACTTTTATTTAATTTTTTTTAATTTAAATATTTATTGATGGAATAAATATATATATTTTTTAAAAAATATTTTTACTTTTTTTTTTATTCCTCTATCTTTTACACTTTGTCCCACTATGGGACACTCATTTTGTGCAGGCTGATTGCTTCTATATCATGCAGATCTGCATGCTACAGAAGCTGTCAGCGCTGCACTTTCTTCACACTGACCTGAAAGACTTCCTGGTCATCACTGCGAATGACAGGAAGTCTCTCGACTCTGGAGACTCTGATGTCGTCATGATGACATTGGGTCTCCATGGCAGCGATTGGGACCCCGCATCTGTGACTGCTCCAGAACGCTGAAATCTTGTTTGATCGCAGTGTTCCGGGGGTTAAAGTGCCGGGAGCGGTCCATGACCGCTCCTGGTACTTAGTGCTGGGTGTCAGCTGTGAGAATCAGCAGACACTCGGCCGCACCCCCCCCTCCCCCGTGTGCAGCCATAGCTAATGACGTACTATTCTGTCCATGAGAATTAAGTCCCAGGTTACATGAACGGAATGGTAAGTCTAATGGCAGAGAGGGGTTAAATCTCCCCTTTTCGCCTCATTCAAAATAAAACAATAAAAAAAAATCAAACATACACGTTTTTGGTATCGCCGTGTTCAGAATCACCCGATCTATTAATAAAAAAAATTGCTAAATCGCTGAACGGCGTAGCGAGAAAATAAGTCAAATTGCCAGAATTATGTTTTTTGGTCGCTGTGACATTGCGTTAAAATGCAATAACGGGAGATGAAAAGATCGTATCTGCACCAAAATGGTATCCATAAAATGCTCGGCGTGCAAAAAATAAGTCCTCACCCAACCCGAGATCACAAAAAATGGAGACGCTACGGGTCTCGGAAAATGGCACATTTTTTTTTTTTTTTTTTTTAACAAACTTTGGAATTTTTTTATCACCACTTAGGTAAAGTTCACATTTGCGGTAGAGTCCGCTGCGTATTGTCTGCATTCATGAACGCATACAAAAACGCATGCAAATGCATGATAACACAGCGTTTTTTTCCGTATCATCTTACGCAAGGCGTTTTGCATGCGTTTGCGTTTTTTGGAAACCTTTTTTCCAGGAGATAATCTGGGACACCAGCCACGCCCAATGGGCATAGCTCATGGCATTTCGTTATATAGAGCAGATTTTGAGGCTGTATCCTGCATCAAGATGGATATTTCCAAGGAGAGTTTCTTGTTTAAACTGGATTTGGATATCAAATTCTCTTTTGCCTTTGCTTGTGACCAAGAAAGAGAAAGAAGAAGACGGTGTCGGCGCTTTTGGAAACACCCCATTTTTTAAGTCCGGCAGAGCCTTGGAACCTACCACTCCTTATTCAGTGAGCTCCAGACAAATATTTTGACTACACGAGGATGTCTCAACAGAGCTTACAAGAATTGCTCGGTCG
Source organism: Dendrobates tinctorius (assembly GCF_039654945.1). NCBI lineage: Eukaryota > Metazoa > Chordata > Amphibia > Anura > Dendrobatidae > Dendrobates > Dendrobates tinctorius. Next base: position 4,876,802 of record NW_027361848.1, read on the forward strand.
TGTAGAGGGAGCCATCAGCAGACAGGACACCCAGCTCCGTAGAGCTATTCCAGCTGAGGAACGTCTGCTGGTAACACTAAGGTACGTAATATTTAAAACTAAACGCACGCTTGTCATATTGTTTGCAATGTCCCCTTTTTTTTTTTTTTTTTTTTTTTCCCAAAAACCATTGTTGATGATGATGATGATGATGATGATGATGATGATGATGATGATGATGATAATTATTATTAGATTTTTTTTTCTCTGTTTGGCAGATTCCTGGCTACCGGAGAGAGCCTATCATCGCTCCATTTGTAGTTCCGGATAGGCCTTTCCACCCTTTCTGGGATTGTTGTGGACACTTGCCGGGCTTTGTCAGGAATTTATCCCCCTTCCCAACACAGACATCTGGCTGGAAAATGCAGAAAAATTCTGGGAGGTTTGTGATTTCCCCAACTGTGTGGGAGCAGTGGATGGGAAACATATCAGGATATCCAAACCGGCTCAAAGTGGATCCGAGTACTTTAACTATAAAAAATACTTCTTCATAGTGCTGATGGCCATAGCAGCTGCAGACTGTAGTTTCATTGCTGTCGACATTGGTTCTTTTGGCCGTGGAAATGACTCCCAAACCTTTAAAAACTCGGAGATGGGCCAACGGTAGTGTTGAGTGATACCATCCGATACCCTAAAATATCGGATCGGATGGTATCGGCCCGATACGAAAAAAGTATCGGGTATCGCCGATTCCGATACCGGAAGTCCCATTCAAGTCTATGGGACATCCGGTATCGGAATAAGAAAAACCCTTTTCTGTCCGTGTACGGCTGTACCTCTCTGGGGTCTGTGCCGACTGTCCGGGGGTCTGTGCCGACTGTCCGGGGGTCTGTGCAGGCATCGTCCGATGGGACTACAAGTCCCATCGGGCGATGTCTGCTACCATGACGGTGATTGACACATTAGCCAATGATGGGACAGTAGTAGTCCCATCATCCGGCTAATGTGTTGAATGTAATAAAAAAAAAAAAAAATATATATATATATATATATATATATATATATATATATATATATATATATATATATATATATATATTTTTATTTCTCTCAAAGTGTGTGTGTATGTCCGGGATAGGCATCCGCACCGTCACAGCTACAGCCACAAAATTTGGCACAGTCACACGTCTGGACCCCGAGAGCGTCCTAAGCTATGTTGTGAGGTGAAATTTTAACCTCGCGCGTTCCAATTCACCAAACAATTTTGCCCCTATCTACATACTGGGGGGAAAAGTGTGTGTGCGTCAAGCCCCGCCCCTCATTGTGATGTCACAATGCCCCTATTTGCATACTGGGGAAGCAGTGTGTGCATATCAAGCCCCGCCCCTCATGATGTCACAATGGTTGCCATGGCGACGCTGATGTCATCAAAGGTTGCAAGCCCTGCCGCCGCTCATTATGATGTCATGATGGTTGACTATGGGATGGAGGATGTGTGATGGGTATATGGGCACTGGACTATGGGATGGAGGATATGTATGATGGGTATATGGGCACGGGACTATGGGATGGAGGATGTGTGATGGGTATATGGGCACTCGACTATGGGATGGAGGATATGTATGATGGGTATATGGGCATGGGGCAATGGGATGGGGGATAATTATAATTTGCTGTAACTAGCCACAGTTAGTTACTATGCCCGGGCAGCGCCGGGCCTTTCAGCTAGTGTATGTGTGTAATAAATATATATATATATATATATATATATATATATATATATATATATATATATATAATTACCTACATACATGCAACATACATACTGCATACATGCAACATGCATACTACATATATACCACATATATACTACATGCATGCAACATACATATATACTACATGCAACATGCATACTACATATATACCACATATATACTACATGCATGCAACATACATATATACTACATGCAACATGCATACTACATATACTACATGCATGCAACATACATATATACTACATGCATACTACATATATACTACATGCATACTACATATATACCACATGCATGCAACATACATATATGCAACATGCATACTACATACATACTACATGCATACTACATATATACCACATGCATGCAACATACATATATACTACATATATACTACATATATACTACATATATACTACATATATACTACATATATACAACATGCATGCAACATACATGTATACTACATGCAACATACATACTACATATATACTACATGCATGCAACATACATATATACTACATATATACTACATGCAACATACATACAACATATATACTATATGCATGCAACATGCATACCACATATATACATGCATGCAACATACATATATACTACATGCATGCAACATATATACAACATATATACTACATGCAACATATATACCACATATACTACATGCATGCAACATACATATAAACTACGTATATACTACATGCAACATACATACTACATATATACCGCATGCAACATGCACTCATATATATATATATATATATATATATATATATATATATATTACATGCATTCAACATACATATATACTACATACAATACATTCATACAATACATATAGACATACAGTACATATAACATAGAGTACATACTCGCCATCACTTGTCACTTTGATCCCCGAAGCCATTGTCATCTATGGAATAAATATTAAAATAACAAACCACCAATATACTTACCCCTGATCCGCAGAAGTCCACGAGTGTCCCACAACGATCTTGCGTGGAGAACAGCAGCATCAGCTGATGCTACCGTTCTCTACGGGCTCCAGGAATCCAATGACGGGAGGTAGGTATCCTTCCGCACTGTATTCCTCCGCCACTGTAAAAAAAAAAAAGTCCCTAATAAATAAATATACCACATATACTACATGCATACTACATGCATGCAACATACATATATACAACATATATACTACATGCAACATGCATACATATATACCACATGCATGCATATATACTACATGCACGCAACATACATATACTACATGCATGCAACATATATACTACATGCAACATACATACTACATATATACTACATGCATGCAACATACATATATACTACATGCAACATACATACTACATGCATGCAACATACATACATACTACATGCATACTACATATATACCACATGCATGCAACATGCATACTACATATATACCACATGCTTGCAACATACATATATATAACATATATACTACATGCATGCAACATACATATATACTACATGCATGCAACATACAGTCATGGCCAAAAGTATTGACACCCCTGCAATTCTGTCAGATAATACTCAGTTTCTTCCTGAAAATGATTGCAAACACAAATTCTTTGGTATTATTCTCTTCATTTAATTTGTCTTAAATGAAAAAACACAAAAAGAATTGTCCTAAAGCCAAATTGGATATAATTCCACACCAAACTTAAAAAAGAGGGTGGACAAAAGTATTGGCACTGTTCGAAAAATCATGTGATGCTTCTCTAATTTGTGTAATTAACAGCACCTGTAACTTACCTGTGGCACCTAACAGGTGTTGGCAATAACTAAATCACACTTGCAGCCAGTTAACATGGATTAAAGTTGACTCAACCTCTGTCCTGTGTCCTTGTGTGTACCACATTGAGCATGGAGAAAAGAAAGAAGACCAAAGAACTGTCTGAGGACTTGAGAAACCAAATTGTGAGGAAGCATGAGCAATCTCAAGGCTACAAGTCCATCTCCAAAGACCTGAATGTTCCTGTGTCTACCGTGCGCAGTGTCATCAAGAAGTTTAAAGCCCATGGCACTGTGGCTAACCTCCCTAGATGTGGCCGGAAAAGAAAAATTGACAAGAGATTTCAACGCAAGATTGTGCGGATGTTGGATAAAGAACCTCCACTAACATCCAAACAAGTTCAAGCTGCCCTGCAGTCCGAGGGTACAACGGTGTCAACCCGTGCTATCTGTCGGCATCTGAATGAAAAGGGACTGTATGGTAGGAGACCCAGGAAGACTCCACTTCTTACCCCGAGACATAAAAAAGCCAGGCTGAAGTTTGCCAAAACTTACCTGAAAAAGCCTAATACATTTTGGAAGAATGTTCTCTGGTCAGATGAGACAAAAGTAGAGCTTTTAGGGCAAAAGCATCAACATAGAGTTTACAGGAGAAAAAAGAGGCATTCAAAGAAAAGTACACTGTCCCTACAGTCAAACATGGCGGAGGTTCCCTGATGTCTTGGGGTTGCTTTGCTGCCTCTGGCACTGGACTGCTTGACCGTGTGCATGGCATTATGAAGTCAGAAGACTACCAACAAATTTTGCAGCATAATTTAGAGCCCAGTGTGAGAAAGCTGGGTCTACCTCAGAGGTCAAGGGTCTTCCAGCAGGACAATAACAAAAAACACACTTCAAAAAGCACTAGAAAATGGTTTGAGAGGAAGCACTGGAGACTTCTAAGGTGGCCAGCAATGAGTCCAGACCTGAATCCCATAGAACACTTGTGGAGAGATCTAAAAATGGCAGTTTGGAGAAGGCACCCTTCAAATATCAGGGACCTGGAGTAGTTTGCCAAAGAAGAATGGTCTAAAATTCCAGCAGAGCATTGTAAGAAACTCATTAATGGTTACCGGAAGCGGTTGGTCGCAGTTATTTTGGCTAAAGGTTGTGCAATCAAGTATTAGGCTGAGGGTGCCAATACTTTTGTCCGGCCCATTTTTGGAGTTTTGTGTGAAATGATCAATGTTTTGCTTTTTGCTTCATTCTATTTTGTGTTTTTTCATTTAAGACAAATTAAATGAAGATAATAATACCAAAGAATTTGTGTTTGCAATCATTTTCAGGAAGAAACTGAATATTATCTGACAGAATTGCAGGGGTGTCAATACTTTTGGCCATGACTGTACATATATACTACATGCATGCAACATGCATATATACTACATGCATGCAACATGCATATATACTACATGCATGCAACATGCATATATACTACATGCATGCAACATACATATATACTACATGCATGCAACATACATATATACTACATGCATGCAACATACATATATACTACATGCATGCAACATGCATATATACTACATGCATGCAGCATACATATATACTACATGCATGCAACATACATATATACTACATGCATGCAACATACATACTACATATATACTACATGCATGCAACATACATACTACATATATACTACATGCAACATACATACTACAGGCATGCAACATGCATACTACATGCATACTACATATATACCACATGCATGCAACATACATATATACAACATACATACTACATACAGTGCCTACAAGTAGTATTCAACCCCCTGCAGATTTAGCAGGTTTGATAAGATGCAAATAAGTTAGAGCCTTCAAACTTCACACAAGAGCAGGATTTATTAACAGATGCATAAATCTTACAAACCAAAAAGTTATGTTGCTCAGTTAAATTTTAATACATTTTAAACATAAAAGTGTGGGTCAATTATTATTCAACCCCTAGGTTTAATATTTTGTGGAATAACCCTTGTTTGCAATTACAGCTAATAATCGTCTTTTATAAGACCTGATCAGGCCGGCACAGGTCTCTGGAGTTATCTTGGCCCACTCCTCCATGCAGATCTTCTCCAAGTTATCTAGGTTATTTGGGTGTCTCATGTGGACTTTAATCTTGAGCTCCTTCCACAAGTTTTCAATTAGGTTAAGGTCAGGAGACTGACTAGGCCACTCCAACACCTTGATTTTTTCCCTCTTGAACCAGGCCTTGGTTTTCTTGGCTGTGTGCTTTGGGTCGTTGTCTTGTTGGAAGATGAAATGACGACCCATCTTAAGATCCTTGATGGAGGAGCGGAGGTTCTTGGCCAAAATCTCCAGGTAGGCCGTGCTATCCATCTTCCCATGGATGCGGACCAGATGGCCAGGCCCCTTGGCTGAGAAACAGCCCCACAGCATGATGCTGCCACCACCATGCTTGACTGTAGGGATGGTATTCTTGGGGTCGTATGCAGTGCCATCCAGTCTCCAAACGTCACGTGTGTGGTTGGCACCAAAGATCTCGATCTTGGTCTCATCAGACCAGAGAACCTTGAACCAGTCTGTCTCAGAGTCCTCCAAGTGATCATGAGCAAACTGTAGACGAGCCTTGACATGACGCTTTGAAAGTAAAGGTACCTTACGGGCTCGTCTGGAACGGAGACCATTGCGGTGGAGTACGTTACTTATGGTATTGACTGAAACCAATGTCCCCACTGCCACGAGATCTTCCCGGAGCTCCTTCCTTGTTGTCCTTGGGTTAGCCTTGACTCTTCGGACAAGCCTGGCCTCGGCACGGGAGGAAACTTTCAAAGGCTGTCCAGTCCGTGGAAGGCTAACAGTAGTTCCATAAGCCTTCCACTTCCGGATGATGCTCCCAACAGTGGAGACAGGTAGGCCCAACTCCTTGGAAAGGGTTTTGTACCCCTTGCCAGCCTTGTGACCCTCCACGATCTTGTCTCTGATGGCCTTGGAATGCTCCTTTGTCTTTCCCATGTTGACCATGTATGAGTGCTGTTCACAAGTTTGGGGAGGGTCTTAAATAGTCAGAAAAGGCTGGAAAAAGAGATAATTAATCCAAACATGTGAAGCTCATTGTTCTTTGTGCCTGAAATACTTCTTAATACTTTAGGGGAACCAAACAGAATTCTGGTGGTTTGAGGGGTTGAATAATAAATGACCCTCTGAATAAACTTTTCACAATTTAAAAAAAAATTACACAAAGAAATAACATTCTTTTTTGCTGCAGTGCATTTCACACTTCCAGGCTGATCTACAGTCCAAATGTCACAATGCCAAGTTAATTCCAAATGTGTAAACCTGCTAAATCTGCAGGGGGTTGAATACTACTTGTAGGCACTGTATATACTACATACATGCATACTACATATATACCACATATACTACATGCATGCAACATACATATACTACATATATACTACATGCAACATACATACTACATATATACATGCTACATATATACTACATATATACCACATGCATGCAACATACATATATACTACATGCATGCAACATACATATATACAACATATATACTACATGCATGCAACATACATATATACAACATATATACTACATGCAACATACATACTACATATATACTACATGCATACTACATATATACATGCATACTACATATACCACATGCATGCAACATACATATATACTACATGCATGCAACATACATATATACTACATATATACCACATATATACTACATGCATATAAACTACATATATACTACATGCAACATACATACTACATATATACCACATGCATGCAACATGCGTACTACATATATACTACATGCATTCAACATACATATATACTACATACAATACATTCATACAATACATATATATATATAGACATACAGTACATATGACATAGAGTACATACTCACCATCACTTGTCACTTTGATCCCCGAAGCCATTGTCATCTATGGAATAAATATTAAAATGACAAACCACCAATATACTTACCCCTGATCCGCAGAAGTCCACGAGTGTCCCACAACGATCTTGCGTGGAGAACAGCAGCATCAGCTGATGCTACCGTTCTCTACGGGCTCCAGGAATCCAATGACGGGAGGTAGGTATCCTTCCGCACTGTATTCCTCCGCCACTGTAAAAAAAAAGTCCCTAATCTCACTTTATGGCAAAAGCTGCGTGGGAAATTTCTCACACAGCAGTGCCATAAAGTGAGACTAGGGACTTTTTTTTTTTTTTTTTACAGTGCGGAAGGATACCTACCTCCCGTCATTGGATTCCTGGAGCCCGTAGAGAATGGTAGCATTAGCTGATGCTGCTGTTCTCCATGCAAGATCGTCGTGGGACACTCGTGGACTTATGCGGATCAGGGGTAAGTATATTGGTGGTTTGTTATTTTAATATTTATTCCACAGATGACAATGGCTTCGGAAACAGTGACAAGTGATGGTGAGTATGTACTCTGTTATATGTACTGTATGTAGTATGTATGTATGTTGCATGCATGTAGTATGCATGTTGCATGCATGTGGTATATATGTAGTATGCATGTGGTATATATGTAGTATGTATGTTGCATGTAGTATATATATAGTATATATGTATGTTGCATGCATGTAGTATATATGTATGTTGCATGTATGTTGCATGTATGTAGTATATATGCATGTTGCATGCATGTGGTATATATGTAGTATGCATGTTGCATGCATGTGGTATATATGTAGTATGCATGTTGCATGCATGTGGTATATATGTAGTATGCATGTTGCATGCATGAGGTATATATGTAGTATGCATGTTGCATGCATGAGGTATATATGTAGTATGCATGTTGCATGCATGTGGTATATATGTAGTATGCATGTTGCATGCATGTGGTATATATGTAGTATGCATGTTGCATGCATGTGGTATATATGTAGTATGCATGTTGCATGCATGTGGTATATATGTAGTATGCATGTTGCATGCATGTGGTATATATGTAGTATGCATGTTGCATGCATGTGGTATATATGTAGTATGCATGTGGTATATATGTAGTATGCATGTTGCATGCATGTGGTATACACTCACTGGCCACTTTATTAGGTACACCTGTCCAACTGTGTGTTAAGACTTAATTTCTAATCAGCCAATCACATGGCGGCAACTCAGTGCATTTAGGCATGTAGACATGGTCAAGACAATCTCCTGCAGTTCAAACCGAGCATCAGTATGGGGAAGAAAGGTGATTTGAGTGCCTTTGAACGTGGCATGATTGTTGGTGCCAGAAGGGCTGGTCTGAGTATTTCAGAAACTGCTGATCTACTGGGATTTTCACGCACAACCATCTCTAGGGTTTACAGAGAATGGTCCGAAAAAGAAAAAAAATCCAGTGAGCGGCAGTTCTGTGGCCGGAAATGCCTTGTTGATGCCAGAGGTCAGAGGAGAATGGGCATACTGGTTCGAGCTGATAGAAAGGCAACAGTGACTCAAATTGCCACCCGTTACAACCAAGGTAGGCAGAAGAGCATCTCTGAACGCACAGTGCGTCGAACTTTGAGGCAGATGGGCTACAGCAGCAGAAGACCACACTGGGTACCACTCCTCTCAGCTAAGAACAGGAAACTGAGGCTACAATTTGCACAAGCTCATCGAAATTGGACAGTAGAAGATTGGAAAAACTTTGCCTGGTCTGATGAGTCTCGATTTCTGCTGCGACATTCGGATGGTAGGGTCAGAATTTGGCGTAAACAACATGAAAGCATGGATCCATCCTGCCTTGTATCAACGGTTCAGGCTGGTGGTGGTGGTGTCATGGTGTGGGGAATTTTTTCTTGGCACTCTTTGGGCCCCTTGGTACCAATTGAGCATCGTTGCAACGCCACAGCCTACCTGAGTATTGTTGCTGACCATGTCCATCCCTTTATGACCACAATGTACCCAACATCTGATGGCTACTTTCAGCAGGATAATGCGCCATGTCATAAAGCTCGAATCATCTCAGATTGGTTTCTTGAACATGACAATGAGTTCACTGTACTCAAATGGCCTCCTCAGTCACCAGATCTCAATCCAATAGAGCATCTTTGGGATGTGGTGGAACGGGAGATTCGCATCAGGGATGTGCAGCCGACAAATCTGCGCCAACTGTGTGATGCCATCATGTCAATATGGTCCAAAATCTCTGAGGAATGCTTCCAGCACCTTGTTGAATCTCTGCCACGAAGAATTGAGGCAGTTCTGAAGGCAAAAGGGGGTCCAACCCGTTACTAGCATGGTGTACCTAATAAAGTGGCCAGTGAGTGTATATGTAGTATGCATGTTGCATGCATGTGGTATATATGTAGTATGCATGTTGCATGCATGTGGTATATATGTAGTATGCATGTTGCATGCATGTGGTATATATGTAGTATGCATGTTGCATGCATGTGGTATATATGTAGTATGCATGTTGCATGCATGTGGTATATATGTAGTATGCATGTTGCATGCATGTGGTATATATGTAGTATGCATGTTGCATGCATGTGGTATATATGTAGTATGCATGTTGCATGCATGTGGTATATATGTAGTATGCATGTTGCATGCATGTGGTATATATGTAGTATGCATGTTGCATGCATGTGGTATATATGCAGTATGCATGTTGCATGCATGTGGTATATATATGTAGTATGCATGTTGCATGCATGTGGTGTATATATGTAGTATGCATGTTGCATGCATGTGGTGTATATATGTAGTATGCATGTTGCATGCATGTGGTGTATATATGTAGTATGCATGTTGCATGCATGTGGTGTATATATGTAGTATGCATGTTGCATGCATGTGGTGTATATATGTAGTATGCATGTTGCATGCATGTGGTGTATATATGTAGTATGCATGTTGCATGCATGTGGTGTATATATGTAGTATGCATGTTGCATGCATGTGGTGTATATATGTAGTATGCATGTTGCATGCATGTGGTGTATATATGTAGTATGCATGTTGCATGCATGTGGTGTATATATGTAGTATGCATGTGGTGTATATATGTAGTATGCATGTAGTATGCATGTGGTGTATATATGTAGTATGCATGTTGCATGCATGTGGTGTATATATGTAGTATGCATGTTGCATGCATGTGGTGTATATATGTAGTATGCATGTTGCATGCATGTGGTGTATATATGTAGTATGCATGTTGCATGCATGTGGTGTATATATGTAGTATGCATGTTGCATGCATGTGGTGTATATATGTAGTATGCATGTTGCATGCATGTGGTGTATATATGTAGTATGCATGTTGCATGCATGTGGTGTATATATGTAGTATGCATGTTGCATGCATGTGGTGTATATATGTAGTATGCATGTTGCATGCATGTGGTGTATATATGTAGTATGCATGTTGCATGCATGTGGTGTATATATGTAGTATGCATGTTGCATGCATGTGGTGTATATATGTAGTATGCATGTTGCATGCATGTGGTGTATATATGTAGTATGCATGTTGCATGCATGTGGTGTATATATGTAGTATGCATGTTGCATGCATGTGGTGTATATATATGTAGTATGCATGTTGCATGCATGTGGTGTATATATATATATGTAGTATGCATGTTGCATGCATGTGGTGTATATATATATATATATGTAGTATGCATGTTGCATGCATGTAGTGTATATATGTAGTATGCATGTTGCATACATGTAGTGTATATATATGTAGTATGCATGTTGCATGCATGTAGTGTATATATGTAGTATGCATGTTGCATACATGTAGTGTGTATATATATATGTAGTATGCGTGTTGCATGCATGTAGTGTGTGTATATATGTAGTATGCGTGTTGCATGCATGTAGTGTGTATATATATATATATGTAGTATGCGTGTTGCATGCATGTAGTGTGTGTATATATGTAGTATGCGTGTTGCATGCATGTAGTGTGTGTATATATGTAGTATGCGTGTTGCTTGCATGTAGTGTGTGTATATATGTAGTATGCGTGTTGCATGCATGTAGTGTGTGTGTGTATATATGTAGTATGCGTGTTGCATGTAGTGTGTGTATATATGTATGCGTGTTGCATGCATGTAGTGTGTGTATATATGTAGTATGCGTGTTGCATGCATGTAGTGTGTGTATATATGTAGTATGCGTGTTGCATGCATGTAGTGTGTGTATATATGTAGTATGCGTGTTGCATGCATGTAGTGTGTGTATATATGTAGTATGCGTGTAGTATGCATGTTGCATGCATGTAGTGTATATATATGTAGTATGCATCAGGGCTGTGGAGTCGGTAAGCCACAGTTGCGACTCCGACTCCTGGACTTTATCAGGCTCCGACTCCGACTTCGGCGCCGGCTCCGACTCCTTCATTAATGGCCAATTCATAACAACAAATTTACTGTTGTAAAATATTAAACATCGTGCTTATTCAGTTTCTCACCATCATATAAGTAATCAGACCACTTAGAGCAAAAACTACATTTATTAGAATACAATTAGAATATAGCAAATAACTTTTATAAACTTTTCTAAACTGTAAGTAAATATGCAATAAACACTTTTATGCAGTTAATAAGAAGAAATCTATAAATTTGTTCTCAGAAAAAGTATTGCCTCTGTCAGATCCTCCTTCATGGATGCCCTCAAATCTGATCTAATTATTTTGAGAGCAGAGAACAACCTCTCTACACTAACTTGTGTTGGTAGCAAAGCAGTAACCACTCGGGCAACATCTCTGACAATGTCAGGATACAGAGGAATCGCTTGTTGCACTGTTATTTTTGATGAACGGTCAAATTTCTCAATTTCTTTTAGTGCACATGAAAAATTCTGCTGAAATGTACTGGCTGTGTTCCTTGATGGGGATGACTCTTCTTTTATGCGGGAACGCTTTGCACGGTCCTTGTGATCCAAATATTTTTTCGAAATTAAATTCTTCATCAGTTGATGATGAGGGTGAAGATGTGGCAGGACGACCAAATTCTTCTTGTTCCTCCTGACTGTTCTGCAACCCTTTCATCCTTACTGCTATTTCAAACAGAGCTTCTTTTCCTTTACTTAGCTGTGGATCATCTAGAAGAATCCGATGCATTGGGTCTACATAAACAGCTGCCAAAAGAATGTTATTTTGTAATAGTAGCTCCTCTCTCCGTTTCATTGATGTAGCAATGCCACTTGCAATTAACCCTCCTCTTTGGGACAGGCGAAACATCAGGTTCTTCCACTCCTTTAAGAAAATACCTGGAGTTAAGTCCTCTGCTTGTAATTTTTTAGTCACTGTAAATGGGTGCTCTAGCAATTTTTCCAGCTCAGTCACCTGATTCCACTGACTTTCATTTAGCGTCAGTTGAGGGTTAGCCATGTCTACAAGAAAGGTTTTCAGTTCAACCAAGCGCTGAATCATTAAGTAAGTACTGCCCCATCGTGTGGCTTGATCAATAATTGCCCCTTTTCCAGCACGTCTCTTCAAAATTGAGTCAACTTTAGGGGTTCTGGCAACAGTAGCCAATTTTCTCACCTTGCCAATCAGTGCAGCAGCATGTCCTTCTTGCAGACTGTCTCTTATAGCCAGCTGTAGCGTATGCACAACACAGCGCATGTGATGAATGAAAGAACATATTGACACAGTTTCAACAAGATCATCTAAACTATCATGTTGCTGTTCATCTGAAGCAACTTCAGTTTGCTCCTCAGTTACAATACTGTGTTCCTCTATTTCAAACATTTCTGTCTGTGGACCCAGAATGTTCTTCTAGCTGCTGGTCACCATCATTACTCTCATGCATTAGCTTAATAGTACTTATCATATTTGAAGCATTGTCAGTTACGACAGAAAGTACTTTCTCTTTTTTAAGTTCATAGTCTTGCAGAACCTTTTCCACCAAGACCTGGAGAAACTCACTGGTGTGATGAGCTTTGGTGTCTTTTACTGCCAATGTCTTGGTAACTATTTCATTTTTGTCACAAACAAATCGGACATTGATGGCATAATAGTTCACTCTGTGACGTGTGCAGGCATCCATTTTAAGAAACAGAAAGCGTCCCTTGAGAGTTTTTTTAAGTTCTTCCTTTTGTTTAAAAGCTTCTTCGATTACTAATTTTCTAATACTCTCTCTGTCCAGAGAAACACCAAGCTTGCGGGCCATTTCCCCATTCAGACACATAAAAGCTGGTCGTGAAAATAATGAAATAGGCACACTATCCTTTACAACAAGCTCTATGATCTGTTTTTTAAATGTATCTACTGTCATTGTCACAGTAACTTTGTCACTGACAAAATATCTTGCAACTGATGGCTGCAAAGTTCTCTGCTCCTTTGTTTGGCTGGAAGAGCTGGGCACTGGTTCATTGGTTTGGATGCAGTCTTTCTCATCCACTGCTTTCAGTACTTCTGGATGAAAGCGCTGTAAATGTCTCTTTAGATTAGAAGCTCTGGTAGGAGCATTTTTATCTTTGCCTGAATATGCACTCATCTTGGCTTCACAGCATTTGTTTTCGTCTGAATCATTTGTCATACACTGACAGACATAATGTTTTCTATCTTGAGTGATGGTGAAATGTTCAAATACAGCTTATTTAATGTGATGCTTCTTTGACATTCTCAGGTTTTTAATTCTGCATTCACAATCCAAATGACAATTGTTTTTCCTAAAAACAATTGTACAAAATTGCCAGGTCGTACAACTGATATAGTGGTCAGTAATACTGTTATTATTGCTCATGTACTCACAGTTAACTGATGCAAAGTTTGTTGAAAGGATAATACTTCTTACAGTCTTCCTCTTCTGAGAAGCAGGCAGCTGTGAGATGCTTGGAAGATGCACACCTAGTATGATCTAGTCTAGAGGAGGAGCTTTACTACTAAGAATTTGCAACACATTTTCACTTTCAGTTCCATACATTGTAAGTAGGGGGGTTGGGGCAGCATGAGGTTAACCAAGTATAAGATTAGATAAGGGCAGTGGAGAACAGTGGCACACAAGAAGTAAGAAATGTCTCTATCTCCAGCAGAACTGCTTATCACTGTTCATAGTTTGATAGAACATATATATTTGAGTAACATTTATAAAATTCATATGAAAGTTCAATTATGAAATATTAATACATTTTTTTTAAAAGCTGGAGTCGGTACATTTCTACCGACTCCAACCAAAACTAACTACGACTCCACGACTCCGACTCAGACTCCACAGCCCTGGTATGCATGTTGCATGCATGTGTATATATATATAGTATGCATGTTGCATGCATGTAGTATATATGTAGTATGCATGTAGTATGCATGTTGCATGCATGTAGTGTATATGTAGTATGCATGTTGCATGCATGTAGTGTATATGTAGTATGCATGTTGCATGCATGTAGTGTATATGTAGTATGCATGTTGCATGCATGTAGTGTATATATGAAGTATGCATGTTGCATGCATGTAGTGTATATATGTAGTATGCATGTTGCATGCATGTAGTGTATATGTAGTATGCATGTTGCATGCATGTAGTGTATATGTAGTATGCATGTTGCATGCATGTAGTGTATATGTAGTATGCATGTTGCATGCATGTAGTGTATATGTAGTATGCATGTTGCATGCATGTAGTGTATATATGTAGTATGCATGTTGCATGTAGTGTGTATATGTAGTATGCATGTTGCATGCATGTAGTATATATGTAGTATGCATGAATGTAGTGTATATATGTAGTATGCATGTTGCATGCATGTAGTGTGTATATGTAGTATGCATGTTGCATGCATGTAGTGTATATATGTAGTATGCATGTTGCATGCATGTAGTGTATATATGTAGTATGCATGTTGCATGCATGTAGTGTGTATATATGTAGTATGCATGTAGTGTATATATGTAGTATGCATGTTGCATGCATGTAGTGTATATGTAGTGTATATGTAGTATGCATGTTGCATGCATGTAGTGTGTATATATGTAGTATGCATGTAGTGTGTGTATATGTAGTATGCATGTTGCATGCATGTAGTGTGTGTATATGTAGTATGCATGTTGCATGCATGTAGTGTGTATATGTAGTATGCATGTTGCATGCATGTAGTGTGTATATGTAGTATGCATGTTGCATGCATGTAGTGTGTATATGTAGTATGCATGTTGCATGCATGTAGTGTGTATATGTAGTATGCATGTTGCATGCATGTAGTGTGTATATGTAGTATGCATGTTGAATGCATGTAGTATGTATGTTGCATGCATGTAGTATATATGTAGTATGCATGTTGCATGCATGTAGTGTATATACATGTTGCATGAATGTAGTGTATATATGTAGTATGCATGTTGCATGCATGTAGTGTATATGTATGCATGTTGCATGCATGTAGTGTATATATATGTAGTATGCATGTAGTGTGTGTGTGTATATATATATATATATATATGTGTGTAGTATGCATGTTGCATGCATGTAGTGTATATATATGTAGTATGCATGTTGCATGCATGTTGTGTATATGTAGTATGCATGTTGCATGCATGTACTGTATATATATGTAGTATGCATGTTGCATGCATGTACTGTATATATATGTAGTATGCATGTTGCATGCATGTAGTGTGTATATATATGTAGTATGCATGTTGCATGCATGTAGTATATATATGTAGTATGCATGTTGCATGCATGTAGTGTATATATGTAGTATGCATGTTGCATGCATGTAGTGTATATATGTAGTATGCATGTTGCATGCATGTAGTGTATATATGTAGTATGCATGTTGCATGTAGTGTATATATATGTAGTATGCATGTTGCATGCATGTAGTGTATATATATGTAGTATGCATGTTGCATGTAGTGTGTATATATGTAGTATGCATGTTGCATGCATGTAGTGTGTATATATGTAGTATGCATGTTGCATGCATGTAGTGTATATATATGTAGTATGCATGTTGCATGCATGTAGTATATATATGTAGTATGCATGTTGCATGCATGTAGTGTGTATATATGTAGTATGCATGTTGCATGCATGTAGTGTATATATGTAGTATGCATGTTGCATGCATGTAGTGTATATATGTAGTATGCATGTTGCATGCATGTAGTGTATATAGTATGCATGTTGCATGCATGTAGTGTATATATATGTAGTATGCATGCATGTAGTGTATATATATGTAGTATGCATGTAGTGTATATGTAGTATGCATGTTGCATACATGTAGTGTATATATGTAGTATGCATGTTGCATACATGTAGTGTATATATATGTAGTATGCATGTTGCATGCATGTAGTGTATATATATGTAGTATGCATGTTGCATGCATGTAGTGTATATATGTAGTATGCATGTTGCATGCATGTAGTGTGTATATATATGTAGTATGCATGTTGCATGCATGTAGTGTGTATATATATGTAGTATGCATGTTGCATGCATGTAGTGTATATATATGTAGTATGCATGTTGCGTATATATATGTAGTATGCATGTTGCATGCATGTAGTGTGTATATATATGTAGTATGCATGTTGCATGCATGTAGTGTATATATATATGTAGTATGCATGTTGCATGCATGTAGTGTATATATGTAGTATGCATGTTGCATGCATGTAGTGTATATATATGTAGTATGCATGTTGCATGCATGTAGTGTATATATATGTAGTATGCATGTTGCATGCATGTAGTGTATATATGTAGTATGCATGTTGCATGCATGTAGTGTATATATGTAGTATGCATGTTGCATGCATGTAGTGTATATATGTAGTATGCATGTAGTGTATATATATATATGTAGTATGCATGTTGCATGCATGTAGTGTATATATATGTAGTATGCATGTTGCATGCATGTAGTGTATATATATGTAGTATGCATGTTGCATGCATGTAGTGTATATATATGTAGTATGCATGTTGCATGCATGTAGTGTATATATATGTAGTATGCATGTTGCATGCATGTAGTGTATATATATGTAGTATGCATGTTGCATGCATGTAGTGTATATATATGTAGTATGCATGTTGCATGCATGTGGTGTATATATATAGTATGCATGTTGCATGCATGTAGTGTATATATATGTAGTATGCATGTTGCATGCATGTAGTGTGTATATATGTAGTATGCATGTTGCATGCATGTAGTGTGTATATATGTAGTATGCATGTTGCATGCATGTAGTGTATATGTATGCATGTTGCATGCATGTAGTATGCATGTTGCATGCATGTAGTGTATATATGTAGTATGCATGTTGCATGCATGTAGTGTATATATGTAGTATGCATGTTGCATGCATGTAGTGTGTATATATGTAGTATGCATGTTGCATGCATGTAGTGTGTATATGTAGTATGCATGTTGCATGCATGTAGTGTATATATGTAGTATGCATGTTGCATGCATGTAGTGTATATATGTAGTATGCATGTTGCATGCATGTAGTGTATATATGTAGTATGCATGTTGCATGCATGTAGTGTATATATGTAGTATGCATGTTGCATGCATGTAGTGTATATGTATGTATGTATGTATGTAGTGTGTATATATGTAGTATGCATGTTGCATGCATGTAGTGTATATATGTAGTATGCATGTTGCATGCATGTAGTGTGTATATATGTAGTATGCATGTTGCATGCATGTAGTGTGTATATATATGTTGCATGCATGTAGGGTGTATATATATGTAGTATGCATGTAGTGTGTATATATATATATGTAGTATGCATGTTGCATGCATGTAGTGTGTATATATGTAGTATGCATGTTGCATGCATGTAGTGTGTATATATGTAGTATGCATGTTGCATGCATGTAGTGTATATGTAGTATGCATGTTGCATGCATGTAGTGTGTATATATGTAGTATGCATGTTGCATGCATGTAGTGTATACATGTATGCATGTAGTGTGTATATATATATGTAGTATGCATGTTGCATGCATGTAGTGTATATATGTAGTATGCATGTTGCATGCATGTAGTGTATATATGTAGTATGCATGTTGCATGCATGTAGTGTGTATATGTAGTATGCATGTTGCATGCATGTAGTGTGTATATATGTAGTATGCATGTTGCATGCATGTAGTGTGTATATATGTAGTATGCATGTTGCATGCATGTAGTGTGTATATATGTAGTATGCATGTTGCATGCATGTAGGGTGTATATATATGTAGTATGCATGTTGCATGCATGTAGGGTATATATATATGTAGTATGCATGTAGTGTGTATATATAGTATGCATGTTGCATGCATGTAGTGTGTGTGTATATATAGTATGCATGTTGCATGCATGTAGTGTATATATGTAGTATGCATGTTGCATGCATGTAGTGTGTATATATATGTAGTATGCATGTTGCATGCATGTAGTGTATGTATATATGTAGTATGCATGTTGCATGCATGTAGTGTATATATATGTAGTATGCATGTTGCATGCATGTAGTGTGTATATATATGTAGTATGCATGTTGCATGCATGGTGTATATATATATGTAGTATGCATGTAGTGTGTATATATATATAGTATGCATGTTGCATGCATGTAGTGTGTATATATGTAGTATGCATGTTGCATGCATGTAGTGTGTATATGTAGTATGCATGTAGTGTGTATATGTAGTATGCATGTTGCATGCATGTAGTGTGTATATGTAGCATGCATGTTGCATGCAGTGTATATATGTAGTATGCATGTTGCATGCATGTAGTGTATATATATATGTAGTATGCATGATGCATGCATGTAGTGTACGTATATGTAGTATGCATGTTGCATGCATGTAGTGTACGTATATATGTAGTATGCATGTTGCATGCATGTAGTGTACGTATATGTAGTATGCATGTTGCATGCATGTAGTGTGTGTATATATGTAGTATGCATGTTGCATGCATGTAGTATATATAGTATGCATGTTGCATGCATGTAGTATATATAGTATGCATGTTGCATGCATGCAGTGTATATATGTAGTATGCATGTTGCATGCATGTAGTGTGTATATATATGCATGTTGCATGCATGTAGTGTATATATGTAGTATGCATGTTGTGTATATATATGTAGTATGCATGTTGCATGCATGTAGTGTATATATATGTAGTATGCATGTTGCATGCATGTAGTGTATATATATGTAGTATGCATGTTGCATGCATGTAGTGTGTATATGTAGTATGCATGTTGCATGCATGTAGTGTGTATATATGTAGTATGCATGTTGCATGCATGTAGTGTGTATATGTAGTATGCATGTTGCATGCATGTAGTGTATATATATATGTAGTATGCATGTTGCATGCATGTAGTGTATATATGTAGTATGCATGTTGCATGCATGTAGTGTATATATATGTAGTATGCATGTTGCATGCATGTAGTGTATATATATGTAGTATGCATGTTGCATGCATGTAGTGTATATATATGTAGTATGCATGTTGCATGCATGTAGTGTGTATATATGTAGTATGCATGTTGCATGCATGTAGTGTGTATATATGTAGTATGCATGTTGCATGCATGTAGTGTGTATATATGTAGTATGCATGTTGCATGCATGTAGTGTGTATATATGTAGTATGCATGTTGCATGCATGTAGTGTGTATATATGTAGTATGCATGTAGTGTATATATATGTAGTATGCATGTTGCATGCATGTAGTGTATATATATGTAGTATGCATGTTGCATGCATGTAGTGTATATATATATGTAGTATGCATGTTGCATGCATGTAGTGTATATATATGTAGTATGCATGTTGCATGCATGTAGTGTGTATATATGTAGTATGCATGTTGCATGCATGTAGTGTGTATATATATGTAGTATGCATGTTGCATGCATGTAGTGTGTATATATGTAGTATGCATGTTGCATGCATGTAGTGTGTATATATGTAGTATGCATGTTGCATGCATGTAGTGTATATATATGTAGTATGCATGTTGCATGCATGTAGTGTGTGTATATATATATAGTATGCATGTTGCATGCATGTAGTGTGTGTGTGTGTATATATATATATATATATATATGTAGTATGCATGTTGCATGCATGTAGTGTGTGTATATATATATGTAGTATGCATGTTGCATGCATGTAGTGTGTATATATATGTAGTATGCATGTTGCATGCATGTAGTGTGTATATACACTCACTGGCCACTTTATTAGGTACACCATGCTAGTAAGGGGTTGGACCCCCTTTTGCCTTCAGAACTGCCTCAATTCTTCGTGGCAGAGATTCAACAAGGTGCTGGAAGCATTCCTCAGAGATTTTGGACCATATTGACATGATGGCATCACACAGTTGGCGCAGATTTGTCGGCTGCACATCCCTGATGCGAATCTCCCGTTCCACCACATCCCAAAGATGCTCTATTGGATTGAGATCTGGTGACTGAGGAGGCCATTTGAGTACAGTGAACTCATTGTCATGTTCAAGAAACCAATCTGAGATGATTCGAGCTTTATGACATGGCGCATTATCCTGCTGAAAGTAGCCATCAGATGTTGGGTACATTGTGGTCATAAAGGGATGGACATGGTCAGCAACAATACTCAGGTAGGCTGTGGCGTTGCAACGATGCTCAATTGGTACCAAGGGGCCCAAAGAGTGCCAAGAAAAAATTCCCCACACCATGACACCACCACCACCAGCCTGAACCGTTGATACAAGGCAGGATGGATCCATGCTTTCATGTTGTTTACGCCAAATTCTGACCCTACCATCCGAATGTCGCAGCAGAAATCGAGATTCATCAGACCAGGCAACGTTTTTCCAATCTTCTACTGTCCAATTTCGATGAGCTTGTGCAAATTGTAGCCTCAGTTTCCTGTTCTTAGCTGAGAGGAGTGGTACCCAGTGTGGTTTTCTGCTGCTGTAGCCCATCTGCCTCAAAGTTCGACGCACTGTGTGTTCAGAGATGCTCTTCTGCCTACCTTGGTTGTAACGGGTGGCAATTTGAGTCACTGTTGCCTTTCTATCAGCTCGAACCAGTCTGCCCATTCTCCTCTGACCTCTGGCATCAACAAGGCATTTCCGGCCACAGAACTGCCGCTCACTGGATTTTTTTTCTTTTTCGGACCATTCTCTGTAAACCCTAGAGATGGTTGTGCGTGAAAATCCCAGTAGATCAGCAGTTTCTGAAATACTCAGACCAGCCCTTCTGGCACCAACAATCATGCCACGTTCAAAGGCACTCAAATCACCTTTCTTCCCCATACTGATGCTCGGTTTGAACTGCAGGAGATTGTCTTGACCATGTCTACATGCCTAAATGCACTGAGTTGCCGCCATGTGATTGGCTGATTAGAAATTAAGTCTTAACACACAGTTGGACAGGTGTACCTAATAAAGTGGCCAGTGAGTGTATATGTAGTATGCATGTTGCATGCATGTAGTGTGTGTGTGTATATATATATATATATATATATGTAGTATGCATGTTGCATGCATGTAGTGTGTGTATATATATATATATATATGTAGTATGCATGTTGCATGCATGTAGTGTATATATGTAGTATGCATGTTGCATGCATGTAGTGTATATATGTAGTATGCATGTTGCATGCATGTAGTGTATATATGTAGTATGCATGTTGCATGCATGTAGTGTGTATATATATGTAGTATGCATGTTGCATGCATGTAGTGTGTATATATGTAGTATGCATGTTGCATGCATGTAGTGTGTATATATGTAGTATGCATGTTGCATGCATGTAGTGTGTATATGTAGTATGCATGTTGCATGCATGTAGTGTGTATATATGTAGTATGCATGTTGCATGCATGTAGTGTGTATATATGTAGTATGCATGTTGCATGCATGTAGTGTGTATATATGTAGTATGCATGTTGCATGCATGTAGTGTGTATATATGTAGTATGCATGTTGCATGCATGTAGTGTGTATATATGTAGTATGCATGTTGCATGCATGTAGTGTGTATATATGTAGTATGCATGTTGCATGCATGTAGTGTGTATATATGTAGTATGCATGTTGCATGCATGTAGTGTGTATATATAGTATGCATGTTGCATGCATGTAGTGTGTATATGTAGTATGCATGTTGCATGCATGTAGTGTGTATATATGTAGTATGCATGTTGCATGCATGTAGTGTGTATATATGTAGTATGCATGTTGCATGCATGTAGTGTGTATATATAGTATGCATGTTGCATGCATGTAGTGTATATATGTAGTATGCATGTTGCATGCATGTAGTGTGTATATATGTAGTATGCATGTTGCATGCATGTAGTGTGTATGTATGTATATATATATATATATATATATATATATATATATATATATATATATATATATATTAGATTCAAGATTCAAAGAAGCTTTATTGGCAGGACTAAATACACATCAGTTTTGCCAAAGCAGGTGTACAGAAGGGAATTGGGATAGGGACTGTAGGGATGTTGGGAAGGGGCTGTAGGAAAGGTGGATGGGGCAGATCCAGGATGGGGCTATAAAAGTCCATGGCATAGGGAAGGTGGATGGGGGCATGGGGGCAGATCCAGGATGAGGCTATAGAAGTCCATGGCATAGGGAAGGTGGATGGGGGATTGGGGCATATCCAGGGTGGGTGCCATAGAAGTCCATGGCATATCATAGTTCTCTTTCTCGCAGTCTATGGCATTCGCTCACATATTGCGCTGCTATCTCCACTGCTCTCTCTTCTTCCCCCAGCAGGATATATGTTTTCTCTTCCTCCTTCATGGTGGTGAAATCCTGGAAGAGATGTCAGAGTCTCCTGAAGTGAGTGTCCCTCACTGCTGAATGCTTGGAGCAGTGTAGCAGGAAGTGGGTCTCATCCTCCAGGGCCTCCTGGTCACAGTGCTGGCACAGTCTTTCCTCCCTGGGCTTGTAGCTCTGCCTGTGTCGGCCGGATTCGATGGCCAGACTGTGGGCACTGAGTCTATACCGGCTCAGGATCTTGCGGTCTTTGGGGTCCGGGAGTTTCTCCAGGTATGGAGCCAGTCTGTAGTCTCTCTGTAGACTCTGGTACATGGTCAGTTTCTGTGAGCTGATGATGTCGTTCTTCCAGTCACTTACGTACCTCTCCTGGCCTTCGTCTACCATCTTCCTGATTCCGGCTTTTGTCAGGTTGTTGTGATTGGTTTTCTGGTCAGGTTGGGTTTGGGTGAGCTGTTCCGAGGGTCCTGGTTTTTCTGTTTCCCCTACATGTGTCAGGGCTTTATGGTGATGGGAGCTTGGATTGCTCCTACGTAGGTGAGCCCGGAATGACAGTGCACTCTTTAGAACCGTTAGGTGTAGAGGGAATCTGCCCAGCTCGGCCCGGCAAGCACTGTTGGAGGTGCTCCGATGGACTTGGAGAAGGTGCTTGCAGAATTCCAGGTGGAATATTTCTGTTGGGCTTGAATCCCACCTTGCCCAGTCTGGGTAGGTGTGAGGACCCCAGACTTCGCTGCCATACAGGAGGATTGGGGCGATGACAGAATCAAAGATTTTTAACCAGACCCTCACTGGTGGCTTTAGATGGTAGAGTTTCCTTCGGATGGCATAGAAGGTTTTGCATGCCTTGTCTTTCAGGGTCTCTATGGCTTGTTTGAAGCTCCCTGATCGGTGAATCTCTAGGCCCAGATAGGTATATTTGTCCGTTCCTGTAAGGGCGCAGTTGTTGAGGATAAATGAAGGGTGCTGGTCTGATTTTCTCTTTCTCTTCTGGAACACCATGATGTTGGTTTTCTTTAGGTTGACCGGTAGAGCCCAGGTGGAGCTGAATTTCTCTAAGATTTTCAGGTTGTCTTGGAGGCCTTTATCGGTTGGTGACAGAAGCAGCAAGTCATCTGCATACAGCAGGAATTTCACCTGCACGTCGTGGAGGGTGAGACCTGGTGCTGTGGAAGATTCCAGAGCGGTAGCCAGCTCATTGATGTAAATGTTGAAGAGCGTTGGGCTTAGGCTGCAGCCTTGTCTGACTCCCCGGCTCTGCTGGAAATAAGCCGTTCTTCTGCCGTTCACACTCACACTGCAGAGGTTCTCGGTGTAGGAGCTTTTGATAACATCGTAGGTCTTTCCTCCTATTCCGCTCTCCAGCAGTTTCAGGAATAAGCCTGGGTGCCACACCGAATCAAAGGCCTTTTTAAAGTCCACGAAACAGGCGTATATCTTCCCGTTCTTTGTATTGTGGACGTGGCTCTGAATGAGGCTGTGCAGGGTGTAGATGTGGTCAGTAGTGCGGTGGTTTGGCATGAAGCCTGCTTGGCTCTTGCTGAGGACGTTGTGCTTGGTGAGGAAACTGAGGATCCTCTTGTTCAGGATGCTGTTGAACAGTTTTCCCAGGTTGCTGCTGACACATATTCCTCTGTAGTTGGCTGGGTCATACCTGTCCATATATATATATATATGTAGTATGCATGTTGCATGCATGTAGTGTGTGTATGTATATATATATATGTATGTATGTAGTATGCATGTAGTATGCATGTAGTGTGTGTGTGTATGTATGTGTGTGTGTGTGTATATATATATATATATATATATATATATATATATATATATATATGTGTGTAGTATGCATGTTGCATGCATGTAGTGTGTGTATATATATATATATGTAGTATGCATGTTGCATGCATGTAGTGTGTGTATATATATGTAGTATGCATGTTGCATGCATGTAGTGTGTGTGTATATATATATATATATATGTAGTATGCATGTTGCATGCATGTAGTGTATATATATGTAGTATGCATGTTGCATGCATGTAGTGTATATATATAGTATGCATGTTGCATGCATGTAGTGTGTATATATATATAATGTAGTATGCATGTTGCATGCATGTAGTGTGTGTGTGTATACAGTGCCTACAAGTAGTATTCAACCCCCTGCAGATTTAGCAGGTTTGATAAGATGCAAATAAGTTAGAGCCTTCAAACTTCACACAAGAGCAGGATTTATTAACAGATGCATAAATCTTACAAACCAAAAAGTTATGTTGCTCAGTTAAATTTTAATAAATTTTCAACATAAAAGTGTGGGTCAATTATTATTCAACCCCTAGGTTTAATATTTTGTGGAATAACCCTTGTTTGCAATTACAGCTAATAATCGTCTTTTATAAGACCTGATCAGGCCGGCACAGGTCTCTGGAGTTATCTTGGCCCACTCCTCCATGCAGATCTTCTCCAAGTTATCTAGGTTCTTTGGGTGTCTCATGTGGACTTTAATCTTGAGCTCCTTCCACAAGTTTTCAATTGGGTTAAGGTCAGGAGACTGACTAGGCCACTCCAACACCTTGATTTTTTGCCTCTTGAACCAGGCCTTGGTTTTGTTGGCTGTGTGCTTTGGGTCGTTGTCTTGTTGGAAGATGAAATGACGACCCATCTTAAGATCCTTGATGGAGGAGCGGAGGTTCTTGGCCAAAATCTCCAGGTAGGCCGTGCTATCCATCTTCCCATGGATGCGGACCAGATGGCCAGGCCCCTTGGCTGAGAAACAGCCCCACAGCATGATACTGCCACCACCATGCTTGACTGTAGGGATGGTATTCTTGGGGTCGTATGCAGTGCCATCCAGTCTCCAAACGTCACGTGTGTGGTTGGCACCAAAGATCTCGATCTTGGTCTCATCAGACCAGAGAACCTTGAACCAGTCTGTCTCAGAGTCCTCCAAGTGATCATGAGCAAACTGTAGATGAGCCTTGACATGACGCTTTGAAAGTAAAGGTACCTTATGGGCTCGTCTGGAACGGAGACCATTGTGGTGGAGTACGTTACTTATGGTATTGACTGAAACCAATGTCCCCACTGCCATGAGATCTTCCCGGAGCTCCTTCCTTGTTGTCCTTGGGTTAGCCTTGACTCTTCGGACAAGCCTGGCCTCGGCACGGGAGGAAACTTTCAAAGGCTGTCCAGGCCGTGGAAGGCTAACAGTAGTTCCATAAGCCTTCCACTTCCGGATGATGCTCCCAACAGTGGAGACAGGTAGGCCCAACTCCTTGGAAAGGGTTTTGTACCCCTTGCCAGCCTTGTGACCCTCCATGATCTTGTCTCTGATGGCCTTGGAATGCTCCTTTGTCTTTCCCATGTTGACCATGTATGAGTGCTGTTCACAAGTTTGGGGAGGGTCTTAAATAGTCAGAAAAGGCTGGAAAAAGAGATAATTTAATCCAAACATGTGAAGCTCATTGTTCTTTGTGCCTGAAATACTTCTTAATACTTTAGGGGAACCAAACAGAATTGTGGTGGTTTGAGGGGTTGAATAATAAATGACCCTCTGAATAAACTTTTCACAATTTAAAAAAAAATTAAACAAAGAAATAACATTCTTTTTTGCTGCAGTGCATTTCACACTTCCAGGCTGATCTACAGTCCAAATGTCACAATGCCAAGTTAATTCCGAATGTGTAAACCTGCTAAATCTGCAGGGGGTTGAATACTACTTGTAGGCACTGTATATATATATATATATAATGTAGTATGCATGTTGCATGCATGTAGTGTGTATATATATATGTAGTATGCATGTTGCATGCATGTAGTGTGTATATATATGTAGTATGCATGTTGCATGCATGTAGTGTGTGTATATATATATATATATATGTAGTATGCATGTTGCATGCATGTAGTGTATATATATATATATGTAGTATGCATGTTGCATGCATGTAGTGTATATATATATGTAGTATGCATGTTGCATGCATGTAGTGTATATATATGTAGTATGCATGTTGCATGTAGTGTGTGTATATATATATGTGTAGTATGCATGTTGCATGCATGTAGTGTATATATATGTAGTATGCATGTTGCATGTAGTGTGTGTGTATATATTAGTATGCATGTTGCATGCATGTAGTGTGTATATGTTGCATGCATGTTGCATGCATGTAGTGTGTATATGTTGCATGCATGTTGTGTGTGTATATATATATATATAGTATGCATGTTGCATGCATGTAGTGTATATATATGTAGTATGCATGTTGCATGCATGTAGTGTATATATATGTAGTATGCATGTTGCATGCATGTAGTGTATATATATGTAGTATGCATGTAGTGTGTGTGTGTATATATATATATATATATATATATATATATATAGTATGCATGTTGCATGCATGTAGTGTATATATATGTAGTATGCATGTTGCATGTAGTGTGTGTGTATATATATATATTAGTATGCATGTAGTGTGTATATGTTGCATGCATGTTGCATGCATGTAGTGTGTATATGTTGCATGCATGTTGTGTGTATATATATATATATGTAGTATGTATGTAGTGTGTGTGTATATATGTAGTATGTTGTTTTTTGTTTTTTTTTTACATTCAACACATTAGCCGGATGATGGGACTACTACTGTCCCATCATTGGCTAATGTGTCAATCACCGTCATGGTAGCAGGCATCGCTAGATGGGACTTGTAGTCCCATCGGAAGATGCCTGCACAGACCCCCGGGCAGTCGGCACAGACCCCCCGGAAAGCCCGTACTGACGGTGCATCATGATGCGCACAGACCGCGCATCATGATGACGTCATGTCGGCAGCCAATCAGAGCCACAACAGTGGCTCATTGCATTATGGGAACTTCCGATTCCGATATTGAAAAATATTGGTACTCGGTAGCGGAATTCCGATACAGCGAATATCGGCCGATACCCGATATTTGCAGTATCGGAATGCTCAACACTAGCCAACGGTTGTATTCACAACCCTGACGGCCCGCCAGTGCCATTTGTTGTAGGGGATGAAGCTTTTCAGATGTGTGGAAACCTTCTCAAGCCATACTCCAGTTGGGACTTGTCTTGAACCACAAAAAAAGGATTTTTAATTACCGACAGACCAGGGCACGCAAAACTGTTGAGTGTGCCTTTGGTATTCTTGTGTCAAAATGGCCCATTCTAGGGACAGCAATTAATCTGAAAACTAAAACAGTGGATGAGGTCGTCAAGGCTTGTGTGGTTCTCCACAATTACATAATGGCTAAAGAGCAACCATTGTTTGATCTAGACGAATCAGTTGCTAACCAATTGCCAGATTTCCAGCATCACTCTTTCAGGACAACAAGAGAAATTGCAGAAATGAGGGATGCATTCGCGGACTACTTTGTTTCTGATATTGGACGTGTGGCATGACAAGATGCAATGGTTTAATGTATAAATTGTATGTAATGTTATGGTTTTTTCAAACTTTACCTGTCTTTTAAAGTTTTGATGTTACATAAAATTTTTTTGGGGAAAACACCTGTTTCCTTTGTTTTTATTCCCATGCTTTAAACTTAACTTGTGTCAGTAATGTTTCATTCTCATCATCTCCATCATCTCTTCAGTCTGCATTATATTTCCATATATAAATGTCCACTGAATAGATGATTGAAGAAATGTACCTCATAATTTTACTCACCAGCCCGTGTGTAGAACTACTGCAATCAGGATGCCAAAAGATACAGCATCCTGACTGTAATAGTATTTAAACCTGGACAGGTGAGTATTGCAAACCCCTGACCATTTCTGTTTATAATTTTTTATTTTTTATTTTTTTTATTTTGGTGTGAATATTATAAGCTTTGGGGTTTTTGTGTGTTTTTTTTTTTTTTTAACACCTCATAGCTTTTACATGACAGAAAAATCCCAAAAATAAAACAAAAATTGTGTTTCATGGAACTATGAGGTGGAAAAAAAGTGTGTATACGGCGATTTGTGTGTTGACGTCGCACAGTGTATGTTGCCAGCGACGAAAGAGACAAAAACCAAACAGTGGTATGGGGAAAAGAAAAAAGATTTCTTTACAAAAAAATAAAATAATTTTTTTTACACACTGAGGGGGAAATGTTACAGACCACGGGGGTGTGCAGATGGGAGGACTGGCTGGGGGTGGATGCTGCAGGGGTGCCAGGGGAAGGAGCTACAAGATGTGTTGGGTCTGGGAGATCAAGGATGGAGGTGGACACATTAGGAGTGGAAACATGGGACAGAAGAGACACATTAGAAGGGAGGGACAAATTGGACATAACAGACACATTGGGAGGTGAGGGTGGTGGAGGAATCACCACTGTCTTTTCCCACCACGGTTCCTTTCTCTTTTTTTCTTCTGTCTCTCATGTGTTGGGTGATTGCTTGTCCTTCTTCTCCTCTGACTCATGTGACGAGAAGGCGTGTTGGCGGTGGAGGAAACAGGATCAGGTATTTGGGAGCTGGTGGTCAGAATAGCTGGTGCTGGAACTTGAGTGTGGTGGTGGACAGTGTTGCTGGATAAGGACTCCTGGTGATGGTGGGAATCCGCGCAGGAGTAGGCATGGTGGTGGAGTGACTCTCCGCTGCACTCGGCATGGTGGAAGAGCTGTAGTGGATGGCGGCAGGACTGGGCATGGTGGTGACCATACAGGGGTATGCAGCAGAACTCGGTAGAGCTTTGAACTGGGTAACTGGTGGCACAGTGGGAAAAACAGGTGCCAGCGGGTACATCCAAGTCTGCTGCATAGCTTGAACGTATGCAGCATTTCAGGCCTGCATCACAATCAGCTGAAGTTCAGGCGTAAGGTTTTCCACCATGCCCTGTTCAATGGCCGTAAAAAAATGATGTGCTGGCCTCTGTATGTCGGTTCCCAGACTGTCAAGTCGCTGGTGGATAGACTGGAAAAGTGTGTCAACATGGCTCCTAACACTTTCCAGTCTATCTACAATCGACTTCATGCTATCCTGGAAAACCGAGCTCAAGTGTAGATACTCGGGCATGACTGTCCTGTCCTAGGCCTTCTGCTGCTGTCGGGAAGACCAAACATTAAAAAAAGAGGCGGAGGAGGCCTGGGACAGGGGAAGACCTGATGGGCCAGCTGCCTGTTCTCCAGTGTCTAGACAGGTTTACTCTGAATCAACTCCTGTGTTTCTCCACTCCATTCAATGTCAGCAAGCAGTTAATCCTGAATGCTTTATATGTGTCTTCAACTATGCAAGCTTATATCTGGTATATAGTTATTTCAACTTACTCTGCTTGTCCCCTTATGTTGTGAGGTCAAGAAACTTTTCAAAGTGCTTTATGATCCATGTAGTGCTGGACATCTGTTTATCTGACCACAACATTTATTGGGTCCTGCTGTCTCAATTTAGTTTGATTAACGAGAAGAGGGAAAGCAAAAAAAAAAAAAATCTAAGCCTTAGCCTCCTATATATTCAGACATAGCTTGGGGGAGAATTTATGCAGGGGACATTTATGCACATGTAATTGAAGTACATGTATCAAAGTATGAGGCAGTTATAACATGGCAGTTAGGGCAGGAGACAGGTAAGACATTTATATACATCTACTCCCTGTACATTTGGAGTGCAACAAATATATACCATATGCATTTGTGTCATTTATATCCTGGCCGCTGCATTCACACACGTCCATCGCCCTGACATTAACTGTCCACACTCCATCCATATCAGCCCCTCGCTCCTTTCCTCTATGTATAGCACTCACGCTCTTTTCACATTGTTAAATTGCACAGATCCAGTCAGTCCCACCATTCAACATGAGACACTCTCACAAATCACTTACTGTATATACTCGAGTATAAGCCGACCCCCCTAATTTTGCCACAAAAAACTGGGAAAACTTATTGACTCGAGTATAAGCCTAGGGTGGGAAATGCTCCATAGATTATTCCCCCATATGGTGTCCCCAGAAGAAGCTCCATAGATTATTCCCCCATATGCTGACCCCAGAAGAAGCTCCATAGATTATTCCCCCATATGCTGACCCCATGCTGCTGCTGCTGCATGTAAAAATTAAAAAAAAAAAAAAAAAAAAAAAAAAAAAGACATCCTCCAGGAGACAAGAGTGAGCACGTGTCCTAGTTCTTTTAAATGTCCAGCTAAAAGGTGTGTCCAGCCCCACCATATGGGGAATGATGTCACAAGTCTATTGTCCATTGGCTATAAACACTTCCCCTCAATACCTGTTTTAACCCGTATATAATACAGGATGCTAGAGGAGGGGGCCTCCTGTGTGCCACATGGCAGAAATACAGCAAGCTGGAGGAGGGGCTTCAGAGCACAAGATAACATCCTTGGGAATGTTTAAACACCCAATCTAATTAGGGTAGTTGCCTTGAAATATCAATGGTCCTTTGTTGATGGATAAACAAATGACCAGTAATTTACATTCCTTTATCTTAAGTAAGTTTCAGTGACCTTTTGCTTACCTCATCTCAGTGTATATTATATTAAACTGATTGAAACCATATAAAAATAACTCAGTATACATTCCACCCCTTGGTTTCAATCACTTTAATTAATTAACCTGCCACTAAACTATACCATTTATCATTTGCATTGCTCCTATATATATTTATTTATTTGCTACCAATAGAAAACCGCTTTGTTAAAAAACATCCTGGGCTTAAAACGGAACAATTCAAAACAAAAACATTGGACCAGCGGGTGCTGAAATATCAAATGTCTGTAGAAATCTTCTTTCTTTGGATCTTCTTGACCGCAATTTTTAAATGGGTCTGTTGCAGGGAAGCACGGGGAGAATTATGCCATCATCACTTGGCCTTAGTGACTTCACTACGTTCCCTGGTTAGCAAAAGAACAGACTCTGAAGAGCAATCTGTCCCTGCCCTTCATGACATTAACCCCTCAGTGCAGGTGTCCAATGGCTGAGCATAAGAGTACCTTTATCTTCTATTGCTGCCGCTGTTCAGGGCCTTATTCACCCTGGTGATGCTTTAGCAGCATCTGTGCTCAGTCTCATCGCTCAATTGGACATCTTCAGTCTACACACAAGACACAGCCTGCACTGTGGGAAAGTGAAATTCACAATCATACTTGAAAGTTCCAAAGTCTTGGCAGAGCTAACTCAGTCCAAAGCAACAGTCCAAAATAACTCAGTCCATGATATATTCACAGTCCAAGATAGAATAACTTGTTCAATATAACTCAGTCCTGGTGGCTTGTTTTCCACCCCTTGATCAAATGAATCAAACAAAATTACCGTAGGTTTGTTGGTCCAAATTAATTGTGCCCAGGATGACCTTTGAAGTTTTCTACTGTAGCAAATATTTCTACTCTCGATAATAACTACTACATAAAATATATCATATGCGTATGGACTTGTACACTGAAATAAATCATAATATCAAAATATCTGATACCAGTTATCTAACACATCAAATTCATGTCAATCACAATTGCATAATAACGATGATCATAATTACCAGTACAATCATGTTCATGGAGATCACAAAATAATGTTACTAGTAGTCAGAATCAGTACAATTACATGTTAAGGAAAACAGAACCCAAACCAATTTGCTATTAACCCAATTCTAGCAAATTATTATTTTTACATAATATACACATTATATCAACACACACACTCTGGCTTCACCTAATGCATTCATTCAGTAAGCAGGAGAGATTCTCATTTACATATAGACAAACACACTTTGGGTACCCACACATTTGCATTGCATGACATAGGTGAACAAAGCTATATCGAGAACAAAAGACAGACATTAACAAACTAGCATTCATTGAAATCATTTAACATATATGTTCTTCAAAACCCAATTTGCACGGGAGCTCCCAAAAAATAAAAAAATTTTAAAACTCAAAAATAAGTCATAAAATATTAGGCAGATGGACTCCTTTTTCACTACCGCAGGAATGAACTATTTTACTGTGCACTGTATTTACATGTTAATTAAATGGCCAAGGTTGTTTCTTTTACTCCTGCAAACAAAAGGTTAATTACACCCCCCAATCCAACATGTAGTGAACTGAAAAGAGAAAAAAAAACCCAATTCCTTTAAAAACCAAGAATGCTAAACACAGAACAATTAAAATTCAGAAAATGAGCTCATAAAAGATAAAAATATACCAAATAAAAAGTAAAAATACCACATGGATTTTTTTCTTTGGCTGTGAACCAATTTTATCAAGGGATATCCATGACAAATACACAAAGCACATACAATGACAATACAACACTTAGTACAAATAAGTCATCTATTTATCTTGTCAACCCCCCAGTATATTATCAGTCATCTAACTTTAGGTCAGTCTTAAATTCATTGTCTGTACTGTCACTCCCTTTTTTCCTTGTATGTTTCT
Source organism: Dendrobates tinctorius (assembly GCF_039654945.1). Lineage (NCBI taxonomy): Eukaryota > Metazoa > Chordata > Amphibia > Anura > Dendrobatidae > Dendrobates > Dendrobates tinctorius. The sequence continues at coordinate 4,910,538 of NW_027361848.1, forward strand.
CTCATGGCTCCCACATACAGAATCATCTTATATTTGCTGTGGTCTTTTGCCTTTTAAAACATCAAGGTCTATTACAAACCCTCAGGTGAGGAATGCACATTTATGCATCACCAAGACCAAACCCAATTCATCATATATCTCAGCCAGTGCATACGTCACAGTATACTCACGGAGTGTTTCTCTTCATATATCAGCCAGCGCATACTTCATAGTATGTTCACAGGAATATTTCTCAAGAAAATTATTCAGAACGAAAACAAACATCATTAGACATCAAATATTAAAACTGTTCAAACAACCATTTTCAGGGATGTTCCACAACTTTTATCTAAAATGTGCATTTAAAATTAGTCCATGAGGGAATCTTGGCAGGGGGTGTAGTATGCCATGGTATTGGAAAAGTGCAAGGGGCGGTTACAGTGGGGGCTTTGCATGCCTCCATCAGGTGTCCCACCTCTATCTTTCCAACTCCCTATCTCATTTGTCGCCACCCTCTTGGGTCTGGCAAGTTGCAAGTTACCTTTTCTCCTCAGATCTTGCCATCTTCTCAACATGTCACTTGTAGAGATCCCATCTATCTCCTGGAAAGGAACTCCACTAGCTATCAGGTCACAAAACAACTCCTTCCTGCTCTTTCTAATTTGGGTATCATCCTCTTTTTTTTCTCCTTTCTTGATCTACTGCCTTTACTGTACTATTTTTTGATACTTTTGCTCTCTCTAGAGCAGATAGCTGGGAGATTAAATTGCATGCTGTGTAGACATTAGTGGAATTTCCCATAAGTGCACTGAACATAGTGAACAATGGTGCTTTATAAGCAGCTGGGGCACCTTCTATGAACTTATTCTTCATCAATACTGTCAATATTGCAGCATCTGGTCCCTTCCAATCCTCAACAACAGCAAAGTGATCATTCAGATCTGGCACAGGATTGCGAGTTATACCTCCTATGCATGCGATTTCTCTCAATCTCTGAACTCCATCTGCAAGAGTCTCCCATCGTGTCTGTGGTATTACTTCCATGGGAGAGACATACACTTGTGCCACAGAATCCCTCACCAAATGCAACAAAGAGAAATTCTCTGCAGTGTCCCTTGCACGGCTCATTTTTAGACGCACCATAGGATCAATACAAATACTACAACGTCCTACTGCCTCAAGACGGTTCAAGATTATAGTTTTGGCTCCCTGATCCCATAATCTGAGAATCCATGCTAACAAAGGTTCTCCAGCTTGCTGCCTGTGCCTGGTAGCTAATTCGGTTAATTCTCCGGCTGTATAATTCCTAGTTTCCTCAGTCATTGAAGCTTCTGCTCCTGTAGCTGCGTTTCCTGCATCCATCCTATCTCCACTACGCTGTGTGACTTCTCTCCTTGTTTCAGTAGTCACAATCGGTCTGACTTGCTTTTCTTCCTCATCTGTCTCACTCTTACAGCCATCACATTCTAGCAAATCTGACCATTTCTCAATCATGGTTCTAATCTGTGCAGTACCAATATCTGACACTGGCTGCTGTCTCCTCCTGCACCTATTCTTATTCACATTTTTCATTACATAAGCTTCAAAATTCCTTTGCATATTGTCATGCTGTTTCATTTGGTCTCTCAAGGCTGATTGCAAGCTAAGCCTTTGCTCTATAGCTGTATGGAGCTCTAAACGCAAATTATCTGCTCCTGTAAGCTTTGAGACACTTGCACACAAATCCATCCAACGGCTGCTGCAGCTTTCTGCTCTTTTGCATCATACCTTGAGAGATCAAATTTGCCAGCCACATCTTGGGGATTTGATAACCGCTGTCCCTTCATATATTTGTTACATTCCTGTGCCATTGGGGTCCACTTTCCTGGTAACACCCATTCTGGCAAAGATCTAACACTACTCTCAACTGCTTTCCTACTCTTAACAAGCTTATTCAATTTTGCAAACATTTTTTATTCAGAACAATCCCACTTTTGACACCAATTTGTATTGTAACGGTTCCAATGGATTGTATTGACTAAGAAAATGCACACACGACAATTGAATTTACTAAATTGATTAAATAATAAACAATATAAAACTATAAATACATATGCATTAATCAGAAACAAGCATTATTCATACGTTGCATTATTCAGATAGATGTCCACCAGTCATCCTCCAGGAGACAAAAGAGTGAGCACATGTGTCCTAGTTCTTTTAAATGTCCAGCTAAAAGGTGTGTCCAGCCCCACCATGTGGGGAATGATGTCACAAGTCTATTGTCCATTGGCTATAAACATTTCCCCTCAATATCTGTTTTAACCAGTATATAATACAGGAAGCTAGAGGAGGGCCTCCTGTGTGCCACATGGCAGAAATACAGCAAGCTGGAGGAGGGGCTTCGGAGCACAAGATGACATCCTTGGGAATGTTTAAACACCTAATCTAATTAGGGCAGTTGCCTTGAAATATCAATGGTCCTTTGTTGATGGATAAACAAATGACCAGTAATTTTCATTCCTTTATCTTAAGTAAGTTTCAGTGACCTTTTGCTTACCTCATCTCAGTGTATATTATATTAAACTGATTGAAACCATATAAAAATAACTCATATTATACACCCTCAACTACCCTCACTAGTCTTCCCTTCTTTTGAGGTCCTTGCCGTCAGACTCTACTCCCCCTTCTCCATGCGAGTGGCGGTGGTGTATCGTCCTCCCGGCCCTTGTCAACAGTTCCTGGATCATTTTGCCACTTGGCTTCCACATTTTCTCTCCTGTGATATCCCTACCCTCATCGTGGGAGATTTCAACATCCCCATTGCTCTTCCCCTCTCCCCATCTGCTACTCATCTTTTATCTCTAACCTCCTCGTTTGGCCTTTCACAGCTTACTAATTCTCCAACGCATGAAGACGGAAACTCCCTCGACTTGGTCTTCTCTCAGCTTTGTGCAGTGGATGATTTTGCAAACTCCCCTCTCCCACTCTCTGACCACAATCTTCTTTCATTCTCTATCAAGAACTGCCAGGCTGCTCAGGTCACCCCCACTGTCCATACAGGCCATTAACACCCTGAAACTTATGAAGAACTTGCAGTCTTCATTGGCCCTTATCTCCTCCCTCTCCTGTCCTGATTCTGCATTGAAGCATTACAATGAAACACTTCAAAGTGCCCTGGATGAATTTGCACCCCCCATAAATAGAACACCACAACACAGACAGCAACAACCCCGGCACACCCTGCAAACATGTTTCCTGCAGCGGTGCTCCAGGTGCGCCGAACATCTGTGGAGAAAATCCAATCTACACGAAGATTTCATCCATTATAAGTTTATACTTAGAACATACAACACTGCCCTTCACCTCTCCAAACAAACCTATTTCAGTACCCTCATCACCTCACTGTCCAATAACCCTAAATGTCTTTGACACTTTTCATTCTCTACTCAACCCAAGAGTACAGGCCCCAACCACGTAGCTCCGAGCTGACGATCTGGCCAATTACTTCAAAGAAGAAATTGACCAGATCCGACAGGAAATTATCTCCCAATCACCTCATACCATGCACTGTCCTCCCTCCCCCACTGCATCTAGCTCACTCTGATTTTGAACCAGTCACAGAAGAAGTAGTAAGCAGGCTCCTTGCATCTTCTCGCCCAACCACTTGCACCAGTGACCCATTTCCGTCATTTCCTCCAGTCCCTTTCCCCTGCTGTCACCCCTCACTTAACTAAAATATTTAACCTCTCTCTCTTCTGGTATCTTTCCCTCCTCATTTAAGCATGCCATCATACATCCACTACTTAAAAAAACCATCCCTCGACCAAAACTGTGCCGCTAACTATAGACCTGTCTCTAATCTTCCTTTCATCTCTAAACTCCTGGAATGCCTGGTCCACTCCCGTCTTATCCGCTATCTCTTTGATAACTCTCTTGTCGACCCTCTCAAATCCGGTTTCCACTCTTTACACTCTACTGAAACTGCTTTCACTAAAGTCTCTAATGATCTACTAACATCTAAATCAAATGGTCATTACTCCATGCTAATTCTCTTGGATCTCTCTGCAACATTCGACACTGTGGATCATCAGCTCCTCCTCACTATGCTTTGTTCCATTGGCCTCAAGGACACCGTTCTCTCCTGGTTCTCCTATCTCTCTGACCGCTCCTTTACTGTATCTTTTGCCGGTTCCTCCTCCTCTCACCTTCCCCTTATTGTTGGGGTTCCTCAAGGATCAGTTCTAGGCCCCCCTCCTCTTCTCCTTGTACACTGCCCCTATTGGTCAAACAATCAGTAGATTTGGTTTCCAGTACCATCTCTATGCTGACGACACCCAATTATATGCTTCTTCTCCTGACATCACGCCAGCCTTTCTAGAAAACACCGTCGTTTGTCTAAACGCTGTCTAACATCATGTCCTCACTATATCTGAAACTGAACCTGTCAAAGACTGAACTCCTTGTGTTTCCTCCCGCTACTAATGTACCTATACCCGACTGCCATTTCCGTGTGTGGTTCCACTATTACTCCCCAGCAACATGCCCGCTGTCTTGGGGTCATACTTGACTCCGAGTTTTCCTTTGCCCCCCACATTCGATCACTGGCTCGCTCTTGTCATCTGCACCTCAAAAACATTTCTAGAATTCGACCTTTTCTTACTTTTGACTCCGCAAAAACTCTTTGTTTCTCTTATTCATTCTCGTCTCGACTATTGTAACTCTCTTCTAATCGGTCTCCCTCTTACCAAACTCTCCCCTCTCCAATCTATCTTGAATGCTGCAGCCAGGATCATATTCCTCACCAATCGTTACACCGATGCCTCTACCTTGTGCCAGTCATTACACTGGCTACCCATCTACTCCAGACTTCAGTATAAACTTATTACCCTCACACACAAAGCCCTCCATGGCTCATCACCACCCTACATCTCCTCCCTTGTTTCAGTATACCACCCTACCTGCGCCCTCCGTTCTGCTGATGACCTGAGGTTAGCATCCTCAATAATCAGGACCTCCCACTCCCGTCTCCAAGACTTTACACGTGCTGCGCCAATTCTTTGGAATGCACTTCCCAGGTTAATACGATTAGTCCCCAATCCCCACAATTTTAAGCGTGCCCTGAAAACGCATTTATTCAGACTGGCCTACCGCCTCAACACATTAACCTAATCTATCCCTGGGTGGCACAGTCAAAAGTTTTACCATAACCAGGTTCCCCGCATCATGTTCCCACATGCTTTATGCATCCATTAGCCTTCTGTGTCTGTACTGTTACACACTTAACATTATGGCTGGTCCAAACAATCAGGGCAGTTATTACCACCCACCTTTCATGTCTACCTCTTTCCTCATAGACTCTAAGCTTGCGAGCAGGGCCCTCATTCCTCTTGGTATTATAATCTGTGATTATTGTTATGCTGTAATGTCTATTGTCTGTACAAATCCCCTCTGAAATGGAAAGTGCTGCGGAATATGTCAGCGCTATAGAAATAAAATTTATACTATTATTATTACTCTCGAAAAACACATGCGTACGTACTCTAGCTTGTGCTTGCGCACGCATGCATTCTCATAGACTGTAATGCATTGTTTCGACGCATTCCTTCCGCAAGCGGCCACACGCGTCTGGCGGCGGCAAATTGCCGCCTCCAAAATCGTAACATGTTGCGTTAGCCGCGCCCCGCCGCAGAACCCACAATGATGCATGCGTAGTGAAACGCGGCCAAAAGCATACAAACGCATGCGAATGAATGCGGCATAAACGCTGCGTACTCAACTGCAAATGTGAATGCAGCCTTAGATAAAAAAAAAAGAACCTAGACACGTTTGGTATCTATGAACTCGTAATGACCTGGAGAATCATATTGGCAGGTAAGTTTTACCATTTGGTGAACATTGTAAAAAAAAAAAAAAAAATTGCACTTTTTTTGCAATTTCACCGTGCTTGTAAATTTTTTTTTTTTTTTTTTTTTTCCCGTTTGAGTACACGATATGGTAAAGCCAATGGTGTTCAAAACTGCAACTTTTCCCGCAATAAACAAGCCCTCACATAACCATATTGACAGAAAAATAAAAACATGTTGTGGCTCTTGGAAGAAGGGGAGTGAAAAACAAATGCAAAACGAAAATGGGCTGCGGCGCAAAGGGGTTAAAGGCAAAAGGTCTGTCAGACAGGGTCATAGGTACTATTCAGAAGAGCAGAAAATGGATAACATAATCTGTGGAAAAATATGGAAGATCTTTCATGGTATGAGGTTGTTTTTCTGGATTAATTTCACCAAGACATAGCCAGAAACTTGGATTTCCTACAGGCTGGTCTGGGAAGTGGCTTAAAATCTAGTACCCTCAAAGTCCAGGTGTGACTGGGGTTACCACGACAGTGTGGAGCCAGAAGACCGCAATGTCTGGTTGCTCCTACTCTGGCGCTGAGAAGAAGTACTTCAATTTAAATCTTTATTCCTTCTGGCAGAACAGGGGTCAATTGGCCATGTTGGAAATCACAGTTCTCAAAGCTGAGCTCTGTTAGCTACTCCCCTTTATAATCTGGGCTCTTATACAAATTTTTGTCAGAGCTAACATTTGCTGCATGGAGAGGAGTTCATATGAGAAGGCAAGTCGGAGGAGTTATCTGTGACTATTGCTTGGTTTGCATGTGGTAATTCCTTATCTATCATTCTCTATTTTAGTTTATTCCTCTAGCTCCACGCAACTTATCTGTGAGTGAATATTTTGTATGTCTGGAGTTTTCTATTAACCCTTGGTTGTATTGCCTTGTTGGCTTGGTGTACTACGGTGCACAATAGCCTCCCTCTTCCTTGGGTGGGGGAAGAAAACGGATGGAGGGGCTAACTCAGGAGATAAGGCATGGGTGGAGGCATCGGCATCTTCACCTTCAGAAGTATCCCTGGGAGTTGAGCGAGCTAGGGCGGCACGTAGTGCTAGGGACAGGGAAGGAACCCCTGGTCCCAGGTGTCAGCCTTCATGTTCTTCCTTTTTTTTTTTTTTTTCCTAGGATTTAGCAACTCATCTGTGGATGAGGAGATTCACGACTGCATCTTCCTGGGTACAGTCAAGAAGGGCCAACGTAATCCCATTTTGTGACCTTAATATTGTCCTCAAGGGTCTAACGCTACCTTCTTTTGAGCCAATATCCTCAATGGATTTAAATAAACTGTCCTGGAAGGCAGCTTTCCCTTGTAGCTTTAACAGCAAGAAAAGTTAGTGAACTAGACCATATGTGAGGATCCTGGAAGATAGAATTGTGTTCCATTTAGACCAATATTTTTAAAAAAAAGTGACATCAAAATTCCACATGTCTCAGTCGATAGTGCTTCCGTCTTTCTACCAGGATCCAACAAACAGAGAAAAGGAATTTAATTTGTTAAACGTACGTATAACCATTCTTCATGATCTCCAACAGATGCAGTCCTGGAGGAATGACCATAATCTCTTTATCCAATATTATGGACAAAACGAGGGGAAAAAGACTGTTAGGGTGCCCGAGGGTGAACCCACTGGACCTCGGCAACGAACCTCCCCTGGGCGAGTGGACCACCCCTATACAGGGAGTGTTAGGGACAGGCCTAGGGAAGACTATTACCGCGGCAGCTGGTACCCAGACAGCCGAAGACACAGGGTAGAGCAGCCAGGAGACAAGATACTGGACCGGGGAAGGATGGCACAAGCGCCGGAGACGGGACCAGGGTAGGACGGCAGGAACACAGGAGACTGGAACCGGGTAGGACGGCAGGAACACAGGGGACTGGACCAAGGTAGGACGGCAGGAACACAGGGGACTGGACCAAGGTAGGACGGCAGGAACACAGGGGACTGGACCAATGTAGGATGGCAGGAACACGGGACTGGACCAGGGTAGGACGGCAGGAGCACAAGAGACTGGACCAGGGTAGCACGGCAGGAACACAGGCGACTGGACCAGGGTAGGATGGCAGGAGCACAGGAGACTGGACCAGGGTAGGATTGTCCCACTGCAAACACAGGAGAGAGAGGTAACAGCGCTAGGTGTAGGTAGGCAGGCGCCGCGCAGAGGGATCAGGAGAGGACGCCAGAAAGTGTGTGGGGCCAGAGTCACGGGGAAGTTCCAATGACGATCAGGCAACGTCACTAGGGAGCGACGGCCTGATGTAGGAGAGTGGGGAGGAGCTTCCGGGTCAGGGTCCTCCTTACCAGCAGGGGAGGCGACGGGTTCAGAGAGGAAGTGCGCGTGCCCGTCGGGACCTGCGGGGAGCGCGCGCCCGGGAGGCCGCAAGCGCCGGCAGAGGAGCAGAGGCACCGACTGGAACGCGCCGGGGAGCGGTGGCCCGGTGAGTAGGATGGAACGCGGGCGGCGGTGACGTGACAGTACCCCCGCCCCCCCTTTCCCTTACGCGCCCTCCTCCCAAGGTTGGAGAGAAATCTTGCCAAAATCCGGGGAGCCTGAATGTTCTCCCGAGGTTCCCAAGATCTCTCTTCAGGACCAAAACCCTTCCAATCGACCAAGAAAATGTTTTTTCCCCTTAGCCTTTTCATGGCGAGAATGTCTTTAACCTCGGAGACCTCATCGGCGGAAACAGGCTGTGGAGTACGGGTGGTAGAGGCATGGAACTGGTTGAGGACCACAGGTTTCAGAAGAGAAACATGAAACGAATTGGGGATGCGAAGCGAGGCAGGGAGCTTTAACTTGTAAGAGACATCGTTGATGCGGGACAGGACCTCGAAGGGTCCAATAAACCAAGGACCAATTTGTGTGAAGGGAGACTAAGGCGGATGAACCTGGAGGATAACCACACTCTATCGCCAGGGTGGTAGAGAGGTGGGTCCAAGCGCCTCTTGTCTGCGTGTCTCTTCATCTTAACCTGAGCTTGTTCGAGGGCGGTTTTGGGCTCCTGCCAGATCCTGGAGAACTCCCCAGACAGAAGATCAGCGGCCGGCACACCTGAGACAGGGGGAACTGGAAGCGGTACGCCTGGATGCAGACCGTAGACAATAAATAAGGGAGACTTGGCTGAAGATTCGTTAGCGTGGTTGTACGCGAATTCGGCCCATGGGAGCAAGTCTGACCAGTCGTTCTGGTGAGCGTTGGAAAAATGACGGAGGTAATTAACCAAAATTTGGTTGGTACGCTCTGCTTGACCGTTAGTTTGAGGGTGATATGCAGAGGAGAAATCCAGTGTGACGTCCATAAACTTGCAGATCGCCCTCTAAAATCGGGAGGTGAATTGGACTCCTCTATCAGAGACAATACGTTGGGGAAGGCTGTGGAGACGAAAAATATGGTAGATAAAAATCTTTGCTAATTCAGGAGCCGAAGGTAATCCAGACAGGGGAACGAAATGAGCCATCTTGGAGAACCTGTCCACAACGACTAAGATGACCGTATATCCAGAGGAACGAGGCAGGTCAGTGACGAAATCCATGGCAATGTGCTGCCAGGGAGCCGAAGGGACTGGTAGCGGGTGCAGGAGACCAGAAGGTAATTGCCTGGGGACATTGTTTTTGGCACAGGATGGACACGAGGCTAAAAAATTACGTACATCCTGGAGAAGAGTAGGCCACCAATAGTAGCGCGAGACCAGAAGAAGAATCTTTTTCAAGCCCACATGGCCTGCAATCTTAGAAGAATGGCCCCAATGCAAGACTCGTCTCCTGTTTGGTTACCGGGACGAAGGTCTTACCCGGTGGCAGGGTAGACAGGCTGAGAGGAGCCACCGTGATGATCTTGGAGGGATCCAGGATGTGCGCAGGGGCCTCCTCGGAGTCAACGGCCAGAAAGGATCTGGACAATGCGTCAGCCTTAAGGTTCTTCCTACCCGGGCAGAAGTGCAGTTCAAAATCGAAACGGGCGAAAAACAAAGACCATCTAGCTTGTCGTGGGTTAAGTCTTTGTGCCGATTGGATGTAAGCCAGATTTTTATGGTCCGTGTAGACTTTAAAAGGATGCACCGCTCCTTCCAAAAGATACCGCCATTCCTGCAATGCCATCTTGATGGCCAAAAGCTCCCTGTCACAAATAGAATAGTTCCATTCCGGAGCAGAAAACATTTTCGAGAAGAAGCCACAGGTGGCAAGATGCCCGGAAGGGGATCGCTGAGAGAGTACGGCTCCAACGCCGATGGCAGAGGCGTCCACCTCCAAAATGAAAGGTTTGTTGGTCTCTGGGCGGTGAAGGACTGGAGCAGAAGCAAAGGCTCGCTTTAGGGCTAGGAAGGACTCCTCGGCCTCAGAAGACCAAACGTGCGGGTTGGCCCCCTTACGGATCAGAGGGGTGATGGGAGAGGGCAAGGAAGAAAAATGGGGGATGAATTGCCGATAGTAATTGGCAAAACCCAGGAATCGTTGGATTGCCTTGACTCCATGGGGTTGTGGCCAGTTGAGTACGGCTGACACCTTCTGTGGATCCATGCTTAGGCCAGAATCTGAAACAATGTACCCCAGGAACGGAAGAGAGGTTTTGTTCAAAGGAGCATTTCTCCAGTTTCGCATATAGGTGATTCTCTCGTAGGCGAGAGAGGACCAGACGAACACTCTTCCTATGGGTCGCCAGATCCGAGGAAAAGACGAGAATATCGTCCAGATACACCACCACACGAGTAAAGGAGGTCTCGGAAAATGTCATTCACGAATTCTTGGAACACTGCGGGGGCATTGCACAGGCCAAAGGGCATGACCAAATATTCATAGTGACCGTCCCTGGTGTTGAACGCGGTCTTCCATTCGTCACCAGGGCGAATGCGGATAAGATTGTAGGCCCCACGCAGGTCCAGTTTGGTGAAGATTCGTGCCCCCCGCAACCGATCAAACAGCTCAGGAATGAGAGAAAGCGGGTACTTGTTCTTGATAGTGATGTCATTAAGGCCCCTGTAGTCGATGCACGGGCGATGAGTCCCATCCTTCTTCACAAAAAAGAAGCCTGCACCTGCGGGTGAAGTAGACTTCCGAATAAAGCCTTTATCCAATGCCTCCTGGACGTACTCGGACATGGCTTGAGTTTCCAGAGGATTCCACGGATAAATTCGGCCCCGGGGTGGAGAAGAGCCTGGAACGAGGTCGATGGAGCAGTCATAGGGACGATGGGGTGGCAGGCATTCGGCACCCTTCTTGTTGAAACCGTCCGCGAAGGACCAATAGGCTGAAGGCAAGCCCACGGGCGCAACGGGAGTTCTAGGAGACTTGATGGGCAGGACAGGAAGGCGACACTAAGAGTGGCATGACTGACCCCACCGAAGGATATCCCCGGATCGCCAATCAAGAACGGGTTCATGGGTCCTTAACCATGGGAGGCCTAAGAGTAACGTGTGAGAAAGTGAGGGCAATACCAGGAAGGTTATCTTCTCCCGATGTAGAGCTCCGACTTGTAATTCCACTTCTTCGGTGACCAATGTAACGACCTCCCGCAGGGGAGCACCGTCGACAGAAGCTAACTGCTGAGGAGACGCCAAGGATCTGACAGGTATCCGCAACTTTTCGACCGCCTCGAGCTGGATGAAGTTCCCGGCAGCTCCAGAATCAATGTAAGCCAGAGCAGACACGTGGGAGGTACCCAGATTGAGTAGGACAGATAGAGTCAAGGGTGGAGAGGTATCACTAACACCTAGGAAGGCCTCTGTTACCTGTCCTAGGCGGAGGCGTTTCCCGGCCTCACCGGACATGAGCGCAGAAGATGGGAAGAGCTGCCGCAGTAGAGACAGAGACCCTTGTCGAACCTCTCCTGGCGACGTTGCTCTGCCGGTTTGAGGCGATCTACCTGCATGGGTTCCGAAGCCAGGACAGCGGAGGTAGAGGCAAACCTCGGAACGGAAGGACTGCGGGTGGCTAGGGAAATGCGGGGAAATCGTCTCTCCCTGGCGGACTCGCGGGAGCGCTCCTTGAAGCGCAAGTCAATGCACGTCGCCAAGGAAATGAGATCCTCCAGAGCTGTGGGAGTGTCGCGACCCGCTAGCTCATCCTTAATGCGAGGAGATAGGCCACGCCAGAATGCTCCCACCAAAGCCTCATTGTTCCAGCCGAGCTCCGAGGACAAGGTGCGAAACTGGATAGCATATTGCCCTACAGAAAGGGTACCCTGGTGAAGATTAAAAAGGGACTCCGTAGTTGAGGCCAGGCGTCCCGGTTCGTCAAAGACCTTGCGAAAGGTCTCGAGGAACGTGGAGAGCTGGGAGACCACCGGATCATCCCGCTCCCAGAGAGGGTTTACCCAGGCCAATGCCTCACCCTCCAAGTGGGACACCACAAAGGCCACCTTGGCACGATCCGTAGGATATTAGTGAGGCAGCAATTCGAAGTGCAATTGGCACTGATTGAGGAACCCCCTGCATAATCGGGGGGTCTCCGCCATACCGCGGAGGCTTAGCTAACCGGGGAGGTGGATGTGGAGACGGGGCCTGGGCAGGGGCAGCCGCGGCAGACTGGAGCGCAAGGAGCCGGTTATCCACCAAAGCCATATAATTTAAAATATGAGCCTGGATATCGCGTTGCTGGGCGAGCTCCTGCAGGAGACTGGCCAGCTGCGACGCACTTCCGGGATCCGAGGGCTGGAGGGCCGATAACCGGGACTACATAGATTTTAGGAAGGTCATGATCCGGGCCTGATTGTCTCGGAGGGCCGCCAGCTCCTTCTGGGTGGTTGCTGAGGTACCTGCGGGATTCATGGCCTGATCGTACTGTTAGGGTGCCCGAGGGTGAACCCACTGGACCACGGCAACGAACCTCCCCTGGGCGAGTGGACCAGGTGGACCACCCCTATACAGGGAGTGTTACGGACAGGCCCAGGGAAGACTATTACCGCGGCAGCTGGTACCCAGACAGCCGAAGACATAAGGTAGAGCGGCCAGGAGACAAGATACCGGACCGGGGTAGGATGGCACGAGCACCGGAGACGGGACCAGGGTAGGACGGCAGGAACACAGGAGACTGGACCAAGGTAGGACGGCAGGAACACAGGGGACTGGACCAGGGTAGGAAGGCAGGAGCACAAGAGACTGGACCAGGGTAGGACGGCAGGAGCACAAGAGACTGGACCAGGGTAGGACGGCAGGAACACAGGCGACTGGACCAGGGTAGGAAGGCAGGAGCACAGGAGACTGGACCAGGGTAGGATTGTCCCACTGCAAACACAGGAGAGAGAGGTAACAGCGCTAGGTGTAGGTAGGCAGGCGCCGCGCAGAGGGATCAGGAGAGGACGCCAGCAAGTGTGTGGGGCCAGAGTCACGGGGAAGTTCCAGTGACGATCAGGCAACGTCACTAGGGAGCGACGGCCTGAAGTAGGAGAGTGGGGAGGAGCTTCCGGGTCAGGGTCCTCCTTACCAGCAGGGGAGGCGACGGGTTCAGAGAGGAAGTGCGCGTGCCCGTCGGGACCCGCGGGGAGCGCGCGCCCGGGAGGCCGCAAGCGCCGGCAGAGGCACCGACGGGAACGCGCCGGGGAGCGGTGGCCCGGTGAGTCGGATGGAACGCGGGCGGCGGTGAAGTGACAAAGACTTCAAAGAGTACCATAGCCAACTGGATTAAGAAAACCATTTGTGAAGCATATAGAAGTCAGTCTTCTGGAGAAGTTGAGAGCTCACTCCACAAGAGTCGTGACTGTCTCCTGGGCCGAAAGGGCCATCACCTCCATCGAACAGATCTACTGAGTCACCACAAGGTTTTAGGTCAATACCTTATCCGAACATAATAAATTAGATTTAGGCTATGTGCACACAGTGTGTTTTTGCTGCGTTTTTTTTCTGTGCAGAAATGGGCCAAAAACGTTATGGAATCCTTATGCAAGGTAATTCAATGACAATCCTGAAGTGTTGTGCACATGATGAGTAAATTTCCTAAGTATTTGCAGTGCATTTTTTTTTTTCTGTGCTCACAGTTGAAAAAAAGTGAAATAATTACATGCGCATTCACATAAAAATAAAACACATTAAGTTCACCTAACACCAAATCCCCGATGCCCTCGTCTCCTAGCAATAATGTAAAATAATAAACCACCATATCCTCGCCTTTCTGCCGTAGTCCAAGTAATCCTGAGTGTCCCATGGCGATCTCGCTTGTAGAACAGTCACATTGGGAGATGTGACTGCTCTACCCGGCCGCCGTTGATACGCTGACAGGAGGTAATTGCCCCTGCGGTGTATCACTGAGCTGCCATGATTCACCGGAGTTTATCAGCTCTGGTGCTCTCACTTAGGGCACTGCTGCTTGAGAACTTTCTGTAAAGGGATCACCTTAGCTGATGAACTCCGGTGAACTCACGGCAGCTCAGTGATACACTGCAGGAGCGAATACCTCCTGTCAGTGTATCACCGGCTGTCTTTGAGAGCAGTCACATCAGTGACGACCTGGCCTCCACAGTCACCAGACCTGAACCCAACCGAGATGGTTTCGGGTGAGCTGGACCGCAGAGTTAAGGCAAAAGGGCCAACAAGTGCTAAGCATCTCTAGGAACTCCTTAAAGACTGTTGGAAGACCATTTCTGGTGACAACCTCTTGAAGCTCATCAAGAGAATGCCAAGAGTGTGCAAAGCAGAAATCAAAGCAAAAGGTGGCTACTTACCTAGAATATAAGACATATTTTCAGTTGGTTCACACTTTTTTGGTAATTATATAACTCCACACGTGTTAATTCATAGTCTTAATGCCTTCAGAGTGAATGTACAATTTTCATAGTCATGAAAATAAAGAAAACTCTTTGAATGAGAAGGTGTGTCCAAACTTTTAGTCTGTACTGTGTATATATATATGTGTGTGTGTTTGTGTGTGTGTGTATGTATATGTATATGTGTGTATATATATATATATATATATATATATATATATATATATGTGTGTGTATATAATATATTTATTATACTAACTGAAGAGCCCGGCATTGCCTGGGCATAGTAACTTACTGTGGTTAGTTATAACAAATTATAATGATTGTTGCACATAAAAACCGTGCATCTAATCCTATCCTGTGTGATACTGCTGAGCTGTGTATCTAATCCTATTCTGTGTGATACTGTCTGCTGAGCCGTGTATCTATTCTTATCCTGTGTGATACTGACTGCTGAGCTGTGTATCTAATCCTATTCTGTGTGATACTGACTGCTGAGCTGTGTATCTAATCCTATCCTGTGTGATTCTGGGCTCCCCCTGCAGTCTGTGTCAGAGGGTGGTCTGTGTTGGCACGGTAATAAATTGTTATTTCCAGCTTTACAGAAGGACGATAACACCATAGAAATGATAAGAATAATAGGCCTCAGTTACCACAACTGTCTACAAAGAAAGCTGTTGCTGATAGCAACCAATCACAGCTCATTTTTCATCTTTTGAACAGATCTGGGACAGCGTGGCGAGTTTTGAGTGGCGACTTTTGTTTCGACTTTTATGTGGCGAGGTTGGTGTATGTGTGGTGAAATGTGTGCTGAGGGTGGTATGTGTTCAAGCACGTGATAGTGTGTGTGGCGCATTTTGTGTGTGTGTTCATATCTCTGTGTGTGGTGAGTGTCCCATGTCAGGTCCCCACCTCATCAACTGTAAGGTATACACTCTTTGGCGCCATCGCTCTCATTCTTTAAGTCCCCCTTGTTCACATCTGGCAGCTGTCAATTTGCCTCCAACACTTTTCCTTTCACTTTTTCCCCATTATCTAGATAGGGGCAAAATTGTTTGGTGAATTGGCATGCGCGGGGTTAAAATTTCACCTCACAACATAGCCTATGACGCTCTCAGGGTCCAGACGTGTGACTGTGCCAAATTTTATGGCTGTAGCTGTGACTGTGCGGATGCCAATCCCAGACATGCATACATACATACATACATACATACATACATACATACATACATACATACATACAGTACATGCATACACACCCACATTGAGCTTTATATAATCTAATATATAAAGCTCAAAGTATGTGTGTGTGTGTGTGTGTGTGTGTGTGTATGTCCGGGATAGGCATCCGCACCGTCGCAACTACAGCCACAAAATTTGGCACAGTCACACGTCTGGACCCCGAGAGCGTCCTAGGCTATGTTGTGAGGTGAAATTTTAACCCCGCGCGTTCCAATTCACCAAACAATTTTGCCCCTATCTACATACTGGGGAAAAAGTGTGTGCGCCTCAAGCCCCGCCCCTCATTATGATGTCATAATGCCCCTATTTGCATAGTGGGGAAACAGTGTGCGCGTATCAAGCCCCGCCCCTCATTATGATGTCATAATGGTTGACTATGGGATGGAGGAAGTGTGATGGATATATGGGCACTCGACTATGGGATGGCGAATATGTATGATGGGTATATGGGCACGGGCCTATGGGATCGTGGTTATGTATGATGGGTATATGGGCACGGGACTATGGGATGGAGGAAAATTATAATTTGCTATAACTAACCACAGTTAGTTACTATGCCTGGGCAGCGCCGGGCTCTTCAGCTAGTATAAATATATAATCTCTCGCTGGGAGCGTCACTCTCTCCGAAGCCTTTATAGACTGCATGACACGCCTGCGCAGTCTGGCTCCAGACAGAATAAGGCACCCAGCGTATGGCGCCGGAGATGGCGGTACGCATAGACCCTGAATGCATAACGCCGTCTCCGGCGCCATACTTAGCTGACTGGGAGGAGCGTTGTCGCGGCGCTTCTCACCGGAGACAGGAGTTCTTTGTCCGAATCGCGCATGCACATAGCGCTATACGGCGCCATTTTACTGAAGACACATTTGCAGTGTGTCTTCAGCAATATGGCGCCGGAAAGTGCGGTATGGGCATGAGCGTACTCCGGCGCCACACTCCTCCCCCGGCAGAACGGGACAGCGCTGGAGCACAGGGAAGAAAGGTGAGTATAAGGGTGTGTGCACACGCTGTGGCTTCTGCTGCGGATCCGCAGCGGATTTGGCCCTGCGGATCCGCAGCAGTTTTTACTGCGGTGTACAGTACCTTTATATTCTGTGGAAAACAAAAACCGCAGTGCACACGGTGCGGATTTGCTGCGGTTTCAAAACCGCAGCATGTCACTTTGTGCGGATTCCGCTGCGGTTTTATACCGGCTCCATTGTAGAGGTGTCAAACCGCAGGGGAAAACCGCAGGCTAATCTGCAGGTCTTTTGACCTGCGGATTTTGCAAAATCCGCTCTGAAAAATCCGCAGCGTATGCACACACCCTTGGATGGGGGGGGAGGGGACCGTGCATACCTGGATAGGGGGGGGAGGGGACCGTGCATACCTGGATAGGGGGGGGAGGGGACCGTGCATACCTGGATAGGGGGGGGAGGGGACCGTGCATACCTGGATAGGGGGGGAGGGGACCGTGCATACCTGGATAAGGGGGGGAGGGGACCGTGCATACCTGGATAAGGGGGGGGAGGGGACCGTGCATACCTGGATAAGGGGGGGGAGGGGACCGTGCATACCTGGATAAGGGGGGGGAGGGGACCGTGCATACCTGGATAGGGGGGGGCAGCACATACCAGGATGGGAGACCATATACCAATAAAAATGCTCACCACCCGGGCGTAGAACGGGTTCATTGTGTGTGTGTGTGTGTGTGTGTGTGTGTGTGTGTGTGTGTGTGTGTATGTATATATATATATATATATATATATATATATATATATATATATATATATAATTTTCAGTTCCTAGATGTGGGGAGCAGTGAATATTTTCATTAACAGCTGGCACAGTGTTGGCTGCATCCTCTTGTACCAACCCTGCCAGCATCACTGCATGGCCTCCCATCCCCCACACACCAACTTACTCACTGCTCCAGACCTTGCTGGGTGTTCTGTCTGCTGAAAGCTTTATGCTGTGTGCCTCTTGCTTCCTGGCTGCTCTCTGCATGCTTCCTGGCTGTGTGCATAGGGGGGCGGTGCCAGAATTCTCTGGTTCTTATGGAATCAGGGTGCACCTGTCTAAAGTGTCCCTGACCAATTGCCAAGAGTTCTCTAGTATTTAGGGCAGCTCCCCCCGGTGGTAGCTGCCTGAGCAAAGCCTTAACTCAGCGTCTTGCTACTGAGTTGCCTGGTCCTGTCATTTGTTTCGCCTTCTCTGGAGGTTTGATTCCTAGTCCTGTATCTGTGCCTGTCTGCTCTGCCCTCCAGGAGGCAGAATATCCTGGTCTCTGTGTCCTTGTTCCTTGCCTTGTACTTCTCCGTCCGCCCTCCAGGAGGCAGAATATCCTGATTCCTGTGCTATTGTTCCTTGTCTTGTTTTGCAAGTGTCCTCTCTGCCCACCAGGAAGCAGTATATATCCGACTCCCTGTGTCTTTGTTCCTGTACCTTGTTTCGTACCATTTCCTTGTCTGAACTTAGTCCTGGCTCTGCCTGTGCTCCGCACGCGTGGGGCTCTGCCTGTGCTCCGCACGCGTGGGGCTCCACTTTGTTCTGTTTTGTCTTGCTTCTGCTGCTGCAGTACCTCTTGCTGCTAACTGCAGCTCCTCACCGCAGCCTTGTGGTTCTTCACCTCCTGTGTGAACAGGTTTCAACCTGTTCCTTCATACACCATTCCTTCCTGCCAGTACTTGCACCTGCTGTGTGAACAGGACCCTACCTATTCCATACATTACTCCTTCCTTCCCGTGTCCCTGTGCCTTTCGAGTTGGTCCCCGCCTGCCTGTGTCTCAGCCGTGCCTGCCTGCCTGCCTGTGTCTCAGCCGTGCCCGCCGTGCTCACCTGCCTGTCTGCTAGTTGTGCCTGTCGCCCGCACCTGTCTTAGTATTCTGGCTCCCCAAGTGGGATCAGCAGCCACAGCCAGACACCACCCTGGAGTGGCACCTGGCAGCTACCTGCCGCACAAGCCTGACCTCCCCATCAGAGGCTCCAGTGAAGATCAAGGTAGCAGTCTTAGTCACGCCCCTTTCAGGGTAGTCTGGTTTGTGGCACAGTGGCGCCATAACCCCCTGACTCACGCCCACCAGTCAGGGCGTGAGTGTGACACCGCTGACTCCTATATCACTCTCTTCCTAGCTTCTCCCTAGCCCCGCTCCGCCTCCCCCCAGGCACAGCCACAGGGGACATATACATGAGGTACCTACGGACTATAAGACGCACTCACCCACTTTCCTCCAAAATTTTGGAGAAAAAAAGTGCGTCTTGGGCTACATTCCCATGATCGGGAAGTAGTAGCGCTTTGGACACAGCATATTTTTGCTGTGTCCAAAGCGCTGCATTCTAACCACAGAGGTAAGATTTAATATATCCAGTACATTTCTATTGTGGAAACTAGCGTCTGGGCTTGTACTGTACAACACAAGTGTTTTCCAAAATGCTGCTATTCCTAATGGTGGGCACGTACCGTCGTACTCCGAAAAATACGGTGTGTGTGTATACACGAGTGTGTATGCATATTATTTCTCTGATCACTGACAGAACATCGTTTATACCCTGCTTCTGGTTGGGTCTAACCTGGCAGTCCCGGATGTTAAGTGACCTCCTGCTGCCATAACTACCTGCGGGATGCCATCCTCCTTCCCTCTCACAAGCTTGTAAATACTGCAGTCGCTAATATTGTGTGTAGTGATGCCATTATTGTGTTGAATTGCCTGACCATACCTGTGCCAGCTCTACTGGATTTAATTTTGAGGCTGAACTCTACTTAATGGGATGGACTCCGGCTGTTTTATCTCACCTGTCCATCCAGATTCCCTATATAAGGATATGCTATTGCTTTTTTCAGTACATTGAGCTTGTTTTTCTTTGTGTGTATTTCTTTTCTGCTATCTTAGGCTGGTTTAACACTAGCGTTTGATCGCGCAGCGCATCGTGCGCTATCGGGCGCACGTGCAATGTTCCCCTATCTTTAACATGGTGATCACAGGGTCTTGCGAATGTACGCGCTCATCAGCGTTAAGCGTGCGCTGCGCATTTTACAGGTGTGCGCCCAGACGCGCCGAACGCTATATGTTGCATTTTTTTGCTCCGCCTACATACTTAAAAAAAGCGCATGTGTGCACTCGGTGTGCGCCCAAAAATAGCATTACAGTCTGTGATCGCTGACGAGCGCTTTGCACCGCGCACGTCAGCGCCTTGTGTGCGCATGCGCTTTGCCTCCTGACGAAGAAGCGAAACGCGCGTTGGGGCGACGGGGATGCCAGCGCTACACACTCCCTCTTATGTAAGTGTCCGATTGGGAATTTTTCATTGTCTAATTTACTTAGTGCACCTTTTTGAAATGCTCATTTAGAGCTAGATGGTATTTCTTGCTCATAGAGTATTTTCATATTGTGTTATGCCCTTATCCATTTGGAATAATTTTAGCATGTTTACTCGGTTGATATGAAAGCAATTTATATGGGTGTTACTATGGACATATGAGTTTGGCATTTTTGTAGGCATGAAGGCCTTTGCAATATTATGCATTTGTTAATGCCAACTTCGGGCATTTGTGCAATATGGCTCCTCTTTAGGATTGCAGTATCCCTGTTTGATCTGTGAATTTTCTTGTTTTGTCATGCTATTGTATTTAATAAAATTTTGTTGTTATTGGCAATTTATACTAGTTTGGTGTTGTGTATTAACCCCTTCACGACCTTTGATGCCACGTAGGCGTCATGAAAAGTCGTGACAATACGACCCATGACGCCTATGTGGCGTCATGAATTGATTGCCCCCCTGCGGGTCAGGTGACACTGAAAGGTCACCCGACCCGCACACAAAGGACCCTTCAGAGTTAACACCTGGGGGCGTGGCTTAGCCCCCATGTGCCTACGATCGCTCTGATTGGCTGTTATAAGTGAAACTGCCAATCAGAGCGATTGTAATATTTCACCAATGAAAATTGGTGAAATATTACAATCCAGCCATGGCCGATGCTGAAATAGCTTCGGACATGGCTGGAGACCGAGACCCGACCCCCCCCCCCCCCACACACACACACCGACTGACGGCACTGATCGGCAGCCGCCGTCATAATCTGCCCCCCGCCTTCCGATCATCCCCTCTCACCCTCCGATCACTCCCTCTCACCCTCCTTTGTGCCTCCGACCTCCCGCTATCCGTCCCGGTGTCCCGCCGTCCAGCGTCATGGGCGCCGCCATCTTGGAAGATGGCTGGCGCATGCGCAGTGCGCCAAATCGAATCTGCAGTGCTGCAGATTCATTCATTTATTTTGATCACTATGATAAACTTTCATAGTGAGCAAAATAAAAAAAAAAGTAAATCACCGCCCCCCTTATCACCCCCATAGGTAGGGACAAATAATAAAATAAAAAAAATATATATATTTTTTTTTTATTTTTCCATTAGGGTTAGGGTTGGAATTAGGGTTAGGGTTAGAAATAGGTTTAGGGTTGGGGTTAGGGTTGGACTTGGGGGTTGGGGTTAGGGTTGGACTTGGGGGTTGGGGTTAGGGTTGGACTTGGGGGTTAGGGTTAGGGTTGGACTTGGGGTTAGGGTTGGACTTGGGGTTAGGGTTGGGGTTAGGGTTGGACTTGGGGTTAGGGTTGGACTTGGGGTTAGGGTTGGACTTGGGGTTGGGGTTGGACTTGGGGTTGGGGTTGGGGTTAGGGTTGGACTTGGGGTTAGGGTTGGACTTGGGGTTAGGGTTGGACTTGGGGTTAGGGTTGGACTTGGGGTTAGGGTTGGACTTGGGGTTAGGGTTGGACTTGGGGTTAGGGTTGGACTTGGGGTTAGGGTTGGACTTGGGGTTAGGGTTGGACTTGGGTTGGGGTTAGGGTTGGGTTGGGGTTGGGATTACGGTTAGGCTTGTGGTTAGGGTTAGAGTTGGGATTTCGTTAGGGGTGTGTTGGGATTAGGGTTGTGGTTAAGATTATGATTAGGGTTGGGATTAGGGTTATGGGTGTGTTAGGGTTGGAGATAGAATTGAGGGGTTTCCACTGTTTAGGCACATCACGGGGTCTCCAAACGCGACATGGAGCCACCATTTATTCCAGCCAATTTTGCGTTCAAAAAGTCAAACGGTACTCTCTCCATTTTGAGCCCCGACGTGTGCCCAAACAGTGGTGTACCCCCACTTATGGGGTATCGGCGTACTCAGGAAAAATTGCACAACAACTTTGGGGGTCTAATTTCTTTTGTTACCCTTGGGAAAATAAAAAATGGGGGTTAAAATAATTATTTTTGTGGAAAAAAAATGATTTTTTATTTTCACGGCTCTGCGTTATAAACTTCTGTGAAGCACTTGGGGGTTCAACGTGCTCACCACACATCTAGATAAGTTCCTTGGGGGGTCTAGTTTCCAAAATGGGGTCACTTGTGGTGGGTTTTCACTGTTTAGGTACATCAGGGGCTCTGCAAACGTAACATGACGTCCACAGACCATTCCATCAAGTCAGCATTTCAAAACGTCACTACTTCCCTTCCGAGCCCCAACGTGTGCCCAAACCGTGGTCCCCCCCCCACTTATGGGGTACCAGCGTACTCAGGACAAGCTGGACAACAACTTTTGGGGTCCAATTTATCCTGTTACCCTTGTGAAAATAAAAAATAGCAGGCTAAAAAAATATTTTTTGAGGAAAAAAATTTTTTTTTTTATTTTCACGGCTCTGCGTTATAAACTTCTGTGAAGCACCTGTGGGTTCAAAGTGCTCACTATGCATCTAGATAAGTTCCTTAGGGGGTCTAGTTTCCAAAATGGGGTCATTTGTGGGGGAGCTCCAAAGTTTACGCACACAGGGGCTCTGCAAACACGACATGGTGTTTGCTAAAGATTGGAGCTAATTTTCCATTCAAAAAGTCAAATGACGCTCCTTCCCTTCTGAGCCATGCCGTGCGCACAAACAGTGGTTCCCCCCCACATATGGGGTACCAGCGTACTCAGGACAAACTGGACAACAACTTTTGGGGTCCAATTTATCCTGTTACCCTTGGGAAAATAAAAAATAGCGGGCTAAAAAAATCATTTTTGAGGGAAAAAAATATTTTTTTTATTTTCATGGCTCTGCGTTTATAGACTTCTGTGAAGCACTTGGGGGTACAGAGTACTCGCTACACATCTAGATAAGCTCCTTGGGGGTTCTAGTTTCCAAAATGGGGTCACTTGTGGGGGTTTCTACTGTTTAGGCACACAGTGGCTCTGCAAACGCAACATGACGCCCGCAGAACATTCCATCAAAGTCTGCATTCCAAAATGGCGCTCCTTCCCTTCTGAGCTCTCCCGTGCTCCCAAACAGTGGTTCCCCCCCACATATGGGGTATCGGTGTACTCAGGACAAATTGCACAACAACTTTTGGGGTTCAATTTCTCCTGTTAGCCTTGTGAAAATAAAAAATAGCGGTCTAAAAAATCATTTTTGAGCAAAATAAAATGTTTTTTTATTTTCACTGCTCTGCGTTATAAACTTCTGTGAAGCACTTGGGGGTTCAAAGTGCTCACCACACATCTAGATAAGTTCCTTCGGGGGTCTAGTTTCCAAAATGGGGTCACTTGTGGGGGAGATCCAATGTTTAGGCACACAGGGGCTCGCCAAATGCAACATGGTGTCCGCTAACGATTGGAGCTAATTTTCCAATCAAAAAGTCAAATGGCGCTCCTTCCCTTCCGAAGGGGCCCTGCCGTGCGCCCAAACAGTGGTTTATGACCACATGTGAGATATCAATGTACTCAGGAGAAATTGCCCAACAAATTTTAGGATCCATTTTATCCTGTTGCCCATGTGAAAATGAAAAAACTGAGGCTAAATAAAATTTTTGTGAAGGAGAAAAAAAAAAAAAAAATTTTTTACGGATCAATTTGTGAAGCACCTGGGGGTTCAAAGTGCTCACTATGCATCTAGATAAGTTCCTTGGAGGGTCTAGTTTCCAAAATGGGGTCACTTGTGGGGGAGCTCCAATGTTTAGGCGCACAGTGGCTCTCCAAACGCGACATGACAACCGCTAATTATTCAAGCATATTTTCCATTCAAAAAGTCAAATGGCGCTCCTTGCCTTCTGAGCCCTGCCGTGCGCCCAAACAGTGGTTTATGACCACATATGAGGTATCGGTGTACTCAGGAGAAATTGCCCAACAAATACTAGGATACATTTTATCCTGTTACCCATGTGAAAATGAAAAAACTGATGGTTGGAAAAATTCGTTCTGAACTGATGAAAATGAGGAAATTTAAAGGAGAGAGAGAGATTGAGAGAGAGATTGAGAGATTGATTGATTGTCCGGCACCCAGAAAGAATTTCGGCTTAAATGAGTGTCTGGAGGATCCGCCAGAAAAAAAATCTTTCAGGATGGTGACGGACAGCAACTTTTGGCGGATCCGCTAAAAAAACGGATGCAACGGACGGCAATCCGCCAGTAATGGAAGTCAGTGGGGAAAAAAAAAACCTGGCGGATTGTGACTGATTGTAAAAAACTGAAGTGTGAAAGAGGCCTAAGCAAGCAACATTGTTTAGGAGGAGTGTAGATAACAGGTGTCTTCAGGGACAATTACTCTACAGACAGCCTTGCAGAGAGACCAGAGAAGAGCCTTTACAAGTGTGGATTCAAGCTTCAGGAGCCAAAATGTGAGTATTCTTCAACATAATGTCTGTGTGTCCTGTACAATTTTATCATGTACTAATGTATTTTTTGTTTTCATTTCAGCATGTCTTCTTCTGGATCACTGTATTCGCCATCTCGGCAAGAACTGGCCCAAGCTGATCGTGAGGTTACAATCTTGCTGCCTTTGGGTAAAAGTATAGCTGCATCTAGAAATGTGTTTTAATTTATTTTTTTACAGACATCGGACACGGGCAGTGAAGATGAAGTGTGGGAGCAGTCTGAGCGGGAGGATTCTGAGCGGGAGCAGCGTAGTCAAGTCGTGGCGAGGAGACGCAATGTGAGTATATAATGTGCCTTTTTTTTTTTCTGTCTTTATTTTCATCTTTTATCTTGCTTCTTCTCTTTTTCTTTTTCTATCTTTTTCATTCTCCAAAATTACAAACATTCTAATATATTTCTTTTTTTTCTAGGTTCCAGAACGGGATGACGAAGAAGTCTACATCGACAACGAGCACCTCATCCGCCTCGTTGAGGAGCGTATCCCGTTGTGGGACAGCCGTGACCAGCAGTACAAAGACACAGTGGTGACCCGGCAGCTCTGGAATGAGGTGGCTGCAGCGATGATGGATGACTGGGACAGTGTCTCTGCAGCTTCCAAAAGGGCGTTCAGTAAGTATAAAGATGCTCTGTGATACTGCATTGATTTTTTGTCCTGATGGTGCTGGTGTTTTTTTGTCAAGATATATTCTTGCATTAAAAACACCAATGCCATGTGGCACACTGTGATTGAATTTGGTCTTCAACTGCTGCATTGATTTATGGTCCTGATGGTGCCAATGTTTTTTTGGTAAGATATATTGTAGTGAAAAGTTCAATCTGTTATGTGTGCTGATAAGTTGCCTTAAGTGCATTTTATAATTTTTTTTTTTCTCTACAGTGAACAAAATACGCACACATTGGCGCTCGTTGAAGGACCGCTTCAACACTGATGTTCGTGCTGAGGGACCGGTTCGGAGTGGTTCAGCGGCAAGGCGCAGAAGAAAGTACCGCTACTATTGAGAGTTGGCTTTCCTGAGACCGGTCCTTAACAGCAGAGCGTAAGTATTTTTTTGTTTTGTTATTACTATGTGCTTTTCAATTCAACAGGTGATGCTTCTTGTAAATACATGATACTAATGTTTTCCCTTTCTTTCCACAGCACTTGGAGCAGCACCCTGCAACCTGTCCCGGGAGCGGTTCTAAATCGATCGACCTCGGACCCGTCCAAGCCATCCGACAGCCAGGAAGCATCTTGCAGGTCAGCAACACAGACAGCTGGTGACCAGGAAGCTGGTCCATCAGGTGTTCCCCTGTCCCAGGTCTCTGTCACTGGTTATGCGGGCACTACCCGCCAGCGGCAGAGGCCCTCGGACAGGCCTGTCATGCCAGAGTTCATGCTCTTGAGTGAGGCCTTTAAGGGCAGTCTCAAGGCGCTGTCCGCCAGAATGGAAAGCGTTTTTTCCCTGTTGGAAGGTGGTTTTAACCACATGGAACACCGACCTCAACAAACCGGCGCACCATTTTTTCAGTAAAATTGAACAGGGCATGGCGGAACACCTTAGTCCTGAGCAACAGCTGAGTGTGTTACAGGCCTGCAACACTGCTTACTTGCAGGCTATGCAGCAGAATCGGTATGTTTAGCAGTCAGTGGTGTCATTTCCAACAGTCCCACCGTTGACTCGCTTTACCACACTATCGACTTCTGCTGCATACCACTGCACGGCCACCTGCATTCCCAGCGAAGCCGGACACCACTACACCACCCCAAGTCTGAGTGCTGCTGGACACTCCTCCGCCACCACCACTATGTCAAGCGCTGCTCCTGTATGGAGCACCACCACCGCCAAACCACCATAGAACCTGCTTGGGCCACTGACACCACCAGTCAACACCAAAGGAGCACCGCCAGCACTCCTCAGCAAAAGAGCACCGCCAGCACTCCTCAGCAACAGAGCACCGCCACCAATTCTCCTCCTCGGAGTCCCCAAAGAACTTTGCCTGAGATCCCAGACAGGCAGCCTCCTGCTCGGAGCACCGACCCAACTTTCTCCCCTTCTAGGAGCACTGCCACTTCCAAGCAGCACCGCCACCACAGAGCAGCAAAGTGGGGATCCGCATTCCCTTTTTTTACAGGGCAGCGCCACAGTCCACCGTCACCAGGCGGTCAACAAAAGTAAGGCGTTCACAGGCTGCCAGTCGGTCCGGGCAGGATATTCCTGCGCCAAAGAAAAAGAAAAAAAAAACTTTGTTCGTCCATCCACCTTCTCCTAATGTCTCTCAACATGCCTCCTTGTCCATTCCAGAGCTCCCTTCCCCCAGTACTTTCGTCGCCCCTTCTCCTAGAACCCCTTCCTCAACCTCCAGTCGTTCCTCGTCTCTCCACACACCCAAAGTATCCCAAACTTCCCCCAAAGGTCATTCCTAATAAAATGTTTTTTTTTTTTTGTTTGTTACAAAATAAATGTGCACTTGTGCTTTCACAAAATCTGGATTGGTTACTGTCTATCGCCAACTACACACACTGCGCCGTACACACACTGCGCCGTACACTTAGCGTTTTTGCCACCAGATATCTCCATTACTGACATGTTTCTTGTGTCACTCTTGGAGATGTGTTGTCAACGCAACAAATCTACATGACTTGTCTTTTCCACAGCAATCTCTACATTCTTGTAATATTGCACGGTTCCCCAACTCCAGTCCTCATGGGCCACCAACAGATCATGTTGTATAGAATCCTCTTTAAATTTCATTACTACTTGATCTGTTGGTGGACCTTGAGGACTGAAGTTGGGGAACCTTGAGTAATAGTGAAATCTTGATGCACAAAACACAGCATCATAAATTCACTGATACACCTGGCTACTTGCTAATGGTATTGGGAGTGTAAAAACAGAGAATGCACTCAGTACAGGTATCAAAACAGTTTTTTTTTATTAACATACCAACAACATGCAATAAAATTTTTTTACAACATTTGCTCTTGCCCTTCCACCAGTACATCTGAGTTGAAGTAGGCTGCAAATTGGTCCCTCATTTGGCCAACTTCAACGGATGACCTGAGAGGGTGCTGTGTAAATTCTGGCAAAGGATTAGGAGCAACATCATCAAGATCAAAGTTCGGATGCTCTCGAGAAATTACAAAATTATGTAGAACAACACAGGCCTTGACCACCTCATCCACGGTTTCCAGTTCAAGATTAATAGCTGTGCCAAGAATGCGCCATCTCGATACAAGTATACCAAAAGCACACTCTACTGTTCTCCTGGCCCTGGTCAGCCTGTAATTAAAAATTCTTTTTTGTAGGTCCAAGTCCCGGCTGGAGTAGGGTTTGAGGAGGTTTTGGCACATCTGGAACGCTTCATCACCAACCATTACAAATGGCTGTGGCGGACCTTCGGTGTTGGGAAGAGGCCGTGGCATGGGGAAATCGAAGTTGTTGCCATACAGCCTCCTGCCCATGTCCGATGTCTTAAAAGCCTGGAAGTCATTCCTACGGCCAAATGCCCCAATGTCCACTGCAATAAACTTAGTCTGCATCCGCAATGGCCATCAGTACAGTAGAAAAGTACTTTTTGTAGTTATAGAACTCAGAGCCAGTTCTTTTGGGCTTGATAATCCGGATGTGTTTCCCATCCACCGCTCCTAAACAGTTTGGGAAATTGCATACAGTCCAGAATCTTTCGGTGATTTCCAACCACTTTGCTGCAGTGGGCATGGGCATGAATGCGGGACAAAGAACATTCCAGAGAGTCCGGCAGGTGTCCTCTACAATTCCAGACAACGTGGAGATTCCAATCCGGTACTGGAAGTGCAGTGACGAGAGGGTCTCTCCAGTAGCCAGGAATCTGTAACACAAAGAAAATAATTAATATTTGTGTATACGTAATTTTTTTACACACGTTTAATTAACACCCCTCCCCCCCCCAAAAAAAAAAAAAAATTCTGCAGCCTTTGGTTCAATACATGCCATGAAAAAACTACCACAGCTTTTATTAGTTAACGACATGGCAGAACTGTAAATCAGCAAGATTTGGAAGAGTACATGTCACAACCAAGAAAAATCAGCAGCCATTGGTTTATGAAAACTACGTACCTTAATGTGACCAGGAGCCGTTCCTCAGGAGTAATGGCAGGCACTGTACTGAATAAGGATAGTGTCTCTGACTG
Organism: Dendrobates tinctorius; assembly: GCF_039654945.1. Taxonomy (NCBI): domain Eukaryota; kingdom Metazoa; phylum Chordata; class Amphibia; order Anura; family Dendrobatidae; genus Dendrobates; species Dendrobates tinctorius. The sequence goes on from NW_027361848.1 coordinate 4,939,105, forward strand.
TAGAGCCCCCATGGATTTGATGATAAGTGAACTCCGTGCAGTGCCTCCCCTCCCACTACTCCCCCCAGGTAATGCCATGATTTAGGACGCCCCACTGACCAACGGAAAGAGAGGAAGGGGCGTCCGGCCACACCCTCAGGAGTTAAATTCAGGTGCTGGAGTGGGGGTCTTTCTCTTTCCTCTCCGCCACCAACCCCACCACTGTCACAAACACCTGCGTCGCACACTATTTCATTGGCAGTCAGAACGCCATCCCCATTAGACACCTACAGTGGAAGCAATAATAACGCCACACCACTTACTCGACTGCCTACAAAACAACATACACCCGGACACCACGAACGTAGACACATACGTCACAGATCCTCCACACCATCCTCTGCGGATTCCTCCCACCACCACCTTTCTCGCTGTCCCTCTGGCTGTCGTTGTTCCCGTTGCAGGCGAAGGCGTACCTACAACAGGAGTCGCCACAGGTCGCGCTCTTCCAGACGGAGGTCAACTTCCACATCAGGGCAGTCCGATGTGTCCGAGGGCCACCGCAGCAGGCGTTCTTGGTCATCAAGCCGTAGACGTCGCACGAAATCTCCAAACCAGACTACTAGCCGGAGGAGCAGCGATGAACATCTTGCGTCCTCCAGTCAGACGCATAGCCAGCAGGGAGCGCCGCCACAAGCTCACGGCAGCCTTTGGCTGCGACGGGCTCCATCGTCATCATTAATTCGAGAAGATCCTTCCCTTTCCACCATGGCTCATCAGCATCGAAGTTCTGTCATCGATTCAGAATTCCAGCCACGTTCCAATGGCCAAGACATTTCTGGCCAGATCGGGCCTCCAGCCGGGAGCAGGATATCGCAGGGGTACCTCCTTCACAAGGAGACACTCGCCTGGCGACAGACAGCAGTGAGTCTCGCATAACCAATCCACATATCAACATACACAACACAGAAGAGAGCAACCTGGCATCTGCCATCAGGGCTCTAGTCGACCACTTTAATCAACACAGTGGTCAAACCGTCACCAGGAACATACCTCAATCAGCTAGTCTACATAAAGATGCATTTTTTTGCGGAATTAGTCCGCTAGGTACACACATAGACTTAGAGAAAAAAGAGAAGATCTGTAATAATGACTATATAGACATATGGTCACTGTTATCAGCGGACCAACAGTCAGTGGATAAGGAGAGGAGGACAGGCGAGTGGTCATACGATAGAAACAGAGGTAAAATAGCGCATACAATAAACAACTGGCTGCAGGCCTTCGCTGTCCTAGGATGTATAATGGGCCAAAAACATCCTGAACGCTGCTCTGAGTTATTCATATATATGGATTTAATATATAACTCCTATAAGTCTCATGGTGGCGTCGCTTGGAGGCGCTATGACGAGGAGTTCCGCAGGAGGCTAGCCCTGCAACCAGATTTAGGATGGGGAGTTAAAGCCACAGATGTCTGACTACGATTAATGCTTACACAAAAACACCCTCCCTTTTCATCATCGGCCACTAGTTTCTCAGCAGCCGCAGGCCAAAACTCTGTGGTCGTACGGAGACCAGGGGCCTGCATGTTATTCAATGGTGGAAACTGTCGCTTCCAGGCGGCATGCAGATATAGACACGACTGCTCAGCCTGCGGCGGCGGACACCCTGCATCAAGGTGTACACGCCTCGCAAGCGGAACTGCTACGAGGCAAAACCCCGGTGAGCGTAGCCGCCATGGGCCCATGGCTAAGCCTTTATCCCAATAAAGAAGCTGCTCAGCAATTATACGACGGTTTTAAGTACGGTTTCTTCATCCCCTTTAAATTTAACCGAACACCAACATCGGCAAAAAACCTTAAATCAGCCCGAGAGTTCCCAGAGATTTTACAGCAAAAAATCACAAAAGAGGTAGAACTCGGCAGGATGGCGGGCCCATTTCGATCATTACCATTCAAAAATTTCAGAATCTCGCCTCTTGGTATTGTGCCCAAAAAAGAACCCGGTAAATATCGGCTAATTCATCACCTTTCCTACCCAAAAGGCGATTCGGTCAATGACGCAATACCCCCGGAAGACTCGTCGGTAACCTATGCTTCGTTTGACAGAGCAGTGGAGCTCGTGCGCGCGGCGGGGCACGGCACCCTACTGGCAAAAACCGACATCGAGTCAGCTTTCCGTCTTTTACCGGTGCACCTTGAATGCTACCATTTGTTGGGTTGTAAGGTGGACCAGCTTTTTTATTTCGACATGTGCCTGCCAATGGGCTGCTCCATTTCCTGTCATTATTTCGAGCTTTTCAGCACCTTCTTAGACTGGGTAGTACGTCACGAAACAGGCAGCAATTCAACAGTGCACTACCTCGATGACTTTTTGTTCGTCGGACCTAGGGACTCTAAACTCTGTTCTTTTCTTCTTCAGAAGTTTTAAATTTATTTCAAGGCGTTTTGGTGTCCCACTATCGCCGGAAAAAACGATCGGTCCATGTAACGTTCTCCCTTTCCTCGGTATCGAAATAGATACTAATGAGATGATTTTTCGTTTACCGGCGGATAAATTAGAAAAAACACTTCAGATAGTAAAAAGTTTCATTGTTGAAAAGAAAGTCACCCTCCAGCAGATGCAGTCCTTACTAGGCTTACTCAATTTTGCTTGTCGTGTTATGCCGGTCGGCAGGGCTTTCTCACGCAGGTTATCATTAGCTACAAAGGGCATCGCCCAGCCGGGCCACCGAATCAGAATTAATCGCTCAATGAAAGCTGACTTGGCCGTCTGGAAAACATTCTTGGAAACCTACAATGGCCATACATGTGTTATGTCTCATGAGATGCTAAACAGCGCCCTAGGTCTACTGGTGGGCGCGGACCTCACAAATGGTTTTGTTGCAATCTACTGCAACCAATGGTGCAAAAGCAGATGGCCGGTCCCGTGGACCTCTACCACCTGGGGCAGCAACCCCGTTTTGTTGGAAATATTTGCCATAGTGACATCAGTCGAACTATGGGGTGACAAACTAAAAAACGCAAATATCAGATTTCTTATAAAAAACCCGGGAAGCGCTAAATGCTTAAACAGTATGTCTTCATCATCGCCACCAATCCTCGCGCTATTGCGCCGCCTTGCACTATTATGCCTTAGACACAACATCTGGTGCCGAGCCAGAGTGACGTCTACTCTGGATGATAAGATGGTTAACTCTCTGTTGTCTTCCGATTGGCAGGCCTTCAAAGTCTTCCTTCCCAACGCAGAACCAACAGGCCTACTGTGTCCTCCCTCCCTCTGGGACACAGTGGCCAATCACTGATGCCCTTGATCCGAGCCTCAGTCACACCGGCTACCTGGCAGGTTTATGGTAAGGCATGGGAAGAGTGGTGCTCGCTAATTAGAGGAAGGTCGGTCGATACTTGTGATCGGGCGAGATGCGACGTGGTGGTAGAACTCCTGAATCAGCTCAGGAGTAGAGGTGCGTCGGGCACATTAGCGCAGCGTCATTTATCGGGAGTAGCCTTTTTCTTTCAGCTAGTGGGATGGGCTGATGTTACTAAATATTTTTTTAAAGGCTGGAAAAGGCTCCAACCTAGTCAGGAATGTCGTCGCCCCATTTCTTTAAGTCTGTTGCATGATATTATAACAATATCTAAAACGGTGTGCAAGTCTCAATATGAGTCAGCCCTAATATCTGCAGCGTTTGCAATCGCATTCTTCGGGGCGCTACGAATTAGTGAACTAGTGCCGCATTCTAAAATAGCTTTTGTAGGCGGGTTAATTAATGAGGATCTCGTAATATGCAGCGACGCTCTGCGCATTAGAGTGCGAAAATCCAAATGTGACCCCACCGGTAGGGGGTCGTGGGTCCTGGTTAAGGCCGTAGACGGCCCCGTATGCCCTGTCAAGATAGTCAGACACTACGCGGCCATAAGGCACGAAAGTAGATTTTTTCTCTCTCACACCGACGGGTCCCCGCTTACTAAATATCAATTTCACACAATTTTTAAGCTATGTCTACAAGCTGTCGGTGTGGACTCTAAACAATATGGGACGCATTCTTTTAGAATAGGAGCAGCCACTGAAGCAGCTAGGGCCGGTGTAGCAGAAGCTGAAGTGCAGAGATTGGGACGTTGGAAATCCGCATGCTTTGCGAGATACATAAGACCAGACCTGCTATAACACATCTCGTTTCTTACAGGAGGTCATAGGCCCACAGTTTGGGTATTGGGACATTCTTTTATTTATTGGGCGGGCAAAAGAGCAGAAATACGCCCCGGTGGAAAGAATTTTAAACTCCCACGTATACAGGTCAACTGGAGAGGCATCAGAGGGCTCCTGTGGGATCAAATCTTCCCGGAGTTGGTAAAAATTTCTAAAATGGCAAAAGGGCTGCTGATATTGGTGTTACATGCTGGTGGTAATGATTTGTGCAAGACAACAGGAGCGGAGCTCTTCACGACAATGAAAACTGACATAAAGCGGGCTGTTTGCTTGATACCAGATATGGTGGTTGTGTGGTCTGATATAATATCACGAGCGGTCTGGCACGGAGCTAAAGACCTTAAGGCCGTCGACAAATCAAGGAGAAGGATAAACGTAAAGATGGCAACGTTCGTCAAAGAGAACTACGGCATCGCGGTTCACCACCACAATCTAGAAGAGGACATCTCACTCTTCCTGAGACCGGACGGCGTTCATCTCACAGACATCGGGCTAGATATGTTAACTAATTTGCAGGATGGGGTTGAACAGGCCCTAATGATTTTGTGTGGGGGTCGGAGTCCTGTGTAGGTCATACACATGATCCTCCGTGGCGGTAGTGTAGAGGGCGGCAAGGTTCGTAACCTCTCATCAGCCGACGTGCCCAGCGGTCGTGGGCCCACAGCTGTGAGAACGTTGTGAATTGTACTTGCCTCTCTCTACTTATTAATAAACTGTGACCGACCTGTTCAACCCATCCATGCTTGTCGGTGTTTTTGTTATGGTGGGATTGGTGGGAGGCGGGATGGCACTGCTTACGACACACAGGTCTCTGCAGTCTGGCAGGCACTGTACTGAATAAGGATAGTGTCTCTGACTGTAGAGCCCTCATGGATTTGATGATAAGTGAACTCCGTGCAGTGCCTCCCCTCCCACTACTCCCCCCAGGTAATGCCATGATTTAGGACGCCCCACTGACCAACGGAAAGAGAGGAAGGGGCGTCCGGCCACACCCTCAGGGGTTAAATTCAGGTGCTGGAGTGGGGGTCTTTCTCTTTCCTTTCCGCCTGATACCTAGAAGCTTTTGTCCCACCCTCCCTCCCTTATAGATTAGCAGACGTGCGGCGCAAAGGTTGTTTAAAATCTATAGTTTAAAAAAAAAAAAAAATATTCATGTTTGGTTTGTGTAAAATTACTATTCACATTATCTTTTTATTTTGTCACAGCGGTAGTGTAGAGGGTGGCAAGGTTCGTAACCTCTCATCAGCTGACGTGCCCAGCGGTCGTGGGCCCACAGCTGTGAGAATGTTGTGAATTGTACTTGCCTCTCTCTACTTATTATTAATAAACTGTGACCGACCTGTTCAACCCATCCATGCTTGTCGGTGTTTTTGTTATGGTGGGATTGGTGGGAGGCGGGATGGCACTGCTTACGACACACAGGTCTCTGCAGTCTCGCACGCCGGAGCTGCGTGTCCTGTCTCCGGATGACTTCTTTTACCCGACCAAGCAAATAGTGAAAGGTTTCTTGGGTCATCCGGGTATAATCCGTAAATTTCTCCGGGTTTGCCTGGAGCTCGCTGTAGAGGGTGTGGTACGCTCCACGGCTGTCCCGGAGTTCAATAATGGGATGTATCCACAAACGCCGCTGCTGCCGTCTTCGCTGCCTCTCTCTCTCCCTCTGTTCATGGCAAGCAACGGCATAAGCCTGAGCCGTCCTCATGTCCAGATCCAAGTCAAAGTGAAAGCTCTTCCAGCACAGATCCATGTTTCTCAAGTCAAATGCAAGCAAATGTGAAGAATTCAACTGTAAAAAGGGGCTATATAAAGAATTTCCATAAGACACGCCCACTGCTGTCCCATTAGTGGAGTGTGTTGCAAGAATTTTCCAAGGATTTTTTCTCTAGTTTATTGCGCATTAAAAATCCAAACGCATAAAAACGCTGCGATTTTTTTGTTCGTTATGCGCACAATAATGCTACAAAAAAAGCAGCGTTTACCAGCGTTTGTATGCGCTTTTCACATGCGCTTCATGTGCGCTCCTAACGCAGCGCAAAAAAACACTAGTGTGAAACTAGCCTTATTGTGAGCAGCTTCACTTAAAGGACACACTACCAACCCTTCCATAATCAGTCATTTGGATTGATGTTCTGTCTCAAGACTTACTCGTTTTTCATGTGCATGAGTTTTTGACGATAAGGCTACTTTCACACATCAGGTTTTCGGCGTCAGGCGCGATCCGGCGTCGTGCCGGAATGCCGGATCCGGCAAATGTTTTGTAAAACCTGAAGTGCCGGATCCGGTTTTCTGCCGGATCCGTCTTGTTCTTGACAGACAAAACCGGATCCGTCTCATCCGGTTCATCCGTTTTTCTATCCGTTTTTCTATCCGTTTTTCGACGGATTACGCCGGATCCGGTTTTTAAAATTGACCCTTGTGGCCTTCCGAACGGGATTGGCTACTGGAAAACTAGATATAGCATGTTCCTACAGCCCTTCTTTGACAGGTTGTAGAGAAGAAAGTGCAGGTTGGAGAGAAGAGCAAGTTACTGGCGAAGATGGATGTTGTCATTGGAAATATTACCACTAGAAGTTCTGTGACGGTTTCAGGGACAATTTTCCACTATACTTTGTCACCTCAAGGCAGAGTACACTGGGATGACAGAGTGTGAGAGATTTTTGCCCTAAACTTGTGTACCTTCTGGACCAACAGTATATACCTTTGCCAACCAAAGTTGGCTATCTTGTCATGGTCTTACTATTTTTACCTTTAGGCCACAGGTGTGTACCTGGTTGTGTTTTATGCAAAGTATTTCACCTTTTAACAAAAGTTGTGTACATTGGTAGGAAATCACCAACAATAAACACAACTTTTTAAGTGAAATACTTTGCTTCAAACACAACCAGGAACACAACTGTGGCAAAAAGCTAAAATTTACCCACAGTTATACCTGGTTTTGAATACCTTTTTACCTTTGAAATACCCTGTATTTAACCTTTTTTTAAAACATAGTTCGCCGCAGAAAGAAATGACAGACAACCATTGTGAAACGATAATTTAACTTTTATTTAAATTTTTTTTTTTTTTGTAAAATGTTTTTAAAGTGCAAAAAAACTTTTTTAGAAAGGTTTTAAACCCAATGGGCATTTTTATTACAAAAAACACACATTACAATTCTGTGTACTGTGGGGTGGAAATACTGCTGGAGGGGCTGCGGGACACTTCGACACTGGGTGTGTGGAGAGAGGACTGGGATCTTGGTGGGGAAGGAACAGTTAGAGGTGAAGGTGTGGAAAAAGCTACAGAATGGGTGGACATGTGGGAAGCAGAAGAGGTGGAGGGTTGGGCAGGGACTGTAGGAGCAGATGATGTTGATGGAAAGTTGTATGGGGAAGGAGTTTGGTAAGGGGAAGGAGTTTGGTACGGGGCAGGTTGCTGGAAGTGGGGAGATGACTGGTACTGGGGAGGTTGCTGGTACTGGGGAGGTTGCTGGTACTGGGCAGGTTGCTGGTATGTAGTAGGAGGGGGAGGATGAAAAGTGGCTGGAGGGGGTGCAGATGTAATAGGAGGGGGAGGATGGAAAGTGGCTGGAGGGGGTGCAGGTGGAGGAACTACAGTGGTGGGAGGTGGAGGTTGGGAGGTAACCTGCTGTAGAGCACCGTGGCACGAATGCATTACATGCATCTGCTGGGTAGGAGATAGTGTTGCCATGCGCTCCACAACAGACCTGAAAAAGGTGTGGTTTGGCGAAGATCTTGCTTCTGAATGCATGGTTTGCAGAAGTGTCTTCACCTCCAGAATGCTGGAGTTGATCTGCTGAAAGCCTGCGGAGATTTGCTCTGACAAGACTTTGAGACAGTTCTGGAAAGATGCATTCAGATGCAATAACTCTTGCGCATCACTCTTTTCCTGACCCCTCTGCCGCTGCCGCCCAGTACCCGCAGGTGTACTAGAGGTGGCAGGGGCAGAAGGGTGGGGTAAAGGGAAAGCGATCTCCTCACCAGCAGCTTCATGTAATGTAAGCGGCCACGATGCTCCTGTGCTGGTGGATGGGACAGATGGGTCGAATGTGTGGGAAGGCAGGGAAGGTGCAGATGTACCGGGGCGGTCGAAGTGTCCCTCGGTGCCGGTCTCCTCAGGGATCGCCTCAGAAGGGTCCAATCGTGCAGGCTCCCGAGTGCTGCTCACCGTGCTGTGGAATAAAGAGAAAAAAAAACAATTAAAATACTGACATGGTATGGCCCTGGCTGAAAAAAAAAAGTTACATCTAACATTTTTTTCACATGTGGTGTGTAATATTTACCTTCTGGTGAGCATTGTTTCCCGGAGGAACGACAGGGCTTGTGCGTACTTGTACTTGCTCCTGCGTCCTCCAGATCCACTCGGGGCCCGCATCTCTTTATTGAACTCCTTCTTGAAACGATCCCTCACAGACCGCCACCGATTCACAATTCTGTTCCCTGAAACGAGAAAGGAGTGGTTAGTATACAACATCAGTGTTTCACAAACTCCAGTCCTCATGGTCCCCAGGGGTCATGTTTTCAGGATTTCAATAGTAAATAGAAATCCTGAACACATGATCCGTGGGGACCACGAGGACTGGAGTTCGGGAAACACTGGTTTACATCAAGCAACCGTTACTGTATATACTTACGCTCTTTAATCTGGTCCCGAGCTTCGAGGTCCTCCCAGCGGCCCACAAGGAGAGAACAGATTTCCTCCCAGAGTCGTCGGGTAATGATCAGGTCAGCGTGGCGGCGGTCAGCCATATTCCAGAGCGGCTCCCTTTCTCTGACGAGATCGATGAGGCGGTCCACATCAATCCCTCCATCCTCACCGTCAGAGTCGGGAGCACGCTGTGAAGGCTGTTAAAGAAAAAGACAAAAATAACATAATTAGCCTCCACAAAAGAAATGAAATAAAAAGTGCAAAAAAACAAAGCAAAAATATTTATACTTACACGCTGGTGACCGCCGCGTTGCTGTCGCCGACGACCCTGGGAGGCACTGCGAGGACCTCTTGGCCGAGCACCAGATTGGGAAGACTAGAGAAGAAAACAAAAAATGTTATGTCTTTGGATGTAGGCATTTGTTTGCTGTGTGTGGTCTGCAGAACATTGTTTTCTATGTGTTGTGTGTAGTGTGATGATGTGTTTCTGCGTTTGATGCAAAAAACTTACGAATTGTGAGCCCACTCCAAGCGTCTGTCCACCCCTTCCTTCTTCTTCTGGGAGCTCCTCTTCATCTTGTGATTCCTGTTTTGAAATAAAAGGCAATGAATAGACATATATTACAGAGATGATGGATTTTGGAAATAAAAACTTACCGTCAAACGCTGACGATGCGAGGAAGGGCTCCCAGAAGAAGATGTGCTGTCCTGTTGATGGCCAGACTCCATGGCTGTGGGTATTGCTGCTGCCAGTGATGCCATTTCTGCTGCTGCTGCTGCTGCATCTCTTTGGCGGCTGTTGAATAAAGAGAAACAAAGGGCCAATGAATATCTTGATATTCCATGGCCCTAGTTTGGAGGAATGGGGGATTTGATAATTACCGTCTCTCATCTGCTTCTGGACTCCCCTCCCGTTCAGCATGCTGCTCCATTTGGGGTGGTGCTGATGGTGCTGCTGCTGCAGATGTCTGCTGCCTTCTCCTGCTCCTGGTTCTTGGCTTGGGTGGCATGTTGGGTGTGGCTGAGGGTCCCATTGTCTTGCTTTTATATATTTCCTGTGGGCAGAGCTACTGAGCATGCTCAGACCAAAAAAACCGGATCCGGCCACCGGATCCGGCGCATTGCGGCGCTCATAGGCTTTCATTGTGTGAAAAAGCCGGACGCGCCGGATCCGGCGGGTACGGCTTTTTCGCCGGAGACAAAAAACGTTACAGTAGACGTTTTTTCCAGACGCCGGATCGCGACACATTGCGACACATTGCCGGATCCGGCGAAAACCGGATGAAACGCATGGCCATCCGGCGCAAATGCAAGTCAATGGGGGGGAAACCGGATCCGGCATTGCATTTCGCCGGATCCGGTTTCTGTCAAAAGCGCCGGATCGCGCCTGAAGGCGAAAACCTGATGTGTGAAAGAGGCCTTAGTCCTCAGTGTCCTTAACTGAATGTATGTTATTGTAGTAATGGAGTAGGTATGGAGTAATGAGACAAATTCTTGTTATGAACATCATCCTTATTTGTAAGGGGTGATATTTATCCCTACCAGGTGCCAAATAAAATAATTCTGGTTGATTAGGGTAACCTTAACCCCTTAGTGACAGCCATTTTGCAGCTTAATGACCAGGCCAATTATTACAATTCTGACCACTGTCACTTTATGAGGCTATAACTCTGGAACGCTTCAACGGAACCCGCTGATTCTGAGATTGCTTTTTCATGACATATTTTATTTCATGTTAGTGGTAAAATTTCTTCGATATAACTTGTTTTTATTTATGAAAAAACGGAAATATGGCGAAAATTTTTAAAATTTTGCAATTTTCAAACTTCACATTTTTATGCCCTTAAATCAGAGAGATATATCACATAAATTTCTTAATAAATAACTTTTACCACATGTCTACTTTACATCAGCACAATTTTGGAACAAAATTTGTTTTTGTTAGGAAGTTAAGGGTTAAAAGTTGCTCAGCGATTTCTCATTTTTCCAACAAAATTTACAATACCATTTTTTTATCGACCACATCATATTTAAAGTCATTTTGAGGGGTGTACATGAGAGAAAATACCCAAAACTTACACCATTCTAAAAACTGGACCCCTCAAGGTGCTCAAAACCTCAGTCAAGAAGTTCATTAACCCTTTTAGTGCTTCACAGGAACTGAAGCAATATGGAATGAAAAAATTAACATTTAACTTTTTTTTTGCAAATAATTTACTTCAGAACCAACTTTTTTTATTTTCACAAGTGTTAAAAAAATGAACCACAAAATTTGTGGGGGTAAACCTCTCTTTGGGTGCACGGTAGAGCTCCGAAGGGAAAGAGCCCCATTTGACTTTCAACGCAGAGCTGGCTGGAGTTGAGATCGGACGCCATGTTGCGTTTGGAGAGCCTCTGATGTGCCTAAACAGTGGAAACCCCCAACAAGTGACACCATTTTGGAAACTAGACCCCCCTAAGGAACTTATCTAGATGTGTTGTGAGCACTTTGAACCCCCCCCCCCCCCAAGTGCTTCACAGAACTTTATAACTTAGAGCCATAAAAATATCATTTTTGCACAAAAATGATCTTTTTGCACCCAATTTTTTATTTTACCAAGGATAACAAGAGAAATTGGACCCCATAAGTTGTTGTGCTATTTGTCGTGAGTATACTGATACCCTATATGTGGGGATAAACCTCTGTTTGGGTGCACAGTAGAGCTTGAAAAGGAAGGAGCACCGTTTGACTTTTTAATCTCAAAATTGTGAGACCGGATGCCATGTGGGGTTTGGACATGTGCCTAAACAGCAGAAACCCCCCAAAACTGACCCCTCAAAGATTTTATCCAGGTGTATATTGAGCAATTTGAACCCACAGGTATGACACAGAATTTGATAACATTAGGTCGTCATATTGAAAAAGTTCATTTTTTCCCACAAAAATCTTGGTTTAGACCTGAATTTCTCACTTTTGGCAGAGATAACACCAAAAAGTGGACCCCACAACTTGTTATCCACTTTCTTATGAGCGTGGCGATATCCGATATGTACCGTATTTTTCGGACCATAAGACGCACTTTTTCCCCAAAAAATTTTGGGAAAAAATGGGGGTGTCTTATGGTCCAGATGCACTTACCAGGAGACACCATCCGAGGTTGATGGGTGGTGCGGAGGCTCCGCCGGCATTGGTGGAAACCCTGGAGCCCCCACACATCCATCCCGGGCTGGTGCGGCACTTTTGCAGGTGATCGGCGGTGCAGGGGCTCCGCCGGCATTTTGTGAAAGGAGCCCCCGCACTTCCATTGTTGTAATGCTGAATTGAAAATGGCCGCGCATAGTGAGATCTCGGGAGACGAGATCTTATCTCCTGAGATCTCACTCTGCGCTTGCGCCGCCTCCGGCGGCCATATTCCTGAAGCTCAAATCAGCATTACAACAATGGAAGTGCTGGGGCTCCGGCCTTTCAAAAAAGCCGGAGGAGCCCCTGCACTGCAGATCACCTGCAAAAGTGCCACACCACCCGGGATGGATGTGCTGGGGCTCCGGGATTTCCACCAATGCCGACGGAGCCCCCGCACCACCGATCATCTGCCAAATCGCCGCCCATCAGCCTAGGATGGATGTGTGGGGGCTTTCACAAAATGGCAGAGCCCCCACACCACCGATCCTGCTGCACCAGCCAGGGATGAGCCAGACCACCTCCTGTGACCCTACTCCACCAGCGTTCCATATCACACCCTACCCTCCAGGTAAGCTGAATAATTTGGACTGTAAGACGGACCCTCATTTGACGCCATTAATTTTTTTCCCTATTTTTCTTCTGAAAATTTGGGGTGCGTCTTATAGTCCGAAAAATAAGGTAGTTAAAAAGATCTGTTTGGACAAACTGCAGTGCTCAGACAGTAAGGGCACAATGTGACAAATTTGGCTTTATTTTATTATGGTCCTAAAAATACATTGGCTGATTATAAAATTTGGTCTTGCTAACAAAACAGTTGTCCCGCATTTGCGTATATTGTAGCAGGAAGAATAAACTGTACTGGAATGAAGGGCGAAATGTGAAGGAAAATGGAACCAACTATGTGGCAAAGCTGAGTTTGTTCCAAAGATGAAAGAATACCAGCAGGGCTAGAATGACAGACTTTCAGGGACTTTTTGTACAACGTCCTTTTAGCTCCATCAATCTCTATATGAGAGACGAATGTGCCAATAGATGTGGTACACCATAGCAAGCTCCCACCCACCAAGGTCAGAACCGCTATATGCACAAAACAACCAATCCCCTACCGAATCTGTATTGTCTGGTACCAGAGGTTCGGCAAGAACCATACGGTAAAGTCCATAGTGTATAAGTGCGGAACTTCCCCATCTTTAGAAATCCTCAAATAAAATGATCATGCCCGTATCACCAACATAAATATAAGTAATATAAATGGAAGCCAAAGTTTTGTGTAGCAAGACAGTCGTTAAAACAGTCAAAGTTAGATAAATGGTCAAAAATGTTTGTGAGTAATCAAGTCCTTGAATTTTCAAATGAACTGACTTTTCAGGAACATTTGTGGGGTCCACACTCTAGAGCGTACAGACGTGGGTACGTGGACGAGAATTTGTTGGAATAGTAGTTATGGGATTGATCAAGTGTTGGAATTAATTGTGGAATGGGGTAAAATGGGATCTACTAATGAAAATATTCTCTATTACTTGTTCCAAATTACTCTACTGGGGCCACTAAGCAGAAAATAAAACTTTTATAAAAAAAAACATAATTGTAGGTGATGTGGTAGGTCTGAAAGCAGGGGGAGATACAAAGGCCTGTTTGGGATGGGCATGTGGGGCAATAGTACCGGGAATCACTCCGTTTGCTGTGCTTCCTGCAAACCCAGCATCGTTTTTGAGGATACCTTTGGGTGGGAGTAACAGGGTGAGGAAAATGGCGCTCTGCAAGTCTCCGGGAATCCTCAGACTCAAAGGCTTCCCCCGGTGACTGACTCAAACATGAGACCCTCAATTTTTTCCTTAAACTGTAGGAATGTAAGGGGTCCTTGGGATTTTTTTAAACAGGGCAAAGCTGTTGTATGTGGCAGTTTGAATTAGGTAGATTGCCTCCTTTTTGTACAGGCCCTGGTCTTCCACTTGACCAGGTATGGTTGCAGAACCTGGTCTGATAAGTCAACGCCACCCATAAATTTATTATATTCTGTGACGCAGACCGGTTTTTCCTTGTCCCTGGTGGCACCTCTCTCTCTGACCGTCACAGTAGTGTCCGCATGCAGTGTGGTTAGCATGTAGACGTCCTTCCTGTCTTTCCACTTCGCTGCAATAAGTTGGTCATTTGCAAGTGAGAATGATGCCCCCTTCTCCACACGTCTGGACACCAACTGTGATGGAAACCCCCACTCTGTTTTTTCTGATTGTCCCACAGGCCCCTGTATTTGGAGCATGTAGGGATTTATATAGGGGGACGCTTGTGTAATGGTTGTCCATATACACGTGGTACCTTTGATTTAAAAAGGGCGTCATTAGCTGCCACACAATTTTTCCTGGGATGCCAATTGTCTGGGGGCAGTTTGGGGGGTTTATTTGGCAGTCCCTACCTTCATAAATTAGGAAGGTGGAAGTGTACCCAGATGAGCTCTCACAAGTTTTGTATAATTTTATGCCGTATTTGGCACGCTTGGAGGGGATAAATTGGCGGAACGACAGACGGTCCTTGTAGCTCATCAAGGACTCGTCGACTGCCACATTTTTTCTCGGGTATAGGAATTTAGAAATGAATTTTGCAGGAGGGAAATTAGGGGTCTCAATTTGTTTATAGCCGATCATAATTGGGGTCAGTTCTTGGGGGGGGGGGGGGGGGGGGAGGGGGGCTTGGGAATTGTCACTGAAGTGGAGGAATCTCATCAGGGCTTCGTAACGGACTCCGGACATGACGGCTGCAAACACAGGGGTGGTGTGGGCAGCTTTTGTAGCCCAATAAGAACGGAGTGGTTTTTTTTTTTTTTCTAAACCCATATTCATGGTAATGCCTAAAATTTTTTTTTATTTTAGTGACATTTGTGGGCATCCAAGAGCGGGAATGAAAGGCAGTGGGCTTTTGGGAAATGTATTGGCGGGTATATAGGTTTGTCTGGTGGATGATCAGTTCTAGGACTTCGGGGCTACTAAAAATTTGGAAAAAATTAATGGGGGTATAAGCTGAGTTTTTCAGCCCATTTTTTTTTTGGGCTGAAAGTCCCCCTCTCGGCTTATACGTGAGTCATATACCGGGGATGTCAGCGACCATACTCGCCCCTCCTGGCACGTCTCTGCAGCCCCAGCTTCTCGGTTGTCGTCTTCCTGCGTTCAGCGGTCATGTGGTACCGCTCATTAAACTCATGAATATGTGCATATTCATAAGTTTAATGAGTGGTACCACGTGACCGCTGAACGCAGGAAGACGACAACCGAGGGAGAAGCTGGGGCGGCAGAGAAGACCGTGCGCCAGGAGGGGTGAGTATGACGGGGGCAGAGCAATATTCACCTGTTCCCCCGTTCCATCGCCGTGCACCGCTGTGTCTCTGGGTCCTCCTGCTGTGACGTTGAGCAGAGGGCGCTGGCCAGGGCAGCACCGCCACCAATGCCATTGTGATTTACAAGGTACAAGCATTTATCCAAAAACTTACTGGAGGAGTGTCACTCAATCCATAAGGACCTTCGGGACTTACATCTCGGGATTAGCACCTGCTTCATCTAATACTGAGGTAGTTTCTTCCATCCGTGGTTGTTTAACCCCTACTGTCTTATGATGTAATCTTGCTCCACACACAGTATCTGTTATAAGAAGCAAATTCAGCATCCTAAGGGAAATGTATGACTAGTTTGATGCTAATCTTATTTTTATTCTTGTCTTAATCTGATTATTTATAACTGCTAATATATATTTGACTGTTGACTTTTATAAGCTAAAAATTCACCTGAGTAAAACAGACTGACTCTAATCGCAATAGTCATTTTTCTATTTATATTGATTTTACTTCTGACATCCACGGTGACTGGTGTCTTTTACTTATGGTGCTGGAGTCGGTTTTAACATTATTTATAGGTTTTATAAATTTACCTGACAAAGGCTTTTGCTCTTTTCAAGCCGAAATGCATTGTTTTTACTTGTTATATATAGAATAAAAAACTTTATGAATCAAGCCATTTTAGTCCATGATATATTTTTCGGGAGCGCAGGCACCAGACTTTTTTTTGTTTTTGCATCTTTCCTACTGTCCATCCAAATGTCAGATGAATGTAGATGTATAGTGGTTACCAGCTGAATACTATGGGGACCAGGTCTATCCAAACACTTTGAGAAGTCCTACGACTTACTCCCACAAAATCTTTCTACTGCTGACTTTCTGCATCCTCTGACACCTTAAAAACACATGTGACATGCACAAATGTGAACTGGTCGGTCGGACAGTGTTCACACCACCCACTGACTGAAACGCAAAAAGAAAACACAGAATGACAAACGTGCAAAAATACTCTGTAGTAAAAAATAACAGTAGTCAGCTATACAGGGTATTTAGTCGATAATTTTTTTGCAAAAAATGTTTACCAAGCCTCTCCACCTCGTCACTGTAACCCTCAACGGAGCAATCTCTATCTAATGTATTTAAAACCTGAACACCGGCAGCGTTTCCACTTTACTATAAGCCAGTGAGGCCAGGGTCTTCTTCCCTCTGTACCAGATTGTTACTGTTTGTTTTTGTTCATTGTAAATTTTTTTTTTTTTGTATGTAAACCCTCTTCACATGTAGCGAATCAGGGCCGCTTTTAAAATAAAAAAAATTAAAAAGGATGAAATCTGCAGTGATTGAACAGATGTGCGTCAGACTATACCTTTTAGATTTTTTGTTCATGTATTTGTGACAGATTATTTCAATTTACCGTAATCCAAAAATGTGTGCAACTCTAGGAAATTCTTATTCTTACGTTGCAATTTAAGCATTGTTTTTTTCTTTTCTTTTCTCTAGTTTTCCGAAACCAGCTGCCAAGAAAAAATGACACTTATTCTTATGGTCCACCTCCAGACTCTCCACCACCCCATGGAGAGCACCTTACAAGCTTCCAATTGAAATGTGGTCTTAGTCTGTGTAGGGTATGTGGCTGCCTGGGGCCCAAGTCTTGCTCCAGATGTCATAAGGTGAATTACTGTGACAGACTGCACCAAATGATGGATTGGAAGGTTCAGCACAAGCAGCTATGTGGTAAAGTGTTAGGTAAGCTATATGCTGGTATGGCATCTTTTATCTGACATTGAATTTAAATGTAGTCAGATGCTCCTAATTCAGGAAAAGGTATACCCCTCTTTGTGAATCAGGAGCGCCTGACAAGTGGCGTGCACTTCAATGCGTGCATTGCTACGAGTCATACCCCAGTCATTATAATCTTTTTTTATAATCTTTTTTTATTTTTATTTAGCGCTATCATATTCCGCAGCACTTTACAGTTTTGCACACATTATCAGTCCCTGCTGGAGTAAGATTTATGGCCTATCCAATACTTTCCCCTTGTCATGAATTTCAGCAGAGCTGTGAGAAACAGGCGTGAAGACACCAGAAGTATCAAAATGTAGGTGCGGCTCCAAATTGCACCTAAATTTGTGCAACTTTTCAAATGTTTCACGCCAAAATTCTGACAGGAAAGATTTGATGTTTTGGACCAATGATATTTTGAAATGTGAAATTTCTGAGCAATCCTATGATACATTTAAAGGGAACCTGTCATATTGACCATAATGTCTGATCTGCAGAAAAGACTGAGCAAATTGAGATATAGCTTTTATTTTAGGTTTATTGTATTAGAAGTTTTACCAATAAAACTAAGAATAAAGTCAAGTATATCATAGCAATAAACATACAAGGAAAACAAGACAGAACGTAGTAAGGGGAGAGGGAAGGCTAATATGTAGTACATATACAATGCCAAGTTAAGCATCAAGGGAGTGGTGTGTATGGGTTATTTGATCAGCTGTAATGTGCCTCTAGCAGCCACGGGTGGAATAGCGATCCACACGTGGCTGACAATAAGTTAAATGTCGCTGTAAAGCCCTGCTAGGTGTAGCACAAGCGATCAGGAGATCACAGCTTTAAGTACACCATGTGAAAAAAGTTCTCCAGCGTGGTCAAAAATCAAACATCATGTTTATTGTAGAAACATTAAAAAGACATATAGTGGATACACTAGGAAGCCCAGGATGGCTAGCGACTGATGCATTTCGATTGTGAGGTCTTAGTCATGGTCTGTGTTTTACCCCTATGCAGGGACTTATATCTCTGAACACCAGTCAAGTGTGACATAATCTATCAATTGCTATCGAGGGAGGAAAAAGAGTAACCAATCCCTATAGCATAATCAGTAAGCAATGTATGAAACAGACATCCTGGAAAGCATATATAGAATGTAAAAAATATTCTATCACAATATAAAATATTGAAAAATATAAATATATGCTACAGTTCAGCTTTAATTATTGTAGTATAATGGCCTGTCGAATGCTAAGTCCCTTCGGAATTCTTGTCTGCAACTCAACCCCTTAGTGATGGAGCCATTTTGGTACTTAATGACCAAGCCAATTTTCACAATTCTGACCACTGTCACTTTGTAGTTATAGCTCTGGAACGCTTCAATGTATTCCACTGATTCTGAGGCTAAGTGCACACGCTTGCGGATTGGTCTGCGGATTTTTATCTGCAGAACCCCAGGTAAAATGACCTGTGGACTGACCTGCGGTTTTGCCCTGCAGTTTATCACCTCTACCATGGAGGAGATGGTAAACCGCAGCTGAATCCGCAGAAAATAAGTCACATGTCATTTCTTTCTGCGGATTCAAAACCAGCAGAATGTAAATCTCATAGACTAACATGCTACTGTACACTGTCTGCAGAACTGCCTGAGATTGTTTTGTTTCATGACATATCTTCCATCATGTTAGTGGTAAAACGTCTTCGCTATAACTTGCGTTTATTTAGTAAGGTCTTCCATCTTGTAAATCCGACCCATTTCTTCAAACCATTCAGTCAGTGAAGGACAATGGGGTGTCTTCCAATGTCTTGGAATGATACAGTAGCTCTAGCCGCCGAGAGGCAGAATCGGAGTATGTCCTGTTTTTGGGACTTAATGGAGCCCAGAAGTATTGATATGGGTATCTTATCGATCATCTGCCCACTGATTAGCTGATAAATGTGAAACACTCCCTCCCAAAATGGCTGACTCTTTCCACGGCTCCACCAAATATGTAACATAGAGCCTCTCTCACTATTACACCTCCAGCATTCTTCAGGGACAGAGGGGAAAACAGCGTGTAGAATCACCGGGTAATGATACCAACGGGAAAGAATTTTGTAGTTCTTTTCCTGAGCTGCACACAGGCCATCGACAAACTGAGACAGGACGCATGCCTTCTTCCGTTCTGTCTCCGATATCTGCATTTTGAGATCTTCCTCCCTTCTCTCGAAAAATTTTGGTTTAATTGTCTCATTTCCTGAGTTTAGGATGTTATATAACTAGAAAATACAGTGAACAGGCTGGGACTCCAAAACAAACAGCTCCTCGAATTTAGTTAAAGGGGCCCTAAAGCTCCCTGTTTCTCCCCTGTGGACAAATATGATTTTAATTGAGAGTATTTGAACCAAAGCATTGCAGGTCCTATGTTTGTCAGCGATTCTAAGGGCATCAGGTCTCGTTTTCTCAAAATATGGAAAAGACGTGGTTCATCACGTTCCCTCCAACCCAAGAATGTCTTTACCTTCAATGCCGGGGGAAGTCCAGATTATGGAAAAATGGCGCAAGGGGGCCTATGCCTGAGGATATGTTGCCCATCCTAACCTCTCTATCTCAAAACCTTAAGGTTGTTGCCAGCATACCTGTCTCAAGGCCAGTCATGTCCCTGCCACCGGAGGGGATCCAGGGCAAGCACCACAAGGGGGTCGCCACATCTAACTGCTCCAATACAACACATTGTTTGGATTCTCGATGGTGTTGCCAATCCAACAAGCATAACAGGATGGTATTTTGGTATTTTTATTCGGACTCCCATGACAGCACCACGAGAGAGGGGATCCGCCCTATAGGAACAGGAAACCTACAGATACAAAAGGGCGGCACCTCTCCCACGCATCAGTTGGTTTCCTGTTCCTGAGGGGACGGGATCCTACAGAAGATTTGGATCCCAGGCCGGCCAGCCGACACCGGTAGCGAGGGGGTCTCCTACCTCGGCCTGGTTCGGATTTCCTGGAAGACGCCACGGTGGCCCAGGATGGGTGTCACGGCGGTGGCGTGGACAGCAGGGAGCGGCGTCCGGAGGATGGCCGTCTCCAGGAATTTAGCCGCCGCCGGTAAGTATACCCCCCCCGGGGATTTCCGACTCCGGCGGCGCACATGGGTGGCAGCGCTGTGCAGGGGGCTGCGACCGGCGCTGCTCCGAAGCTCCCGGGCGTCCCGCGGGGCTTCCGGCGTTTCCGGGGTAGCGGTGACGTCAGGGGGCGGGCGGAGGAGGCGCTTCCGGGTCAGCGCGCCACTGCGCATGCGCGGCAATTCCAAGATGGCGGCGCCCATCGGAAACACCGATGGCGCGAGTTCGGGCGCCAGCTGGGGTAGGGAGCTCCATTAAGGGGGGGGAGGGGCGCGGCATGGATACTGCTGACCGGAGGAGGGGGTATTTAGGCGGGACCCGGGCAGGGTTCCTTGCCTTGGCCACATTACTACATGCAGCAGTGTGCAGCAGCAGCAGTGGTAATGGAAAGCGATCGAGAGCAGCAGCGGCAGAAGCAAGGGCAGCAGCGGCAAACATCACTGCCGCCCCTGGATGACCTTCGGCAGGTCAAACAGAAAAAGAAAGGGTCCCGTGACAGTAATGCGGGACGAAGTGACCAGTCCACTCGTAAGAGCTCCTCCAGGCAGACAGGAGCATCGACCGAAAGAAATCCCCCTCGTTCTCCGGTACTTGATTGTGGCACTGGTAAGTGATCTTCGTGAAAGTTCACTCAGTGACGGGACCCCCCTTCTGTGTTTTTTCTTTTCTAGGGAAAGAAAGCTACAACTAAAAATAAGCATAGGGAATGCGCACTCTGTGCATGCCCATTACCGAATGCGTGCCTCAAAAGATTGTGCCCCCCTTGTATTCAGCAGACGGTGGCAGATGAGTCGCCTGCAGTAGCGGCGAGTTTGAGACACATTGTCAGGGTAGAAATGAGGGAAACCCTAAAGTCCTTGTCTCAGCCGCAAAGTCTAAGGGGCGAGGTCCCGGCGGAATCTGATTCCTCGATAGAGTGGAGAAAAAGCAGAGACTCCCAGGCTTCATCTCCCTCGTCCTCCTCAGGAGAAGAGGACTCGGGGCGATTTTGTCTGCCTCTTGACCGGGTAGATAAGCTGGTCAAAGCAGTCAGAGGGACAATGGAGGTAGAGGAGCCTAAGCCCCATTTATCCATGCAGGATGTCATGTTCGGTGGGCTGGAACAGAGGAAGCGGAGAGTCTTTCCGTTGAATCAAAAAATACAGGATCTGATCCACAGAGAGTGGAAAAAACCGGACAAAAGAGGGTCGCTACCACCCGCCCTCAAAAGGAGATACCCCTTCGACGATCCGGCAGTAAGTTCTTGGGACAGAGCCCCCAAATTAGACGCTGCCATTGCAAAGGCATCAAAAAAATCCTCGCTCCCATTTGAGGACATGGGAGCCCTTAAAGATCCCTTAGATAGGAAAGCTGATACTTTCCTAAAAAACACCTGGGAGATGGCGGCCGGGTCCTTAAGACCAGCAGTGGCTTCAACGTGCACGGCCAGGTCCATGATGGTCTGGTTGGACCAGTTGGAGTCACAACTAAAGCAGGGTACATCAAGACAGACAATTCTTGGGGCCCTACCGACCATCCAAGAAGGAGCAGCCTTCCTGGCAGACGCCTCAGCGGATGCAGTGAAAATGGCCGCCAGAGCAGCAGGTCTTTCTAACGCAGCTCGCAGAGCCCTGTGGCTAAAGTGCTGGCAGGGAGACATCCAGTCCAGAGCAAAGCTCTGTGCGATTCCATGTGAGGGCGAATATTTGTTTGGGACAGTCCTAGACGAGCTGCTTGAAAAGGCGGGGGACGACAAGAAAAAGTTTCCTAACCTTTCATCAGCGTCCTACCGTCGCCCATTTGGTAGAAGGAGATTTGGCCAGGGGAGAAGGCGCAACTCTTCGCCTGTTAGAGATCGACCCAGATGGGAAGACAGAAGGAGACGAGGTACGGGCTATATGTTTACATGCTCGTCGAGAGATCAAAAGAAACCAAACCAATGACTAGCGGTTCCCGTAGGGGGTAGACTGTCATCCTTCTTCCCGGCATGGTCACAGATTACGAATAGTGACTGGGCGCGTAAGGTAATATCCACCGGGCTTAGGTTGGAGTTTACCCAGATCCCGCGGAACACCTTTAAACTGACCCCCTTAAGATCTTCTCATCTCGAACAAGCGGCTTTAGAAGCGGAAGTCTTGAGCCTATGTCAGAAAAATGTTCTGGTAGAGGTTCCAGAGGCTGAAAGAGGAAGAGGGTTTTACTCTCCCCTGTTTCTAATCCAGAAGCCTGATAACACATTCAGAACGATTATAAACCTTCGTTCCCTTAACGAGTTTTTGATTAATCATAAATTCAAAATGGAGTCCATTAATACAACAATAAAAATATTGTTTAAAGGTTGTTTTATGGCAGTCATAGATTTGAAAGACGCGTACTATCATGTACCTATCCATACAGACTTCCAGCAGTTCCTGAGGGTGGCAGTTTCAGTAGAGGGCACAGTACGTCATTTTCAGTATAGAGCCCTTCCCTTTGGTCTCTCAGCAGCACCCAGGGTTTTTACAAAGTTAGTGGCCGAAGTTATGGCTCACTTACGGGAGGTGGACGTCTTAATCATTCCATATTTAGACGATTTCTTGATTGTAGGAAAATCGGTGGGTCATTGTAAATCCCAGATAGAAAAAGCTAAATCCAGGTTAGAAAACCTGGGATGGATTTTAAACTACGAAAAATCCCGACTCCAACCCTTAAAGATACAGAAATTTTTAGGGTTGATACTAAATTCAGACACTCAGCGGTGCCTGCTACCACTAGATAAAATACAAAAGATACAGGAGCAGGTCCTTCGGGCAATGGATAATCCATCTATGACCCTCAGACAGGCCATGTCCCTGTTAGGTTCTCTAACTTCATGCATCCCAGCAGTAAGGTGGGCACAGTTCCATACCAGAACCCTTCAAAACGACGTCTTGTTTAATAGCAGGGCCCTTGGAGGCTCCTTACAAGGTCGGATGTGTCTAAGCCCCTCAACTGTTACATCACTGAGATGGTGGCTTGAGAGCGAGAACCTAGCGTCAGGGGTGCCCTGGATAACACAGATAACCCGTATTATAACCACAGACGCAAGTTCCTTCGGTTGGGGAGCCCATATGGGGGACATAGTGGTACAGGGCCAGTGGGATTCTAATTCTGAAATCTCATCCAACCAGAGAGAACTATTGGCGATAGAGCGGGCAGTCAAGAAACTCATTATCTACCTGCAGGGCCATCATGTGAGGATACACTCGGACAACCAGGTAGCGGTAGCATATGTCAACCACCAAGGTGGAACCCGCTCCAGCGCTCTGATGCAGATAACAGAACGGCTCCTCCAGATAGCAGAGGAAAATTGTCTATCTTTGACCGCGCTCCACATCAGCGGAAAAGACAATGTAAGAGCAGACTTTTTAAGCCGCAAGGCTCTAAGACAAGGAGAATGGGCCTTGAACAAAAATATTTACCGCCAGATTGTCCGCAGATGGGGCCAGCCAGAGGTAGACCTCTTTGCCACCAGGAAAAACAGAAAAGAAAGATTGTTCTGCTCTCTGAACCCCAGGGAAAATCCCCTGGCGGTGGATGCCCTACTGATAAGATGGGATTTTTCTCTGGCATACGCCTTCCCACCATTGAATCTTCTTCCTCTGGTAGTCAGGAAGATCAGAGAGGATCAGGCAAGAGTCATACTGATTGCCCCCTTTTGGCCCAGGAGGACCTGGTTCGCATGGTTGAGGACCATGTCGATAGGCGATCCCTGGGTATTGCCGAACCTTCCGGATCTCCTCTACCAGGGGCCAGTCAGCCACCCACAAGTAGCGGGACTTCATTTGACGGCGTGGTATTTGAAAGGTCACTGTTAAAAAATAGAGGGTTCTCCAAGAACTTAATTGACACCCTCCTAAGAAGCAGAAAATTAACCACCACTAATATCTATGCTAGGACCTGGAAACGCTTCCTGTCCACCTTTCACTTTGACATCAGAGATGGAATTCCCACGAAACAGATTCTGGAATTTCTCCAGAAAGGTTTCGAATTGGGTCTCTCCACAAGCACGCTAAAAGTATAAAAGTACAAGTTTCAGCCTTAGGGGCCCTGTTTGCAGCTGATATTGCAAAAGATTATTGGGTAGCAAGGTTCATCAGAGCAGCGGCCAGATCGAGACCTATACACAAAGACAGATGCGTACCATGGGACTTAAACTTAGTCCTTACAGCCATGACAGAAAGTCCGTTTGAACCTTTAGATTCCGCCTCACTAAAGATTATATCCCTTAAAACAGCATTTCTGGTAGCAATAACATCCGCACGTGTTTTTTTATGGATATCTTTGAGAAAAAGCTTTCTTCTTGCCACTCTTCCATAAAGGCCAGATTTGTGCAGTGTACGACTGATTGTTGTCCTATGGACAGACTGTCCCACCTCAGCTGTAGATCTCTGCAGTTCATCCAGAGTGATCATGGGCCTCTTGGCTGCATCTCTGATCAGTCTTCTCCTTGTTTGAGATGAAATTTTAGTGGGACGTCCGGGTCTTGGTAGATTTGCAGTGGTATGATACTCCTTCCATTTCAATATGATCGCTTGAAATCCGGCTTTAAACTTCTCCACAACAGTATCACGGACCTGTCCGTTGTGTTCCTTGGTCTTCATGATGCTCTCTGTGCTTCAAACAGAACCCTGAGACTATCACAGAGCAGATGCATTTATACGGAGACTTGATTACACACAGGTGGATTAAATTTATCATCATTAGTCATATAGGACAACATTGGATCCAGAGATCCACAATGAACTTCTGGAGTGAGTTTGCTGCACTGAAAGTAAAGGGGCCGAATAATATTGCACGCCCCACTTTTTAGTTTTTGAATTTCCACAAAAATGTAAAATAACCAATAAATTTCGTTCAACTTCACAATTGTGTCCCACTTGTTGATTCTTCACCAAAAATTTACATTTGGTATCTTTATGTTTGAAGCATGATAGGTGGGAAAAGGTTGAAAAGTTCCAGGGGGCCGAATAATTTCACAAGGCACTGTATCTATAGGGATTGACTGGAACAGGAACAAGAACTGAGGGAAGCACGTCCATTTTTATCGCGTTAATGCGACCAAACCACGACAACTTCCGTTTATCGTAGGTTTTAAGATCTCGAAGTGTTCTCTGAAGCAGAGGGAGAAAATTTAAGACCAATCAGTTGGGTGTGGTCCCTAGGAACTACAATTCCCAAATATTTCAAGGCCGAATTCTGCCATTTAAATGGAAAACTATCTGCTAAATGCAATTGTTCCTCAGAAGGAAGGGAAATATTCAATGCCTCAGACTTAGTGAAATTAACCCTAAAGTTATGAAGACTTCCAAATTCTTCAAATTCTTTAATCAAAGAGGGGAAGGTAGTACAAGCCTGAGACACAAACAAAAGTAAATCGTCAGCAAATAGGGCGGTTTTATTATGTGTCCCACCACCACCACCCCCCTTTTATTGGGATTTCGCCTTATGGCAACTGCAAGGTGTTCCATTATGATAACATATAGCAAAGGGGATAGAGGACATCCCTGGCGTGTGCCATTACGTGTAGAAAAAGCGAGAGAAAGGGAGCCATTTGCTCTAACTCTTGCCGAGGGGCAGGTTTATAGGGAGGCTATCCAATTTAGAAATCTAGTCCCCAGTCCGATCTGCTCCAACGAGGCCCTCATAAATCTTCAGCTGACCCGGTCAAAGGCCTTCTCCGCGTCCACTGAAAGTAAGCACATTGGAGTGGATTGGGCCCTTGACCGAGCCATGAGAAGTAGTAGTTAATTAGTGTTGTCTCTAGCCTCTCTACCTTTTGACAAATACCACCTGGTCATTGTGGATAATTCCAGGAAGGAGAACTTCCAACCTATATGCTAGAATTTTAGAAAATAATTTGAGGTCGATGTTAATTAAAGATATAGGTCTATAGTTAGCAGCTTCTGTCTGATCTTTTACCGGCTTAGGGACAACACTAATGTGAGCCTCCAATGATTGGGGAGTCCATAAGGAATCAAGCGGAATCGCGTTGAAAACCTTCGTCAAAAAAGGTGCGATCTGGGGGCCAAACTGCTTAAAGAATTTAGTGGTAAAGCAGTCTGGACCTGGGCATTTCCCACCTGGAGAACCCTTAATGGCGTCCAAGACCTCTGCCTCAGAAAACTCAGCTTCTAAAGAGTCAGCATCCAAAGGGTCAAGGTGTGGCAATGCCGTATCATTTACATATGTCCTGATCTTGTCCTGAACCAGTTGGGGATCCATGTCATCATATCGGCCTTTGATGTTACAGGGGTTGCTATAGAATTTTTGGAAAGCATCTAGAATCTCATCAGGGTTTTGTTAGTAACGCACCTGGCTTTCTGAGTTGGGGAATATGACCTGGATTTCCCCTGGGATGGAGCATCCTGGCTAAGGGCCTACCGCACTGGTCCCCATATTCATATAGGAATCTATGAAGTCTCATTCTCTGACGTAGGTATTTCTCGTCTAGAATGGCTCTCAATTCCTCTCTGGTCTTAATAAGTTCAGCTAAGGTTTGTTGAGAAAGAGAAAGTTTGAGATCACTCCAAGTCAGAAATTGTTTTCAACAACCGCACTATCTGCTCGGCTTTCTCTTTCTTCAAGCGAGCTCCCATGTTTCAGCAGAGCCCCTCGCACCACACACTTAAGGGCCTCCCATTTAATTGGAAATGCTGTCGTATCAGATTTGTGGATTGTCATAAACTCCGATATGGTGTCTTTAATCTCCGAAGCACAGAAAGTCTTTTAGGAGGTTGTCATTCAAATGCCACGTCCACTGTTTCGGTCTCCCCTCCGGCAGGGTCTAACCAGCAGATATGACCAATAGAAGATTGAATCTGCCAGGTCAGAGCAGTTTGGCTGATTAAAAAAATCAAATCAATCCTACTATAAGAGGAATGGGCAGTAGAGCAAAATGTGTAGTCTTTCTCTGTAGGGTGCAAGACCCGCCATAAGTCGACCATACAAAGACTCTGAACTACCCTTTTGAACGCCTTAATTTTCCTGAGAAGGGGTGTCTCCCGGAGGAGTTGTCCAACCTTGGGTCCAGTGTAAAGTTGAAGTCCCCACCTGCCACCAGAATCCCCTCAGCAAAGTCCGCAAGGGAGGAGAGAAAAGAGATACAAATGGATATCGGGTCTCTATTGGGCAGATACCAATTAGCTATCGTAAAGACCAAAGAGTTCACCCTGATCTTTAGGAAAACATATCTGCCCTCTGTGTCTAAGTGTGTCTATGACTGAATGTGTCAGGGATCTATGCAATGCTATTGACACTCCCCCCGATCTAGCTTCTGGATCAGGGCTATGGAGCCATGTAGTGTAGTGGCGGTCATTGATGCCAGGGATGTGCCCCAGCTTGAAGTGGGTCTCTTGCAGAAGTAGAATATGCACCCTATGTTTGTGCATATCATAGAGTATCTGTTTTATTTTTTGGGGGGTGTTAAGCCCCCTTACATTTAGGGAAACCCACTTAACCAGGGACCTCTCTACAAAGAAGCGCCCCCGAACAAACTTAAGAAAAGTTCTAGTCTGTCTGGAGGGTAAAAACGACTGATAAAGTGATTCGGACCTGGAGAAACCCCTTCTAGCAGTAAATACTAGTGCTATTGCGTCTCCTGCAAACTGTATTCGCAGCCTGTAGGAAGAAACAAAGGAAAGGAATAAGGTATGTAGAGGAAGAAGAGAGAAAAAAGAGAGGGGGCGGGGGGTATAGAGCAGAAAGAATAAGAAAAAAGGAGAGATTGTCTGGTATACTGTGTCCTGAGGATTACAAAGAAAACTCTGGTTAATTGTAGTGTTAGGGAACATCTAAACTCAGTGTGAAAAGAAAGAAACCGACACGCTAGTGCTGTCGAAAGTCCCAAGTAAGGAAGGGGCTTTCTACCGACAAGCCTCCCGTCCTGGACCACATGATAACAATTAAACCAGAAAACAGGATCTCGTTAAATAAAGTATGCAGCACCTGGGGGGGGGGGAGGTCCCTTGACTCATCGGACTCTGGCAGGCCTGATGTTGTTCCTGCGGCCTCTATTTTCGCCATCATCTATGGCGTCTACGAGATATTGGATTTGACATGATTGTCTGTCTAGTTGTTGTTTTTGAGACCTGCATGCCTCCTCCAGGGTTAGGGTTCTGCTGGAGTGGTCCTGACTCCGAGTGTTTACTCTGTCTACTTCACCTCTTAGGCTGGATAGTTCAGTGCGGTAGGCCAGCTCCAGTCTTTTAAAATAAGACTCCATATCCTCCCTCGTGAGGATAGAGGCCATGCGTGCCCGCAGGTCTGCAAGTTCAGCTAAAACTCCTTGTCCTTGCTGGGATGACCCCAGGGGGCTGCAGGCTGCCCAAGAGGGTGCTAAATGTTCAAGGGGAGCAGACTGGGAGCTCATGAGGGAGCCTGCTGGTTGTCCCCCCACAGGTGTCATTATAACTCCACATGAAGCAAGGTCACTGAGGGGCTCTCCCATCAGCCCTCCAGCCCCTGCTGTGCTCATGATCCCTGCAGGACCCACCACAGCAATCTGCTGTGGTGTGATCGGGGTATATCATACCTCTCCTACACCCCCCCCCCCCGGTACAGCTGCAGTCTGAGGGAGCAACATGGGAGGGCTGTCTGCAGCTTCCAGGTACCTGTCATCACCGACTTCCTCCTGATTTGCTGGATGATTTCTGGAGCCCTTGGTTGAGACACTGGAATGTCTGGAAGGGGTTAAGCTGGAATGTGCTTATCTCTGCTCTCCCTTATGGGGGCTTTACACATAGCGATATCGCTAGCAATATCGCTAAAGCGTCACCGATTTTGTGACGCAGCAGCGATATTGCTAGCGATATCGCTATGTGTGATACCTCCGACCGACTCCCCCGCTGGCAATTGCTGATCGCGCGAGATCGTCCAGTTCCATTTCTCATCGGCTGCTTCCTGCTGGGCTTCCTGCTGGCGCCAACGAGCGACGCGTGGACGCGGGCGGGAGGATGTCATCATCGCCGCGTCTGAAAGGTAAGTAGCGACCGCTGCTGCGTCGCTATGTCGCTGTGAGATCTGCCTGTTTGGCAGCTCACTAGCGACCATTTAGCGATGCACCAGCGATCCTGACCGGGTCGCATCGTTATCGGGATCGCTGGTGCATCGCTAAATGTAAAGGGGGCTTTAGAGGTGATGATATAGCAGCTGCTGTGGAGGACTCTTTCCCACCTCCTCTGGACACTGTGGCCATCTTTGATCTCCCTGTGCTAGCAGGCTCCTGTTTCTGCTCAGTAAAGAATTGCAGAATAGAGGTTGTATGGCCCCCAGGGACCTGTAATGAGGGCCTCTGTGCTCTCCCCGGTCTCCTGCAGCTCATACTCTGGTGTATATCGGTCTGAACGATTGTGATCGTGCTGATATTCGATCCGGCACGGGAGCAAGAAGGACGTGTCTTCACTCCTCCATAGCCAGGCCACGCCCCCCACAAGTAGTTTATTAACACTTCAGGTGCTTCACGAGAACTAAAGCAATGTGGAAGGAAAAAAATGAACATTTTACTTTTTTCACAAAAAATTTACTTTGGAACCAATTATTTTTATTTTCACAAGGGTATCAGGAGAAAATAGACCACAAAATTTGTTGTGCAATTTCTCCTGAGTATGCCGATACCCCAAATGTGGGGAAAAGCCACTGGGGGCATGGCAGGGCTCAGAAGAGAGGGAGCACCGTTTGACTTTTTGAATGCAAAATTGGCTGGAATTAATAGTGGCGTTGTGTCGCATTTGGGGACCCCGTAATGTATCTAAACAGTGGAAACCACCCAATTCTATCTCCACCCCAAACTACAACAACACCCCTAACCATAACCACAAACCTAACCCCAACACACCCCTAACCTTAATCCCAACCCCCTCACACTCCTAACCTTAACCCCTTAAGGACCAAACCATTTTGTAGGTTAATGACTAGGCCTTAATTTTGAAATCTGAACACTGTCAATTTATGTGCTTATAATAACTCTGGAACGCTTCAACGGATCCCGCTGATTCTGAGATTGTTTTTTTCCATTCTACATGACGGCACCACGAGAGAGAGGGGATCCGCCCTACGAGGACAGGAAACCTTCAAGATAAAAGGGGGCGGCTCCTCTCTCCGCATCAGTTGGTTTCCTGTCCTCGACGGGGAACCCTCAAGATGAAAGGCTCTTTGAAGATTCCGAAGAAGAGGATGCCTGGACCTGGGTCGGGTGATTAATGGCAAGCATGGGTTTGCTACACCCGACGCCGGGTACCGGTAGTAGCCTCGGGGGCCATATATACCTATGTCCCCCCTGAGCGAAGGCATGGCCACAGCCGGTGGGGCAGATACCCAGGCGAAGCGGGGTACCTTGGCGGTGGACCCTCCAAGATGTCAGCACACAAAGAAGGTCCAGGAAGGCCACTTATAGTGTTCCCTCCCTGTTGACATACAGTGGCCATGCAGCCCAGGAGCACATCGGTGCCCGGGCAGAGAGCTCCTCGGAGGCCACAGACGGTGTACCCTCCCTGTTGGAGACCAGACACCGGACCCCGCAGCAGAAAATCCCTAGATCTGTAAATTCTACAAGCAGAGGAGTGAGAGTATACCTGCAGTCAGGTCAGGAAGGGATCCATCGCGCAGGTAAGGGGTGTCTGGGGGCCCGAAACAAGCAGGGCCCAAGCGCTCACCCGGCCCGGGTTCGTATGGCCGCACCGGGAGAGGCGCGTGTTGGGAGCGCGCATGATGGCCGATGAACCGGAAGTAGAGCGGCGCGCACAGCACCACGGGGCCTGGGAGAGGCAGAAGGTGTGCACGGTCCCGGGAGGGCACGCAGAGGCATGACGCGCGCACGCGTCCACACAGCAAGCGGGGCAGGTGCGAGACCAGGTGGTAAAAAAAAAAAAAAAAAAAAGGGGGTGCTATTTAAGATCGCCAGAAAAGGCGAGCAGGCGTCACAGCACCAATTTGGAGTGGAAGTGACTGCTTGCAGCCATAAGCAGCATAATGGAGAGCCCTTCGCCAGAGCAGGTGCAATCGCGCCAGGAAGCAAAGGAGAGGCGGTCGTGCTCAGAGGAGAAAGCAAAGACACGCCGCAGCAGTAGTGTGAGCCACTCGGGCAGCGCACGGGCGGGTCGTCACCGCAGGAAAGAGGGGTCCATAGTCTCGTTGGGAGACAGTGAAAGGACCAGCCAACCTCCAGATCCCGTACCCGTTCTATGAAGCGTCCGAGTGGTGAGTGAACTTCGAGAAAGTCCAGTAATTTAATGTCTGTTCTCTTTCTCTTTTTCTCCTCTCTTTCCCTCTCCTCCTCCTCTTACATACATTGGCGGGTGGAGTATAGGAGGTCCCTAAGAAATGTAGGGGAAAGTCAAAAAATAAAGAAGGTGCTTTATGTAAAAATCCCATAGAAGCAGCCTGGAACAAAAAGTTATGCCAGGAGTGCATTAACAAGACCATAGCGGAGGAGACACCCTCATTTTCGGATAGTCTGAGGTCCATAATTCAGACAGAAGTTTCCAAGTCAGTAAGGGCATTACAAGCTGTAGATACAGAGAGAAAAACTAAGAGATCAAGCCCTTCAGGGGTCTCTCAACAAGACTCTACAGGGTCAGAGGACGACTCAAATAAGTCGCAGTATTCAGGAAGTAGCTTGGACGGGGAAGATACGTTTCCAGTAGAAACCACGGATGAACTCATTAAAGCAGTTAGATCTACCATGGGGCTAGTAGAAGAGCGGACAAAAAAGACAGCCCAAGATCTCATGTTCAGTGGACTGCAAAAGAAAAAACGTAAGACCTTCCCTGTTAATGAGCAACTAAAAGCACTCATAAAACGCGAATGGGAAAAGCCAGAAAGGAAGTCCCAGATAACGAATTCCCTGAAGAGGAGATACCCCTTTGAGGAAGAGGCATCCTCATCCTGGGATAGGGCCCCCAAAATTGATGTAGCAATATCAAAGGTCGCCAGAAAATCTTCCCTACCCTTTGAGGACCTGGGGTTTCTAAAAGAGCCGCTGGATCGAAAGGCGGACAATTGCCTTAAGGCAGCCTGGGAAACCTCGGCTGGCGCACTAAGGCCCGCCATCGCAGCCACTTGTGTGGCTAGGTCCCTAAAGATATGGACAGACAACTTGGAGGATCAATTAGAACAAGGAGTTCCCAGAGAGACGATTCTAGAATCATTGCCGGCTATTAGAGCGGCGGCGGACTTTCTCGCAGAGGCATCAGCAGATTCGGCCAGACTAGCATCAAAGTCAGCAGCCTTAACCAATGTAGGACGGCATGCGGTATGGCTTAAATGCTGGCCGGGGGACACCCAGGCAAAAATGAAACTTTGCTCTCTACCATGTGAAGGAAGTTTCTTATTCGGTCCAGCATTGGATGAAGTGTTGGAAAAAGCGAGTGATACAAAAAAGAATTTTCCGAAACAACCATTTCAAGCCTTTCGGCGCTCCTTTCAGAGGGGCCGAAAATTCAGAAGGCAACAATTTAAAGATCGTGACAGAAACAATTCTGACAAGCGATACAGAGGAGGGAGAGGCTTCTATTTCAGCAAGCCCCCTAGAGAAGCCAAAAAACCCGCCCAGTGACGGTCCTTCTCAGGTGGGAGTAAGGCTCTCTCACTTCCTCCCAGCCTGGGAAAGGATCTCATCCAGCACCTGGATCCGACAGATAGTAGGGTCAGGTCTGGAGTTAAAATTCCACCACTGGCCACCACAAAAATTCATTCAAACTCCGGTACAATCATCTCAAGAAAGACAAAAGAGTTTGGAAGAGGAGGTATTATCGCTTGTACAAAAACTCGTACTGGAAGAAGTTCCAGAAAAAGAAAAGAAGGAAGGCTTTTACTCCCCCCTATTTCTGATAAAGAAACCAGACGATTCCTGGAGGACAATTGTAAATCTGAAAGGCCTCAACAAGTATCTGGTAGTCCCATCATTCAAGATGGAGACGATAAGATCTACAGTGAAACTCCTCTTCCCTCGGTGTTACATGTCGGTCCTGGATCTCAAGGATGCTTACTATCATGTCCCGATCCGGCAGCAAGACCGCAAATATCTCAGGGTGGCAGTCCACATAAAATCTCAGTGGCATCACTTTCAGTACAAGGCTCTGCCCTTTGGGGTAGCAACAGCCCCCCGAGTCTTCACGAAATTAATTGCGGAGGTCACGGCACATCTCAGAGAAAAAGATGCTCTAATAATACCATATCTGGACGACTTCTTGATAGTGGGGAAAGATTTCGCTCACTGTCAGGGACAAGTCAAGATAGTGATAGAGACTCTTCAGACTCTGGGTTGGCAACTGAACTTCAAAAAATCCAGGTTGGAGCCAACGATGGTCCAGAATTTTTTGGGCCTAACAATAGACTCGGTAATACAGGAGTGTCGCCTCCCAGAGGAGAAAGAAGAGAAAATCAAAAACCTAATCAGAACAACATTAGGAAAGCCAACAATGACTCTGAGGAAAGCCATGTCAGTGTTGGGGTCCCTAACCTCCTGCATACCAGCAGTAAAATGGGCTCAATTTCACACAAGGGAGCTTCAGTGGTACGTGTTACAAAGCGATCTGACGATTCAAGGGCAGTTAGAACAGAAGCTCACCATCCCGGATCCTGTACTCCAGTCACTAAAATGGTGGTTACAAATAGAGTCCTCTCCGAGGGGAGTACCCTGGACATATACAGCCTCCAGAGTAGTCACGACAGATGCCAGTCCCTGGGGCTGGGGAGCCCATCTAGACACCCTATGGCTCCAAGATCCTTGGGCTCAGGGGGAAAAAGATCTATCAAACGAGTGGGAACTACTAGCCATCGAAAGAGCGCTGGAAGGATTACTTACACACCTGAGAGGACATCATGTGAAAGTCCTATCGGACAATCGTACAGCAGTCGCATACGTGAACCATCAGGGGGGCACCCGTTCTCGGTCGTTAATGGAAATAGCAAGAAGAATCCTGACTCTGGCGGAACATCAGTTTCTCTCATTATCGGCCCTGCATATCCGAGGCGCAGACAACCTGAAGGCAGACTTTCTGAGCAGGAACCACTTGAAGCAAGGCGAATGGTGCCTAAAAGGGTCCATTTTTCAACAAATTGTGCAGAGGTGGGGAAAACCCATAATAGATCTCTTCGCCTCAAAAACCAACAGAAAAGTTCAAAAATTCTGCTCCCTAAGGCCAGCAGACATGCCACTGGAGGTAGACGCCTTCAGAATGAAATGGACATCAGGTCTCCTGTACGCCTTCCCTCCGATATGCCTTATTCCATTAGTCCTGAAGAAGATCAGGGAGGATCAAGCCAGAGTAATTATGATAGCTCCCTTTTGGCCAAAAAGGCCGTGGTTCTATTGGCTAAGAGTGATGTCAGTGACAGACCCATGGGTGCTCCCAGAGGACCACGACCTCCTAATACAGGGTCCCTTCAATCACCCTCCGAATTCCAGGCTGCATTTGACAGCCTGGAATTTGAAAGGTCACTGTTAGAGAAGAAAGGCTTTTCAGCAAGGTTGATTGCCACCCTAATCAGTAGCAGAAAGCCAGTGACTACAAAAATATACGGGAGAATATGGAGAAAATTTTTGTCCACCTCAGGCCCAATACAGGAGGGGGAAGTACCTGTGAGGGCAGTGCTAGAGTTTCTACAAAGGGGTTTAGACTTGGGCTTAGCGGTCAGCACCCTGAAAGTACACGTTTCAGCCCTGGCAGCATTATTCAACTATGACCTGGCAAGCGATAGATGGGTCGCCAGATTTATCCGGGCCTGTACTAGAGCTGACTCTGTCCCATCTCCTAAACCTCCTCCCTGGGATCTAAATTTAGTCCTATCATCCCTAAAGGAAAGTCCATTTGAACCAATAAACGCAACATCAGATAAAGTGTTAACTTTAAAAACAGCCTTGTTAGTGGCACTCACATCGGCACGTAGGGTTGGGGACTTACACGCACTATCAGCAGACCCGCCATACACTCAGGTTATGGACGATAGAGTCGTGTTAAGATTAGATCCAGCATTCCTCCCTAAGGTAGTGTCGAAATTCCACAGAGCTCAGGAAATAATCTTGCCATCCTTTTGTCCTAACCCCGGTAACAAAAAGGAAGAGAGATTACATTGCTTAGACGTTAGGAGATGTATCCTACAGTATTTAGAGGTGACAAAACCATGGAGGAAACAGAGGGCCTTATTTGTCTCATATCAGGGGGCAAGGAAAGGCCTTAAAGCCTCTAAGCAAACTATAGCTAGATGGGTGAGAGAGGCCATCATACTAGCATATAGTAGTGCAGGCAGGGCTGTTCCAGAGGGCCTAAAAGCCCACTCCACGAGGGCCATGGCAACGTCCTGGGCGGAGAGAGCGGACGCCTCCATCGACCAAATCTGTAAGGCGGCCACTTGGTCCTCTCCATCTACCTTTTTCAGACATTACAGATTAGACCTATCTGCTGCCTCTGATCTCACATTTGGGAGAAGAGTATTACAGGCAGTAATCCCCCCCTAAAGAGAATACAAATCTCTGTAACTCTCTCGTGGTGCCGTCATGTAGAATGGAAAAACACGGGTATTACATACCTGGTAATGTGTTTTTTCATGAGACATGACGGCACCCTTATATTCCCGCCCTATTTTGATCACGTCATTAGTTGGGTGTTTCGTTAGTATTATACAATCCCTTGGTGTTGGAAATTTAGCAGTGTAAAATATGTATTAATTATGTGTGCACTAACCTGCGGAGTTCCTCTCGTGCTCTGTAAAACAACTGATGCGGAGAGAGGAGCCGCCCCCTTTTATCTTGAAGGTTTCCTGTCCTCGTAGGGCGGATCCCCTCTCTCTCGTGGTGCCGTCATGTCTCATGAAAAAACACATTACCAGGTATGTAATACCCGTGTTTTCGTGACATATTGTACTTCATGGTAGTGGTAAAATTTCTTCGATGTGACGAGCGCTTATTTATGAAAAAAATGGAAATATGGCGAAAATTTTTAAAACTTTGAAAATTGCAAACTTATTTTTATGCCCTTAAATCAGAGATATGTAACAAAAAATAGTTAATAAATAACATTTTCCACATGTCTACTTTACATCAGCACACTTTTGGAACCAAATTTTTATTTTTGTTAGGAAGTTATAAGTTGACCAGCGATTTATCATTATTCCAACAAAATTTACAAAACTATTTTTTTTAGGGACCACCTCACATTTGAAGTGAGTTTGGGGGGGTCAATATAACAGAAAATACCCAATAGTGACACCATTCTAAAAACTGCACCCCTCAAGGTGTTCAAAACCACATTCAAGAAGTTTATTAACCCTTTAGGTACTTCACAAGAATTGAAGCAACGTGGAAAGAAAAATGAACATTTAACTTTTTTTTCCCCAAAATGTTATCTTTGAACACAATTTTTTTTATTTTGTCAAGGGTATCGGGAGAAAATGAACCACAATATTTGTTGTGCAATTTCTCCTGAGGACACTGATGCCCAGTGTGTGGAGGAAGACCAATCTTTAGGCGCACGGCAGTGCTCAGAAGGGAAAGAGCATCATTTGAGATTTTGAATGTCAAATTGCCTGGAGTCGAGAGCAGACGCCATGTCGCGTTTGGAGAGGCCCTGATGTACCTAAACAGTGGAAACCCCCCATAAGTGACACCGTTTTGGAAAATAGACCCCCAATGAACTTATCTAGATGTGTGGTGAGCACTTTGAACTCCCAAGTGCTTCACAGAAGTTTATAACGTAGAGCTGTGAAAATAACAAAATCATATATTTTTCCACAAAAATGATCTTTTTTGCCCCCAAATTTTTATTTTCACAAGGGTAACAGGAGAAATTAGACCCCAAAAGATGTTGTGCAATTTGTCCTGAGTACGTGGATACCCCCATATGTGGTGGGGAGCCACTGTGATCGCTTTACTGTGGATCTTTGGGAGGCAGAATGAACAAATCCACAGAAGGTGAAGAATTGGTTTTATTTTTTACGCCGTTCCTCGTGCGGTATTAGCGATTAGGTGACTTTATTCCTCGGGTCAATACGATTACAGCAATACCAGATTTTTATCCCTTTTTCATGTTTAGCTTCTGTCACACTAAAAGACGCTTTTTTTTTTTTGTAAGAAATTTTTGTATCGCCGTATTTTGAGAGCTATGATTTTTCTATATTTCGGCCGACATTGTCATGTGTGAGCTTCTTTTTTGCAGGACGAGCTGACGTTTTTATTGGTACCATTTTCGGGCACATGACATTTTTTTGATCGCTTTCTATTACGATTTTTGTGGAGGCAGAATGAACAAAAACCAACAATTCAGGAATTTTTCTGTTTTTCCCATTCCGCGTGTGGTAAAATTGGTAAGGCAGTTTTTTCTTCGGATAACTAGGATTACAGAGATACCTCATTTATATCTTTTTTTTTTTTTTTTTTTTTGGTGTATTTTACGCAATAAAATTTTTTTATAGAAAAAATCATTATTTTTACATTACTTTATTCTGCAAGCTGTAACTTTTGATTTTTCTTCTGATGGAGCTGTATGGCGGCTTGTTTTTTGCGGGACAAGATGATGTTTTCAGCGGTACCATGTTTATTTATATCTGTCTTTTTTGATTGCGTGTTATTGCACTTTTTCCAAGTGGTATGATGATACCGCTTGGAAAAAGTATAATTTGCTACTTTTTTTTATTACGGCATTCACTGAAGGGGTTAACTAGGGTGACCCTTTTATAGATGGGATTTTTACGGACGCGGCGATACCAAATGTGTGTTTTTTTGTTTTGTTGCTCGATTGCAGCAGTCAGGGGTTTAACAGCCAGGGGCGGTGTGGACGCTGCTCCTGACTGTCAGTACAAGATGTTCAGCCACTGCAGCGCTGAGCTCCTGCACTGATTGGGCAGGAGATTCTGAAATTTCAGCATCTCCTGCCCGATCGCTCTGTGTTTGGCCAGTCAGATTGACTGACCAATCACCACGCTCTGGGTGCAGAGACCAACTGCAAGGGTACCCGCACCTCATTCCGTGCCTGTCGGCTATCATAGACAGCTGTCGGCACTGAACTGTCACTATGTGTTTACACGCATTGACAGTTCGAATGAATGACGTGCACAGTCCGTCATGGTGCGAGAAGTTATACTCGGCCATGACGGACTGTGCATGTCACTGGACGTTAAGGGGTTAATCCCAACCATAACCCAAACTCTAACTTTAGCCCCAACCCTGACCTTAAGTTCAGCTCAACTCACTTTAGCCCATCTCTAACCCTAATGGAAAAATGGAAATAAATACATTTTTCCTTTTTTACTATTTTTAGGTAACTAAGGCTAGTTTCACACTAGCGTTCTCAGGCGCAGGGCCGTCGCTAAGCCCCGCCCCCGGTTGCGCCCCCTCCAGTCAGTTCCACCTCTGATCGCATGACGCTGCATGCGATCAGCGTACCCTATATTTAGAGTTGGGTACGCTGACCGTGCGCTGGTATGATTTTGCTGGCGCTCCGCCCAGCGCACAAAAACATGCTGTGTTGCATTTTTGTGCGCTGGGCGCAGTGCCAAAAGGGCGCAGTGCCAAAAGGGCGCAGCGCCAGCAAAATCATACCAGCGCACGGTCAGTGTACCCAACGCTAAATATAGGGTACGCTGATTGCATGCAGCGTCATGCGATCAGAGGAGGAACTGACCGATGGGGGCGGGGCTCAGCGGTTGCCCTGCGCTGTGCCCGAGTACGCTAGTGTGAAACTAGCCTAAGGGGGTGATAAAGGGGGGTTTGATTTAATAGTTTTGTTTTTTTTTAATTTTGATCACTGTGATAGAACGTATCACAGTGATCAAAATGAACCAATAGGAAAATGTTACTATTGTTGCTGGGTGCTGGCCGGCAGATCTCAGCAGGCGCACTGCGCATGCACTTGCTATTTTCTCCCGGAAGAAGACGCCGGTGGCCTGGGGGGACTTCACGCGGGGTTGAAGGAGCAACGGAGGTACCTGGGAATGATTGAGGGACCTTATTTCTCTCTCCTCTGATGTGTGATTACATCAGAGGAGAGAGAAATTAAATGGAAAATCTGATTTTTATTTTATTTGTGGTCGCCGTTGTACTGTTAATAACGGCAACCGCAACACTGGGGTCGGTAAAAACCAACCAGAATTATGTTCTCTGGGGTCTCGGCTACCCCTGGTAGCCGAGACCCCGGAGAAATTCCGACTCTGGGGGGGGCGCTATACCCTTATTGCTCAGCACAGTTAAAAAGCGGCGTTGTGGCATAAGTACCGTTAGAGGAAAGGTGCCGCAATTTTATATAATTTGCAAAAAAAGAGTAAGTAACAAAACATGTTGTTAAAGCAAATGTTGTACTAACCAGGATTTATGGTTTGTTTGTAATAATGTTTTAATGTAGCCACTGGGCGCTGCCATCTTAATTTGCAGATCTGTGGAGGACTCATACAGTCTGCAGATATGGCCGTCCCTGGACATAGGAGACTGCGGTCGGCTCCCGACCCCACCATGCAGCCTCATTAGCAGTGAACTGGGCACGCCCCTGTGGGCTGCACCATTCACTGCTGTAGGTGTGGCTGGGCGCCATTTTACTGTAGCCCAGTGCTATCTGCTGAGCTCCTCTTTCTGCACCGTGCTTCCTGCTCCAGCTCCACTGTCCTCCTGCTCTGTCTCCGCCTCCTCACTCACACACAGCCCCAGTGATCTCCGGTAATCTGACACCTTTGCTTTTATGAGAGCTTTTATGGCTGTCTGAGGACAGTGACATATACAGCCCATAGTCTAGTGTATAATTGGGGGGGGGGGGGCTGGACGTTTCACCAGTGTGGGCATATCTGTAATACTGTCTCCTGTGATACTGCCTGCTGAGCCACGTATCTAATCCTCTCCTGTGTGATACTGACTGCTGAGCTGTGTATCTAATCCTATCCTGTGTGATACTGACTGCTGAGCCGTGTACCTAATCCTATCCTGTGTGATACTGACTGCTGAGCCATGTATCTAATCCTCTCCTGTGTGATACCGTCTGCTGAGTTGTGTATCTAATCCTCTCCTGTGTGATACTGACTGCTGAGCCGTGTATCTAATCCTCTCGTGTGATACTGACTGCTGAGCCGTGTATCTAATCCTCTCCTGTGTGATACTGACTGCTGAACCGTGTATCTAATCCTCTCCTGTGAGATACTGACTGCTGAACTGTGTATCTATTCCTATCCTGTATGATACTGACTGCTGAGCCGTGTATCTAATCCTATCCTGTGTGATACTGACTGCTGAGCCGTGTATCTAATCCTCTCCTGTGTGATACTGTCTGCTGAGCCGTGTATCTAATCCTCTCCTGTGTGATACTGACTGCTGAACCGTGTATCTAATGCTCTCCTGTGTGATACTGACTGCTGAGCCGTGTATCTAATCCTATCGTGTGATACAGTCTGCTGAGCCATGTATCTATTACTATCCTGTGTGATACTGTCTGCTGAGCCGTGTATCTAATCCTCTCCTGTGTGATACTGACTGCTGAGCTATGTATCTAATCCTATCCTGTGTGATACTGTCTGCTGAGCCGTGTATCTAATCCTCTCCTGTGTGATACTGACTGCTGAGCCGTGTATCTAATCCTCTCCTGTGTGATACTGACTGCTGAACCGTGTATCTCATCCTCTCCTGTGTGATATTGTCTGCTGAGCCGTGTATCTAATTCTCTGCCGTGTGATACTGCTCTTCTGAAATACTCTGTGCTGCTGTCACCCTGCTGGTTTTATGTGTGATCTACATGGTGGTATTGTGTATGATCTATATGGCGGCATTGTGTGTGAAGTATATGGCGGTATTATTTGTGATCTGCTAAAAGGGGACCCATTCTAGGGTGGTTCTGGCTGAGCACCTGCACACGGGTCAAGGGTAATAGGTGCAGTCAGGGGAGGGCTGGTGAAGCAGCTGAAGAGGGTTCTCATTTTTATCGTTACTGTATGGCTCCATTCCCCCCCAGCCTGCTTCCCAGCGTCACCCCGGACTGCGCCTGTCGCCTCGCTTTCACACATTGCCAGGACAGGATCTGAGGAGGGGAATGGGGTCTTTGCATGCAAAGTCTGGATCAGAACAGGCCATCAATCAGCAGAAATGTTTCCTGGATTTCTGTGCTGCTGTCTCCCTTCTCCTCCCCCATATATCTCCCTCTGTGCCCCCCATAGACCAGCGCACTGCTCTCCTGAAATACTCTGTGCTGCTGTCTCCCTGCTCCTCCCCCATATATCTCCCTCTGTGCCCCCCATAGACCAGCGCACTGCTCTCCTGAAATACTCTGTGCTGCTGTCACCCTGCTCCTCCCCATAGACCAGCGCACTGCTTTCCTGAAATACTCTGCTGCTGTCACCCTGCTCCTTCCACCATATATCTTCCTCTGTGACCCCAATAGACCAGCGCACTGCTTTCCTGAAATACTCTGTGCTGCTGTCACCCTGCTCCCTCCACCATATATCTCTCTCTGTGCCCCCCATAGACCAGCACACTGCTCTCCTGAAATACTCTGTGCTGCTGTCATCCTGCTCCCAGAATCCTTGCTGCCTGCCATCCTCGGTGACCGAAGACCCCATTCCTCTCCTCAGATCCTGTCCTGGCGATGTGTGAAAGCGAGTCAACAGGGGCCTGATACATGGAGGAAGGAGCAGGGTGACAGCAGCACAGAGTATTTCAGGAAAGCAGTGTGCTGGTCTATGGGGGGTCACAGAGGGAGATATATGGGGGAGGAGCAGGGAGACAGCAGCACAGAGTATTTCAGGAGAGCAGTGTGCTGGTCTGT
Source organism: Dendrobates tinctorius (assembly GCF_039654945.1). Classification (NCBI taxonomy): domain Eukaryota; kingdom Metazoa; phylum Chordata; class Amphibia; order Anura; family Dendrobatidae; genus Dendrobates; species Dendrobates tinctorius. Next base: position 4,981,033 of record NW_027361848.1, read on the forward strand.
GGGGGGCACCCTGTTCGGTGCCAGGGATTGTACATAGAGCGCTGTGTTTTATACACATGGATGGACCGTCTTCTTGTCTGCTCCACAGAAATCCAGGAAACATTTCTCCTGATTGGTGACCTGTTCTGATCCAGACTTTACACGAAAAGACAGTCAGTATAACTTTGCAGGCCCCATCAAAATGGCAGCTCACTGTGTCCCTAAATGTCATCCTCTCTTTTCCCTTAGCAAGCACCCAGTAGGGGAGGAGAGGAGTGACATCACACCCATGTCAGCAGATTCCGCCCATACAGTGTCCATTTTAGGGCATGATCATATATCAAAATCAAACATCATGGACACTGTACGCCCATAATTACTGCAGGACAGTAATGTGAGCTAGTTGTACACTAGGTTTTTGTGCCAAATTTCAGTATCTGCTCCCCCTAGTGTTACCAAGTGGAAATGCCAAACTTTTTAATATTTTTCATATTTTACAAAATTAAAAACAAATGATAATATTTTTTAAGAAAATGTAAACATTAATTCTTTACATTTTTTCAATTGCTGAAAAAAATTTTTTGGGATGGCACATTCCCTTTAACTGCCGCTGTTAAAAGATGTATCCGCTGTTGTTAAAGGGTTAAAGATCCAGTATGGTTCTCGATTGAAATTTTTTCTCACAATACCACCTCTAAATGGTTTGAAAACCTTTTCTATTCCTATGACTGTGTCGGTATTGCCTCCATGTATGAGTTTGCAGTGTTTGAAGACGGCTGAGATATTTTGTGCAGTGGACCTATTTTCATCTGGCAGGTGCCTTCTGATTCGTGTTATTTTCAATTGACCTGTAGTGCATCCTACGTTTTGCAAACTGCAAGATGTGCAGTCTATAAAATAGATTACACTTTCAGGATTGCAATTAGCAAAAAAACTCTTAATAGGAAATGCCTGTTTCTGTGGATTTTTAAGAAAAGGTTGTAGTTTTGTTTGTGTAAGCATGTTCTGCATGGGTGAGAGCCACTTTCTTATTTTTTTTTTAATATAAATTCAGATCACCCTCTTTTTGGCCCATTCAAAATAAAACAAAAATATTAAGTACGTATGTTTGGTATCGCCGCGTTTAGAAATGTCTGGTCTATCAAAATATAACTTATATGTATAGTTGAAGAAGAAGAAATGCAGCACTCACCAGTTGAACTGAAAAACTGTGCGTCTTTTATTTCACATAAATTCCATTGACAGGTATGTGGACATGCAGGACGCTAGAGGAATGCTGGGGGAGGGAGATGCCAGACAACGGCCGTTTCGCGATTACTCGCTTCCACGGGTCCAGGTGAGGGGATTAGCTTAAGGTCATTTCCTTTATAGGACCACAGACCTTACTAATTAACATTCATAACGAGTTGTGAGACAAACATTTACAAGTATATGTTTAACAAGGAAAGGATAATTCTTTCCATATCAATTCACATTGATAATCTATATTTTTACAATATAATAGGAAGATTATAATCTAAATAACGCTATATATACAATTATTTATAAAAATACTGATTGATCGATCCGGTCATTTAGTCCCAGAGGACCTTGTGCGTTCGCTTTCAGAATCCATCTTGCATCTTATTGAAATAAAGCTTTGTCATGATTGCCTCCTTGAGGTGGAAAATTGACCTTTTTAACCCCTACAAAACTCAAAATTTCTGGGTTAGCTTTATGTACATCTTGAATATGCTTAATCAGTCGCAAAGAGCCCTTTCCTGAGGTAATAGATCTATAATGTTCACCAAAACGTATCGTAAGTGGTCTTATAGTTTTTCCAATATAAAAATAACCGCATGGACAGAAAATAATATAAACCACGAATTTAGTTTGACAAGAAATGTAGTTTTGTACCTTACTGTATGTTCAATAGAGCCAAAATGTATAGAATTCCCTGTCAGGTGAAGATGACAGTATTTGCAGTGACCACATTTATAATTTCCTTTTACTGATAAATCTCGTAGCCAATTTTTTTGAGGGGGACGAAGTCTATGATGTACTATTAAATCGCCTATATTATGTGCCCTTTTGTATGCAAATTGCGGAACTCCAGAATTGTTTTTTGGTCACCACCACATTGTAATAAAACGCAGTAACAGGTGGTCAAAACATCATGTCTGCACATAAAAAGTAGCCCTCACCCAGCCCTATATGCCGAGAAATGGAGATGCCAGGGTCTTGGAAAATGGCGACTTTTTAAAAAAAAATTTTTCTTACAAGCTCTTGGATTATTTTTTTCACCACTTACCGTATTTTTCGCTTTATAAGATGCTTCGGATTATAAGACGCATCCCAAATTTTAAGGAGAAAAAAAAATGTTTTTTTAATAAAATGGTGGTGCTTCTTATAATTCTTGCATCTTCTTATTGTTTACCAGGGGTGGTCTCTGCTGCTGCTGCCAGGGGTCTCTGTTGCCTGCCGCCGCTGCTGCCCAGGGTGTCCGAGGCCGCCACTGCCCAGGGATTTCGGCTGCTGATGCCCGCCGCCGCTGCCCGGGATGTCCGCAGCGGCGGGGGGGCTCTGTCGACATTTCTTGAAAGACCAGAGCCCCCTGGAAGTACCGTAGTTTCAGCCTGTGCGTGTGGACTCCAGTAAAATGGCCGCCGACGCATGCGCAGATGGAAATCTCAACATGTAGATCTGGGGAGATGAGATTTCAGCACTGAAATCTCATATCTCCTGAGATTTTCGTCTGCACTTGCGCCGCCTCCCGGCAGCCATGTTACTGGAGTCCACCGCACAGGAGGAAACCACAGAACTGCTAGAGGAGGGCTCTGGCCTTTCACGAAATGTCGGCAGAGCCCCCCGCAGTGGCATACATCACGGGCAGTGGACGCGGACATCCCAGGCAGTGGCGGCGGGCTACTTACGGGTAAGCGGTTACCACCGGTATATCTGCATTGTAAGACGCACCACCATTTCCCCCCCCCCCCCCCCCCGAATTTGGGGGAAAAAAAGGGCGTCTTACAAAGCGGAAAATACGGTAAATAAAAAAGAACCTATACATATTCGGTATCTGTGTACTTGTGCTGACCTGTAGAATTATAATGCCAGGTCCATTTTAGCATTTAGTGAACATGGTAAGTTAAAAAAAAAAGCAAAACTTTGTGGAATTGCACTTTTTTGCAGTTGAAGTGCACTTGGAATTTTGTTTTTGTTTTCCAGTACATTTTATGGTTAAAACCAATATTGTCATTCAAAAGTACAATTCGTCCCTCAAAAACAAGCTGTTATACAGCATAGATGGAAAAATTAAGTTATGGTTCTGGGAAGAAGGGGCGCAGAAAGCGAAAACTTCAGATCGCAAGGATATGAAGGGGTTAGAGGTTGTCCAACCCTAAAATCCAAAAAAGATTTTCAGCTAATCTGTGCTATATTGTAATATACAGCACACTTATAAATTTTGTTTTCTACTTTTTGTTCCTTCTGAATTTCCACTCCATTGCCTGTAGACACTTGTTTACTTGGTATACCTGCTCCCTGTGCTTTTTTTTTTTTCTCTGCCCAGAGCTAGCCCCGACCCTGGCCTCAGTGTCCAACACCATCCTCTGCCCGCTCACTACACACTCATTGGCTGTTAGTAGCTGCCCCAGTACTGACCTCTGTAATTCATTCCAGCATTGGAAGTGACAGAATAGCAATCCCGCTGCTCTTATTTGTAGCAGTGCAACTCCAATAGTGGAATGCGTCGAGAACAATAAATATAAATGTAATGTCCCATGGAGGTCTGGATTTGGAATGATGGTCAAAATCAAAGTGGAAAATAAAATTACAGGCTGATCCAACTTCAGTGGAATGGCTCAAAACAAGGAAATGATGCTCAGTAGTGTGTGTGGCCTCCATGTGCCTGTATGACCACCCTACAACAACTTGGCATGCTGCTGATGAAGCGATGGATGTTCTCCTGAGCGGTCACCTCCCAGAACTGAATTAAATCATCAGTCAACGCCTGAACAGTTTGTGGTGCAACATGGTGTTGGTGGATGGAATAAGACATGATGTTCTAGATGTGCTAGATTGGATTCAGTTCTGTGGAACTGACAGTCCAGTCCATAGCATCATTGCTGTCATCATGCAGAAACTGCTGACACACTTCAGCCACATGAAGTCTAGCATTGTCCTGCATCAGAAGGAATCCAGGGCCCACTGCACCTGCATATGGTCTCACATTGGGTCTGAGGATCTCATCCCGGTACCTAGTAGCAGTCAGGGTACATGGAATCTGTTTCTGACAGTTTGAGCAGACACATGGATGTTAGTGGTCTGCTGGAGGTCATTTTGCAGGACTCTGGCACTGCTTCTCCTTGCATACAGGAAACAGTGTATGGGGCCCTTTGTCTTCTGCTCATCGGGCCCCAGCAGCAGGATTCTTTCGTTACAGTAACTGAATCTGCCTCCGAGCCCCAGATTCAGTTAAAATCTATTGCTCTGCAGGCCCGCACGGAGGCTTGCAGATGACATCAGTGCGTATGTCGCCAGTGTATGATGTCATTGTCATTTACCAGCAAGTCTGCACTTCAAATGGATGGAGGGGACGTCGCCGCTGGACTGCGGCCAGGTTTTCTTTTTTTTTTTTCCTTTAATTGAAAGCGGCAAACCCCAATATGTTTTGACGGCACGATGGAGTCAGATGAGGCAGAATGGATTATTCATGAGAGGAGGATGGGAGAACATATGGCTGGAGCCAGGAATGAGATACAAGGGGGCTAGGATGGGGGATATTGTTACTGTAAGGACTTATTAAGGAGTATTATTCCTGCAGTGATGTATTTTATTTTTTAAGAATTCCGTTTTCAATGGGGAAGTCCTGTTACTTTACAGAGCGACACTAGGTCGCCTTGTTTTTGTAGTGTAGAAGTTGTGAAAAGATTAATGTGCTCTGCAAAAGGTGCTCTAAATAACTTATTTCCTGCAGAGACGAGTCCTGGCTGGTAGAAATGATGGCGGTCTATGCTGGAAGAAGATGAAAAGTGAAGTTGAAGGACTTCACCTTGAGACATCACTGGTGAGTCAGTGTATTGCCTGTTCACGCACACTATACACTGTATATTATATACAGAGCTCCTGTGTATAATGTCACTGGTGATCACTGTATTACCTGTGCACTGACACTATATACAGAGCTCCTGTTCAAAATGTTTCCGGTGATCACTGTATTACCTGTACACTGACACTGTATACTAAGTGCCGATCTTCTGTGTATAATGTTACCGTGATATTAGTATTGTGTTTTTCTATTAATGATCAGTATTGTAGCATTCGGTCACTGGTGGTAATATGTGGTCTGGCCATGGTGTCTGTATTTGTCCCCCTGTATGTGGTATTATTCGGTTGTTATTTTTTGGTAATATGTGGTCCGATCATGGTGTGGCGGTAGTTGTTCCTTGGATGTGGTATTATTCAGTCACTTTGGTGGTAATATGTGGTCTGGCGGTATTTGTACCCTGTATGTGATATTTGGTTATGTTTTGGTAATATGTGGTCCGGTCACGGTGTGGCGGTATTTGTTCCTTGTATATGGTATTATTCGGTCACTTTGTGGTGTTATTATGGATGGTTGGAGGCAGAGCTGAGGTGGAGCCTGGGAGGAGTCTCGAGGGGGCCCAAAAATTATGCCAGTATAGGGGCCCCGAAATTCCTAGTTGCAGCCCTGGTGGTGAGAGCAATGACAAAATGCAAAAGTGACCAAAAAAATAGCCAAAAGTGATGAGAACAGAGAAATGATCTGTGGTCACTCACTGCAGAGCCACTCCTTTTTATAAGAGGTGTCTTGTCTTGCTAATTGCTCCCCACTCTTGTAAATGGGTGAGATGAGGCCTTGATTCCAGGGAAGTAGCCAGCGCTCAGCACAATATTAAACAATTTAGCCCTATCACTTTGGATTTCTGGTGGAATTCCGTAGTGTACTACACTCCTTTCTACATTGGAGTTTAATGTATATCTTGCTAGAGAGTCTCTCTTGGTACGGCCATTGAGTATATAAAGTCATAAACTTCTACATAAATTCAGCTCTGGTCCATGTTTACAGGAGGATCTGAATGTCTTGAATTTTCAGTCTTTGTATAAAATTGTGGTCATTTGTTTTACATTCAAAGGCCGAGTTGTTTAGGCCTTGGATGTCCCAGTTGCTAATTTTAATTTGCCATTTTTCTACATATCTTGTGTGTGTATATAGCTTGTAATGGGTGTGGCTGTGTAGGACACCCCGGATTTCTGACTGGTTTATTAATGACGTTTGTTACATCCAGTCACATTAGTTTCCGTCACAATGTGCTGAGCATGGACTTTATCTCCTCCTTGTCTCTTCTCTGGATGACTGTTTTGCATGTCTGTTAGTCCGGTGGTCTCCTCCGTGGTAGTATTCTCTGATGGTCCGATTTTGGGTGAGGGTCTTTGTTTCCAGCTTCCTGTGATGTAATTGTGGTTTCTGGTCTTTCCATGGAATTTTGGTTGGTGTCTGGTCCAGTTCTAGAGTCCCTGTTTAGTACGATGTCCTTCAGCTCTTGAACTAGAAGGCTGTCCCCTTGTTTGTTGAGGTGCTTGCTGTTATACAGGTGGTGGTGATTTATTAGAGGAGTGTTGTGCCATGGTCACTCCTGGCACAGATTTCATTCTTGTGGTTAGGTTCATGTTGATGATCTGGATGGTTTGGCTGGATATATGCTTTTTTTGGGAGCAGAGATGATAGCTTGATTTTGCTGTCTGTGAATTGTCGTGTCGTCCTTGCTAGTTGAGTTAAGGCCCCGTTACACATAACGATGTCCCAGCGATCCAACCAACGATCTGACACAATGGGATCGCTGGGACATCGTTAGGCTGATCGCTGGTGAGCTGCCACAAGACAGCTCCTCCAGCGAGGACCGCCGCGGTTCCTGGATATTGCATTTTTTCTGTGCTGTGTTGTGCATATATATGTGATTCTTCAGATGTTGTATTAGTCAATGCCTGATGAAGAGACCTGAGTAGTCTTGAAAGCTTGCAATGTGTTACCATCTTTTCAGATAGCCATTAAAAGGTACAGTATCAACCACTGAGGGTTCTCAATTCTGAATATTTTTGCAAGCTAAATAATGATCTATTACAAAAAAGAGTTGTGATGCAACTTCTTTGTGCAACCTCTTATTTTGCTTATTCCATTGAAGAATAATGTTTATACACACAGATCTATAGATGGATAGATATAGCTATCCATCTATTTATACATATATCTATAGCTAGATGGCTAGATATATCTCTATACAGATGGATAGCTACAGTGCCTTGCGAAAGTATTCGGCTCCCTGGAACTTTTAAACCTTTTCCCACATATCATGCTTCAAACATAAAGATACCAAATGTAAATTTTTGGTGAAGAATCAACAAGTGGAACACAATTGTGAAGTTGAACGAAATTTATTGGTTATTTTAAATTTTTGTGGAAAGTCAAAAACTGAAAAGTGGGGCGTGCAATATCATTCTGCCCCTTTAGCTTAATACTTTGTTGCGCCTCCTTTTGCTGCGATTACAGCTGCAAGTCGCTTGGGGTATGTCTCTATCAGTTTTGTACATCGAGAGACTGAAATTCTTGCCTATTCTTCCTTGGCAAAACAGCTCGAGCTCAGTGAGGTTTGATGGAGATCGTTTGTGAACAGCAGTTTTCGGCTCTTTCCACAGATTCTCGATTGGATTCAGGTCTGGATTTTGACTTGGCCATTCTAACACCTGGATACGTTTATTTGTGAACCATTCCATTGTAGATTTTGATTTATGTTAGGGATCATTGTCTTATTGGAAGACAAATCTCGTCCCAGTCTCAGGTCTTTTGCAGATTCCAACAGGTTTTCATCAAGAATGGTCCTGTATTTGGCTCCATCCATCTTCCCATCAACTTTTTCCATCTTCCCTGTCCCTGCTGAAGAAAAGCAGACCAAAACCATGATGCTGCCACCACCATGTTTGACAGTGGGGATGGTGGGTTCAGGGTGATGAGCTGTGTTGCCTTTACGCCAAACATATACTTTGGCATTGTTGTCAAAAAGTTCGATTTTGGTTTCATCTGACCAGAGCACCTTCTTCCACATGTTTGGTGTGTCTTCCAGGAGGCTTGTTGCAGACTTTAAACGACACTTTTTATGGATATCTTTGAGAAATGGCTTTTTTCTTGCCACTCTTCCATAAAGCCCAGATTTGTGCAGTGTATGACTGATTGTTGTCCTATGGACAGACTGTCCCACCTCAGCTGTAGATCTCTGCAGTTCATCCAGAGTGATCATGGATCTCTTGGCTGCATCTCTGATCAGTCTTCTCCTTGTTTGAGATGAAAGTTTAGAGCTACGTCCGGGTCTTGGTAGATTTGCAGTGGTATTATACTCCTTCCATTTCATGCTTGCACAGTGCTCCTTGGGATGTTTAAAGTTTTGGAAATCATTTTGTATCCAAATCCTGCTTTAAACATCTCCACAACAGTAACACGGACCTGCCTGTTGTGTTCCTTGGTCTCTGTGCTTCAATCAGAACCCTGAGACTATCACAGAGCAGGTGCATTTAAAGTATACTGAGACTTGATTACACACAGGTGGATTATATTTATCATCATTAGTAATTTATGACAAGATTGAATCATTCAGATATCCACAATGAACTTCTGGAGTGAGTTTGCTGCACTGAAAGTAAAGGGGCCGAATAATATTGCACGCCCCACTTTTCAGTTTTTTACTTTCCCCAAAAATGTAAAATAACAATTAAATTTCGTTCAACTTCACAATTGTGTTCTACTTGTTGATACTTTACCAAAAATTTACATTTGGTATCTTTGTTTGAAGCATAAGTGGTAAAAGGTTGAAAAGTTCCAGGGAGCTGAAAACTTTCGCAAGGCACTGTATATCTATAGATATATCTAGAGATAGAAAAAAATTGGCGTTAGACCGGGGTCACACTTGCGAAAAACTCGCACAAGTCTCTCGTCTCAATACCCGACTAAAACGTTCAGCTGCATAGAAATACATGCAGCTGCACACTCCGATCCCGAATGCCGGCGGCAGTGTCAGGTATTGAGGTGCGAGACTCATGCGAGTTTTTCGCAAGTGTGACCCTGGCCTAACGCAGTATCTGTTTGATATATAAAAAAATTGGCGAGGGCTCTCGCGCAATTTTCTGCGCCAGAGAGGGAAAGCCAGCCACTGGGACCCGATGTTTATAGCCTGGGAAGTGGTTAATACCCATGGATCTTCCCAGGCTATGAATATCAGCCCGCAGCTGTATATTTAGCCTTTAATGGCTATTAAAGGGAATCTGTCACCCCATCTTCGGCCTATAAGCTGCGGCCACCGCCATCAGGGTCTTATCTACAGCATTCTGTAATGCTGTAGATAAGCCCCCCCCTGCCCCCGATGTAACCTGAAAGACAAGTTAAGTATATTGAGTTTAATCTAACTCGTTTTTCCTTACCTTTCAGGTTTCATGGGTGGGCTTATCTACAACATTATAAAATGCTGTAGATAAGCCCCTGATGGCGATGGCAGCAGCTCATAGGGCTAAAAATAGGTGACAGATTCCCTGATACTCATAAGGCCCCGTCTCACTAAGCGATCTCGGTAGCGAGATCGCTGCTGAGTCACAACTTTTGTGACGTAACAGCGATCTCACCAGCGAGATCGCTGTGTGTGACAGCGATCAGCGAGCGGCCCCCCTGCCGGTATCGCTGATCGCTGGAAGAAACCTCTTTACATTTCTTTGGTCGCTGGTCTCCCGCTGGCCAGCACGCATCGCTGCGTGTGACAGGCGGGAGACCAGCGATCAGCTGTAAAAAATAATAAAAAAAATAAAAAATATAGTTATTCTCACCTTCCGACGTCCGCGAGACTGTGTTATCCCTCGAGACCGTGACATCTCGCGGTCATTCGTGCAAAGCATCACTGGGACCGGAGCGTGGAGAGAGGCAGGATGGCTGAACGGGACGTCAGAAGGGGAGAATACTATATTTTTTATTTTGATTCTATTTTTTACAGCGATGGCAAGCGATGCCGGGCGCTCGGCATCGCTGTGCTGAACGCTGGTGAAGCTGTCTGTGTGACAGCTCACCAGCGATCACATAGCGACTTACTAGCGATCCTGACACCTTGATATCGGTGTCGGGATCGCTGGTAAGTCGCTTAGTGTGACGGGGCCTATAGCCTAGGAAGGGTTCTTGGATATTGCCCCCCCGGCTTACAAACAACAGCTCTCAGCCGCCCCAGAAATGGCGCATCTCTAAGATGCGCCAATTCCGGCACTTAGCCTCTCTCTTCCCACTGCCGTGTAGCGGTGGCATATGGGGTAATGGGTGGTTGATGTCACCGTTGTATTGTAAGCCCAGTTAGTAATGGAGAGGCGTCAATAAGACCCTGGTAAAGGGTTAAAAAAAAACACAGCCAGAAAAGTCTCTTAATGAAATAAAACACTAAACACAGGTTTGCCATTTTATTGTACACCTAATTCATGCGAGGACCTCTATCTCTTGCAAAAAAAATAAACACAAATACTCCCTGTTTGACATAATCCAATTAGTCATGGGACACCTTCTATCTCCCCTGTGTAACAGGGACATAGGGTGATATCACTGCTCTACAGAGCCTCCAGTGACACACTGACAGGAGATAATGGCTCCTGCAGTGCATCACTGAAGAGGTTACCAGAGTTCAGGCTTTCACTTTACGACAATGCTACGTGAGAATTTTCTCACACAGCGTTGACGGTGAGATAAACTCAGGTGACCTTTCTCCCGGCAGAGGATTACCTCCACCAGTCAGTTCATCGCGGGAGTCCCTGTAGAGCACTGACATCACCCGATGTCAGTGTTCTACACGGGAGATCGTCGTGGGACACTCGTTATTAACTGGACTACGGCGGAAAGGTATGTATAGGTTGATTTATTATTTTTATTACAGGAGATCAAGGGCTTCGGGGACTAGGTGATTAGTGTACTATGTTATATATTGTATGTACTGTGTTATATGTATGTACGGTCTGTGTGTTTTGGGTTTTTTTACACTACTGAACACAGCCATTGTCTGATGGGACTCATCTGCTATGTCACTGTCATATGTGACAGCATTCATAGCTGGATGGGGCAGTAGTCCCATCAGACAATGGCTGCTTACACAGACACGCACACATGCAGACACACACACAGACCCCCGCACTCAGACACGCCTGACTGAATGGAAGTCAATGGGTGCAGAAACGCTGCAGATCCACAAAAAGAATGGACATGCTGCGGAAAAAAAACTGCTACAAATCTGGACGGATTTTTCCGTAGCATGTGCACAACAATTTTTAATTTCACATTGACTTACATTGGCTGTGCACTACACTGTGGATTTGATGCAAATCCGCACGTCCAAAAACGCTGCAAAAAGGCTGCGGAAACTCATCTAAATCTGCACGTGTACAAATAGCCTAAGGGTGCAGCATACCATATGCAGCAGCAGGACTAAAATGGAAGAGGAGGAGGCTGCAGCTCCTGCAAGATAACAGGTTAACCCTACAGAAGTTATCACTACTTCTGTTAATGCTCTTCTGTGCTGTACTAGTTATCAGCCGTAGATCTGCATATATATGCTGCTATATATGAAAACACAAAATATATATATATCTATATCAATGTGAGTGTGTGTGTATCACCAACCAATCACGAAGCATCTTTCATTTCACCGGAGCGGTTCAAAAGAAGCTAAGCTGTGATTGGTTGCTATGACCTACAGTTTTCCTTGCAACCAATCACTAAGCATCTCTCATTTCACCAGAGCTGGTTAAAAGTAGCTGAACTGTGACTGGTTGCTATGTGCAAGTTTTCCCACTTGACAACACCTCAGCAGACACTGACATGGTGGGAGAAATCTAGCATCCCCAGGAACATAAGCTCCTGCCATCGTCTGTCCTCCAGAAAGGAGCAGTGAGTACATGACAGAAATGAATCCTCCCCTCCCATGTGGAATCATTAAGTGACACACATGAATGGAGGAAAGTGCACATATTAAATGTCATGTGGATTTAATATTTTCTCACAGACCCTTTTATGCATTATTGATGTTACTGTGCTCTGATGCTGTGAGTTTTTTTATAGTGCTACTTTCCCCATAATTCACCTGAATATACCCATATAACATGTAATGCTTTTGCCATAACAACCCATTAAATATGATACTATACTGCATACAGATGCTGTACATCCATGAGCAACTCAGCCGGACAAATTACAAGTTGACGGTGCATGAAAATGTGTGTGAAGGTTTCTCTACTGTACTAACGTATAAGGTTTGTACCTGTCCATTGGTGAAAAGCATGACTGATGTTTATGGTGGCAGATAAGTGAGATTATCAGCCTGATCAGTAGAAAACCTGGGATCTTAGTGAACCATGTTTCTGTGCAATTTCACTATTCTACTTTTACTGGCTTTGGCAGGATGATGTGGGATATTAGGGGTAGTAGTCCGGTAGCTCTGGCTGACGGGATAATGTGGGATATTATAGTGAATGTGGTTATATGGAGTGGGCGGGGCTATACACTCAGAGAGAGAGAGATATCCTCCTAGATCTGAATGCATGAAATATTCTCACTGAATACTTTGTTCCGTACAAAGTTGAATGTGCAGACAACAATCACACAAAAAAATCATCAATGGAAGTAAAATTTATTAACCAATGGAGGCCTGGATTTGGAGTCACACACAAAATCAAAGTGGAATGTAATGTCCTTAAAAAAAGTCAAAATGAGGCTCAGAATTCTGTGTGGCCTCCACGTGCCTGTATGACCTCCCTACTGTACAACGCCTGGGCATGCTCCTGATGAGGTGGCGGATGGTCTCCTGAGGGATCTCCCAGACCTGGACTAAATCATCCGCCTTCTCCTGGATAGTCTGTGGTGCAACATGACGTTGGTGGATGGAGCGAGACATGATGTCCCAGATGTGCTCGATCAGATTCAGGTCTGGGGAACGGGCGGGCCAGTCCATAGCTTCAATGCCTTCATCTTGCAGGAACTGCTGACACACTCCAGCCACATGAGGTCTGGCATTGTCCTGCATTAGGAGGAACCCATGGCCAACTGCACCAGCATATGGTCTCACAAGGGGTCTGAGGATCTCATCTCGGTACCTAATGGCAGTCAGGCTACCTCTGGCGAGCACATGGAGGGCTGTGCGGCCCTCTAAAGAGATGCCACCCCACACCATTACTGACCCACTGCCAAATCGGTCATGCTGAAGGATGTTGCAGGCAGCAGATCGCTCTCCACAGCATTTCCAGACTTTGTCACATCTGTCACATGTGCTCAGTGTGAACCTGCTTTCAGCTGTGAAGAGCACAGGGGGGCCAGTGGTGAATTTGCCAATCCTGGTGTTCTGTGGCAAATACCAAGCGTCATGCACGGTGTTGGGCTGTGAGCACAACCCCCATCTGTAAATGTTGGGCCTTCAGACCATCCTCATGGAGTCGGTTTCTAACTGTTTGTGCAGACACATGCACATTTGTGGCCTGCTGGAGGTCATTTTGAAGGGCTCTGTCAGTGCTCCTCCTGTTCCTCCTTGCACAAAGATGGAGGTCCTGCTGCTCGGTTTTTGCCCTCCTATGGCCCCCTCCATGTCTTCTGGTGTACTGGCATGTCTCCTGGTAGTGCCTCTGGATGCTACGCTGACACACAGCAAACCTTCTTGCCACAGCTCGCATTGATGTGCCATCCTGGATGAGCTGCACTACCTGAGCCACTTGTGTGGGTTGTAGAGTCCGTCTCATGCTACCACGAGTGTGAAAGCACAACCAACATTCAAAAGTGACCAAAGTGTCAGCCAGAAAGCATTGGTACTGAGATATGATCTGTGATCCCCACTTGCAGAACCACTCCTTTACTGAGTGTGTCTTGATAATTGCCAATAATTTCCATCTGTTGTCTATTCCATTTGCACAACTGCATGTGAAATTGATTGTCAATCAGTGTTGCTTCCCAAGTGGACAGTTTGATTTCACAGAAGTTTGATTTACTTAAGGGCCTATCACACTAAGCGATATCGCTAGCAATATCGCTATGGCCGGTTTCACATTTGCGCTTTATGGCGCTGCGACGGCCGCCGCTAAGCCCCGCCCCCTGCCGGCTCCCTGCCCGCCCCATCTGGTCATCGCCGCCTACTAGCGCACATGGACGCTTGCGATCTGCGCACCCTATCTTTAGAATAGGGTGCGCAGATCGTGCGCTGGCCGTGCGCTAGCAGGATTTTGGCATGCGCTGGGCACTTTTGAAGGTGCGCCGTGCGCGCCGAAATGCAACATGCTGCGTTCGGCGCACACGGGCACACCTTCAAAATTACTATGCCCGGGCAGCGCCGGGCTCTTCAGCTAAAATATATATATTATATAAAATTCAATGAAGCTTTATTAGCAGGACTCAATACACATTACTTTTGCCAAAGCAAGTGTACAAAAGGGAATAGGGACTGTAGGGATGTTGGGTAGGGACTGTAGGAAAAGTGGATGGGGGCAGATCCATAATGGGGCTATAGAAGTCCATGGCATAGGGAAGGTGGGTGGGGGGATGGGGGTAGATCCAGGATGGGGCTATAGAAGTCCATGGCATATCATAGTTCTCTTTCTCGCAGTCTGACATTCGCTCACATACGTGTGTGTGTGTGTGTGTGTGTATATATATATATATATATATATATATATATATATATATATATATATATATATTTCTCATATATAAATCTCAATGTGGGTATGTATGTATGTCCGGGATTGGCATCCGCACCGTCGCAGCTACAGCCACAAAATTTGGCACAGTCCCACGTCTGGACCCCGAGAGCGTCATAGGCTATGTTGTGAGGCGTAATTTTAACCCCACACGTTCCAATTCACCAATTTTGCCCCTATCTACATAATGGGGAAAAAGTGAAAGGAAAAGTGTTGGAGGCAAATTGACAGCTGCCAGATGTGAACAAGGGGGACTTAAAGAATGAGAGCAATGGCGCCAAAGAGTATATACCGTACAGTTGCTAAGATGGGGTCCTGACATGGGATACTCACCACACACAGGGATATGAACACACACACAAAATGCGCCACACACTACCACTTCAACACATATACCACCCTCAGCACACATTTCATCACACATACACCAAATTCGCCACATAAAAGTCGAAACACAAAAGTTGCCACTCAAAACTTGCCACTCTGTCCCAGAGCTGTTTAAAAGATGAAAATGAGCTGTGATTGGTTGCTATCAGCAACAGTTTTCTTTGTAGACAGTTGTGGTAACTGAGGCCTATTATTCTTATCATTTCTATGGTGTTATCGTCCTTCTGTAAAGCTGGAAATAACACAATTTATTACAGTGCCAACACAGACCACCCTCTGACACAGACTGCAGGGGGAGCCCAGTATCACACAGGATAGGATTAGATACAAGGCTCAGCAGTCAGTATCACACAAGATAGAATTAGATACACAGCTCGGCAGTCAGTATCACACAGAATAGGATTAGATACACAGCTCAGCAGTCAGTATCACACAGGATAGGATTAGATACGCAGCTCAGCACACAGTATCACACAGAATAGGATTAGATACACGGCTCAGCAGTAAGTATCACACAGGTTAGGATTATATGCACGGTTTTTATGTGCAATATAATTATACAAAAATTGAGACCACTGCACAGTTTTATAAAAATCAACTTCTCTACATGTCTGAAAAACATTCCATTGCAGTTTCATTTGAATTCCAACCAGAGTACACCTCATTCTACATAATGTGCTTCTGATTAGGTGATCACCTGAGCCAAATCTTATTTAATGAAGGACAGTATAAAAAAAACCCTGCTGTGGTGTTCACAATCCTCATGCAATTGGGCAAGCTGGATGGCAAAACGAGTACTAGTAATATCCCAAAAGTAATAGGAATGAAAACTGTCATGATCCATGTTGGATCATGACAGGTAAATGCACAAAGTAGCCTTTTTTTTCCTTGAGCTGTGTGCTCGGAGTTGGTTTTTGCCCCCCCGGTGGCCATTAGGATTATTACATGGTGGTGTTTTTTGTTCTAGTTTGCCCCAGGTGGTGGTGAGCGTCATTGCACTCTGGTTTCTTTAGTTAAGTGCACATCATTATTATGCAGGTGTGATTGCTGGCTTTGCTATAAAAGAGTCACAGGTGTTGCAATCAGTGTTGGTGATAGTGTTCATTTCAACCATCCTTGGTGGAGGAAGGAGCTGGAGAGCGTTCCTTGCCTTGCAGCTCTGACAGAGCTTGGTGGCAGCGATTCAGGAGGAAAGCTGCATGCTGGTGGTGGACTCTGTTGCCAGGAGCAAGTGCAACAGAGTAAAGCTAAGTGGTGTTTCCATGTTTGTGTTTTTCCTTAGTGTGTATTAGTGCAGCAGTGGGGCCAGTGCCTGCGCCACCCAGCTCCCTAGCAAGGGATAGGTGTAGGCTGTGCTAGGGTGACAGGTATCCTGATCGGCGTCCGGTGCGGAACCGGCCTAGGGGAACGTTAGGAGCGTAAGGGACATTGACTCAGGGAAGTGCAGGAGGTCTCCACGTCCCCGCTCCCTATCGCAGGGCCCACCGTTGTAACTGTTTCCCTTCCCTTTGTCTTGTTTTAGTTACCGGCCTGCGAGCCGAGTCACACAGGACAGTATCACGTGCCGCGTCCTGTTGTCCTAGTACTGGCCTGCTGGTCGCGTCACACAGGACGGGTCCACGTGACAAAACCATAACTTTTAACCATGCCAAGGGAGTTGAAATGAAAAGTCTTGAGTGAGGAAAAGAAGCACTCAGTTCTGACTTTACTTGAAGAGGGATACAGTGACCGTCATGTTACCTCCATCCTTAAAGTTTCTAATATGGTAGTCCATTACAACAAGGTCAAGCAGGAGACATTGGAGACAACAAAGTTACAGACTGGCAGAGGGTGAAAACTGCTCTCTACTGACCGGGATGACCGTCATCTTATTCAGATGTCACTCAGCAACCGCAGGATGACATCAAGTGACCTACAAAAGGAATGAGAAATGGCAGCTGGAGTGAAGTGCACAGCAAGAACAGTTCGTAAAAGGCTCCTAGAGGCAGGGCTCAAGTCATGTAAAGCTAGTAAAAAGCCTTTCATCAATGAGAAGCAAAGGAGAGCCAGGCTAAAGTTTGCCAAAGACCATAAGGATTGGAGCATAGAGGACGGGAGTTAGGTAATCTTTTCTGATGAATCTAATTTTCAGCTTTGCCCAACACCTGGTCGTCTAATGGTTAGACAGAGACCTGGAGAGGTGTACAAGCAACAATGTCTTGCACCCACTGTGAAATTTGGTTGATGATCTGGGGATGCTTCAGCAAGGCTAGAATTGGGCAGGTTAATCTTTGTGAAGGACATATGAATCAAGCCGCATACAAGTTTATCCTGGAAAAAGAGTTGATTCTTTCTGCTCAGGAAATGTTCCCCCAACTCTGAGGACTGGTTTTTCCAGCAGGACAATGCGCCATGCCACACAGCTAGGTCAATCAATGTGTGGATGAAGGACCACCACATCAAATCTCTGTCATGGCCAGCCCAATCTCCAGACTTGTACCCCATTGAAAACCTCTGGAATGTAATCAAGAGGAAGAATGGATAGTCACAAGCCATCAAGCAAAGAAGAACTGCTTAGATTTTTGTACCAGGAGTGGCATAAAGTCACCAAAAAGCAGTGTGAAAGACTGGTGGAAAGCATGCCAAGACCCATGAAAGCTGTGATTAAAAATCATGGTTATTCCACAAAATATTGATTTCGGAACTCTCCCTGATTTAAAACATTAGTATTTTTGTTTCTAAATGATTATGAGCTTGTTTTCTTAGCATTATTTGAGGTCTGCAAGCACTGCATGTTTTTGTTATTTTGACCATTTCTCATTTTCTGAAAAATAAATACAAAATTTAGTGCTTGGAAATTCAGACACATGTTGTCAGTAGTTTATAGAATAATAGAGCAATTTACATTCTACTAAAAAATATAGCTATTCAGAGAAAAATCAGACAAACTGAAAATTTTGCAGTGGTCTCAATTTTTGCCTGAGTTCGCCTCCCCGTGGCCATTTTTCTGGAGTCCACCGCACATGAAATGCGGGGGGTTTTGGCCTTTCACAAAATGTCTTCAGAACCTCTCCCCCCGCAGCATCAGATACAGAGTGCTGCGGCAAGAACCGGGGAGGGGACACAGTTCTGCGTCAGCACCGATAATTTGGGGAGGAAAAGGTGCATCTTATAATTCGAAAAATATGATGTGTGTGTGTATATAGAATCACAAAATATTGTGTGGGTGTATTTCTATCTAATGTCAAAGTGCAGTCAACCACGTTAATCAATCTGTGTATAAATAAACTTGCACTGTACATTTATTTCCGTGTACTCTGTGGCATTAATTAAAAAGTTTGCCCAAGATTTAAAAAAACAAAAACAATGAAAAACAGCAGTAGGGAACAATATAAAATGAAAATAAAAAAAGCAACTATTCACTTGGCAAATCCCTGAAACTCTAGCACTGCTATGCTATTCATTTTTCTCAGTAGTCTCTCAGCACTGGACTCGTAGAGTTATGGCCACAGAGAAATCCCTACAAGCCCAGTGCTGAACACTCATCAGCATCAGTCAGTCCGCGCCCTGGCCAGCATTGTGACCGTGGTAATACTGTATATGCTAATAGCTTGTGACGTTGAGTTAGACCACGTGCACGTGTTGAGTATTTGGTCATATTTTTACATCAGTATCTGAAAGCCAAAACCAGGAGTTGGGTGATAAATACAGAAGTGGTGACGCGTTTCCATTATATTTTTCTTCTGATTGTTCCACTCCTGGTTTTGGCTTATAAATACTGACGTAAAATAATGGCCAAATACTGAAGGTGTGCACGTGGCCTTAGGGATACGAGGTGTCTATTGCACAGGGTAAGCTATGTCATTCCTTAGGGCTGAGAGCAGTGCAGTCTTCATTTACTTGCACTGGGACTCCACGCTGCTTACTTATATTTTGTAGATAACACTTATTCTTGTCAGAAGTGCTTGGCATATACAATGTTAGCACTGTCACAGTGGTGGCCAGGGCACAGACTGCTGCATCGATAATAAGCGCTTGGCACTGGACTGAGACTCTCAGGGAAGTTCCTCCACAAGCCCACATCTGAGAAGTCTCAGGAGCGCAGCAGTCAGTTTGCGCACTGGCCGTCACTGTATATGGTGAGCAATGGTCAGCCTTTATTGCACAGATCAGTGCTGGACTGGTAGAGGTTTTCCTTCTCCCAGTCCAGCACGGAGTGCTCATCATTAGGCAGTCTCTAGTGCTAGGGAGTGAAACTGCTTATTCCATGCAGAAGACCCCATTTATTCCTTTCAGAAGTGCTCAGCATATACAGTATTAGCACAGTGCCAACCAGGGCGCAGACCCACTAAATCCCTTTACAAGCCCAGCACTGAGCAGTCTGTGCTTTCTGACAGACACACTGATTGTACCTAAACTTCATATGCTAAGCAATGCTGATAATACTGCACAATAGGGCTATGTGCGCACTTTGAGTATTTGCTTACAGAAATTTCTGCAAGGTTTCTGCATCTCTTGGCGGTGTTTTGCTGCGTGTTTTGGTGGTATTTTGCCACAGTTTTGTATGTCCTTTTGTGTGCATTTTTGTACAGCAATGATTATTTTTTTTGTGCTAAATAAAGCTATTTAAAAAAAAATGTTTTGTGATGTAATTTCTTGGTTGAACACCTTCTTTTTAATTCTGATGCAGTGGCATCAGGGTAATGGTATTAAGGCTTGGTGTTGACAGCGGTGGTTGACACCAAGCTCTAGATCTAGTAATGAAGCGGTGGCAGCCGGACACCCTCATTGCTAAATCATTAAGTAAATAGATAAATAAACACGCATATTGCCACCAGCCTATGTAGGTGTGTTGACAGAATGAACCTACATAGGCTGTAACCAAACAGCAACTGTTAATTTTTACAAAAAAATTAAAAAAAAATGACCTGGGCTCACAACCAGCAGAGGGAAAGCTGAGGGCTGAATGTAATATTCTGGGAAAGAACCAATAGCTATAAAGGTTCCCATGCTATTAATAATATTAGCTCACAGATTTTTGTTAATCCTTTACTGGCTACTTTACAGGGGGACCCCAGAAAAAATTGACATAGAGTTCCCCTATAAAATCTAACCAGCATCGGCTAGGCAGACAGCTGTGGGCTGATATTAATAGCCTAGGAATGGGCCATGGTTATTGGCCACTCCCAGTCTAAAAATATCAGCTCAGCCGCCCCCAAAATGGCGCATCCTTAAGATGCGCCAAATCTGGTACTTAGCCTTGCTATGTCCACTTGCCCTCATGCGGTGGCAAGTGGGGGGGGGTGATGTCACCTTGGTCAGATGACATCAAGCCCAGATGTTGGTAATGGAGTGGCATCTATAAGAGAACTTATTTTTCTGTCCACATAGACATACGAGGTGTGGGGGAACAGGACCCGTTCCTCCCACATCACCAATGTGACGTAAATACACAGGCACAGCTCTCCGGCGCCCCCTGTGTCTCTCAGGTCAGTAAGGGAACTGCACCTAGAGCAAATGGCTGCCGGGGAGGATGTCCTGTTACCCTCTGGGTATTCTAAGAGTTGTAATCAGAGTAAAAGCATCAGCCCAAGATTAATTTTATGGTTTAATTGCCTTAAGGGCGCACTAGATAATTACAGAAATATACAGTAGGCTATACAATGGAATTACAATGGATTTGCAGTCAGAGTAAAATATAACAATACGGGTACAAGACTTAGAGATATTAAGCTGGAGGTCAATTTACCAGATTGTAGGTTGCATGTGGGTGCCAGGAGAGTCTTGCAGTCCACAGGTACAAGAATCTTAGTTGCCAGACAGACCCCAAAGCCTGGGCCGCTGCTCCCCTTGGCATATCTGTCCCCAGTTCCTTCTTAGATCATAATCGTCTGGTTCTTCTGTGAGAGTGACACTCTCTGCCATGGGCTGCTAGTTCTTAAGCACGCTAGGTCCCTCCCCCTGTGTTAGAGGGTGGGCTAATAATCTCCACCCTTTAGCTCCCTGCAGAACTTATTCCCAATATCTAAGAAAGGGCGTAACTTTCAACAGCATGATCGGATCAGGATATGAGAGGTACCAGTGAATGCAGTTTGTTTTGCCTGTCGTGTGGAGAGCAAACATGGCCCCATTGGGTCGCTGTGGAGGGCCAGTCTATGTATCTCAGGCCCCAGAACCCTCACCTGTTCAGGAGTCACACTGCCAGATGTGCGATTTCCTCAGGGTCACTCGGATATTTTCATGAGTCCATAACTCGAAAGATGTGCTCATAATCCATGATCCTAGGATGGAGTCGGGGCGGCTGGGAGAGACAGTGGATGTGTATTTCTGTTTCTAGCTGACGTATATTCTAATTGAGGCCCCCAGGCACCTTCCTGCCCCATGCTGACGTGGCTCCTACGCAAGCTTTGAAGTTCTGTTCTGGGCCTTATCTCATTATCATACTAAAAGGCCTTGCTATTCAACATTGGAGCACTAAATCCTGCTTTTTCATCACATGAGGGTTTGTTTTTGTGGGACAAGTACTTTTTGAATGACACCATTCAGTTTACCACATAGTGTACTGGAATATAATATCAAGTGGGAAGAAATTGTGGAAGGAAAAAAAAAATTCTATTTCTTGGGACATGTTTTTACGGCGTACATTTTGAGGTAAAAATGACCTCGTAATATGATTCTGCTCATCAATACAATTACGGCGATGCCCAACTTGTTCAGTTTTTTTTGTTATTTTAGTGGTGAGAAAAGATCAGAAATTTGCAAAAAAAAAAAGTTGCGTTGTCGCTATTTTCCAAAACCCGTAAACATTTTCAGTTTTAATCTGATGGCTTATATGGTGCTAGGTGAGACAGCGCATTCATTGATACTATTTTGTAACAGATGTAAAATTTTAATATCTTGTTACAGCATTTTTTGTGGAATTGCGGAGACAAAAAAAACTTGGTGTTCTTGAATCTTTTTTGTTTACAGGACTTACCGATCATGCAAATTTTTTTTAGATTTTGATAAATCTGTCTTTTCTGAAAGCAGTAAGACCATATACCGTCTCTTTCAGACTATAAGATACACTTTTTTCCCCAAAAAATTTTTTGGGGAAAACTGGGGTGCGTCTTATAGTTAGAATGTACGGTACTTACACTTAGCGTGGTGGCAGCAGGAGTCGGGCAATTCTTCCGGAGGTCCTGGTCAGACGCGTTAGGGCGATGATTGTGCGGTGGTGCTGGGGGCTCCGGCGACATTTTCTGAAAGCCCGGAGCCTCTCACTTCTATTGCCTCGATGCTGTGGCCTCGGGAAAATGGCCGCCGGAGGTGGCGCATGCCAGATTGAAATTGAGGCTCCGTGATCTCAGGACGAGATCTTGTTGTTGAGAACTCAATCTGCACATGCGCTGTCTCTGGCGGCCATTTTCCCGGAAGCCACAGCATCCAGGCAATATAAGTGTGGGGGCTCTGGGCTTTCAGAAAATGTCGCCGGAACCCCCAACACCACCGAGAACCATTGCACTATCATCGTCCTGCAGCATTGGACATCAGAAAATATCGCCAGAGCCCCCCACACCACCGAGCACAGCCGCACCATCATTGTCCTGCAGCACCGGACATCAGAAAATTTTGCCGGAGCCCCCGACACCACCGAGCACCGCCGCACCAGGCTGCATGGGAGCGAGATCATTGCCCTGCAGCGTCGGACCACCGGAAGAATCTCCTGACTCCTGCTGCCACCAGCGCTGCTGATCCCCCCCACGGGTAAGATTAACTCAGGACTGTAAGATGCACCCCCATTTGACGTATTCATTTTTTTCCCCCATCTTACTTCTGAAAATTTGGGGGACGTCCAAAAAAATACGGTATATGTATATTCTATTTCTATATATATATGGCTTTATTTTCAGTAGGGGAAAAGTGGAGTGATTTGAACTTTTATATTCGTTTGTATTTTAGATATATTTCTTAAACTTTATTTTTACTTTTCACTGTATTTTTTAGTCCCCCTTAGGGGATTTCAATCTGCGATCTGATCGCTCATGCTATATACAGCAATGCCACAGAGTTCACGGTGTCCTTTGAAGCCTGGTCACAAATCATGGTATCCTTTGAAGCCTGGCCACAGGTGGGTGTATGCAGATATCCTAATACCCATGGATAAAGGAGCATCTCCCTAGATTAGAAGAACGTACAAAGATTTGGAGCATTGATGCATCTCCCTCTCTGGAGGAGAGATGTAATATATGAATGGACAGCAATGTGATACAACCATAAAATGGTATTGAAGTACAGAAATGGTGTTCTCACATTCAAGTTCAAATGCACAGTAGAAGGGTATAGGCAATGTGAATGGACTAAAAGGAAATCTGGTCAATTCATGGTTCCTAAGCATGCTAAAGTGCAGAATAGTGCTTACCCATGTGGGAGAATACTAGGTGTATGTTCATTTTCAAAATAACTATTAAAGTTTTTATAATACAAAGATGAAGGGGAGGTGAGGGTAGAGGATTCGGAATAAGGTTTAAATTGCTTTATTAACAACCTACAAAGGGCAAAAAGGAAAGGGTGGAGGGGGGTAAATATAACAGTAAAGTTACATTTTAGGCTGGGTTCACACGTAGCAGAACTCTCGCGTAAATTACCGCGAGAGTTCCGTAATTCCATTCCGCGGGAAAATCGCATTTTAAATTCCCGCGATTTTCCCGCGGAAAAACTAGCATTTTGCAAGCGTAATTAGCTTGCAAAATGCTAGTGTTTTCCAAGCGATCTGTAGCATCGCTTGGAGAACTGATTGACAGGTTGGTCACACTCGTCAAACATAGTGTTTGACAAGTATGACCAACTTTTTACTACTGAGGCCGCCTATGCGGCATCAGTAGTAAAAGATAAAATGTAAAAAATAATTAAAAAAAATAAAAAATGGCGTTATTCTTACCTTCTGACTTCCCGCGCAGCCTTCCCGCCTCTCTCCACGCTCCCGTTCCCAGTAATCCTTTGCGAAAATGCCCGCGATGACGTACGTTCTCGCTGGATCGCGACGTCTCGCGGTTATTCGCGATAACGTCTCGCGAATGACCGCAAGACTTCGCGATCCCGCGAGAACGGACGCCATCGCGGGCATTTTCGCAAAGGCTTACTGGGAACGGGAGCGTGGAGAGAGGCGGGAAGGCTGCGCGAGACGTTGGAAGGTGAGAATAACAATATTTTTTATTTTAAATTCTATTTTTTACAGGGACATGGTACCCAAAGCTCCTCTCCTCCGGACCGTGGGTACCATCCGCAATTGTTCCGCTTACTTTTCGCATGGTGTGCACAGCCACATGCGGAAAGTAAGTGGAACAATGCATTCCTATGGGTGCGGGATCGCCGCGATTCCGCAAAATTAATGAGCATGCTGCGGTTTTTAACGCAAAGCGATTCCACCGCGGTAAATACCGCAGCATTAGCACAGCATTGCGGAATCCCATAGGAATGCATGGGATGCTTATTTTTCGCGTTTTCGCGGCAAAATCGCGCTGTTAAAACCGCCGCGGAAACGCAAAAAAAAGCGCCACGTGTGAACTCAGCCTTACAGAGATAAGTAGAGATACATAATATATCTATAAACTTAACAGTAGGATATTACTTTATTATAGTGTGGTAAGAAATTAACATCGCCACATGGAGTTAAACAGAGATTATGGAGATGAAATTTTCGGACCAAAATGAGGACCATTCAAACTAACTTACGGTATAAATTTAGCCCAAGAGTTCCACCTTTTACTGAACTTATCAAAATAATTATTTGCAATTGCATGAGATTTTTCATAAGAGTAATGTAGTGCCATCTTATCCATAATGTCACTCACTCTGGGAACCGAATTCTCACCCCACAATGTAGCAATTGCGTTTTTCGTTATGATAAATAAGTGAATGATTGTATGCCTTTGAGAAGGAAGTAGGCTGTCTAATTCTAGAGAGAGCAAGGCCATCTGCGGAGTTAAGACAATCTTTTGTTTAAGAATCTTATTAATTATATTCAAGATTTCAAGCCATAGCGGACCAATTTTGGGACAACCCCAAAATACATGCAATAAACTTCCTGAAAATCCACAACCCCTCCAGCAGTCCGATTTACTTGGGAAAATTCTAGCCATTTTTGCCGGAGTATAGTACCATGTGGAGGTGATTTTATAATAAGATTCATGAAGTGAGGCACAGATACTTGAAGAGTAGGTTATCTTAGGCCTCTTTCACACATCAGGTTTTCGCCGTCAGGCGCGACCCGGCGCTTTTGACAGAAACCGGATCCGACGAAATGCAATGCCGGATCCGGTTTCCCCCCCATTGACTTGCATTTGCGCCGGATCGCGCCGGATGGCCATGCGTTTCATCCGGGTTTCGCCGGATCCGGCAATGTGTCGCGATCCGGCGTCTGGAAAAAACGGCTACTGTAACGTTTTTTGTCTCCGGCGAAAAAGCCGGACACGCCGGATCCGGCGCGTCTGGCTTTTTCACACAATGAAAGCCTATGAGCGCCGCAATGCGCCTGATCCGGCGAAAGCCGGATCCGGTGGCCGGATCCGGTTTTTTTGGTCTGAGCATGCTCAGTAGCTCTGCCCACAAGACATATATAAAAGCAAGACAGTGGGACCCACAGCCACACCCAACATGCCACCCAAGAAAGCAAACAAGCGCAGCAGGAGAAGGCAGGAGACCACTGCAGCACCATCAGCACCACCACCACCCCAAATGGAGCAGCAAATGGAACATGCTGAGGAGGGGAGTCCAGCAGCAGATGAGAGACGGTAATTATCAAATCCCCCATTCCTCCAAACTAGGGCCATGGAATATCAAGATATTCATTGGCCCTTTGTTTCTCTTTATTCAACAGCCGCCAAAGAGATGCAGCAGAAATGGCATCACTGGCAGCAGCAACAGCAGCAGCAATACCCACAGCCATGGAGTCTGGCCATCAACAGGACAGCACATCATCTTCTGGGAGCCCTCCCTCGCATCGTCAGCGTTTGACGGTAAGTTTTTATTTCCAAAATCCATCATCTCTGTAATATATGTCTATTCATTGCCTTTTATTTCAAAACAGGAATCACAAGATGAAGAGGAGCTCCCAGAAGAAGAAGGAAGGGGTGGACAGACACCTGGAGTGGGCTCACAATTGGTAAGTTTTTTGCATCAAACGCAGAAACACAACATCATACTACACACAACACATAGAAAACAATGTTCTGCAGACCACACACCGCAAACAAATGCCTACATCCAAAGACATAACATTTTTTGTTTTTTTCTCTAGTCTTCCCAATCTGGTGCTCGGCTAAGAGGTCCTCGCAGTGCCTCCCAGGGTCATCGGCGACAGCAACGCGGCGGTCACCAGCGTGTAAGTATAAATATTTTTGCTTTGTTTTTTTGCACTTTTTATTTCATTTCTTTTGTGGAGGCTAATTATGTTATTTTTGTCTTTTTCTTTAACAGCCTTCACAGCGTGCTCCCGACTCTGACGGTGAGGATGGAGGACTCGATGTGGACCACCTCATCGATCTCGTCAGAGAAAGGGAGCCGCTCTGGAATATGGCTGACCGCCGCCACGCTGACC
Source organism: Dendrobates tinctorius (assembly GCF_039654945.1). Classification (NCBI taxonomy): domain Eukaryota; kingdom Metazoa; phylum Chordata; class Amphibia; order Anura; family Dendrobatidae; genus Dendrobates; species Dendrobates tinctorius. Next base: position 5,007,698 of record NW_027361848.1, read on the forward strand.
TTATCGTTACCCGACGACTCTGGGAGGAAATCTGTTCACTCCTTGTGGGCCGCTGGGAGGACCTCTATGTTCGGGCCCAGATTAAAGAGAGTAAGTATATACAGTACCGGTTGCTTGATGTAAACCAGTGTTTCCCGAACTCCAGTCCTCGTGGTCCCCACGGATCATGTGTTCAGGATTTCTATTTACTATGGAAATCCTGAAAACATGACCCCTGGGGACCATGAGGACTGGAGTTTGGGAAACACTGATGTTGTATACTAACCACTCCTTTCTCGTTTCAGGGAACAGAATTGTGAATCGGTGGCGGTCTGTGAGGGATCGTTTCAAGAAGGAGTTCAATAAAGAGATGCGGGCCCCGAGTGGATCTGGAGGACGCAGGAGCAAGTACAAGTACGCAGAAGCCCTGTCGTTCCTCCGGGAGACAATGCTCACCAGAAGGTAAATATTACACACCACATGTGACAAAAAAATGTTTAGATGTAACTTTTTTTTTTCAGCCAGGGCCATACCATGTCACTATTTTAATTTGTTTTTTTTTCCCTTTATTCCACAGCACGGTGAGCAGCACTCGGGAGCCTGCACGATTGGACCCTTCTGAGGCGATCCCTGAGGAGACCGGCACCGAGGGACACTTCGACCGCCCCGGTACATCTGCACCTTCCCAGCCTTCCAACACATTCGACCCATCTGTCCCATCCACCAGCACAGGAGCATCGTGGCCGCCTACATTACATGAAGCTGCTGGTAAGGAGATCGCTTTCCCTTTACCCCACCCTTCTGCCCCTGCCACCTCTAGTACACCTGCGGGTACTGGGCGACAGCGGCAGAGGGGTCAGGAAAAGAGTTATGCGCAAGAGTTCTTGCATCTGAATGCATCTTTCCAGAACTGTCTAAAAGTCTTGTCAGAGCAAATCTCCGCAGGCTTTCAGCAGATCAACTCCAGCATTCTGGAGGTGAAGACACTTCTGCAAACCATGCATTCAGAAGCAAGATCTTCGCCAAACCACACCTTTTTCAGGTCTGTTGTGGAGCGCATGGCAACACTATCTCCAACCCAGCAGATGCATGTAATGCATTCGTGCCACGGTGCTCTACAGCAGGTTACCTCCCAACCTCCACCTCCCACCACTGTAGTTCCTCCACCTGCACCCCCTCCAGCCACTTTCCATCCCCCCCTCCTATTACATCTGCACCCCCTCCAGCCACTTTCCATCCTCCCCCTCCTATTACATCTGCACCCCCTCCAGCCACTTTCCATCCCCCCCTCCTATTACATCTGCACCCCCTCCAGCCACTTTCCATCCTCCCCCTCCTATTACATACCAGCAACCTCCCCAGTACCAGACATCTCCCCACTTCCAGCAACCTGCCCCGTACCAAACTCCTTCCCCGTACCAAACTCCTTCCCCGTACCAAACTCCTTCCCCGTACCAAACTCCTTCCCCGTACCAAACTCCTTCCCCGTACCAAACTCCTTCCCCGTACCAAACTCCTTCCCCGTACCAAACTCCTTCCCCGTACCAAACTCCTTCCCCGTACCAAACTCCTTCCCCGTACCAAACTCCTTCCCCGTACCAAACTCCTTCCCCATACAACTTTCCATCAACATCATCTGCTCCTACAGTCCCTGCCCAACCCTCCACTCCACCGCCCACCACCTCTTCTGCCTCCCACATGTTCACCCATTCTGTAGCTTTTTCCACACCTTCACCTCTAACTGTTCCTTCCCCACCACGATCCCAGTCCTCTCTCCACACACCCAGTGTCGAAGTGTCCCGCAGCCCCTCCAGCAGTATTTCCACCCCACACTACACAGATTTGTAATGTGTGTTTTTTAATAAAAATGCCCATTGGGTTTAAAACCTTTATTAAAAAAGTTTTTTGCACTTTAAAAACATTTTACAAAAAAAAAAAAATTTTAAATAAAAGTTAAATTATCGTTTCACAATGGTTGTCTGTCATTTCTTTCTGCGGCGAACTATGTTTAAAAAAGGTTAAATACAGGGTATTTCAAAGGTAAAAAGGTATTCAAAACCAGGTATATAACTGTGGGTAAATTTTAGCTTTTTGCCACAGTTGTGTTCCTGGTTGTGTTTGAAGCAAAGTATTTCACCTAAAAAGTTGTGTTTATTGTTGGTGATTTCCTAACAATGTACACAACTTTTGTTAAAAGGTGAAATACTTTGCATAAAACACAACCAGGTACACACCTGTGGCCTAAAGCTAAAAATAGTAAGACCATGACAAGATAGCCAACTTTGGTTGGCAAAGGTATATACTGTTGGTCCAGAAGGTACACAAGTTTGGTTAGGGCACAAATCTTTCACACTCTGTCATCCTGCCAGTGTACTCTGCCTTGAGGTGACATAAAGTATAGTGCAAAATTGTCCCTCATTACTGAAACCGTCACAGAACTTCTAGTGGTAATGTCATGGTAATCTTGCAAGGTGGTTTCTTCAGAGGTGTCCTCAATGGAAATGGGTTCCTTGCAGATAACAAAATTGTGGAGTACCACGCACGCTTTGATCACCTCGTCCACAGTTTCTGTCTTGAGGTTGATCGCAGTCAATAGGACCCGCCATTTGGCTGTCAGAATACCAAAGGTACATTCAACCATTCTTCTTGCTCTTGTGAGGCGGTAATTAAAAATGCGTTTTGGTCTTGTCAATCCTCTGCTAGCGTACGGTTTCAAAAGGTGTTCTGACAGCTGGAAGGCTTCATCCCCTACACAGACAAATGGCATAGGTGGACCAGATGTTTGCGGCAGCGGTCTAGGTGGTGGGAACTGGAAGGTGTTTCCATACAGTTTACGCCCCATGGCAGACAGTTTGAAAACTTGAGAGTCATTGGAGCGGCCATAGGCCCCAATATCAACCGCAATAAATTTGTATTCCGCGTCAGCGATGGCCATGAGGACAATTGAAAAATATTTCTTGTAATTGAAATATTCCGATCCCGATCCAGCTGGCTTTACAATGCGGATATGTTTCCCGTCCACAGCGCCCAAGCAGTTTGGAAACTGACATATCTGTTGAAACTTGTCAGCAATTTCAATCCACCTCTCTGTTGTGGGCTCTGGTAAAAACTCTTCAGCTAAGGAGTCCCCACAGTGCACGGCATGTGTACTTCACAATTCCAGATATGGTGGAAATCCCGAGTCTGTACTGGAAATGCAGTGACGAAAGGGATTCTCCAGTTGCAAGAAATCTGTGGGGAATTAAAAAACAATAAATTAGTTTTAAATCACAGCATTACATACCAAAACTGAGCTATAACACTTGGAGATACAAACTACCACCAACAAGATTGCAGTGAAAGTGTGCTCTGATGCGATCACATCCAATAAATGTGGCTTACCTTAAAGTCACCATCAGACGCTCTGCGGGTGAAACAGAGAAGCGGCAATAGGTGTCCGCTTTTCTTATGAGGTGTGCAATGCGCTCCACCAAGTAATCAAAATTCTCCATTTTCATCCGAACATATCCAAAAAATTTATCCGGGTTTCGTCGAAGGTCCATGCAGAGTGTAGAATAGACCCCACGCGTCATTCTCTTGGCTGTGATGGGGTGGATCCACAAACGTCGTCTACGATGCCTGATGCGCTGCTGTCTCGCTCTCTCCTTCTCCAGAACAATCACCCTCAAACGATTCGCCTCCGCTATAAAATCCGCCAAATTCTTCAAAATATTTCCAATGACAACATCCATCTTCGCCAGTAACTTGCTCTTCTCTCCAACCTGCACTTTCTCCTCTACAACCTGTCAAAGAAGGGCTGTAGGAACATGCTATATATAGTTTTCCAGTAGCCAATCCCGTTCGGAAGGCCACAAGGGTCAATTTTAATAACCGGATTCGGCGTAATCCGTCGAAAAACGGATAGAAAAACGGATGTACCGGATGAGACGGATCCGGTTTTGTCTGTCAAGAAAAAGACGGATCCGGCAGAAAACCGGATCCGTCACATCCGGTTTTACGAAACATTTGCCGGATCCGGCGTTCCGGCACGACGCCGGATCGCGCCTGACGCCGAAAACCTGATGTGTGAAAGTAGCCTTAAAAGCCCTCTGCTACTCCTCCAGGGATATTGAGATACCAAGGTCTTTTTCCCAGTTTACCATAAAGAGGGATTTTTCCTTATCTTCGTCTTCATTAAAGAAATCATAAATGTTTCTAGACCTCCAATAGACCTTATTAGTTGGGTTGCATAATAATAGAGGTAAACTCTGTGATTAAGGACTTTTTCTTTATAAATTTAATTATAAATTTTTTCAGCAGCTTGACCAGTTTTAAGTCTTGTGAGGAAAAATTATGAATTTGTAATGTTTCATTATTTCTCTAGCAACCTTCCATGACAGCATAGGAGCAGCACTTACCAGCTCCTATGCTGTCATGGAAGGTTTCTAGAAACCGAATTACCGGTGTAACGGGGTCTTCCTATCTCGGGTACCTCTTTCAGTACCACCCCGTGTTTCTGGAGGTCCACTCTGCTTTGGCTGGAGTCTGAATGAAGGACGCTGGCTGGAATTCCTTGGTTACATGGGCGCATATAAAAGATCACTGCTTCTCCACGTATTTCCAGTCTGACAACGCTTTACTCACAGGACACAGGATATATCACACAGATACAGAGGGCAGGCCAATAGAAAAGCGGCAGGCCAGACATACATTACAATAGCCGCAGATGGCCGGAGCCTGCTGATATTTGCTGTGGGAATTACAAAGGTGGGGGGGTGGCTGGACGCAGCCTGTGGGCTGATGCATTAGGGACATGCATCTGCCATGGAACCTATTATGCATACATATAACTGCACAACATATTCTGGGTGCTGAGTGGTTCCGTAACACGGCTCCCCTTTTCAGCGACGCGATCGGCATACACGGTCTGATCCTTAACGGATCGGTTTGGGGATGACCGAAGTTTATGGGGTTGGTACAAGTTCCGTTTGTCGACTTAGTCCATCAGCGTTACCGTTTTGTTTGCCGGGTCTGTAGTGGATGGTGAAGTCCAGAGGTTGTAGGGCTAAACTCCACCGCAGCAATCTGGCGTTGTCTCCGGAGACCCGATTAAGCCATACTAGGGGATTATGGTCCGTTAGGAGGGAAAACTGTCGTCCATACAAATATGGCTGCAACTTTTTGAGTGCCCATACTACCGCCAGGCACTCCTTCTCGATGGCCGCATAGCTTACTTCACGGGGCAGTAGTTTCCGATTCAGGTAAGCTACCGGGTGTTCTTGGCCGTCCGGCCCGACTTGGCTCAGTACTGCCCCAAATCAAACATAGAAGCGTCTGTGTGAACCAGGAAACGTTTAGTTGGATCGGGTGCGGCCAATACAGGGGTATTGGTGAGGGCGTCCTTTAGTTGGCGGAAGGCTTCCTCACACTCTGGGGTCCAGGTTACCTGGCGGGGTTGGTTCTTACAGGTCAGATCAGTGAGGGGCTTGGCTACGCTGCTGTAATTGGGAACAAATTTCCTGTAATACCCCGCTGTCCCTAGAAACGCCATGACCTGGGTTTTAGTGCGTGGGGTGGGCCATTTGGCTATGGCCTCAATCTTGGCTGATTCTGGTCGCTGTTTCCCACTTCCCACCCAATGCCCTAAATACTGAACCTCTTTAACTTCTGGTAGTTGTTTTCCATTCATTCCTTTCCTCCTGTAGAAGGGGTATCATATCCCACTGCTGCCACCAGTGTAACGGGGTCTTCCTATCTCGGGTACCTCTTTCAGTACCACCCCGTGTTTCCGGAGGTCCACTCTGCTTTGGCTGGAATCTGAATGAAGGACGCTGGCTGGAATTCCTTGGTTACATGGGCGCATATAAAAAATCGCTGCTTCTCCACGTATTTCCAGTCTGACAACACTTTACTCACAGGACACAGAATATATCACACAGATAGAGAGGGCAGGCCAATAGAAAAGCAGCAGGCCAGACATACATTACAATAGCCGCAGGTGGCCGGAGCCTGCCGATATTTACTGTGGGAATTACAGGAGGGGGAGGGGCTGGGCGCATCCTGTGGGCTGATGCTTTAGGGACATGCATCTCCCATGGAACCTATTATACATACATATAACTGCACAACATATTCTGGGTGCTGAGTGGTTCCGTAACACGTAACAACCGGTAAGTTTAATTCTGTTTTACGAATTGTTTACCGTCATTAACCGTTTTAATGTTGGTTGTTTTCCAATTTGCTAGAATATCTTTTTCGAATGTTCTTAAAAATTTTAGAGGAATACCTCTTAATTGGATAAATCTTGTATTTTTCTTTTTTTGAATTTGAAGACTAGCTAGCCGTTTCCACGCTTGTAGCGTAGCATAGATTGTTGGAGATTTTCGTGGCGCACCTACAGGACCGGATGTCAGGAGGAAATTCACAATCACTCTCAATAGAGAAGTACTATTGCTGTAATATCTTTCGATTTTTACCCAGAGAGGAGTGTCAACAGGGCTAATCCAACTTAAAGATTGATGGGGATGGTAAAATAGAAATTGACCAAATTCGGGAGAGATAAACCTCCATTTTTTTTTATTTTTTTTTCATGAGGGTGGATGATGCGATTCTGGCTCTTTTTTTTGTTCCAGACAAAAGAATTTAGTATTTTTTGTAATTTCCTAAGGTGCTTAAGTGGTATGGAAAGTGGAACAGCTCTAAAGATGTACAGTATCTTGCAGGGCTGTGGAGTCTGTAAGCCAAACCTGCGACTCCGACTCCTCAATTTCCCTTACACCGACTACGACTCCACGACTCATGTGGAATTGTATAATTAACAAAAAAGTGTGAAACAACTGAAAACACGTCTTATATTCTAGGTTCTTCAAAGTAGCCACCTTTTGCTTTGATTACTGCTTTGCACACTCTTGGCATTCTCTTGATAAGCTTCAAGAGGTGGTCACTGGAAATGGTCTTCCAACAGTCTTGAAGGAGTTTCCAGAGATGCTTAGTACTTGTTGGCCCTGTTGCCTTCACTCTGCGGTCCAGCTCACCCCAAACCATCTCGATTGGGTTCAGGTCTGGTGACTGTGGACCCCAGGTCATCTGGCGTAGCATCCCATCACTCTCCTTCTTGGTCAAATAGCCCTTACACAGCCTGGAGGTGTGTTTGGGGTCATTGTCCTGTTGAAAAATAAATGATGGTCCAACTAAACGCAAACCGGACGGAATAGCATGCCGCTGCAAGATGCTGTGGTAGCCATGCTGGTTCAGTATGCCTTCAATTTTTGAACAAATCTCCAACAGTGTCACCAGAAAAGCACCCCCACACTATCACACCTCCTCCTCCATGCTTCACGGTGGGAACCCTCTTAACAGTTGTTGTAGAGATGTGTCTGCTGCTAGAACTCTGTGTGGCATTGACCTGGTCTCTAATCTGAGCTGCTGTTAACCTGCGATTTCTGAGGCTGGTGACTAGGATGAACTTATCCTCCGCAGCAGAGGTGACTCTTGGTCTTCCTTTCCTGGGGCGGTCCTCATGAGAGCCAGTTTCTTTGTAGCGCTTGATGGTTTTTGCCACTGCACTTGGGGACACTTTCAAAGTTTTCCCAATTTTTCGAACTGACTGACCTTCATTTCCTAAAGTAATGATGGCCACTCGTTTTTCTTTACTCAGCTGCTTTTTTCTTGCCATAATACAAATTCTAACAGTCTATTCAGTAGGACTATCACCTGTGTATCCACCAGACTTCTGCACAACACAACTGATGGTCCCAACCTCATTTATAAGGCAAAAAATCCCACTTATTAAACCTGACAGGGCACACCTGTGAAGTGGAAACCATTTCCGGTGACTACCTCTTGAAGCTCATCAAGAGAATGCCAAGAGTGTGCAAAGCAGTAATCAAAGCAAAAGGTGGCTACTTTGAAGAACCTAGAATATAAGACATATTTTCAGTTGTTTCACACTTTTTTGTTAATTATATAATTCCACATGTGTTAATTCACAGTTTTGATGCCTTCAGAGTGAATCTACAATTTTCATAGTCATGAAAATAAAGAAAACTCTTTGAATGAGAAGGTGTGTCCAAATTTTTGGTCTGTACTGTGTGTGTGTGTGTGTGTGTGTGTGTTTGTGTGTGTGTGTGTATCTCAGCTAAAGCCTAGATCCTCAGGCTACAGTCACACTATGGGCGTAGCCAGGATCAAACCTAGGGGGGCACAGAACCTCATGCTGTTCCGCAGAATTTCATACTGCACACCTCAGCTGCTGCAGAACCTCATACTGCACACCCCTACACTTGAAAATAAAGCCTGCACCTTAAGAAGATGTGATGAATGCAGTCTATTTATTCCAACTATCAATTGATGTTGATGTGTTACTGAAGATGAGCAATGCCTGTCCTGGGCGTCCTTTTGGGCAGCTATGAGGTGTCCCTGACTGGTGCTAAAAAAAGGTGTGCTAGTCTGTGTGCTATCCGGCTTTCATTCTTTTTGGTACAGATATGATATGGATATATAGAGCAGATTTCTAATCTGCTTTTGCTATTGAAAACATCTATGAGCTCAAAAACCTTTCAGGTGATGCGGTTTTTTAAAAAGCTTATCTGCTTTTGCAACTGAAAAACGTATCCTCAAAAAACGCAGGAAAAACGCTGTGTGTGAATGTAGCCTTAGATCAGGAATAGAACAGTCATTTATAGGACATTTCATAACTTTCCCAAATTCCTATGAAAAAATATTCAGCATATTCTGCATTGAACTACTGTACCCAATTTATTATATATTTTAGGAGTCGGAGTCGGTCCATTTTATACCCACTCCACCAAAATGAGCACCGACTCCGACTCCACAGCCCTGGGATCTTGAGCAAAATAAATAATTTAAATAATATAATTGTGCCTGTCCATGAAATTTCAAATTTAGATAGGTCACTAATTTCGTTTGGTGTATTTTTAGTGACATTTTTCATGTTGATCTCAATGGTCTTACGGAAATCCCTAGTGATAGAGATTCCTAAGTAATTGATAGCATCTCTTTCCCAACTGAAACCAGCAATCTCCTTAATTTTTGCGGTAATTTCATCATTGAGGTAGAAATCCAAAATTTCGATTTATTTTCATTAACTTTATAAAAAGAGACTTTAGAGAAGTCTTCAAGCAAAGAAATAACCTCCCTGATGGACTCAAAAGGTTCAGTGAAACTCAAAATAATATCGTCTGCGAACAGATATATTTTGTAGTTGTTGCTTCCAATCTGGATTCCTCTAATCTTTTGGTTCATTCTTATGGCTTCGGCCAATGGTTCCATGGTCAGGGCAAATAGCAAAGGGGATAGTGGGCACCCCTGTCTGGTGCCATTAGATATCAAAATCTGTTTTGATAGGTTATTATTAGCAAAAACATTCGCTGAGGGGTTGGTTTATAATGCCATAACCATTTTTATAAAACTGCTATTAAAACCAGATTTGGATAGGGTAGGAGTTAAAAAGGAACAGAGAGGAACAGAGGCCGCTATCTGCAGACCGGATATAACTTCAAGAGAAATGTGCTGTCTTCCAGGTGCAAAAATTAAAGATGTGTCTGACAGGATATCAGGACTCTTCAGACCTACAGATGACTACCCATTCCTGCTACTACATGTGGGGACAAATGACACCGCAAGAAATGACCTGGAAACCATCTGCAGAGACTTTGAAGACTTAGGCAAGAAAGTGAAAGAACTGTGAGCGCAGGTGGTCTTCTCTTCCATCCTCCCAGTGGATGGCCATGGAACAAGGAGGTGGAATAAGATTCTGCAGGTGAACAACTGGCTACGTCGATGGTGCCGTCAGCAACGATTTGGATTTCTGGATCACGGAGTGAATTACTTATACGATGGACGACTTGCTAGAGATGGGGTGCACCTTACGAAGACTGGAAAGCATGTATTTGGAAGTCGCCTCGCTACACTTGTAAGGAGAGCTTTAAACTAGAACAACATGGGAAGGGAAGCAAAAGACCAGAAAAAGCCATACACCTGACAAATGCTATTGAGAACTCTGCTATTAGAAGTGGAAAGGAAGAACAAAGACAAAAGAATCTAATTAATAAAAATATTGGAGAAAGAGAAACAAATCACAAACTAAAATGTTTCTATACTAATGCACAAAGCATGGGCAACAAACAAGGAGAATTGGAACTACTAACACAAGAAAAGAAATATGATGTCATTGGAATCACTGAAACTTGGTGGGACAATACACATGATTGGAATACAAGACTAGAAGGATACAACTTATTTGCAAGAAACAGACTTGATAAACGAGGAGGGGGTGTCGCATTGTATGTTAGAAACGCGTATATCTGCACAGAGATTGAAGCTTCAGAGACTGGGAGTTCTGTGGAAACTGTTTGGGTAAGAATACAAGGACAGAACAAAGGAAAGGACACCATTGTAGGCATTTACTACAGGCCGCCTGTGCAAGCTGAAGATATGGATGAACTCTTTATGCATCAAATGGCCAAGTTCTCCAAAAAATATGACATAGTTGTCATGGGAGATTTCAACTATCCAGACATTTGTTGGGAATCTCTCTCAGGCAAAACTAACAGGTCAAGGAAATTCTTATCCTCTCTTGCTGACAACGTTATCTTCCAAAAGGTAGGGGAGAAAACAAGGGGAACTGCTACCTTGGATCTAATCCTTATAAACAGGGAGGAAATGGTTGAGGAGGTAAAAGTGGCTGGGACCCTAGGAGGTAGCGACCATGCTATATTAGAATTTTGGATAACTAGAGGCGGAAGACCAGTGAAGACTCAGACGTCAAGGTTAGATTTCAGAAAGGCAGATTTTTAGGGATTCAGAAAGAGAATTGGAGGGATCCAATGGCTGGATATCCTTAAAGACAAAAATGTCCAGGAAGGATGGGAAATCTTAAAAAATGAAATTCTCAAAGCACAGTTGTTAACCATTCCGAAAAGAGGGAAGAATAGGAAGCATTTAAGGAAGCCAGGATGGATGAACACAGAACTTAAGCACATGCTAAAAAGGAAGAAAAAAATGTTTATAAAATGGAAAGAGGGAGGCATATCTAAAGAAGAATATAATGCTGTCTGCAGAACCTGCAGGGCACAAATCAGATTAGCTACAGCTGAAAATGAATTGAGGCTTGCAAGAGATGTCAAAAGCAATAATAAAGGATTTTGGGGATATGTCAAAAGTAAAAGAAAAGTCAAAGATGCTATAGGATTTTTACAGGATGAAAATGATGAAATGGTAAGACAGGATGTTGAGAAGGCTGAACTTTTAAATTCCTATTTTGCATCTGTTTTCTCTCAGAAAGGAAATGTAACATCAACTGTTCTTCACTGTCCTATTAAGGGAATAGAAGAATCCAGGATATCTATAAACAGAAAGATAGTGAGGAAACACTTAGCTAACCTAAATGAATTCAAGTCTCCAGGTCCAGATGAATTACACCCCAGAGTATTGAAGGAGATAGCAGAAGAAATTTTTGAACCCCTCTCCATAATCTTTGAAAATTCTTGGAGAACAGGAGAAGTGCCAGAAGACTGGAGAAGAGCAAATGTTGTTCCTATCTTCAAAAAGGGGAAGAAGGTGGACCCAGGCAACTATAGGCCGGTGAGTCTGACTTCTATACCAGGAAAGATCTTTGAACAAATTATTAAACAACATGTATGTCAATACCTGGATAAGAATGAAGTGATTAAACAGAGTCAGCATGGGTTTCTAACTAATAAGTCATGTCAGACTAACTTAATTTCCTTCTATGACGGTATCACTGATTGGGTGGATCAAGGAAATGCTGTAGATATAGTATATCTTGACTTCAGCAAAGCATTTGACAAAGTCTCATACAATCCTTATTGAAAAAATGACTAAGTATGGAATGGACAAGGCAACTGTTAGGTGGATTCATAACTGGCTTAGTGATCGGACCCAAAGAGTGGTCGTAAATGGCTGCACATCCAGTTGGAAGAATGTTTCAAGTGGGGTACCACAGGGCTCTGTCCTGGGCCCTGTATTGTTCAACATCTTTATCAACGATTTAGATGAAGGAATTGAGGATAAACTAATTAAATTTGCTGATGACACAAAGCTAGGAGGGATAGCTAATACTAGAGAAGAGAGAGAAAGGATTCAAAAAGATTTAAATAAACTGGAGAAGTGGGCAGCAGCTAACAGAATGGTTTTTAACAGGGAGAAATGCAAAGTACTACATCTGGGCAATAAAAATGAAAAAAGCATATACAGAATGGAAGGAATAGGGCTAAGCGACAGCACATGTGAAAAAGACTTGGGTATACTAATAGATCACAGACTGAATATGAGTCAACAGTGTGATGCAGCAGCAAAAAAGGCAAATGCAATTCTAGGATGTATTAACAGAAGCATACAGTCTAGATCACGTGAAGTCATTATTTCCCTCTACTCCTCTTTGGTCATACCTCATCTGGAATATTGTGTCCAGTTTTGGGCACCACATTTTAAAAAAGACATCAACAAACTGGAGCAAGTTCAGAAAAGAGTGACCAGAATGGTGACCGGTCTGCAAACCCTGTCTTATGAGGAAAGGTTGCAGGATTTGGGAATGTTTAGCTTGCAAAAGAGAAGACTGCGAGGAGACTTAATAGCTGTCTACAAATATCTAAAGGGCTGTCACATTGTAGAAGGATCAACTTTATTCTCATTTGCACAAGGAAAGACTAGAAGCAATGGGATGAAACTGAATGGGAGGAGACACAGATTAGATATTAGAAAAAACTTTTTGACAGAGTGATCAATGAGTGGAACAGGCTGCCACGAGAAGTGGTGAGTTCTCCTTCAATGGAAGTCTTCAAACAGGCTGGACAGACATCTGACTGGGATGATTTCGGGAATCCTGCTTTGAGCAGGGGGTTGGACCAGATGGCCCAGGAGGTCCCTTCCAACTCTACAATTCTATGATTCTATGATTCTAAGTCCCAATTTACCCTATCAAAAGCCTTTTCTGCGTCAAGGGCCAACAGAAGAGAGGGACTTTTATTTATTTTAATATGGCTAACTAAATGTAAAACTCTTCTAGTGCCATCACTAGTTTGTCAACCCTTAATGAATCCTAATTGATCTTTATGAATATCTGGCAGAATTTTCTCCAATCTCTTTGCAATAATTTTAGAATATATTTTAATGTCTGAATTTATCAGAGAAATGGGTCTGTAGTTCTTATCTAGCTCTAGATCTCCTTTTGGCTTAGGTATCAAAGTGATAGTGGCCTTCAACATTTCAGGGGGGAAATCTCCCGTTGCAACTGCCTTGTTAAAAATTTTAGTGAGATGCGGAACCAGAATAGGAGCAAAAGCTTGAAAATACTCATTTGTGTATCCATCTGGGCCTGGTGATTTTTTTTGTTTTTAAGATTTTTGATAGCGTCAAAAACTTCAGTTTCCACAATTTGTGTTTCGAGTAAAGTTGACTGCTGGCTGGTAATTTTTGGAACCTCTAACCGGGAAAGAAAACCCTCAATAGACCGTTTGTTAGGCTGGCTTATATCTCTATCAAGTTTTAAATTATATAAAGTGGAGTAGTAATCCGCAATAGGCGTATGTTCATGATGTCCCCATAACGCACGTTTTGCCTTGTGGGCTTCTTTGGGGGGGCTGAGTTAAAGTATGCAAACTTTTATAAATGATCACTCATGTAAACTGGTCAGGTTACCAGAGAGTAAGCTAATATGGGTGATACATTCTGTGCTTTACCCTGTAGCCTCAGGCGCTGCCTAGCAAACAGCCTGTAATCTGGGGTTGTGTCTCATTAGAACACCGCACACTGACCTGCCAATTCCAAAATGGCCCTCCTGTAAACTGTGATTCTCTCAAAATAATTCTTCTATTCACAGATAATGATTTCAAAGGTGATTTATTCCATATTTATTTATAAATACAGACTCCTTCCTATTACATTTGCAATATGTGGAAAGTTGATAGGTAGTGATGAGCGAGTATACTCGTTGCACGGGTTTTCCCGAGCATGCTCGGGTGATCTCCCGAGTATTTTTGGCGTGCTTGGAGATTTAGTTTTCTTCGTCTCAACTGCATGATTTGCCTGTTTGTTAGGGAATTCCCACATGTATTCAGCCTGTCTACAAGTCGCAAATCATGCAGCTGAGACAACGAAATCTAAATCTCCGAGAATGCCAAAATTCTCAGAGACCACCCAAGCATGCTCAGGAAAACCCGAGCAACGAGTACACTCGCTCATCACAACTGATAGGTCCTCTTGGCTAGAACTTTGGTCAGCAGTTTGGAATTCGCAACATGTCAATTTCTCTTCAGACTACGCAACGTTTTTTTGTGTGGAATTTCCCCATACAGTTGCATTAGATGTGGAAATCCCCCTGTAAAAATAAACAGTTCTAAAAACACGTGATCTGCAAATGACTCTCAATAAAGCCTGACAATGAAGACAAGAGTGCACTGGACCTGCATCATATGACAGGTGACACGTGCGCTTCACACTGGTTTTCTTTTTGTTTGTTTTTTTCCTCCCCTATGTATAATTATACTGGAGGACTCTGGAGTCTTTTTGCGTGGAGCAAGACACTACAGAACACAGTTTGTAGGTGAAAGTCTATATTGTAAACGCACGGTGCTTGAAACAAGTGTAGAGAACTCAAGTCCATAACACTTAGAATAACTACTGAATAAAAGTTGACAAATCTGTTGGAAACATTAGAGGGAAGTGCAGTTAGTGAAAGTCTGTGAAAGGTAGTCAGTACTTTGAGTATGCTGGAAACAAGTAAGTCCGTGTTTAGTCCATGCACGGATAAGCAAGTCCAAACAAGGTGTTAGATTGTCCAGGGAGGCCTGGGTAGGAAGTCTCAGATTAAGCAGAGCAGCTAATTAAACAAAGGCAGAACCTGAGCAGCAGCCAGCTTACGTGTTTAGCAGTTGCAGGTGAAGGTCAGCTGCACCGAGGAGCAGCACGAGCAGTCAGGAGCAGGAGGCACACTGGCACAGATGAATATAGCAGGACCCCAGAGAGTGAGGAGCAGGATATTCACACAAGTTTGCAGGAGCAGCTAGAAAGCCAGGAAACCAAGAGGAGCAGAACACAGGCAGAATACTCAAGCACTGACTAGAGTATGGGGTGGCGTTATAAGGCACGAAGACAAGGGGCATGTGAAACAAAAAAAGCCATCTTGAAAAAAGACAGTCATTCCCAAAAGGTAATCAAAAATATTCAGAGTACTGACACCCTACTTCCAAGAGCCATAACTTTTTTTTTTTTTTTTTGAGGGATGAATTGTAATTTTGAATTGATTTTACCATATAGTGTACTGGAAAATGGGGGAAAAAATACAAATGTGGTGAAATTGCAATAAAAGTGCAATTCCACAATTTTTTGTTTGTTTATTTACCATGTTCACTCTATAGTAAAAATTGACTTGGCAGTATGATCCCCTAGGTCAATACGAGTACAGAAATACCAAATATTGAGAAATTTGTATGAAAAAAGTTTGTGCGTTTGTCTGCATTTTCCAAGACCCATAACATACTGATTTAAATCAGCCATAAAGTGCTGAGAAAGATGCAGACTCAATGTGTTAGCCCGCCTCAAAGGCAGGGACACGCCCTATAACTTAAATATGTCATTGGTCGTGAAGGCGTTAAAGTGTTTGTCTCTTTTCAGATGACTTTTGCCCAGGTGCAGTTGTGAAAACATAAACCGTGCAGTACTAACGTTCCCCAGGTCCATCAGCAAGACTCTGCTGCTGTTCCTGTTTGGCATTTGTTGCGGGGCTGACTTTGGTTTACAGCATAGTAATCAATTGGTGAGCTCAATAGCTCTGAAAGAGAGTGTTCCATCTAAACAGGCAGAGCAGTTGAGCTCTCTGGCTGCTGATGTGACATCAGCGCTGCAGCCAATAATGGCCATTGGAGCAGCAGCGGAGACTCACTGGTGGACCCGAGGGATGGTTAGTACAACGTACCTTGTTCATTTTAAGAAATTGCAGTAGAGGCCGAACATCATCTGACAGGGGACCATTCTTTTAATAGGTTGAGTAGAGTTAAGTGTTTGGAAACGGTCGCCGAATCTGAATTTGCCATATTCGTGTTATATTGTTACCCTATTCGTGCCAAATTTGTTTGATTGGTTCCAAACGTATTCGTTCATTTCTACCCCCATTGATTCCAATGACGCTCGTATGTGTTTGACGAATATCTCAGAGACCATAATTGGAACAGAATTTTGAAAAATTCTAGTTAAGAGTTATGCTCTTCTTCCAGTTATCATGAGCACATGATTGACAGTTCAGACTAGTGGAATAGCTGTTTCATGTGCCAAACTGTACTCTTAGTTGCTTCTAGCAGAGGTGATTTTTTTTTTTTTTGTCTGAGAAGCATTGGAGGAGTGCAGCTGGTCTAAAGGTGGCTAGTGTACCCTTCCTAGCCTAGGAAACTAGCAAACTCTTTTATACTGCAGAGGTAGCTGGTATCGAAGCAATGAGCAATAAATTATGACTTTCAAAATCTTTTATATTTCTTGGAGATCAGAGAGGATTTTTATAACCTGTCAGCTATTTTGGCTGCTATAAGATGCGGCCAGTGCCTTTCAGGGCTTTTCTATAGCATTTTATAATGCTATAAATAAGCCCCCCTCCGTCCTGCCAAATAAGAAAATTTATTATACTCACCCGGGGGTGGGGGCTGTCTGGTGCGGTCTGGACCGCACCAGACCCCCCCAGCGTGAGTATAATTAAACTTTATTTTTCTTAACTTGCAGGTCGGACCGGAGTCTTATTTACAGCGTTATAGAATGCTATAGAAAAGCCCTGAAAGGCACTGGCCGCATCTTATATTGGCCAAAATAGCTGACAGGCTCCCTTTAATAAGAAGTAATGTTTCTTGTTTTCACAAGCAGTTTGCAATTGTACTCTTTTAGAAGTTGTGACAACCTCTTTAGCCTGTTTAGAAGTTATTGCTGGAAAACCCCCTTTTAATAAAGCTAGAAAATAATCACAGAATTTGATTACTAATTTTGTTGGCGTTATATGTATGGTTTTTTTGTATAAAGGAAATCATAAATTAGGTCAGTATTCCCCCAAACTCCAGTCCTCACGGCCCCCAGCATATTGTTTACAGGATGTCCTTAGTATTGCATATGTGATTTAAATTATCAAGGCATCACAAATTGTCATAAATTCTCTCACCTGTGCACCACTAAGGAAATCCTGAAAACGTGTTTGGGGAAGCTTTGATTTGGGATTTAGACATTGGGCTAGCCTACAGTTAATTTATCAATGTTTTATCTCTTTCCAGGTGCATACCAAGTTGAGGTTGTAGATCATGGATTTTTGTTTCCAGAATATGAGCTTGTTACGGAGCCTGAAGAGCTGGATTCTGATACAAGTCTTAATGATGATTCGACATTGAGTCATATGGATGCGGAATCAATGATGTCAAATGCATCATCCAATCTTGGTAAAGGGCATCTTTGTTTTGTGATGTTTTTAGGGAGGGGGAAGAGCACACACCTAAACACCCTGTCAGCTTGCTTGGGCAGGATTGGGATTTTCTTAGTGAACTGTTGAATGAGACTTCAGTAATGAAGCTGCACTGGTACATAGGATCTAGTGACATGAGCTGTATCCTGAACCCCAGCGTGTATTACTGAGACGAACACCTACCGTCCACAATATCAATAAATATGGACGGTGAGGCCGCAAATCCCAGAGAAATTGACCTTTTTATTGACCAAAGTGATGTTTCGGTTCCAGTTAGTTTTTTTTTGTTTTTTTTTTCATGCATGCTGTAAAAACAACCTGTCCGCTCGATTTTGTAATGTACAGTGAAGACAGGATGTAGTGATTCTGTAATACATATTAGATTGATACCTTTGCTGCCTATGTAGCAGTATTTACAGTGTAGAGGGGTTTATAATGGTGACAGACTCGCCAGTAACCCCTTAAGGACCGAGCTTCTTTTTTTTTTTTTTTTTTTAAAAAATCTAGCCAGCGTCACTTTGAGGTAATAACTCTAAAACGCTTCAACGTATCCCAGTGAATCAGAGGTGGGTTTTTTTCGTGATATGTTGTACTTTATGTTGGCGGTAAATTTTGGTCGATATTATTCCGTTAATGAAAATATTACATATTTGGCAAACATTAGACAGTGTATAACTATAACCAACTCCCCCCCCCCCCCCCCCACACCAGACATACAGCCACACCTTCATACCATAATATCAATGCTGTCAATTTGCTCTCTCATGTACCAGTCTGTAAATTGGAAGCAACTATGAATTGCCTGGCGTGTAGATAAAGTCTGGGCATTAACAAAAGACCATGTAAGGAAAAAAACGTTCAGTGTATTTTTCTTTGTTCAATATTGTCTTTATCCAGTCCATCTTGAAGAGATGGGCTACCTTCATAGTAATTAAGCTCAAAGAAGGGAGTATTATTCTGTGCTCATAGATGAAGAATACTTTTGCGGGTGGCTGCCGCCCAGATGAGTAGAATGCAACGCTGCTGAACAGAAAGCATCACCAACTGATCTTGTGGGAGAATGTTGAATATGGCCCTTTCTAGAGTGAGAGAAACAGATACACCAAAGGTATTAATGAGATGTTGCAAGAGTGTATCCCAAACCTCCTGTATTTTTGGACAGTCCCAGAGACTATGAAAAATATCAGCTGGGGAATGTAAGCATTTAGGGCAGGGAAAATCACCTGAGGGGAACATTTTAGATTTAACCTCTGGGGAGATGTATGCTCTATGGAATATCGTGAGTCATGTTTGTGTAGCTATCATAAGGTAACAACAGAGTTAATACGTAATATGTCTTTCAAGGGGTCTTTTGCCTGACAGTCAGTTAGTTGAGATGCCCATCTCCCTGGACCCAGTGAAGAGTCTGACCACTGTATGGAAGGTTTCAGTGACTTGTATATAAAACTTAAAGAATAATTCCCCTTGTGAGCTTTAATGGAGATTAAGTTTAGAGGGTGCGCTCTAACGTCATCCATTATATCCTGCAGTACCGAGCCTACATAATGTCTATTTTGAGTAATAGTAAAGTTATCTCCCACCAGCATTGGGTATTTAAAGACGGTGTCTTCCAAAGTAAGAGGACATTGATTATCTGCAAGCATGTCACAAACCAGTTTACATCCATTATTCCTAAGCACACGATAGATGGGAGGTGACCTGCCCTGTGAAAAGGAGGGATTGCCTCGGAAGGGAAGAAACACCGAGATATGGGGGTCAAGTCCACTATTTAGTCTATCATGGCACCATCCCAAGGTTACTGACCACAGTAGGGGGTTATCCCCAACCTCCACTGGGACCTCAGCTTGTTGTAGGTGAAGCAGGGCAGGGAGCCTAAAAGGTCTACAAATCGCCTGATCTATTGGTGTATTGGTGAAGCGGGTGAAGGCATAAACCCAGTCCAGGTAGTGGCGGAAGATGGCTGTTATACTATATAGAGGTATATTAGTGAGATTAAGGCCACCTAAGGATTTAGTTTGTTGCAGTTTAAAAATACTAATTCTAGAACCCCAATTTGAGCCCCAAATAAATTGACGGAAGATGTTTGTTAAGCCTGTCATCAGCTTTAGATAATAGAACTGGCAGCATCTGGAAGGGAAAAAGTATTTTAGGGTAAGGGATCATTTTAATCAGATGGGCCTTGCCCGCAAAGGACCGTTTAAGAGATTTCCAGGACTGTATTTCCTTTACAACTGCAGAAATGAGGGGTCGAATATTCAGTTTATAAATGTCATCGGGCTTTGAGAGTAGCTAGACCCCAAGATAACTTAGGGAGTCTCTCTTCCACTGTTTCTGAGCAGCTTTGAAGATAGCTAAAGCATGAGATTTGTCGTAGTTTATGTGAAATTCTGAAACTGCTCCAAACTCGTTAAAGGCATCCATTATAGAAAGAATGGATTCCTTAGGGTTGGTTATCATGAGTAAAATATCATCATCAAATGCCAATGTTTTAAGCGTATGGTGTCTGATCCCAATACCCCCAAAGGAAGGGATCATATCCAGGAATCTCAGCTAAGGGTCCAGGGCAATATTAAATAACAGAGGTGACAGGGGGCATCCCTGTCTCGTACTCCCGAAGATGAAAAAAGGTTGGCTGAATACCATTAAGCCAAATCTAAGATTGGGGGTTGGTGTAAAATGTCCTTACAAAGTTGAAAAAGGTAAAGCCAAACAATCTATACTTAAGGGTTTGAATGAGTTAAGACCAAAACACTTGATCGAAGGCTTTATCAGCGTCAAGACTGACCAGAATATGCTGCTTGCCCTTAGCCTGGTAACTGTGTAATGGCAGCCAATGCCGTCCTAATATTATAAGTGATAGACCGAACATGGACAAAACCTATTTGAGATGAGGTGAGAATATCAGGAAGTATAGACTGAAGTCTATTAGCCATGATTTTCGTAAGCAATTTAAAATCAACGTTTAGGAGAGAGATCTGACACTACGAGGCAGGGCGAAGGGGGTCCCTGCCTGGCTTTAGCAACAAAGACAAACAAGCTCCGGGTGCCAACCTCCACTGTTTGGCAGGGTGAGTAGGCTGTTCTCAGGGTCAGGCACCCCCCTGTGGTGTTTTCAAGTTTTGTGTGTTGTAGTATTTCCGTTATGATTTTACATTTTAATATGTCTAAATATGTTTTATTTTTAAGCATAAATGTTTACGGTGATCCAATTGAAATTACTCTTATTAATAATTTCTTGTGATACTGTGAAAACGGTCAGGCATAGAACCCAAATCAATAATCTGATTAATAAGAGAAGTAAGCTGGGGGGGAGTGAGTAAAGGTGGTAACATTTTATAAAATTCAACCGAAACCCTTCTGGGCCTGGTGCTTTAACCCCTTCACTACCAAGGGTGGTTTGCACATTAACTCCCGGGCCAATTTTTACAATTCTGACCACTGTCCCTTTATGAGGTAATAACTCTGGAACGCTTCCATGGATCCCGGTGATTCTGACACTGTTTTCTCGTGACATATTGTACTTCATGTTAGTGGTAAAATTTCATTCAAATAACTTGTGTTTATTTGTGAAAAAAAAAAACGGAAATTTGGCAAAAATTTTTAAAATTTCGCAATTTTCCAACTTTGAATTTTTATGCCCTTAAATCACAGAGATAGGGCACACAAAAACTTAATAAATAGCATTTCCCACATGTTTACTTTACATCAGCACAATTTTGGAACCAAGATTTTTTTTTTGTTAGGAAGTTATAAGGGTTAAAAGTTGACCAGCGATTTCTCATTTTTACAACACCATTTTATTTTTATGGACCACATCACATTAGAAGCCACTTTTGAGGGGTCTATATGATAGAAAATACCCAAAAGTGACACCATTCTAAAAACTGCACCCCTTAAGGTGCTCAAAACCACATTCAAGAAGTTTATTAACCCTGCAGGTGCGTCACAGGAATTTTTTTGAATATTTTTTAAAAAAATGAACATTTAACTTTTTTTCACAAAAAAAATACTTCAGGTTCAATTTTTTTTATTTTACCAAGGGTAACAGGAGAAATTGGACTGCAAAAGTTATTGTGCAGTTTGTCCTGAGTACGCTGTTACCTGATATGTGGGGGGGGGACCACTGTTTCGGCGCATGGCAGAGCTCAGAAGGGAAGGAGAACCGTTAGACTTTTTCAATGCAAAATTGGCTGGAATTCAGATCGGACGACATGTCACGTTTGGAGAGCCCCTGATGTACCCAAACAGTGGCAACCCCCCACAAGTGACCCCATTTTGGAAACTAGACCCCCCAAGGAACTTATCTAGATGTGTGGTGAGAACTTTGAGCCCACAAGGGCTTCACAGAAGTTTATAACGTACAGCAGTACAATCAAAAAATCATATTTTTTCCACAAAAATGATCTTTTCACCCCCAATTTTTATTTTCCCAAGGGTAACAGGACCCTAAAAGTTATTGTACAATTTGTCCTGAGTAAGCTGATACCCGATATGTGGGTGTAAACGACTATTTGGGCGCATGGCAGAGCTCAGAAAGGAAGCAGCGCTATTTGACTTTTTTGGCTGGAATTGAGATCGGACACCATGTCGTGATTGGAAAACCCCTGATGTACCAAAACAGTGGAAATCCCCCACAAGTGACACCATTTTGGAAACTAGACCCCCCCAAGGAACTTATCTAGATGTGTGGTGAGCACTTTGAACCCCCCAGTGCTTCACAGAAGTTTATAATGCCCGGGCGTGAAAATAAAAAAATCGTATTTTTTCCACAAACATGATCTTTTAGTCACCAATTTTTTTTATTTTCCCAAGGGTACCAGGAGAAATTGGACCCCAAAAGTTGTCCAATTTGTCCTGAGTACGCTGATACCTCATATGTGGGAGAAAACTACTGTATGGGCACACGTCAGGGCTCGGAAGGGAAGTAGTGACGTTTTGGAATGCAGACTTTGATGGAATGGTCTGCGGGTGTCATGTTGCTTTTGGAGAGCCCCTGATGTACCTAAACAGTGGAAACCCCCCACAAGTGACCCCATTTTGGAAACTAGACCCCCTAAGGAACTTATCTAGATGTGTGGTGAGCACTTTGAACCCCCAAGTGCTTCACAGAAGTTTATAACGCCCGGGCGTGAAAATAAAATCATTTTTTTCCACAAAAATGATATTTTTGCAATTTGTCCTGAGTAGGCTGATACCCCATTTGTGGGGGTAAAACACTGTTTGGGCGCATGGCAGAGCTTGGAAGGGAAGGAGCACCATTTGACTTTTTCAACGCAGAATTAGCAGGAATTGAGATCAGACGCCATGTTGCATTTGGAGAGCACCTGATGTGCCCAAACAGTGGAAATCCCCCAATTATAACTCCAACCCTAACCCCCAACACACCCCTAACCCTAATCTCAGCCCTAACTCTAGCCCTAATGGGAAAATGGAAATAAATAAATTTTTTTAATTTTATTATTTTTCCCTAACTAAGAGGGTGATAATGGGGGGTTTGATTTACTATTTATAGCGGTTTTTATTTTTGGCAGCTGTCGCACGCTAAAAGACGCTTTTTATTGTAAAAATAGTTTTTGCATCACCACATATTGAGAGCTATAATTTTTTCATATTTTGACCCACCGAGTCATGTGAGGTCTTATTTTTTGTGGGACGAGTTGACGCTTTTATTGGTATCATGTTCGGGCACGTGACATCTTTTGATCGCTTTTTATTCCGATTTTTGGGACGCAGAATGAACAAAAACCAGCGTTTCATGAATTTCTTTTGGGGGGGTGCGTTTACACTGTTCCGCGTGCGGTGAAATTGATAAGACGGTTTTATTCTTCGGGTCGGTACGGTTACAGCGATACCTCATTTAGGTGGTTTTTTTATGTTTTGTCGCTTTTATGCAATGGAAACAATTTTATATAAAAAATATTTATTTTTGCTGATGATGCTGTATGGCGGCTCGTTTTTTTGCGGGACAAGACGTTTTCAGCGGTACCATGGATATTTATATGCGTCTTTTTGATCGCGCGTTATTGGACTTTTTGTTCGGCGGTATGATAAATCATTATTTTTATTTTTTAAAGGGTTTGCTAAAGGGGTTAAGTAATGGGACAGTTTTATAGGGCTGGTCGTTACAGACACGGCGATGCCAAATATGTGTACTTTTATTGTTTTTTTGTTTTTTTTTATATTTCCAAAAAATGAATTTATTTGGGAATATTTTTTTTTTTAAATTTATTTAGTGATTTTTTTAAAATTATTTTTACGCTTTTTTTTTTTTAACTTTATTACATTGTCCCAGGTGGGACATCACTGTCCTGTGACAGATCGCTGATCTGTCACATCACAGATCACTGTGACAGATCAGC
Source organism: Dendrobates tinctorius (assembly GCF_039654945.1). Lineage (NCBI taxonomy): Eukaryota > Metazoa > Chordata > Amphibia > Anura > Dendrobatidae > Dendrobates > Dendrobates tinctorius. The sequence continues at coordinate 5,031,485 of NW_027361848.1, forward strand.
GATCTGTCACAGGCACTGCACAGGCTTTCCTCCTGCCTGCGCTTTGCAGGCACTGAGGAAGCCAGCTCCCTGCAGGCCCCCGAAGGTCCCAGTCGCCATCTTGGATCCGGGAACCTGCAGGGAAAGAGCCCCCCCCCCGCAGCAGCGCTGCACATTACGCTGCTGTGGTGGGCTCAGGGAAGCACGGAGGGAGTCCCCTCCCTGCCGATGCTTCCCTTTAACCCCGGGGGGCTCAGGGAAGCACGGAGGGAGTCCCCTCCCTGCCGATGCTTCCCTTTAACCCTCGGTGCACCGCGATCGTGTTTCATCGCGGTGTGCAAGGGGTTAACTTGTCGGGGGCGGTCCGTGACCGCCCCTGACACATTGTGCCGGGTGTCAGCTGTGATAATCAGCTGACACCCGGCCGCGATCAGCGGCGCTCACCACGTGGGCGCCGCTGATCGCTATGACGTAATATTCCGTCCATGGGAATTAGTTCCAGGGTCACATGGACGGAATATCACGTCCATTGTAGGTAAGGGGTTAAGCAACTTTGAAGACTTGGTGACTGATCCCACCTCCCCCGGAGGAGTCGGCTGATTAAAAATTTCCTTTTGAGGGTGGTATGGCCTGGTACCTGATGTGAGCGGACGGCTGCTGGCGTTCCTCCGTTGTGCAAAACCTTTTATCCTGCAGTAAAATCCCTCCAGAGTCCCGGGACTGGTTTGTGCTGGTGGGGGAAGGGAGCAGAGTCTGACCCCGAGGTGCAGCTTTGTCAGGAATGGCCGTGATGGGTCGGAAAAAAAAAACAGGACACCAAGACAGGAGCAGGGAACCAGGCTCAAGATGGCGCCGGCAGCAATGATGCAAGGGAGAGAGCAGACTCCAACAATGTCTCCTACTCAAGGAGGTTAGAGGTAGCAGCCAGGCTGGAAAAGTATGCCTGGGTGGAGGGAGCTGCGAAGGAGATGGCTGAGAGGAGGAGGGAGAATGACTGAGAGTCTGTAATAGTTAAGGATGAAGACAGAAGTAGTAGTGGTGTGGGGTTAGTCAGAGGGGGAGGAAGAGTGCCAGGAGCAGGAGAACATGGGGTAGGAAGTTGGTGTGGAGCATGAAGTGGGGGAGCCCACGCTGCGTGACATTTGACTTGGTTAAATTCTGTAAAACAAAATTAACGTCCCTTACACACAGAGTGGATGGGATTAAAAGTAAGGTGACTAAACTGAAAGCGACAGTGAATAAAGTTGATACCAGAATAGGTGTAGTGGAAGAAAGGGTGAGAGTGCTGGAAGATCAGCTTGCTAAGATGCAGAAATCTCACACTCAATGTCTGCAGAAATGTTCTGCCCTGTCTGATAACAATGACTTTGGAAACCGGTCCAGAAGGAATAATGTGAGACTTGTGGGCATCCCTGAAAAGGCTGAAGGGACTGATCCTACGAAGTTTATTGATGAATGGCTTCAAAATAAGATTGGAGTCACCAATTTGTCTAAATTGTTTGCAGTGGAAAGGGCCCATCGTGTCCCCATGAGACCCCTTCCTCTTGGATCTCACCCTCGTACCATAATTTCCAAAATCCTTGATTACAGAGACATCATACTGAGGAAAGCCAGAGAGGCTGATGATATGTGTATCAATGGTCAAAAGATCTCTATCCTGACTACTCGGCTGAAGTGCAAAAACAGAGGATTAAATACGGAGCAGTGAAGCAGAGGCTGAGGGACTTGGCAGTGAGCTACTCAACACTATACCCAGCAAAGCTCAGGGTTGTGGCCCTGGGCACGGTTCATTTTTTCTCAACACCGGAGGAGGCTACCAAATCGTTGGACTTAAATGCTAAGAAACTTAAAGCGAGAAAGGAAAGAGGGAAGTGAGAAGAAGACGAAGATTTATATGGCAAAATTGGACAATCACCGCCCTGTGGAGTCTGATGGTTCCTGTTTTAAGTATAGGACGCAGACTTGGGAGGGATAGTTTTATGTTAAAAATAACAAAACAAAAAAAAACGTATTATAGTTTTGTATATGCGGAGGAGTTGCTGGGGTGTGCTAGATTGACAGCAACTTAGAGGTAACGTTAAGAGGGTAATCGGTATCAGGTTTCCCCACTCTCCAAGAGGAGAGGTTGAATATATATCAAAGATATGTTTATGGGCTATTGTAGTGTTAAATGTTGGGGAGGGAGGGGGGAGTGGAGATTTATTGTTATGGAACAAGTTTAAAAAAGCACATGTAGCAGTGGTCTATTTCATGGGGTCTGGGAAATTATCCACCTGAGTATACATGATGGGGGATAAAATTAAAATACTCAGCTGGAATATGAGGATTGTCTGAAGGGACACGGAGGGCGTCAATTCTGGAATATTTTAGAAAGAGGGGGCCAGATGTGATATGCCTTCAGGAGACACATTTACTGAGGGAAAAGGTGGAGATATTACAAAGGAGGTGGATTGGGAAGGCGTATCACTCCACATATTCTTCATACGCCAGAGGGGTCTCCCTGCTCATAGGGAAATCTACGCCAATTGAGGAGGTGGAGAGTCATGTGGACAGTGAATGACAATGTTTTTTTAATTTGTCGAATCTATGGGCAGCCGATTTGTGTGGCGGCTATGTATATACCGCCCCCATTCTCGAGGACTAAGATCCGGGAAATATTTTACTTATTTAAGAAGGGAATGGGATTACCGCTGCTGCTTATCGGAGACTTTAATAATGTAATTGATGAAGGATGGGACAGGCATAAAAAGGGAGTGGATAAAGGGGCAAAGAAACTATCGCCATTTGGTATGTTTGAGTGAAATGGGGATGGTGGATCTCTGTAGAGTAAGGAACGAGAATGAAGTTTGTTACTCCTGTTACTCTGCAACTCATGGGTCCCTCTCAAGGATAGATATAGTTTTGGCCAATGAGTTGATGACACGGACGGTCTGTGGGGTGGAATATCTCCCGAGGATAATTTCGGATCATAAGCCTATTGAACTATCTATCAAAAAGACGATGGGGGGGGGGGATGGGACGAGGGGGGGGATGGAGAATGCACCCCTTATGGTTCGAACATGTAAATATGGACATCATAGAAAGAGAGATGAAAGAATACTGCCAGGTCAATGAAGGTAGTGCTAGTAAACTGGTGGTTTGGGATGCCATGAAGGCCTTTCTGAGAGGCCTCTTCTTTCGGGAAATATCTAAGTGTAAATTAAAACTAGATTAAAGGATAAGTCGATTGTGGAGTCATTGGAGAGGGCGGAGATAGATATGGTGGCGGACCCATCAGAGGAAAATCAGCGAAGGCTTTTTATAAAAGTTGTATACATCTGGATTGGAAGCTCCGGTTGGGGACATTAAAGATTTTCTTGAGAGGGTGAGACTCCCTAATAAAGAGTGTGACAGACTTAGGTTGGAGGAGCCCATAACGGAAGAGGAGATTGAATCTGCCATCATGTCAATGACCAATAATAGGGCCCCTGGGGTGGATGGCCTGCTGGGACAAGTCTATAAGCAATTAAAGGGGATGACAATGACTCAGTTGAAGGTGGTTTTTGAGGAGGCACTGAAGGAATGGGAGCTGCCGATGTCCATGAGGGAGGCGGTGGTGGTGGTTATTCCAAAGGAGGGTAAGGATCCGGAGTTAGCTGAGTCATAATCGGCCCATCTCGTTGCTGATGGCGGATGTTAAGATTCTTGATAAAGTCCTGGCTATTCGATTGACGAGTGTGATCCAGGATCTGGTTCCTCCCGATCAATCTGGTTTCATGCCAATTAAGTCCACAGCAGTTAATCTACGCAGACTGTTCTTGAATTCGCAGCTGCCATCGGACAATGGGTGTCGTAGGGTGGTGGTATCGTTGGAATCAGACAACGGGTGCACCACCGAAATGTCTAAAGGGATCCAACCCTGGCCTACGTAACAATGTAACAATGTAAGAGAAGAAAAAAGAAATAGGCCACAAACAGGGGATCACCCAAGGCAGGAAGTAGCATAAAATTATATAAACTTTTTTGACATAGAAAAGACAAGCAAAAAAACATTAAAAATAGTCACACGTGACATACAGACAAATCCCACTAGACTCATAATAGAGCCAACGACCTGTAGCAAAAATACTCCACAAAGTACCAATGTAAGTGAAAGCCCTAGAACCATATAAACAACATATCAAAATGTGATAGATGTGGACCATCCATATAGTCAGTGCATAACCTATGTAGAGAATATAGAATAGACCCATCCACAAATATATATGCAAGTAATAGTTCAAGACCTAATAAAGCATAGCTGAAGTTGGCAACTAGGGGTCACCATGAGCAGGGCACACACATAATATAGATAACTAGCTGAAGAGCCCGGCATTGCCCGGGCATAGTAACCAACAGTGGTTAGTTATAACAAATTATAATGATTATATTGCACATAAAAATCGTGCATCTAATCCTATCCTGTGTGATACTGACTGATGAGCCATGTATCTAATACTATTCTGTGTGATACTGACTGCTTATCTGCGTATCTAATCCTATCCTGTGTGATTCTGACTGCTGAGCTGTGTATCTAATCCTCTCCTGTCTGATACTGACTGCTGAGCTGTGTATCTAATCCTATCCTGTGTGATACTGACTGCTGAGCCGTGTATCTAATCCTATCCTGTGTGATACTGGGCTCCCCCTGCAGTCTGTGTCAGAGTGTGGTCTGTGTTGGTACGGTAATAAATTGTGTTATTTCCAGCTTTACAGAAGGATGATAACACCATAGAAATGATACGAATAATAGGCCTCAGTTACCACAACTGTCTACAAAGAAAACTGGTGCTGATGGCAACCAATCACAGCTCATTTTTTATCTTTTAAATAGCTCTGGGACAGCATGGCGAGTTTTGAGTGGCGACTTTTGTGTTTCGACTTTTATGTGGCGAGGTTGGTGTATGTGTGGTGAAATGTGTGCTGAGGGTGGTATATGTGTTGAAGCACATGGTAGTGTGTGGCGCATTTTGTGTGTATGTTCATATCCCCGTGTGTGGTGAGTATCCCATGTCAGGGCCCCACCTTAGCAACTGTACGGCAGCCCTTGTGGGACAGTCCCTACTCTAGTATTTAAAATCTTTTCGCTTGCCAAGTGACGTGAATGTGAACAAGGATCGAGCAGCTGAACCACTAGTAAAAGTTTAGGCCAGACAGGATGGTTTTCCCAGCTCAGAAAGAGGGCGGTCACACCCATATATGCACTGAATGCACAATGAAATGAATAAAAAAACTGACGTGACGGGATGGCTTGTACATTATTTTGATCAAAATTATGTTTACTAAATACCCTTATTATTATTACCTTTATACATTATTTGCAGTTTATTTTTTACTTTTTAGTTCAGGATATTTGTGTTTTTTGCTTTATGCTTTCTATGATGCTCCATACAGTATAATGGCCCCACATGATGCTTCATATAGTATAATGGCCCCACATGATTCTCCATACAGTATAATGGACCCACATGATGCTTCATACAGTGTAATGGCCCCACATGATGCTGCATACAATATAATGGTCCCATATACTGCTCCATACTGTATAATGGCCCCACATGATGCTGCATACAGTATAATGGCCCAGCATGATGCTCCATACTGTATAATGGTCCTATATATTGCTCCATACTGTATAATAGCCCCACATGATGCTGCATATGGTATAATGGCCCCACATGATGCTTCATATAGTATAATGGCCCCACATGATTCTCCATATAGTATAATGGACCCACATGATGCTTCATACAGTGTAATGGCCCCACATGATGCTGCATACAATATAATGGTCCCATATACTGCTCCATACTGTATAATGGCCCCACATGATGCTGCATATGGTATAATGGCCCCACATGATGCTTCATACAGTGTAATGCCCCCATATACTGCTTCATACTGTATAATGGCCCCATATACTGCTTCATACTGTATAATGGCCCCACATGATGCTGCATACAATATAATGGCCCCATATACTGCTCCATACTGTTTAATGGCCCCACATGATGCTGCATACAGTATGATGCTCCATACTGTATAATGGCCCCACATGATGCTCCATACTGTATAATGGTCCCATATACTGCTGACGTGGCGGGATGGCTTGTACATTATTTTGATCAAAATTATGTTTACTAAATACCCTTATTATTATTATTACCTTTATACATTATTTGCAGTTTATTTTTTACTTTTTAGTTCAGGATATTTGTGTTTTTTGCTTTATGCTTTCTATGATGCTCCATACAATATAATGGCCCCACATGATTCTTCATATAGTATAATGGCTCCACATGATTCTCCACACAGTATAATGGCCCCACATGATGCTGCATACAGTATAATGGCCCCACATGATGCTGCATATGGTATAATGGCCCCCACATGATGCTGCATACAATATAATGGCCCCATATACTGCTCCATACTGTATAATGGCCCCACATGATGCTGCATACAGTATAATGGCCCAGCATGATGCTCCATACTGTATAATGGTCCTATATATTGCTCCATACTGTATAATAGCCCCACATGATGCTGCATATGGTATAATGGCCCCACATGATGCTGCTTACAATATAATGGCCCCATATACTGCTCCATACTGTGTAATGGCCCCATATACTGCTCCATACTGTATAATGACCCCACATGATGCTGCATACAGTATAATGGCTCCACATGATGCTCCATACTGTATAATGGTCCCATATACTGCTCCATACTGTATAATGGCTCCACATGATGCTCCATACAGTAAAATGGCCCCACATGATGCTGAATACAATATAATGGCCCCATATACTGCTCAATACTGTATAATGGCCCCCCATGATGCTGAATACAGTATAATGGCCCCATATGCTCCATACTGTATAATGGTCCCATATACTGCTTCATACTGTATTATGGCCCCACATGATGCTGCATACAGTATAATGGCCCCACATGTTGCTGCTTACAGTATAATGGCCCCATACAGTGCTTCATACAGTATAATGGCCCCACATGATGCTTCATACAGTATAATGGCCCCACATGATGCTTCATACAGTATAATGGCCCCACATGATGCTTCATACAGTATAATGGCCCCACATGATGCTTCATACATTTTATTGCCCCACATGATGCTGCATACAGTATAATGGCTCCACATGATGCTCCATACAGTATAATGGCCCCACATGATGCTGCATACTGTATAATGGCCACATATACTGCTTCATACAGTTTAATGGCCCCACATGATGCTGCATACAGTATAATGACCCCACATGATGCTGCATATGGTATAATGGCCCCACATGATGCTGCTTACAGTATAATGGCACCATACACTGCTTCATACTGTATAATGGCCCCACATGATGCTGCATACAGTATAATGGCCCCACATGATGCTCCATACTGTATAATGGCCCCACATGATGCTCCATACTGTATAATGGTCCCATATACTGCTCCATACTGTATAATGGCCCCACATGATGCTCCATACTGTATAATGGCCCCACATGATGCTCCATACTGTATAATGGTCCCATATACTGCTCCATACTGTATAATGGCCCCACATGATGCTGCATATGGTATAATGGCCCCACATGATGCTGCTTACAGTATAATGGCCCCATATAGTGCTTCATACTTTATAATGGCCCCACATGATGCTGCATACAATATAATGCCCCCATATACTGCTCCATACTGTATAATGGCCCCACATGATGCTGCATACAGTATATTGGCTCCACATGATGCTCCATACTGTATAATGGCCCCACATGATGCTCCATACTGTATAATGGTCCCACATACTGCTCCATACTGTATAATGGCCCCACATGATGCTGCATACAGTATAATGGCCCCACATGATTCTGCATATGGTATAATGGCCCCACATGATGCTGCATATGGTATAATGGCCCCACATGATGCTGCTTACAGTATAATGGCCCCATATAGTGCTTCATACTGTATAATGGTCCCACATGATGCTTCATACAATATAATGGCCCCATATACTGCTCCATACTGTATAATGGCCCCACATGATGCTGCATACAGTATAATGGCTCCACATGATGCTTCATACTGTATAATGGTCCCATATACTGCTCCATACTGTATAATGGCCCCACATGATGCTCCATACAGTATAATGGCCCCACATGATGCTCCATACAGTATAATGGCCACATATACTGCTCCAAAAAGTATAATGGCCCCACATGGGCTCATTCTGACCCCCCTCCCCCCGTCCCCCTGGGCTCATTCTGATCCCCCTCCCCCCGTCCCCCTGGGCTCATTCTGATATCCCCCCCGTCCCCCTGGGCTCATTCTGATATCCCCCCCCCCGTCCCCCTGGGCTCATTCTCATCCCCCCCCATCCCCCTGGGCTTATTCTCATCCCCCCCCCCCGTCCCTCTTGGCTCATTCTCATCCCCCCCTGTCTTTCTGGGCTCATTCTCATCCTCCCCCCGTCCCCCTGGGCTCATTCTCCTCGTCCCCCTGGGCTCATTCTCATCCTCCCCTTGTCCCCCTGGGCTCATTCTCATCCTCCCCCCATCCCCCTGGGCTCATTCTCATCCTCCCCCAGTCCCCCTGGGCTCAGTCTCATCCTCCCCCGTCCCCCTGGGCTCAGTCTCATCCCCCTCCCCATGGGCTCATTCTCATCCTCCCCCCCGGCCCCCCCGGGCTCATTCTCATCCTCCCTTGTCCCCCTGGGCTCATCCTCCCCCCCCATCCCCCTGGGCTCATTCTCATCCCCCCCCCCTCCCCCTGGGCTCATTTTCATCCTCCCCCCCCCCCCCCCCCGGTCCCCCTGGGCTCACTCTCATCCTCCCCCGTCCCCCTGGGTTCATTCTCACTCTCATCCTCCTCCCCCCCCTTGATAGCATGGCTGGGCTCAGCTGAGTTCTCACGTGGTCCCTGCATTTAAATCCAGGCGCCTGTATCCTCTCCTCTTCCTGTATGAGCGGTCACGTGGTACCATTAAGGTCATGAATATGGACAGCACGCCTATGGGAGAGGAGTGGCGTCCATATTCATTAGTGTATTGAGCAGTACCACGTGACAGCTCACACAGGAAGACTAGAGGATACCAACGTACGGAGCTGCAGGCACCGCTGGAGGAGGTGAGTATGATGTCTTGGGGGAGGGGAGGAGGAGGGACCGATCCCGGACTTATATATAAAAAAAACAAAAACTTGCCCCTCTGCCACTCGGCCGAGCCCGCCCCTGGTGGCAGTACCGGATCGCGGCTCTGAGTTTCCCTGGTTCGGGGAACCTGCTGCTTTTTTAACAAGCGGTTCCATCGAACCGGGGAGAACAGGCTGGATCCCACCCCTGATATAATCCTATAATGCCATGTACTGTCCAGTGATGTTACATCTTATCCTATAATACCGTATACTGTCCGGTGATGTCACATTACATTCTATAATACTGTATACTTTAGGCAGGTTAATGTCCCCAATAGGCAGCACTGGTCCCCAATAGGCAGCACAGGTCCCCAATAGGCAGAATTGGTCCCCAATAGGCAGCACAGGTCCCCAGTAGACAGCACAGGTCCACAATAGGCAGCATTGTTCCCTATAGGCATCACAGGTCCCCAATAGGCATCACAGGTCCCCAATAGGCATCACAGGTCCCCAATAGGCAGCACAGGTCCCCAATAGGCAGCCACAGGTTCCCAATAGGCAGCATAGGTCACCATTAGGCAGCATTGTTCCCCAATAGGCAGGCACAGGTCCCCAATAGGCAGCATTGTTCCCTATAGGCAGCACGGGTCCCCAATAGGCAGCACAGTGACATACTGACCTGGCGTTGGAGTATAGTGCACAGTGACAGGCTGCGACGTGTCTGAAGTAACTCAGCTCACACTGGGCAGTGGCGCGCGGTGACTCCTCCAGCTCCAGTTAACCCGCCAATAGCCGCACTGCACTGCCGCAGGAATCAGTGCGCGGGGGCCGCCGGGGTGTGCTTTGCTCAGTTGTCCCTGTAGTCAGACAGAGCACGTATCAGTGCGCGGTATCCGGCGGGCGGGGCTAGGAAGGAAGCGGAGCAAGAGTCCTCCTCTGCTCCGGCTCCTGCAACATCAAAGTACCGGATCGCTGCTCTGGAGCTCCCCGGTTCGGAACAACTGATTCCATCGAACCGGGGACAACCGGCTGAATCCCACCCCTGTGCCTATGCTTCAGTTTGAAGAGGTTCATGGGCATCCCTTGCTGTTTTTTCATGACCATTATTGGTTAGTGTTTTTTCCTTCAATGAGGAATTTAGCTGGAAACAAATGTTGCATCTTTACTTTATTATTCAGGGAAGATATGTATGTAATGGAGCTGATGGTGAAAGAGGTGAATATTACAGTATTTTGGGTACAAATTTGTTGTGGAGCCCTCATGGCATTACATAAATTTTTTTCATGGAACATAAGGGGACTGGGGACTGCTAGGAAGCGGAATATGGTGTTTTCTCAGATATGTAACACACATGCGCAGATAATCTGCCTCCAAGAGACTCACCTGACACCAGACACTATATCTAGATTGAATAAACCTTGGATACAATGGCAGAGACACGCCACACACACGACATATTCTAGGGGGGTAGTCATCATGATTCATAAATCCTTGCGATGGTCGGCACAAGTAGTAAAAAGAGATCCGGAAGGTAGATTTATCTTCATTTATGCATTCAATTCATAGATATGGTGCCTTATGTGTTGCTCAATATTTATAATTCGCCACCGACTAAGGTGGATATACTCCAACAGGCTGCAATTTTTGTTGCACAATACTCTGAGGCTAAAATGATATGCATGAGAGATTTTAATATGTTTCTTAAAGCCCATTTAGATAGACTAAGGGCCCCTTCACACATAGCGACGCACCAGCGATCCCACCAACGATATTACCTTGTCAGGATCGCTGGTGTGTCACTACATGATCGCTGGTGAGCTGCCAAACATGCAGCTTCACCAGCGATCAGCACCAGCGACAGGAGGGTAACAAGCAACGCACGTCGCTTAGTTACCCACTGTGTACCTTACTTACCAGCGCGCTGGTACAGGGAGCTGGTAACCAAGGTACACATCAGGTTTCTAAGCAGCGCGCAGCACTTAGAAACCCGATGTGTACCTTGGTTACCAGCTCCCTGCACCAGCGCGCTGGTAACTAAGGTACACATCGGGTTTCTAAGCGCTGCGCGCCTCTTAAAAACCCTGTGTTTACCTTAGTTACCAACGCGCTGATCGCTGGTCTCCCACCTGTCACACGCAGCGATGCGTGCTGGCCAGCGGGAGACCAGCGATCAAAAAATGTCCTGGCCATTCCGGGACGATTAGCGATAACCGGCAGGGGGGCTGGTTGCTGGTCAGTGTCGCACACAGCAATCTCGCTGGTGAGATCGCTGTTGCGTCACAAAACTTGTGTGACGGGGGCTTAAGTCCTGCGGGTTCTAGGTTTGGTAACCAAACCACTACTATACTGGAGGCTTTTATAACAGAGATGAGGTGGGTGGATTTGTGGAGGCAACGACATCCCTTTAAGAGAGAATTTTCCTGCTTCGCGCCGGCTGCCCGCTGTTTGTCCAGACTTGATCACGCATTTGGAAATAATGCTATATTATCGGATTTAAGTGAAATAGAGTACCTCCCCAGGGTGGTATCTGATCATGCTCCACTAGTAATCAGCTTCTGTTTGGGTGGCCCAGGTAGACCCAAGAGATTCCGCATACACCCATTTTGGCTTTCCCTTATAGGGGAACAGGACAGAATAACGGACCAGCTGGAGGTGTTTATAACGGACCACGGTGACTTCCCTGATGGATTGGTGGTATGGGATACACTCAAAGCATTTCTGAGAGAGGGTGTGTTAGATCCACAATCTCATATATTAAAGGAGAATCCTGTATTAAGGAGCAGAGACTAGCTGAGCAATGTAAACTTTTGGAGGGTGAATATATTAGTAACCCTTCTGACAATTCTTTACACAGGTGGTTTGGGAAAGGTAGGGAATATCTGTTGCATCTGCAGGAAAAAGCCCAGAGAAAACTTTTTTTCTCTAAACAGACTTATTTCGAATTGGGTAACCAGTCGAGTAAATTCTTAGCATATATAGTCCATCAAAATCAATTGTCCCCACGTGTACTAGCCATAAATACTAAGGAAGGAACCCCGCTACTTAAATCTGATCAAATTGCAAATAGATTTGAAGAATATTTCAAAGATTTGTATGATTCGCAATAGAATCATACTATAGGAGAAATTGAAGAATATTTAGACCATATAATATTCCCCACACTGTCGGATGTGGATCGGGTGTTTTTAGATAACGATGTCACGCTGGAAGAGACCCTGGAAGCCGCTATATCCCTCTCTAATGGTTAAACCCCAGGCCATGATGGAATGCCCATAGAACTCTATAAAAGATATATTGATCAGATAGGTCTGGTTTTGTTGCAGACCCTTTCCGAGGCATTGGCTGGGGGAGCAAGTGTCCAATTTTTTATGATGCCACTATAGTGGTAATTCCAAAACCGGATAAGCCTACTGAGTGTGGCTCGTACCGTCCCATATCTCTACTTAATACTGACTATAAAATACTCACCAAGCTTATCGCCAATAGACTTAATTCTTAACATAATACATGAAGATCAATCCGGCTTTATGCCAGAAAGATCCACCTCCTCTAATATCAGAAGGGTGCAGGTATTACCGCAAATAGGACATAAATATGAGAAACCTTGGGCGATAGCCTCTTTGGACACTGCAAAGGCTTTTGATTCAATGGAGTGGGATTTCTTACAGCAAGGGCTTCGGAAATTTGGCTTTTCAGATAAGTTTCGTGGGTGGATTAAATTACTCTATCATAGACCTAGAGCTAATATCCTTGTTAATGGCCTATTATCGGATTATTTTGAGTTGGGCAGGGGAACTAGACAGGGATGCCCACTGTCCCCAATGCTCTTTGCTCTTGCAATTGAGCCGATTGCATTGAAGATCAGACAGGATGCTGGGGTGGAAGGAATTATTATAAACTCCAGGATGGATAAGGTGGGATTATATGCTGATGATCTAATACTTTTTCTGGATAAAATGGACCACTCCTTGCCAAGGGCAATTGACCTCATTAATCGATTTGGGGAACTATCTGGTCTTAAAATCAACTGGGACAAGTTGGTGATTATGCCGATGATAGATAACCTACCTGTGCCTATGCTATGTGGCTTACAGGTAGTACAAAAATTTAAATACTTAGGAATCATAATAAATCAGAACCCAATCAACAACCTTAAAGATAATATCTACCCCCTGGAAGATATGATCAGGAAAAAATTTGAGACGTGGTCCCGACTTCCCCTATCTGTTGCGGGTAGAATTGGATTGATTAAAATGATAATCCTTCCCAAATGTCTATATATGCTGGAGCACATATCAATAAGGGTGCCTAAGGGTTTCTTTAAAAAAATAAATAGTATGATGGCAACGTTTGTATGGGGATCGTCTAGATCTAGGTTGAGTATTGGATCCCTGCAGAGGCCCAAAAATCAGGGTTGTTATGCTCTCCCAGACCTGTACTTAAAATATTTATCTGGTCAACTACGTCATCTAAAACACTGGTTAATTGGAGCAGGATTCAGTAATGCAGAGGCGCATCTAGTGCACTTCCTGAATGGACATACACCATGGGCAATATTGGAAGGCTCATATAGACCCCCCCCCCCCAGGGATTATCTGCACATAAATTAGCGATAAAAATTTGGCAAGAAAGTAAGCATATTGTGAAATTTACTGATCAGATTGGGGATGTTCTGATATGGAATAATCCTGAGTACCCACACCTTCAGAGCTTGCAGGATCCAAATTTTTGGAAACAGAATGGAATAACAACACTTGGTCAGATTTTTGAAAATTGAATTTTATTATCGTTTGAACAAATGCATGTGAGATTTGGAGTCTCTTATAGAGAATTTTATAGATATCTGCAGCTGAGACACGCCATAATGTATCAATTCCCGCTTCCTAGAATGAGAATATCTAAATACCCAGTGATAGTGATATCTAAATACCCAGTGATACCCTCTGAATTTCCCCATGGTGGGACGATTAAAGGATTATCTTATAGGAATATTATCAACTCAGGGACCTACGGGGATGATTTCCTCTCTTTACACCTTTTTATTGAACTCTAAGATTGCATCCACTCAGCTCGTTGTAGAGAGTAAATGGAGCCGCTTGATATGTTCTATCACTGATGAACAGTGGAATGACGCCCTAGATGCACATACGATGGTGTCACCAGCTGCAAACAACAAATTAATCCAATTGTATATTCTTCACAAGTCGTATTTGACCCCGAGCCGACTTTATAAATTCGGTAGAAGGGCAACAGATGAATGCCATAGATGTGGGGAATCGGGGGCGGATTTTTGGCACCTTATCTGTGGTAGCATACGGGGGTATCTGAGAGATGTCATGTATACGTTGGAACGAATATTGGGAATACAGATTGAATGCACTCCTGAATTATGTCTCCTGGGTGTTATGGATAAAGAGATGTGGGTCCATTATGATAGAATATTTCTCCGAGAGGTTTCATTTATGGCTAGGAAGGCAGTGGTGTTGAGATGGATGGGAGGGAGATCCCCTTCGATTAATCAATGGAATAAATTGGTAAATGACATAATTCCTTACGAGAACATATTATATAAAAACAGAAAATGTCCCCAGACGTTCCATAGGATTTGAAAAGGTCGTGTGACTCCCCTTTGACACACTTGGCTCCTAATGATATGGTCTCTTCGATTTCGAGATATGGTCCATGATTTGTGTCAATACTAGACCATGCAAGCTTTGATTTATGTGAATTTTAGAATGTGTATCTTCTATAATCTGACTTGATACAAGCTCACGGATCCTAAATAAACCCTGTAAGTTACAAGATGCAATGGAAGGTATACTATACTGAGTAAGAATATTGTGTTGTAACTGTTTTTTGTTTGTTATTACTGGAATATGATATCATGGTTATGTTACTATGAATAACTCTGACTTTATATTGTAATGTTCTATGTTTGATATACTATGTTGGGGAATCCTTCAATAAAGAGAGTTAAAAAAAAGATTAAAGTTAATGGGCTATTGTCAGACAGTTTCGGCCTTCACAGAGGGACTAGGCAGGGGTGTCCACTGTCCCCGCTACTTCTTGCATTGGCAGTGGAGCCCCTGGCACAGACAATTAGAAATGCGGCCTCGGTCAGGGGATTTAAATATGGGAGGATAGAAGAGTAAATAGCTTTGTATGCGGATGACGTGCTGCTCTTCTTGGAGGACTCTGGAGATTCATTGTTGGGTGTGATGAACATTCTTAAAACATTCGGAAATGTGTCGGGCTTAGTCATTAAATGGGAGAAGTCCAATAATTATGGCAGTTGATAGTGGAAGGATGAGCTCATGTTGGGGGGAGAGGGTGCGAAACTGGCGGTGGTTCAGAGATTTAAATACTAGGGTGTTCAGGTGTCGCTTCCACTTTCTAGTTATATTGATCTCAATCTGATTCCACTGTTGGGGAAATTCAGAAACAAAATAGGGACATGGAGCAGATTGCATATCTCAGTGGTGGGGAGAGTCAATTTGGTCAAGATGATTTTAATGCCTCAGCTACTATATCTGTTACATAATGCCCCTATCTGGATTCCCAAAAGATGGTTTCGTACCATTAGTTCCATTTTCAAAGATCTGGTTTGGGGGAAAAACCAGGCAAGGCTTTGACTGGAAATTCTGCAAAGACCTAAGGATGAATGGGGCTTGGCACTTCCGAACCCAGGATTTACTATCTAGGGGCACCATATAAAGGGCTGTAGAGAAAGTGATAATATGGGTTCAACACAAAGGGTTGGCCCATGTTTTAGATAGGAGCCCACTGATCCAGGGCATGGAAGCAGGAAGCTTTAGGAAATTAGGACTGATCTACCCCACTTGTTTACTGATCCATAAGGTGTGGGAGGAAATTAAGAAGATTAGGGGGGTAGAATATCTAACTGACTTCTCTCCAATATGGCAAAATTATAATCTACCGTAGTTTGTCAAAATGGGGGACTTTAAAATTTGGAAGGGTTTGGGAATATGTTACATTGGCCAGGTACAGGACGGGCAGGACTTGCTACCTTTTGAAAAACTACAGGAGGTTTATGGACTGCCAGAGATCTGTAGGTTTCAGTACAGGCAATTTCGCCACACTCACAGAACTCAGAGTAAAACCGTTAATATGAGGGTTCAGGCGGATATTCTGGTAAACTGTCTGTGCAAAAGGGGGAACGAGAGGTGTTGTTTCAGGTATATATAGGGACATACTGTTTGCCTTCCTACAAAGATATCCAATTAAAGCAAAAGAGAAATGGGAAAAAGAGGTAGGGGACGTAGAGGAGGATAAATGGAAAACAATAATGGAGTATATACCTAAGTTATCACTGAGCGAACCGGCCAGACTTTCGCAGTTATATGTGCTCCATAGTGTGTATAGGACTCCAGATAGGCTGTACAAGGCCGGGTTGAGACAAATCTCCGAATGCCAGAGGTGTCGGACCAAAGGGGCTGGGATTGTACACATGCTATGGCATTGTCCAAAATTAAATACGTTTTGGGTGGAAGTGACGGCCGCTATTGGAAGGGTATATAACTGTAGAATTGAAAGGGACTCTCTGATATGTATTTTGGGGTATGTTGAGATTTGGGTATCGAGTTGCCATAAACTAGCAATAGCTAGACTGTTGTATATTGCGAGGAAATTGATTGCCAGATGTTGGATAAGTGAAGAACCACCGACAATGCGGGAGTTCTATAGGCAGTCTGACTACATTATGGATATAGAAAAGAGTATATACGCTAAAAGAAAAAGGGCTGGTACCTTTGAAACAATATGGAATCCCTGGGCGGAGAGGTGCTGACCTCGGAAGATCTATGCTGCATTACTGTGTATGTGTATTTTTATTTGAATAATTATATGTGCTTTATAGAGGGAAGGGGGGTGGGGGAAAGGAAATGGGGAAGACATTGAAAAATTCATAACTTGTCTACTGTTGACAGATTGAATGTTTGTTTTGTATTTTGATATGCAATAAAAATGTATCTGATTTTAAAAAAATATTTCCCTTTGGGAAGTGGAAAGTTTTGGCCTTATGTAAAAATTTGTATCCATCCTCCCGGGAGTCTAGGGATAAGGCCATAAAGGTCTGTGCAAAAATCTGTAAAAACCACACAGATTTTAGTCTGGTCACCTGTAATGGAGCCATCGGGTAATGCAATATTTGAGACTCCAGTAGCCGCTTTGAATAAGTTCGATAGGGATGTCAAAAGACGGCCCACCGAAAATATCGATTGCGTTGATGAGCTAACTAATTGTATGCCTGTTCATGCAATAGGGTGTTTTAAGTTTTCTTTAGCCATAAGGTAAGCCTCTTTGAAGAAAGGGAGTATTATGTAATTTAAAACGTCTGTGATTGAGTAAGACGATCTTAAGAGAGACCACAAGAAGGACAAAAATTTCTTTTTTTCTGGGACACAAAGGAGATATGTCTCCAACCCACCCCCAATTCTAAAACTAAAGGCCCTTTTACATTTAGCGATGCACCAGCGATCCGACCCGGTCAGGATCGCTGGTGCATCGCTAAATGATCGCTATGTGTAAAACCCCCTTAACTGGAACAACATATAAACCAAAATACTGAACATTAGGTTAAATTATCCCAACTAACTGCAACCCCTAGAAAGGAAATTTACAAGATAAGAACAAACATTGTGCAAACTAAGAAAAAAAGCCTAGGTAATGTGCAATTAGACTACATCACCACCCAGATCCAAATACTCAAAGGTAATAGAACATATGACCACAAACCAATGTCAAGTAACCTGAGAGGATGCCAGGGAGGAACGTCCTATTTCCTCCAAGGCTGTATCAGGATGGTAAAAAAAACCACCGACTTCCGTGAAGCACCACCCGGAGGCGTACAGGGTATAAAAGGGCAAAACGTATGCTCCTGTCGTGTAACAGTTTACAAACTGATGAAAAAGCACAGCGCTTGGCCACTACCAAAGAGGAGAAGACATGAAACATGAGCAGGGTGTGACTTCAATTTTATTATATTTTACATTCTATCTTTTACTATTGATGCTGCGTAGGCAGCATCAGTAGTAAAAAGTTGATCACAATTGTCAAACACTATGCTTGACAAGTGTGACCAACCTGTCAATCACATTGCAAGCGATGCTTCAAATCGCTTGGAATGCGCTTGAATTCCGCACCTGAAAATCGCGTGAAAAACGCATGTTTTCCGTGGGAAAGCGCATGTGAATTCGCATGCGGTTTTCCCGTGGTGGGAGTTGCGGAAATGCTGCGGAAATTTCTGCAGCATTTCTGCAATGTGGGTACTTCGCCTCAGTGTGACACGCAGCAGCGACCAGGCCCCCGCTGTGAGATCGCCGATCGTGGTGGATCGTCCTGGATCATCTTTTGAACGTCGGTCTCCCACTGGCCATATTCTAGAATACCCGATACGTTAGAATCGGGCAACCATCTAGTATTATATACTAGCTGAGACAAAACAGTGTATCAATAAAGCATATTACTTATTACACACACAAGTCTACAGTCTATTGCATACATATATATTTATACCCAAGCTGGCGACTATAAATATATATATATACACTCACTGGCCACTTTATTAGGTACACCTGTCCAACTGTGTGTTAAGACTTAATTTCTAATCAGCCAATCACATGGCGGCAACTCAGTGCATTTAGGCATGTAGACATGGTCAAGACAATCTCCTGCAGTTCAAACCGAGCATCAGTATGGGGAAGAAAGGTGATTTGAGTGCCTTTGAACGTGGCATGATTGTTGGTGCCAGAAGGGCTGGTCTGAGAATTTCAGAAACTGCTGATCTACTGGGATTTTCACGCACAACCATCTCTAGGGTTTACAGAGAATGGTCCGAAAAAGAAAAAAAATCCAGTGAGCGGCAGTTCTGTGGCCGGAAATGCCATGTTGATGCCAGAGGTCAGAGGAGAATGGGCAGACTGGTTCGAGCTGATAGAAAGGCAACAGTGACTCAAATTGCCACCCGTTACAACCAAGGTAGGCAGAAGAGCATCTCTGAACGCACAGTGCGTCGAACTTTGAGGCAGATGGGCTACAGCAGCAGAAGACCACACTGGGTACCACTCCTCTCAGCTAAGAACAGGAAACTGAGGCTACAATTTGCACAAGCTCATCGAAATTGGACAGTAGAAGATTGGAAAAACGTTGCCTGGTCTGATGAGTCTCGATTTCTGCTGCGACATTCGGATGGTAGGGTCAGAATTTGGCGTAAACAACATGAAAGCATGGATCCATCCTGCCTTGTATCAACGGTTCAGGCTGGTGGTGGTGGTGTCATGGTGTGGGGAATTTTTTCTGGGCACTCTTTGGGCCCCTTGGTACCAATTGAGCATCGTTGCAACGCCACAGCCTACCTGAGTATTGTTGCTGACCATGTCCATCCCTTTATGACCACAATGTACCCAACATCTGATGGCTACTTTCAGCAGGATAATGCGCCATGTCATAAAGCTCGAATCATCTCAGATTGGTTTCTTGAACATGACAATGAGTTTACTGTACTCAAATGGCCTCCTCAGTCACCAGATCTCAATCCAATAGAGCATCTTTGGGATGTGGTGGAACGGGAGATTCGCATCAGGGATGTGCAGCCGACAAATCTGCGCCAACTGTGTGATGCCATCATGTCAATATGGTCCAAAATCTCTGAGGAATGCTTCCAGCACCTTGTTGAATCTCTGCCACGAAGAATTGAGGCAGTTCTGAAGGCAAAAGGGGGTCCAACCCCTTACTAGCATGGTGTACCTAATAAAGTGGCCAGTGAGTGTATATACTGTATATATATATATATACACACACACACACGGATACTGCTGCACTAGTACAGTAGTATCACAACAATATCACACATTAAAATCCCACAATGAACTGCCCGAATTACCCAAATCACGCATGCACTATAATCCCTTCCATCTATGGCTTACTAGCCCTAATGAGGTTTGTGGCGTTAAAAAACTGGAGTACAGTGCCTAGTAAGAAAAGGGGTTACAGGGTATACTTAGCCACCATGTGTGTCCTTGATTGTCCAGGAAGTAAGAGACCAGACGAGCACACCTGGTATTTATAGGTCCAGCTAGAAAGAGGTGTGTCCTGCCCCAGTTGTGGGGGGATGATGTGACCAGTATATTATCCACTAAGATACATCCACTCAATCCCGATTAAACCTGTTTTTCTAGCACATGGCAGAATGCAGCAGGCTGGAGGAGGGGCTTACATGTGGCATACATGTGGGTGAATTATATATATATATATGTGTATATACACAAAACATGCACTATACAGATCTTTATTTAATGATATACATTTTGGTGCACTTCCCCTCTACAATCCCCCTGTTGAGAAAATGATAATTAAATTTGAGGGAAGTGTTGTGCTGGATTTTATTTGCCTAATCAACCCCATTTATAACTTGTGACAGTTCAGGATGGAATGAAGTATAATGCTGCACTTGGGTACCTAGACATTCTCTACACAGCCACCAGCTCTTCCTTGCTGTTCACCGTAACCCAACGTCTCCATCTACAGAATACACCTTCTTCTTTCTTGGATCTTAATCAGTCTTTTTTTTTTTTCTATGTCTTTTCTCTGTGTTCATGTTGTTGCCAGTCTTCAGGTGTCCCCCCTATCCCAATGTCATCTTACTGGTCAGACTCTGGAATGGCTTCACCCTTTCAGTCCATAGGTCAGCCAGCGTCATACTGTGCACACTCCTCACCGTGCCAGACTTCAGGTTACTCTATCTTGAGGTATATCTGGCTTGATGTGACTGGTGGGTGTCAGTCTGTAGATGGGCCTCACAACATTTTTGTAGCAGAGGCACGACTTCCTTCAGGCATGCATCAGAGACGACTTCCATCGGACATGACTTCCATCAGGCACTTCTCCTGTTGTCTTGATTTGAAGATTGTTGTTAATGTTTCTTCCATGGATAGATACGCAGATTTTTACTAAGCAGGTCAGAATTTCTTGGGTAGGGAGTGATGTCACAATATCTAAGTTGACTGCAGCAAAGCACACTGTTTAATTCTAACCGACATTCAATCCATCCCTTATGAGCTTCACTATTGCTAAGGTTAAAGTGGCAAATACCTTACAAGGTGAAGGGACCTGTCCCTAGAGGCCCTCACTCTTTTTCTCCATTCACACAAAACATCTATTACAGTTCCATTCCAAAATAAGTCTTTGGTTTGAATGCATATAAAGACTTAAGCTAAAATAGCATGGATGTTACTGATCCATAATGCACATGCAGATCATTGATCCATGTGCAGTTGGCATTATTTACCGGCTGTAAATGCATGAACACCTTCACATGAACACACTTAATGTGGACTGAGTATGTCCATGTACAGGTAGTCCCCCACTTATTTTTATTACTATTATTATTATTTATTTTTATAGCGCCATTGATTCCATGGTGCTGCACATGAGAAGGGGTTACATACAAATTACAGATATCACTTACAGTAAACAAACTAACAATCACAGACTGATATGGAGGGGAGAGAGGACCCTGCCCTTTCCGGCTTACATTCTACAGGATGGTGGGGAAGGAGACAGTAGGTTGGGGGGTTGCAGCAGCTCCAGTGATGGAAAGGCGGTGGCTCCAGTAGTGGTGAGGGGGCAGCGGGGATCATTGCAGGCTGTAGGCTTTCCTGAAGAGATGGGTTTTCAAGTTCCGTCTGAAGGATCCGAGTGTGGTTGATAGCCGGATGTGTTGGGGCAAAGAATTCCAGAGGATGGGGGCTATTCGGGAGAAGTCTTGGAGGCGGTTGGGAGAGGAGCGAATAAGTGTGGAGGAGAGAAGGAGGTCTTGGGAGGATCGAAGATTACGTGAGGGAAGATATTGGGAGATTAAAGGGCATGTCACACTAAGATATCGCTAGCAATATCGCTATAACTTGTGGTCTGGTATACAAAGGGGTTGTGGTGGTTGAATAATAAAGACTTGCCGTGTTTGGTCTATATTGTTTTTGAAGTGCATGGCGAAGTCCTCAGCAGAGATGAGGGAAGTTGGAGGGGGCAGTGGTGGGCGGAGGAGGGAGTTAAAAGTATTGAACAACTGCTTAGGGTTGTGGGATAAGGAAGATACAAGGGATGTAAAGTAGGCTTGTTTAGCAGAGGTGAGAGCTGATTTGAATGCAAGTTTTGCTTGTTTGAGTGCAGTGAAGTCGTCTTGGGAATGTGTTTTCTTCCAGCGTCGTTCTGGATGCTTCCCGAAGCTTTTTAGTGGTGTTATTGTGCCAGGGTGGTCTATTGATTGTTCGCACTTTGTTATGCATGACGGGGGAGACCGATTCAATGGCTGATGCAAGAGTGGCATTGTAGAAGCTATTGGCAGTGTCTGTGTCGTGGAGTGAGGATATGGAGGACAGTGGTAAGATGGAGTCAGTGTGCGAGTGTCTAGATGTGCAAGGTTTCTGCGAGGGTGTGCGTGTTGCTGAGCATGGGTGACAGGTGAGGAGGACAGGGATGAGAAAGTGAGTAGATGGTCAGAGGGGAGGTTGTGAAGTTAGATAGGGAGCAGAGACGGGTGAAGACCAGGTCAATTGTGTGTCCGTCTGTGTGGGTGGCTGAGGAGGACCACTGAGTAAGTCCAAAGGACGAAGTAAGGGACAGAAGTTTGGAAGCTGCTGACTGGTGGGTGTCAATGGGGATGTTGAAGTCACCCATGATGATGGTGGGAATGTCAGCAGAGAGAAAGTGAAGGAGCCAGGTGGAGAATTGGTCAATAAAGGCAGTGGTCGGGCCTGGAGGTCGGTATATGACAGCTACTTGTAAGTTGGAGGGAGAGTAGATGCGGACAGAGTGGACTTCAAAAGAGGGGAGGACAAGGAAGGGAAGAGGTGGGATTGGGTTGAAGGTGCAGTTGGAAGAAAGGAGAAGGCCCACTCCTCCACCATGTCTGTTTCCAGGGCGAGGAGTGTGGGTGAAGTGGAGGCCGCCATAGCATAGCGCAGGAGGGGAGACGGTGTCAGCTATGTTTCAGTGAGGCCAAGGAAGGAAAAATTACGAGAGGTAAAGAGGTTGTGAATCACATGGTTTATTGCAGACGGAGCAGGCATTCCAGAGTGATCCAGAGCGAGGGAGCGGGATGGTGGGCGTCAAAGGCACGGATTTGAGGTTGGAAAGATTTCGGGTGGTTTTTTTGGATTGGGAGTGATAGAAGGGGGTAATAATGGGAGGTGTGAGCTGTGGGGCTCCAGGATTGGGAGATATGTCACCAGCAGTGAGGAGAAGCGCAGAGAGGCAGAGCAGGTGGGGGGAGGAGAGTGGGAGATGTGTTGTGTGTGTTAGGAGAGATCTGAAGTTGAGGAGCAGGTCAGCGGAGGAGGTCAGGTGGGGGGGCAAGAGGGAAGAAGAGATTAATACTTGGTTAGAGGGTGCTGTGGTCTGTGGATAGCGAAGGAGAATCAGGAGTAATGGAGGCAAAACCATTAGAGCATATTTCAGCATGGTAAGAGAAAGTGTGGAGCTGACAGAAAGAAATTTGGTGTATTTAAACAGAGTTTTGGCGTACCTTCTGGTCACTTCTGGCTTATTTCTGGCATATTTCAATTATTATCCTTATAATGGCATCCTTGCAATGGCAGACCATACACCTAAAGTGTCTATATGCACGCAGTAAACCGATCAATTTACATAAAACACATCATTATTTTTCTACAATATATATTGGATCCCCGTGGTAAAGGACTCGATTTTTCTTATGTCCTTAACCCCCTTCTCTGGCTGAGTTAACCCCTTCCTGACATCCGACGTACTATCCCGTCCATGGGACCCGGGCCCCTATGCCCATGGACGGGATAGTACGTCTACCGCGATCAGCGGCGCCCACGTGGTGAGCGCCGCTGATCGCGGCCGGGTGTCAGCTGATTATCACAGCTGACACCCGGCACAATGTGTCAGGGGCGGTCACGGACCGCCCCCGACACGTTAACCCCTTGCACACCGCGATCAAACATGATCGCGGTGTACCGGGAGTTAAAGGGAAGCATAGGCAGGGAGTGGGCTCCCTCCTTGCTTCCCTGAGCCCCCCACGGCAGCGCAATGTGCAGCGCTGCTGCGGGGGGCTCCTTTCCTCCAGGCCCCTGAATCCAAGATGGCGACGGGGGCCTGGAGGAAGCTGGCTTCCTCAGTGCCTGCAAAGCGCAGGCAAGAGGAAGTCTTCTTCAATGCCTGTGACAGTGATGTCCCACCTGGGACTATGTAATAAAGTAAAAAAAAAATTAAAAAAAGTGTAAAAATAATTTTAAAAAAATCGCCAAATAAATTAGTAAAAAAAAAAAAATATTCCCCAATAAATTCATTTTTTGAAAATAAAAAAACCCCAAAACAATAAAAGTACACATATTAGGTATCGCCGCGTCCGTAACGACCCGCCCTATAAAACTGTCCCATTAGTTAACCCCTTTAGCGAATCCCTTAAAAAATAAAAAACGAAGCAAAAAATAATGATTTATCATACCGCCAAACAAAAAGTGTAATAACGCGCGATCAAAAAGACGCATATAAATATCCATGGTACCGCTGAAAACGTCATCTTGTCCCGCAAAAAACGAGCCGCCACACAGCATCATCAGCGAAAAAATAAAAAAGTTATAGCTCGCAGAATAAAGCGATGCAAAAATAATTTTTTATATAAAATAGTTTTCATTGCATAAAACCGACAAAACATAAAAAAACGACCTAAATGAGGTATCGCTGTAACCGTACTGACCCGAAGAATAAAACCGCTTTATCAATTTTACCGCACGCAGAACGGTGTAAACGCACTCCCCCAAAAGAAATTCATGAAACGCTGTTTTTTGTTCATTCTGCGTCCCAAAAATCGGAATAAAAAGCGATCAAAAAATGTCACGTGCCCGAAAATTATACCAAAAAAAACGTCAACTCGTCCCGCAAAAAATAAGACCTCACATGACTCGGTGGGTCAAAATACGGAAAAATTATAGCTCTCAATATGTGGTGATGCAAAAACTATTTTTACAATAGTCTTTTAGCGTGCGACAGCTGCCAAAAATAAAAACCGCCATAAATAGTAAATCAAACCCCCCGTTATCACCCCCTTAGTTAGGGAAAAATAATAAAATTAAAAAAATGTATTTATTTCCATTTTTCCATTAGGGTTAGGGCTAGGGTTAGGGTTAGGGCTGAGATTAAGGTTAGGGGTGTGTTGGGGTTCGGGTTGGAGTTAGAATTGGGGGTTTCCACTGTTTGGGCACATCAGGGGCTCTCCAAATGCAACATTGCGTCTGATCTCAATTCCAGCCAATTCTGAGTTGAAAAAGTCATATGGTGCTCCTTCCCTTCCAAGCTCTGCCATGCGCCCAAACAGTGTTTTACCCCCACATGTAGGGTACAGCCTACTCAGGACAAATTGCAAAACAATTTTTGGGGTCCAATTTCTCCTGTTACCCTTAGGAAAATAAAAAATTGGGGGCAAAAATATCATTTTTGTGGAAAAAAATGATTTTTTTATTTTCACGTCCGAGAGTTATAAACTTCTGTGAAGCACTTGGGGGTTCAAAGTGCTCACCACACATCTAGATAAGTTCCGTGGGGGGGTCTAGTGTCCAAAATGGAGTCACTTGTGGGGAGTTTCAATAGTTTAGGTACATCAGGGGCTCTCCAAACGCACATGACACCCGCAGACCATTCCATCAAAGTCTGCATTCCAAAATGGCACTGCTTCCCTTCCGAGCCCCGATGTGTGTCCATACAGTAGTTTTCTCCCACATATGGGGTGTCAGCGTACTCATGACAAATTGGACAACAACTTTTGCGGTCCAATTTCTCCTGTTACCCTTGGGAAAATGAAAAAATTGGGGACTAATTGATCATGTTTGTGGAAAAAATACGATTTTTTTATTTTCATGCCCGGGCATTATAAACTTCTGTGAAGCCCTTGGGGGTTCAAAGTGCTCACCTCACATCTAGATAAGTTCCTTAGGGGGTCTAGTTTTCAAAATGGGGTCATTTGTGGGGGGTTTCCACTGTTTAGGTACATTAGGGGCTCTCCAAAGGCAACATGACACCCGCAGGCCATTCCATCAATGTCTGCATTCCAAAACGTCACTACTTCCCTTCCGAGCCCTGACGTGTGTCCATACAGTAGTTTTCTCCCACATATGGGGTGTCAGCTTACTCAGGACAGATTAGACAACAACTTTTGGGGTTCAATTTCTCCTGTTTCCCTTGGGAAAATAAAAAAATTGGGGAATAATTGATCATGTTTGTGGAAAAAATACGATTTTTTTTATTTTCATGCCCTGGCATTATAAACTTCTGTGAAGCACTGGGGGGTTCAAAGTGCTCACCACACATCTAGATAAGTTCCTTGGGGGGTCTAGTTTACAAAATGGTGTCATTTGTGGGGGGTTTCCACTGTTTAGGTACATCAGGGGTTTTCCAATCGCGACATGGTGTCCGATCTCAATTCCAGCCAAAAACGTCAAATGGCGCTGCTTCCCTTCCGAGCTCTGCCATACGCCCAAATAGTGGTTTATCCCCACATGTGGGGTATCAGCATACTCAGGACAAATTGCACAATAACTTTTAGGGTGCTGTTACCCTTGGAAAAATAAGAATTGAGGGTGAAAAGATCATTTTTGTGGAAAAAATATGATTTTTTAATTGTACGGCTTTATGTTATAAACTTCTGTGAAGCCCTTGGGGGGTTCAAAGTTCTCACCACACATCTAGATAAGTTCCTTAGGGGGTCTAGTTTCCAAAATGGGGTCACTTGTAGGGGGTTTCCACTGTTTAGGTACATCAGGGACTCTCCAAACGTGACATGGCGTCCGATCTGAATTCCAGCCAATTTTGCATTGAAAAAGTCAAACGGCGCTCCTTCCATTCTGAGTTCTGCCATGCGCTGAAACAGTCGTTCCCCCCCCACAAATCGGGTATCAGCGTACTCAGGACAAATTGCACAATAACTTTTGCAGTCCAATTTCTCCTGTTACCCTTGGTAAAATAAAAAAAATTGAACCTGAAGTATTTTTTTTGTGAAAAAAAGTTAGATGTTCATTTTTTTTTAAATATTCAAAAAAATTCCTGTGACGCACCTAAAGGGTTAATAAACTTCTTGAATGTGGTTTTGAGCACCTTAAGGGGTGCAGTTTTTAGAATTGTGTCACTTTTGGGTATTTTCTATCATATAGACCCCTCAAAGTGGCTTCAAATGTGATGTGGTCCTAAAAATAAAATGGTGTTGTAAAAATGAGAAATCGCTGGTCAACTTTTAACCCTTATAACTTCCTAACAAAAAAAAATTTTGGTTCCAAAATTGTGCTGATGTAAAGTAAACATGTGGGAAATGTTAGTTATCAAGTTTTTTGTGTGCCGTATCTCTGATTTAAGGGCATAAAAATTCAAAGTTGGAAAATTGCAAAATGTTTGCCAAATTTCCGTTTTTTTCACAAATAAACGCAAGTTATTTGAATGAAATTTTACCACTAACATGAAGTACAATATATCACGAGAAAACAATGTCAGAATCACCGGGATCCATAGAAGCGTTCCAGAGTTATGACCTCATAAAGGTACAGTGGTCAGAATTGTAAAAATTGGCCCGGTCATGAACGTGCAAACCACCCTTGGTGGTGAAGGGGTTAATGGTGCTCAGCCTGAATTCTGTGCAGTTGGGCATCCAGTCCTGCAGATCACAAACAGTCCAATATACATAATAATGACCAGGAGGAAAATGACAGGAAGAGGTAGCTTTGGGCTTTACTACAGTCTCCTCCGCATGTCTGAAATCTAAGAGGAGATATTTCAGCTCAGCACCAAATTCGAGAGGGGTCTTCTGGAGTCTCTCATGGGCATGTGGGCAATGGTCAAGTCTTCTCTGTGGAGTGATAGGTGTTCTTCTACATCGATACCTAAAATGGTATTAAGGGAACAATACGCTCCTGGGAGTTCTCCCGGAGCAATTAATAAACATCCTGGCACTAGAAGATCTCCCTGATGTGATGCTTCCCTGTCCCACCAAGCTCCCTTATTCTTGCCTTCAGGGTGACCTCCCCCTGTTAACCTTTCTTGAGCTGCCCAGTATGTTAGCTAATGCCTCAACTTCTGAACCCCACAAAATGAATGCAATTTTCCTTTAGTACGATACTATTTAGTTGCTTCTGTTTCCTATACAGACACCCCTTCCAGTTTTCCACAATTCAAAAAAGTAACATACAACCCTTGCAGCTACTTAACAGGAAAACTAAACCTCAAACTAAGGTACACTGTTTGTAGTTGTATCCTGCATCAAGTTTTAAACAAAACCATGTTATCCATCCAAACTTCAAGGTCTAAGCACACGGTATAACACGACACTCCATAGTGTACATCCATTCTGTCCATGCTTCTCTGCTTGTCTTAGGCTAAGTTCACACTTGAGTTTGACTGGTCTGCATAGGGCTGCATACGTCTTCCCTTAAGCTCCGCCTACGCTCCACCTACTTCGGTATGCGTCCTGCGTACCTCTCTTTAACATTGGCTATGCAGGGACATGCATTGTATGCGGATGCGTCCACATGCGGTGTTTTGAAGTTGCCGCCGAATGCACAGAAATGCAACATGTTGCGTTCGGCAGGCACGTCAGGATGCCGCATGCGGATGCATCGGCATATAACACATATCTCTGTGTACCCAGTGTTAAAGATAGGTACGCAGGAGGCATGCAGAAATGGGCGGAGCTTAAGTAAAGAAGTACGCAGCCCTATGCAGAGCAGCCAAACGCAAGTGTGAACCCGGTCTTGGTTCACATAACATCAACCTTCATCCAATCCAAAATGAAACAAAAGCATGTTATCCATCCAAACTTCAAGGTCTAAGAACACAGTATAAAATGATACTCCTTCGTGTACCTCCGTTCAGTCCATGCTTCTCTGCCTGTCTTAGTTCATGTAACAGCCTTCATCCAATCTAAAATGCACAGAAAACTAAAAAAAAAAATTTTTATACAAATTTAACCTCTGAACTTCAAGGTCTAGGTGAACCCACACCTCTTTACCTATCTTAGTTCAAGCAACAAAATCAGAGCATTCATGGATGTGGCTCTATTATCCTACGATTTGTTACTCTTATCATTTTGAATTCTATGGAAAACAGGAGCTAAACACAGGGGGTCTGATAAAAAATGGCAATCAACCAACATACTGACAAATCGATCCTGTTATAATTGCCTTCACATTGCACCTCCGATAAAGCCTTTCTGCCTCCTGTCAGAACCTCACTGGTCTAACAATACATTTAAATTGAAAAAGAGCGAACCTAGTAAATAGAAGAGAGAAAAAAGAAAACTAAAACAAAACAACCAATCAGAAAGACTAGAGGCCAGTTAGAAACTCTGATAAACGGAGTTTCCATCAAGGCCTCACTAGCCTCCCTGGTTGTAATCCGGCCATTTTGAGGTGTCTGCACATGGTGGGGCACATGAGACTGAGAGAAAATGCAATTATGTCTGTGTAAATGCCTGTGCTCCAAGTCAATATTGCTAGGCCCATCATAATTACTTGTGCAATAATAATTCCTTGCAATATATCCAAAGTGACCACATGTAATCCCTTAGTGACGGAGCCAATTTGCAGCTTAATTACGGGCTAATTTTTACAGTTCTGACCACTGTCAATTTGAGGTAATAACTCTGGAACGTTTTAACGGATCCCGCTGATCCTGAGATTTTTTTCGTGACATTTTACTTCATGTTTCATGTTAGTGGTAAAATTTCTTCATTATGACGTGCGTTTATTTATGAAAAAATGGAAATATGGCAAATTTTAAAAATTTGCAAACTTTTAATTTGTGTGCCCTTAAATCAGAGACATATGTCACAAAATAATAAATAACATTTCCCACATGTCTTACTTTACATCAGCACAATTTTGGAAACAATTTTTTTTTTTTTCTTAGGAAGTGATAAGGGTTAAAAGTTGACCAGCAATTTCTCATTTTTACAACAAAATTTACAAAACCATTTTTTAAGGGACCACCTCACATTTGAAGTCTCTTTGAGGGTTCTATATGACAGAAAATACTGAAAAGTGACTCCATTCTACAATCTGCACCCCTCAGGGTGCTCAAAACCACATTCGAAAAGTTTATTAACGCTTTACGTGCTTCACAGGAACTGAAGCAATGTGGAAGGAAAAAATTAACTTTTTTTTTTACAAACATTTTACTTCAGAACCAATTTTATTTATTTTCACAAGTGTAAAAATAGAAAATGAACCACAAAATTTGTTGTGCAATTTCTCGTGAATACACCGATGCCCCATATCTAGGGGTAAACCACTGTTTGGTCGCACGGAAGGCGCACTGTTTGACTTTTTCAATGCAGAATTGGCTGGAATTGAGATCAGACGAAGTGACAGTGGAGAGAATTGTAAAATTTGGCCTGGTCAGGAAGGTGAAAACCAATCAATGAAAAAAATAAAAACTTTATGGTTCTTGGAAAATAATAAACTTGTATTTTTTTTTCTCCAACAGTTAAATTAAAAAAAAAAAAAACTATGCAAGTTTGGTATTACTGTAATCTTACTGATAAGAAGAATCTTACTGCATGGTAATTTTTTTGCCATATGTATGTTTGAAAAACAAAACTCTGGAAAACCAATGGATTTCCATTGTTTTTCAGTTTAAAGATCCTCTGAAAGCATGAGTTATCCCAAACAATAAGATATCCAGTTTGTAAAATAGGGGGCAGGTCATTGAGGGATCAGTGTCATAAGCCTTAAGGATTAATATGTATGCAGAGCACCACATGCACCCCCGCCCCCAGAGGCTGCCCCGCAGCACGAGAATCTCATTAGCTGAAATCTACACATAAAGATTACAGGACAACCACAAGACAGATTTCATCAACCAAGGTATCATTTTAATCAGTATAATGGTGCCAACCTGACACTGTCTATGGGTTACTCGGCACAATCCTGCTGACAGGTTCCTTTTAAATAATTAACACATTGACCATGGCTTTTAGACATATACCAGCTATGTAGAATAGCTTGCATCCACAGTGTGTGGAGCGAGCTCAGTTCTTGTGCCCCCTTCACACTTGCCAGGGACTATGTTGTACCCTACATGAAGCCGATGACTTTCAGTCATCAAGGAGGGATGGAAATCTGTCAATACTCACTACACACAGTGAAAGCTTTTTAATCACTCTTTGGCTCATTGACATGCAGCATGCTCCACAGCGTATCTGTGCAGCGGGTATGTGTAGACCAGTCTGTCAATCAATGTGTCAGGAAGTGATTACAGAGAATTGTGCAATGAGTGATGACTGTATGATAGCTCCCTGCAACAGCCAGATGACTATTTTTTTTTCTCCCTGTAGCTGTGTTTCCAGTAAGCTGGCTACACAGGATTTAAGTGCAATGTACCTGCAGATTAGCCTATATCTGCAGGTGAATAGGTGAGTTTCAATGCTAACAAAGTTATGCAAAAAAGTCTAAATGTTAGAGAGGAGACTATTCATCGATAGAATCTTGCATGGCATTTCTTCGTGGCGAAGATCAGTTTCATTACACTGTTTCATTGTATCTGTCATCCCTTTTCTTAGAGTCCTCTATGGATGATTTGAAATTAAATGAAGAGGAGTTGCTGGCCATGGCAAAGCATGAAAGTGAGGAAGACAAGGCATTTAGAAGATTCAAGAAGCGGATTTCAATTGAACCTGAGCAGGTATTCTGATATGAACGGCCATTAAATAACAGTAATTTAGCTTTTTTTTTTTTTAATTTAGTAATTTACAATTTTTTTGGCAATTCATCAGCTATTCAGCTTTGGCAAATCATTCCCTTTTTTAAACTAGTTGCTAAAAATGCTAAAAGAGTTGTAGGGGTTGGCCACTTTAACTTATTTTTTACAGCTGTGTTGGGAATATATTAATATTACATGTTCTTCACCTGCACTTGTTATAGCAGACTTCCTCACAGATTGCGTTTTTCATGTCAACATAAAAACACCAAGTTGGAAATCTGCTTTTCTTTTGGAGGGCGGTGACGGACTTGTTTAATCACATGCTAATCACTATTTTTACAATAAAAAGCGTCTTTTAGCGTGTGACAGCTGCCAAACATAAGAACCCGCCACAAAGTGAATCAAACCCCCCTTTATCACCTCCTTAGTTAGGGAAAAATAAGACAATTTTAAAAATGTATTTATTTCCATTTTCCCGTTGGGGTTAGGACTAGGGTTAGGGCTGAGATTAGGATTAGGGGTTGGAGTTAGAATTGGGGGTTTCCACTGTTTAGGCACATCAGGGGCTCTCCAAATGCAACATATGGCGTCTGATCTCAATTCCAGCCAATTCTGCGTTGAAAAAGTCAAACGGTGCTCCTTCCCTTCCAAGCTCTGCCATGCGCCCAGTGGTTTACCCCCGCATATGGGGTATTGGCCTACTCAGGACACATTGCACAACAACTTTAAGGGTCCAGTTTCTCCTGTTACCCTTGGGAAAATAAAAAATTGGGGGCAAAAATTTTTTGGAAAAAAATTATTTTACGGCTGTACGTTATAAACTTATGTGAAGCCCATGGGGGTTCACACCACAAATCTAGGTAAGTTCCTTGGGGGGTCTAGTTTCCAAAATGGTGTCATTTGTGGGGGATATCCACTGTTTAGGCACATCAGGGGCTTTCCAAACGTGACATGCGTCCGATCTCAATTCCAGCCAGTTTTTGCGCTCCTTCCCTTTCGAGCTCTGTCATGCGCTGAAACCGTGGTTCCACCCCCACACACACACACACACACACACACACACACACACACACACACACATACATATCAGGTATCAGCGTACTCTAGACAAATTGCACAATAACTTTTGCAGTCCAATTTCTCCTGTTACCCTTGGTAAAATAAAAAAAAAATTGGACCTGAAGTAATTTTTTTGTGAAAAAAAGTTAAACGTTCAAACGTCCTTTTTTTTTTTTTTTTAAACATTCAAAAAATTCCTGTGAAGCCACCTGAAGGGTTAATGAACTTCTTGAATAGGGTTCTGAGCACCGTCAGGGGTGCAGTTTTTAGAATGGTATCAGTTTGGGGTATTTTTTTATCATATTGACCCCACAAAGGGACTTCAAATGTGATGTGGTCCCTAAAAAAAAAACCAATGGTGTTGTAAAAATGAGAAATCGCTGGTCAACTTTTAACCGTTACAACTTCCTAATAAAAAAAATTTGGGTTCCAAAATTGTGCTTATGTAAAGTAAACATGTGGGAAATGTTATTTATTACATTTTTTGTGTGCCATATCTCTGTCATTTAGGCTGTGTTCACGCGTAGCGTTTTTTTTTTGCGTTTTCGTGGCTATTTTAAACGTGCGATTTTGCCGCGAAAACGCAAAAAAAAAGCACCTCATGCAATCCTGTGTGATTCCGCACATGCTGTGCTAATGCTGCGGATTTTTCCGCGGCGGAATTGCATCGCATAAAAATACGCAGCATGCTCATTCTTTGTACGGAATCGTGGGAAAATCCGCACACATAGGAATGCATTGTTCTGCTTAGTTTCTGCATGTGGCTGTGCCCACCATGCGAAAAGTAAGGAGAACATTTGCGGATGGTACCCACGGTCTGGAGGAGAGGAGATTCTCCTCCAGGCTCTCTGTACCATATCCCTGTAAAAAATAGAATTAAAATAAAAAGAATCGTCATATTCTCACCTTCCGATGTCCCTCGCAGCGTCACCAGGCCTCAGCGTTGCTCCCGGCAGGTCCCGTTCCCAGTGATGCATTCCGACAAAGACCTTTGATGACGTAGCGGACTCGCGAGACCGCGACGTCATCTAAGGTCATTGCCGCAATGCATCACTGGGAACGGGACCTCTAGGGAGCATCGCGATGATCGGGGACGCCAGAAGGTGAGAAGATCACGATTTTTTATTTATTTTTATTATTTTTAACATTATATCTTTTTACTACTGATGCTGCATAGGCAGCCTCAATAGTAAAAAGTTGGTCACACTCGTCAAACAATCAGTTTTCCAAGCGATGCTACAGATCGCTTGAAAAATGCTAGCATTCTGCAAGCTAATTACGCTTGCAATTCGCTAGTTTTTCCTCGGGCAATAGGCGGGAATTAAAATGTGGCTTTCTCGCATATTTCCCGCGGAATGGAATTCCTACAGCAATTCCGCAACGTGTGCACATAGCCTTAAGGGCATAAAAATTCAAAATTGGTAAATTGCGAAATTTTCGCCAAATTTCCATTTTTTTTCACAAATAAACGCAAGTTATGTGAATTAAATTTTACCATTAACGTGTAGTACAATATGTCACGGGAAAACAGTATCAGAATCACCAGGACCCATGAAGCGTTTCAGAGTTATTATTACCTCATAAAGGGACAGTGATCAGCATTGTAAAAATTGGCCCGGTCATTAACGTGCAAACCACCCTTGGGAGTAAAGGGGTTAATATTTTTTGTTGAACTAAAATTTAAACTTAACGTTTATATAACCTATTTCTTGGCGCATCGTTGAGGGACTCAGGAAAAACCATAGGGTTGATCTAGTGCCACAAGAAGCTGATGCTGGAACAGTTGGCTTCTCCTCAGTAGGCTATACTCCCCTATTGGCACCAAGCTAACTTACATATAGCTTAGAAAAAAAAACATAGGTAGGAGCAAATCTGGTGTCCAGACCCATGTTTTCCACCTCCAGTGACAGGTTTTTTTTTTAACTTTTTTTTTTCTGCTTTCAGTTGGGAAACTGGCCACTCTGCCACCCCACTATAGAAGGAGAGAATTGTGCTGAATGGTCCTATTGTAGCCATTCTGGTCTGGATTAAAATGAATGGGAAGCGTTTTTTAAGCGTTTTATTTGGTAAAAAAGCAACGTGTGAACACAGCCTAATAGTTGCACTTGTTAATATTGCAAGATATATTAATTAAAATGTATTTTATTTATAGCACCACCACTTTGTGTTTATACATATTTCTTTTTATTAACTTTTATATTTATCCAAGCACTTTTTTATATTTGACTTAATCATGTATCTGCCTGTGAGGAAAAAAATGCGCTTTGTGTTGAATTTTGCTGTAGGTCCTGAGATACAGTAAAGGCGGTGAACCTCTCTGGATATCGTTACAAAATGTTCCAGTCGAAAATGATATAATTAACTGTGATTGTGGTGCCAAAAGAGTTTTTGAATTCCAGGTAAGGAGATGAAATGTATGATCTATTTTTTTTTTTTGTTTAAATGATTTTTATTAGGGGAATTTTTATATAAACAAGGAAAAGTAAGGGTAGGGAAGACAACAGAAAATATGCAAGTATGAAATACAATATAAGAACTGAAAGTATTCACAGTAGAGTAAAATAAAACCTCAATAATACAATATACAATGTATACCCCAAAACCTAAATGATACTGGAGGGAAAGATGGGGGTTAGGGCAAGAAGAGTGAATGTAGGAAAAGGAATAGGAAGGGAAAAGGACTGAATCTGATTAAAAAAATGGGGGGGGGAGAAGAAAAGGAAAGGGTAGAAAATGAAATTGGTAAGGGGAAGGATCAAGATAACAATGAGAAGGGAAGATATAGCTTGGGTAAGGGGGGAAAAAGGAAAGGAAAGGAAAAAGAAAAGGTAAAAATAGTCCACTAAGAAAGTTTAACATGGAAAGATCAAACCTTGATATACAGAGAATATGACAATCAAATTGAGTTAAAGTACCGGCAAATGTTACGCTTCTAGAAAGGCGCTCTGCTTGTATATGATTTAATTTTGAAGTTATTGTACCTAATTTATTTAAACTGACAACTGATACATGGTGCTTAACTCATTGACAGCATGTATCAGATGCTGTCTGCATGATTTCATCAGGGTATATTTAGTTTCAATAAATTTTTATTTAGAAACTTAATAAACCAAGTCCAAGTTATGAACTCCCATGCAAGGGAGTGTAAACTAACAATTTAACATACATTCAATAAACTTCAAATAATATAAGGGAAGACAGGACACAGACAGGGGTAGGGAAAGGCACAAAGGATTTTAATTATGCGATATCCAATAATCTATAATGATATCATCAATAACCAATCCAGCGCGTTTAAAGCGGTTATATATTTAACACTGCTAGCACCGATCACGGGCGTTTAACTTCTCTAATACTGCTGTCAATAGTGACAACGATATCAAGGAGCATCACACAGGGAGTAAGCTCCGTGTCTGCTCCCATTGGCAAAATACGATTTGATCACGTTGAGCTGATGGTCTGTGGTAACCTCAGGCCACAACATGGCCACGGGGTCCTTCAAGGAAGGTGACTTGTGAGCGCTTGCTAAAGGCCCCATCACACTAAGCAATCTCGCTAGCGAGATCGCTGGTTTTGTGACATATCAGCGATCTCGCCAGCGAATTCGCTGTGTGTGACGGGGATCAGCGACCGGCCCCCCCTGCCTGTTATCGCTGATCGTGCTCGAGCGGCCTGGGTCGTTTTTCGATCGCTGGTCTCCCGCTGCCCAGCGCGCATCGCTGCGTGTGGCAGCGAGAGATCAGCGACGCTGGTTGCTAATGTAAACGTCGGGTATCAAGGAGTCGCCGTGGATACCTGCTATTTACCTTGGAAACCGGCGTACACGCTGGTTTCCAAGGTAAACGTCGGGTATCAAGGAGTCGCACGGCTCCTGGATACCCAACATTTACATTAGAAACTAGCATCCAGCGTCGCTGGTCCTGATCGCTGGGGCTGTCTAACGATGTCCCAGCGATCCCATCATGTCGGATCGTTGGTGGGATCGCTGGGACATAGAACATATACCGAGCAATGTCACAAATAGGACTCAAAAGCTCAACCGCAAAGAAATATATTGGATCTACCGGCTGAGTACACTAAAACTGCATGGTTTAAATGAATGAAGTCACTGAGGTGTAATTATGTTCTGTTCTAAAAAAAAAATTTTTTATTTTTTCACTTTTTCCTTGTCTTGATTTCTAGTGTGGGTTTTTTGTTTTTTTTTGAGCACATGCAATACCCCGCCACTAATTCATTGATAATTATATTTTAATATGTTGTTTAATATCGTGAACATCACTATTCCTATATACCGCAAATTTTACTGCACAACCCATTCAAAAAAGAAAGGATAATGTAAGTAATTTTAAATATATATTTTTAATTTTTATATGGATATTTATATTTTTTATATAAATATCTTTTATATGAATAATGTTTATGCAATTTTTATCTTCCAGCAAGAACTGTGCAATAAAATATATAGAAATAAGACCAAAAAATGTCTTTTGTAAGAATATTTTATTCAGAAATGTCATGGTATAAGTTTGTTTTTCTATACATGTTGTTGGATTTGGCATTGTTTGTGTGGTTTTCATGGTGGCTCTCTTGAGGATGTTCTCCCTGTAAGGCATTTCTTCTTTTTTCCCCCGTTTTTGGAGGTTCTCATCCCTTTCTTTTTAAATTTTCTTTTAATAATTTTTTTTACGGTGATGTTAATAAAGAAATTGATATATATTCGTTATCTTATAATGCAAGTATAATAATAATTTTATAACAGAAATGTATATATATTTTGTCTATCAAATGTCTATCATGTGTTTAAGCAATGAACTTTGACATCCTTTGAATCAGGTGACCTGTTAGACGCCGAGCACCTGAATGACAAGTGTACTGTTTTTTCTATTTAAGAACCTGTTCATGATACTTGCATGTGGTTTTTTTCCTGAGGAAGGAGTTCTGTGAAACTTCGAAACGCGTCGAATAAAGACCACTGTAATAATAATTGTTCATAGTGATTCGCAGCGCGGATTGTCTGACCACTTTTTACCTATCCTGCATCATTCTCATACTGACAGATCGCTGATGCAATGCTTCTGCAGCCTCTGACAGGCAGGGAGGAGGCATGTCAGCTCCTGCTCTTAGCAGACACTCACAAGCCACCTTCCCTGAAGGACCCAGCGGCTATCTGTCTCCATGGTGATCCCCATCTGCAAATCGGCACAATGCGAACGCATCATGTTGTGCTGATGGTAGCAGATAGAGAGCTTACTGCCTGCGCAATGGTCCTATGTGTTGCTGTCACTATTGACAGCAGCATCAGAGGGGTTAAACATCCACGATCGGTTCTAGCACAGATCATGGGCGTTGCTGCAGGGTGTTAGCTCTCACTTATATTTGCCACCCGCTCCCAATTGCCAAGACGCTCATCATGAGTTAACAGCACCGTACATATACTGCGGTTTGCGGAAGCTTCCGCAGCGCCTTATATGTACGGTGCATGTCGGGAAGGGGTTAAATGGGTGTGTCCTCGGTACTACAGAACAGGAGAAGGACAGTGGTATTCTGGTTACAAGTAAGCTGAGCAGCAGTACTCAATGTCAAGCAGTAGCCGTGAAAGCAAACAAGATTTTAGGGTGTATAGAAAAAGAGAAAATCCCATGATCCCAACGTATTGTTACCCCTCTGTAAATCACTGGTGAGGCCACATCTAGAATATGGGGTCCATTTTTGGGCTCCACATTTAAAAAAGGATATTCAGAAGTTAGTCAGTTCAAAGGTGGGCATCTAGATTATTACAATGGACCAAAGGCCTCTCATGATGAGAGGTTGAAAAGTTGGGCTTGTTTAGCTTAGAAAAAAAAACTACTCAGTAGAGATCTCATTTACATGTATAAATATGTGGTCAGTGCAAAGGACTGGCGCATGACTTTTCTTCCAAGGACCACACTAAGGATTGGGGGGGCACTCATTACGGGTGTAGGAAAGGAGATTCCAGACGCTAAATAGGAAAGGCTTCTTTACAGTTAGCAGTCAGAATGTTGAATGCCCTAACACAAGAGGTAGGAATTGGAGACACTATAACAGGTTTTAAAGACGGGCTGGATGATCTCCTCAATACACATAATATTGTGGGTTATAGTTAATTTAGTGACAAAATGTATAATTGGTGAAAAAAAGTTGAACTTTATGGACCGAGGTCTTTTTCAACCTATTTCAATGTATCCTATATCAATGTAACTCTGCCCTGCCATATTCTGTTTGTAAATATTTTCTTGCCTAATCTTTTTTTTTTTTTTTTTTAGTTCAGTAGAACATCACTTTATATGTCTAATTTATTCCAGGTCATGCCGCAGCTACTAAACTATCTGAAAGTGGATAGCCTTCAGCAGAGCATCGACTGGGGCGTTCTGGCGGTCTACACTTGCTCTGCTAATTGCAATGCGGAAACCCATTATGTGGAAGAGTTTTTATGGAAGCAAGATGTGTCAGCAGACAAGATGTAAAGTACACAGTACCATGGGCGGACACAGACTGCAGAGGGCCACTGTGCGACAAATATGTATGGTCCCTGCTTCCATACCACAATGATGTTATTAAAACATGCACAAGGGCTAATATGCAGTATAAGCCACAAGTATCAAGCCTAAACAATAAAGTAAAGCTCCATATTTGACAGAATATAATACACAGCGCTCATGTAACCAGGATATAATATATGCATGTATTTAGCAGTACTAACAGTCAGTTACTTAGTGGGGGCAGAGTTGGGCTATATTCACATGTTGCGTTTTTGCTTTGTTTTTTAATTCAATTTTTAAACTGCATTTTACAGAGCCAGCAAAAGCTATGAGATTTCAGAAATCTCATGCACACACACTTGTTTTTTTGTCCTGAGATGATTTGGAAAAGTGCTGCATTTTTTTTTAAACTGCAGCATGTCATTTCAGTGTTTTTTGAAGCATTTTTTCACACATAGAAAGCAATAAGTAAGTGCAAAAACACAGCAAAAAAATGCAGGTATCAGGTTTTGGTGCAAAAATCCAAGGAAGTTGCGTCGTAGGTTTTTTTTTTTTTTTCTGTTTTTATATTGGGGGGGCTAAACTTCATCAGCATGCAGAAGAGACAAAAATGCAGCAAATACGCAGAGATAAAAAGCAAAGCAACAGCTTTTTTAGGCTATGTTCACACAAGGCTTTTTTTAGCATTTTTTCTGTCACAAAATCTGCTCTCTTGGCAGTAAAGATGCTGCAGAAAGAAGGATGTTTTGCTTCTTTTTTTGTCATGTTACAGTTGTCTCTTGTGCATGCTGATAAAGTTTAGTGCAAAACAAATCTGATTTAACACAAAAAACGCTGTACAACCTGATTTTTTTTTTTGGGTGCATTTTTTTCACCACCAATTACTTTCAATGAGCGAAATATGCTGAAAGTGGTGACCAGCTATATTCTGCAAAAAAGAAGCAAAGGCTCAAAATACTGATGACAAAAAACATTGTGTGTGCATGAGATCTCTGAAATCTCAAACTTTGCTGGTACTGTAAAACACAGCTGAAAATTACCATAAATGGCTTAATAAACACATAGTGTGAACATAGCCTTAGGTATAAAATGGAACAGAGGCAGTGGAGGTGCTCTATCCCACCCAGAGCACTTGCAAGCTTATTTGCATACCACTCCTAAAGCGCTTTCCTGTAGCAGCTCAGCGTTTTGTTTACTATGGTTAAAGATTCATTTTGACGCTCGTCAGCAGTTTGGCAGAGGCGCTAGAATTGGCTAAAAGATTCCCTTTAAAAGGGTTGTGCCTTTAGCAATGTGTTGTATGATAAGGCTGCAGAGCTGCTAGGCCCCCAGCTGCCATGAAAGCTACCAACAGTCTGCTGGCCTGTCACAAGGGTGATAAAGGTAGCCCCCCCTCTCTCTTGCTAGCCACTTAGGTGCTGCAGCAATTGACACTATTATCTAAGTGGTTAAAAGGCTGAAGAGCAGCATGTGATAGCGACCACCGCTGTTGGGGGCACAGGTTCAGCTCCTCATCCTGCCCCATCATTGTACTGTGCATGTACAGCATTCGCACATATGAAATCCCAGCTGTGACATTAGACTAGGGCTACACACGCGCAATCATCATTCTATGCCACTGCTACATTGCAGCATAGTGCAAGTGAACTTGGCAGCGTTGCAACCCACAAGTTGCAAATACAATCATTTGGATTATTTGCATCTTCACTATGGCGTCATCCCAAGCCTGGGCTGTGATAGAGCAGAGGCATACAGCGACTCGGTATAACCTTCACTGAAATGGCATGTGTACACATCTTTTTCAGGCGGATATGCTCAATGGTCTGAAAAAGTGCTAAATAGATGCTAAAACGCATGAACTTATGCACTGCAATTTTAAACGACTTGCTGTGCACATCTACAAACTTTTCAGCTTCTTTTCACTTGAGGTTTTCCAAGACATTTAAAAAAAAATCTAAAATGACACTTCAGGAAGAAAAAATTGCTGGCAATTCCTGAAGTGTCTTCTGTTTGAAAAACTCATTGGGACCTCACACTTGTAAAACTTTGTCATGTGCCCATACATGACTGTATGTTACCTGTGGGATAGATGTATAGAAGAATGAGCCACAGGAAACACACAGATGATGTGAGGTGCATTTAAATGTGTGGATAGAAAAACATTGTGGATAATATAACTTAATAAAGAGTAGATGCTGAGAGGGTGATCAGTGTATTATGTGCTGAACTTTAGCCTACAAATTACTTCTCTGCAGATGGAAACTCTGATTTTACCATTCACTGATAAGATTGCATATAGCAGCACCCTGCACTGTAAAAGAAAAAAAACAACTTGGTCCATAGACGCTCCATTGCTTAGTGCCCACAGATGTTCACTCTTAATGGGTCAGAAGCTGTTGACTTCGGCCCACAGGGTCCTGAATGCATCATAAATAGTGTTGAGCATTCCGATACGGCAAGTATCGGGTATCGGCCGATATTCACTGTATCGGAATTCCGATACTGAGTTCCGATACTTTTATCATATCGAATACCGGAATCGGAAGTTCCCATAATGCTATGAGCCAGTTTGATTTGATTCAGCCAATGACAATCCTCAGAAGAGTGGGCACATCCTGTTAGGCATGTTAACTAATGGCATGGCTGTGATTGGCTGCTGAAATGATGTCATGATGCACTATAAAAGCCGCCGCCATTTCTGGTTCACTCTGCTGTGAATTCAGTTAGGGACAGGCTGCTGATCAAGACTGTGAGGGACAGTTAGAGAGCGATTTTACAAATCACATTGTGCTTTACCCAGGCTACATTCTCAATAAGTGTAGCTTTCTTTTGCCCTGCAGCAGTGTTCACAGCTGTCTGCAAGGTCTGTGTGAGTGCAGCTCACGCTGAGTAGTGTGTCCTGCAGCCATGTCTGGTTGTAGGACGCTCAGCGTGTCACTGCCTCATACATATTTTTCATTTTTTGCTGCTCATTTTTCAGTCTCCTATTTGTGTGCACTGTGCATCCATCCGTATCCATATACGTTGGTTGCAAACACTATAGGAGTAGACAGCGGAGCCTCTCTGCAGCCTTTCAGTGCTAGTGCCCAGTTTGCTGCACTGTTCACGGCTGTCTGAGAGGTCTCTGACTGTGTGTGAGTGCAGCTCACGCTGAGTAGTGTGTCCTACAGCTACGTCTGGTTGAAGGCCGCTCAGCGTGCGTCACTGCCTCACAGATATTTTTCTTTTATTGCAGCTCATTTTTTATTCTCCTATTAGTGTGCATCCTTCCGTATCCATCTACATTGGTTGGTTGCAAACACTATATAGGAGTAGATAGAGGAGCCTTTTTTCTGGCTTGTGCCCTTCATCTGCAGCCAGATTAGTACCGTGTTTCCCCGAATATAAGACAGTGTCTTACATTCTTTTGACCCCCAAAAGTCCCACTATGTCTTACTTTCGGGGTATGTCTTATATTAGAAAAAAAAAAATGACGATTTTTGTTTTAACCAAAAAATAACATTTATTAACAAGCTGAACAGTGTGGTGTTCACCACAAAACAGTTTTATTAAACCAAGTGCCCAAGAAAGTGCCAAGAATGTCTTGTTACAACCGTATCATGACGGTATTTCCATGTATAACATGTAAAACATTTAAAACAATGAAAAACGGTAACAATGAACAGTCTGAATAAGTTATACTGGAAGATAAAACAAGATTTATTCGATGACAACCATGTCATCATCTTCAGGAAAATCATCGTAAACATCCACACTCTGAGGTTCCTGTGGATTTTCTTGGGACTCTCGGGAATCCATTTCCGCCTGAATCATTGGCCCATATCTCTCATGGGTAGCAATGGCACTGTCCTGAAATGAGCAGGCCTTGTCTAGGTAGCCAGCTCGCAGTGCATTTTCAATGCAGGTGTCACTGATCTTATCCCATGAATTCTTCACCCAGTTCACAATCTCAGGCAGTTTTGGCTTAACAAAGTTCCCACGTACGTTCCTCTCCATACGGTTTTCAATGTAGTCATTGATTTCCGCACGCAGATTGTCCTTGAAGGGCTTGTTTATGGCGATATCCAGAGTCTGGAGATAAGCCGTCATCCCTGCCGGAATCATGATCTGGTCGATACGTCACTCATGAAGGAAGTTTTTCATGTCTTTAGCCCGGTGTGTGCTGGCTGCATCCCAGATCAGCATCCCTCTTTTGCTCCCTCGCATAACAAGCGGCAGCATTAAATCAAGCCACTTCCTTATAACCGCTTGTGTGGCCCAGGCTTTTTCCGTTTCCAGCACATAAATACCAGAAACCCGCTCTATCTTGTCCTTCTTGCCCTTTGAAATCAGCAAAGGTGTGACTTTAGTGCCATCCAGACGAATCGCCAAAATGCAGGTGACACGTGCACTTTCATAAGCGGTGGAGGGAACGTACACTGAGGAGGCACCTCGTTGATCAACGGTGGTTTGAGCTGCTTGGCCCATGAACACAGCAGTTTCATCCATGGCGATCATGTGGCAAAGATTGTATTTGGAGAAGTCAGTGTCATCCACAAACTTCTTGTAGGCAAATGCACGTTTCACAATCTCTGCATCTTCCAGCCTAAAGAGGGTCGTGGATCTTCTCAGAGACAGGTCATTGCGTTCCATGAAGTTATCCACCCAGTGCTGTGACGCCTTGAATTGTTCAGGGGTAATGTCAAACTGTGGTGCCACAGCAAGGGCATACTCCTGAATCTGAGCCCTGGTCACCACCAATGTCTTCGCTCTCCTGTCAGCAACCCACTCACACACCAGGCTTTCCAGCTCGGGATACATTGGCTGCCGACCACATCCAACCTTACGCCTTTTAGCCATTCCACTCTCCGCTTTCTCACTCAGGTTAGTGTATTCTGCACGCCATTTTTGGAACAGTCGGTGATCCATCATCTTCTCCTTGCAGAACTCCACTACATTTTTGCCCCAAGATTCTTCAACCATGGCTTTTTTATACTCCACAGAGTAGCTCTTCCTTTTACTCGGACCGGAACCACTCATGTCTGGGGGCAAAAATATAGCGTATAAGCATTGCTTATGGTTCCGTATCACAGTCACCCATACAGTCCCATACAGTATCCCACAGCAGCCTGCCATACAGAAGGGTTGCTGCCAATACAGTACGGTATCTCACAGCCTGCCATTGTACAGTATCCCACAGCCTGCCATTGTACAGTATCCCACAGCCTGCCATTGTACAGTATCCCACAGCCTGCCATTACGGTATGGTACAGTATCCCACAGCCATTGCTTACCGGATGGCGATTCCTCTGCGGTGCGGGACAGGGCAGGGCAGGCTTCTTCCTCGTGCAGGGGGACACTGGCCAATGAGCGGTGACGTCAGGGCGGCGGCCGGCGGGCGGGCTCACAGAAGCCGCTGGGCCAATCAGAGAGGCCCTGACTTCTGCCCGGGGGACACAGGGGGACACAGGCACCGGTACCGGTATGTTAAACCTAATGCATTATACCGGTACCGCACAACGTCTTACTTTCG
This sequence comes from Dendrobates tinctorius, assembly GCF_039654945.1. NCBI lineage: Eukaryota > Metazoa > Chordata > Amphibia > Anura > Dendrobatidae > Dendrobates > Dendrobates tinctorius. Next base: position 5,076,430 of record NW_027361848.1, read on the forward strand.
GGGCACCGCTGATCCGCTATGTCTTATAAACGGGGGATGTCTTACATTAGGCATCCCCCATTATTCCCCTAGTACGTCTTACATTCGGGGGTGTCTTATATTCTGGGAAAGACGGTATTACCCTATTTTTTGGAGCCTCATCTTTTGCATTGTAGGTTACCTTCCTGCATTGTAATAGCTCCAAAAAGTTAGTGATACTATCACTTTCAAATCTTTGGTCACATCCTTTGTTTTTTTTTAACAAAAAAAACAAAACAAAATAAAGTTCATCAAACACTCCATTTCACAGTTATGTAGGCCACATTAGCTCCTATTAAAGTGTAGTCCACACACACAATTCATAAAATTAGTGTTTCTTATACCTGTTAGCAGCTGTTCAGGAATAAGCACACTAAGCCCCCCCCCCTTTGTACTTTTCTGCCTATCATTATCAGTCTACCAAGATGAAGGCAGGGAGTAAGGGACGTGGGCATGGGCGTGGAGTTTCAGCAGGGAGAGGACGTGGGGATTCTGTGCCTGCTGCTGGCACCAGTGAGTCAGCATCTCCCAGTTTTACCAGGCAACAGTCCTTTATGCGCAGCTTTGTAGGACCTCGCCGTACCCCACTGCTGCGGGAGGAACAAATTGAAGCCGTTGTCGGATGGATGGCAGCTAACGCATCGACTTCAATGACTTCCACGTCCTCTCAGGGCCAGAGCACTGAAGAGCAACCATCTGTCTCTTCACCACCTGCCAAAGTGGCCAGGCAGTCAGAGAGCTCTGGACAGGAGCCATCACAGTCTCTACTTCTGTTCTCTGAATCTGTTGGCTTGGAAAGAGGGGGCCAGCCAAGCAGCATTCAAGAATGTGAAGAAGGGGGAGTATGCAGTGATGCGCAACTTCTTTGTCCCTCTGAATCTGAAGAGGCGGGTGGGCCAGTGCCTATGGTCAGCACACCTCAGTACGCATCAGATGATGACGAGACTCAGGTGCCACTTTCTGGTGTGTACGGTGCTGGCGAGACAACCCAGGAAAAGCAGGTGTTTGAAGAGGGGAGTGTAGATGATGAGGTCCTTGACCCATCATGGCGTGAGGAACAGGAAGGTGGTGGGAGCAGCTCTGAGGAAAAGATTCCCCGAACGGCCAAAACAGGAGGGAGAGGGAGGGGGCAGACTTGGTTGCCTGTAGCCTCCACTTTGGCACCCGTTAGGAGCATTCCTCTTTCAAAAGCCAAAACAGGCGCTCCCAAGACTTGCAGTGCGTGGTCCTTTTTTGACACAATTGCAGATGACATTTGCTTTGTCAAATGCAAGCTGTGTCATCAGAAAGTTAAAAGAGGGAAAAATGTCAGCAACCTCAATACTACAAATATGTGGAAACATGCGGACCAAGCACGAGGTGGAGTTACACAGACACACTGAAGACGTAGGCCAACGTACAGCACCACCTACCACCTCTTCAGCTCGTGTTGGGGCCTCTTCCTCCAGCTCACACACAGCTGGTTCGGCTTCCTCACAGGATCGCCAAAGGAAGAACCTCTGGCACTGTTGTCCGGAGACCCAGTGACATTCCACCCACAGCACCACGTTCCCAGTCATCGTCACACTCCCAGGCCACTCTACAGCCATCGGTAGCACAGGCATGGGAGAAAAGGCGGCCATACTCGGCAAACCATCCCCGAGCACATGCTCTGAATGCTGTCATTGCCAAACTACTGGCCCTTGAAATGCTCTCATTCAGGCTTGTGGAGACTGACACCTTCCGGAACTTCATGGCATTGGCAGTCCCACAATACACCGTGCCCAGCCGCTTTTATTTCAGCAGGCAAGCCGTCCCTGCCCTTCAAAAACATGTGGAGGGAAAAATAAAACATGCGCTACTAAACGTCGTCAGTAGCTAGGTCCACCTGGCCACCGATGCGTGGACCAGTAACCATGGACAGGGACGATACCTTTCCCTCACTGCCCATTGGGTCAATGTTGTGGAGCTGGGTACAGATCTGGAGAGTGGCGCTGTACGTGTTCTGCCAACTCCACGGATTGCAGGAATCCAGTCTCTACACATTGACTCCTCCTCCTACTCAAGTTCCTCAGAAACAGCGCTGCAGGAGCCTGTTACGACCGATATGAGCACAGCCGTGGCCAAACGTCAACAGGCCGTACTCAAATTAATTTCTTTGGGGAATCGAAGCCACACAGCGCAGGAGCTCTGGAATGCCATCAAGCAGGAGAGCGACGTGTGGTTTGTGCCAGCGAATCTCCAGCCGGGCTTGGTAGTGTGTGACAAGGGCTGAAATCTGGTGGCAGCGCTTGGCCTAGGCAACCTCACTCACATCCCATGTCTGGCACATGTGCTGAACTTGGTCGTGCAGAGCTTTCTGAGGGACTATCCGGATCTTGATGCACTGCTGCACAAGGTCTGCATAGAGTGCGCTCACTTGCGGTGTTCCAGTACGGCAAGATCGCGCCTTGCTGCTCTGCAGCGCCGATTCCGCATTCCGGAACATCGCATCATATGTGACCTACCCACCAGGTGGAATTCAACGTTACATATGTTGGAGCGGTTGTGTGAGCAGCAGGCAGCAGTCATGGAGTACCAGCTGCATCAGGCGCAAACAAGTCGCACTGTGCGCCGGTCACACTTCAGCACCACTGAGTGGGCCTCTATGAAGGACATCTGCCTCGTTTTGCGTGCCTTCGATGATTCCACGCAGATGGCGAGTGCAGATGATGCACTAGTCAGCATGACTGTCCCCCTTATCTGCCTGCTTCAAAAAACACTGCAAGCACTAAGGGAGGAGGTTTTGGAAGAGGTGGAGGATGAGGAGTCACACATGTCATCTGCTTCTGGACAGTCTGCGCTACGTGGTTCCTCACAAAGGCCTAGGCAGGGGACACTTTGTGAGGAGGATGAGGATTAGTCAATGGAGGAGGAAGACATCTCTCCAGAGGAGGGAGGTACACAATGCTCTAGTCAGTATGTACAGCGAGGGTGGGGTGATGCAGAGCAGGCAGAGATGACTACTCAAGCAGGGGACAGCGTTTCTTTGGCAGTTGGGAGTCTGCAGCACATGGTTGATTTCATGCTGCAGTGCCTGAGAAACGACCGCCGCATCGCCCACATTCTCAACACGACTGATTATTGGGTGTACACCCTCCTAGATCCTCGCTACCGGGACAACTTACAAAGCCTCATACCACCGTTGAACCGGGAGCGTAAACTGCAGGAGTACCAAGACACACTGGTGCAGTCCATCATGTTCTCCATTCCAACCGACAGCAGTGCTGCTAGTGCTTTACAAAGCAGCTCTGTGCGTCGAGGCAGTGGAGGAAGCTCGGCACAAAGAGGGAGCAGAGGCAGCGCCTCAGCACAAGGCAAGACCACTATGGCCCAAATGTGGCAAAGATTTGTGTGTCTGCCACAAATGTCAACACCATCACAGACGGCTCCAGTCAGCAGGAGGCAACGCTTCCGTCAGATGGTGACAGACTACATGTCTTGCCCTGTCAGTGTACTCCCAGATGGCTCTTCCCCCTTCAAGTTTTGGGTCTCAAAACTGGATACATGGCCAGAGCTTAGCCAGTATGCATTGGAGGTGCTGGCTTGCCCTGCTGCCAGTGTATTATCGGAACGCGTCTTTAGTGCTGCATGTGGTGTTCTAACAGACCGTCGCACGCGAGTATCCTCCTATAACGTTGACCGGCTTACTTTTCTGAAAATAAACAAGGCCTGGATCTCGCCAGAAATTGCCAGTCCTCTACCAGAATAAATAGTTGGTTGGCAACAGTATCCAGGTCTCCTGTTGTGTTCATGTTTCTACCACCTGAACGGTAATCCCTGGGCTTCAACACAGCCAGTTGTCGCTCAGAAGTGCCGTCTGGACAGAGAAAAACACTAGCTCCTGTGTTAGTGGGGTTCAGTAACGCCATCTGCTCCCCTGCTGTGTGGACGGAAAAGTCTCCTGCTCCCTCCACAATCGAACTACTACTGATTTTTAACCGTGCTCCACTTAGGCCTCTGGCTCCACTGTCTCTAGTATTTCCCCTGGCCTCCAACCCAGCCAGTTGCTGCCATGAAGTGGCGTCTGCACAATCCACACTTGTCCCTGTGTTCCTGGGGCTCAGTCACGTCAGTTGATCCCCTGATGTGTGTCCGGCAATGTCTCCTGCTCTGTCCACATTCCCATTACTAGTAGTGGGAATGTGGACAGAGCAGGAGACCTTGCCAGACACACATCAGGGGATCAACTGACGTGACTGAGCCCCAGTAACTCAGGAACATGTGTGGATTGTGCAGACGCCACTTCAGAGCAGCAACTGGCGGGGTTGGAGGCCAGGGGAAATACTAGAGACAGTGGAGCCATAGGCCATAGTGGAGCACGGTTACAATCAGTAGTAGTCTACAACCTATATAAAACTTGCTGCACGTTGGCGTCCGCCTGCTGCATGATTGATCCTGGGCTTCAACACAACCAGTTGTCGCTCGGAAGTGCTGTCCGCACAGAGAAAAACACTAGCTCCTGTGTTAGTGGGGTTCAGTAACGTCTGCTGTGTGGACGACAATGTCTCCTGCCTCCACATTCAAAAATCATCAGGCCTCAGCCTGGTCCATGCCTGATCCTGGGCTCCAACAATGCCAGTTGGTGTTCAGAAGTGCCGTCTTCACAGAGAAAAACACACTAGCTTCTGTGTTAGTGGGGTGCAGTAGCGTCAGCTGTTCCCCTGCTGTGTGGACGACAAAGTCTCCTGCTGCCTCCACATTCACAAACCATCAGGCCTCAGCCTGCTCCATGCTTGATCCTGGGCTCCAACAACGCCAGATGGTGTTCAGAAGTGCCGTCTTCACAGAGAAGAACACACTAGCTTCTGTGTTAGTGGTGTTCAGTCACGTCAGCTGTTCCCCTGAGGTGTGGACGACAAAGTCTCCTGCTGCCTCCACATTCACAAACCATCAGGCCTCAGCCTGCTCCATGCTTGATCCTGGGCTCCAACAGCGCCAGTTGGTGTTCAGAAGTGCCATCTTCACAGAGAAAAAACACTAGCTTCTGTGATAGTGGTGTTCAGTCACGTCAGCTGTTCCCCTGCTGTGTGGACGACAAAGTCTCCTGCTGCCTCCACATTCAAAAACCATCAGGCCTCAGCCTGCTCCATGCTTGATCCTGGGCTCCAACAAAGCCAGTTTGTGTTCAGAAGTGCCGTCTTCACAGAGAAAAACACACTAGCTTCTGTGTTAGTGGGGTTCAGTAATGTCAGCTGTTCCCCTGCTGTGTGGACGACAAAGTCTCCTGCTGCCTCCAAAATCACACTACATCTTACTTTCTACTCGCTCCAAGTAGGCCTCAGCCTGCTCCATGATTGATCCTGGGCTTCAACACAGCCAGTTGTTGCTTGGAAGTGCTGTCCGCACAGAGAATCACTAGCTCCTGTGTCAGTGGGGTTCAGGAACGCCAGCTGCTCCCCTGCTGTGTGGATGGCAAAGTCTCCTGCTGCCTATATAAAACGAGAGAAGCCAGCGCTGCCGATGGTCAGAACGCATAACATGAAGTGCAATGCACATATTGACATCTAACTGTAATCAAAATGAGACATTTGGCAAAATATTGATCAATACATTGAGCCATCCCGCCGCGCCAAGGCAATCTCATGTGGGGAGTCCTACTCTACATTTTTTATTACTCACTGTGCCATTACGGCCTCCTGAATATTTTAAAAGCAAGACCATATCTATTACAAATGTACCTGAAACATGTCTGAATCGCTCCCGTGCAGCCAGATGAAACAAGTGCAGATAAAGGCCAACCAGGTCTGAACACAGACATCTCAGGTTAAACCTCCACACACTGCCCAACCAGCAAACACAGATGAAGGGCGATGCAGGCTCAGACACATGTCCAAATTATAAAGCCTGGGGCAGGGCGGGGCTGCTGTGTGTGTGCACCGCAGTCTAGATCCATCACAATGAATACAGCAAAAATGGCGAACATAACACAGCGCGCACAGCAACAGTGGTTGTCAGCCACGACACAATATGCAAATGTAAATGTAGAGTAGGACCCCCCACATGAGATTGCCTTTGCGCGGCGGGGTGGCTCAATGTATTGATCAATATTTTGCCAAATGTCTCATTTTGATTACAGTTAGATGTCAATATGTGCATTGCACTTCATGTTATGCGTTCTGACCATCGGCAGCGCTGGCTTCTCTCTTTTTATGTTTGTCTCCTGCTGCCTACACAGTCACACTACTACTGATTTTTAACCGTGCTCCACTTAGGCCTCTGGCTCCACTGTCTCTAGTATTTCCCCTGGCCTCCAACCCCGCCAGTTGCTGCTCCGAAGTGGCGTCTGCACAATCCACACTTGTTACTGGGGCTCAGTCACGTCAGTTGATCCCCTGATGTGTGTCCGGCAATGTCTCCTGCTCTGTCCACATTCCCATTACTAGTAGTGGGAATGTGGACAGAGCAGGAGACCTTGCCGGACACATCAGGGGATCAACTGATGTGACTGATCCCCTGTAACCCAGGAACAAGTGTGGATTGTGCAGAGGCCACTTTTGAGCAGCAACTGGCGGGGTTGGAGGCCGGGGGAAATACTAAGAGACAGTGCAGCCAGAGGCCTAAGTGGAGCACGGTTACAATCAGTAGTAGTGTACAACCGATATAAAACTTGCTTCAAGTAGGCCTCAGCCTGCTCCATGATTGATCCTTGGCTTCAACACAGTCAGTTGTTGCTTGGAAGTGCCGTCCGCACAGAGAAACACTAGCTCCTGTGTCAGTGGGGTTCAGTAACGCCAGCTGCTCCCCTGCTGTGTGGATGGCAAAGTCTCCTGCTGCCTACACAGTCACACTACTACTGAATTTTAACCGCGCACCACTTAGGCCTCTGGCTCCACTGTCGCTAGTATTTCCCCTGGCCTCCAACCTCGCCAGTTGCTGCTCCGAAGTGGCGTCTGCACAATCCACACTTGTTCCTGTGTTACTGGGGCTCAGTCACGTCAGTTGATCCCCTGATGTGTGTCCGGAAAGGTCTCCTGCTCTGTCCACATTCCCATTACTAGTAGTGGGAATGTGGACAGAGCAGGAGACCTTGCCGGACACACATCAGGGGATCAACTGACGTGACTGAGCCCCTGTAACCCAGGAACAAGTGTGGATTGTGCAGACGCCACTTCTGAGCAGCAACTGGCGGGGTTGGAGGCCGGGGGCAATACTAGAGACAATGGAGCCAGAGGCCTAAGTGGAGCACGGTTACAATCAGTAGTAGTCTACAACCGATATAAAACTTGCTTCAAGTAGGCCTCAGCCTGCTCCATGATTGATCCTGGGCTTCAACACAGCCAGCTTTTGCTCGGAAGTGCCGTCTGCACAGAGAAAAACACATGCTCCAGTGTTAGTGGGGTTCAGTAACGCCAGCTGCTTCCCTGCTGTGTGGACGACAAAGTCTCCTGCTGCCTCCAAAATCACACTACATCTTACTTTCTACTCGCTCCAAGTAGGCTTCAGCCTGCTGCATGATTGACCCTGGGCTCCAACATCGCCAGTTGCTGCTCAGAAGTGTCTTTGGCACGGGTACTCCCTCCTGCCCAGACTGGTTTCAGCACGCCTGCTGTTTCCGGGTAGTGTCAACGTCACTTTGCCACCAATACATAGTCCTGTCGGGTTAGCCGAGTCTATGGTGCCTGCAGTTTAGGTGCTTCCTATGTGGGCTGCGGGTTCTGGTAATAAAGGCTGGTTCCGTAGTGCCAATAGGACAAACACCCCCTGTAGGACTGTGGGTTTCGGTAACTGCAGCCGGCTCGCAGCCTTGCAACGTTGTTTTTCAGGGGTAGCTTCTGCTACCCATCCGGGTTCCAGCACCGTCAGCTGGTTCTCGGCAGTGCCATTGGCCTAGGTGCCTCCTCTGTATCCGAGTTCCAGCAACATCTGCTGGTCCTTGGTAGTGCTTTGTAGCACAGGTACCTCCTGCTTAGTAACCATGTTCCAGCACTGTCAGCTGGTCCACGGTTGTGCAATTTGCTCTTGTTCCTTCTGATGCCACTCTGGGTACCAGCACCGTCAGCTGGTTCTCGGTAGTTCCATTGACCCTTGTAGCTTCTGCTACCCATCCGGGTTCCAGCACCGTCAGCTGGTCCTCGGCAGTGTCTTTGGCCTAGGTGCCTCCTTCTCGGTATCCGAGTTCCATCAACGTCTGCTGGTCCTTGGTAGTGCTTTGTAGCACAGGTACCTCCTGCTTAGTAACCGTGTTCCAGCACTGTCAGCTGGTCCACGGTTGTGCCATTGGCTCCTATTCCTTCTGCTGCCACTCTGGGTACCAGCACAGTCAGCTTGTTCTCAGTAGTTCCATTGACTCTTGTAGCTTCTGCTACCCATCCGGGTTCCAGCACCGTCAGCTGGTTCTCGGCAGTGCCTTTGGCCTAGGTGCCTCCTTCTCGGTATCCGAGTTCCAGCAACGTCTGCTGGTCCTTGGTAGTGCTTTGTAGCACAGGTACCTCCTGCTTAGTAACCGTGTTCCAGCACTGTCAGCTGGTCCACGGTTCTGCCATTGGCTCTTGTTCCTTCTGCTGCCACTCTGGGTACCAGCACCGTCAGCTAGTTCTCGGTAGTTCCATTGACTCTTGTAGCTTCTGCTACCCATCCGAGTTCCAACACCGTCAGCTGGTCCTCGGCAGTGTCTTTGGCACGGGTATTCCCTCCTGCCCAACCTGGTTCCAGCACGCCTGCTGTTTCCGGGTAGTGTCAACATCACTTTGCCACCAATACATAGTCCTGTCGTGTTGCGGTCGGGTTAGCCGAGTCTGGTGCCTGCAGTTTAGGTGCTTCCTATGTGGGCTGCGGGTTCTGGTAATAAAGGCTGGTTCCGTAGTGCCAATAGGACAAGCACCCCCTGTAGGACTGTGGGTTTCGGTAACTGCGGCCGGCTCGCGGCCTTGCAACGTTGTTTTTCAGGGGTAGTTTCTGCTACCCATCCGGGTTCCAGCACCGTCAGCTGGTTCTCGGCAGTGCCTTTGGCCTAGGTGCCTCCTTCTTGGTATCCGAGTTCCAGCAACGTCTGCTGGTCCTTGGTAGTGCTTTGTAGCACAGGTACCTCCTGCTTAGTAGCCGTGTTCCAGCACCGTCAGCTGGTCCACGGTTGTGCCATTGGCTCTTGTTCCTTCTGCTGCCCTTCCGGGTTCCAGTACCATCAGCTGGTTCTCGGCAGTTCCTCAGCCTTCTTGTACCTTCTGCTACTTTTCAAAGTTCACGCTTGTGGAAATGGTTTTTGGTTCTCACTCTGGATCTCCCTGACAACGACCCTGAAGACGACGACCCTAAAGACCACACCGAAGAAGACCAAAAAGATGACCCTGAAGAAGATGACCAAGATGACAAAGAACATGAAGACAACCACCAAGATGCAGAACAAGAGACAGAAGACCAAGAAGCAGAAGGACCAAAAGCAGAAGAACATTAAGCATAAGACTAAAAATCAGAGCAAAAGATATTATCTAAATTCTAAGCAATGTATGGGGGTGAGTCCGTTCCTCCTCGTGATGCCCCTGGAAAATGCCTGCTGCTGCAGGCCAAACTGAACGCGGACAAATCCTGTTGTAAATCTTTTGTGACAGGCAGAACAGAAGGTGTAATCTTCAAACTTTTAAAGATAACAACTACAGGAATGCCTGTCACAAATAAGAATATGATGATGAAGAAGAATAGGAAGAAGATGAAGAAGTAGAATATGAAGAATAGTTGAATAAGAAGAATATGAAGAATGTAAAAGAAAAGAATAATAGGAAGAAGGTGAAGATGAATAAGGTGAAGAAGAAGTTGATGAAAAAGATGCTGCTGCTGAGGATGATGAAGGAGAAAGTGTTGGAGAAGTAAAAAAGAAGGTGAAGAGCATGGAAGTAGTGAAACATACATATCTAACAAAATATACAAAAGGTTAACATAGTCAATATCTTTGTAACTCCGAACATCTTTAAAACAAAAATGTATTCCTGCTATTCCATTTGATTGGGCTAAACCTCTATGCCTTTAACCCCTTCATGACCCAGCCTATTTTGACCTTAATGACCTGGCCATTTTTTGCAATTCTGACCAGTGTCCCTTTATGAGGTAATAACTCTGGAATGCTTCAACGCATCCTAGCGATTCTGAGATAGTTTTTTTCGTGACATATTGGGCTTCATGTTAGTGGTAAATTTAGGTCGATAATTTTTGCGTTTATTTGTGAAAAAATCAGAAATTTGGCGAAAATTTTGAAAATTTCGCAATTTTCAAATTTTGAATTTTTATTCTGTTAAACTAGAGAGTTATGTGACACAAAATAGTTACTAAATAACATTTCCCACATGTCTACTTTACATCAGCACAATTTTGGAAGCAAAATATTTTTTTGTTAGGAAGTTATAAGGGTTAAAAGTTGACCAGTGATTTCTCATTTTTACAACAAAATTTACAAAACCATTTTTTTTAGGGACCACCTCACATTTGAAGTCACTTTGAGGGGTCTATATGGCAGAAAATACCCAAAAGTGACACCATTCTAAAAACTGCACCCCTCAAGCTACTCAAAACCACATTCAGGTGTTTCACAGCAGCTAAGGCAATGTGGAAGGAAAAAATGGACATTTTAATTTTTCCAACACAAATTTCCTTTCAGCATCAATTTTTTCATTTTCCCATGGGCAACAGGATAAAATGGATCCTAAAATTTGTTGGGCAATTTCCCCTGAGTACACCGATACCTCATATGTGGTCATAAACCACTGTTTGGGCGCATGGCAGGGCTCAGAAGGGAAGGAGCGCCATTTGAATTTTTGAATGGAAAATATGCTGGAATATTTAGCGCTTGCCATGTCGCGTTTGGAGAGTCGCTGTGCGCCTAAACACTGGAGCTCCCCCACAAGTGACCCCATTTTGGAAACTAGACCCCCCAAGGAACTTATCTAGATGCATAGTGATCACTTTGAACCCCCAGGTGCTTCTCAAATTGATCCGTAAAAAAAAAAAAGTACTTTTTTTCCACAAAAATTATCTTTTAGCCTCAGTTTTTTCATTTTCACATGGGCAACAGGATAAAATGGATCCTAAAATTTGTTGGGCAATTTCTCCTGAGCACACCAATACCTCATATGTGGTCATAATCCACTGTTTGGGTGCACGGCAGTGCCCGGAAGGGAAGGAGCGCCATTTGACTTTTTGAATGGAAAATTAGCTCCAATCGTTATCGGACACCATGTCGCGTTTGGAGAGCCCCTGTGTGCCTAAACATTGGAGCTCCCCCACAAGTGACACCATTTTGGAAACTAGACCCCTTAAGGAACTTATCTAGATGTGTAGTGAGCACTTTGAACCCCCAATTGCCTCACAAAAGTTTATAACATAGAGCAGTGAAAATAAAAAATCATTTTTTTTTCCTCAAAAATGATTTTTTAGTACGCTATTTTTTTTTTTCACAAGGGTAACAGGAGAAATTGGACCCCAAAAGTTGTTGTCTAGTTTGTCCTGAGTACGCTGATACCCCATATGTGGGGGATGACCACTGTATGGGCACACGTCAGGGCTCGGAAGGGAAGTAGTGACGTTTTGGTATGCTGACTTTGATGGAATGGTCTGCGGGCATCATGTTACATTTGCAGAGCCCTTGATGTTCCTAAACTGTGGAAACCCCCCACAAGTGACCCCATTTTGGAAACTAGACCCCATAAGGAACTTGCCTAGATGTGTGGTGAGCACCTTGAACCCCGAAGTGCTTCACAGAAGATTGTAACGCAGAGCCATGAAAATAAAAAATCTTTTTTTTCCTCAAAAAATGAATTTTTAGCTCGCAATTTTTTATTTTCACAAGGGTAACAGGAGAAATTGGACCCCAAAAGTTGTTGTCCAGTTTGTCCTGAGTACGCTGGTACCCCATATGTGGGGGGAAACCACTGTTTGGGCACACGTTGGGTCTCAGCAGGGAAGTAGTGACATTTTGAAATGCTGACTTTGATGGAATGGTCTGCGGGCGTCATGTTACATTTGCTGAGCCCCTGTGTGCCTAAACAGTAGAAACCTCCCACAATTGACCCCATTTTGGAAACTAGACCCCCCAGGGAACTTATCTAGATGTGTGGTGAGCACCTTGAACCCCCAAGTGCTTCACAGAAGTTTATAACGCAGAGCCGTGAAAATAAAAAATCATTTTTTTCCCTCAACAAAAAATGATTTTTAGCCCACAATTTTTTTTTTCACAAGGGTAACAGGATAAATTGGACCCCAAAAGTTGTTGTCCAGTTTGTCCTGAGTACGCTGATACCCCATATGTGTGGGGGAACCATTGTTTGGGCACACGTCAGGGCTCGGAAAGGAAGTAGTGACGTTTTGAAATGCAGACTTTGATGGAATAGTCTGCAGTCGTCATTACGTTTGCAGAGCCCCTGATGTGCCTAAACAGTGGAAACCCCCCACAAGTGACCCCATTTTGGAAACTAGACCTTCCAAGGAACCTATCTAGATGTGTGGTGAGCACTTTCAACCCCCAAGTGCTTCACAGAAGTTTATAATGCAGAGACATGAAAATGAAAAAAACATTTTTTTTCCACAAAAATAATTTTTTAGCCCCCAATTTTTTATTTTCCCAAGGGTAACAGGAGAAATTAGACCCCAAAAGTTGTTGTGCAATTTTTCCTGAGTATGCTGATACCCCATATGTGGGGGTAAACCACTGTTTGGGCACACGTCGGGGCTTGGAAGGGAGTGAGCACCGTTTGACTTTTTGAATGCAAAATTGGCTGGAATCAAAGGTTGCACCATGTCGCGTTTGGAGACCCCCTGATGTGCCTAAACAGTGGAAACCCCTCAATTCTAACTCCAACCCTAACCCCAACACGCCCCTAACCACAACCCTAACCCCAACACATCCCTAACCCTAATCCCAACCCTAACCATAAACCTAACCCCAACACACCCCTAACCCCAACACTAACCATAACACTAACCACAAGCCTAACCCTAATTCTAACCCTAATTCCAACCCTAACCCTCTTTCCAACCCTAACCCTCTTTCCAACCCTAACCCTCTTTCCAACCCTAACCCTCTTTCCAACCCTAACCCTCTTTCCAACCCTAACCCTCTTTCCAACCCTAACCCTCTTTCTAACCCTAACCCTCTTTCCAACCCTAACCCTCTTTCCAACTCTAACCCTAACCCTCTTTCCAACCCTAACCCTCTTTCCAACCCTAACCCTGATGGAAAAATAAAAATATTTTCTTTATTTTATTAGTTCTGCCTACCTATGGGGGTGATAATCGGGGGGTCATTTACTTTTTATTTCATTTTGATCACTGTGAGAGTGATCAAAATGAAATAATGGAATCTGCAGCCGGCAGATTCGGGCGGGCGCACTGCGCATGCGCCCGCCATTTTCCAAGATGGCGGCGCCCATGAACCGGACCCGCCGGACACCGGGAGCGACGGGGGGACTTAGAAGGTGCCGGGGGCGGTGAGAGTGGTGAGGGTGGGATCGGAAGCTGGCGGGGAGCGAAGGGAATGGGAGGGGGGCAGATGATGACAGTGGCGGCAGATCGCCGCTGTCATTCAGTGGCAGGGGGGGCGATCGCCGGTGGGGGGGGTCGAATCGGTGTCTCCAGCCATGTCCGATGCTACTGCAGCATCGGCCATGGCTGGATTGTAATATTTCATTAATTTTCATTGATGAAATATTACTATCGCTCTGATTGGCTGTTTCACTTTTAACAGCCAATCAGAGCAATCGTAGCCACGTGGGGGCGAAGCCACGCCCCCTGTGGTGAATTACAAAGCCCCCTGTATCTGCGGGTCAGGTGACCTTTCATTGACCCCGGTCACCCGACCCGCAGGGGGGCTTTGAATTCATGACACAGGGTATGCGTCATAGGTCGGATTGGCACTGACTTTCATTACGCATACGCTGTGTCACAGGTCGGGAAGGGGTTAATGTCTCCCCCACCTCCCTCAATACATTCTACATTATTCTTAGTTGTTTTTCTTCATGTAGAATTAAACTACAAGGAAAGAAAGGGTTTTTTTTAATTCCGATATTTCTGTTCCATTGACTTGAATGGGATTTCCGAGATCGGAATCGGCGATGCCCGATACTTTTTTCATATCGGCCTATCCAATCCGATCCGATATTTTTCAATATCGGGTGGTATCTCTCAACACTAATCATAAATCATGTCAGATGCAAAGCATTGTTTCACAGGCTGCAGGAGTGACCCACTGTAAATCTGCCATGTAGGGCAGCTCATGAACCCAGGCCTGACCAGACGTACACAAGTAGCATCATTATATATACTCTAATATAAGCCTACCCAAGTATAAGCCGAGGCACCTAATATTACCACAAAAAACTTGGAAAACTTATTGACTCAAGTATAAGCTTGGAATGCATCCCTTTCCTGGTATGCATGGTTCCTTATCCCTATACTTGTATGCATGGCCCCCATCAAATGACATAAAAAATTATAAACCATCCTACTTACCGTCCCTGTGCTCCCTCGCAGCGTCTTGTTCCGATGCAAGAAGCTGATTTATGCTTGTAAGTAGCGCATGGCAGTGACGTCATCCGCTGCTTACAAGCAGAGGACACCTGCCGGAATACTCACTCCTCTTCACACCTGGATTGTGTGTGTAGAGCAGTGAGTATGCATTGCTATTTAGTAGTGCACACAGTGTCATTCACCAGCTTCCTGCAGTGGCCGGGCAATCATGTGTGCCCACTACTTAAGAGAAATGAATATTCACTTCTCTCCACTCCCATGGGAGTGGAGAGAAGTGATTATTGATTTCCAGGACGTCCCTCCTGACAGCACCACCAGGAGGTTGTCCTTATCCTTGAACACAGAAGAGGTTAAATAGCCCCTCCCCACCAACCCCTTCAGTGTTTTTCCTGTCCCGGTGGCAGGAGCTGCTGGTAGCAGTGTCCTCTCAGAGGGTTTCAGGCGTCCCTCAGCGCTGGGATCGAGCTAGCTGCTCCCCGTCGGCGCGCATCCCCTCGGAGTGCTCTGTGCTACAGCAGCTGCTTTCCCTGGCTGCAGGACGCAGGCGCCTCGGGTCCCGGATTTCCAGCACGCCATGTCATCAGGGAGCGCAATGGTGACAACTTACGGGGGCGGAGCCAGAAAACATGGCTGCGCCCAGCGCGACGTGGCCTGGGCAGACGGTACCTTACAGGGCCAGCGTCGCTTGGATCCTGATGCCCTGGACATGGAGGGGCGTCGGCAAAGGCAGCAGACCCGCACAGATCTGCGCACCGAGGGTTGCGCAGCAGGCAGCCACATAACAGCAGCTGGGCTCAGAAGGAGGAAGAATCAGATGTCTTGAAGCCGGGTAAGTCGACTACTTAAGACACACTGACGGACAGCACACTGACTCAGTTTAGATGGAAGGTGGTAGCCGTCCAGACGTCCAGTCCCTAGAGCCAGATTCAGACCATGTGAGTAAAAGGGTAGTAGGGTCCCTTACAGTCTCCATACACAGACACACAGGACCCTCTTTCATATATATTTTGCAGGCTAAAGAGGCACCTAAGCAATCCACCTCGACCACCAGGAAAAAACCCTGTATATCAGGACTCCTAAGACAAGAACAGTCCTCTCCTGGGCAATGTGAGATTGGTAATACGAGAGGAGGTGCAGTCCGCAGTCGCAGCACTGGTACCGGCAAAATCCCCGCGGCCCTAAGAGGCCCAGATGGGAGCTGGAACAGAGTTCGGAGGAAGGAGAGGTGTCAGACTACTCTGATCCTGACTCCGGCGAAGGTTCCTCGGCAGCAGGTCCGGAAGAAAGGAAGAGATACCTCTTCCGCGGAAGATACAGACATACTCCTACAGGCAGTCCGGGATACAATGAAGGTAGAAGATTCTACTGAACCACGAACAACCCAAGATGAGATGTTCGGAGGGCTGAGAGCCCGTAGAAATACAGTATTCCCTGTTAATAAACACAACAGCGATGATATTGGAAGAATCGGGGAAGAAACTAATAGTCCCAAAAGACTTCAGGTACCGTCTTCCTTTTGATCCAGAAAAGACAAGTGTGGGAGACTGTTCCGATGATCGACATACCGGTATCCAGAGTGTCAAAGAAAATGACTATCCCCTTTGAGGATTCATCCGGCCTTAAAAGATCCAATGGATTAGAGATCAGAGGACCTCCTCAAGAAAGCCTGGGAAGCTTCAGCAGCAGTTATGAAGGCTAACATAGCAGCCACCTCGGTAGCCAGATCAATGAGCCTATGGGTGGGGGAACTAGAGGATCATATCAGAGACAAAAACCCCAGAGGAGATCCTAAAATCACTACCTCTCCTGAGAATGGCTACCGACTTCATGGCGGACGCCTCGGCAGAATCAGTCCATTTTGTGCAAGAAATAATGCCTTATCTAATGCAGCAAGGCGGGCGCTGTGGCTGAGATCCTGGACAGTAGACACTCGGTTGAAGAACAAACTATGCTCTATACCCTTCTCTGGACTCCACGTCTTCGGGCCCGTATTGGATGAGCTACTTGAGAAAGCTTCCGACAAAAAGGCTTTCCAGAGGAAAAACCTAAACGAATGCCTTTTTTCGGAGGACCCGCTCCCATCCCAGACAGGACTATAGGGGAACGGGAAAGTCCGGTAGGTGGAGCTACCCGAAGGGAGGAAGAAGTTCTCAGGAGCAGGAAGCAAGACCTTCCAGGAAATGACGCCAGGAAGATAAGAGGGAGACTCCCTTACTTCCAAAACACCTGGAAGGATATTACCCAGAACCCGTCGGTTCGGAATACTGTCGCAGAAGGTTGCAAAATCGAATTCACCGCGCGACCGCCCAGGAGATACTGTGTAACCCATACCCAGTCCCAGGTGACCCACCAAAGACTGTTAAAAGACATACAGGACCTGATAGAGATAGGAGCCATAACCCGAGTACCCCATGCTCAGAGATTTCAGGGTCACTACTCAACATTATTCTCCATAAAAAAACCAGGATGAGAATACCGCACCATAATAAATCTAAAGCCTTTAAATCGCGTGACCTACAAAAGATTCAAGATGGAATCTCTAAAAGCCGTCATACCATTAATAAAAAAGGACTCGGTCATGTGCACCCTAGACCTGAAAAGTGCCTATTATCATGTGCCCAATCACTTATCTCACCAAAAATTCCTCAGGTTTGCGATAAAAGATCACGGGAAAATACAACATTACCAGTTCCGTTGCTTGACATTCAGACTCGCCTCGGCGCCCCGGATCTTTACAAAACTCATAGCCGAGATCATGGCCCATCTAAGGGAAAGAAATGCCCTTATCATACCGTACTTGGACGACCTGCTGCTAGTGGCGGACTCTCCACAACAAATGGAGCAAGACCTTACTTCCACCATATCGGTCCTACAGAGCCTAGGATGGGTAATAAATTGGAAGAAGTCAAGCCTAAGACCAGAAAAAGAGATGTTTCTCGGAGTCATACTGAACTTGAGGAAAGAATGTTCCTTCCTTCCCCTGCACAAACAGCAGGCAATCACACAAGAGGTCCAGTGGATCCAGAGACGCAGGTACATCTCCATAAGGAAAGCCATGAGAGTCCTGGGTCTCATGACTTCATGCATATCCAGTGTACAATGGAGCCAGTTCCACTTAAGAATCCTACAAAGAGAAGTCTTGGCGACCTGGGATGGCAGATAAACATCGCTAGACAAGAACATGAGACTCTCCGAGGAAGGGAAGGAGTCCCTTTCCTGGTGGACAAACACACAAAACCTCAGAAAAGGAAGACCCCGGAGACTGTTGCCATGCACAAACATCACGACCGACGCCAGTCTCGGAGGCTGGGGGGCTCACATGGAAGGTCGATACCTCCAGGGGACATGGGGCCCATGAGTACTCAATCGGTCTTCGAATTACAGAGAGCTCAGGGCAGTCTGGGAGTCGCTAAAAACATGCCAGGAAGAACTGAAGGGTCAGAATGTCAGAATTTTCTCGGACAACTCGACTACAGTTGCCTTCCTTCAACATCAGGGAGGCCCCAGATACCGCCACCTTCAGGACCTAGCGCACGAGATCTTTTGCTGGGCAGAACGGACAATAACCTCAGTTATGGCAGTCCACCTGAAACGTTCCAGAAATCAGGTAGCCAACTTCCTGAGCAGAGAGAAGATCCAATCTTCAGAGTGGTCACTAAGCGAGGAGGTCTTCACACAGCTATCCCAACACTGGGGGACACCAGAGATCGACTTATTCGCCACAAGAAAGAATTCAAAAACAAAAATTATTTTCGCTCAACCCGGCAGACAACCCTACAGGAGTAGACTCTTTAGCCCAGGAATGGAACATGGAGCTCGCTTACGCCTTCCCACCACTCCCTCTTATACCAAGGGTCCTAAGAAAGATCCAGGAAAGCAGAGCATCAGTAATATTGATCGTTCCTTATGGGCCCAAAAGAAGCTGGTTCTCCTTACTAAGATGGATGGCACGGGAATACTATTACCAGAGAAATGCGACCTGTTACATCAGGGACCCATAGTTGTAGCATTTCTGGTTTCTGATGAACTATCGGCCTGGATTCTGAGGCGGAGATTCTAAAATCAAAAGGACTCTCTATCTTGGTAATATCTACTATGCAGAACAGTAGAAAGCCGGTAACCTCCGCTATATACCAAAAGATCTGGAAAACATTCTGTTATCAATGTAAGGGACAAGTATCAGTCATCCGGGGTCCAGATATCCCGCAGAGTCTCGATTTTCTCCAGGCGCGCTTTGACAAAGGACTAAGGCCTAGTACACTTAAAGTACAGGTGTCAGCCTTGGGCTCATACTTCGACTTCCCCCTAGCCAATCATCCCTGGGTAGTGAGGTTCATAAAAAGCCACTCGGCGGATGAGACCCACAATCCGTAGCTCGATACCACCTTGGGATCTTAGCTTGGTCCTAAACGAGCTACACAAAGACCCATATGAGCCACTAGAGCAGGCCCCCTTAAGATCAATGACATTTAAAACACTATGTCTAGTGGCAATAACTACTGCTAGACGCATAGGGGAGATTCAGGCCCTGTCTATAGAGCATCCATATTTGAAGATCCAGGAGGACTGCATCGTCTTAAAATTAAATCCAGCCTTTCTTCCCAAAGTGGTTACAGACTTCCACAGAAGTCAGGAAATTGTACTACCGGCTTTCTGCCAGAATTACAACAATGAGAGAGAACGCGCTCTCCAACTCTTGGACGTTAAAAGAGCTGTCCTCCATTACTTAGATGTTACAAAAGACTGGAGAGTAGACTCTAACCTCTTCATCCAGATGGCAGGTAAAAACAAAGGGAAGAAGGCATCGAAAGCTACCCTGGCTAGATGGTTGAAGTCAACGATCAGTGCAGCATATGTGTCAGTGGGAGAGACTCCGCCAGAAAACCTTAGAGCCCATTCTCTAAGAGCAGTTTCGGCCTCATGGGCAGAGAGCGCGGGAGCATCTATGGACCAGATATGCAAAGCCGCAACCTGGTCTAGATTTAATACCTTTTGCAAATATTATAAATTAAATGTTATGGCAAATCTTCAGACAGCCTTTGGGAGGAAAGTCCTCCAAGCTATATTCTCGCCCTAATTGGAGTAATTTGGTAATTCTCCTGGTGGTGCTGTCAGGAGGGACGTCCTGGAAAGTAGGAATTAGTCCTACCGGTAATGGTATTTCCAGGAGTCCATCATGACAGCACCCCTTATATACCCTCCCTTGAATTTACTATCTGATATGTGATGTAACGTGTGGTAGGAGGTTCAATAAAATTGTGTTGCATCCATCCCAGTGTGGTACTTAGAAAATCACTGAAGGGGTTGGTGGGGAGGGGCTATTTAACCTCTTCTGTGTTCCTGTTCCTATCAAGGATAAGAAGGACAACCTCCTGGTGGTGCTGTTATGATGGACTCCTGGAAATACCATTACCTAATTCCTACTTTCTCTTACGTAGCGGCAAACGTGACCGCGCGGCTACTGCAGGAAGCCGGCGGCTGCAACTATTGTGCGCACTATTACAGAGAAATTAATATTCACTGCCAGCGCAGTGAATATTAATTTCTCTTTAGCTGCAACAGCCGGCTTCTGCCTCTGTGACCTGCTGCTCTGCCGCTGCTGCTCCCCCTCCATCTTCTGGGACCCTCACTCAAGTATGAGCCGAGGGGGCGTTTTCAGCACAAAAAAGTGTGCTGAAAAACTCTGCTTACAGTGCCTTGCGAAAGTATTCGGCCCCCTGGAACTTTACAACCTTTTCCCACATACCATGCTTCAAACATAAAGATACCAAATGTAAATTTTTGGTGAAGAATCAACAACAAGTGGGACACAATTATGAGGTTGATCGAAATGTATTGGTTATTTTACATTTTTTTGGGAAATTCAAAAATTGAAAAGTGGAGCGTGCAATATTATTCGGCCCCTTTACTTTCAGTGCTGCAAACTCGCTCCAAAAGTTCATTGTGAATTTCTGAATGATCCAGTGTTGTCCTAAATGACGATAAATATAATCCATCTGTGTGTAATCAAGTCTCCGTATAAATGCGCCTGCTCTGTGATAGTCTCAGGGTTCTGTTTGAAGCACAGAGAGCATCATGAAGACCAAGGAACACAACAGGCAGGTCTGTGATCCTGTTGTGGAGAAGTTTAAAGCCGGATTTGGATACAAAATGATTTCCAAAACTTTAAACATCCCAAGGAGCACTGTGCAAGCGATCATATTGAAATGGAAGGCGTATCATACCACTGCGAATCTACCAAGACCCTGCCGTCCCGCTAAACTTTCATCTCAAACAAGTAGACTGATCAGAGATGCAGCCAAGAGGCCTATGATCACTTTGGATGCACTGCGGAGACTACAGCTGAGGTGGGAGTCTGTCCATAGGACAACAATCAGTCGTACACTGCACATATCTGGCCTTTATGGAAGAGTGGCAAGAAGAAAGCTATTTCTCTTTCCCCCATGACGGCACCGCGGAGAGAGAGGGATCCGCCCTCAGGGACAGGAAACCTACAGATGAAAAAGGCGGTACCTCTCTCCCACATCAGTTGGTTTCCTGTCCCTGACGGGGAACCTACAGCATGTACCTGGAGTCGTCGCAGGATCCGGGGACTGATCCAGTCCGGCAATTAGGCAGCGGGGCGCCCTGCCTCGGCTGGATCGAGGCCTTGAACAGGCTCCCCCCCCCGAAGCACCACCATCGGGGTCGGCGGGCCTTGAGGGTGAGTGGGAAAAGGCAGTGAAGACTCCTGGAAGCCTGCCGATCCTAGGAAAAAGGGGAAGAAAAAAGGAATGCAGGAATCCGACGCCTAACACATACATAATGTGACTTGGACTCAATCTAGGTTTAAAAAAAAAAAAAAGCCCTAGAGAAGGCTCCCTTAAAAATATTGTCGCTTAAGACTTCCCTGCTAGTAGCCTTAACTTCGGCCCGCCGCATTAATGACATGCAAGCTCTGTCTGCCCATGCACCCTTCACGCAAATTCTGGATAGGGTAATTCTTAAAACCGACCCAGCTTATCTCCCCAAAGTATCTACACAGTTTCATAGGACCCAGGAAATCTCCCTACCCTCTTTCTGTCCCAATCCCAAAAACAAAACAGAAGAGATGTTACACACTATAGACGTAAAAAGATGCCTGGTCCAATGTTTAACAACCACGAGGGATTTTAGGAAGGATAGGGCTCTGTTTATCTGTTATCAGGGGCCTCGGAAGGGTCAAAAAGCATCGAAGGCCACACTGGCAAGGTGGATAAGAGAGGCCATCACCCTATCCTACTCCTCCTGCGGGGCCGTACCAGAGGACGTAAGGGCCCATTCAGCCAGGGCAGTGGCATCATCCTGGGCGGAGAAAGCTGGCGCTTCAATAGATCAGATATGTAGAGCGGCCACTTGGTCTTCCCCCTCTACATTTTTCAAACATTACCGTCTAGACTTGACCTCCTCTTCAGATCTCACCTTTGGGAAAAGGGTTCTGGAGGCGGTGGTCCCTCCCTAGATGTACAATCTTTGTAATTCTCTCAGTGGTGCCGTCATGGGGGAAAGAGAAAATTGTAGTTACTTACCGATAACGGTATTTCTCTGATCCCTTGACGGCACCCGTACATCCTCTCCCTTTCACACACACACACACACACACACACACACACAGGTGTGCACGTTAGAGTGAGTTCGTTAACTTAGTACTTAGCCACACGGTGCCTCTATTAAGCTTAAGTTGAGTAAATTGATTAATTTGGGATTTTTTATAACCATTTGAGTTGCAGCTGAAAGTTCTGTGTAATGCTCTGTAAACCAACTGATGTGGGAGAGAGGTACCGCCTTTTTCATCTGTAGGTTTCCTGTCCCTGAGGGTGGATCCCTCTCTCTCCGTCGTGCCGTCATGGTTTCAGAGAAATACCGTTATCGGTAAGTAACTACGATTTTCTCAAAGATATCCATAAAAAGTGTCATTTAATGTTTGCAACAAGCCACCTGGGAGACACACCAAACATGTGGAAGAAGGTGCTCTGGTCAGATGAAACCAAAATTGAACTTTTTGCCAATAATGCCAAACGATATGTTTGGCGTAAAGGCAACACCGCTCATCAGCCTGAACACACCATCCCCACTGTCAAACATGGTGGTGGCAGCATCATGATTTGGGCCTGCTTTTCTTCAGCAGGGACAGGGAAGATGGTTAAAATTGATGGAAAGATGGATGGAGCCAAATACAGGACCATTCTTGAAGAAAACCTGTTGGAATCTGCAAAATACCTGAGACTGGGACGGAGATTTGTCTTCCAACAAGACAATGATCCCAAACATAAAGCTAAATCTATAATGGAATGGTTCACAAATAAACGTATCCAGGTGTTAGAATGGCCAAATCAAAGTCCAGACCTGAATCCATTTGAGAATCTGTGGAAAGAGCTGAAAACTGCTGTTCACAAACGATCTCCATCAAACCTCACTGAGCTCGAGTTGTTTTGCCAAGGAAGAATGGGCAAGAATTTCAGTCTCTCGATGTACAATACTGATAGAGACATACCCCAAGCGACTTGCAGCTGTAATCGCAGCAAAATGTGGTGCAACAAAGTATTAAGTTAAAGGGGCCGAATAATATTGAATGCCCCACTTTTCAGTTTTTTAATTTCTACAAAAATTTTAAATAACCAATAAATTTCGTTCAACTTCACAATTGTGTCCCACTTGTTGATTCTTCACCAAAAATTTACATTTGGTATCTTTGTTTGAAGAATGATATGTGGGAAAAGGTTGAAAAGTTCCAGGGGGTCGAATACTTTCGCCTGGAACTGTACTGTATATTCAGTATATGTGTCAGGGTTGAACTTGGGTAGCTGGGCCTGCCCTACAGCTATGTGCAAATACCTGTTGTCCATTATCCCCATTATAGTGAAGCATCAACTGTAAAGCACAGGAGGCACCTGCACAGCTAATGAGCTCCACCATAATTGGCATGTACAATTACGGTAATTTGCATTAAAGTCCCAATTCATGGACTCTACAGGATAGGTGATTGTTTAGGTCCGACCATTAGAAACTGCACCGATCTGAAGAATGGAGTATTATTCCTGACAGGACACTTATCCCCATTTTAAAATGGAGGGACAAGTGCGATGTCTGACCCAGCTGCTTTAATTTTATTTCAGGCTTCCAGAAAAATACAAGCTCAGCATTTGCAGCCACTGAGGGTATGACTGGATCAGTGGTCAAGTCACACATGCTTCCTTCTAATGGGGATAAAAGGTCCACGTTGTGCCAATTTAGGTCCCAGTAATCAGACTCCCATCAATCAATACGTTATCTATACGTTATCCCTTATCATGGGGAGAGGTGATAACTTTTTTTCCACAGGAGAACCCCAGTAAGTGCATCTGTGTTGCAAGAATATAATCTCTAATAGAAATAAAGAATCTTCCCCTTATTGATATCAGAGAGAACGAATGACCTCCATACACAACACAATCCACTATACCAAGAGCAATAATACCACGGAAGAAATACCACCACACCTTGACCAGACCACAAAGTGACTGAATAATACCACTTAGAAGGGACAAATACCGCCACACCATGACTAGACCACATATTACCACCACATAATGACAAGATAATACCACATGCTGTACAAAGGAAAATACCATCACATAGTGACTGGATAAAATCACATACATAGGACAAATACCGCCACATCATGATCAGACCGCAAATTACCACCCCAAAGTGATCAAATACTACAATACTGATCATGAATACAAACCACAATACTAACAACACTTTTTACCACCTTTATACACACGAGATCTGTATACAGTGTATATTGTATGTGTACAGGTAATACAGTGATCACCAGTGACATTATACACAGAAGCTCTGTATATAGTGTACAGGTAATAGTGAGCACTAGTGACATTTTACACGGAAGCTCTGTATATAGTATACAGTGTATAGTGGAAATATACAGGTAATAGTGATCACCAGTGACATACATGAGCTCTGTATATAGTATTATACATTGTATAGTGGAAGTGTACAGGTAAAGGGATCACCAGTGACATTATACACAAGCTCTGCATACAGTGTATTGTGGAAGTGTACAGGTGATGGGATCACCAGTGACATTATACACGAGCTCTGTATATGGTATATAGTGTATAGTGGAAGTGTACAGGTAATACATTAGTTTCCTAAAAAGCAAACAACATAGTAGTAATAATGTCCCTAATTGGATCCTATAAAAAAGTATGTTCCCAACTTGCCACCATAAACTAATAAAGACAACTTGGTAGGGATGATGTCCAGCAACAGATCTGGAGAGATAAATAGTAAAAACAAATATTTAAGTTAATTATTTTTTTGTGTCATATTAGTACACCAGACTGATGCACTTCGAACTACTTGTTATTAGTATGGTATGAGAATAAGTAGTTTGAAACGTGTCAGTCATATGCAATTTTTCTTAAACAGTGTTTTTATTAGAGTTTTCAAGATAACAGAAATATAAAATATACATTCATATCGTGTGAGCCATTTCCATATGGCATTTTGAACATTGTATATCAATACAATACAGTATAATACTACTTTCCTTCATGTACCAAAACAGGGACACTTGGGATGAATGTAAACAAAAAAAATTTAAAAAAAAATTAAGATCAACCAACAGGCAAATGTAGGACACCGGCAGGCATCTGGAACTATGAAGTTCTTGAGAATGATATGAATGAAGAAAAAAAAAAGGGTTCAGGAAATAAAAACATCTTCTATTTTAGATTTAAGTTCTATCCATTTATTCCATCTATCTCCAAATAGTTTTATTGATAGATTATTGATTTAATGAATTTTTTCATATGTATAATGTTTATCGACCAACATAATCAATGTAACAACTTCAGGTGGTTGCATATTGTTCCAACCTTTCGCTATCAGATACACTGCAGACATTAGAATATGAGCGACTAAAAATTTTTCTTTTTTAAACCTATAGATTCCAATGAGTAACAAGGCTAAAGCTGGGTGTGGGTGGATATGACAATTACATATAATCGAGATTAATTTAAAGACTTTGAGCCAATATACTTTTAAGATAGGGCATCCCCAAAAAACATGAAGCAAGTCAGCTGGTGATCCACATCCGTGCCAGCATAGGCCAGACCCCCCTCCTCCAAAGTGTCTGAGTCTGTTTGGAGTAAGATAGTATCTATGGACCAGCTTATAATGAGTCTCGAGAATATTCATACATTTTGTGGCTTTAGATGCTATTTTAAATGATGTTGTCCATTGTGGAATTTGTATTTGTTTCTGTAGAGTGGTTTCCCACTTTTCAAAACATCCCTTATTGGAAAAGGTATATTTATTGGTTAGAATAGTGTATAAGGGTTTTAGAAAACTTTTGTGGCTGGGAGGTGTGTTATTTAAGAAATTATATATAGTATGGTTAATCATGACCACTCCACAGAAATTTCTCTTATAATTATTATACTCCTCTTTAAGAAGGAGATATGTCATATATTCAGTGTTGGGAACTCCAAACTTGGTTTTAACCAGTTCAAAAGGTATGATTTTATTATCAAGTAAATCATCAACAAACATGATGGAGAATTTTGTCCAGCTGTCAAAAAATGGTCTCAAAGAGATTCTGACAGGCGACAAAAAAGGAATTCTCAACTTTGTAGTCGAATAAGGGTAGGCATTAAATTTCTTTTTGCACAGATGTGTCCAGCAAATTATTGAAGCCCTAAGTATTGGGTTCTCTATATTTGGAATCTTGTGAAAGAGAAAGTAAGATATGTATAGTAATGGCTCTTTGTTAGGCATCAGATTTCTCTCAATTTCTGGCCAACCCATCCCAGTCTGCCTTGTAAACCACATTTTTGTAAGTTCAGCCATAGTAGCGAAGTAATATGCCTCCAGGTCTGGGAGGGCTATCCCACCATTTTCTTTGGATTTGAGCAGAGTATGTTTCCTCACCCTAGATTTTTGGTTATTCCATATAAATTTATTCATTTGAACGGTGAGTTTCTGTATAGACTGCATTGAGAGAGGTAAAGGTACGTTTCTATAGAAAAACAATACCTTTGGGAGGCAGAACATTTTATATAGAACTATTCTACCCATCCAAGTGGCTGGGGTCCTTGACAGTTCTCCCAACTTGAGTTCGAGAGACTGCAAAAGACATTCAGTGTTCACCTCACCCATGTGTGTAAGATTACCTGTTAACCATATTCCGAGATATGGGATCTTTGTACAATCCCAATTAAAGGGGTATCTGTCTCTTAGTTGCTGCTTAACGAGTACTGGAATAAAAAGTGACAAAACATTAGTTTTCTTTATATTAAGCTTGTAATATGAAACTGATCCAAACAGGTCTATAATGTCCCAAGTCTGTTTCAGAGAGGCAACAGGGTCTGTCAATGTGAGGATGATGTCATCCGCATATAAATTTATTTTATGCTCTGAATCTCCCAGCCGGACACCCTTTATCTTATCTGAGTCCCTTATCATTTGAGCCAGTGGCTCCAAACTCAGAATGAAAATGATCGGGGACAGGGGGCAACCCTGCCTTGTCCCATTTGTTATAAAGAATTTTTCAGACATGGTATTATTAACCAGTACAGAGGCAGACGGCTGAGAATAAAGAGCTCCAATCCCCCTTATCATCTCCCCTCCAAAACCCAGCTTTTCAAGTACTGCGAAGGCATAAGCCCAATTGACACGGTCAAAAGCCTTTTCGGCATCTAGGGCTATAAATAGACTCGGAATTTTTTTCTTATTGCATAGATGTAAATGGTGCAAAACGCTTCTAGAGCTGTCAGAGGTTTGTCTATTTTTCACCAAACCCACCTGATTGGGTTGTATAAGACAAGGAATAACATTCTGCACCCTCTCCGCCAATACTTTAGCATAAATTTTAATATCTGCGTTCAAAAGGGATATAGGTCTGTAGTTTTCAATTTTTGTGGGGTCTTTGTCCGGCTTAGGAATTACCACTATTGTGGCCCTCAACATGTCTGCACTGCATACTCCTCTTGATTTTATGAAATTTAGAGTATTTGTTAGATGTGGGACAAGCGCTTTTTGAAATGTTTTATAATATTCTATTGGGAAACCGTCAGGGCCTGGAGCTTTGTTACTTTTCAAATTATTGATCACAAAAGAGACTTCACCCTCTGAGAAGGGTGTGTCAAGGAGTTCCCTCTGTTTTGGAGATAGAGATCCTAGTTTTACATTATCTAGAAATTTTTTTATCATCTCTGTAGGAGGAGGACTAGCCCCGTTTTCCCCTATGTTGTATAGGTTAGAATAAAATTTCTCAAAGGCCGAAGCTATTTCTTTTGGTTTTCCTATAGTTAATGAATTCTGGGATATCTTTTTTTATTAAATGCTTCTTATTTATAGGTTTAAATCTGTTGGCTATACTTTTTGATGTTTTATTGTTATTTATATAAAACCCTGCTCTGTTGAACAGAGTCTTTTTCTCATAAATATTTATTAGAAGGTTCCAGCCTAAGAGAATATAACTCATTGTATTTGGTGAAATTTTTGTCTGCTTTGGCTAGGCCCTCTAATTTTGTGATTTGATCTAACAGTGTTTTTTGTTTAAGCTCCCTTTCTTTCTTTTGTCTTGAGGCCATTTGGATCAAGTGCCCTCTAATGACACACTTATGTGCCAGCCAGAGAGTCTCAGGCGTGATCTCCTGGGATATGTTCTCTCTAAAGTAATCCATCAGGGTTTTTCTTATTAATGTTATATTGTCTAAGGAGTCTACAACAAATTTGCTGTATCTCCAGTTGTAATGTCTTTGGTCTAGTGAGGAGATACGAAGTGTCAACAGAATAGGAGCATGATCTGACCATGTAATAGGACCAGTTTGAAAATCTAAGTATAAGTCTAGCAATGAGAAACTTGTAAATATATGGTCTATTCTGCTGAAGGATTTATTTTGAGGGCAGAACCGGGTATATTCTTTTGAGGTGGGGTTTAATATTTTACAGCTGTCATGTAAGTTGGAATCTTCCAACCATTTCATCAGGTTTACACTCTTATAGTATGAAGCAGAGGAAGAACAATCAGTGTCTGGGTTTACAATACAGTTAAAGTCTCCTCCCCATATAATTTGACCTTTACTAAAGCTAGAAAGTTTTCTCTTAACTTTGTTGAGAAAGTTAATTTGTCTGACATTGGGAGTATACACATTGACCACAGTATATTCTATACCCTCTAGAGTGAAGTTAATGGCCAGTTGTCTGCCTTTATTGTCTTTGAATACGTCCGAGACTACCAAGGGTAGATCCTTATGAAAGGCAATAGCTACACCAGCTTTTTTCCTTCCCTCATTATTGGAGAAGAAAATCTGAGGATATTCTGCATTTTTGAATCTTACATTATCGACCTCTAGAAGATGGGTCTCCTGTATCATTACAATATTTGCTTTTAATCTAGTAATCTCTCTCCACAATGCAAATCTTTTAAAAGGACTGTTTAGTCCATTCACATTAAATGATAAGATTTTCAAATCCATAGTGTGTCTGAAAATGTAAATGCAATAGTTGTATCAATAAGACAGAATATTTATCCTGAGCATGAACCCAAGAGATATGGTATTTCTCTGGAAAATGTTTGCCAGTGTCTGCTTTGCCCGTATATAAGAACATTTAACAAACTAAGAAAACAGAAATTTGTTACAAAATATAACAAGAGGATTAAATTTCTCAAGAGAAATGATGCCAAGAGAGAAGCTCTCAGCACGTGGGGGGTGTAAAAGTTCAGGCCAAGAGCCAGGGTCAGCACCTACCAAGGTCCTCATCTTTTCTTTTGTGTAGACCAGGTTGATGATAGACGTCTTGGATGTTGCGGAGAGTTGCTCCTCTCTTGATTGGAGGATGAATTCTTCATTGGAGGAATGCCTAAATCCTGAAAAAAATCTGGCACAGTTATCAATATTAGAGAGGGCAAAAGTAGTATTCTCCTTAATAACCAGCACTTTCGTGGGAAAGCCCCACCTGTATAGCACTTTGTGTTCTCTCAGATGAGTAGTAATAGGGTAGAAGTCCCTCCTTTTTTGCAATGTAGCTTTTGAAAAATCTGCAAAGATTCTTATGTCCTCATACGGTCTTGGTAGTTTAGGTGACTGCTTTCTTTTTTTCAGAATGTCCTCGTTTGTCAAGTAATAATGAAAATAAGCAATGACATCCTGCGGGGCTCTCTCAGGGGCATACTTGGATTTAGGGAGTCTATGTATACGTTCCATAAGAAGGTCCCCTTTGGTGGCCCCAGGGAGCAATATATGAAGCATTTTTTGTACATAAGAATTGAGGTCTCTATCTTTAATATTTTCAGGTATTCCTCTGAATTTGAGGTTATTTCTTCTACTTCTGTCCTCTTGTTCTATTAACTTTGATTTTAGAAAGGTGATCTCTTTTTCTAAGGCATAGTGTTCATCTATTAAGGTATTGTGAGATTTAACCATTTCTTCCATTTTGGACTCTAAGTGATCCACTCTCTGGCCCAAACTGTCTATGTTATTCTGGAGGTTTGTATTATAACCATCTGTTTGTTTTTGGAATGTTTTTGCTAGGAAGCAGATCATATTTTTTATGAATACTTCTGAGGCTGCAGTATTAGTAGCTTCTACCTCTGTCAGCACTTGTAGTATATTCTCAGATGCAGGGTTATCTGAGGAGAGTGAGTCCTCCAGTTGTGATTCCTGTTGCAGCTCAGCAGAGCTGCCGCTTAATCTGCGGCTATTTTGTGACTCGGGATAGATTCCTCTGTGACGGCGTTAAAGGGGTGTCCGATATATTAGATATATCAGGGCAGGAAGAGGCGCTCCTTATTGTATTTATTTCATGTGCTGCAGCGGTGTGCGCTGTTGCTGTGCTGTATTTTGTATTATGCATGGGAATCTGGCGTAATGTACGCAATTTGCGTACCAGTGGCATAGAATCATAGAATCGTAGAGTTGGAAGGGACCTCCTGGGCCATCTGGTCCAACCCCCTGCTCAAAGCAGGATTCGCTAAATCATCCCAGTCAGATGTCTGTCCAGCCTCTGTTT
This sequence comes from Dendrobates tinctorius, assembly GCF_039654945.1. Taxonomy (NCBI): domain Eukaryota; kingdom Metazoa; phylum Chordata; class Amphibia; order Anura; family Dendrobatidae; genus Dendrobates; species Dendrobates tinctorius. The sequence goes on from NW_027361848.1 coordinate 5,106,958, forward strand.
GAAGACTTCCATTGAAGGAGAACTCACCACTTCTCGTGGCAGCCTGTTCCACTCATTGATCACTCTAACTGTCAAAAAGTTTTTTCTAATATCTAATCTGTGTCTCTTCCCATTCAGTTTCATCCCATTGCTTCTAGTCTTTCCTTGTGCAAATGAGAATAAAGTTGATCCTTCTACAATGTGACAGCCCTTTAGATATTTGTAGACAGCTATTAAGTCTCCTCTCAGTCTTCTCTTTTGCAAACTAAACATTCCCAAATCCTGCAACCTTTCCTCATAAGACAGGGTTTGCAGACCGGTCACCATTCTGGTCGCTCTTTTCTGAACTTGCTCCAGTTTGTTGATGTCTTTTTTAAAATGTGGTGCCCAAAACTGGACACAATATTCCAGATGAGGTCTGACCAAAGAGGAGTAGAGGGAAATAATGACTTCACGTGATCTAGACTGTATGCTTCTGTTAATACATCCTAGAATTGCATTTGCCTTTTTTGCTGCTGCATCACACTGTTGACTCATATTCAGTCTGTGATCTATTAGTATACCCAAGTCTTTTTCACATGTGCTGTCACTTAGCCCTATTCCTCCCATTCTATATATGCTTTTTTCATTTTTATTGCCCAGATGTAGTACTTTGCATTTCTCCCTGTTAAAAACCATTCTGTTAGTTGCTGCCCACTTCTCCAGTTTATTTAAATCTTTTTGAATCCTCTCTCTCTCTTCTCTAGTATTAGCTATCCCTCCTAGCTTTGTGTCATCAGCAAATTTAATCAGTTTACCCTCAATTCCTTCATCTAAATCGTTGATAAAGATGTTGAACAATACAGGGCCCAGGACAGAGCCCTGTGGTACCCCACTTGAGACATTCTTCCAACTGGATGTGCAGCCATTTACGACCACTCTTTGGGTCCGATCACTAAGCCAGTTATGAATCCACCTAACAGTTGCCTTGTCCATTCCATACTTAGTCATTTTTTCAATAAGGATTGTATGAGACTTTGTCAAATGCTTTGCTGAAGTCAAGATATACTATATCTACAGCATTTCCTTGATCCACCCAATCAGTGATACCGTCATAGAAGGAAATTAAGTTAGTCTGACATGACTTATTAGTTAGAAACCCATGCTGACTCTGTTTAATCACTTCATTCTTATCCAGGTATTGACATACATGTTGTTTAATAATTTGTTCAAAGATCTTTCCTGGTATAGAAGTCAGACTCACCGGCCTATAGTTGCCTGGGTCCACCTTCTTCCCCTTTTTGAAGATAGGAACAACATTTGCTCTTCTCCAGTCTTCTGGCACTTCTCCTGTTCTCCAAGAATTTTCAAAGATTATGGAGAGGGGTTCAAAAATGTCTTCTGCTATCTCCTTCAGTACTCTGGGGTGTAATTCATCTGGACCTGGAGACTTGAATTCATTTAGGTTAGCTAAGTGTTTCCTCACTATCTTTCTGTTTATAGATATCCTGGATTCTTCTATTCCCTTAATAGGACAGTGAATAACAGTTGATGTTGCATTTCCTTTCTGAGAGAAAACAGATGCAAAATAGGAATTTAAAAGTTCAGCCTTCTCAACATCCTGTCTTACCATTTCATCATTTTCATCCTGTAAAAATCCTATAGCATCTTTGACTTTTCTTTTACTTTTGACATATCCCCAAAATCCTTTATTATTGCTTTTGACATCTCTTGCAAGCCTCAGTTCATTTTCAGCTTTAGCTAATCTGATTTGTGCCCTGCAGGTTCTGCAGACAGCATTATATTCTTCTTTAGATATGCCTCCCTCTTTCCATTTTATAAACATTTTTTTCTTCCTTTTTAGCATGTGCTTAAGTTCTGTGTTCATCCATCCTGGTTTCCTTAAATGCTTCCTATTCTTCCCTCTTTTCGGAATTGTTAACAACTGTGCTTTGAGAATTTCATTTTTCAAGATTTCCCATCCTTCCTGGACATTTTTGTCTTTAAGGATATCCAGCCATTGGATCCCTCCAATTCTCTTTCTGAATCCCTTAAAATCTGCCTTTCTGAAATCTAACCTTGACGTCTGAGTCTTCACAGGTCTTCCACCTCTAGTTATCCAAAATTCTAAAATAGCATGGTCGCTACCTCCTAGGGTCCCAGCCACTTTTACCTCCTCAACCATTTCCTCCCTGTTTATAAGGATTAGATCCAAGGTAGCAGTTCCCCTTGTTTTCTCCCCTACCTTTTGGAAGATAAAGTTGTCAGCAAGAGAGGATAAGAATTTCCTTGACCTGTTAGTTTTGCCTGAGAGAGATTCCCAACAAATGTCTGGATAGTTGAAATCTCCCATGACAACTATGTCATATTTTTTGGAGAACTTGGCCATCTGATGCATAAAGAGTTCATCTATATCTTCGGCTTGCACAGGCGGCCTGTAGTAAATGCCTACAATGGTGTCCTTTCCATTGTTCCGTCCTTGTATTCTTACCCAAACAGTTTCCACAGAACTCCCAGTCTCTGAAGCTTCAATCTCTGTGCAGATATACGCGTTTCGAACATACAATGCGACACCCCCTCCTCGTTTATCAAGTCTGTTTCTTGCAAATAAGTTGTATCCTTCTAGTCTTGTATTCCAATCATGTGTATTGTCCCACCAAGTTTCAGTGATTCCAATTACATCATATTTCTTTTCCTGTGTTAGTAGTTCCAATTCTCCTTGTTTGTTGCCCATGCTTTGTGCATTAGTATAGAAACATTTTAGTTTGTGATTGGTTTCTCTTTCTCCAATATTTTTATTAATTAGATTCTTTCGTCTTTGTTCTTCCTTTCCACTTCTAATAGCAGAGTTCTCAATAGCATTTGTCAGGTGTATGGCTTTTTCTGGTCTTTTGCTTCCCTTCCCATGTTGTTCTAGTTTAAAGCTCTCCTTACAAGTGTAGCAAGGCGACTTCCAAATACATGCTTTCCAGTCTTCGTAAGGTGCACCCCATCTCTAGCAAGTAGTCCATCGTATAAGTAGTTCACTCCGTGATCCAGAAATCCAAATCGTTGCTGACGGCACCATCGACGTAGCCAGTTGTTCACCTGCAGAATCTTATTCCACCTCCTTGTTCCATGGCCATCCACTGGGAGGATGGAAGAGAAGACCACCTGCGCTCCCAGTTCTTTCACTTTCTTGCCTAAGTCTTCAAAGTCTCTGCAGATGGTTTCCAGGTCGTTTCTTGTGGTGTCATTTGTCCCCACATGTAGTAGCAGGAATGGGTAGTCATCTGTAGGTCTGAAGAGTCCTGATATCCTGTCAGACACATCTTTAATTTTTGCACCTGGAAGACAGCACATTTCTCTTGAAGTTATATCCGGTCTGCAGATAGCGGCCTCAGTTCCTCTCAGCAGGGAATCCCCCATGACCACCACTCTCCGTTTCTTCTTCACAACATTTTTCTTTCTCCATCCAGGAGGACTCTGAAGGCGTACAAGGTTGCTGTTTGTTGGCAAAGTCTTATCCTGATGTATTTCTTCATCGTTTTCCTGCGTGAGAGCCTGGTACTGGTTTCTGAGCAGTATGGGTGCTGACTGCCTCCTGATCCTCCTGCTTCTCTGGGTCACATGTCTCCATTCCTCTGTTTCTTCAGGTGCACTTCGAATTTCTTCTCTTTCTGTAACATGAAGAGATAATTCTGCTCTGTCCAAGAACTCTTCACCTTCCTTAATGATCTTCAACGTAGCTAACCTCTCTTCGAGATTTTGCTAACCTCTCTTCCCCTCGTAGTCTCGCTTGTTTCATGGCTGGCCTCACGATATTTTGCCTGCTTGTAATCAGCGCTGCTTTTAAATGCTTTTTTAGCGGTCCCCTTGCTAGCTGGGGTGGCGGTTTCAGCAGGGTTGGGGTCAGACTTACCCCCAGACTTGAATACAGAATGTTTCACCCTCTGTGGTGTCCTCACCCGCTCCACGCCGCTCAGGCTGGGGCTGCAGGCAGCGGCTGCTGTGTGACGGACGCCATCTTGACTCAGTATGAGAGGAGAGCGCTCCGGTTTCTTTGATTTATCTGCTCTTTTAGTGAGTGGATCCATGTTCTGAGAGCACCGCTAGTGTCAGTGGAGCTTCCGCAACCCCTCCACGCCAGTCCTGGCTTAAAAGTCGCTTTTCTTCTCCTCTTGGCAGGCCGCCCTGGAAAGGAGCACAGAGCTCAGGCTTCCATACAGCTCAGACGCTGGCCACGCCCCCCGTCATATGCAATTTTTACAAATGATTAAAAACTTATTTTTAAAAAATTATTTTAACACTTTGCTCTCTGGATCTGTTGCTGGATATCTTCCCTAGAAAGTTGTCTTCATGTCCTGCTGCCGACACAGGCTCTCTTGTCCCAGGACTACATGACGACTTTGGTTTATGGGTGAGCTGGATAACCATTTTTTCTATGTGCATAAACTAATAAAGTATGTTCCTCATTAAGTCCCACACCCTGGCGCCCTTCATTTAATAATGTCGTCCAGTCTGGGCCCCCTTTAGTAATATGCCCAAGCCTGGCCCCCTAAGTCCCTTGTCCAGCCTGGCTCTCATATGTGCATCCTGGGCCCCATATGTCCGTGGTCCACCCTGGCCCCACCATGTGTGCGTCCTGGCCCCCTTTATTCATCCTGACCCCTATATGTTTATCCGGGCCCCATACGTTCCTTGTCCCGGTCCCCTTATAAATCCATCCTGGCACCCATATGTCCCTTGTCCCCTCCCCCATATAGATATATGGGACAGATGTCCTACCTCCCTTCTATATATCCATCCTGGCCCCCATACAGTGGGGGGGGAAAGTATTTAGTCAGTCAGCAATAGTGCAAGTTCCACCACTTAAAAAGATGAGAGGCGTCTGTAATTTACATTATAGGTAGACCTCAACTATGGGAGACAAACTGAAAAAAAAAAATCCAGAAAATCACATTGTCTGTTTTGTTTTCATTTTATTTGCATATTATGGTGGAAATTAAGTATTTGGTCAGAAACAAGCAATCAAGATTTCTGGCTCTCACAGACCTGTAACTTCTTCTTTAAGAGTCTCCTCTTTCCTCCACTCAATACCTGTAGTAATGGCACCTGTTTAAACTTGTTATCAGTATAAAAAGACACCTGTGCACACCCTCAAACAGTCTGACTCCAAACTCCACTATGGTGAAGACCAAAGAGCTGTCAAAGGACACCAGAAACAAAATTGTAGCCCTGCACCAGGCTGGGAAGACTGAATCTGCAATAGCCAACCAGCTTGGAGTGAAGAAATCAACTGTGGGAGCAATAATTAGAAAATGGAAGACATACAAGACCACTGATAATCTCCCTCGATCTGGTGCTCCACGCAAAATCCCACCCCGTGGGGTCAGAATGATCACAAGAACGGTGAGCAAAAATCCCAGAACCACGCGGGGGGACCTAGTGAATGAACTGCAGAGAGCTGGGACCAATGTAACAAGGCCTACCATAAGTAACACACTTCGCCACCATGGACTCAGATCCTGCAGTGCCAGACGTGTCCCACTGCTTAAGCCTGTACATGTCCAGGCCCGTCTGAAGTTTGCTAGAGAGCATTTGGATGATCCAGAGGAGTTTTGGGAGAATGTCCTATGGTCTGATGAAACCAAACTGGAACTGTTTGGTAGAAACACAACTTGTCGTGTTTGGAGGAAAAAGAATACTGAGTTGCATCCATCAAACACCATACCTACTGTAAAGCATGGTGGTGGAAACATCATGCTTTGGGGCTGTTTCTCTGCAAAGGGGCCAGGACGACTGATCCGGGTACATGAAAGAATGAATGGGGCCATGTATCGTGAGATTTTGCGTGCAAACCTCCTTCCATCAGCAAGGGCATTGAAGATGAAACGTGGCTGGGTCTTTCAACATGACAATGATCCAAAGCACACCGCCAGGGCAACGAAGGAGTGGCTTCGTAAGAAGCATTTCAAGGTCCTGGAGTGGCCTAGCCAGTCTCCAGATCTCAACCCTATAGAAAACCTTTGGAGGGAGTTGAAAGTCCGTGTTGCCAAGCGAAAAGCCAAAAACATCACTGCTCTAGAGGAGATCTGCATGGAGGAATGGGCCAACATACCAACAACAGTGTGTGGCAACCTTGTGAAGACTTACAGAAAACGTTTGACCTCTGTCATTGCCAACAAAGGATATATCACAAAGCATTGAGATGAAATTTTGTTTCTGACCAAATACTTATTTTCCACCATAATATGCAAATAAAATGAAAGAAAAACAGACAATGTGATTTTCTGGATTTTTTTTTCTCAGTTTGTCTCCCATAGTTGAGGTCTACCTATGATGTAAATTACAGACGCCTCTCATCTTTTTAAGTGGTGGAACTTGCACTATTGCTGACTGACTAAATACTTTTTTTCCCCACTGTATATACCTTGTCCTGGCCCCTCCACATGTCCCTCGTCCTGGCCCCTTCACTTGTGCCAGCCCCTCCTCATGTCCCTCTTCCTAGCCCCAATATGTACATCCTGGCCCCCATATATCCAAGCTGCCTTTCCCCATATATCCATCCTGGTTTTTTGTCGTGAACTCCGCACCATGCCGCAGCCACAGAGGAAAAAAATATTCCGCTTACCAACCTGTGCCGCACAGTGTCCTCTTCTACAAATCCATTGCACTTATGTTAGAATGGCTGCCAACCTAGCAGAGGTCCACGGCTGACTTCAATTCGCCCATCGCAGGTGGCGTAGGACTGTGACGTCATATGCACAATTGTCAGCAATCATTAGGACATGAAACGCGGCTGTTCAGGTAATGAACGCTACATGTGCGTGTCTCTGCATATACTCTGCCTACATTTTTAAAGAGCCTGTGCCCCTAAATAACGCAAACTGTTTTTTTTTTCTTCCCTTCTATCTCTCATGTCCACAGCAAGGGCCTGATACCCCGCCAGGCCAGTTCAACCCTTTGTACACACATACACAATATCCACATGCACGTACGAAAAAAGTTTACTGTACATGCGCACTGTAACATGTGTAATACACTACAGCTGTGCTCAAATGTTTATATACCCTGGCAGAATTTTTGCTTTATTTGCCTTTTTTCAGAGAATATGAATAATAGCACCAAAACTTTTTCTCCATTCTGGTTAGTGGTTGGGTGAACCCATGTATTGTCAAACTACTGTGTTTCCTCTTTTTAAATCATAATGACATCCCAAAACATCCAAATAACCCTGATCAAAAGTTTACATACCCTGGTGATTTTGGCCTGATCACATGCACAGAAGTTGATACAAATGGGTTTGAATTTCTATTAAAGGTAACAGCCTCACCTGTGACCTGTTTTCTTGTAATCCGTGTGTGTGCATAAAAACTGAGTGAGTTTTGGGATCCAGACACTGTTGCATCTTGCATCTATCCACTGACATTTTCTGGATTGTGAGTCATGGGGAAAGCAAAAGAATTGTCAACGGGTCTACGGGAAAAGGTAGTTGAACTGTATAAAACAGGAAAGGGATACAAAAAGATATCCAAGGAATTGATAATGCCAGTCAGCAGCGTTCAAAAAGTGACTCACAAATGGAAAATTGGGGGCTCTGTAAAAACAAAACCACAGTCAGGAAGACCAACAAAAGTTTCATCCATAACTGCCAGGAAAATTGTTCGGGATGCAAACAAAAACCCACAAACAACATCAGCTGAAATATTGGATATTGTGAAAACTAGCAGTGTGGCTGTTTTCAAGATGCCTAATAAGGAGGCACTTGGAGAAAAATGGGCTGCATGGTCGAGTCGTCAGGGAAAAAAAGCAATAACTGCACAAATGCCATAAAGTATCTTGCCTACAATACGCGAAACAGCACAGAGACAAGCCTCAAAACTTCCGGAACAAGTTAATTTGGAGTGATGAGACCAAAATTGAACTTTTTGGCCACAACCATAAACGTTTCATTTGGAGAGAGGTCAACAAGGCCTATGAGGAAAGGAACACTATTCCTAATGTAAAGCACAGAGGTGGATCGCTGATGTTTTGGGGATGTGTGAGCTACAAAAGCACAGGATACTTGGTCAAAGTTGAAGGTAAGATGAATGCGCATGGGACGTACTTGGACGTTCCAACATGACAATGATCCAAAACACAAGGCCAAGTCGACCTGTCATTGGCTACAGCAGAACAAAGTGAAGGTTCTGGAGTGGCCATCTCAGTCTCCTGACCTCAATATTATTGAGCCACTCTGGCGAGGTCTCAACCGTGCAGTTCATGCTAGACACCCAGGAATTTTTAGGAACTGGAGACTTTTTGCCAAGAAGAGTGGGCAGCTTTACGATCTGAGAAAATAAAGAGCCTGATGCTATTTTTTTCCCTGAGGAAGCCTCCTTTGCGTAGCGATACGCGTGGGATCTCATCCCACACTGGGGCTCTCTTTATCTTGGTGGCGCTGCTGGTCTTATTATTTACTCTGGGGCATATAATGATCCTGGTGTCTATACAGATTCATTTGTGTGGTTTCACACACCATTGCTCCAACTCACCATTCAGCCAGTTTACAGACAGTTAACCCCTGTTCAGGGGCCACTCTGTTTTATTTTTTTGAAAGAAAGGATTATTTGTCTTATTACGGTATCTTTTCTTTCCATCATAAATGCTGTTGCACCTCTCCTTGCTGGTAGGGTATTCACACTCTGATTTAGGTTGCATACATTTTTGTATATTGGTGCATTGTTATCTATGTGTGACTCATACTGATTTTATGGTGTGTCTTCTCATACATTGATTGTGTGGTCATATATGTTTAAGCCAGCTATTTTTCTTATATAGCGCCTCTGTGAGTACCCTGTGTGGTTTGCCACAGTCTCCATATTAAGGTGTAGCATTGTTCTGGGCTTCTTTGCACTAATTAGATGAAATTTTAATTGTTTTTATACATGTTTTGGTTTTGTCATATATGTATTCTTGTTTGTTCATTAATAAAATTACAGCAAAATTTTTTTCATATTGTATTTTTTTGTGCAATTGAGGTGTTCCCTCTTTGTGGGTATGATCTTTCCTTTTTTTTGCATTTATTGTCTCTAGTATACCCTGGTGAACCCTCTTGTTCTTATATATATTCCTGTCTACGATTTACTAGTGGTTCCCTCCACTCCCTTTATGCAAAAGACTTCAAGCTGTCATTGATGTTAGAGGGGGCAATACACTGTATTAAGAATTTTTGATCGAGTCATTTGGATGTTTTGGGTTGTTATTATGACTTAAATAGAGAAAACACAGTAGTTTGACAATAAATAGCTTCACCCAGCCACTAATCAAGAGTGGAGAAAAAGTTTTGGTGTTATCATTCATATTCTCTGAGAAAAGGCCAAGAAAAATTCTGTCGGGGTATGTAAACTTTTAAGCACAACTGTATATACACAATATTACATATACTGTATACCATATAAACAGTCATATATACTAAACTGTGTTCCAAATTATTATGCAAAAAGAGTTTAGGAGTGATAAGGTTAGAATTTTTTTTGTTTGTCATTTAAACTCATTGATGGTGATGTGTGTCAGGGCTCTTTATATCACTGAAAGCAGTTGCAGATACCTGTGCAAATTAGTTTGGCAGGTGTGTCCAAATAAAGGCAAGACTACTTAAGAAGGCTGTTCCACATTATTAAGCAGCCTACATTTTTTGCCAAAATGGGAAAGAAAAAGGATGTGTCGGCTGCTGAGAAGCAACAAATTGTGGAGTATTTAGGTCAAGGCATGACCACAATCAACATTGCCAAGACACTTCATCGTGATCATCGCACAATCAAGAAGTATGTAGCTGATTCCCAGCACACACGTGTGCATGCTGATAAGGAAAAATTGAGGACTCTTTCCAACAGGCAATTGCGTCGTTAAAAGAGCAGCTGCAAAAATGCCTTGTCATATCATCAGACAAGTTTTTGAAGCTGCTGGTGCCTCCAACGTCCCCCGAACAACAAGATGCAGGGTCCTTCAGAGGTTTGCAGCTGTGTGTAAGCCATCCTGTCGACCAGCTCTATCTACTGCACACAAGCAGAAACGGCTCCAGTGGGCCAAACGATACATGAAGACTGACTCCAAACTGTTTTGTTCACCGATGAGTGTCGTGCAACGCTCGATGGTCCAGATGGATGGAGTGGAGGATGGCTGGTTGATGGACACCCCATGAAAACACTCTAAGGCTCCAAGGAGGAGGTGGAGTAATGTTTTGGGCTGGAATCATGGGGAGAGAGATTGTCGGCCCCTTTAGGATCCCTGAAGGGGTAAAGATGAACTCCATAATCTATGTGGAGTTTCTAAAACAGCACTTCCTGCCATGGTTCAAGAGGAAGAACCGTGCTTTCCACAGCAAGATCATTTTCATGCATGATAATGCACCGTCTCATGCTGCAAATAACACATCTGCATCTCTGGCTGCTATGGGCATAAAAGAGGACAAACATGGTGTGGCCACCATCTTCCCCTGACCTCAACCCCATTGAGAACCTCTGGAGCATCATCAAAAGGAGTGTCTATGATGGCGGGAGGCAGTTCACATCTAAGCAACAGCTCTGGGAGGGTATTCTGTCCACATGCAAAACAATTGAAGCACAAACCATCCAAAAACTGACAAATTCAATGGACGAGAGAGTTCAGAAGCTTCTTTTGAACAAGGGGTCCTATGTGCAAATGTAACATCACCTAGAATAAAGTTTTGACTTGAAAACGGTTTGATTTCATTTTGCAATAAGCTGATAATGCTTATAATTTCACAATTGACCATTTTTTTTGTCCAAAATAAAAAGGTTGAAAACTCTGCTGTGCATAATAATTTGGAACATGCATTTTGAGTGTTTCTTATTTTTAAAAATATACTGTTTTCATAGGCAGTTTGTTCAAAAACATTGCAATTATACTAGAATATTAGATGACTGGAAAATAACAATGACTGCAATTCATATAGGTAATTTACAGAAAATATGAGGAAATATTTCTTGCATAATAATTTGGAACACAGTGTACATGCTGTTATGTACACTATATATAAATTATATACCCACTTAAATACACTATATGCCATAGCCATACTATTATAAACTGTATATACTACATACATTTACATACACTTTATACTGTATATAGACAGATATGCCTGCCTACGCTGAAGTCTGTCTCCAGAAGCAGTCGAGATCTTCACACATCTGACCGCTCCCAGTACAGCAGTCATGAGTGGTCATCAGGATATTGCGGACACAGCATAGCAGGACAGAGAACGGAGTAGCTTCCTGTCAATGCCTCTTCACACAGTACAGCTGCCATATCTGTCCTCCCTCTCCATCTGTCCTGACTGTCTAGTGATGACGGTACGTGGTTTATGCACTGGTGTCATGGAGTTGAGGGAGTGTATCTACTCAGGAGCTGGGGTACCTTCCTGCACCACCATACAGCTGGCAGCTGCACACTTCTCAGTCTATTAGCAAGCAACATCAATCTGTGATGCCGCCACCTGCTGGACATAATGATGTTTTTTCTCAAACAGAGAAGACATCATTACTGAAGCTTCCAGAAACTGAGACTGGACACAGAACTTACCTGGACTGTACAGGAGCTGGTCAGGAATTCCACAAAATCGGCAATCCATGACTGTCCACTAGGGCCTGGTAGCAACATGGCAAGGCAGACACATGTCTATCCTCAAGTGTCAGTCAATTACAGGTATGTATAGAAAGCCGAGTCTGATTGGCTAAAAGGGGGTGAGGCATAAGTGTCACTGCAGAACTGTATAAGGAGCCCCTCTCCAGTCTCCCCCTTTATAATGGCTATGGCTAATGTCTTCACCAAGTACAATTATCTACCCCATTGGACACTCACTTTGCAGATGATCATGACTCGAGACCAAAAAGTCACCATCCAGCTGCAGCATACATGAAGGCTGTTATCTCGGAGTGCAGGGCAGCCTCAACTCCAGAGAGATCCATGTATGAGGGCAGAGGGACCTACACACGGTGTACTGCTCCATGTGGCCGCTCTCCCTGCAGCATCGCATGGCTCCTATCAGCAGTGGTTCCAACAGTAGCAGGAGATACAGGGGCCCTTAACACTTTCATTTGCAGAGTGAAGCAGAGAGGGGCCCCATCTGTCTGCAGATGACAATGGAACAGGCCACTACCTTTCCTCATGGTGTTCTTGCTGCTGCCCATCTCTGATGGATCAAGCATCATCAGTGGTTGGAGGGACCCCCCCTCCTTCAGGGCCCACGTGCAGCTGCATGGGCAGTATGTCCACCCCTGCACAGCACACCTAATTTTACATGTTCTACATAAAAGGACAGTGTTCTCTTGGTTATATTTGAACAAAGTCTTGGTTAAGTTTACAGAAATTCTTTTTATAGTTATGCCTTGATATAGAACTTTAACGTTTTCAAGAAGATGTATGGAATGTTTGTCCAGCAGCAACTTTTTTTTTAGACAATTGATACAGTATAATAAATGTGAGTGAAACTAATGTACAGAGGATTTCAGTATTGTAAGCACTCTAGGGATTTAACTCACTCAGCTGCGGTTTGTAAGCACAGGAAGATGTTTCAGTAAAATGTCCAGGCAGATTTACTAAGCTTCATAAACCGCACAGATTAAGCAATCCAAACAAGACTGCCTTTTACAGCACAGAGTGAATAAAACCGATGATAAACAGTTGATTTTAGTAGTGCGGGTCTGCCTGGTCAGGTAAGTGTCCGTTAACAAACACACTGGAGGTCTCCACAACTCCAGTCACAGACCCTGAATGAGACATTTGGTCTCGATTTTATCTGCCAAACCACACCCCCGGGGTGGGTATATGCGAGCAGTCAGTCCCACCCATCTCTTTGACTGCTCGTATTATCCAGCCCTGACATGCCCTATAAACTCTCTCCGCAATGTACATGCTAGAGCCTCCTTTCCCAGGCTTGCATCACCAAAACTAGCAACCTCCATACATATCTCCCCTCAAGGACCTGTCCAGCGGCCATCTTACATTCCCCCCCTCCCTCTACCCAAAGCCAGGGGCTTGGCATCTTCTGCCATCAAACAGTGGACTCTCAACATAGCGTCAGTATTGCCATGCAGTTTCCAAGGCCTATGCTCTACGTGGAAGCTAAATTCCTGAAGTGATAGGAACCACCTAGTCACTCGAGCATTGTTCCTCCCTCATCCCCCTCAGTGGGCATGGTCTGACACTAGCCTGCATTTTCTACCTAAGAAGTAGCTTAGAGCAGGGTTCCCCAACTCCAGTCCTCAAGGCCCACCAACAGATCGTGTTTTCAGGATTTCCTTAGTATTGCTAAGGTGATAATTGCTTCACCTGTGCAATACAAAGGAAATCCTGAAAACATTATCTGTTGGTGGGCCTTGAGGACTGGAGTTGGGGGACCCTGTCTTAGGGTACCGTTACACCTAGCGATGTACCAGCGATCCCGACCAGCGATATGACGCGGTCAGGATCGCTGGTGCATCGCTAGGTGGTCGCTAGTGAGCTGCCACACAGGCAGATCTCACTAGCGACATCGCTGGGGTCGCGGATCGCTACTTACCTGTCAGATGAGGCGATCCTGCATCCTCCCGCCCGGCTCCACGCGTCGCTCGTCGGCGCCGCAGGAAGTGACCGACGAGGAATGGTCCAGCAGCTTCTCGCGCGATCAGCAATAACCAGCGGGGGAGCCGGTTGGAGGTAAGTATCACATGCAGCGATATCACTAGCAATATCGCTGTAACGTCACAAAATCGGTGACTTTACCGCGATATTGCTAGCGATATCGCAGTGTGTTAAGGGGGCTTTAGAGTGTCCAATGCCCACTGGATGGCCATTCTTTCTCCACTATGGAGTAATTATTTTCACAGGATGTCAGTTTCCAACTTAGATATATTGTAGGGTGCTCTTCCCCATTCACCTCTTGTGATAGGACAGCTCCCAGCCCGATATCTGACAGGGCCATATGGACCACAAACTCTTTAGAGAAACCCGGTGCCATCAACACTGGCTGTTTACACAGGGCTTGCTTCAGTTCCTGGAACGCTGTCTCAGCTTCTGGAGACCACTTAGTCAAAGCCAACTTCGTCCCTTTAAGGAGGTCTGTCAGAGGGGCAGCTATGATGGCGAAGTTAGGGATAAGCCATTTGTAGTGAACGTGGAAAATATTGTCCTGCATTTTAAATTGGCACGGCACGTGGCAAGGGACGGGGAACTGGACATGATGGTGTATGCAGAGGCTGAGGCTATGGGCAAGCTGAAATTGTGCCACAGCAAACACCCATATCTTCTCGCCCGACCTTCCTTTCCCAATTACTAGGGGACCGAAGCACACCACTATTGATCCCAGAGCAGTGTCAAAAGGTTGTTGGTTGGATAGTGGATACTGCTTCTAGTCACTTTGCCATCACCACCACCACCCTGTCTTCCACGCGGTCAAGTCTCTGTAGCAATGAGTTGACCGCATATTCTTCACCCTGATCCTCCTTCCTCCCACCATTTCAAAAGCCCGGAGACAACTGATCGCACACTTGGAAGAGATGTTCTATTTTCCATTTATAGATGCAGGCCTCTCGCCCAGTCCACTTGAAGCGGGGCAAGAGGATATCGCATATTTGAGCTGCCACGGTCACATGAAGGCGACGGTGGGAACGTGTCACAAGAGGTGGACGATGAGACACAATTGCCTGAAAGTCACAGAGGAGGACCAGGGTGTGGAAGTGGAAGACGAGGTGGTGGATGATATAGTAACTGACCCAACCTGGCAATAGGATGTGTAGAGTGAGGACAGCAGCACACAGGGGGAGGGAGGCGTAGCACCCCAACAGGCAGGAAGAAGCAGTGTGGTGGCCGCAGACAGGAGGCTGGCAACCATTCCCCGTAACACCAACACAGCGGAAGTTGCCAGTCCAACTGTTAGGTCTTCCCGAGTCTGGTTGTTTTTTAAAAACTCTGCCGATAACCTCAAAAAGGTCGTTTGCACCACCTGCCAGGATAGCATCAGCAGGGGTAGCAAAACTACCAGCCTGACCACCACCAGCATGATCAGGCACATGGCAGCAAAGCACCCGATTTTGTGGGCCGAACCCCAGGATCCAGGAACAGTGTCTGCAGGTGACACCACTGCTCCTGCTGTTGTACGTGCAAGTCAATCCTGTAAACATGGTGCATGCGAAGATGCCTCCTGCCCTGCACATGTTGCACACACTCAACTAGCACCATCAGCAAGCATGTCCACGTCCTTGTCCCAGCACAGCGTTCAGTTGTCCATACCCCAGTCCTTAGAATGCAAGTGCAAATATGCAGCCAACGACCCACAGGCCACACTACTAAATGCCCACATTTTGCAACTGCTTGCGCTTGAAATATTGCCTTTTAGGCTCATTGAGACAGAAGCTTTCCGCAACCTGATGGCGGCGGCCATTCCTCGTGTGGTGTGTCCGCTAGGGGGCGCTGTGTGGGTGTCCCAGGACGGGCATATAGCCATATCCATTGTGGTAACAGGAGTAGGGTGCTAAAGGATCGCTATGTATCCCAAGGTGGGTGGCCTTGGGTTGAAGGCTTGATAATGTGCTGATCTTTTGTTGCAATGTGTTAGGGAGAAGTTTTCAGGTGATTGGTGGGATAAATCACCTACAAACCCACCTAGGGGCGGGTGTCTAAAACGCCCATAGTAAAGCATGTGTATGAATGGTTGAAGGACCTGTGATGAGGTCATAGCCATGTCATCTGGTGGGCGTGGCTACGGACCATATAAGGTGACCAGGGTAGATCACATGAGTGAATGCTTGGACCCGGTTGGTCCATATGGAAGGTCTCGTCTGGCTGACGTGAGGCCGATTGAGGAAGATGTGTCTGATAGTTCCCTGGTGGGAATGAACGTCTGCACTGAGAAGCAGCCATGAGGTAACCCAGACGGGGATATAACTGTGAGGCTAGAGAGCCTGCGTACCGGACATGGCAAAGCCTGTGTGACCACGGGGTTAACAGAGTGGAGCTTTGTCATGGACGCTATGCTGATCTGACATGAACTTTAAGTTGCTGTTGATGGTTTATGCTGAATAATAAACCGCGGGGACTGAGTTATGTTTGAGAAACCTATGCCGGACCTGATTTATTGGCTGCCTAGCGAGTATCCCCTACCTTAATGACAAGCGCTACCTTACACTCGGTACTCAGTACCCAGCCGCCACTATTTCTCCCGGTGTGCCGTCCCCGCATTATGCAAGCACATGTCCCACAAGACTAGCCGTATCGTCAACAAAGCTGTTACTGGGAATGTCCACCTAACCACGGACACGTGGACAAGTGCTTGTGGGCAGGGATGGTACATCTTGCTGACGGCACACTGGGTTAACATAGTGGAAGCCGGGACCCAGTCGGACCTTGGGATGGAACATGTCCTCCAGATGCTGAGGATTGGGGGCCCTAGGTCAATCAGGGTTGCCTCCACAGTCTACAGCTCCTGCACCTCATCCTCCTCCCCCTCTTCAGCCTCCATCTCTGAAATGATGACATCAGTAACAAGCTGGAAGCACTGCAGCACTACTTCAGCCAAGTGGCAACAGGCTGTGCTGAAGCCAATGACCCACAGGCCACACTACTAAATGCCCACATTTTGCAACTGCTTGCGCTTGAAATATTGCCTTTTAGGCTCATTGAGATGGAAGCTTTCCGCAACCTGATGACGGCAGCCATTCCTTGTGTGGTGTGTCCACTGTCCGCTAGGGGGCGCTGTGTGGGTATCCCAGGATGGGCAGGTGCTTAGGTGACAAACCGCACAATGCTGAAGAGTTGTGGACAGCTCTGAAAGACCAGGCAGACCTGTGGCTGACACCGGTGAACCTACAGCCAGGCATGGTCTTTTGTGACAATGACCGGAACCTGGTGGCGGCTCTGAAGCGAAGCGAGCTCACACGCGAACCATGACTGGACCATGTGCTTAACCTCGTGGTTCAGCTGTTTCTCAAAACCTACCTGGAGCTGCCAGATGTGCTTGTGAAAGTACGCCGCCTGTATGCCCAATTTAGAAACTCCGCTACAGCTTACCCCGCCCTTGCCATGCTTCAGCAGCGTTTGCATCTTCCGGCTCATTGACTGGTTTGGATGTCCCCACGCATTGGAACTCTACAATGCAGATGTTGGAAAGGATTTGTGAGCAGCAGAGAGCAGTTGTTGACTACCAGCATCAACAAGGCTGTCGGTATTCAGTTCAGACTCTACACATAAGGCCCCTTTCACATATCATTTTTTTGCCGTCAGTCACAATCCGTCGGAACGACAGATCCGTCGTAGATTGTGAAAAACTGATGCGATGGATCTGTTTTTTCCCCGGATCCCACTGCCCTACCTGGTAATAATAATTGGAGCATGCTCAGTTCAAAAAAACGGACAGCGACGGATAGGCGTCCATTCCAGCAAACGGACGGTGCCGGATCTGTCACTGTCCGACTTTTCACACAGACAAAAAACGTTACTTTGTCCGTTGTCTCCGGCCGCCGGACCCAAAATTTCCGATGGATCCAGCGAATGACGGATGAAATGTGAGGTCATCCGTTGCTAATACAAGTATATGAGAAAAAAACGGATCCGGCAATATCCTTTGCCAGATCCATTTTTTTTCAAAAATTGCCGGGTTGCGACTGATGTAAAAAAACTGATAGGTGAAAGTAGCCTAAGACCTCAGGAGTGGACTTGAATGTCAGACATATATACCCTACTCCTAAACTTTGAGGTCCCTTTAAAAACAGGGTGGCACATGTTAAGGAGCTGAAACTCCTAAACCCTTCATCCAATTTTAATGTGGATACCCTCAAATGAAAGCTGAAAGTCTGAACTTCAACTGCATCTGTATTGTTTTGTTTGTGGTAATGAACCAAAATTAGAAAAATGTTGTCTCTGTCCAAATATATACGGACCTAACTGTATGTTCCAGATATAACTGATAGGGGCTAATTTGTCTATTTCAAACCTCAATGCATGTGCTAGCTTATCATCAAATCGAATGTGTCTTCTAATTTCCTCATATCTGTCCGTCCACTGACATTGTCGCCTTATAGTGTGGATCAGAAAGTGGGTCCAGAAATAATTCTCGTATTGGAACATCATACGATTTTTGACTCCCTGCCAGCAGTAAAAGTCCAATGTACGCATAAAGTTCCTCTTTTGAGATATTTGTCCAGGACTTATTTTTTGAAGAAGCGATACGTCTTCCTTCTAGGTTTGAACATAAAAGGACCCCTCCTGCAATATTGTCAGAAAAAAAAGTACAGAATACGTCTTTAGGAGAAAAGTAACTGCGACTTCCCACAGCTCCTTGAGCCTGTCTCACAATATTATGGATTGCAGTACATCCGACTAATGTAGGATTGCTGTCCCAAAAAACATTCATTTTGGATGTTCTACTTATCACTTCTTAAGGATCCACTGTATTCACATCATCATCAGAAGAAGAATCACTTGAGGATGTTTGATTCTCTGGTGGCAGGTACTTGTCATCGGACAAAGTTCACTTTCATCATCACTTTGAAACACAATTGCTTCAATCTCTTGGTCACTCAGATGCTTGGAGGAAGACTGTGCCATTGCTGACTAGATGTTAGTAAACTAAAAGAAAAAACAACTGTTGTCCACTCTTTGCTTGTGTGTGACACACTGTAAGTGTAAAGTGCCCCCTCCCTCCTCTCACCCTCTCTTATCTTTTATACTTTCTTTTAGGTGTTGTACAATTCTTTGGATGTCTGTAGCTCAATAGCTTTAAGGGCATGTCACACTAAGAGATATAGCTAGCAATATCGCTATAACTAGTGACGTTATAGCGATATTGCTAGCGATATCGCTGTGTCTGATACCTACGACCCGCTTCCCCGCTGGTTATCGCTGATCGCGCGAGAACAGGCTGGACTGTTTCTCGTCGTCAGCTTCCGGCGGCGCTTCCTGCTGTGACGACGAGCGACGCGTGGAGCCGGGCGGGAGGACGCAGGATCGCCTGGTGTGACAGGTAAGTAGCGACCCCCGTCCCCAGCGATGTCGCTAGTGAGATCTGCCTGTGTGGCAGCTCACTAGCGACCACTTAGCGATGTACCAGCGATCCTGACAGCATCATATCGCTGGTCGGGATTGCTGGTACATCGCTAAGTGTGACAGTACCCTTACCCTTTGCAGGCTTCTTAGAATCAGAGAAACTGAAACTGAATCAGACTTCCTCTCAACATCTTATCTTATCTCAGGTCCTTCACAATTATCTCACAGAGTATACTGTCCTCATTACTCTCTACACAGCTCATTACTGTGTTCAGAAGGACCTGAGATGATGTCATGGCCTTATCTCTCCCTCCAAAAATCACATGGCATCATATGGCATTATCCACACCCTGGCCCCTCCACCAGCATTACTGAGTACAAATAAAGTACCTTGAGACACAAACACTACTGAGAACATGATAAAAAATACATGGGGGCCTAAAAGGCCCCAATCCGTACAGATGTGGTTTTCACCAAAAAAGCATTGTTACACCGAAATGCCTATGAAAAAAATTATATGAACTGGATATTACCAACAACGAGATACTTGAGGATTACCTGGAGTTTCAAAATTCTAACTTAAGTAATTTTGCAGATAATAGCAAAAAACTAAGCATGGGGCCTAAAAGGCCCCCAATACGCATGCAAGGGGAATGGTAAAGGCCGCCTGATGGCCCTATAAAAATTGGCTTTGTGACTGAGTCCCTGCTTCATAAACTAAACATGATGTGTTTGATTATATGTCACATACCACATGGCCAGAAAAAGTTGTAAATTGTTAAAATGATATTTCCCAGTGAATGCATTTGTCTTGGTTGAAAGCAATGCTAAAGTTCAAAAACTCATCCAAACCGCTACATGTGAACATAGCCCAAGGTGAGGAGGAGCATTTTTGGTTATTTATTTTGCGTTATATTCAAGTCATTACCCTGGAAAGCATATTTCTTAACATATTTCTTAGGAAAATCCATTTTGGTTTTGTTTTTTTAATGTTTTATTGTGAATCTGTAAAAGTGGCATAACACTCTGGCAACATTGTTCACAGCAGTGACCTGAGAGTCAGATATGCTTCCAGGGGGTCTTCCCCATGCTGTTCCCGTGTCATTTGAGCATTTTTCCCATCGATGTCCGCAATTTCTAGTCCCTCTGCAGACCGCCGAGGAAGGGGGGTGGCGCCGGAAAAATGCTCAAGTTTCCCAAAGACTTACATTGGGCTTCTTGCTTGGGTTGAGCACCCGAGCATTCCAATTTGCTCAACACGAGCACCTGAGCATTTTAGTGCTCGCCCATCACTAACAGCCACCAGATGTGGCTCTGATTTCCCTCTTTTAGGAGTCGGCCCCCCTTTGGGAACCCTAGTATAGAGATTCTAAGACCCCTCTCTTCCCCTAAGGAACTGTTTCCCGCCTGGTACCTTTCCACCAGGCTCACCAGGTCATCGGCATTACAGGGGATCACCCTGGCAATCCAGGATTGCACCGACCTTGGTAGGGAGTGTATGAACCTGTCCATGACGACCCTCTCCACCATTTGTGCTGGGGAGGAAGATATATGTTGCAACCACTTTTTGACTAGGTGTAGGAGGTTGAACATTTTGGATTGGTATATTTGTCACTGCAATAGGCCCAGTGGTGCACCCATTGCGCCCTGACAGTCAGTCACTCCTAAGCGCCTTAAGATCTGTTTTTAACTTGGTGTACTCTTTTGCGTCCTGTAAGGTCAGGTCACAATAGGCTTTCTTCGGTTCCTCTCTTAAATATTGTGCCAGAACCTCCGCCCACTGCTTCAAAGAAAATTTCTCCCTTTCCACCTCTCTTTCAAAAACCGTCAGAAACGCCTCGACTTCATCACCCAGGGTCATCTTTTGTAAGAGTCTCTCCTTAAAGTCCTCCTCATGTGTGGGTCAGCACCTGGATTTGGGGGTGGGACGGTGCCCTGCCATGGATCACCTCGGTTAGGAGTTTCAACTGCTGCTGCCTGTGCTGCATCAGCTGCTGCTATAGCTTTTGCTGTTGGAGATTAGCCTGCACCAGTTGCATTATCAACTCCTCCATGCTGTCGGCTTTCGCTCCTACAGCCGCTTTCACCCAGGACATGTGGTATCTATGTGGCAGTCACACTGCCCCTTGCGATTCATGCCCATGCTTCTAGCACCAATTGTAGGGGGTTTCTCTCACTCAGCTGTGGTTGAGCAAGGCACAGGAAGCTGTTTCAGTAAAATGTCCAGCAGGTTTATTAAACTTCATAAACCGCACAGGTTAAGAAAACAAAACAATACAGCCTTTTACAGCACAGAGTGCAAAAACAGATAATAAACATTCTATTTAGTAGGGTGGGTCACTCAGGTCAGTGTTTTGTAACAAACACAGTGGAGATCTCCACACCTCCAGTCACAGGCCCTGAATTGAGACACTTTGTCTCCATTTTAGCTGCCAAACCATGCCCCCAAGGTGGGATATGTGAGCAGCCAAGCCCACCCATCTCTTTGACTGCTCATAAATCCTGGCCCTGATACGCCCTTTTAACTCTTCGGCACCATACGTGCTGGAGCATGCTTTCTGGAGTTTACATCATCCAAAGCTACAAACCTCGATGATGCATATCTCCCTTCAAAGACCTGTCTGGTGGTCATCTTACAGCACATTCTTTTTACCTATAGAATACACAAAGCTCCGTAAAGGCAATCTGTAAATAAGATAAAACGCCTACTCCAAACTGCATACATGAGCACAATGGTCTTTGGAATGTAACTGTTAGGGACGGCAGAACGCACTAAATATTAAATAATAGTGCGTTCGGCGCCCGGGGTCCACTGTGCAGTAGGTGTTAAAACCGCTGCTAGACGTGCTATATGGCGGTATAATGCACACGGATTCAACGTCACCCGATGTGCACAGAGCGGACTCTGTTAACTCACAGAGGCGCTGTAACAAACATAAACACCGAGCCTGTTAGACTCACAGGTCTCAGCGAAATTGCACGCACGGTATCAGGTCACAGGACAGGGTCCAAGACAGGGGACGGTGCCCGTCTAGACTTACCGTGCTTGCGGCGTCGCAACTGCGGACGCCGGTAAGTGCTGCTGAATGCAGTGCGGCGGAAGACAGCCGCTATGCAATAGTGCCATGAGAGACGTGACACCCCCGGACGCTAGTGTAGAGGTGCGGTGTGCACAGTGGCCTAAGGTTTGCCACTGACTGGCGCTGACTCTTTCTATAGTTCCCTATCCGCATGCGTAATATCAGAGGGAGGGGAATCTTAATAAGTCAGTCACCAGAATCATACATCCATCACCAATCACACATCTAGCAACAAGAGTCTATACTAGCGCATGGCCGAGCGGCCATGCGAACCTTTTATAGTCAGGACCTTCCAGAAGCTTCCAGATCCCTGAGATGGACCAATCAGATCTGGAAAAGGACCTGGACATGTGGCTCCCGATCTCCAATGAGAAATCGTCTCGTGAGCATGCTCAGTAGAGCTACGGAGGGACTTGGCCTCTGGAGTGATTTGCTGCTGAGCAGCCTGCATTGCCATTGCTGACCCAAAGGTGGCAGCAATAGCCAATCCCACAGAGCAGGTCTGGGCACAGCGTCAATGTCCTCTGCGGTCGAAAGATAATGGGAGACTGCAGAATGTGAGGCTCTGGATTCCTGTTGAACCGCTGCAGGAACCTGACGCCTAACATTACCCCCCCTCCTAGGGCTCCTGTTATGATTGGGTCACCAAGGAGGAAAGCAAGACCAAGCTGTCGCGTCACCGTCAGTCGCAGGGCCTGCTGTTCCGCCCTCAGCCACTAGGAGGCAACGGACTGTCACGCCGCCCTCGGGCTTGGGGCATGCTGTCTGGGCCTCGGCCACCAGGAGGCGCCGGACTGACACATCGCCGTCGAACTCGGGGCCTGCTGTTCCTGCCTCGGTCACTGGGAGGCGCCGTGGTTCACGCCCGAGTGATCGCGGCAACAGTGAAAGGGCTTCTGCGCACACGTCTAGTGGACGCAGACTCCGCTCCTCTGTTAGTCATGAAGGGGTTGGTGCATCGTCATCGGGTCTGGTCCTGGGGGCGGTCCTGATGACATCAGCAGGCCGGAAAGCTGTGAGAGATGACCTGATCCCTCAAATACATTGGGACTGGGCTTGCAAGCCGCCGGATATAGTCTTGGTTTCCCCAGTGTGCTAGTTGTTATTTGCTATCTTTGATTCTGACCTCTGCCTTGATTCTGACTCTGCTACTGCCTAACGATTCTGTACCTTTGCCGTCCTCCTGGTTTATGACTCTGACCTTGGCCTGAATTTGACTCTGCTATTGCCTGCCGTTTTTTGTACCTTTTGCTGTCCGCCTGGTTAAGACTCGGATTCCCGACTACACTTTTGGTCCCGTTTTTTAACCCCTCTCTGGCGACCATCCTGCTCTGGCCGCTGCTCATATTCAGACAGCGCCCCCTGGGCTCTGCTGTAAATCCAGATCCCTGTATAGGGGTAAAGGGTATCGGGGTTGCACGGGGTGCTGTCTTACTGCAGCCCAGACTTGCAGACGGACGTAACACAAGCTAAGCCACAGAAAACCAGAGAGGTTGGTAGCTAAGCAGATTGCAGATCCCTGATCCTATCCACACAACTAGCAGTAGCCGTGGAGCGTACCTATGATGATTCTAGACGCCTCGACACAGCCGGAGAACTAAATAAGCCTAAAGCAAGAAAGGGGAAATCTAAACTGCCCCAGAGCAGACCCCAAAGGAATACATAGCCCCCAAACATATATTGTCAGTGAGACAAGATGAAAACACAAACGCAGGTAGGAAAATAGGATGCACAAACGATGGGGCCCACACTAACTAGACAGGACAGGAATGAAAAGACACTGTCTGCAATCATGCAAAAAGCCCTGCAAAAAATGTCCAACACGTCTGATAGAAAAATACTGAAGTCACACGACTTCGCCCACTATATCAGCACTCTGGTATATTCTGAGAGCAGAGCAAAAAGAGGCCAATCTAATAAGGGACAAAAACAAACTGACACAAGGAGTAACATAAGGATGGAAATTCAGTACAGCCCCAGCCGGGACTGGCTGACCACACAAAGCTCAATAGACCAAACCAAATCAAATGTGAACAATAGCAAAAGAACACTTAGCTTGAGCATGCAGGGACTGAGCTGGACACTAAGACCTCAGGAGGCAGGAAATAATCACCAGCAGGGATAGAGGGAGTCGGCTGTCTTAAATCCAGTCAGAAACTCCAGATGTCTAATCGTCCTCCTCATTATCAGGTGACAGGCGTCTGTTAATTAGATCAGCTCCATTACCTCCTGTAACCACCAGAGGGAGCCCAGAAAGAGAACTCGCGACCCCTCTGTCAATATAACCAGCTCCACTACCTTCACTAGTAATAAAAAATTAACCAAGGGGATAAAATCAAAAATCACTACATCAAAATAAATATAACTAAATACACAGATAATACCATATATAAAAAACCCATCTGGAATAAATGGATGGCAGACTATCCGGTATAAATATCACTATGAACTCTGGGTATGGTGGAAGTTGAAATAGGCAGGGTGTAGGAATAAATAAAAAAGGTAAATGGATGATAAAAAAAATATATATTAATAAAATAATAATAAATAATCCAATAGTGTTAATAAATTGCCTTTATTAAAAAATGGCACAACAATTAGAGCAAACTTAATAATTAATTAAAAGAGGCACTCAGAATTAATACATGGTATCATATAGTGAATAATTAGCTATATTACAGCTTTTCCGATAACCATGATGTACTGGCTACGTTAATGACAGGTTAAATACATTGCCACAAAATAAAAAACAACAATAAAAGTGCAATTGTGCTATCATATGAAGAAAAAAATCACCGTAAAAAACTCAGACAAGAATAAAGTGCAATAGTGATGTCATATAAGCCATAAATAACCATCAGTGATTCAGTGTAACACACCAAAATTAAAGGGCAATTTTACCTGATAAACCAGAAATACAGAGTGCCGGTATAACGCGCCCCGACGCGCGTTTCGGAGTTGCTCTCCTTCGTCAGGGGGTAAATGAGCTGGTGATCAGAACATCCATTTATAGTATGATTAATTCCGGGCATAAAGCACGACGGCGCATGCACTGCCGACGCGACCCGGAAGACACAATGCACGGAGGCGTCATGTGACTGAACACCACCGGGTGAACCCGGCGTGTCAGAACACATTAGAGACGCTGTCGTCATGTGAACCGCCGGCGCGTGAGGCGGCACATGCGCTCTACATAATGCTCTGAATAGATTTTGGAAAATACGAGTGGGCGGCATTAAAGTGTAGAAGAATATATAATAATCCAATAAACCGCCGACACGTAACCAGCGCATGCGCCCTACATAATACCATAAATGGATGTGTTTTACTCCGGGAGGCACAAATGAGCGGCATTAGAACATGATAAAATAAAAATAATCTAGATATAAGAAACTTATGGACCATGTTATAGCATGAAAATATGAATCTAAAATATTCTCAGTATATAAACAAAGGATACAAAGTATGTATATAAGTAAAAAATATATAAAAAAAAAATAGAAAATAAAATAATATAGATGCAAATATGAAAAAATATATATATAAATACTATACAAAATATATATCCATAATGCAAAAATATAAATCTAATATATAAAGCTCAAAGTGTGTATGTATGTAGGTATGTGTGTATGTATGTGTGTATGTCCGGGATAGGCATCCGCACTGTCGCAGCTACAGCCACAAAATTTGGCACAGTCACACGTCTGAACCCAGACAGCGTCCTAAGATATGTTGTGAGGCGAAATTTTAACCCCGCGCGTTCCAATTCACCAAACAATTTTGCCCCTGTCTACATACTGGGGAAAAAGTGTGTGCGCGTCAAGCCCTGCCCCTGATTATGATGTCATAATGCCCCTATCTACATAATGGGGAAACAGTGTGTGCGTATCAAGCCCCGCCCCTCATTATGATGTCACATTGGTTGCCATGGCGACGCTGATGTCATCAAGCCCCGCCGCTCATTATGATGTCATAATGGTTGACTATGGGATGGAGGATGTGTGATGGGTATATGGGCACTGGACTGTGGGATGGAGGATATGTATGACGGGTATATGGGTACGGGCCTATGGGATGGTGGATATGTATGACGGGTTTATGGGCACGGGACTATGGGATGGAGGATGTGTGATGGGTATATGGGCACTGGACTATGGGATGGAGGATGTGTGATGGGTATATGGGCACTGGACTATGGGATGGAGGATATGTATGACGGGTATATGGGCACGGGACTATGGGATGGAGAATATGTATGATGGGTATATGGGCATGGGACTATGGGATGGAGAATATGTATGATGGGTATATGGGCACTGGACTATGGGATGGAGGATATGTATGATGGGTATATGGGCACGGGCCTATGGGATGGTGGCTATGTATGATGGGTATATGGGCACGGGACTATGGGATGGAGGATAATTATAATTTGTTGTAACTAACCACAGTTAGTTACTATGCCCGGGCAGCGCCGGGCTCTTCAGCTAGTCTAATATATAAAGCTCAAAGTGTGTATGTATGTGTGTATGTCCGGGATAGGCATCCGCACCGTTGCAGCTACAGCCACAAAATTTGGCACAGTCACACGTCTGGACCCCGAGAGCGTCCTAAGCTATGTTGTGAGGTGAAATTTTAACCCCGCGCGTTCCAATTCACCAAACAATTTTGCCCCTATCTACATACTGGGGAAAAAGTGTGTGCGCGTCAAGCCCCGCCCCTCATTATGATGTCATAAAGCGCCATTTGCATACCAGGGAAACAGTGTGTGTGTATCAAGCTCCGCCCCTCATTATAATGTCAATGGTTGCCATGGCGATGCTGATATCATATATTGCAAGCCCCGCCGCCGCTCATGATGTCATAATGGTTGACTATGGGATGGAGGATGTGTGATGGGTATATGGGCACTGGACTATGGGATGGAGGATATGTATGATGGGTATATTGGCACGGGACTATGGGATGGAGGATATGTATGATGGGTATATGGGCATGGGACTATGACATGAAGGATGTGTGATAGGTATATGGGCACGGGACTATGGGATGGCGGATATGTATGATGGGTATATGGGCACGAGACTATGGGATGGCGGATATGTATATGGGCACGGGACTATGGGATGGAGGATGTGTGATGGGTATATGGGCACTGGACTATGGGATGGAGGATATGTATGACGGGTATATGGGCACGGGACTATGGGATGGTGAATATGTATGACGGGTATATGGGCACGGGACTATGGGATGGAGGATATGTATGATGGGTATATGGGCATGGGACTATGAGATGAAGGACGTGTGATGGGTATATGGGGGCTCGACTATGGGATGGCGGATATGTATGATGGGTATATGGGCACAGGACTATGGGAAGGAGGATATGTATGATGGGTATATGGGCACGGGCCTATGGGATGGAGGATGTGTGATGGGTATATGGGCACGGGACTATGGGATGGCGGATATGTATATGGGCACGGGACTATGGGATGGAGGATGTGTGCGTGTATGGGCACTGGACTATGGGATGGAGGATATGTATGACGGGTATATGGGCACGGGACTATGGGATGGCAGATATGTATGATGGGTATATGAGCACGGGACTGTTGTGAGTTCATTTTCCCCTTCACCATTGACGTCTGAT
Organism: Dendrobates tinctorius; assembly: GCF_039654945.1. NCBI lineage: Eukaryota > Metazoa > Chordata > Amphibia > Anura > Dendrobatidae > Dendrobates > Dendrobates tinctorius. The sequence continues at coordinate 5,134,660 of NW_027361848.1, forward strand.
GAACTCCCTCTTCTGGTGAAGGAAGGTAGTGAGGCTGATTACAAAGCACCTGAGCAGAATGATGACGGGGTGACTGGAATTGCTGACTGGATATAAGGCAGCCGACGCCCTTCTGCCTTGCGGGTGATTTCTCTTAGGGATTCTAGGAGACCAGTCTGATTCCTGCTCCTCAAAAGCTAAGTTTTCTGCGCTGCTTTTTGCATTTGTGTTTTGGTTTGGTTTTGCCTTGTTTTTCTTGATTTCTGCCTTTCCCTGCTGGGTGAGCTGAATTCCTTTTTGCTCTGTCTTCAGAAAATACCTGAGTACTGATATAATCTTTTTGAAGCCTAGCGTCTTCAGGGCTTTTTTCCCTATCAGTCGGTTGGCTCTTGTTTTGAGAGGGTTTTGGCGGATTGCAGACAGCAGCTTTTCTATTCTGTCCTATTTAGTTAGCTTGGGCCCCATCATTTGCTCAGCCTATCTTTCTATCTGTGTGAGTGTTTTTTCATCTTGCTTCACTGTCATTATATGTTGGGGGCTGCCTATTGCTTTGGGGTCTGCTCTGGGGCAGTTTAGATTTCCCTTTCTGTCTTTAGGCTATGTAGTTCTCCGGCTGTGATCGAGGGGTCTAGGGCACCGTAGGAACCCCCCACGGCTACTGCTAGTTGTTGTTGTTAGGTTCAGGGGTCTGCAATCCGATAGCTGCCAACTTCTCTGGTTTTCTGGACTTAGCTAGTATTTCTGTTTTTGCCTCCTACGGTGACTCATTCATAACAGAATCACCCGCCTTACCGCAGATCCTAGGGTACTCAATAGCAGGAAAGAATTGTGAAAAAAAAAAAAAGTGTGTATATTTTTTCCTCTATATCTCTGAGGCCGTAGGGGGAATTTTTTTTTTCTCTCAATGGAGATAAAGCAATTGTCTGATCGTGTGGAGCAGCTCGCTGCGGAAGTGCGGGGAATTTCCGCCTACCTTGCTCATTCACATGCTGCTGAACCAAAGATCCCTACTCCTGATGTGTTTTTTGGGGATCGGTCTAAGTTTTTGAATTTCAAAAATAATTGTAAATTATTTTTTGCCTTGAAGCCTAACTCGTCAGGGAGCTCCGCGCAGCAGGTTAAAATTGTCATCTCTTTGCTGTGTGGCGATCCCCAGGATTGGGCGTTTTCTTTGAAACCAGATGATCCTATTGTCTAATGTGAACGCATTTTTTTCAAGCCTTGGGGTTGTTGTATGATGAACCTAATGCTATTGATCAGGCTGAAAAGACCCTGTTGGCATTGAGCCAGGGTCGAGATTCTGCAGAATTGTACTGTCAAAAATTCCAAAAGTGGGCAGTCCTTACTACCTGGAATGATAATGCCTTGGCAGCTCTCTTTCGGAAAGTTTTGTCAGAAGCCGTAAAAGATACTATGGTGGGATTTCCTGTTCCCTCTGGTCTTGACGATTCTATGTCATTCGCCATTCAGGTTGATCGGCGTTTACGTAAACGCAGGACTGCACGAGAGGTGTTGCCACCTGTTGAACAAGTGTCTGAACCTATGCAATGTGATAGAGTTTTGTCCAGGGAGCAACATCAGGAGTTCAGAAGGCATAATAAGCTGTGTTTTTTTTGTGGAGATGCCTCGCATATTATTTCTGTCTGTCCTAAACGAGAGAAACGTTTTGCACACACGTTTTCTGTGGGTGGTGTTCAACCTAAGTTTCTTCTGGCAATTACTCTGATCTGCTCCCTGTCCACATTTTCCGCCAAGGCTTTTGTGGATTCGGGAGCAGCCCTGAACCTAATGGACTTGGATTTTGCTAAACGTTGTGGATTTCCGATGACACCTCTGCGGACGCCTATCCCTTTGAGGGGGATTGATGCTACTCCTTTGGCGAAAAATAAACCTCAGTTTTGGACCCAGGTGGTAATGCGGGTCGCCCCAGACCATCAAGAAAATTGCAGATTTTTGGTGTTGCATAATTTGCATGATACCATTGTTCTGGGGTTTCCCTGGTTGCAAATTCATAATCCAGTTTTGGATTGGAAATCTGTGTCTGTGGTGAGTTGGGGTTGTCGGTGTGCCCTTAGTGAGGCTCCGGTTTTTTCCACCTCTCCTCAGTCACATGATGTTCCTGACTATTTGGCGGACTTTTATGATGTATTTAGTGAGAATGAGTCTGTGTCTTTGCCTCCTCATAGGAGTTATGACTGTGCAATTGAACTGAGCCCGGGGTGTAAATTTCCCAAGGGTCGGCTCTTCAATTTATCTGTACCCGAGCACGAGGCTATGCGATCCTTTATTAAGGAGACGTTGGAGAAGGGTCATATTAGACCATCCTCTTCACCCTTAGGTGCCGTTTTTTTTTTCGTGGCCAAAAAGGATGGTTCATTAAGGCCTTGTATTGATTATCGTGCCCTCAACAAAATTACTATTAAATATCAGTATCCGTTACCCCTGATTTCGGATCTATTCTCCAGAGTTAAAGGTGCTTGCTGGTTTACCAAGCTTGACCTCAGGGGAGTGTATAATCTTATCCGCATTAAGCATGGGGATGAATGGAAGACGGCGTTTAATACTCCGGAGGTACATTTTGAGTACCTGGTGATGCCTTTTGGGCTCACTAATGCCCCTTCTGTCTTCCAGTGCTTCATGAACGACATTTTCTGAGACTTTGTGGATAAATTTTTGATTATCTATCTGGATGATATTTTGATCTTCTCCAAGGATTGGGATTCTCATGTGGAACATGTTCGGACTGTGTTCCGGATCTTGAGGGAGAATTCTCTGTATGTCAAAGAATCGAAATGCCTTTTTTGGGGTACAGAGGATTTCATATTTGGGATTCATTTTGTCTCCGTCAACTATTGAAATGGACCCGGCCAAGGTACAGGCCATTTATGATTGGGTTCAGCCCACTTCTTTGAAGGCCCTCCAGAAGTTTTTGGGTTTTGCTAATTTTTATCGGAAATTTATAGCAAAATTTTCTAGTATTGCCAAGCCATTGACTGATCTGACTAAGAAGGGTGCTGATGTGTTGAATTGGTCTCCGAAGGCTGTTTCTTCCTTTCAGGAGCTGAAGCGAAAATTCACTTCTGCCCCGGTTTTGCGGCAACCTGATTTCTCACTCCCGTTCCAGGTAGAGGTGGACGCTTCTGAGATTGGTGCAGGAGCTGTTTTGTCCCAAAAGGATCCTGTAACATCTAAAATGAATTCCTGTGCTTTCTTTTCCCGAAAGTTCTCTCAATCTGAACGTAACTATGATGTGGGGAATCGGGAACTGTTAGCCATGAAATGGGCATTTGAGGAGTGGAGACATTGGTTGGAGGGAGCTAAACATCAAGTCGTGGTCCTCACTGACCACAAGAATTTGATTTACCTGGAGTCGGCCAAATGCTTGAACCCTAGACAGGCTAGGTGGGCCTTGTTTTTTACACGTTTTGATTTTGTGGTCTCTTTTCTTCCTGGCACTAAGAATGTCAAGGCAGACGCCCTCTCTAGAAGCTTCTTTGCTGAATCTCCTGTGGTGACCAAGCCTGCTACCATCTTAGGCGAAGGGGTAGTTCTTTCTGCCATCTCGCCCGATTTGAGACGTGCTCTGGAAGAGTTCCAGGAGGACAAACCTGAGCGTTGTCCCAGAGGAAAGTTGTATGTTCCTGACCAGTGGAAGAAGAGAGTGATGTCTGATGTTCATTGCTCTGCATTGGCTGGTCATCCAGGTATTTTTGGTACTAGAGATCTGGTGAGTCGATTTTTTTGGTGGCCCGCCTTGTCAGGATGTCAGGAATTTTGTGCAGTCCTGTGGGACTTGCTCCCGGTCTAAACCTTGTTCTCGCTCTAGTGGGTTGTTGATGCCTTTGCCGGTCCCCAGGAGGCCATGGACCCATATTTCAATGGATTTCATCTCTGATATGCCTGTCTCTCAGAGAATGACTGTTATTTGGGTGATTTGTGATAGGTTCTCTAAGATGTTTCATCTTGTACCACTCCCTAAGTTGCCATCTTCCTCTGAGTTGGTGCCCCTGTTTTTGCAACAGGTGGTTCGCTTGCACGGGATTCCTGAGAACATTGTATCTGACAGAGGAGTTCAGTTTGTGTCTAGATTTTGTAGGACTTTCTGTTCCAAGCTGGGAATTCAGTTGTCCTTCTCTGCTTTTCACCCTCAGACCAATGGGCAGACGGAGAGAACAAACCAGACCTTGGAGTCGTATTTGAGATGTTTTATTTCTGCTGATCAGGATGATTGGGTTTCATTTTTGCCCTTGGCCGAATTTGCTTTAAATAATAGAGCTAATTCTGCCACTTTGATGTCACATTTTTTTTGTAACTTTGGGTTTCATCCTCGATTTTCTTCACGGCAGGTGGAGCCTTCTGCCTGCCCAGGTGTTGACACTGTGGTGGAGAGAATGCACCAGATCTGGGACCAAGTGGTGGATAAGTTATCTCTCTCCCAGGAAAAGGCCCAGCGGTTTTCCAACCGACATAGGACCATTGGTCCCCAGTTTAAAGTTGGTGATATGGTTTGGTTATCATCAAAAAATATCGCTATGAAGGTGGCTTCTCCTAAGTTTAAGCCTAGATTTATTGGACCTTACAAGATTTTGAAGATTATTAATCCGGTCTCTTTTCGTTTGGCTCTTCCCGTCACATTTAAAATTCATAATGTGTTTCATAAGTCCTTGTTGAAGAGGTTTGTTGAACCAGTTGTTCCTGGGGTGGCACCTCCAGACCCTGTATTGGTTGAAGGTAACATGGAATATGAGGTAGAGAAGATACTGGATTCCCGTCTGGCTAGACGGAGACTCCAGTATTTGGTTAAGTGGATGGGTTATGGTCAGGAGGATAATTCCTGCGTCTCTGCCTCTGATATTCATGCCAAAAGATTGGTGCGTGCCTTTCATCGGGCTCACCCTGATCGCCCTGGTGGCGTGGATGAGGGTTCGGTGACCCCTCCTCAAGGGGGAGTTACTGTTGTGAGTTCATTTTCCCCTTCACCATTGAGGTCTGATGAACTCCCTCTTCTGGTGAAGGAAGGTAGTGAGGCTGATTACCAAGCACCTGAGCAGGATGATGATGACTGGGTGACTGGAATTGCTGACTGGATATAAGGCAGCCGACGCCCTTCTGCCTGGCTGGTGATTTCTCTGAGGGATTCTAGGAGACCAGTCTGATTCCTGCTCCTCAGAAGCTAAGTTTTCTGCGCTGCTTTTTGCATTTGTGTTTTGGTTTGGTTTTGCCTTGTTTTTCTGGATTTCTGCCTTCCCCTGCTGGGTGAGCTGAATTCCTTTTTGCTCTGTCTTCAGAAAATACCTGAGTACTGATATAGTTTTTTTGAAGCCTAGCGTCTTCAGGGCTTTTTTCCCTATCAGTCGGTTGGCTCTTGTTTTGAGAGGGTTTTGGCGGATTGCAGACAGCAGCTTTTCTATTCTGTCCTATTTAGTTAGCTTCGGCCCCATCATTTGCTCAGCCTATCTTTCTATCTGTGTGAGTGTTTTTTCATCTTGCTTCACTGTCATTATATGTTGGGGGCTGCCTATTGCTTTGGGGTCTGCTCTGGGGCAGTTTAGATTTCCCTTTCTGTCTTTAGGCTATGTAGTTCTCCGGCTGTGATCGAGGGGTCTAGGGCACTGTAGGAACCCCCCACCGCTACTGCTAGTTGTTGTTGTTAGGTTCAGGGGTCTGCAATCCGATAGCTGCCAACTTCTCTGGTTTTCTGGACTTAGCTAGTATTTCTGTTTTTGCCTCCTACGGTGACTCATTCATAACAGAATCACCCGCCTTACCGCAGATCCTAGGGTACTCAATAGCAGGAAAGAATTGTGAAAAAAAAAAAGTGTGTATATTTTTTCCTCTATATCTCTGAGGCCGTAGGGGGAATTTTTTTTTTCTCTCAATGGAGATAAAGCAATTGTCTGATCGTGTGGAGCAGCTCACTGCGGAAGTGCGGGGAATTTCCGCCTACCTTGCTCATTCACATGCTGCTGAACCAAAGATCCCTACTCCTGATGTGTTTTTTGGGGATCGGTCTAAGTTTTTGAATTTCAAAAATAATTGTAAATAGCGGCCAACTTCTCTGGTTTTCTTGACTTAGCTAGTATTTCTGTTTTTGCCTCCTACGGTGACTCATTCATAACACGGGACTATGGGATGGAGGATATGTATGATGGGTATATGGGCACGGGACTATGATGGGATGGAGGATATGTATGATGGGTATATGGGCACGGGACTATGGGATGGAGGATATGTATGATGGGTTTATGGGCTCGGGTCTATGGGATCGTGGATATGTATGATGGGTATATGGGCACGGGACTATGGGATGGAGGATAATTATAATTTGCTATAACTAACCACAGTTAGTTACTATGCCCAGGCAGCGCCGGGCTCTTCAGCTAGTATAATATAAAGTGCAATGTGCAATCATTTTTTTTATATCATTTATTGTAACAATAACAAGATACAGTTGTGGCCAAAAGTATTGACACCCCTGCAATTCTGTCAGATAATGCTCAGTTTCTTCCTGAAAATGATTGCAAACATAAATTCTTTGGTATTATTATCTTCATTTAATTTGTCTTGAATTAAGCAAAAAAGCAAAACATTGATCATTTCACACAAAACTCCAAAAATGGTCCAGAAAAAAGTATTGGCACCCTCAGCCTAATACTTGGTTGCTCAACATTTAGCCAAAATAACTGCGACTAACCGCTTCCGGTAACCATCAATGAGTTTCTTACAATGCTCTGCTGGAATTTTAGACCATTCTTCTTTGGCAAACTGCTCCAGGTCCCTGATATTTGAAGGGTGCCTTCTCCAAACTGCCATTTTTAGATCTCTCCACAGGCGTTCTATGGGATTCAGGTCTGGACTCATTGCTGGCCACCTTAGAAGTCTCCAGTGCTTTCTCTCAAACCATTTTCTAGTGCTTTTTGAAGTGTGTTTTGGGTCATAGTCCTGCTGGAAGACCCGTGACCTCTGAGGGAGACCCAGCTTTCTCACACTGGACCCTACATTATGCTGCAAAATTTGTTGGTAGTCTTCATTCAAACTTCATAATGCCATGCACACGATCAAGCAGTCCAGTGCCAGAGGCAGCAATGCAACCCCAACACATCAGGGAACCTTCTCCATGTTTGACTGTAGGGACCGTGTTCTTTTCTTTGAATGCCTATTTTTTTCTCCTGTAAACTCTATGTTGATGCCTTTGCCCAAAAAGCTCTACTTTTGTCTCATCTGACCAGAGAACATTCTTCCAAAACGTTTTAGGCTTTTTCAGGTAAGTTTTGGCAAACTCCAGCCTGGCTTTTTTATGTCTCGGGGTAAGAAGTGGGGTCTTCCTGGGTCTCCTACCTTACAGTCCCTTTTCATTCAGACGCCGACGGATAGTACGGGTTGACACTTGTACCCTCGGACTGCAGGGCAGCTTGAACTTGTTTGGATGTTAGTCGAGGTTTTTTATCCAACATCCGCACAATATTGCGTTTTAATCTCTTGTCAATTTTTCTTTTCCGTCCACATCTAGGGAGGTTAGCCACAGTGCCATGGGCTTTAAACTTCTTGATGACACTGCGCACGGTAGACACAGGAACATTCAGGTCTTTGGAGATGGACTTGTAGCCTTCAGATTGCTCATGCTTCCTCACAATTTGGTTTCACAAGTCCTCAGACAGTTCTTTGGTCTTCTTTCTTTTCTCCATGCTCAATGTGGTACACACAAGGACACAGGACAGAGGTTGAGTCAACTTTAATCCATGTCAGCTGGCTGCAAGTGTGATTTAGTTATTGCCAACACCTGTTAGGTGTCACAGGTAAGTTACAGGTGCTGTTAATTACACAAATTAGAGAAGCATTACATGATTTTTTGAACAGTGCCAATACTTTTGTCCACCCTCTTTTTTATGTTTGGTGTGGAATTATATCCAATTTGGCTTTAGGACAATTCTTTTTGTGTTTTTTCATTTAAGACAAATTAAATGAAGATAATACCAAAGAATTTGTGTTTGCAATCATTTTCAGGAAGAAACTGAGTATTATCTGACAGAATTGCAGGGGTGTCAATACTTTTGGCCACAACTGTATATATATTTATCTATTTCATAAACTACGTGATGAATATAATATACACTCACTGGCCACTTTATTAGGTACACCTGTCCAACTGTGTGTTAAGACTTAATTTCTAATCAGCCAATCACATGGCGGCAACTCAGTGCATTTAGGCATGTAGACATGGGCAAGACAATCACCTGCAGTTCAAACCGAGCATCAGTATGGGGATGAAAGGTGATTTGAGTGCCTTTGAACGTGGCATGATTGTTGGTGCCAGAAGGGCTGGTCTGAGTATTTCAGAAACTGCTGATCTACTGGGATTTTCACGCACAACCATCTCTAGGGTTTACAGAGAATGGTCCGAAAAAGAAAAAAAATCCAGTGAGCGGCAGTTCTGTGGCCGGAAATGCCATGTTGATGCCAGAGGTCAGAGGAGAATGGGCAGACTGGTTCGAGCTGATAGAAAGGCAACAGTGACTCAAATTGCCACCCGTTACAACCAAGGTAGGCAGAAGAGCATCTCTGAACGCACAGTGCGTCGAACTTTGAGGCAGATGGGCTACAGCAGCAGAAGACCACACTGGGTACCACTCCTCTCAGCTAAGAACAGGAAACTGAGGCTACAATTTGCACAAGCTCATCGAAATTGGACAGTAGAAGATTGGAAAAACGTTGCCTGGTCTGATGAGTCTCGATTTCTGCTGCGACATTCGGATGGTAGGGTCAAAATTTGGCGTAAACAACATGAAAGCATGGATCCATCCTGCCTTGTATCAACGGTTCAGGCTGGTGGTGGTGGTGTCATGGTGTGGGGAATTTTTTCTGGGCACTCTTTGGGCCCCTTGGTACCAATTGAGCATCGTTGCAACGCCACAGCCTACCTGAGTATTGTTGCTGACCATGTCCATCCCTTTATGACCACAATGTACCCAACATCTGATGGCTACTTTCAGCAGGATAAGGCGCCATGTCATAAAGCTCGAATCATCTCAGATTGGTTTCTTGAACATGACAATGAGTTTACTGTACTCAAATGGCCTCCTCAGTCACCAGATCTCAATCCAATAGAGCATCTTTGGGATGTGGTGGAACGGGAACGGGAGATTCGCATCAGGGATGTGCAGCCGACAAATCTGCGCCAACTGTGTGATGCCATCATGTCAATATGGTCCAAAATCTCTGAGGAATGCTTCCAGCACCTTGTTGAATCTCTGCCACGAAGAATTGAGGCAGTTCTGAAGGCAAAAGGGGGTCCAACCCGTTACTAGCATGGTGTACCTAATAAAGTGGCCAGTGAGTGTATATATATAATGATAAATGTGTAATATTTAAAAATTGTATAAAAAATACACAGTGAATGATATAAATTAATAAATAACATATAAAAAAAAATTATGAGAATAGGAAGAATCAAAAATACAAAAAGAAAAAAATATATATAACAATATTTGGTATATATATAAATATAATAAAATAATAATAAATATAAAAATGAAAAAATAGGAAAAACAAATAAGATTATTTAAAATAAAGTGAGATCATATAATAATATATATATATCTGTATCACAACAGATGAATTCATATAAACACAATATTTCATGTCACTGTTTCTTCATTTAAAATGTAGATTAGTTCTCCATAGTACACAATATCGACCAGACATCTAAAAGATAAAAATAAGATTAAAAAATGCACAGAAAATATACCAGCACTAAAACTTATAAAAATGGAATGAAAGATAGACTCTCATTTAAACCCAATGGAGACACAGTATCGAGTGTCCAAATCCATTGGGTTTCTAACTGGGCAAGACGTTTACTGACGTTTCCACCTCTAATTCCACTGCATACCATATCTATACCAGACACCTTCAATAGAGTAGGATCACAATTGTGATACATTTTGAAATATCTTGGCAGTGTTTTAAGGGAGGAAACGTCTTCAGTCTTCAACCTTTCTGGCTGCTTTAACCCCTTCTCTACCAAGGGTGGTTTGCACGTTAACTCCCGGGCCAATTTTTACAATTCTGACCACTGTCCCTTTATGAGGTAATATCTCTGGAACGCTTCAATGGATCTAGGCGATTCTGACATTGTTTTCTCGTGACATATTGTACTTCACTTTAGTGATAAAATTTATTCACTATAACTTGCGTTTTTTTATGAAAAAAAACAGAAATATGGCGAAAATTTAGACAATTTTGCGATTTTCAAACTTTAAATTTTTATGCCCTTAAACCAGAGAGTTACGTGACACAAAATAGTTAATAAATAACATTTCCCACATGTCTACTTTACATCAGCACAATTTTGGAAACAAAATTTTTTTTGTTAGGAAGTTATAAGGGTTAAAAGTTGACCAGCGATTTCTCATTTTTACAACAAAATTTACAAGACCATTTTTTTAGGGACCACCTCACATTTGAAGTCACTTTGAGGGGTCTATATGGCAGAAAATACCCAAAAGTGACAACATTATAAAAACTGCACCCCTCAAGCTACTCAAAACTACATTCAAGAAGATTATTAACCATTCAGACGCTTCACAGGAGCAGAAGCAACATGGAAGGAAAAAATTAACATTTAACTTTTAGTCACAAAAATTATGTTAGCAACAATTTTTTAATTTTCCCAAGGGTAACAGGAGAAATTGGACCCCAAAAGTTGTTGTCTAATTTGTCCTGAGTACGCTGATACCCTATATGTGGGGGGGACCACTGTTTGGGCGCACGGCAGGGCTCAGAAGAGAAGCAGCGCCGTTTGACTTTTTCAACCTAAAATTGGCTGGAATTGAGATTGGACGCCATGTTGTGTTTGACGAGCCCCCAATGTGCCCAAACAGTGGAAACCCCCCACAAGTGACCCCATTTGGAAACTAGATGCCCCACGGAACTTATCTAGATGTGTGGTGAGCACCTTGAACCCCCTAGGGTTTCACAGGAGTTTATAACGCCCGGGCGTGAAAATAAAAAATCATATTTTTTCCACAAACATGATCGTTTAGTCCCCAATTTTTTATTCTCCCAAAGGTAGCAGGAGAAATTGGACCCCAAAAGTTGTTGTCCAATTTGTCCTGAGTACGCTGATACCCTATATGTGGGGGGGGCCATTTGACTTTTTCAACCTAAAATTGGCTGGAAATGAGATTGGACGCCATGTTGCATTTGACAAGCCCCCAATGTGCCCAAACAGTGGAAACCCCCCACAAGTGACCCCATTTTGGAAACTAGACCCCCTAAGGAACTTATCTAGATATGTGGTGAGAACTTTGAACCCCCAAGTGTTTCACTAAAGTTTATACTGCCCAGGCATGAAAAAAAAAATCCTATTTTGTGCCCACAAAAATGATTGTTTAGTCCCCAATTTTTAATTTTCCCAAGCGTAACAGGAGAAATTGGACCCCAAAAGTTGTTTTCCAATTTGTATTGAGTACGCTGGTACCCCATATGTGGGAGAAAACTACTGTCTGGGCACACGTCGGGGCTCAAAAGGGAAGAAGTGACGCTTTGGAATGCAGACTTTGATGGAATGGTCTGCGGGCGTCATGTTCTGTTTGCAGAGCCCCTGATGTGGTTAAACAGTAGAAACCCCCCACAAGTGACCCCATTTTGGAAACTAGACCCCCTAAGGAACTTATCTAGATATGTGGTGAGAACTTTGAACCCCCAAGTGTTTCACTAAAGTTTATACTGCCCAGGCGTGAAAATAAAAAATCCTATTTTGTGCCCACAAAAATGATCGTTTAGTCCCCAATTTTAAATTTTCCCAAGGGTAACAGGAGAAATTGGACTCCAACAGTTGTTGTCCAATTTATCCTGAGTAAGCTGGTACCCCATATGTGGGAAAAAACTGTTTAGGCACACGTCAGGGTCGGAAGGGAGTGACGTTTTCAAATGCAGACTTAGATGGAATGGTCTGCGGGCGTCATTTTCCATTTGCAGAACCCCTGATGTGCCTAAACAGTAAAAATAAAAAACCACAAGTGACATAGATTTGGAAACTAGACCCCCAAGGAACTAATCTAGATGTGCCCCAACTAATCTAATGTTTCCGGTAAAGAAATTTAGTAGTTCATTGAGGTGTGGAACAATTTGAAGCAATCCTTCATACACAGGCCAGGTTTTTCGGGGCAGGTGTCGCGTTGATAAATGGTGTCCTTGCGTATTCCGTTTTTGTAACACACTCGGCACCTTTTTTGCGATTTACCTTTTTTTCCAGTTTGCGGGACCTCCCCCTGGAAATGCTGACCTGGTACAATACGAGCACCTTCAGTTCCGGAAGTTCTGGGGCCCACTCCTTCCAGAGTGCCAAACATCAGGGCCTTAACCACTACCTCCTGGAACTCAAGGTACGACGTATCGGTGTGGTGTGCACATTGTGACAGCAGGAATGTGTTGAGCATTGCCAATTGGACGATGTGCACTGCCAGCTTTTTGTACCACACCTTGGCCTTTCTCAAAGCATTGTACGGTTGGAGGAGTTGATCGGAGCGATTAACGCCCCCCATGTTTTTATTGTACCCCAGCACACATTCAGGTTTGCTGATCTGTGCAGAGGTACCCCGTACAGTGCTGAGGGCGCTGCCATCACCGTGTATGGTGGTCAAGAGAAAGACATCCCTCTTGTACTTGACCACCAGCAGGTGGTCGCTACATTGGGCCCTGCTATCACCTTTTCATCTGCCCAAGTAGCGTATTCGGGAGGCCTCTCTGATTTTTGCGGACAGTACCGCAAGCTGCGGTACCTCACGCAGAGAGGGCTTTGTAGAGTGGGACACTGGTATAAAAGTTATCAGTGCAGAGGTGATAACCTTTATCCAGCAGTGGGTGCACCAAATCCCACACAATTTTCCCACTCACTCCCAGGTCAGGAGGACACTCAGGGGGTTCAATTCTGGTGTCCTTTCCTTCGTACACTCTAAACCTGTGGGTGTACCCTGAGGTACTCTCACACAGCTTATAGAGTTTGATTCCGTACCTGGCCCTCTTACTGGGCAGGTATTGACGGAATCCGAGCCTGCCCTTAAAATAGACCAAGGACTCATCCACGCAGATGTTCCTTTGGGGCACGTACACTTGAGCAAACTTTTTGTTGAAGTGTTCGATGACCGTCCGAACTTTGAACAGACGGTCAAAGTTGGGGTCATCTCGTGCGGGACACTGTGCATTATCGTTATAATGCAGAAACTTGAGGATGGCCTGAAAACGCGCCCAGACCATGACCATTCGGAACACTGGAGTGTTGTATAAAATATCAACACTCCAATATTGCGGAATTTCAGGCTTCTTCAGGATACCCATGTGGAGGACCAGGCCCCAAAACTGCCTCATTTCAACTGCTTCCACAGGAGACCAGTTAGTATAGGATGAACTCGGGTTTTGCTCCAAAAATTGCCGAGCGTACAAATTAGTTTGCTCCACCATGTGGTTAACAAAATTCTCAGAGAGAAAGACTTTGAAAAAGTCAATTTCTGTGAGGCCGGTGGTGTCAAACTTGATTCCTGATTCTGCCACAAAATCAGGAATCAGTGGCTCGTAATTTTCAGGGGGCAAGGTCCACGCAGGGTCTGCTGAATCAGCTGCGGGCATGGTGGGCGCTGCCTCATCTTCTGTCCTGGAGCATCTGCATGACGGTTCCGCAGGACCCGAGGAGGAAGATGAGGAGGGGGAAGAGGAAGAGGATGAAGAATCCAAAAAATAAAGAAAAATCGGATCGTCATCCTCGCTATCAGTGTCTGAAGATCGATGGGGGGGTGAAGATAGATTGGGCAGGGGATCAGGGATCAATTAACACTTACAGTTGTAGTTTTCTTTCTTCTGCAGGGATTGTGATGCTACAAGCTGTGGCACCACAATACCCAGCACAGGAGCTCTTGCTGCGTCTGACCTCTCTGCAGGAATCCTAAGCTAGAGTGAGGACCCCTGCAGACAGGTCAGACAGGTCAGAGGCAGGTCAGGTCAGAGAGCGGTCACATCGCTGCTGTGACCTGTCATTGGTGGGATCGAATGAATACATTGATCCCACCAATCCTGCTCTGCCTGGTGACCATGGTAACTGCCTAGGATCGGAGCTCACAGCTCCTATTCCTAGACAGGTCATGGCCAGGTCATCAGCAGGACACAGAGCGGTCACAGCGTGACTGCAGCTGTGCCCTGTGGCTGGCGCGATCGCCGATCTAATCGATCGCGCCAACCACTTCCTGCAGGCCCTGCTGGGCCTGTCCTAGACTACAGCCTAGGATCGGTGCTATTACAGCACCGGGCCGGTACCGGCAGGGCACAGCGGCGATATTGTGCCACTGTGCGCTGCGATTGGCACGATCGATTAGATCGGCGATCGCGCCAATCTGGGGGCTTTTCTCCGGTGCCTGGCGTTGCCAGGCACCGGTCCTAGGATCGAGTACATAGGTACTCGATCCTAGCATAGGATCCTGTTGTTTCAGCCAATCTGATTGGCTGAAACACAGAGAAGCGCTGTGATTGGCTGTTCTGAATTGAACAGCCAATCACAGCTCAGAGAGGGGCGGGCCAGGGCGGAGACTGCCTGGGATGCCAAGGCCATCTATCCTGAGGTAAGATGGCGTCGGCATTTTAATGCGATCACCGCGACTTAAGTCGCGATGTCGCATTAAAGGGCATGACGTAATATTCCGTCCATGGGAATTAGGTCCAGGGTCACATGGACGGAATATTACATCCATTGTAGGTAAGGGGTTAATGCCCAAAACATGCTCACGAACCCTCACTTTAAGCTGGCGAGTGGTGAGGCCAACGTAAATGAGGGAACATGGGCATGTGGCATAATAAATAACAGCTGTAGATAAACAAGTGATGGATTTCCTTATATCAAAAACATGTAATTTATCAGAACTGGTGAATGTACATGTTCTGATGATATTGGGACAAGCTACACAGGAACCGCAAGGTTTGCACCCTGCAGCTTGTGTGTGTTGTGTGATGAAATTGGTGATTGATTTTGAAATGTAGTGGCTTTTCACTAACCTATCACCAAGATTTGGTGATCTACGAAAACGATGTTAGGATGATCACTAATATATTTGGAGAGAATCGGATCAGCCTTTAAAATAGGCCAAAATTTGTTAAGGTAAAACCTCAATTGCTCATTTTGGCTATTGAATGTTGTTATAAACCTAACTATTTCTGTTGTGAGTTCATTTTCCCCTTCACCGTCGATGTCTGATGAACTCCCTCTTCTGGTGAAGGAAGGTAGTGAGGCTGATTACCAAGCACCTGATCTGGTAGATGATGACTGGGTAACAGGAACTGCTGACTGGATATAAGGCAGCCGACGCCCTTCTGAGTCACTGGTGATTTCTCTGCTGGATTCTTGGAGACCAGTCTGATTCCTGCTTCCCAAAGATAAGTGCTCTGCTATTGAACTTATTAGTTTTGTTTTGTTTACCTTGTTTTTTGGAGTTCAGCCATCCCCGGTCGGGGGTGTGCTGAGTTCCATTTTTGTCTCTGTTCAGTTTGTCTCTTTGCTCTGTCTTCAGAATTTACCAGAGTGCTGATATATTCTTTTTGAAGTCCTAGCGACTTCAGGGCCTGTTTTTCCTATCAGACAGTTGGGACATTTTTTGGTAGGGTTTTTTACGGATTGCAGACAGCAGCTTTTCTATCCTGTCCTTTTTAGTTAGCTTGGGCCCCATCGTTTGCTCAACCTATCTTTCTATCTGTGTTAGTGTTTTCATCTTGCTTCACCGTCATTATATGTTGGGGGCTGCCTATTGCTTTGGGGTCTGCTCTGGGGCAGTTTAGATTTCCCCTTTCTTTCTTTAGGCCTATTTAGTTCTCCGGCTGTGATCGAGGGGTCTAGGGCAGGGTTCCCCAACTCCAGTCCTCAAGGCCCACCAACAGGTCATGTTTTCAGGATTTCCTTAGTATTGCCCAGGTGATAATTGCATCACCTGTATAATACAACGGAAATCCTGAAAACATGACCTCTTGGTGGGCCTTGAGGACTGGAGTTGGGGAACCCTGGTCTAGGGCATCGTAGGAACCTCCCACGGCTACTGTTAGTTGTTGTGGATAGGATCAGGGGTCTGCAATCCGATAGCTACCAACCTCTCCGGTTTTCTGGACTTGGCTTGTATTTTTGTTTTTTCCTCCTTCGGTGACTCAATCATAACAGAATCACCAGCCATGCCGCAGATCCTAGGGTACTCAATAGCAGGAAAGAATTGTAGCAAAAAAAAAAAATGGAGTTTGTCAGAATATTTTTTTTTTTTTGTGTATATTTTTTCCTCTATGTCTCTGAGGCCACAGGGGGAATTTTTTTTTTTCTTTCTCAATGGAGATGAAGCAATTGTCTGATCGTGTGGAGCAGCTCACTGCTGAAGTGCGGGGAATTTCCGCCTATCTTGCTCATTCACATGCTGCTGAACCAAAGATCCTTACTCCTGATGTGTTTTTTGGGGATCGGTCTAAATTTTTTAATTTTAAGAATAATTGTAAACTATTTTTTGCCTTGAAGCCTAACTCGTCGGGGAGCTCCGCTCAGCAGGTTAAAATTGTCATCTCTTTGCTGCGCGGCGATCCTCAGGATTGGGCGTTTTCTTTGAAACCTGATGATCCTATACTTACTAATGTGAACGCATTTTTTTCAAGCCTTGGGGTTGTTGTATGATGAACCTAATGCTATTGATCAGGCTGAAAAGGCCCTGTTGGCATTGAGCCAGGGTCAGGATTCTGCAGAGTTGTACTGTCAAAAATTCCGAAAGTGGGCGGTCCTTACTACCTGGAATGATGGTGCCTTGGCTGCTCTCTTTCGGAAGGCTTTGTCAGAAACCGTAAAAGATACTATGGTGGGATTTCCTGTTCCCTCTGGTCTTGACGATTCTGTCATTAGCCATTCAGATTGATCGGCGTTTGTGTGAGTGCAAAACTGCACGAGAGATGTTGCCAGCTGTTGAACAAATGTCTGAACCTATGCAGTGTGATAGAGTTTTGTCTGGGGCGCAGCGTCAGGAGTTCAGAAGGCGTAATAAGCTGTGTTTCTTCTGTGGTGATGCCTCGCATATCATTTCTGTCTGCCCTAAACGAGAGAAACGTTTTGCGCACACATTTGCTGTGGGTGGTGTTCAACCTAAGTTTCTTCTGGCAAGTACTCTGATCTGCTCCCTGTCCACATTTTCCGCTAAGGCTTTTGTGGATTCGGGAGCAGCTCTGAACCTGATGGACTTGGATTTTGCTAAACGTTGTGGATTTCCTATGACACCTCTGCGGACGCCTATCCCTTTGAGGGGTATTGATGCTACTCCTTTGGCGAAGAATAAACCTCAGTTTTGGACCCAGGTGGTAATGCGGGTCGCCCCAGACCATCAAGAGAATTGCAGATTTTTGGTGTTGCATAATTTGCATGATACCATTGTTCTGGGGTTTCCCTGGTTGCAAATCCATAATCCAGTTTTGGATTGGAAATCCGTGTCTGTGGTGAGTTGGGGTTGTCGGTGTGCTCTTGGTGACGCTCCTGTTTTCTCCACCTCTCCCCAGTTGCATGATTTTCCTGGCTATTTGGCTGATTTTTATGATGTATTTAGTGAGAATGAGTCTGCGTCTTTGCCTCCTCATAGGAGTTATGACTGTGCAATTGAGCTGAGCCCTGGGTGTAAATTTCCGAAGGGTCGACTTTTCAATTTATCTGTACCCGAGCACGAGGCTATGCGATCCTATATTAAGTAGTCGTTGGAGAAGGGTCATATTAGACCATCCTCTTCACCCTTAGGTGCTGGGTTTTTTTTTCGTGGCTAAGAAAGATGGGTCATTAAGGCCTTGTATTGACTATCGTTCCCTCAACAAAATTACTGTTAAATATCAGTATCCGTTACCCCTGATTTCTGATCTATTCTCCAGAGTTAAAGGTGCTTGCTGGTTTATAAAGCTTGACCTCAGGGGGGCGTATAATCTTATTCGCATTAAGTGTGGGGATGAATGGAAGACGGCGTTTAATACTCCGGAGGGACATTTTGAGTACCTGGTGATGCCTTTTGGGCTCACTAATGCCCCTTCTGTCTTCCAGTGCTTCATGAATGATATTTTCTGAGACTTGGTGGATAAATTTTTGATCATTATCTGGATGATATTTTGAGCTTTTCCAAGGATTGGGACTCTCATGTGGAACATGTTCGGACTATGTTCCGGATTTTGAGGGAGAATTCCCTGTATGTCAAGGGATCGAAATGCCTTTTTGGGGTACAGAGGATTTCATTTTTGGGATTTATTTTGTCTCCGTCAACTATTGAAATGGACCCGGTCAAGGTACAGGCCATTTATGACTGGGTTCAGCCCACTTCTTTGAAGGCCCTCCAGAAGATTTTGGGTTTTGCTATTTTTTATCGTAAATTTATAGCTAATTTTTTGGTATTGCCAAACCATTGACTGATTTGACTAAGAAGGGTGCTGATGTGCTGAATTGGTCTCCGAAGGCTGTTTCTTCCTTTCAGGAGCTGAAGCGAAGGTTCACTTCTGCTCCGGTTTTGCGGCAGCCTGATGTCTCACTCCCGTTTCAGGTAGAGGTGGACGCTTCTGAGATTGGTGCAGGAGCTGTTTTGTCCCAAAAAGATCCTGTAACATCTAAAATGAATTCCTGTGCTTTCTTTTCCCGAAAGTTCTCCCCATCCGAACGTAACTATGATGTGGGGAATCGGGAACTGTTAGCCATGAAATGGGCATTTGAGGAGTGGAGACATTGGTTGGAGGGAGCTAAACATCAAGTCGTGGTCCTTACTGACCACAAGAATTTGATTTACCTGGAGTCGGCCAAACGCTTGAATCCTAGACAGGCTAGGTGGGCCTTGTTTTTCACACGTTTTGATTTTGTGGTCTCTTTTCTTCCGGGCGCTAAGAATGTCAAGGCAGACGCCCTCTCTAGGAGTTTCTTTGCTGATTCTCCTGTTGTGACCAAGCCTGCTACCATCTTAGGTGAGGGGGTAGTTCTTTCTGCCATCTCTCCCGATTTGAGACGTGCTCTAGAAGAGTTTCAGGAGGACAAACCTGAGCGTTGTCCCATTGGAAAATTGTATGTTCCTGACCAGTGGAGGAAGAGAGTGATGTCTGAAGTTCATTGCTCTGCATTGGCTGGTCATCCAGGTATTTTTGGTACTAAAGATTTGGTGAGTCGGTCTTTTTGGTGGCCCGCCTTGTCTCGTGATGTCAGGAACTTTGTGCAGTCCTGTGGGACTTGCTCTCGGTCTAAACCTTGTTCTCGCTCTAGTGGGTTGTCGATGCCTTTGCCGGTGCCCAGGAGGCCATGGACCCATATTTCAATGGATTTTATCTCTGATATGCCTGTCTCTCAGAGAATGACTGTTATTTGGGTGATTTGTGATAGATTCTCTAAGATGGTCCATCTTGTACCACTCCCTAAGTTGCCATCTTCCTCAGAGTTGGTGCCCTTGTTTTTGCAACAGGTGGTTCGCTTGCACAGGATTCCTGAGAACATTGTATCTGACTGAGGAGTTCAGTTTGTGTCTAGATTTTGGAGGACTTTCTGTTCCAAGCTGGGAATTCAGTTGTCCTTCTCCTCTGCTTTTCACCCTCAGACCAATGGGCAGACGGAGAGAACAAACCAGACTTTGGAGTCGTATTTGAGATGTTTTATTTCTGCTGATCAGGATTATTGGGTTTCATTTTTGCCCTTGGCCGAATTTGCTTTAAATAATAGAGCTAGTTCTGCTATTTTGATGTCACCTTTTTTTTGTAACTTTGGGTTTCATCCTCGATTCTCTTCAGGGCAGGTGGAGCCTTCTGCCTGCCCAGGTGTTGACACTGTGGTGGAGAGAATGCACCAGATCTGGGACCAAGTGGTGGATAAGTTGTCTCTCTCCCAGGAAAAGGCCCAGCGGTTTTCCAACCGGCATAGGACCATTGGTCCCCAGTTTAAGGTGGGTGATATGGTTTGGTTGTCATCAAAGAATATCTGTTATGATGAGTCACCGAAGGAGGAAAAAACAAAATACCAGCTAAGTCCAGAAAAACCAGAGAGGTTGGCAGCTATCGGTTTGCAGACCCCTGAACCTATCCACAACAACTAACAGTAGCCGTGGGGGGTTCCTACGGTGCCCTAGACCCCTCGATCACAGCCGGAGAGCTACATAGCCTAAAGACAGAAAGGGGAAAAACTAAACTGCCCCAGAGCAGACCCCAAAGCAATAGGCAGCCCCCAACATATAATGACGGTGAAGCAAGATGAAAACACTAACACAGATAGAAAGATAGGTTGAGCAAATGATGGGGCCCAAGCTAACTACATAGGACAGGATAGGAAAGCTGCTGTCTGCCATCCGCAAAAACCCTATCAAAATGAGCCAACCGACTGATAGGAAAAACAGGCCCTGAAGTCGCTAGGCTTCAAAAGACTATATCAGCACTCAGGTATATTCTGAAGACAGAGCAAAAGATCAACAGATCAGAGACAAAAATGGAATTCAGCTCACCCCCGGCCGGGGATGGCAGAACTCCCAAAAAACAAGGCAAAACAAAAACAAAACTGAAGAGTACAAAGCAGAGCAGAAAAACTTAGCTTTGAGATGCAGGAATCAGACTGGTCTCCAAGAATCCAGCAGGAAAATCACCAGCCAGGAAGAAGGGCGTCGGCAGCCTTATATCCAGTCCTCAATTCCAGCCACCCAGTTATCATCTAGCTGCCCAGGTGTTTGGTAATCAGTCTCACTACCTTCCTTCACCAGAGGAGGGAGTTCATCAGACCTCAATGATGAAGGGAAAAATGAACTCACAACAAATATCGCTATGAAGGTGGCTTCTCCAAAGTTTAAACCTAGATTTATTGGACCTTACAAGATTTTGGAGATTCTTAATCCAGTCTCTTTTCGATTGGCTCTTCCTGTTACATTTAAGATCCATAACGTGTTTCATAAGTCTCTGTTAAAGAGGTTTGTTGAGCCAGTAGTTCCTGTATTGTTGAGCCAGTATTGGTTGAAGGTAATGTGGAATATGAGGTTGAGAAGATACTGGATTCTCGCCTGGCTAGACGGAGGCTCCAGTATTTGGTTAAATGGAAGGGTTATGGCCAGGAGGATAATTCTTGGGTCCCTGCATCCGATATTCATGCCAAAAGATTGGTTTGTGCCTTTCATCGGGCCCATCCTGATCGCCCTGGTGGCGTGGATGAGGGTTCGGTGACCCCTCCTCAAGGGGGAGGTACTGTTGTGAGTTCATTTTCCCCTTCACCGTCGATGTCTGATGAACTCCCTCTTTTGGTGAAGGAAGGTAGTGAGGCTGATTACCAAACACCTGATCTGGTAGATGATGACTGGGTAACAGGAACTGCTGACTGGATATAAGGCAACTGACGCCCTTCTGAGTCGCTGGTGATTTCTCTGCTGGATTCTTGGAGACCAGTCTGATTCCTGCTTCCCAAAGATAAGTTTTTGCTCTGCTATTGAACTTATTAGTTTTGTTTTGTTTACCTTGTTTTTTGGAGTTCAGCCATCCCCGGTCGGGGGTGTGCTGAGTTCCATTTTTGTCTCTGTTCAGTTTGTCTCTTTGCTCTGTCTTCAGAATTTACCTGAGTGCTGATATATTCTTTTTGAAGTCCTAGCGACTTCAGGGCCTGTTTTTCCTATCAGACGGTTGGGACATTTTTTGGTAGGGTTTTTTACGGATTGCAGACAGCAGCTTTTCTATCCTGTCCTTTTTAGTTAGCTTGGGCCCCATCGTTTGCTCAACCTATCTTTCTATCTGTGTTAGTGTTTTCATCTTGCTTCACCGTCATTATATGTTGGGGGCTGCCTATTGCTTTGGGGTCTGCTCTGGGGCAGTTTAGATTTCCCCTTTCTTTCTTTAGGCCTATTTAGTTCTCCGGCTGTGATCGAGGGGTCTAGGGCATCGTAGGAACCCCCCACGGCTACTGTTAGTTGTTGTGGATAGGATCAGGGGTCTGCAATCCGATAGCTACCAACCTCTCCGGTTTTCTGAACTTAGCTTGTATTTTTGTTTTTTCCTCCTTCGGTGACTCAATCATAACATATTTCCTTGGATTTTGATGTACTCGTGTTCGTGTAGAGAGCACTATGACGTGACATTTGCTTTGCTCTATTAAATGCTCTCTTAAGCGATTGCCTACTGTAGCCACGTTCAAGAAATCTTTCCTTCAATAGGTCATCTTGCTTGAGGAAATCCGTTTCTGTGGAACAAATACGTCTTAAAAGTAGAAATTGCCCAATGGTAATTGAATTAATTGGAGTATGAGGATGAGACGATGATGCGTGAAGAAGCGCGTTTACAGAGGTATGTTTCCTAAACAAATCAGTCTGAAGGCAGTTATTGGAATCCCCCATCACTCGAACATCAAGAAACTCAATGACTCTAGAGTCACTTTGATATGTCAGGTGCACATTAATGCAATTGGAATTTAATACACCAATAAAATCTGATAGCAAACTGATGGAATCCTGCCAAATAAAGAAAACATCATCAATGTAGCGTGTCCAAAAAGGAACACGCTCCATCTGCTCAAAATTGCCCGACAAAAAGAGGTCCCTCTCCCACAGACCCAGGAACAGGTTGGCATAGGATGGGGCAAAAGAAGCACCCATTGCTGTTCCCTGGGTCTGTAGGAAAAAGGAACCCTTAAAAATAAAAAAATTGTGAGATAACGCAAATTCCAATAAATTTGTAAAAAAATATAATAAAGGCTCGTGAGAAGGATGAATGCTGTAAAAAATAAGTACTGCTGCTATTCCATCAGTGTGCCTAATATTGGTGTATAAAGATTCCACGTCACATGTAACTAATGTGGAATCCTCATCAATGTGCATACCATCAATTTTTTTAAGAAAATCATTGGTATCCCTGGTGTAGGAGGGGAGGGATGTGACAAGTGGCTGTAAGATATAGTCAATGTATCTATTCACATTTTCCAAAAAATTGCCTTTCCCTGATATGATTGGTCTACCAGGTGGTATCTCCTTGTTTTTGTGTATTTTGGGCAGCAGATATAGGGTGGGAATGGTGGGTTCCTGAACCTGTAAGGCCAAAAAGAGGTCATTCGTAATGATACCATCTTCCTTGGCATCATTTAATAGTAATTTTAATTCTGCCTGAAATTTAGAAAGAGGATTAAATGTCAACCTCTTATTACAATCAGGATTATTTAACTGACGGAATGCCTCTGTTTCATACATATCCTTTGGCCATACCACTACATTCCCACCCTTATCTGCTGGTTTGAGCATGATATCTTGGAGATCCGATAATTTCCTTAAACATATTCTCTCCTCATTGCTCAAGTTGTCTTCATAACTGTATGAGATGATTTTTTGAAATTCCCTACTTACAGTTGTGACAAAAATGTCTATATTCCAGCATGAGGACAATGGAGGAAATTTGGTAGATGGTTTTTTAATGATCCCAGGAACCTCACCTTCATTCACATTGTGTTCTCTTGCTAATTGTTCGAGATCGACTAGTGCCTCTTGTTCCGCCTCTGTTGAGAAAGATTCAAAGGTAACTGGATTATGTAACATACTTTTAAATAATAGTCTCCTGGCAAACAGATGTAGGTCTTTAACTGCCGTAAAACAGTCAAAGTTTGCTGTTGGACAAAACATTAGACCTCTGCACAAAATATCAATCTCCACAGGGGAAAAGGTATAAGTGCTTAAATTAATTACCTTTAATCGATTGGAATTTAATTCTAGAGAATAATTTCTTTTATTAGGAAGAAAACACAAATTTCTTTTCCTCTTGGGAGTGATCGTAGAGGAGACGGAGGCGGAAGAGGAGGCAATAGAAGTATCACCGACAGATGGATTTGAAGTAATGGAAACAGAGCGTTCTCTACTCTGATTGTTGCGGACATTTCTTTTCCAATGATAAATCTTACCCAGGGACAAATCATTTTGATCCCTAGTCAACTTATTAGTATGTTTCCGTTGGATGTCTTTCACCATTATTTCTAGATCTTTATCAAGGGAATCATTAAGTGTATTAAACTGTTCCAGAGATAAGATGGATTTTGCTTTACCAAATAAATCATCCAATTCCTTATCCACATTTATAATAGATCTAGTATTCAACCCAATCAAGAGCTCCATAAGTTTCCAAGAAGTTTCAATACATATTTTCTCCCATGAGGACACAAACTAATCATCTTCTACTATAAAAGTCGGGGTCACCCATACCCTCAGACCTCTTGGTATTAGCTGTTTCTGTATATAATTTTGCAGAAAAGCTTTGGTCCACCAGATTCTGGTACGCTTGAAGAGTAATTTCTTAAATGATCTGAATACAGAGTCAAGTGTCAAACCATCCATATTGGTTGTAGTTGTTGCGCCTATATTCCCAAATACATTGTTCACCTGACCCTGCCAGGATAACTCCCTGGTCTTAAAATCCATCCCAGAGTGTACAACAACCTGTGCAAGACACAGAAGAATTCAAAAATTAACCAAGAGAGGATAAAATCAAAAATCACTATATCAAAATAAATATAACTAAATACACAGATAATATATAAAAAACCCCTCTGGAATAAATGGATGGCAGACCATCTGGTATAAATATCACTATGAACTCAGGGTATGGTGGAAGTTGAAATAGGCAGGGTGTAGGTGGCCATCCTATACCAACCTGTTCCTGAGTCTTTGGGAGAGGGACCTCTTTTTGTCAGGCAATTTTGAGCAGATGGAGCGTGTTCCTTTTTGGACACACTACATTGACGATGTTTTCTTTATTTGGCAGGATTCCATCAGGTTGCTATCAGATTTTATTGGTGTATTAAATTCCAATTGCATTAATGTGCACCTGACATATCAAAGTGACTCTAGAGTCATTGAGTTTCTTGATGTTCGAGTGATGAGGGATTCCAATAACTGCCTTCAGACTGATTTGTTTAGGAAACATACATCTGTTAACACACTTCTTAACGCATCATCGTCTCATCCCCATACTCTAATTAATTCAATTCCCATTGGGCAATTTCTACGTTTAAGACGTATTTGTTCCACAGAAACGGATTTCCTCAAACAAGCTGACCTATTGAAGGAAAGATTTCTTGAACGTGGCTACAATAGGCGATCGTTGAAGAGAGCATTTAATAGAGCAAAGCACATGTCACGTCATAGTGCTCTCTACACGAATACGAGTACATCAAAATCTAAGGAAATAGTTAGGTTTATAACAACATTCAATGGCCAAAATGAGCAACTGAGGTTTTACCTTAACAAATTTTGGCCTATTTTAAAGGCTGATCCGATTCTCTCCAAATATATTAGTGATCATCCTAACATCGCTTTTCGTAGATCACCGAATCTTGGTGATAGGTTAGTGAAAAGCCACTACATTCCAAAACCAATCACCAATTTCATGACACAACACACACAAGCTGCAGGGTGCAAACCTTGCGGTTCCTGTGTAGCTTGTCCCAATATCATGAGAACACGTACATTCACCAGTTCTGATAAATTACGTGTTTTTGATATAAGGAAATCCATCACTTGTTTATCTACAGCTGTTTTTTATTATGCCACATGCCCATGTTCCCTCATCTACGTTGGCCTCACCCCTCGCCAGCTTAAGGTGAGGGTTCGTGAGCAGTGAGCATGTTTTGGGCATTAAAGCAGCCAGAGAGGTTGAAGACGTTTCCTCCCTTAAAACACTGCCAAGACATTTCGAAATGTATCACAATTGTGATCCTACTCTATTGAAGGTGTCTGGTATAGATATGGTATGCAGTGGAATTAGAGGTGGAAACGTCAGTAAATGTCTTGCCCAGTTAGAAACCCAATGGATTTGGACACTCGATACTGTGTCTCCATTGGGTTTAAATGAAAGTCTATCTTTCATTCCATTTTTATAAGTTTGTGTTTATATGAATTCATCTGTTGTGATACAGATATATGATATATATATTATTATATTATCTCACTTTATTTTATATAATCTTATTTGTTTTTCCTATCTATTTTTTCATTTTTATATTTATTATTGTTTTTATTAAATTTATATATATACCAAATATTGCTATATACATTTTTTTCTTTTTGTATTTTTGATTCTTCCTATTCTCATAATTTTTTTTATATGTTATTTAATAATTTATATCATTCACTATGTATTTTTTATACAATTTTTAAATATTACACATTTATCATTATATATAATATTATATTATATTCATCACGTAGTTTATGAAATAGAGAAATATATATATCTTGTTATTGTTACAATAAATAATATAAAAATTTTTATTGCACATTGCACTTTATATTATATTTATATTTTTGCATTATGGATATATATATTTTTTTGTGTAATATTTATATATATATTTTTTCATATTTGCATCTATATTATTTTATTTTCGATTTTTTTATTATTTTTTTCGATTTTTTTACATATATATATACTTTGTATCCTTTGTTTATATACTGAGAATATTTTAGATTCATATTTTCATGCTATAACATGGTCCATAAGTTTCTTATATCTAGATTATTTTTATTTTGTCATGTTCTAATGCCGCTCATTTGTGCCTCCCGGAGTAAAACACATCCATTTATGATATTATGTAGGGCGCATGCGCTGGTTACGTGTAAGCGGTTTATTGGATTATTGTATATTCTTCTACACTTTAATGCCGCCCACTCGTATTTTCCAAAATCTACTCAGGGCATTATGTAGAGCGCATGCGCTGCCTCACGCGCCGGCGGTTCACATGACAACAGCGTCTCTATGTGTTCTGACACGCCGGGTTCACCCGGTGGTGTTCAGTCACATGACGCCTCCGTGCATTGTGTCTTCTGGGTCGCGTCGGCGGTGCATGCGCCGTCGTGCTTTATGCCCGGAATTAATCATACTATAAATGGATGTTCTGATCACCAGCTTATATACCCCCTGACGAAGGAGAGCAACTCCGAAACGTGTGTCCGGGTGCGTTAAACCAGAAATACAGAGTGCCGGTATATCAGGTAAAATTGCTATTTAATTTTGGTGTGTTACACTGATGGTTATTTATGGCTTATATGACATCACTATTGCACTTTATTCTTGTCTGAATTGCAGAGTTGTTTACAGTGATTTTTTTCTTCATATGATAGCACAATTGCACTTTTATTGTTGTTTTTTATTTTGTGGCAATGTATTTAACCTGTCATTAACATAGCCAGTACATCATGGTTATTGGAAAAGCTGTAATATATAGCTAATTATTCACTATATGATACCATGTATTAATTCTGAGTGCCTCTTTTAATTAATTAAGTTTGCACTAATTGTTGTGCCATTTTTTAATAAAGGCAATTTATTAACACTATTGGATTATTTATTATTATTTTATTAATATATATTTTTTTATCATCTATTTACCTTTTTTATTTTTATTTATTCCTACACCCTGCCTATTTCAACTTCCACAATACCCAGAGTTCATAGTGACACCTTCACTGGTAACCAGAGGTAGGCCAGAAAGTGAATTCACAACAGTACCCCCCTTGAGGAGGGGTCACCGAACCCTCATCCACGCCACCAGGCCGATCAGGATGGGCCCGGTGAAAAGTACGAACCAATCTATTGGCATGAATGTCAAAAGCAGAGACCCAAGAATTATCCTGGCCATAACCCTTCCATTTGACCAAGTACTGGAGTCTCCGTCTAGCCAAACGAGAATCCAATATTTTCTCTACCTCATATTCCACATTGCCTTTAACCAATACAGGGTCAGGAGGTGCCACCATAGGAACTACTGGCTCCACAAACCTCTTCAACAGATATTTATGAAACACGTTATGGATCTTAAACATAACTGGAAGAGCCAAATCGAAAAGAAACAGGATTAAGAATTTCCAAAATCTTATAAGGTCCAATCAATCTTGGCTTGAACTTTGGAGACGCAACCTTCATAGGAATATTCTTTGACGACAACCAAACCATATCACCCACTTTAAACTGGGGACCAATGGTCCTATGCCGGTTGGAAAACCATTGGGCTTTTTCCTGAGAGAGGGACAACTTATCCACCACTTGGTCCCAAATCTGTTTCATTCTCTACCACAGTGTCCACACTTGGGCAGGTCGAAGATTCCACTTGCCCTGAAGAAAATTGAGGATGAAACCCAAAGTTACAGAAAAAGGGCGACATCAAAGTGGCAGAACTAGCTCTATTGTTTAGCGCGAATTCGGCCAAGGGCAAAAATGAGACCCAGTCATCCTGATCAGCAGATATAAAACATCTCAAATAGGACTCCAAAGTCTGGTTTGTTCTCTCAGTCTGCCCATTGGTCTGAGAATGAAACGCAGAGGAGAAAGATAACTAAATTCCCAGATTGGAACAAAAAATCTGGAAACAAACTGGACTCCTCTGTCCGACACAATATTCTCAGGAATCCCATGCAACCGAACCACCTGTTATAAAAACAAGGGCACCAACTCTGAAGAAGATGGCAACTTTGGGAGTGATACAAGATGGATCATCTTAGAAAATCTATCACAAATCACCCAGATAACAGTCATTCTCTGATAGACAGGAAGATCAGAAATAAAATCCATTGAGCTATGGGTCCATGGCCTCTTGGGCACCGGCAGGGGCATCAATAACCCACTAGAACGAGAACAGGGTTTAGACCGAGAACAAGTCCCACAGGACTGCACAAAATTCCTGACATCACGAGATAAGGCAGGCCACCAAAAAGACCGACTCACCAAATCTCTGGTACCAAAAATACCTGGATGACCAGCCAACGCGGAGCAATGAATTTCAGACATCACTCTCTTCCTCCACTGGTCAGAAACATACAATTTTCCCATAGGACAACGCTCAGGTTTGTCCTCCTGAAATTCCTCCAGGGCACGTCTCAAATCGGGCGAGATGGCGGAAAGTACTACGCCCTCACCCGGAATGGCAGTAGGCTCGGTCACAATAAGAGAATCCGCAAAGAAACTCCTAGAAAGGGCGTCCGCCTTAACATTCTTAGTGCCTGGAAGAAAAGAGACCACAAAATTAAAACGCGTGAAAAACAAGGCCCACCTAGCCTGTCTAGGATTCAAGCATTTGGCTGATTCAAGATAAATCAAATTCTTGTGGTCGGTGAGGACCACAACTTGATGTCTAGCTCCCTCCAACCAATGTCTCCACTCTTCAAATGCCCATTTCATGGCCAACAATTCCTGATTCCCTACGTCATAGTTACGTTCAGATGGGGAGAATTTTTGAGAAAAGAAGGCACAGGGATTCATTTTAGAAGTCACCGGATCTTTTGGGGACAAAACAGCTCCTGCACCAATCTCAGAAACATCTACCTCCACCTGAATGGTGGAAGCCCCGCCCCTTATTATGATGTCACAATGGTTGCCATGGCGACGCTGATGTTATCACAGATTGCAAGCCCTGCTGCTCATTATGATGTCATAATGGTTGACTATGAGATGGAGGATGTGTGATGGGTATATGGGCACTGGACTATGGGATGGAGGATGTGTGATGGGTATATGGGCACGGGACTATGGGATGGAGAATATGTATTGTTATGGAAATATATATGTATTTCATATAGATCTCACTTGCCTGCTATAGGCTTTATACTCATGTACTCTTATATAGGCTATATACTGCACACAGATACATAATCACAGTTTGAACCTTGTAACTAGTTGGTGGAAATGACCTACTGCCCCCCATGAGAGAGTCTGGGGAGCAGATGGTATCTTATGATAGCATTGTCTTGTGATATTTGTCCCAGACATAGAAAGAGGAAGTTTAGGCCAGATGTGCCAGCCGATATCAGAACATTGCTGACATTGTAAGACAAAGAGCAGTATATCATCTGATGCTTAAGTCACCTTAGGTCGACGCCCATATATGTTTATGCATTAAAACTGACCAATTAGCTAAGAAGTAAAGCCTTTATGTTAATGAGTAACCACTCCTTTCTGTACAACTGATAAAACCAAGTATATTCAATAAACTTCCAGAGTTTTGCTGGGAGGTATTGCTGCCAACCAAGTCTGGCGTCTTTCCTTCTTTGAGCGCTCAATAAGACTCTGTTTAATTTGGGCAGGCCACAGTACGCACAGGGGTAAATTTACCCAACTATAAATTTCCACATCAATTTGGCGCCCAACGTGGGTCTTTGGACAAAACACACAGGGACCCAGCTGACCGGAAAGAAGGGGGTGCCGTTACGGGCCTGGCACACGGGACGGAGGCTGCAGCTCCATAAGTAAGGTAAGAAAATTCTGTCATCTTGCCTGAATGTCCCGTGTCCAGCCCGTGTCCGTACCCCTAGCCGGTCAGGTGTGGTCACCACCGTATCCCAGGTAAAGTGTAAAAAGTCCACCCTTATCCAAACCCTGGGATAAGCTAAGTGTCTGCTGTGGTTCTGTGTGTCTCAGATCTGGGTGAGAGAGGTGGTGGAAAATTGTGACAGAATTGTGCTTGTGGTTGCTAGGGGA
The DNA here is from genome assembly GCF_039654945.1 of Dendrobates tinctorius. Taxonomy (NCBI): domain Eukaryota; kingdom Metazoa; phylum Chordata; class Amphibia; order Anura; family Dendrobatidae; genus Dendrobates; species Dendrobates tinctorius. The sequence continues at coordinate 5,165,104 of NW_027361848.1, forward strand.
CCGATAAAAAACACTGAGTCTCTCTGACTAAGTCAAATCACGTCCCCGCACCACGCGGAGGTTTTGACTTAGACGGGATATCACGGGTGATTTCCTCTGAAAAAGCTGTCATGGTCCCCGCACACATACACGGAGGTGTCAGCTTCAAGGAGGCATCACAGGTGAATCCCTCGGCTGTCATCACGTCCCCGCACCACGCCGAGGTTGGCAGGAAGGAGAGAGATGGCTAATCATTGGAGAGGTTAACACGGTTCTCGGGTGCACACGGAGGGGTGATAAACTAGAGGGATATCAAGGCTCCCGTCTCCCAGCAGACGGAGGGTGATACGTCCCGGCGTCAACCAAAACGCCACAGGTGATTGGCATTGGCAGTTATCGGTTACCAGCAGCTGTTTCACATACGCGTCACAAAACAAAGGCTTTCGATCTCTCTCCCCGGACGTCTATATGTGAATTTATTGCAGGTTTCCGCAAAGATCTGAAGCAGAAAGAGTTTTGCCTTTTATTATTGTAAACTTCCTCTTTTGCCTGCAGGGTGTGTCCCTGATATATACATATTTTCATATTGTTACATTTTTGTTTTACACTCTGCTGTTTGCATAATTTTATCTTGCATTTTTTGGTAGTGGTCTTTGCCTGCAGGGTTATAAGTTTTGGAAAAGCTGAGTGTGTATAGCTCTGAGTCTGTGGGCACTTCACCCCTCCCTCCCATTACATTGTTCTCAGATTTTGCAGAGACGCAGGCATAAAAAGGGGAAGTTGAGTGCCTGCATTCTGAATTAACACTTTTTTTATTGTTGGAGGCTGTATTAATTTTTAGATTTTTATTTTTATTTTTGCAGCGTTTTACCAAGGTTTAACAACTTTTGTGTTTTTTCTTTCTTCTTTTTTCCCTCCATTTTTCCATATATTTGGTCTTTTTGGTTTTTCTGAGTGGATTCTTTTTTCAAAGTTTATATACGTTTTGATCTTATCAACTTTTTGGTTTATTATCCTTTTAAAATCTTTAAAAATGTTTTCCTTTTTTTATCTCTTTTAATTTTTCTTCCGAGTTTTTCTTCCACTTTTTTTGTGACAGTTTTATCAGTTTTTACTTTTTGTCTTTTCAGTTCAATTCTTTTGATTACCGGTTTTCGAGTTTTTGGTTTTTATATTTTTCCCCCTCTTGTCAGTTTTATTTTATTCTTATCCCCTGTTTTTGAAGTTTTTACCATGGGGAATAAGTTGGGCAAGCAGAAGGCTCTTTTACTTCCTGGGGAAAGAACTGCCACCCAAGTAGTGGCCGAGCAGGAAGGTGTTAAATTTTTGAAAAATTACAGACTGCTCATGAGAATATGTGAAATCCACCAGAAGGGAAGATTGCAAGCAGTAGAATGGCAGGATGTATTAACACAGAAAAAGGGAAAATTAGTTGATGCCAACTTGCTAAATGAAGCCACCGCATGGTTCCGAGTAGCAGCGGACCTGCATCGGTGTGGAGCCACTGAGAGATATGTGGACACACCAGGAAATGATTTTTATGTGTACAAGTTTGCAAAACGTATGAAACCATCTGCACCTCCACCCTATGGTGAAGGGCAATACTGGGTGTGTGAGGTCTGCTCTCAGCAGAATCCATTGTACAGGGAGACCTGTGCCGCCTGTGGTGCTCCGCTCCCCTCCCTACAGGGAGCGAGTACTGCAAGTCTCAGCATGCCCGCCCAGGATACTGGAAAGGGGAAGCGCCCAGCTCCCCCTCCTCCCTCTGCTCTTTCCTCCTCGTTTCCAAGTCCCTCTCTCCCTCCCACCTTATTCTCCGCTCCTGCTCTCTCAACCCCTCCCATCTCCTCCCTCCCTTCTGGCTCTGGCTCCAAAACTCTCTCTTCACGTCTTTCATCTGTACTTCCTCTTTCTTCACACTCTCATGGTTCAGTGGTACCAGCTGGGCCAACGCCCAATCCCGGTCCAGTATCACTGTATCCCGTTTAACGGCACAGGGGACCTTTTATGTGCCACACAATGCACAACCAGTGTCCCTCATGCACTCAGGGGATGACACTGAAGATCCTCAAGTTAACACTGATGCAGGCAATGACCAGTCACACACTCAGACCCAGCAGGGGGCAGCCAACTCCGCTCAGCTGGGAGGGGGATAATGTCCTGCTGCAGAGGCAGATGAGGGACAGGTGGATCAGGCAAACACCACATTCTCACCCAGGTGGAATTATGATCCTCATGCATTGCCACTGCAGCAGAGGGGGGAGATGTACAGGAAGACACCCCATAAGTCAAAGCATCCACAGTACCTCCCTGTGCTTGATCACAACACACAGTATCACAACCCTTCCTCTGATGAGGATGATGACGAAGGAACATCCTATATGTTACCTAGCACTAGGAAAAGAAACCCACAAGCACCACATAGACAGGGAAAGGTAGAGGCACCACCCTTACATTATGTGCATTTCACCCTGAGTCAGGTGACCAGTATCCTGAACAATCTGCCAGACCCAGAGATGAACCCCATGCCATTCTACCGAAGAATGCAGCAGAACCAGCGCACATATGCAGCAACCTGGAATGACCTCTGGGCCGTGATGGAAATAAAAGCAGGAGATGCATTCTGGCCAATCGTAAAAGAACATTTTAAAATTCCAGCAAGACTAAATGCACACGCTTGGGAGTCAGGGCCGAAGCTAATAGACCAGCTCAGAGAATGGGCCAAAGGCAGATTGGCTGGACAGGCCCTCAGCCTGCAGGACATGAGTCAAGACTGAGTCGGTGGAGAAGTTTCATGGCAGAGTAATGCAAGTCTTCCAGGACCTGGGTTTCACCATACACGACCAGATACACAGGCAGATGCTGGCACAGGCCTTTGTGCATGGACTGAGAGAACCAATCAAGAAACCACTAATAGTGGCTAGACCAGAATACAGGTCAATAGCAATGGACACCCTGCTCACAGTGGCCAAGGGGATCGAATCCCAGCCAGGAGTGCGGAAGACAGCCTGCCTCATGTTAGCCACTGAAGGAGAAGAACAAATGCCGCACAGGATCAGGAGAGCTGGCAAGTGTTTCAACTGTGGAAAGCCTGGCCATTACCGGAACCAGTGCAGAGCACCCCCACAACCGAAGACTTCGCCCGGAGGAACAGGCCAGGAACGGAACACAGGAAACAATGAAGAACCCCATCCATAGGACGGGCAAGCCAGGTCCACAAGACACCACACTCCCACCATGCAAGACACCCCCGGTAGGACCAGTACCCCGTATTTCCCTGGAAGTGGATGGCGTTGTCAGATCTTTTCTTGTGGACACTGGTGCAGCCAGAAGTGTGATGAGACACGTGGAACTCCCTGACCCCGCCTGTTTGTCAGAATCCTCTGTGTCCTGTGTGGGGATCGATGGTCAAGCCAGACAGTCCCAGCTCACAAAGCCTCTGAACGTGGGGACACAGCCAGGACACTGTTCTGTCCCAGTTTGTGGTGTCAAGAACCTGCCCACTCAACTTTCTGGGAGCGGACCTACTGCAGAAGATGAAAGCAACCATAGTGTTCCAGGAAGATGGGACTGTGACGCTCTCCTCACTCCTGACCCAAGAGGAGACAATCATGCTGGCGGCCCTGCAGGAACCTCAAACAACCAATGCAGGCCTACCCCAGGAGGTGCTGGACGTAGAACCAGAAGATCTGTGGTCAAAAGGGCCCCAGGACATGGGGAAACTTCAAGTGGCCCCGGTGCGGGTGACACTCAAGCCAGGCACCCCGTACCCATGCAAGGCCCAGTACCCCCTGTCCATCACCCAGAGCCAAGCTGTCTCTGACCAACTGAAGGTCTTCCTGGCTATAGGAGTCATCGTTCCCTGCACATCGCTCTGCAATACCCCGCTTTTTCCAGTCAGGAAGAAGACGGCGAAAGGAGAACCCGCCAAGTTCAGAATGGTGCATGACTTGAGGGCGGTGAACGAGGCCGCCATCTTTGAAACCCCAATTGTGCCAAATCGCACACTCTGCTCTCCAGTGTGCCCGCCACAGCAACAGTGTTCACGGTGATAGACCTGGCCAATGCCTTCTTCAGTGTTCCTCTCCACCGGATGACCAGTTCCTGTTCGCCTTCACGCACCAAGGTGTGCAGTACACATGGACAGTGATGCCTCAGGGGGTGCAGAGTAGCCCCTCACAGTTTACTAAGGCAATGTCTTTTGTTCTCATTAACTGGATCACAGACCATGCAGAAGTAGTCCTTCTACAGTACGTGGACGATTTGCTCCTGTGTGCAGCCGACGAAGACACCTGCGCTGCACACTCCTTGTCTCTCTTATTCTACCTGGCGGAGCAGCAATGCAAGGTCTCGAAGAACAAAGTCCAGTGGTGTCAGAAGCGAGTTAAGTTCCTGGGTCACTGTATTGCCCACCAGACAAAACACCTGACGGATGACCGGAAGAGCACTGTGGAGCAGATGGCTCCTCCGACAACTCCAAAAATGCTGCAAGTCTTCCTTAGTCTAGTCTCATACTGCAGAACTTGGATTCCTGGTGCTCCAGACTTAATGCAGCCTCTGTACAATTGCATCAACGCATTGCAACCTTCATCTCGTACAGGAAACTGAAAGACTTCATAGTCTCTGCGCCAACTCTAGGCCTCCCTGACTATGAGAAGCCATCCAGTCCTGACCAAAACGGAAAAAGAAGGACCAAGATGGAGAAGGTCATGCTACTGGCCAGGCTTAAAACAGACCCACGGAGGAAAACCAGAGGCCTCTAGACTACCTCTCAGCTGGCCTGGATCCAGTTGCAAGGGGGGACCCTCCTGCATGAAAACAATACCCGCAGCACACGCCCTCCTGATAAGGCTGCTCTCCACCACTCTTCAGTGCTCGCAGCCGTTACCTGTCTCTGCTCCCACTCCCAAGGGGGGATGCGGATACGGACCCTCAGATGAAAAATCTGCAAGATACCGTACATGGCTCCAGTCTTGCAAATGATGAAGGAAAGTTCCACACGGGATGTGCAGCGACCAGCAGTCAAGACATTCTATGGTCCAGAAGGTTGTCAGCCCAAGGAGCGGAGCTGATAGAGCTGACGAAAGACCTGCCAGATTGCGAAGAACAAAAACTTCCAGGTACTCGCATGACATGGCACCCGACTTCGGACCCATCTGGGCTGGAAGAAACTTCACAGCAAGCGGATCGACCGTGAAGCACCATGGAGCCATCAGAGACCTGCTGGACGCTCTTCAACTACTAAAGGTGGTGGCAGTGTTGAAGGTCAAGGCACACGGAAAACTGAACACAGTAGAGACACGGGGCATCAACATGGCAGATGTGGCAGCCAAAAAAGCAGCCGGAGGAAGGCAATATGGAAAATGGGAGAGGTCGTAGAGCCGGACGGCTACTACATGACGACTGAGGACGAGAAAACCTGGCAAACAGAAGTCAATGGGAAAACCGTTGAAGATGCCATCTCTGAATTGGACAGAAGTGCTGCCTCCTCCAGCAGCCAACAAGCTGAATCACTTCCAGGATGAAGACTCTGACGTGGATATGAATTCTGAGGCAGAAGAATGGTGCCCACCTTTACCAGAAAGGATGTATTTGATGGAGAACATTCCAGAAGATTGTCCCCCACCACCCTCTCGTGGGGAAGCTTCTCCTCCAGCACAGTCCTACGATTGGCAGTCCATGGCAACACTCCCCGAGACGAGCTGCATGAGTCCGAAGGCATCCCAAGGCTACGACAGTTTGACCTTCCCCCTCATCCCCGGAGAATACCGGCTGCATCGGTACAATGCAAAGAGTCCCAAGTCCTCCTCTGACACAGTCTAACCCGAGTCTTCATACAGAGGGAGGCGCGGATATAGACGGAACCTCAGCTAAAATCCCACAATCAGCTCAGAGAATGTCAATTACCACAACCCAGTCACTAAACCTGACAAAATGATTTCCTGAAACCTGTACAAGAAATAACAGGATCAGACTCGGAAGGAGGAGAAGAAAAGCTGGATGCTGAAGGGCAAAAGCACTGGGCTCCAAGAAACCATCTACATCAAAACGTCTACCTCAAGACAGACCTAGTCTACCTCAAGCTGTCTACCTCAAAACGTCTACCTCAAGACAGACCCAGTCTATCTCAAAGTGTGTATCCTACGGTGGTTCAATGGGCACATGGCCCCCACACAGAATTGAAGGCACAGATGAATGACCTGATTGGACTCAACTCACACCTCAACAGCGAAGATTCCCGGCAGCTGTTCAGCCACCGACAAATTTAACATCGGACAAGCGGGAAAAGTTCCCCCACATCGTCTGGCCTGAAGACTTCCCAGTAAGGAACCAGTTGGTGAAGACTACTGTAAAGAAGCTACTCTCAAAAATAGTGTGCAGATATGGGGTTTCCAGAAGCAATAGCAAGTGATCAGGGACCCGCATACACAGCAAACCTGACACAAGAGACCTGATCAGCAGTAGGGTCAGACTTAGGCCTACACAGCTACTCACCATCCCACACCATAGATTAGGTGGGACACTTAAGAGCAGCATGCTAAAAAATTTGCCCAAGAGACAGACAAACCCTGGCATTAGACACTCCCGTAGGCTCAGAAAAAAAGCTGTCACCAATATGAGACTTTAGCAGTTGACTATGCAATATGATACTTTGTCTGCATGTGTAATTGAATTTATCAAGAATTTTGCTAATGTCCATTCTCGAGTTTCTCTCCTTCATTGCCAGGTCCAGATTCGGTGCCTGGTATACACGTCCTGAAGTCAGGAGACTGAGTGTGGGTGGAGAAAGTCTGTAAAGAGAAGCACTCAATCCCAGATCCAATGGCCCTTCACCAAGTGCTGACGCCGCCGACCTGGAGGGAAAACCCCACCTGGATCCACACATCGCATTGCAGGAAAAGGCCTTCATACCAGAAGATACACCTGAGCTGTAATGATGCTGTGGATGACCTACCTGACAGAATAAATTACCTACCTGACAGAGAATACACATGCACTGACAGCATAGACTGCTAACTAAGAGACTTTGATTACATTGCACCACACCCCCTTTAGGGACAGATCTCCTGACTGCCCATTTGCAAAAAGTCTGTACAGAGGAGGATGTATGCACTAGGCATATGTCAGTCCATTGGCAGCATAAAAGAGTTGTAGCGCTTTGGGCCAGGAGCAGGATTTTAGGGCAAGTGTTATCTAAGGGGGGATTGTTATGGAAATATATATGTATTTCATATAGATCTCAATTGCCTGCTATAGGCTATATACTCATGTACTCTTATATAGGCTATATACTGCTATATACTGCACACAGATACATATTCACAGTTTGAACCTTGTAACTAGTTGGTGGAAATGACCTACTGCCCCCCCATGAGAGAGTCTGGGGAGCAGATGGTATCTTATGATAGCATTGTCTTGTGATATTTGTCCCAGACATAGAAAGAGGAAGTTTAGGCCAGATGTGCCAGCCGATATCAGAACATTGCTGACATTGTAAGACAAAGAGCAGTATATCATCTGATGCTTAAGTCACCTTAGGTCGACGCCCATATATGTTTATGCATTAAAACTGACCAATTAGCTAAGAAGTAAAGCCTTTATGTTAATGAGTAACCACTCCTTTCTGTACAACTGATAAAACCAAGTATATTCAATAAACTTCCAGAGTTTTGCTGGGAGGTATTGCTGCCAACCAAGTCTGGCGTCTTTCCTTCTTTGAGCGCTCAATAAGACTCTGTCTAATTTGGGCAGGCCACAGTACGCACAGGGGTAAATTTACCCAACTATAAATTTCCACATCAGTATGATGGGTATATGGGCATTGGACTATGAGATGAAGAATGTGTGATGGGTATATGGGCACTCGACTGGGATGGCGAATATGTATGATGGGTATATGGGCATGGGACTATGGGATGGGGAATATGTATGATGGGTGTATGGGCATGGGACTAGGGGATGGAGGATATGTATGATGGGTATATGGGCACGAGCCTATGGGATCGTGGATATGTATGATGGGTATATGGGCACGGGACTATGGGATGGAGGATAATTATAATTTGCTATAACTAACCACAGTTAGTTACTATGCCCGGGCAGCGCCGGGCTCTTCAGCTAGTATATATATAAAATTCTGACCCTATTTTTTTTTTTTTTTTTTTTTTACAATTCTCTCCTGCTTTTGAGTACCCTAGAATCTGCGGTTTAGGCTTGTGATTCTGTTATGATTGAGTCACCGAGGAGGAAAGCAAGACTAAGCTAAGCCACAGAAAACCAGAGAGGTTGGTAACTAAGTGGATTGCAGAGCCCTGATCCTATCCACACAACTAGCAGTAGCCGTGGAGCGTACCTACGATGATTCTAGACGCCTCGACACAGCCGGAGAACTAAATAAGCCTAAAGCAAGAAAGGGGAAATCTAAACTGCCCGAGAGCAGACCCCAAAGGAATACATAGCTCCCAAACATATATTGTCGGTGAGACAAGATGAAAGAACAAACGCAGGTAGGAAAATAGGCTGAGCAAATGATGGGGCCCACACTAATTAGACAGGAAAGGAAAGACACTGTCTGCACTCACGCAAAAAACCCTGCAAAAAATGTCTAACACGTCTGATAGAAAATACTGAAGTCACTCGACTTCGCCCACTATATCAGCACTCTAGCATATTCTGAGAGCAGAGCAAAAAGAGGCCAATCTAATAAGGGACAAAAACAAATTGACACAAGCAGTAACCTAAGGATGGAAATTGAGCACAGCCCCAGCCGGGACTGGCTGACCACACAAAACTGAATAGGCAAACCCAAATCATATGTGAACAATAGCAAAAAAACACTTAGCTTGAGCATGCAGGGACTGAGCTGGAAACTAAGACCTCAGGAGGCAGGAAAAAAATCACCAGCAGGGATAGAGGGAGTCGGCTGTCTTAAATCCAGTCAAAAACTCCAGATGTCCAATCGTCCTCCTCATTATCAGGTGGCAGGCCTCTGTTAATTAGATCAGCTCCATTACCTCCTGTAACCACCAGAAGGAGCCCGGAAAGAGAACTTGTGACCCCTCTGTCAATATAACCAGCTCCACTACCTTCACTAGTAACCAAAGGTAGGCCAGAAAGTGAATTCACAACAGGCCCCCTCCCTCCTGAGTCTTCCAATCCACCAAATAAAGTTTTTTGCCATGTACCACCTTGTGTCCCACAGAGGCATAGGCCTCAGGCTTGTCCGAAGACAAGTCTGATGTCCCGGCAGATGACTCAGAAAACCGGGACATGTGAACAGGTTTGAAAGGGGACAGGAGGAAGGCGTCAGGGATGGCTAAGTTGCCAGGAGCAGAAGTTGGAGCGGGGTGCCGATGTGTGTCGGCGGGCATCATCACTCTCACTTTAGAGGATAGAGTGACATGCGGGGTGCGACCCAGACTGTTGCGAACCTCCGATGCCCGGTCAGCCACCGGCAAGAGATACAGTAACCCAGCCGGCCTCTGCCTAGAGGACCTATTCCGAGCACAAGGGGCACATGCCTGAATGTATTATTTAGTGTCCCGAGCCCTGTGCGGCCACCAATAAGACCTTGCCAGGAGTTCTGTGGTCCGCTTGTAGCCAAAGTGACCACCCACCCTGGACGCGTGTGCCAACGCGAGAACCTTGGACCGCAGGTGAGGCAGGACAAAGGTCTTGCCTGGCGGCACTGACTTTGAGGACGACCGGAGCCACTTTCTTCAGATTCCCAGTAGGGGGCGTGGAAAGATCCGCAGGCACCTCCACAGAGGCTACCTGGACGCTGCTCCCCATGCACCTTCTCACACAGTCCTTGCTCCATCCCAATATTTTACCCAAGGACCACTTTATATGAGGGGAATGGCAACGGAGCCAGGGAACCCCGAGGAGCACCTGATCGATGTCCTCTGGCATAATGAGCAGGGACAGCGTCTCCTGATGAGATGGTGGAATTGAGAGCCTAAGAGGTGCTGTTTGGTGGGTAATCTGGGATGACAAGGTCGACCCGTTTACCACCCTGATGGGCACTGGGTGAGGAAGTGGTACCAACGGGATAGCGTGCTGATGGGTGAAGGACGATGACATAAAGTTCCCTTCTGCCCCGGAATCCACTGTGACCTGTACCTCCCAGGAGGAATCACCGCTATCTAACGTCCCTTGGAGCGCCGGTTTGGGGGAGAAGGTCTCCATAGCGAATAGACCCCCACCAATTACCAGTGGACGCGTTAATTTTTTTGGCCGCTGCGAACACCTGTTAGCCAGGTGCCCAGATTGTCGACACTGGTAACAGCGTGTGGAGCGTTGTGCCGCGTCTTGAGACCGGCGCGGGACACCTCCATGGGCTCTGGAGGTAAACTCTCTGGCTCGAGAGGTTCTAGAGGTTCAAAGAGGTTGGGAGCCAAGCTAACCTTACGTCTGGATTGAGCACGCTCCAGCCCGCGCTCCGAAAAACGGAGATCATGCAGGTGGAAATAGCAATCAGCTCTTCCAGAATTACGGGAAGCTCCCTGGTAGATAGAGCATCCTTAACATGCTCCGCCAAACCTCTCCAGAACACAGGGATGAGGGTTTTATCAGGCCATTCCAGCTCGGAAGCCAGTGTCCGGAAACGGACGGCGTACTGGCTGACCGAGAGGGATCCCTGTGTTAATGCTAGTAACTGGAGAGAGGTGTCGTGAGTGACCCATGGCCCCAAAAGACCTGCTTCAGAGATGTTAGGAACTGAGCAGCGGTCCGAACCACAGGGTCACCACACTCCCACAGTGGCGTGGCCCACTCCAACGCCCTGCCCGACAGAAGGGAAACGATAAACTCCACCTTAGCCCTCTCTGTAGGGAATCGTGCGGCCAGTAACTCAAGCTGGATAGAGCACTGGATCACGAAACACCTGCAGGAGGCGCTGTCACCAGAAAATTTATCGGGAAACTGTAGGCGCAGGAGTGGACGTGGACACACGCGAGACAGCCTCTGCGACTGCCTGCGCAGCAGCCTCAGTAACCTTCGCAGCTGAGGCGGAACTCTCGAGAGACGCCAACCTGCCCTCCAGCTGCCGAATGTACTGCAATAGCTGCTGCTGGTCCGCCATTACTAGCCAGACCCTGGCGCTAGTATGTTGTCAGGGATGGTGGAACGCACTAAATATTAAATAATAGAAAGTGTGTTCGCCGCCCGGGGTCCACCGTGCAGTAGGTGTTAAAATTGCTGCTAGACAATGGCAGACGCGCTATATAGCGGTATAATGTGCACGGGTTCAACATCACCCGATGTGCGCAGAGCGGACTCTGTTAACTCACAGAGGCGCTGTAACATAAACACCGAGCCTGTTAGACTCACAGGTCTCAGCGAAATTGCACGCACGGAATCAGGTCACAGGACAGGGTCCAAGACGGGATGGTGTCCGTCTAGACCTACCGTGCGTGCGGCGTTGCAACTGCAGACGCCGGTAAGTGCTGCTGAATGCAGCGCGGCGGCAGACACAGCCGCTATGCGATAGTACCATGAGAGACGTGACACACCGGACGCTAGTGTAGAGGTGCGGTGTGCACAGTGGCCTAAGGATTGCCACTGACTGGCGCTGACTCTTTCTATAGTTCCCTATCCACATGCGTAATATCAGAGGGAGGGGAATCTTAATAAGTCAGTCTCCAGAATCATACATCCATCACCATTCACACATCTAGCAAGAAGAGTCTATACTAGCGCATGGCCGAGTGGCCATGCGAACCTTTTATAGCCAGGACCTTCCGGAAGCTTCCAGATCCCTGAGATAGACCAACCAGATCTGGAGAAGGACCTGGACATGTGGCTCCCAATCTCCAATGGGAGATCGTCTCGTGAGCATGCTCAGTAGAGCTATGGAGGGACTTAGCCTCTGGAGTGATTTGCTGCTGAGCAGGCTGCATTGCCATTGCTGACCCAAAGGTGGCAGCACTAGCCAATCCCACAGAGCAGGTCTGGGCAGAGCGTCTGGGAAGCCAGGATTCCTGAGCCATGTCCTCTGCAGTCGAAAGATAATGGGAGACCGCAGAATGTGAGGCTTTGGATTCCTGTTGAACAGTTGCAGGAACCCGACGCCTAACAGTAATACAGTGGCAATATTTATATATTTATAGGTATTGCTGCATTCTCAAGTAATTATAGTTTTCTTCACATGCAAATGAGGTGTTAAGTGCCCTAGATGTGACATAAGACTTAAAATATCACCAGTTTGTGTCCTTTACCTTGATTAATAGATGGTAAACTATAAATCCAGCTAAAGAGCCATGGGAAAAAGCTGAGGACACAATAGCTCCTTACCTTCTGCGGTATTTGTGTATGAATGAAGATTCAAATGACGCAGGAACAAGGAATGCAGCAACAAATGAAAGAATTTCTAACTCCTGATGTGAATGCCAATATATGGTGGTTGTAGAGGGTTGATCTCACTGACAGATTGCCTGCTAACAGTACTGTTCAGAAAAGGAAAACTGGATGTTGATTGCTGTCTATGATCAGCATGGATACTTATTCTATTATCAATTTTAACACTCAAGTCTCTATAGTCTTAGTTTGCAAGAGGTGCTCCAACATATAGTAGGGCAGGGGTTCCCAACCTTTAGCTCGACAACCACACATTGCTCGCGGTCCCATGAATTGTGGCTTTTGACTGTCAGCCAGCTTGGTGCATTAGCTCCAGGTCTAGCAAACTTGAATAAAGAGCACATCTCAAAATGGTGAATTTTGTGAGTAGCCCTGCACAGAACGCAGATCTGGTTGCACATATACTGGTCTTAGGGGTTTAGAGATAATTTAATTATGGTAGGCTGAAGACTGGATGGTGCTACGTGTCACAAGAGGTGTTTGAAACTAGATGCAACAATATGTTGGGGGTGCTTGATGGGAGAATACTGAATTCTATCCTAGATATTGCGAGAACCACTGGATCTTGGTATACTGTTTTTGGGTGATATCTGTGGAAAGCTTTGGTTTTCATTATACCCCGTAATGGGAGCTTTTGTTGCCACTAATGTGAGGAGTACTGGATGTGGCTCACGAACGTCTATGAGCTGAATTTTGGTCTCAAGGTCAGAAAGGCTGTGGACCACTGTTGTAGAGGAAGATTAGTGCTCGATGCTGGTTCATAGAGCAGAGAGCTCTTAAAATGAATTTACAGTATATGCAGTCCAGTCGTTAGGACTGCCAATATGAAGGAGGATTCTTTCTTTTATGAAAATGTAATCCTTTCTCTGATTATGTGCTAACACCACATCATTTCGTTTACATAGGCTCTAAATGTGGGTCTGTCAGTTATATACTGGTCTTAGAAAGGACAGTGTTTCTAAAGTCTACAAATGCACTCTGGTTTGTGAGTAATATTCACATAAAACTGTAATTATTTCATAAACTATATATTTTTTAATAAAAGCATTAAAGCATACCTTTGTGCCAGTTTCTCTTTTTTTTTTTTGTAATTCACTTTAGTTCATTGCAAGTGTTCTGTGGATGGATTCCAGCTCACCCTGGAAAGAGGTTAGGGGGCAAAATGGGAAGAACTGATATTTTTCCAAAAAATGCTATAGTAATAGCAACTATTATATCGTAGTATGTGAATAAAAGCGCATACCAGGCAAATAAGAACTGCAAGGGAAGGGGAAATGGAGCTACAAACACTGCTAACTTCATACAGATCACAGACAACTAGATTTACAATTTTATTTTAGTATGAAACGGGCAGATTTGCTTTTTCTTTGCACAATCATAATTTAACAAATGGCAAACCGTTTTAAACCTACACAAGTTAAAGTCTCTGCGGTTTCCACAGGTAAAGCAGAAAATTTAAGAGCTATTGACATACACTCCAACCTCACCAACTTGCTTGCAATCTTATTTTATTTTTATTTTTTTAAATTATACTCTTTTTGTCAAACAGCCTTCATGCCCTCACAGATAAGGATATTCACTTTTTAATAAAAGCAGTACAACATATCCTTGTGCCAGTTTTGATAAAACAAGCTCTTGTTAAAAGTGAGCTGCACATGTGTTCTATTAGGACTGTATATTTGAAATTTCCCATGTGATACCGTCAAAGCATTCTGATTGGTAAACCTCTTGAACCAAGATCTCCAGCTTTTCTCCTGCACATCAACTTTGTTGGCTTTTCATTACAAATTGCATTCTGTTATGGAATTTATAACTTATGAAGCCTTGTAACCACCCACAGAGATTGCCACTTATGCTTTTACAGGTAGAACATGAATCACTGTATTCATTCCCTATCAAGGTATCACATTTACCTATCATTCTGCTATGATAATAATCTCCCATCTATATGAAGCCCAAACCTGAAGCTAACCATATGCCCAAAGTGTTTTTGAATGCACTTTATTTTGTAATGTAAATTCTGTTCTTTTGTATATATGGTTTGTTTTTCTTATCACTCATGACAGCACCTGAGAGAGTGAGGGTACCGTTACACATAGCGATGCACCAGCGATCCCGACAACAATATGGATCGCTGGTGCATCGCTAAGTGGTCGCTAGTGAGCTGCCACACAGGCAGATCTCACCAGCGACATCGCAGGGGTCGGGGGTCGCTACTTACCTGTCAGACGCGGCGATCCTGACGTCCTCCCATCGCTCGTCGTCACAGCAGGAAGCACCCGACGAGAAATGGTCCAGGACCTTCTCGCGCAACCAGCGATAACCAGCGGGGGAGCGGTCGGAGGTAAGTATCACATGTAGCGATATCGCTAGCAATATCGCTGCTACGTCACAAAATCGGTGACTTTACAGCGATATTGCTAGCGATATCGCAGTGTCTAACGGGGGCTTGAGATCTGCCCCTATCATGAGACAGAAAGAGCACAAAATAAAAAGGCAACTCCCACTTCCTCCTTCAATGTGGTTTCCAGTCCTTTAAATGTAGGAGTCTTGAGCACCATAGCATGTTCTGTAGCAACCTCTAGTAAGATTGGCAGTGAGTACAAGGGTGCAAAATATTAGAGTGCTGAAATGTTAACATCAGTCTGGGAGAATCTACATTTAATGCTTCAGTACAAACACATGGGCCATGCACACAGTTAACAAGTCTGTAGGACAGTGATCATACCACCAAAAGACTGAAACACAGAAAAATACAGTAAAACAAACGTATACAAATACTCTGTTGTAAAAATGTAACAGTAAACAGCAAGTGCTAGTAAAAAAAAGATAAAAACAGGGAATTTGGTTGATACGTTTTTTGCAAAAAATGTATATTAAGCCGCTCTACCAAACATCAAGGTAACCCACAACAGAGCAGTCCCTGACTGATGTATTTAAAAACCTGATCATGTGTATAGTACCTAGATGAGCAGGATTGAAACAGGTAATGTCCGATGTGGACACGCTGCAGAGGATGGCTTTTATGTGCATAGCACACAAGGGAAGGGTGGAAAACCTCCCTAATCTTGCAGAAACAAGAAGCCAATTAAATACAAGCACATGGGCCATGCACACAGTGAACAAGTCTGTAGGACAGTGATCACACCACCAAAAGACTGAAACACAGAAAAATACAGTAAAACAAACGTCTAAAAATACTTTGTTGTAAAAATGTAACAGTAAACAGCAAGTACTAGTAAAAAAATGATAAAAAAACAGGGAATTTGGTTGATACCTTTTTGCAAAAAATGTATATTGAGCCACTCTACCAAACATCAAGGTAACCCACAACAGAGCAGTCCCTGACTTATGTATTTAAAAACCTGATCATGTGTATAGTACCTATATATCAGAAGGATTGAAACAGGTAATGTCTGATGTGGACACGCTGCAGAGGATGGCTTTTATGTGCATGGCACACAATGTGTTGTGAGCTCATTTTCGGGTTTGCCTCTGGCTTCTGGTGAGGGTTATGGAGCTGGCTGTGCTGACAGAGGAGTAGTGAGTTCTCTAACTGGACTCCCTCTGTTGGTGAAGGGAGGTAATGAAGCTGATCTAAATGGCAGAGACCGGCCACCTGAGGAAGAGGACTGCGATTGGACATCAGGAGTTTCTGTTTGGATTTAAGGCAGCCGACTCCCGAGTTTCTTGCTGGTGATTTTTCCTGACTGTGGCTCCTGGTTTCCAGTTTGGCTCCTGCCTTCCTAAAGCTAAGTTTTCTCTGCTTTTTTTCTCTATGAGATAATGAGACTTTAATTAAATCAACACACAGTTCTAAAAATATATTTTTATTAAGATAATTTTTTCAAAAGACAATATTTTTGGCTTTTCTGAAGATATAAGACTTATGAGGATTTCCCTGAAAGTTCTCTCAGCTGTCTGGGATTTGGTCCAGTGGATTGAGTGTCCTGTTGGTTCTTTGTTAGGATTTTTCGGGTTTGGTTCGTGCTATTCCCTTTTTTTCCCTTTTTTTTTTCTTCTTTTTTTCCTTTTCTTCTTTTTTCTTATATTTTTGATGTACACATTATATATATTTTATCTGCAAATTAATTAAAGAAGTGATGTCATTTTATATAAATTTGAATGATCAATTACAATTATGTGTTACGTGCATGCATCACAATATGAACTTTGACTTTTATCAAAAAAACATGTGACTATTGGCGCCAGTTTGTTTTTTTTTTTCAAATGTCAAGTGTATTTAACCTGCAAGCAACGCTATTTTCCCCTGTATATCATCCCCTGAGGAAGAAGTTATTTATACTTTGAAACGCGTTTGGAAATGATTAAAACGTCCATCTTTTAATGCACGAGTACTGGTGTGTTATGTCAAGCAGTGCACGAAATCCGTAAAAAGTTCCATTAAACTATATGTTTCGGCGGTCACTGGTTTGAGCTTTGGATGTGCAGCAGCTGACTGTTAATTTCATGCACTATACCTCTCCTTTATCAGGTGAGTAGAATTTTAAATCCTTGTGTACCCTATTTATCGGATAAGCCCCTATTTGCGCTTCTCTCCGTTCCTATAGTGTGAATCAGTAAATAGATATCCCGACAAAGCAGACCTACTAACACGATGCTTCAGAGATGGTTTCATTATTCCTTCCCCGACATTTAAAATACAAATAAAAAATTTTAAAAATCTATGATCGGCCTATCAGCACTCAGATGTGGTGAGAGATAAATTAAAAATAGAGGTGCTGCTAGGCCGAATGGCGGGTCCATTTAAGTCCCCACCAGTTCAAGATCTAATTGTCTCTCCTTTGGGTATCATCCCCAAAAAGGAACCAAATAAGTTTTGCATGATCCACCACCTTTCCTTCTCACGGGGAAAGTCCGTTAATGATTCGTTCACAATATGAACTTTGACTTTTATCAAAAAAACATGTGACTATTGGCGCCAGTTTGTTTTGTTTTTTCAAATGTCAAGTGTATTTAACCTGCAAGCAACGCTATTTTCCCCTGTATATCATCCCCTGAGGAAGAAGTTATTTATACTTTGAAACGCGTTTGGAAATGATTAAAACGTCCATCTTTTAATGCACGAGTACTGGTGTGTTATGTCAAGCAGTGCACGAAATCCGTAAAAAGTTCCATTAAACTATATGTTTCGGCGGTCACTGGTTTGAGCTTTGGATGTGCAGCAGCTGACTGTTAATTTCATGCACTATACCTCTCCTTTATCAGGTGAGTAGAATTTTAAATCCTTGTGTACCCTATTTATCGGATAAGCCCCTATTTGCGCTTCTCTCCGTTCCTATAGTGTGAATCAGTAAATAGATATCCCGACAAAGCAGACCTACTAACACGATGCTTCAGAGATGGTTTCATTATTCCTTCCCCGACATTTAAAATACAAATAAAAAATTTTAAAAATCTATGTTCGGCCTATCAGCACTCAGATGTGGTGAGAGATAAATTAAAAATAGAGGTGCTGCTAGGCCGAATGGCGGGTCCATTTAAGTCCCCACCAGTTCAAGATCTAATTGTCTCTCCTTTGGGTATCATCCCCAAAAAGGAACCAAATAAGTTTTGCATGATCCACCACCTTTCCTTCCCACGGGGCAAGTCCGTTAATGATGGCATCGACCCAGAGTTATGCTCCGTTGTTTACGTGTTGTTTGATGAGGCCTTGCGGTGGGTTAGAAAATACGGAAGAGGGGCCTTAATGGCAAAAACTGATGTGGAATCAGCCTTTCGGCTGCTGCCAGTACATCCAAGTAGTCGGCGATTGCTCGGTTGCTTTTGGGAAGAGGAATACTTTGTGGACCAGTGTTTACCAATGGGCTGCTCTTTGTCATGTTCATTGTTCGAGACTTTTAGCACATTTTTGGAGTGGGTAGTAAAAGACATTTCAAGTTTGGAGTCATTGATCCATTACTTGGACGATTTCTGGTGTGTGGGGCCACCTAACTCCCAGGTGTTTGATACCATTTTGGGGAGCCTGGAGTGGATAGCTAAGGTATTCGGGGTCCCCCTAGCCCCTGAAAAAACTGTCCGCCCTACATCATGTATTTCTTTCCTGGGCATCGTTATAGATACTGAAAAATGGGAAATGTCGGTTACCGGAAGAGAAGTTGTTGGCTCTAAAGGCTGAGGTAGATAGAGCATTGAAGCTGAAGAAATTACGGTTACGGGAGGTGCAGTCTCTGCTGGGCAGCTTAAACTTTGCGTGTCGGGTAGAGTCTTTTCAAGAAGGTTGGCCAGTACTACAGCAGGAGTGAGATCGCCCCATCATTTTGAACGCTGGTCAGCCGAAAATAAAGCAGATTTGGAAGTTTGGAGCACATTTTTGAACGAATATAACGGGCGATCTCTGTTGATGGACAATTTGTGCAGAAATTCGGACATTGATCTATATACGGATGCAGCGGGAAGCTCAGGTTTTGGGGCCTATTTTCAGGGGAAATGGTGTGCGGCAAGGTGGCCAGAGGAGTGGGTCCGGTCGGGCTTAGTTAAAAACATAGCGCTATTGGAGATTTTCCCCACCTTGGTGGCTGTGTCTTTGTGGAGAAAGAAACTAAGAAACAGAAAGATTCGTTTCCAATGTGATAACATGGGCATGGTGATGGCAATAAATAATATTACCGCTTCTTCCCACCCAATAATCAGGGTGTTGTGTCAGTTGGTGTTGGCATGTTTGTCTATTAATGCTCATTTCACCGCGTCACATGTCCCAGGTGAATATAACTCAATAGCTGATGCACTTTCTCATTTTCAGTCGTTGGCACCGGAAGCAGAAGAAGAGGGCTTACCATGCCCTCGCGGGCTCTGGAGTGTGGTATAAGGGCTGCCGAGCCATTAATAAGGTCGTAATTATCTAGCAGCACTTGGGCAGCTTATCAGCGGGCATGGCAGCTTTGGGAGTAATGGTTAGGAGAGGGGAACGAACAGTTAGTCGACCAGGAGCAGGTTGGCGTGTTATTGATGGGGATCAGGACAGTGGCAGATGGTAAATAGTCTATAGCGAAGATAAATCAGTTAATTTCGGGGTTAGCCTTTGGTTTTAAACTTCGAAACACAACTGACCTGATGAAGAATTTTTTAGTAAGGCAGGCACTCAGAGGTTATTGTAAGGGAAAGAATCAATTAGAAAACAGGAGGCCGGTGTCATTCGGGTTATTGGAAATACTAGGGAAGCTGTTAGAACGAGTCTGCAGGTCACGATTTGAGATAGGTTTGTTTAGGTTGGTGTTCTCGTTATCCTTTTTCTGGGCAATGAGAATAGGAGAATTGGTGGTGCCTGGAAGGAACAAAAGTGGGGGCATTCTAGCCGAAGACATCACGGTCAACCAGAAGGAAATAGAATTTTGGATCAGGAAGTCAAAGACAGACCAATGGGGTAAGGGTAAGAAAGCACGGTTGGGAAGGGTAAATGATTCTATTATGTGCCCGTTGCAATGCTTTGGGGTATTTATGGCCAGCAGACCCATGCAAGGGGGTCCCCTGTTATGTCACGAAGACTGTTCATTCTTATCCAAATACCAGTTCATCAGGGTGTTCCGCAAGTGCCTGGAAGCAGCAGGCAGGAATCCACACAGCTATGGAGGTCATTCCTTCCGCATCGGTACTGCCACAGAGGCAGCGGTAGGAGGTATGAGCTCAGAGGTGGTAAGGAGAATTGGCCGGTGGGAGTCACAACATTACCGGTCCTACGTATGGCTACACAAGTGCGAGGAGGTCAACTTCTCGAGTAACCAAAAGGACTAACCCATGTTTGTTTCATTACAGGGTGAGACCCACTTCTGATCTGGATTTTAGGTCACTTTTATGTTCACTGGGGAGCAATATGAGCCGACATAAGGACTGACGGGAGACAGCTAGGTTTTAGGAGGGACGTGGCCTTAATTAGGTGGTTGGGGTTTAGGGGTTTGGTGTGGAGTTGGGTAATCCAAGAATTTCAGCGTGCGGTAAGGTGTCACGGAACGCCAGATATCTTAGTCCTGCATGTAGGGGGTAATGACTGTCACGCTCACCTCCTCCCCGGCGCCTGGCACGCTCACCTCTCCGGCTCTGGTCCGCTCTGCGGCATCTGTGGCCGCTGTCCCGACCGCCGCTGTCCCTGCTACCTCTGCCTGGGCTCCTGTCACTGCCGCCTTCTGTGCCTCCACACCGCCTGGGGCTCTCCGGCGCATCCGGTGCTCTCGCTCCGCCCCCCTCAGCAGGCACCTGTCAATCATCCCTCCTGCGGCCGGCCCCTGCTCCTTCACACAGGCGTACAGCTAGATACGCCCCCTAGACCTGGCGTCCTATGGTACCGCTGCATTCTGACCCGGAAGTTCACCAGCATGCTCTATATCAGCCTCACCCTATGCTTGCTGCCTGACTATCACTTGTGGCATCGGGTCCACGTGCTCCTGCATTCCTCTTTGTCTCTGCCCTGTGTTCCACTCTGTGGCCTCCGCTGACTTCCCTGTTTGTGACTTTCCTGTGTTCCCTCCTAGATCCAGTCCGTGCCTGCCTCCGTCTTCCTGCTCCTGTGTCTCGTCCTGTACCGGTTCCTGACGCCCGCCATTGCCATTCACATCTGCCGTCCACCGCCGTTCCCACAGTCTCTGCAGTCATCCCTGTGGCTGTCGCCATCTCCCATCTGGTCGCCTGCACACTTTCCCGGCTGTTCCCTGGTATAAGCTTCCGCGGCGATAGTCTCCCTTGGGTCTGCCCGTAACGCTCCCTGTATAGGGGGTGGTCCACCTGGTCAGCTCGCCCGAGGGAGGTTCGTCGTTGCGGTCCTGAGGGTTCACTCCCGGAGATCCCCAGTCTCACAATGACCTGGGGGTTCGCTCCGGGAATGCACTGGTTAGGGACATCAAAATAGACTTGAAGCAACTATGGGGGGTGTTCCCAAATTTAAAAGTAGTATGGTCTGTTATGATACCCAGGAAATTTTGGACAGGAGCTCAATCCATCACAAGGATTAACAAGTCTCGAATTAAAATTAATAAAGTAGTATCCAAATTCGTGGTGCACAACGGGGGGTAGCGGTACGTCATGCGAACTTCGACAATATGGAGGAAAAATTTTAATAAGCTGACTGACTGCATTTGAACGCTATGGGGACCGATTTGTGGACATTGGGATTGCAAGAAGGGATAGAAAAGGCCACAGCATTGCCGAAGGGTGGGGTCTCGAGCACTTGAGGTAGTCAAGGTGCTCTAGGTGTGGCGCTGGTGGGTCCTCGAAGTTGGGTAAAAATTAGAATTGGGGATTCTTCAAAGGCATGGATCCCCTTCATTTGAGGTGGTGGTGGTCTGGTGAGTTTGGGTGATACCTGGCAATGGAACGTCGGGTTCACATTAACGGGACATTTGGGTGACACCTGGTGATGGAACGTCAGGATCACAGTAACATAAGTTGGCGGGTGATACCCGGCGATGGAACGTCGGGTTCACATTAGTATGGGATTGGGTGATTCCCGGCGATGGAACGTCGGGATCACAGGGTCAAGAGCGCAACCCCTTCTCTCGGTGCATGGTGCTTCTGAGTCGGAGGAAAACGCAGTTAGGAGTAAGGCTGGGGGAATGGGGGAATGCCATTTGAAAAAAAACACCAGACCGGCATAACTTCGAGGACCTCACCAGGTTTCTTTGATTACCAATAATATCAATAAATAGGCTGCTGTGGCCATTATTACCCAAAGAAAATGGTTGTCGCTTGTCTTTAATTAATGTAAAAGAGGGAAAAACCGGGGGCTCGGTAGGGGTTATTGGGTTGGGAGAAATCGACCTCTCCAGAGTCATGACCGGCGGAGGGTTTTTAATTACCGGCTGAGTCGTGCACGCAGATATGTGGAATGCACCTTCGGGATCATGTGTAGTCAGTGGCGGATCTCTCACACCGCCATCCAGTTGGATACGCAGACCGCTGACACAGTAATTAAGGCATGCTGTGTACTCCACAACTACGCTCGAGAATATGGCACTGATGTAGATGAGGAGTCACAGCTGTCGGAATTAAATGCTGTTGAAAATTTGGGTCAAGGACGGCTATCCGACTCGGGTGTGCGTGTGTGAGAAACATTCACTGACTACCTCATGAGTCCTGAAGGTGCCGTGCATTGGCAATACTCCTGTGCCGGTGTTGAGCAGCCAGGACAGCAGAGAAGATCTGAAGACTAACTACAAGCAAGCAAGGTCCGTTGTTCTATAAAAATGTGAAAAATCAAAAAAAGTCAATAAAAATTAACTGTTTTCAAAATAAAATCTGGTCTCCATTATTTGGTAAAGCTCCATGTTGGGGCCCTAGTAGCACTCTAGATCCTATTAACACATAGGTAGTGTCAACATCATGACACCCTACTGTAATAATGTCAACCGTCCTGGCCCCTTTATGTAACAATGTCTCTCATCCTAAGCCCCTTCCAGTTATAATGTCCCCCATTTTGGGCACCTTCCTGGTCTAATGACCCCCATTGTGATAAAATGTCACACCTTCTGAACCCTTTTTAGTATCCCCATTCAGTGTCTTCTTCCTGTAATAATGCCCCCCTCCCATCCTGGGTCAGTACCTTTTACATCATCCTCCCTAGTCATGGGAGTTTAATGTATGTCTTTTTTTTAAGAAATTAAAATCAACACAAATTTTCTTTAGAAATTTTTTTTTACTAAACATTAATAAATGTTTTATAAAAAAAAAATACATGAAATTACAAACAAATAGCACCCTGTCAACAGGACAGCGTAGGGGGGGTGGGACGTCCAGACTGGTTGGTGGTGAGACTAGAAAATTTATCAGAAACTATGATAGTCTGGATCATATCCATAGTTGGGATATAAGTCTTGGGATGACATTGAAGAGTTGGGGGAAATATTATGGCCTGAGGTATGTGGTGTTGGTGGTCGGCCATAACCAAATGGTTCGGCAGTGTCAGGCCTGTATGCTGCCGCCTGCCCAAAACGCTGCGATGCAGCTGCTGCTGGTGGTGGAGGCCCACTTTGGGGATTAAAAATATTAAGAATCCCCGTCATTATAGCTGATGACGGGGGAATTGGGGGTGGGACGTCAACAGTAAACTGACTGCTGACATGTAAATATTCTGCCGGTTCCGTGGCATGGATCTTAGGCGGCCGGCTAAAAATGAGCCGAATTTGTCCAGCTCATCTTGCTTACTGAGGATTCGACTAGTGAGGTTTTCTAACACACTAGTCAAAGTCTCAGTATTTGGGACCTTTTCGTGTGCCGCCCTTCTCGATGCCACGGGACGGGCAGAAGTAGCCCCCTGTTGTGAGTTCATTTTCCCCTAAACCATTGAGGTCTGATGAACTCCCTCTTCTGGTGAAGGAAGGTAGTGAGGCTGATTACCAAGCACCTGAGCAGGATGATGACGACTGGGTGACTGGAATTGCTGACTGGATATAAGGCAGCCGATGCCCTTCTGCCTGGCTTGTGATTTCTCTGAGGGATTCTAGGAGACCAGTCTGATTCCTGCTCCTCAAAAGCTAAGTTTTCTGCTCTGCTTTTTGCATTTGTGTTTTGGTTTTGTTTTGCCTTGTTTTTCTGGATTTCTGCCATTCCCGGCTGGGGTGAGCTGAATTCCTTTTTGCTCTGTCTTCAGAAAATACCTGAGTACTGATATAGTCTTTTTGAAGCCTAGCGTCTTCAGGGCTTTTTTCCCTATCAGTCGGTTGGCTCTTGTTTTGAGAGGGTTTTGGCGGATTGCAGACAGCAGCTTTTCTATCCTGCCCTATTTAGTTAGCTTGGGCCCCATCATTTGCTCAGCCTATCTTTCTATCTGTGTGAGTGTTTTTTCATCTTGCTTCACCATCATTATATGTTGGGGACTGCCTATTGCTTTGGGGTCTGCTCTGGGGCAGTTTAGATTTCCCTTTCTGACTTTAGGCTATTTAGTTCTCCGGCTGTGATCGAGGGGTCTAGGGCACCGTAGGAACCCCCCACGGCTACTGCTAGTTGTTGTTGATAGGTTCAGGGGTCTGCAATCCGATAGCTGCCAACTTCTCTGGTTTTCTGGACTTAGCTAGTATTTCTGTTTTTGCCTCCTACGGTGACTCATTCATAACAGTATCACCAGCCATACCGCAGATCCTAGGGTACTCAATAGCAGGAAAGAATTGTAAAAAAAAAAAAAAAAGTGTGTATATTTTTTCCTCTATATCTCTGAGGCCGTAGGGGGAATTTTTTTCTCTCAATGGAGATAAAGCAATTGTCTGATCGTGTGGAGCAGCTCGCTGCGGAAGTGCGGGGAATTTCCACCTACCTTGCTCATTCACATGCTGCTGAACCAAAGATCCCTGTTATGATTGAGTCACCGTAGGAGGCAAAAACAGAAATGCTAGCTAAGTCCAGAAAACCAGAGAGGTTGGCAGCTATCGGATTGCAGACCCCTGATCCTATCACAACAACTAACAGTAGCCGTGGGGGGTTCCTACGATGCCCTAGACCCCTCAATCACAGCCGGAGAATTAAATAGGCCTAAAGAAAGAAAGGGGAAATCTAAACTGCCCCAGAGCAGACCCCAAAGCAAAAGGCAGCCCCCAACATATAATGACGGTGAAGCAAGATGAAAACACTAACACAGACAGAAAGATAGACTGAGCAAAGACGGGGCCCAAACTACCTAGATAGGAAAGACAGGAAGGCTGCTGTCTGCAATCCGTGAAAAACCCTATGAAAATAAGAGCCAACAGACTGACAGTGAAAAAGGCCCTGAAGACGCTAGGCTTCAAAAAAGCTATGTCAGTACTCAGGAATATTCTGAAGACAGAGCAACCGGCAAAAGGAGATTCAGCTCATCCCAGCAGGGAATGGCAGAATCCAGAAAAGCAAGGAAAACAAAAACAAAACATAAATGCAAACAGGCAAAGCAGAAAACTTAGCTTTAGGGAAGCAGGAATCAGACTGGTGTCCAAGAAATACATAGAGAAATCACCCGCAGGGCAGAAGGGCGTCGGCAGAATTATATCCAGTCAGTGACTCCACTCAGCCAGTCATCCTCATTAGGCTCAGGTGTCTGATAATCAGGCTCATTACCTTCCTTTACCAGAATAGGGAGTTCACCAGACCTCAGTGACGAAGGGGAAAATGAACTCACAACAGTACCTCCCCCTTGAGGAGGGGTCACCGAACCCTCAACCACGCCACCAGGGAGATCAGGGTGAGCCCGATGAAAGGCACGCACCAATCTTTTGGCATGAATATCAGAGGCAGAGACCCAGGAATTATCCTCCTGACTATAACCCTTCCACTTAACCAAATACTGGAGTCTCCGTCTAGCCAGACGGGAATCCAGCATTTTCTCTACCTCATATTCCATGTTACCTTCAACCAATACAGGGTCTGGAGGTGCAACCCCAGGAACAACTGGTTCAACAAACCTCTTCAACAAGAACTTATGGAACACATTATGGATTTTAAATGTGACAGGAAGAGCCAAACGAAAAGAGACCGGATTAATAATCTCCAAAATCTTGTAAGGTCCAATAAATCTAGGCTTAAACTTAGGAGAAGCCACCTTCATAGCGATATTTTTTGATGATAACCAAACCATATCACCAACCTTAAACTGGGGACCAATGGTCCTATGTCGGTTGGAAAACCGCTGGGCCTTTTCCTGGGAGAGAGATAACTTATCCACCACTTGGTCCCAGATCTGGTGCATTCTCTCCACCACAGTGTCAACACCTGGGCAGGCAGAAGGCTCCACCTGCCCTGAAGAAAATCGAGGGTGAAACCCAAAGTTACAAAAAAAAGGTGACATCAAAGTGGGAGAACTAGCTCTATTATTTAAAGCAAATTCGGCCAAGGGCAAAAATGAAACCCAATCATCCTGATCAGCGGAAATAAAACATCTCAAATAGGACTCCAAGGTCTGGTTTCTTCTCTCTGTCTGCCCATTGGTCTGAGGGTGAAAAGCAGAGGAGAAGGACAACTGAATTCCCAGCTTGGAACAGAAAGTCCTCCAAAATCTAGACACAAACTGAACTCCTCTGTCAGATACAATGTTCTCAGGAATCCCGTGCAAGCGAACCACCTGTTGCAAAAACAGGGGCACCAACTCAGACGAAGATGGCAACTTAGGGAGTGGTACAAGATGAACCATCTTAGAGAACCTATCACAAATCACCCAAATAACAGTCATTCTTTGAGAGACCGGCATATCAGAGATGAAATCCATTGAAATATGGGTCCATGGCCTCCTGGGGACCGGCAAAGGCATCAACAACCCACTAGAGCGAGAACAAGATTTAGACCGGGAGCAAGTCCCACAGGACTGCACAAAATTCCTGACATCATGAGACAAGGTGGGCCACCAAAAAGAGCGACTCACCAGATCTCTAGTACCAAAAATACCTGGATGACCAGCCAATGCAGAGCAATGAACTTCAGACATCACTCTCTTCTTCCACTGGTCAGGAACATACAACTTTCCACTGGGACAACGCTCAGGTTTGTCCTCCTGGAAATCTTGCAGAGCAAGTCTCAAATCGGGCGAGATGGCAGAAAGAACTACCCCTTCGCCTAAGATGGTAGCAGGCTTGGTCACCACAGGAGAATCAGCAAAGAAACTCCTAGAGAGGAAGTCTGCCTTGACATTCTTAGTTCCAGGAAGAAAAGAGACCACAAAATCAAAACATGTAAAAAACAAGGCCCACCTAGCCTGTCTAGGGTTCAAGCGTTTAGCCGACTCTAGGTAAATCAAATTCTTGTGGTCAGTGAGGACCACAACTTGATGTTTAGCTCCCTCCAACCAATGTCTCCACTCCTCAAATGCCCATTTCATGGCCAACAGTTCCCGATTCCCCACATCATAGTTACGTTCAGATGGAAAGAACTTACGGGAAAACAAAGCACAGGGATTCATTTTAGATGTTACAGGATCCTTTTGGGACAAAACAGCTCCTGCACCAATCTCAGAAGCATCCACCTCTACCTGGAACGGGAGTGAGACATCAGGTTGCCGCAAAACCGGGGCGGAGGTAAATCTTTGCTTCAGCTCCTGAAAGGAAGCAACAGCCTCCGGAGACCAATTCAACACATCAGCACCCTTCTTAGTCAGATCAGTCAATGGCTTGGCAATACTAGAAAATTTTGCTATAAATTTCCGATAAAATTTAGCAAAACCCCAAAACTTCTGGAGGGCCTTCAAAGAAGTGGGCTGAACCCAATCATAAATGGCCTGTACCTTGGCCGGGTCCATTTCAATAGTTGACGGAGACAAAATAAATACCAAAAATGAAATCCTCTGTACTCCAAAAAGGCATTTCGATCCTTTGACATACAGGGAATTCTCCCTCAAGATCCGGAACACAGTCCGAATATGTTCCACATGAGAATCCCAATCCTTGGAGAAGATCAAAATATCATCCAGATAGATAATCAAAAATTTATCGACAAAGTCTCGGAAAATATCGTTCATGAAGCACTGGAAGACAGAAGGGGCATTAGTGAGCCCAAAAGGCATCACCAGGTACTCAAAATATCCCTCCGGAGTATTAAACGCCGTCTTCCATTCATCCCCCTGCTTAATGCGGATAAGATTATACGCCCCACTGAGGTCAAGCTTGGTAAACCAGCAAGCACCTCTAACTCTAGAGAATAGATCCGAAATCAGGGGTAACGGATACTGATATTTAATAGCAATTTTATTGAGGGCACGATAATCAATACAAGGCCTTAAAGAACCATCCTTTTTGGCCACAAAAAAAAAACGGCACCTAAGGGTGAAGAGGATGGTCTAATATGACCCTTCTCCAACGCCTCCTTAATATAGGACCGCATAGCCTCGTGCTCGGGTACAGATAAATTGAAGAGCCGACCCTTGGGAAATTTACACCCCGGGCTTAGTTCAATTGCACAGTCATAACTCCTATGAGGAGGCAAGGACGCAGACTCATTCTCACTAAATACATCATAAAAGTCCGCCAAATAGTCAGGAACATCATGCGACTGAGGAGAGGTGGAAAAAACCGGAGCCTCACTAAAGGCACACCGACAACCCCAACTCACCACAGACACAGACTTCCAATCCAAAACTGGATTATGAATTTGTAACCAGGGAAACCTCAGAACAATGGTATCATGCAAATTATGCAACACCAAAAATCTGCAATTTTCTTGATGGTCTGGGGCGACCCGCATTACCACCTGGGTCCAAAACTGAGGTTTATTTTTAACCAAAGGAGTAGCATCAATCCCCCTCAAAGGGATAGGCGTCTACAGAGGTGTCATCGGAAATCCACAACATTTAGCAAAATCCAAGTCCATTAGGTTTAGCGCTGCTCCGGAATCCACAAAAGCCTTGGCGGAAAATGTGGACAGGGAGCAGATCAGAGTAATTGCCAGAAGAAACTTAGGTTGAACACCACCAACAGAAAACGTGTGTGCAAAGCGCTTCTCTCGTTTAGGACAAACAGAAATAATATGCGAGGCATCTCCACAGAAAAAACACAGCTTATTACGCCTTCTGAACTCCTGATGTTGCGCCTTAGACAAAACTCTATCACATTGCATAGGTTCAGACGTCTGTTCAACCGGTGGCAACACCTCCCGTGCAATCCTGCGTTCACGTAAATGCCGATCAACCTGAATGGCTAATGACATAGAATCGTCCAGACCAGAGGGAACAGGAAATCCCACCATAGTATCTTTTACGGCTTCTGACAAACCCTTCCGAAAGAGAGCAGCCAAGGCATTATCATTCCAGGTAGTAAAGACCGCCCACTTTCGGAACTTTTGACAGTACAACTCTACAGAATCTCGACCCTGGCTTAATGCCAACAGGGTCTTTTCAGCCTGATCAATAGCATTAGGTTCGTCATACAACAACCCCAAAGCTTGAAAGAATGCGTTCACATTAGTCAGAATAGGATCATCTGATTTCAAAGAAAACGCCCAATCCTGGGGATCGCCACGCAGCAAAGAGATGACAATTTTAACCTGCTGCGCGGAGCTCCCTGACGAGTTAGGCTTCAAGGCAAAAAATAATTTACAATTATTTTTGAAACTCAAAAATTTAGATTGATCCCCCAAAAATACATCAGGTGTAGGGATCTTTGGTTCAACAGAATGCGAACGAGCAAGGTAGGCGGAAATTCCCCGCACTTCCGCAGCGAGCTGCTCCACACGATCAGACAATTGCTTTATCTCCATTGAGAGAAAAAAAAAAATTCCCCCTACGGCCTCAGAGATATAGAGGAAAGAATATACACACACTCTTTTTTTTTTTTTTAAACACAATTCTTTCCTGCTATAGAGTACCCTAGGATCTGCGGTATGGCGGGTGATTCTGTTATGATTGAGTCACCGTAGGAGGCAAAAACAGAAATGCTAGCTAAGTCCAGAAAACCAGAGAGGTTGGCAGCTATCGGATTGCAGACCCCTGATCCTATCACAACAACTAACAGTAGCCGTGGGGGGTTCCTACGATGCCCTAGACCCCTCGATCACAGCCGGAGAATTAAATAGGCCTAAAGAAAGAAAGGGGAAATCTAAACTGCCCCAGAGCAGACCCCAAAGCAAAAGGCAGCCCCCAACATATAATGACGGTGAAGCAAGATGAAAACACTAACACAGACAGAAAGATAGACTGAGCAAAGACGGGGCCCAAACTACCTAGATAGGAAAGACAGGAAGGCTGCTGTCTGCAATCCGTGAAAAACCCTATGAAAATAAGAGCCAACAGACTGACAGTGAAAAAGGCCCTGAAGACGCTAGGCTTCAAAAAAGCTATGTCAGTACTCAGGAATATTCTGAAGACAGAGCAACCGGCAAAAGGAGATTCAGCTCATCCCAGCAGGGAATGGCAGAATCCAGAAAAGCAAGGAAAACAAAAACAAAACATAAATGCAAACAGGCAAAGCAGAAAACTTAGCTTTAGGGAAGCAGGAATCAGACTGGTGTCCTAGAAGTCCACAGAGAAATCACCCGCAGGGCAGAAGGGCGTCGGCAGCCTTATATCATTAGGCTCAGGTGCCTGATAATCAGCCTCATTACCTTCCTTTACCAGAATAGGGAGTTCACCAGACCTCAGTGACGAAGGGGAAAATGAACTCACAACAGATCCCTAATCCTGATGTGTTTTTGGGGATCGGTCTAAATTTTTGAATTTCAAAAATAATTGTAAATTATTTTTTGCCTTAAAGCCTAACTCGTCAGGGAGCTCTGCGCAGCAGGTTAAAATTGTCATCTCTTTGCTGCGTGGTGATCCCCAGGATTGGGCGTTTTCTTTGAAACCAGATGATCCTATTCTGACTAATGTGAACGCATTTTTTCAAGCCTTGGGGTTGTTGTATGATGAACCTAATGCTATCGATCAGGCTGAAAAGACCCTGTTGGCATTGAGCCAGTGTCGAGATTCTGCACAATTGTACTGTCAAAAATTTCGAAAGTGGGCGGTCCTTACTACCTGGAATGATAATGCCTTGGCAGCTCTCTTTCGGAAGGGTTTGTCAGAAGCCGTAAAATATACTATGATGGGATTTCCTGTTCCCTCTGGTCTTGACGATTCTATGTCATTAGCCATTCAGGTTGATCGGCGTTTACGTGAACGCAGGACTGCACGAGAGGTGTTGCCACCTGTTGAACAAGTGTCTAAACCTATGCCATGTGATAGAGTTTTGTCCAGGGAGCAACGTCAGGAGTTCAGAAGGCGTAATAAGCTGTGTTTTTTCTGTGGAGATGCCTCGCATATTATTTCTGTCTGTCCTAAACGAGAGAAACATTTTGCACACACGTTTTCTGTGGGTGGTGTTCAACCTAAGTTTCTTCTGGCAATTACTCTGATCTTCTCCCTGTCCACATTTTCCGCCAAGGCTTTTGTGGATTCGGGAGCAGCCCTGAACCTAATGGATTTGGATTTTGTTAAACGCTGTGGATTTCCGATGACACCTCTGCGGACGCCTATCCCTTTGAGGGGGATTGATGCTACTCCTTTGGCGAAAAATAAACCTCAGTTTTGGACCCAGGTGGTAATGCGGGTCGCCCCAGACCATCAAGAAAATTGCAGATTTTTAGTGTTGCATAATTTGCATGATACTATTGTTCTGGGGTTTCCCTGGTTGCAAATTCATAATCCAGTTTTGGATTGGAAATCTGTGTCTGTGGTGAGTTGGGGTTGTCGGTGTGCCCTTAGTGAGGCTCCGGTTTTTTCCACCTCTCCTCAGTCGCATGATGTTCCTGACTATTTGGCGGACTTTTATGATGTATTTAGTGAGAATGAGTCTGCGTCTTTGCCTCGTCATAGGAGTTATGACTGTGCAATTGAACTGAGCCCGGGGTGTAAATTTCCCAAGGGTCGGCTCTTCAATTTATCTGTACCCGAGCACGAGGCTATGCGATCCTATATTAAGGAGGCGTTGGAGAAGGGTCATATTAGACCATCCTCTTCACCCTTAGGTGCCGTTTTTTTTTTCGTGGCCAAAAAGGATGGTTCATTAAGGCCTTGTATTGATTATCGTGCCCTCAACAAAATTACTATTAAATATCAGTAACCGTTACCCCTGATTTCGGATCTATTCTCCAGAGTTAAAGGTGCTTGCTGGTTTACCAAGCTTGACCTCAGGGGGGAGTATAATCTTATCCGCATTAAGCATGGGGATGAATGGAAGACGGCGTTTAATACTCCGGAGGGACATTTTGAGTACCTGGTGATGCCTTTTGGGCTCACTAATGCCCCTTCTGTCTTCCAGTGCTTCATGAACGACATTTTCCGAGACTTTGTGGATACATTTTTGATTATCTATCTGGATGATATTTTGATCTTCTCCAAGGATTGGGATTCTCATGTGGAACATGTTCGGACTGTGTTCCGGTTCTTGAGGGAGAATTCCCTGTATGTCAAAGGATCGAAATGCCTTTTTGGGGTACAGAGGATTTCATTTTTGGGATTTATTTTGTCTCCGTCAACTATTGAAATGGACCCGGCCAAGGTACAGGCCATTTATGATTGGGTTCAGCCCACTTCTTTGAAGGCCCTCCAGAAGTTTTTGGGTTTTGCTAATTTTTATTGGAAATTTATAGCAAAATTTTCTAGTATTGCCAAGCCATTGACTGATCTGACTAAGAAGGGTGCTGATGTGTTGAATTGGTCTCCGGAGGCTGTTGCTTCCTTTCAGGAGCTGAAGCGAAGATTCACTTCTGCCCCAGTTTTGCGGCAACCTGATGTCTCACTCCCGTTCCAGGTAGAGGTGGACGCTTCTGAGATTGGTGCAGGAGCTGTTTTGTCCCAAAAGGATCCTGTAACATCTAAAATGAATCCCTGTGCTTTCTTTTCCCGAAAGTTCTCTCCATCTGAACGTAACTATGATGTGGGGAATCGGGAACTGTTAGCCATGAAATGGGCATTTGAGGAGTGGAGACATTGGTTGGAGGGAGCTAAACATCAAGTCGTGGTCCTTACTGACCACAAGAATTTGATTTACCTGGAGTCGACCAAACGCTTGAACCCTAGACAGGCTAGGTGGGCCTTGTTTTTTACACGTTTTGATTTTGTGGTCTCTTTTCTTCCTGGCACTAAGAATGTCAAGGCTGACGCTCTCTCTAGGAGCTTCTTTGCTGATTCTCCTGTGGTGACCAAGCCTGCTACCATCTTAGGCGAAGGCGTAGTTCTTTCTGCCATCTCGCCCGATTTGAGACGTGCTATGGAAGAGTTCCAGGAGGACAAACCTGAGCGTTGTCCCAGTGGAAAGTTGTATGTTCCTGACCAGTGGAAGAAGAGAGTGATGTCTGAAGTTCATTGCTCTGCTTTGGCTGGTCATCCAGGTATTTTTGGTACTAGAGATCTGGAGTCGGTCTTTTTGGTGGCCCGCCTTGTCTCGTGATGTCAGGAATTTTGTGCAGTCCTGTGGGACTTGCTCTCGGTCTAAACCTTGTTCTCGCTCTAGTGGGTTGTTGATGCCTTTGCCGGTCCCCAGGAGGCCATGGACCCATATTTCAATGGATTTCATCTTTGATATGCCTGTCTCTCAGAGAATGACTGTTATTTGGGTGATTTGTGATAGGTTCTCTAAGATGGTTCATCTTGTACCACTCCCTAAGTTGCCATCTTCCTCTGAGTTGGTGCCCCTGTTTTTGCAACAAGTGGTTCGCTTGCACGGGATTCCTGAGAACATTGTATCTGACAGAGGAGTTCAGTTTGTGTCTAGATTTTGGAGGACTTTCTGTTCCAAGCTGGGAATTCAGTTGTCCTTCTCCTCTGCTTTTCACCCTCAGACCAATGGGCAGACGGAGAGAACAAACCAGACCTTGGAGTCGTATTTGAGGTGTTTTATTTCCGCTGATCAGGATGATTGGGTTTCATTTTTGCCCTTGGCCGAATTTGCTTTAAATAATAGAGCTAGTTCTGCCACTTTGATGTCACCTTTTTTTTGTAACTTTGGGTTTCATCCTCGGTTTTCTTCAGGGTAGGTGGAGCCTTCTGCCTGCAAAGGGGTTGACACTGTGGTGGAGAGAATGCACCAGATCTGGGACCAAGTGGTGGATAAGTTATCTCTCTCCCAGGAAAAGGCCCAGCGGTTTTCCAACCGACATAGGACCATTGGTCCCCAGTTTAAGCCGACTCCCTTCTGCCTGGATGGTGATTTCTCTGAGGGATTCTAGGAGACCAGTCTGATTCCTGCTCCTCAAAAGCTAAGTTTTCTGCTCTGCTTTTTGCATTTGTGTTTTGGTTTTGTTTTGCCTTGTTTTTCTGGATTTCTGCCATTCCCGGCTGGGGTGAGCTGAATTCCGTTTTGCTCTGTCTTCAGAAAATACCTGAGTACTGATATAGTCTTTTTGAAGCCTAGCGTCTTCAGGGCTTTTTTCCCTATCAGTCTGTTGGCTCTTGTTTTGATAGGGTTTTGGCGGATTGCAGACAGCAGCTTTTCTATCCTGTCCTATTTAGTTAGCTTGGGCCCCATCATTTGCTCAGCCTATCTTTCTATCTGTGTGAGTGTTTTTTCATCTTGCTTCACCGTCAATATATGTTGGGGGCTGCCTATTGCTTTGGGGTCTGCTCTGGGGCAGTTTAGATTTCCCTTTCTGTCTTTAGGCTATTTAGTTTTCCGGCTATGATCGAGGGGTCTAGGGCACCGTAGGAACCCCCCACGGCTACTGCTAGTTGTTGTTGATAGGTTCAGGGGTCTGCAATCCGATAGCTGCCAACTTCTCTGGTTTTCTGGACTTAGCTAGTATTTCTGTTTTTGCCTCCTACGATGACTCATTCATAACAGCCCCCATCCTAGTGGGCTTTGACACGCCACCAGCAGAGCTACAGGCAGCGCCCGAGGCAGGAGCAGCAACGCAGGACTCTGGCGCCACCTCCACCCCAGATGCCGAAGTGCCCGCTGCATAACTTGTTGGCGTTTCAGATACAATATCTGTGGGCGCCGAGGATGATGGTCTGTCCTCCGAACCATCCGGTGATGAGAAGATATGTTCCTCCACCTCCTCTCCCAGACCCTGCTCCCAGCTGTTTTGATGGGCCGGTGGAGTTTTGGCCCTGATGTTGACATCAGTTCTGTAGAAGGAAGACAAAAACATATTAATTTAAGACAACTTTAAAATGTTAACAAAATGAAAAAAAAAAAAATTATATATAAAATTTACCTCCGCAAGTTCCTGCTCGTTAAAATAAATTGGAGCTGGTCGGCATATTGTTCTCTACCCCTCGGAGGTGAGCTTCCGCTTGGAGGTTTCATGGATTTCATGAAGCGATCTGTGACAGACCTCCAGTGTTTCTTTACATCTTCCACTGAAATGAAACAATAAAAAAAGGATTTTTAAAATTAAATAATTACAAAACCTGGACAAATTCAATTTATGAAATACATACTAATCATTTTTTGTCCAGCTGAAGACAGATTAGGCCACTGTGGGTACAGTTCTTTCATGATAGCCGGCCAGACATCCCGCTTAGAACCCTTGTATTGTTCACAGGAGCGGTCCCAAACGGCCGAATATTTCTCAATCTACAATAAAGTTAAGAAATTTTTTTAAATAATTGTGTAGTCAACAATATGAATATGATATCAATATCTACATTTGCACCCATAAATTCATATATATCCACACGGAAGCACACTTTCAAAACCAATATAGATATGTATGAATCCATGTACACATGTGCACACACACAACCACCCCAACATGGCTCTTTCAGCCTACTCTCTGTTACGATTACCCTAACCCCGTCCCTAACCCTAATCCCATCCCTATCCCTAATCCCAACCATAACCCTAACCCGAACCCTAATCCCAACTCTAATCCCATCCCTAACCATAATCCCAACCTTAACCCTAATCTCAACCCTAATCCCTAACCCAAATCCCATCCCTAACCCTAATCCCATCCCTAACCCTAATCCCAACCATAATCCTAATCCCAACCCTAACCCTAATCCCAATCCTAATCCCAATCCCAACCCTAATCCCATCCCTAATCCCAACCCTAACCCTAATCCCAACCCTAATCCCAACCCTAATCCCAACCCTAACAATAATCCCAAACGTAACACTAACCCTAATCCCAACACTAACCCTAATCCCATCCCTAATCCCAACCCTAACCCTAATCCCAACTCCAACCATAATCCCAAACCAAACCATAATTTTAAATTGTTATTTTTAATTCAAATTAGGATTCGGGATGGGATTACGGTTAATGATTTGCATAGAGTTGGGATTTGGTGTAGGGTAATTTTTTTTGGTAAGGGGGGGTTAAAAATGGGGTATATATATATACCCCATTTGTAACACCCCCCTCCCCAAAATAAAAAATATATACATTTATATATATCTATATATACACACATATACCCCATTTCCCCCCCCTCCCAAAAACAAATATATACATAATTTTTTTTTATTTTGGGAGGGGGGTTAAACATGGTGTATATATGTGTATAAATAAATATATATATATACTGTATATATAACATATATATATTTTTTTAGGGAGGTGGGAGGTTAAAATAAAAAGTTTTTTTGGTGGGGGGTTAAAAATGGGGTGTATATTTATATATTTTTTTGTGAGGGGGGTTTAACAATGGGGTATATATCCCAGTTTTAACGCCCCCTCACAAAAATATATATATATTTATTTGTTTTTTTTGGGGGGGTTAAAAAAACAAAACGTTAATTAAATAAATTTTTTATTAAATAATGACACCAAGTTTTTGCCCATTTTTTATTTTTTAGACAATCACAAAAAAAAATGACATAATTCTGCTCTGCGCAGGCGCCCTGGCTCACCTGAGATTAACTAATTAGCGCTCCTGAGTTCACCTCAAGTCAGCCTGGGAGTCCGCGCATGCGCAGACCGCACCACCCGAGTTCACCCGAGCAGCGCGAGCTGCCTTCGGGTGAAGTCGTTATACAATGAACCGGGGTGCTTTACGGCCCCGTTCATTGTAGCGGCGTAGGTGGCATGTTATGTGGCCGCTCTAAACTGTAGATCTTCGTGGGACACTCATTTTTTGGGGGATTCTGCGGAGGGTAGGTATTTTTGTGGTTTGTTATTTTATATTTTTTTTAGGTGGAACATGGTCTTCGGGGAATTAGTGTCATGTCGGACGCTGTTCACACCACAGCGTCCGGCAGGCAGAGGTAGTTCCACCTCCATCCACTATAGCCTCAGTGGCGCCGGCTTGATCTTCAGGCTCTCGGGGGTTAATCTTGCTGGAGACCAGGTTGGATGTTTAGTCACGCCCACGGTCTTTAAATAGTCATGCTGGCCTATGGGCGTCGCCGATTATAGCTTGTGTTTCGTACCAAGTGGTTCCGGTCTGGAGTGGTGGTGTTGAAAAGAGAGAGATTCGCATCTGGTGGCATATGATCCGTTGTTATCCTTTCTCCTTCCCATATTTGTGTTTAGTTGTGCCCTGTTCACATTACTGTATATTCCTGTGTGCGTGCGGCGCAGTGCAGTTTAAGTTCTCCCTGTCTGTCATAATTTGTGTGGGGGCTTTGGTGGTGTGTCTCCTCACTGGGTGGAGGGTGGAGGGTTAAGTGCAGGGCTGAGCAGGAGATAAGGAAAGGTTGGAGGCTCAGGCATTTGCACCATCAGCAAAAACCCTGGGTTGAGGGTCAGACAGGGTTTCCCCTAGTTAAAGGGACATCACAGGGGCCCCGGGTATTTCAGCTTTAGTTGAACTAAGCCCCGCGTGACAATTAGCTGTGTAGGTGAGTAGGGGTTTCTTATTTTAATTTTATTTTAGGTGGCAACGTCGGGGACAGGTATTTATTATTTTTTTCCACAGGTATCCACTGGCCACCAATGAAAAAAAATTATTGGACAAATTTTATAATTTAAGAAACAAACAAACAAATGTTTGAAAAAAAAAATTGAATTAAGGGGCCCTAATAAATATTAATTTATTTAGAAATATAAGGGGGGGTTATTTTATGGACGGATGGGGGCGGGGCCAAAAAAAAAGTGCTTTTTTTTAACAGCAGGAACAGCTCGATGGGAAATACTACTCCCATCGTGCTGATCCTGCTGCCACTACTGATAGGGGAACAGACATAGGCCGATGCGAGTAGTAGTCCTATCGGCC
Organism: Dendrobates tinctorius; assembly: GCF_039654945.1. Lineage (NCBI taxonomy): Eukaryota > Metazoa > Chordata > Amphibia > Anura > Dendrobatidae > Dendrobates > Dendrobates tinctorius. The sequence continues at coordinate 5,202,968 of NW_027361848.1, forward strand.
TATGCCAGACAGCACACAGACGCCGCACACACACCACACAGACGCCACACACACACCACATATACACCGCACACCGAGACACATACATAGACACACACACTGACACTTACCACACTGATGAGGAGGCCCACATCCAGGTCCATCCTGCGATACCATTCCATGCTGGCAGCCATGATCCAGGAAGACAGGAATTATGGGATTTTTGCTCGTCTTCCTGGATTATGGGATGCTCATGGGATGGCATAGGATGGCCTGATGTCACTTACTTTTTTGTGCGTTTTGAGATGCTTGAAAAACCGCAAATGTTTGCTACATTTGCGATTTTCAAGCGTTTCAATACAAGTCTATGTAGGTGGAAACGCATGTGATTCCGCAAATTAATGAACATGCTGCGATTTTTACCGCTTAGCTATTCCGCAGCAGTAAAAATCGCACCATTGGCACATGTGCGTTTTCAATTATTAATCCATCGAATGCTTTTCTTAAGCGTTTCCGCCGCAGAATCGCGCATTTAAAACCGCCGCGGAAACGCTTAAAAAACGCTACGTGGGCACACAGCCTCAGTGTTCCCTTTATTTTTTGAGCAATGTTTATAAAAAACAGATATTGAATAGAAAAATATAAATAAGTCTATGGAGTTATTGATGAAAAATGTGCATATATTTAAATCTGTGATAAAATTATAGTGAAAGAAAGTGAATTGTGGAGTAATAAGTTGCAAAGTGAGGAAAAAAATTGGTGAATGTGTGTACATGCAAATGTGAAAGATATGAAAGGAAACTAATGTAAGCATATGACACATAAGAGTCCTAAACTCACAAAAACTATTCAAATGTGACATGAAAATGTGCAGATTAACTTGTGTAAAATCAAAACACACCTTTATAATGGATACAAATCTGGCTCTAGACATTCAGGGCAATGCCCTCATGGTTCAGGCCCCAGATCAAGGCCTTTGGGTTTGTAACATACAATATACTGCTCTTTGTTGGCCACAAAGCCCGAGTGAGGACGCCATCGTGGCCTGCAATGCTCGCCTATGTGACTAGCTTGTGACCAGTCTGGATTTTGGCACAAATTGTTCGGTGTTCCAACAAGGCTCATTGTGTGACCCACTGATTGCTCGCCATGCTCTGCTGTACGCGAGCGCTCGCTTTTCTGTCCAGCAGTGGAGGCGAGGATATAGGATCTGTAGGCGGCATGTAATAGCCATACTGGCACATAGGGGCAGCTGGCTGCCAGCCACACACTGCTATTAGCTCCAAGTGCAGAGACATTGAGAGTTCGCTCCATAAAAGCCATTGCTTGGAATAGAGTAGAGCATAAACAGCCGGTAACTTGCACAGCTCCAGTAAGCGAGCACACCACCCGACTCCTTGACCAGCGCTCGCTGGCTGTTATCCCGGAGGCGAGTTTTTGCTTTGCAGGCCAAGTTTGTAGTGGGCGTGTCAGGGGTGTGGCAGTCTTTGTGAGCTGCAGCGCTGATTGGTTCATCACGGCAGTGAAGGCGGCGCATTTAGGAGTGCGCTCAGATCCTGGGGCAGTCTGGGAAGGTGGAAGGCGCGCATTCAGGAGCGTGCATTTTTACCTCTCGGCGCACATTTCACAGGTGCAGCATCTGCGCATTTCACAGGTGCTGGACATGCATTTCACATGTGCAGCGTCTGCGCATTTCACAGGTGCTGGACGTGCATTTCACAGGTGTTGGATGTGGCGCCCCTGAGGCTCAGTCGCCACAGAGGTACCTCACCTTCTCCTAAAGTGTAGTGCCCCACCATCCAGGTAAGGTGGGAACTCCTTTCCACACTCCAACACTCGCACCCCACACAACAGGGTAGTTCTGCACAACCACATTGCGGCTCAGTGCTTAGAGAGTAGCAGAGCACCTCTGGTGGTTCCCTGCATGGAACACTGGATGTGCTGGGAGGTGGGTGGAGTTGAGATATATAAAAGAGTGGGAAAGTGTAGGATTACAGGTTCAGTCTGGCAGAAGGTCAGGCGGGTAGGAAGTCACTCAGACAGGAGTGAGGATCCCTGGAAGGAGGGATGGAGGAAGGAGTGCTGCAGCTGCCTCAGTGATCTGAGCCAGCTGGCACGGGAAAGGAACAGAAGGAGAAAGACGTAGAACTGCAACCTAAGCTTCCATAAGAGAGAGAAGGATCAGTACGGAACGAAGGAGTAGGAGAACAGAGAGGAGACGTGGGTTGGAAGAGGAACCCTGCCTATAGGTTCTCAGCGCAAGGCCGGGGCCCGGTCCCCGAGGTTGTATGGACACTTATGGTTCTGCAGCAGACACTGGTGGAGTAGTTGGCTGTAAATGCACTACTCCCAACTAAGACTTGGGGCAGAACAGCTATTGAATAGAGAGCCAGGACTCCGGAGAAAAGAGTCCCCGAGAGAGGCTACAGCTGTCTGCCATATGAGTAGAATTGTTAGGAACATCTGACAGGAGGAACTCCAGAGTACCACGGTACTGAAGATCTTCACACTTTAAGGGGCGCAATATAGGAGTCGTTCAGGAAAGTTACATGTTGGCTGAATGTTGGAGAGGAGCTTTCCACCTGGCCTGGAGGTTGGCTGAGTCTTTGACCTGGAGGACACGGCCCGGAGGCAGGCACCCTTGTGTACCACAGACTGTGAGTAAAGTTTTGGAACTGCAAGCCTCGGTGTCCTCCATTCATTCTCGCGCCAACCCATTCAGCACCGCTACATCTGGGTACCATCTTTTACACTGCCTGCGCCTTTCCACAACCATTACAACTACACTGCCCTGGGACATCAGCCCTGCCTGTGGAGGGCTATACCATCACTGCTGCACCACACCATCTGTCCCAGAGGATCTGTCTGCAGCGTCGGCTTAACACCTCCCTTGCTGAGCACCACAGGTGGCGTCACAAACTATTCCATTACACCAATTACATACCCGCCATTGACTTGGGCGCCCAGGGCCACGGTCCGGGTCACTGCTACTGTGACACATCCCACTGGCCCGGTACCGAGTACCCCACGGCCCTGGGAGGGTGACCCACTGGACGCGCATTTCACAGGTGCTGGACACCAAGGTGCAGTGTCTCAGCGCGTTTCACAGGTGCAGCGCTGCGCATTTCACAGGTGCTGGGCGCTCTTCACAGGTGCTGGGCACGTTTCACAGGTGCTGGGCACATTTCACAGGTGCTGGGCGCATTTCACAGGTGCAGGGCACGCATTTCATAGGTGCTGGGCGCATTTCACAAGTGCAAGGCACATGTCACAGGTGCTGGGCGCATTTCACAGGTGCTGGGCGCATTTCACCAGTCAGCGAGCAGTCCTTGCTCCAGTCAGCGAGCACACCACCCGACTCCATGACTAGCGCTTGCTGGCTGTTATCCCAGAGGCGAGTTTTTGCTTTGCAGGCCAAGTTTGTAGTGGGCGTGTCAGGGGTGTGGCAGTCTTTGTGAGCTGCAGCGCTGATTGGTTCATCACGGCTGTGAAGGCGGCACATTTAGGAGCGTGCTCAGATCCTGGGGCAGGCTGGGAAGGTGGAAGGCGCGCATTGAGGAGCGCGCATTTTTACCTCTCGGCGTGCATTTCACAGGTGCAGCGTCTGCGCATTTCAAAGGTGCTGGGCGCGCATTTCACAGGTGCTGGACGTGCAATTCACAGGTGCAGCGTCTGCGCATTTCACAGGTGCTGGGCGCGCTTTTCACAGTTGCTGGGGGCGCATTTCACAGGTACAGCGTCTGCGCATTTCACAGGTGCTGGGCGCGCATTTCACAGGTGCAGCGTCTCTGCGCATTTCACAGGTGCTGAGCACGTTTCACAGGTGCTGGGTGCGTTTCACAAGTTCAGGGCGAGCATTTCACAAGTGCAAGGCGCATGTCACATGTGCTGGGTGCATTTCACAGGTGCTGCGTATCCGCATTTCACAGGTGCTGCGTCTCCACGCATTTCTGCCTCTCAACCATTTTCCACTCTGCCTATAGTAAGCTGTTGCCATTATTCCCAGGTTCTGCGTCTCCACGCATTCCGGAGCTCGCATTTCTGCCTCTCGGTGCACATTTAGGGTGTGCCCTGCAGATCCGCAGCAGTTTCTCCTGCGTTGTACAGTACCATTTAAGTCTATGGAAAATGAAAAACACAGTGCACACGTTGCATATTTTTCCGCACGGATATGCTGCAGTTTTAAATTCGCAGCATGTCACTTCTTTGTGCGGAATCTGCAGCGGTTTGACACCTGATCCATTACAGGTGTCAAACCGCAGGATAATCAGCACTAAATCCGCAGGTAAAATGCAGGTCATTTGACCTGTGGATTTAGCCAAATCTGCATGGAAAAATCCGCAGCAGAATCTGTAACGTGTGCACACACCCTAAGGAGCAGAAGGCGCGCATTCATGAGCGCGAATTTCTGCCTCTCCGCGGTTTGCCACTCTGCCGTATGATCCGTATTCTGCCTATAGTAAGTGCATACAGGAGCATTCATAAATTTTCGTACAGAATCAATGCGGAAGTTGATATGCGCAGCACTACACGGTCGGGATGGCTCTACAGAATGGCAGCTCCACAGCATCACAGGCAGTAGCCGCCGTGTGCAGACATTTATCTTGGTGAACATCCCTGTCGCCAGGACACGGACACTGCTTCATGTGTGACACGTTAGTCACCAGTGTCACTGGGAGCCTCCACAAGTAATTAGGAGGCAGATGACTGCCGCAGCCTCCACACACCTTGGAAACGCCAGTCAGAAAGGTGATAGCAGTGGGCGGGATGGAGGTGCACAGTGTGGGGGTGACACTATGATACTCCAACTCCTCACCTTCCCTTTAAAGCGGTTGTCCAGGACTTTAACGGCGCTAAGAAATAAGTGGGTAGCTCCCCCAGCATTAGAAAATCTCCAGAGAACATGATTTGGGTCGGTTTTTACAGATGTATGGGCACAGAAAATCAAATTTTGAAAATTGCCAAATTTCCAATTTTTTTGCCAAATTTGTTTTTTTATTTTCAGAAATAAACGCAAGTCATATCAAAGAAATTTTACCACTATCAATAAGTACAATATGTCACACTAAAACAATCTCGAAATCAGCGGTAGCCATTGAAGCTCCAGAACTCCTCAAAAGGGGACAGTGGTCAGAAATGTAAAAAATGGCTTGGTCATTAAGGTCAAAATTGGCGCGGTCACTAAGGGGTTAACATTCATAACTCATCTTTAGCACTGGTTACACCCGCCATCTTGGCTGTTAGCTCTTCCCTGGTGTTGGCTGGAGCTGCTAAGTCACAGACACCCACAGCACAGCGGCGTCACTGGAGCTGTGTTGACGGTAGGGTACTGAACGTCTGTCGGCAGAGCTGTGCAGCGCAGGGACTGACAAGTTCCAGCCAACACCTGATAGGCTGAGGTGCCGGTGTCGCACCCCCCCCACTGATCACACACACGGATGACCTATTCTAAAGGAAAGACCATCAATCTCACAGTCCTGGACAACCCCTTTAAAAAGAGAACAGCTCAAGGGATGAAAGCTCATGCCCACCATGGCAGCCCCTCCAACGCTGCTGCTGCAGCAGCAGCTCAGCACCACATCGTAGGCTGTACTGATGACATCTGCACATGAGACGCGTGAGGACGAAGACCATGAGCCACTCGTGTTTATATCGTGGCAGTTGTGTTCATGCAAGAATGATATGTTTCAATTCACTGCTTGCAAGCAGCTACAAGGAGCCATTACTTAAGGCCCCGTCACACATAGCGAGATCGCTGATTTTGTGACGCATCAGCGATCTCGCTAGCGAGCTCGCTGTGTGTGGCACGCATCAGCGACCCCCCCGCCGGGTATCGCTGATCATGCAGGAATGTCCTGGGCCATTTTTTGATCGTTGGTCTCCCGCTGGCCAGCACGCATCATGTGGCAGCGGGAGACCAACGATCAGTGAGCTCCCAACGCTGTAAGCAGACGCTGGGAGCTGGTATCCAAGGTAAATATCGGGTAACTAACCGCTGTGTACCTTGGATACCAGCGTGCTCACGTTGAGAACTGGTATCCAAGGTAAACAGCGGGTAACTAAGTGCCGCGCGCGCTTAGTTACCCGATATTTACCTTGGATACCAGCTCCCAGCGCGAGCACGCTGGTATCCAAGGTACACTGCGGGTAACTATGCGACGCGTGTGCTTAGTTACCCGATATTTACCTTGGGTACCACCGTCCTCGCTGGTCCTGATCGCTGGTGAGATCTGCCTGTTTGACAGCTCACCAGCAATCATGTAGCGATGCACCAGCGATCCTGACCAGGTCGTATCGTTGTTGGGATCGCTGGTGCATCGTTTAGTGTGACAGGACCCTTACTCTACGCCAACTGGACCCACCTTTATGACGCAGTTCTAAAAAGTGGGCAGGGCTTAGTGGGAGGGGTGGAGTCTGCTAGCAGTTTAATTAATATAAGCCATAAACTTGATGTAACTTATCTAACGCTGAGGACACGGCCCATTACCTAGAAACCAGTGACTCCGGATCGCAAAAACATAGAAAATATTAAATTTTATTATATAAAAAAGACTAAACACAGGTATAAAGGGGGAAAACCATGAAGCACAGAGCGGTGCTAGCTTCTCCGGCGGCTGAGCAGATGCGACGTGGAGTCTCCCAACTTCTGAAAGTAGTAGTCGAGTTTGCCACTGAGCTTCTCCTGCAGCTGTAAAGGAAATGGAGGAAGACATTAATGGTGCACAGATGGTCTGAGCCCAGCTGCCATGGCTCTAATCCATTACAGTTTGAGTGTGGCATTATAATAATAATAATAATCTTTATTTATATAGCGCCAACATATTCCGCAGCGCTTTACAGTTTAACAGTTTCAAAACACAAGTCATAAGTAACAATGTTAACAATACAATAATTAAAGCAACATAAGACGAAATAAGATGACCCTGTTCGTGAGAGCTTACAATCTACAATGAGGTGGGGGAGATACAAAGTACAGGTGTGTATTTACAATTGTGTATTTGCAATGAAGGTCCAGCCATCTTGAGGGAGTGAAGGATGGATGGAGATAATGAATGGGCTACACACGCACACTTACACATAGAATGACTTTGATTAGTGAACGTGATAGGCCGCTCTGAAAAAATGTGTTTTGAGGGAGCGCCTAAAACTATGCAAATTGTGGCTAGTCCTAATTTCTTGGGGTAGAGCATTCCAGAAGATAGGAGCAGCACGGGAGAAGTCTTGGAGTCGGGAATGGGAGGTACGGATTAGTGCAGAGGTTAGTCGAAAGTCGTTTGCAGAGCGCAGCGATCGGCTAGGCCGATAGACAGAAATGAGGGAGGAGATGTAGGGGGGTGCCGCACTGTGGAGAGCTTTGTGGGTGAGAACAAGTACTTTGAATTGGATCCTATAATGAATGGGCAGCCAGTGTAATGACTGACGAAGAGCAGACATGTCCGAGTACCGATTAGTCAGGTGGACGACCCTGGCCGCTGCATTAAGTATGGACTGGAGAGGGGATAGTCGAGTGACGGGGAGGCCAATTAATAGAGCATTGCAGTAATCCAGGTGGGAGTGGATCAATGCAACAGTGAGGGTTTTTGTTGTTTTCATGGTGAGAAAAGGGCGGATTCTAGAAATGTTCTTTAGGTGTAAGCAGCAAGAGCGGGCAAGAGATTGTATATGGGATGTGAAGGAGAGATTGGTGTCAAACATAACACCCAGACAGCGCGCCTACTGCCGGGGTGATATTGTGGTACCACCCACGGAGAGGGAAATGTCAGATTTACGGAGGTTAGTAGATGGTGGGAGCAGAAGAAGTTCAGTTTTGGAGAGGTTGAGTTTCAGATAGAGAGTGGACTTGATATTGGAGACTGCAGACAGACAGTCACTTGCGTTCTGTAGTACAGCAGGGGTAAGGTCGGGGAATGACATATATAGTTGTGTGTCATCAGCATAAAGATGGTACTGAAAGCCAAATCTGCTGATGGTCAGTCCAATTGGAGCTTTGTAGAGAGAGAAAAGAAGGGGGCCAAGGACTGAGCCCTGTGTCACCCCGACAGCAAGAGGAAAAGGAGATGACGTGGAGCCAGAGAACAAAACACTGAAGGAGCGGTCAGAGAAACAGGAAGAGAACCAGGAGAGAGCAGTGTCCTTAATGCCTAGTGACTGGAGCCTAGAGAGTAGGAGATGGTGGTCAACAGTATCGAAAGCTGCAGATAGGTCAAGAAGAATGAGAGGAGAGTGGTCACCGTTACGTTTTGCTGTCAGTAGGTCATTGGTCACTTTGATGAGTGCAGTTTCAGTCGAATGTAGGGGGTGGAAGCCGGACTGTGAAGGGTCTAGAAGGGAGTGAGTGGAGAGGTAACGGGTAAGGCGGGAGTAAACTAGGCGTTCCAAAAGCTTAGAGATAAAGGGGAGATTGGAGACTGGTCTGTAGTTGTTTGTGCAGGATGGGTCAAGAGTGGGTTTCTTTAGTAATGGAGTAACAATGGCGTGTTTGAAGGAGGATGGGAAAATGCCCGAGGAGAGGGAGAGATTAAAGATTGTAGTTAGGTGGGTTGTGACGACTGGAGAGAGAGACTGGAGGAGATGTGAGGGAATGGGGTCGGTAATGCATGTAGTTGGACGAGAAGAAGAGAGCAGTCTGGAGACTTCTTCTTCTGTGATGGGATCAAATGTGGAAAGTGAGCCAGGGGAGATGCAGGAAGGGATGGGAGTCACAGCACTTGGTGGTTGGGAGCAGATTTCCTGACGGATATTATCTATTTTTTCTGTAAAGTGGGAGGCCAGGTCATCAGCACAAATGTCTGTGATAGGGGCTTGTGCTTTTGGTCTGAGGAGGGAGTGAAAAGTGTCAAAGTTTCTTGGGGTTGTTGGCTAGTGAGGAGATCAGGGTGGTGAAGTAGGTCTGTTTGGCGAGGTGAAGGGCAGTGTTATAGGTTCTTAACATAAATTTGAAGTGGATGAAGTCTTCTGGTGTTCGGGTTTTTCTCCATAGGCATTCAGCACTCCTAGAGCATCTCTGAAGAAGTTGAGTTTGTGATGTGAGCCAGGGCTGTTTTACTCTGTGCTTGGAGGTTCTGAGGGTGAGGGGAGCTACTTGGTCAAGGGTGCTTCTAAGAGTGTCATTGTAGTGATCAACAGCCAGATTAGGACAGGAAAAAGAGGAGATTGGGGACAGTGATGGATGTAGGGAGTCTGAAAGTGTCTGAGGGTTAATGGCTTGTAGATTTCTGACTGTGTGGTAGGTAGGAGTGAGCTGGGGTGGGCGAGGATTTGTGAGCGTGAAGGAGAGAATGTTGTGGTCAGAGAGTGGAAGCGGTGAGATACAGTATTTAGGTCGTAGATTGAACAGAGCTGGCCGAAGACCAGATCAAGGGTGTTACCGTCCTTGTGTGTCTCAGAGGTTGAAAGCTGCGAGAGGCCTAGAGAGGTGGTTAGTGATAGAAGCTGGGATGCAGATGTGGAAGTAGAGCTGTTAATGGGGATGTTGAAGTCTCCCAGGATAAGGGTTGGAAGTTCTGAGGACATGAAGTGCGGCAGCCAGGCTGAAAAGTGGTCAAGGAAATGTGTGGGTGAGCCTGGGGGCCGGTATATGACCGCTACTCTGACGGAGAGGGGACGGAAGAGCCTGATGGTGTGGACCTCAAAAGAAGGGAATGAGTGATGGAACTGGGGGGATGACCTGGAAAGTGCATTGTGGAGACAGGAGTATGCCGACTCCACCACCATGTCTGTTGTGGGTCTTGGGGAGTGAGAGAATTGTAAGCCACCGTAGGAAATGGCAGCAGGAGAGACAGTGTCAGAATCCTGAATCCAGGTTTCAGTGAGGGCCAACAGATTAAGAGAGTTGTTCAGAAAGTAGTTGCGTAGGAAAGCAAGCTTGTTACAAGCAGACCGTGGATTCCAGAGGGCACAATTAAAAGATGGAGATGAGGGAGTGCAAGTAATATTAATAAGATTAAGATTATGATTAATAAGATTATGTCACCATTCATGATATCACCATTAGTCACCACGGTCATGTGATGTGAAATCGCGCCATTAACGGTCAGGGAGTCAAGGCGCATGCAGAGGACAAGCTTTGGCTTTTCCGATTCTCGTCCTTACTTGACAAGCAACCCAGTAGCACCAGGCAGCACAGACTTAGAATGGGGCCTATTGTGGCATCTGGTAAGAAAGGCGGCAGAATGTGCAGCGACTAATGGGGGACATGTCCTATAATCGGAGCATATACCAAGCTCCCCAAACACCACATGCATGTGTGACGGTGACTGCGGCTCTTACCTCTCGGTTTAGCCGACTGTTATTCTCTTCCAGTGCTTGCAGAAGGTGATTGATGTGGGAATACGGCATCCAAACCAAAGGAGACAAGGCGAACCAAGGCCACTGGTGAGAAGTAAACAGGATGGAAAAGATTAAAAATCATGGCAGCTTGCCTTTAAAAACAGTGCTACCTTAGTCTACAGGTTGTGTCAGATATTACAGATCAGCTCCAAAGAGAATTTTTTCCAAATTCTGTATGACCCCTTTAACAATTGTGCCTCATGTAGATAATGTATGTATGTGTTATATGGTACAATGTACCACGAAATTTTTTCTACTGTGTGATACAAGTCAACAATCTGGAGTCTCCAAACTCCGTCTGATGTCGGATTCCAGACCGCTGACCTTCATCCTAGAGCCCACGTGGTCCTTACCAGCTACGGGTCTCCTGATCCAAATAAGATAGCCTCATATGTACAGTATTAGATGAGACTGTTCAGTTTGGACCCAAATGGATATTGGGGCAGCAAAGTGGCTCAGTGATTAGCATGCAGTGGCTCAGTGGTTACCATTGCAGAACTGCGGTCCTGGATTCAAATCGCAACAAGGATAACACCTGCAAGCAGTTTGTATGTTCTCTGTTTTCTCTCACACTCCACAGACATATGGAATGTAGATTGTGTGCCCCGATAGGAACAGCGATGACGTCGGTAAAGCTGGGGAATTAACGGTGCTATATAGGGGGGGGATGAGGAACCAACCAGACCCTAATATTCCAGCACTCCTGACCGCAGCGTGTAACTGGGACATACTCTGGCTAAGTGAGGGTTAAAGGGAACCTGTCACATCGTTTTGGCCCTGTAAGCTGTGGCCACTGCCTTTCAGAGCTTATCTACAGTATTCTATAAAGCTGTAGATAAGCCCCTGCTCTAACCTGAAAGAGAAGAAAAACAAGTTTTATTATACTCACCCGGGTGCGGTTCGTTCCAATGGGCGTCATAGGTCCAGGTCCACCGCCTCCCATCTTCATGCGATGAAGTCCTCTTCCTTGCTTCGTTTCGCAGGTCCTGCAAAAGCGTACTTTTTTGCCGTGTTGAAGGCACAGTGAAGTACTGCAGTGTGCAGGCGCCGGGAAAGGTCAGAGAGGTCCCGCGCCTGTGTACTGCAGTACTTTACTCTGCCCTCAACAGGGCAGAGCAGTGTGCCTGCGCCGAGGGAGAAGTAAGGAGGAGGACATAATCCCATGAAGATGGGAGGCACCGGAACAAGACACCCACCGCGCCCAACCCTGCCCCACTGTGAGTATAATAAAACTTGTTTTTCTTCTGTTTCAGGTTAGAGCATGGGCTTATCTACAGGATTATAGAATGCTGTAGATAAGCCCTGAAAGGCAGTGGGTGCAGCTTACACAAAACGACGTGACAAGTTCCCTTTAACAAGTTAGGTCAGTGATGTTTCTGCCCATTGCCATTTTTCCTGTGGTACCTTTAACCCCTTAAGCCCCAAGGGTGGTTTGCACGTTAATGACCAGGCCAATTTTTACAATTCTGACCACTGTCCCTTTATGAGGTAATAACTCTGAAACGCTTCCATGGATCTCGGTGATTCTGACACTGTTTTCTCGTGACATATTGTACTTCATGCTAGTGGTAAAATTTCATTCAAATAACTTGCGTTTATTTGTGAAAAAAACGGAAATTTGGCGAAAATTTTGAAAATTTCGCAATTTTCCAACTTTGAATTTTTATGCCATTAAATCACAGAGATATAGCACACAAAAAACTGAATAAGTAACTTTTCCCACATGTTTACTTTACATCAGCACAATTTTGAAACCAAAATTTTTTTTTGTTAGGAAGTTATAAGGGTTAAAAGTTGACCAGCGATTTCTCATTTTTGCAACACCATTTTATTTTTACGGACCACATCACATTTGAAGCCACTTTGAGGGGTCTATATGATAGAAAATACCCAAAAGTGACACCATTCTAAAAACTGCACCCCTTAAGGTGCTCAAAACCACATTCAAGAAGTTTATTAACCCTTTAGGTGCGTCACAGGAATTTTTTGAATATTTAAAAAAAAAATGAACATTTAACTTTTTTTCACTAAAAAAATACTTCAGGTTCAATTTTTTTTAATTTACCAAGGGTAACAGGAGCAATTGGACTGCAAAAGTTATTGTGCAATTTGTCCTGAGTACGCCGATACCTGATATGTGGGGGGGAAACACTGTTTCGGCGCATGGCAGACCTCAGCAGGGAAAGAGCGCCATTTGACTTTTTCAATGCAAAATTGGCTGGAATTCAGATCAGACGCCATGTCGTGTTTGGAGAGCCCCTGATGTACCTAAACAGTGGAAACCCCCCCAAGTGACCCCATTTTGGAAACTAGACCCCCCAAGGAACTTATCTAGATATGTGGTGAGAACTTTGAACCCACAAGGCCTTCACAGAAGTTTATAACGTACAGCGGTACAATTAAAAAATCATATTTTTTCCACAAAAATGATCTTTTCACCCCCAATTTTTAGTTTTCCAAGGGTAATAGGTCCCTAAAAGTTATTGTGCAATTTGTCCTGAGTGCGCTGATACCTCACATGTGGGGGTAAATGACTATTTGGGCGCATGGCAGAGCTCGGAAGGGAAGCAGCGCCATTTGACGTTTTTGGCTGGAATTGAGATCGGACACCATGTCGCGTTTGGAAAGCCCCTAATGTACCAAAACAGTAGAAACCCCCCATAAATGACACCATTTTGGAAACTAGACCCCCCAAGGAACTTATCTAGATGTGTGGTGAGCACTTTGAACCCCCCAGTGCTTCACAGAAGCTTATAATGCCCGTGCGTGAAAATGCAAAAATCGTATTTTTTCCACAAACATGATCTTTTAGTCACCAATTTTTTCATTTTCCCAAGGGTACAAGGAGAAATTGGACCCCAAAAGTTGTTGTCCAATTTGTCCTGAGTACGCTGATACCTCATATGTGGGAGAAAACTACTGTATGGACACACGTCGGGGCTCGGAAGGGAAGTAGTGACGTTTTGGAATGCAGATTTTGATGGAATGGTCTGCGGGTGTCATGTTGCTTTTGGAGAGCCCCTGATGTACCTAAACAGTGGAAACCCCCCCACAAGTTACCCCATTTTGGAAACTAGACCCCCTAAGGAACTTATCTAGATGTGTGGTGAGCACTTTGAACCCCCCAGTGCTTCACAGAAGTTTATAACGACCGGGCGTGAAAATAAAAATATCGTATTTTTTCAACAAACATCATCTTTTAGTACCCATTTTTTTTATTTTCCCAAGGGTAACAGGATAAATTGGACCCCAAAAGTTGTTGTCCAATTTGTCCTGAGTACGCTGACACCTCATATGTGGGAGAAAACTACTGTATGGGCACATGTCGGGGCTCGGAAGGGAAGTAGTGACGTTTTGGAATGCAGACTTTGATGGATTGGTCTGCGGGTGTCATGTGCGTTTGGAGAGCCCCTGATGTACCTAAACTATTGAAACTCCTCACAAGTGACCCCATTTTGGAAACTAGACCCCCCACGGAACTTATCTAGATGTGTGGTGAGCACTTTGAACCCCCAAGTGCTTCACAGAAGTTTATAACGCCTGGGCGTGAAAATAAAAAAATCATTTTTTTCCACAAAAATGATATTTTTGCCCCCAATTTTTTATTTTCCTAAGGGTAACAGGAGAAATTGGACCCCAAAAGTTGTTTTGCAATTTGTCCTGAGTATGCTGATACCCTATATGTGGAGGTAAAACACTGTTTGGGCGCATTGCAGAGCTTGGAAGGGAAGGAGCACCATTTGACTTTTTCAACGCAGAATTGGCTGGAATTGAGATCAGACACCATGTTGCATTTGGAGAGCACCTGATGTACCCAAACAGTGGAAACCCCCCAATTACAACTCCAACCCTAACCCCAACACACTCCTAACCCTAATCTCAGCCCTAACCCTAGCCCTAACCCTAATGGGAAAATGGAAATAAATACTTTTTTTTAATTTTATTATTTTTCCCTAACTAAGGGGGTGATAACGGGGGGTTTGATTTACTATTTATGGCGGTTTTTATGTTTGGCAGCTGTCGCACGCTAAAAGACGCTTTTTATTGTAAAAATAGTTTTTGCATCACCACATATTGAGAGCTATAATTTTTCCGTATTTTGACCCACCGAGTCATGTGAGGTCTTATTCTTTGCGGGATGAGTTGACGTTTTTATCGGTACCATTTTTGGGCACGTGACATTTTTTGATCGCTTTTTATTCCGATTTTTGGGACGCAGAATGAACAAAAACCAGCGTTTCATGAATTTCTTTTGGGGGGGTGCGTTTACACCGTTCCGCGTGCGGTAAAATTGATAAACCGGTTTTATTCTTTGGGTCAGTATGGTTACAGCGATACCTCATTTAGGTCGTTTTTTTATGTTTTGTCGGTTTTTTGCAATGAAAACAATTTTATATAAAAAATAATTATTTTTGCATCGCTTTATTCTGCGAGCTATAACTTTTTAAATTTTTTGCGGATGATGCTGTATGGTGGCTCGTTTTTTGCGGGACAAGATGACGTTTTCAGCGGTACCATGGATATTTATATGCGTCTTTTTGATCGCGTGTTATTGCACTTTTTGTTCGGTGGTATGATAAATCATTATTTTTTGCTTAGTTTTTTATTTTTATTTTTTAAGGGGTTTGCTAAAGGGGTTAACTAATGGGACAGTTTTATAGGGCGGGTCGCTACGGATGCGGCGATACCAAATATGTGTACTTTTATTGTTTTTTTTTTTATTTTCAAAAAATGAATTTATTGGGGAATATTTTTTTTTTTTTACTAATTTATTTAGCGATTTTTTAAAAATTATTTTTACACTTTTTTTTTACTTTATTACATAGTCCCAGGTGGGACATCACTGTCCTGTGACAGATCGTTGATCTGTCACATCACAGATCACTGTGACAGATCAGCAATCTGTCACAGGCAGTTCTGCAGACTTCCTCATGCCTGCGCTTTGCAGGCAGTGAGGAAGTCAGCTCCCTACAGGCCCCCGTCGCCATTTTGGATCCGGGGGCCTGTAGGGAAAGAGCCCCCGGCAGCAGCGCTGCACATTGCGCTGCTGTGGGGGGCTCAGGGAAGCACGGAGGGAGCCCCCTCCCTGCCGATGCTTCCCTTTAACTCCCGGTACACCGCGATCGTGTTTGATCGCGGTGTACAAGGGGTTAACGTGTCGGGGTCGGCCCGTGACCGCCCCTGACACATTGTGCCGGGTGTCAGCTGTGATAATCAGCTGACACCCGGCCGCGATCAGCGGCGCTCACCAAGTGGGCGCCGCTGATCGCATTAGACGTACTATCCCATCCTTGGGAATTAAGTCCCAGGGCACATGGACGGGATAGTACGTCTATTGGCAGAAAGGGGTTAATACATTCCCAACCACTGAGGTGCATGTACGTTACAGGCGAGTAGCGGGTGTATGGAGCGGCTCATGATCAGGGCCAGACACGAAAGAGATGCTTCCATCCTCCTTTTGGCCATGTATGGAGCATATGCTGGGGTCTAAGGCTCAGGCACAACATACTCATCTCCGCCCCACACCACAAGCTGTCAGCCCTGAACCCCACACCACGAGCCATCAGACCTCCGCCTCACACCACGAGCCATTGGACCTCAGTCTCACCTGCTGTGATTGGGAATATGTGCGAGAGCATCGTATGACTGGCTGTTGTGTCCCAAATCCAGGTGATACTTGAAGGTACGAGTCCTCAAAGTCGCCTACAATCAGGAGACATCTGGTCACTCACCAGAAAATATCATAGATACATAGAGGATATGAGAGCTTGTACATGGCATTACCTGACTTTTCAGGTTGTCCGCAGTCTCCGAAATAGCCAATGTGGCTAATTGAATCAGCACCTCTGGCAACAGCTTACTAGAGGCAGAATACAGATCATACTGCAGTGTATCAAACGGTGGAGTAAGGCTGGTTTCACATTTGCGTTTTTTTGCGCTTGAAAAAAACGCATACGTGCGCATGCGTTTTTTCCCCTATATTTAACATGGGTGCGCATACCTGCGCGCTGGCATGCGCACGTATGCGATTTTCATGCGCTGCGTTTTTTTGGGGTGTGCGTTTGTATTTCACAGACGCTACATGTTGCATTTTTTGGTCCTGGAAAAAAACGCATGCGCACGTATGCGCACGTTTTGCGCTAAAAATGGCCATTATAGCCTATGGATGCGCATACGTGAGCACTGGCATGCGCATGTATGCTTTTTTTAGCGCTGCGTTTTTTTGGTGGTGTCCACTTGTTGTACTAGTTATAAACTTCTAAAGTAAAAAAAAAAAGGCTATATAAAGGAGGTGCCTGCCAAAACTCTGCCACTACTACACTGACAGATTGGAGAGCAGACAGTCACCAAGGAACACATTATCAGCGCAAGAATGTGAGTATATTACATTATATGCCTGTCCTTTTAAATTATGTATGTACTAATGATTTTTATTATTTTTACATGCAGTATGTCTTCAGAATCCGAATATTCCCCATCGCGGCAGGAATTGGCGCAAGCAGACCGTGAGGTGATTATTTTCGTGCATCTGGTAAGTATATCTGCTGCTACTCCAAATCTCTTATGTTTTTTTCAACTTTTTTAAGACATCATCATCATCATCTTCTGCGGACGGGACTTCTGAGGGCGAAGAGCAGGAGCAGCGAAGCCAAGTCCCGGTGGTGATACGGAATGTATGTATCAAATGATTTGTAATGTTCTTTATTTTTTATCTTCTATTTTTACTCTTTTTTTATGTTTCTTTTTTTTGTAACTTTTTATTCAATTTAAATTTGATTATTCTAATGAATGTGTTTTGTCTAGGTTCCACAACGGGATGAAGACGTCTACCTGGATAATGAGCAGCTCATCAGCCTGGTCCAGGAGCGTGCGCCGTTGTGGGACAGCCGTGACCGGCTGTACAAGGACAATGTGGTGACCCGGCGGCTATGGAATGAGGTGGCCGCAGCGTTGATGGATGGCTGGGACAGCGCCACAGCATCCTCCAAAAAGGCGTTTAGTGAGTATTTCCCTGCTCTGTATTGTGCCGCAGTGACTGTTGTCCTTGACGGCACTGTTGGGTTTCGTGCTAGGTATATTCTAGCAGGAAACCCAACAGTGTCATCGGGCTCTACAGTGACTGCTTTGAGTATTGTATTGCTATATTGTGCCGCAGTGACTGTTGTCCTTGACGGCACTGTTGGGTTTCGTGCTAGGTATATTCTAGCAGGAAACCCAACAGTGTCATCGGGCTCTACAGTGACTGCTTTGAGTATTGTATTGCTATATTGTGCCGCAGTGACTGTTGTCCTTGACGGCACTGTTGGGTTTCGTGCTAGGTATATTCTAGCAGGAAACCCAACAGTGTCATCGGGCTCTACAGTGACTGCTTTGAGTATTGTATTGCTATATTGTGCCGCAGTGACTGTTGTCCTTGACGGCACTGTTGGGTTTCGTGCTAGGTATATTCTAGCAGGAAACCCAACAGTGTCATCGGGCTCTACAGTGACTGCTTTGAGTATTGTATTGCTATATTGTGCCGCAGTGACTGTTGTCCTTGACGGCACTGGTTTTTTTTTTCCCAACAGTGGACAAAGTCCGAACACGTTGGCGTTCGATCAAGGACCGCTTCAACAGTGATGTTCGTGCTGAGGGCCAGGTTCGCAGTGGATCTGCGTCAAGGACCAGAACTAGATACCGTCACTATCACGCGTTGCAGTTCCTAAGACCGGTCCTTGCCACGAGATCGTAAGTATTATAAATTTTGGGTTTTTATTTTTATTAATCTGTGTTTTTCTAATCCACAGCTGATGCTTCTTGTAAAGGCATGGTAGTAATGATTTTCCTTTCTTCCACAGCACCTGGAGCAGCACCCTGCAACCTGGCCCTGGAGCGGTCCTTCCTCGGACGTCCTCTGACCCGTCCCAGCCATCCGACAGCCAGGAAGCACCTTGCAGGTCAGCCACACACACAGCTGGTGACCAGGAAGCTGGGCCATCAGGTGTTCCCCTGTCCCAGGTCTCTGCCACTGGTTATGCGGGCACTACCCGCCAGCGGCAGAGGGCCTTGGACAGGAATGTCTTGCCCGAGTTTATGCATTTGAGCGAGGCCTTTAATTCCAGCCTCAAGTCGCTGTCCGACAGAGTTGAAAGCGGTTTTGCACTCATGGAACGTGGTTTTAACCACTTTGAACACCGCTTCAATTCTGTAGAACAGCACCTTGACCGTCTGGAGGCCGACCTCAACAGACCAGCACACCATTTTTTTAGTAAGATTGAAAAGGGCATGGCGGAACACCTTAGTCCTGAGCAACAGCTGAATATGCTGCAGGCCTGCAACAATGCTTTCTTGCAGGCTATGCAGCATAATCGGTACGGTCAGCAGTCAGTGGTGTCATTTCCACCTGTGCCACCATTGACTCGCTTCACCTCACTACCGACTTGTGCTGCATACTACTGCACGGACACCTCTATTCAAAGCCAGGACACCCACCGTTACACCACCACAAGTCTGAGTGCAGCTGGTCACTTCACCGACACCACCATGGCAAGCGCTGCTCCTGTCTGGAGCACCACCGCCACTCCCATGCATGCGTGGAGCTCAGCCACCACTAGGCAAACATGGAACAGCCCTGCCGCTACAACAACATGTAGTAGCCCTGCCACCACCACTCCGCAAACCTGGACCATCACTGCCGCCACCAGTCCTCCTGCAAGGATGAGCACTGCCAACCAAGAGCAGCAGCAGCAGCCACCTCAGCAGCAGCAGCCACCTCAGCAGCAGCCACCTCAGCAGCAGCCACCTCAGCAGCAGCCACTTCAGCAGCAGCAGCAGCCACCCCAGCAGACGGGGGACCTACACTCAATATTTGCCCCAAGTTCAAGGCGAAATCAGCCACCTCAGCAGCAGCAGCCACCTCAGCAGCAGCAGCAGCCACCCCAGCAGACGGGGGACCTACACTCAATATTTGCCCCAAGTTCAAGGCGAAATCCATCAAGGCGGGCATTGGGCCAAAGTCGGTCCAGGCACACAAGCCTACGGCGACATGCCATTACAACAAATGTACCTGAACAGATTTCCTCTCCTCCAAGTGTTCCTAGTTTAATTCCCTTAACTGGACTACCTTCCCCCACAAGTTTTGTTGCCCCTTCCCCTCAAACACCGTCTTCAACTGCAAGTGTTGCATATTCCCTGCACACCCCCAAAATTGAAACCATCTGCCCCCAAACGCCGGAAAAAATAATTTTTTGGTTTATTTTTGTGATTAAAAATAAATTTACATTTGTGGTTCACCATTACAAAGTTTCATTAATGTTGTTTGCGCCGCTCACACACACTGATGGGTAAATACATGTTAAAAACCAACCCAAGGCCTAGTATAGTCATATGTGAAATAACACGGACTAGTATAGTCATACCAAGGCCTAGTGTAATAACTCGAGTTTTACCAACTTGGATCTGGTTTCATGAAAAACAAACTGTTGAAACTTGTCTAAAAAATAAGTTTCTTTCTTAAAAAGTTTCACCAGTTTGTTTTTTGTGAAACAAGATGCTAGTTGGTAAAAATCGAGTTATTACAGTAGGCCTTGGTATGACTATACTAGGCCGTGGTATTTCACATATGACTATACTAGTAGGCCCAAGGCCTACTACACTCATATTTGAAATACCACGGCCTAGTATAGTCATTCCAAGGCCTAGTGTAATAACTCTAGTTTTACCAACTAGAATCTGGTTTCATGAAAAACAAACTGTTGAAACTTGTCAAGTTTCACCAGTTTGTTTTTCGTGAAATAAGCTCCTAGTTGGTAAAAATCGAGTTATTACAGTAGGCCTTGGTATGACTATACTAGGCCGTGGTATTTCACATATGACTATACTAGTAGGCCCAAGGCCTACTATACTCATATTTGAAATACCACGGCCTAGTATAGTCATTCCAAGGCCTAGTGTAATAACTCTAGAAACTTGTCTATTTCTACACTACAAGTTGGAATTGAGCTGATTACATTCATCCACTCAATGCTGACTTGTATTCCCCATTGACTTTCATTGGGGTTGGGTTTTGAGGGTTGGGTTTTGAAAAAAATCACATACTTTTTTTTCAACTAGTTGGACAATTTTCTCTTGAAAAAAATTGGTTTACTGATTCATGGACTGCAGCTTTGCTCGTTCCAATATATTTCACGCAGACTAGCAATGCTGCATTTTAACTCATATGTGTATTTACCTGCCCAGGTGTGTGAACATCAAAAAATTCAGTTATACATGGGAAGTTTTTTATTTAATTGGAGTTTAAAAAATATAGTGCACTCAGTAATGGTATCAAATAAGGTTTTTTATTACCATAAACAAACAAAAACATTACACCATTTCATCTTGCCAGTGCACCCGTCCTACATCAGAAATAAAGTAGGCCGCAAATTGGTCCCTCATTTGGCCAACTTCAACGGATGACCTGAGAGTGTGCTGAGTGAATTCAGGCAATGGGTTAGGAGCATCATCGTCCAGTTCAAAGATCGGGTGCTCTTTAGCCATCACAAAGTTATGTAGAACCACACAGGCCTTCACCACCTCATCGACTGTTTCAAGTTTAAGATTAATGGCCGTGCCCAGAATTCGCCATCTGGAGACAAGAATCCCAAAAGCACACTCGACAGTTCTTCTGGCCCTGGTCAGCCTGTAATTAAATATTTTTTTGGTGTGGTCCAAGTCCCGGCTGGAGTAGGGTTTCAGTAAGTTTCCGCACATTTGAAAAGCCTCATCGCCAACCATTACAAAGGGCAGTGGCGGAGCTTCGGTGTGAGGAAGAGGCCGTGGCATAGGGAAATTAAATTGGTTGCCATACAACCTCCGGCCCATGTCTGAGTTTTTAAAAGCCTGTGAGTCATTACCACGGCCAAATGCTCCAATGTCCACTGCTACAAACATACATCCGGCATCCGCAATGGCCATGAGTACTATTGAAAAGTACTTTTTGTAATTATAGTACTCAGATCCCGTTCTTTTGGGTTTGATGATCCGTATGTGTTTACCATCAACAGCTCCCAAACAGTTGGGAAAATTGCATACTGTCCAGAATTTGTCAGCAATTTCCATCCACTTTTCAGCGGTGGGCAGGGGCATAAATTCTGGACAAAGAACATTCCAGAGAGCCCGGCAGGTGTCAGCAACAATTCCAGACAAGGTAGAGATTCCAATACGGTACTGGAAGTGTAGTGAAGATAGGGTTTCTCCAGTCACCAGGAATCTGTGAACAGACAAAGAAGTAAAATTAATATTTATGTATATTATTTTAAAAAACTATAAAATAAAATATTAGTACATTCACGAAAACTAATTACCCAAGGTTTTGAATACTAAATTTAAAAAAAAAACATCAGACCGCACCCCTTGGTTTTTAAATATTACATACCGTAATGTCACCAGTAGCCGTTCCTCAGGAGGAATCGCACGACGGAGCTGTGTGTCCTGTCTCCGGATGGATTGTTGGACACGAGCAAGCAAATCCCTGAAACTTTCTTGGGACATCCGGATATAATCTGTAAATTTCTCCGGATTTGCCTGGAGCTCGCTGTAGAGGGTGTGGTATGCCCCACGGCTCTCCCGTAGTTCAACAATCGGATGTATCCACATACGCCGCCGCTGCCGTCTTCGCTGCCTCTCTCTCTTCCTTTGTTCATGGCAAGCAACTGCATACGCCTGAGCCATCGCGATGTCCAAATCCAAGTTGAAGTGAAAACTCTTCCAGCGCAGATCCATGGTCACGAGAAGAATCAAGCAAATGTGAAGAATACTGTAGACAGGGTCTATATATTAACATACCACACCCACAATGAAGTCCCATTGGTCTAGTGTGTTGTTGAATGGTTTTTTTTTCTTTTTTGGGGGGTTTTTCAAAAATCTGTAAAAAAACGCAAACGCACAAAAAACGCATACAAACGCACAAAAACGCTGCGTTTTTTTCCTGCATGCGCATAAAAATGCTTGAAAAAAACGCAGCAGTTGTATGCTTTTGTATGCGTTTTTTCAATGCGTTTTTTGCGGGAAAAACGTGCTGCAAAAAAAAGCAAGTGTGAAACTAGCCTAATGGGGTTTTTTTTCACCCAAAAACCTATTAAAGTCTATGGGAGCGCTGACGTGCGTCAGCGTTAAAAAACACATGCATTTTTAAAAAAAAAAAAACATGCGCAAAAAAACAAGAAAACGCATTAAAACAGAATTATCCATTTTTATGCGCGCTTGCACTGCGTGCGCAGTGCAAACGTGCATAAAAACCCGCATCATGCGTTTTATGCGGTTTCTTGGTTTTTTTTGCGCATGGTTTTTGCAAAAAAAGCATGCTTTTTTTGTGCTGACATGCGCATGTCAGCGCTCACATAGACTTTAATGGGTTTTTGGGTGAATTTCGTGCACATTGCTTTTTTTGAGACAGGACGGACGCACAAAAAATGCAACAGGATGCATTTTGTGTACCCGGGCGCACACTGCAAAAAAACGCATGCGCAAACGCGTACAAACACATCACAATGCACACCCATGTTAAGCATAGGAAAAAAACGCATGCACATTTATGCGCAAAAACGCAGCGCAAAAAAAAAATCACAAGTGTGAAACCAGCCTTAGCCTGTGGCTTGACACCTGTAATGGAACAGGTGTCAAACCGCTGCGGATTCTGCACAAAGAAGTGACATGCTGCAAATTTAAAACCGCAGCAAATCCGCGCGGAAAAATACACAATGTGTGCACTGCGTTTTTCATTTTCCATAGACTTAAATGGTACTGTACAACGCAGCAGAAACTGCTGCGGATCCGCAGGGCCAAATCCGCAACGTGTGCACACACCCTAATTGTGCACCGAGAGGAAGTAATGCATCCTCCTGAATGCGTGGAGATGCAGCACCTGGGAATAATGGCAACAGCTTACTATAGGCAGAATACGGATCATACGGCAGAGTGGCAAACGGTGGAGAGGCAGAAATGTGCGGAGATGCTGCACCTGTGAAATGCGCGGCCAGCACCTGTGAACTGCGCAGAGATGCTGCACCTGTGAAATTCATGCCCAGCAACTGTGAAATGCATGCCGAGCACCTGTGAAATGCGCAGACGCTGCACCTGTGAAATGCGCAGACGCTGCACCTGTGAAATGCGCAGACGCAGGAGCTGTGAAAAGCGCGCCTAGCTCCTGTGAAATGCGCAGATGCAGCACCTGTGAAATGCGCAGATGCAGCAGCTGTGAAAAGTGCGCCTAGCACCTGTGAATTGCACGCCCAGCATCTGTGAAATGCGCGGCCAGCACCTGTGAAATGCGCAGATGCTGCACCTGTGAAGTGCACCCAGCATCTGTGAAATGCGCGGCCAGCAACTGTGAAATGCGCAGATGCTGCACCTGTGAAAAGCACACCCAGCACCTATGAAATGCATGCCCAGCACCTGTGCAATGCGCAGAAGCAGCACCTGTGAAATGTGCAGACGCTGCACCTGTGAAAAGCGCACCCAGCACCTGTGAAAAACGCACCCAGCACCTATGAAATGAGCGCCCAGCACCTATGAAATGAGCGCCCAGCACCTGTGAAATACGAGCCCAGCACCTGTGAAATGCGCGCCCAGCACCTGTGAAATGCGCGCCCAGCACCTGTGAAATGCACGGCCAGCACCTGTGAAATGCGCAGACGCTGCACCTGTGAAATGCGCGCCCAGCACCAGTGAAAAGCACGTCAAGCACCTGTGACATGCGCAGACGCTGCACCTGTAAAATGCGCCCAGCGCCTGTGAAAAGCACGTTCAGCACCTGTGAAATGCGCAGACGCTGCACCTGTGAAATGCACGTCCAGCACCTGTGAAATGCGCAGATGCTGCACCTGTGAAAAGCACGCCCAGCACCTGTGAAATGCAGAGACACTGCACCTGTGAAATGCACGCCCAGCACCTGTGAAATGCAGATACACTGCACCTGTGAAATGCAGAGACACTGCACCTGTGAAAAGCGCGCTCAGCACCTGTGAAATGCAGAGACGCTTGACTCTGGTAAGGTCGATTCCTCGTGGATAATTCCCTGCCCCCCCCTTCAAACAAAGACCAGCACAACCATTCTTGGGTGTAAAACGGCCACAGCATTCCACCACCGGGTATCACCCAAACTCCTAGTACTGTGACCCCGGCGCTCCGTCACCGGGTGTCACCCAATGTTTTCCATTAATGTGAATCCAACGTTCCACCACGGGTATCACCCAATCTCACCAGACCACCACCACAACACCGTCCAATGAAGGAGATCCATGTATTCCAGGAGTCCCTAAAATGTAATTTAAACCAACTTCGAGGACGCACCAGCGCCACGCCGAGACCACCTTGACCCACTCAAGTGCTTGAGACCCCACCAAACGGCATTGCTGTGGCCTCTTGTCTTTTTTTATGTCCATAAATCCGTCCCCACCGCATTAGGTGTATTCCATCTGCCAACCAAAACACTTTTCCATACGATTAAAAAACTGCATGGCGTTCCGCTACTGTCCCATGCAGCTCCACAAACTTGGATACTTCCTTGTTAACTTTTCCGGGTATGACCACACTATTTCAAATTCATGAACCCCACCCACAGCTGCTCCAAATCTCTCTTTATGTCACAAACTAGTTGCTTCCCAGGGTGAACTCCCAGGTCATTATCCCCTACTTGTAAAACTAATATATCGGGAGCTCCATGATGAAGAACTGCTGTTTGATACTCGTGTTGATTACCCTGCCCCAAGTTGAACCCCTAACTCCATCTGTATCCTGTCCGTCAGTCTGTCTGCTCATAGCGCTCCCCAGTGAACCTGAGAATGGGCTAGAATCCAAATTAGTAGCGCCACTTGCTCTGTAAGAGAACAAACGAAAGTTAATGCACCGTTTTAGTTAACAAACTTCAGCCATGTTATATCCGGGAGGTCATACATAGGACCGGTACCGTTGTGACTCCCACCGCTCAATTCTCATTATGATTCCTGGACTTAAACATCCTCTCACTGCCTCCATAGCAGACCCTATTTGAAAAAAATGACTTCCCTAATTGTGCGGCTCCATAACCGCTTCCACCAATCACTTTTTGAAACACCTGACAAACTGATATTTCGACAAGAATGACGTATCCTCATGACATAACAGGGGTCCTCCGTGTCTGGGCCTGGAGGCCATGAAAATACCAAAACATAGCCACGGGCATCCAATAGAATCCTGCACCTTTCCCAACATAACCTTCTTTCCTTTTGCCCTTTGATTAGTCTTCGACTTTCCAATCCCAAATTCTAACCCTCTCTGTGTGGCTATAATATCTCCAGCTAGAATACCCACGTGTGTCTGACTAAAAATTCTTTGTCAAATCAGTTCTATTCTGAAGGGGAGGGGGGTAGCAACAGAATGCATAACTGTATAATGACACGTGTCATCCTTCAAAACTATTATCCTGCCCATATTGTAGCCAGCTGATCAATTTCCAGGTTTTTGTCTAGAATCACCCATATGTGCAATAGTTGGGTCTAGAAACACCCAAATGTACAATAGTTGGGTCTAGAAACACCCATATGTATAATGGTTGGGTCTAGAAACACCATATATATAATAGTTGGGTCTAGAAACACCCATATGTACAATAGCTGGGCAGTAATCATTTAAATCTACCTACTACTATTCCTGGAATAGTGCTGAGTATATAGGGGAAGATATGATAAATATAGAGTAATTAAAAGCTGTACCCAATGTAACATCAACCTTATAACCGACTATTACCTAACCTTCATAATACCTGGACATATTGATTGAAATAAACCTATGTTACTTGTTTTCGTGCACTGGTGTACCCGCACTTGCTGGGTCCAGGTCCTCGGGGCTAGGCATATCGCCCTACCTGTTCATGTATTTATCTACATTACCCTTAGCTGCTCCCCGTTAATGAAAAGGAAACTGGGAAGAGGTACATTCCATTTTGTGTTAATGTACGTGATCACTTCTTTCTTTAGTTGCTCCCCTGACTGACGGTCCTCAGATTAGGCATACAGCTCTTCAGGTTATTGCACCGGATTACTGCTTGTCCAGAGGTCAGCCTTAAAGAAACAAGACTTGGTCAATATAACAGTGACGATTCGTGCCGCTGCATTCCCAACTCACCAACACACATGAACAGCCAGAGGGGGTCCTCTAACTTCTTGGCTCACACACCGGGACCACGATAATTATTACGATTCTTTTCCATCCTGGACAAAGGCATTGCCATGAAATAGAAAAATTACGCCGAGCGCCCCACAACATTGGACTATACCCATTAGTCACCGATCCCTGCGTTGCCTCATTCCTCACCCACAATATTACTTAAATTAGGGAAATTCATATAGGATAAAGACCCCACTCATGGCTCTGACCACTCTAATTAATGGCCGACACTGTTGTGTTTGTGCCTCTGCTAGCTCTCATTAATGACCAGCACGGTTGTGTCCATAGCTACACCTGCCTTCAGTAATGCCGGCACGTGTTTATGCTCTGATTCATAAGCAAATGGTGGGTATATAGTATAGCTGTTAAGGTTCTGTAATGACAGTGTAGCACCACTAGGGGGAGCCATCAAGCATGGCACAATATATAACTATGCATATAGAGGAAGTGCTATATATACAGCAGTCCAACCATATACTGTGGGACTCCTATAATTCCTGGGTATAACTATACATATAGAGGAAGTGCAATACGTACCAGGGTAAACCATATATACCGGGGTACAGCTGGATCACAGGGGGTATAACATAGTGTGAATGCTATATAAGCCGGGGTACAGACCTATATATCCTGAGTATAATTACACCTCAGAGGTACAACATATATAGGCGAGTGAATATATATTTACATACATAGGTGAAGTGAATACATGTCTGGAAGCACTGGCATAATCCCCCTTTACAGCTTCCCCCCCTTCCAGCTCTGAGTAATTATACCCTTTCTCACCTCCTCCAGGAATGTGCATGTACAACAGTATCTGTCACGTAACATATAGAAAACCCCGAGGACAAACATCTCCCAGGATATAATGATCCTACATACAGTATATATATACAGGATCAGATACGGTAACAGTGCATGGCATAAAGATAAATGTGCTCTGTTGTGAGTTCATTTTCCCCTTCACTACTGAGGCCCGAGGAACTCCCTCTTCTGGTAAAGAAAGGTAGTGAGCCTGATTATCAAACACCTGAGGCTGATGATGATGACTGGCTGAGTGGAGTTACTGACTGGATATAAGGCTGCCGACGCCCTTCTGCCCTGCGGGTGATTTCTCTGTGGGATCCTTGGAGACCAGTCTGAATTCCTGCTCCTCTAAAGCTAAGTTTGCTGCTCGGCTTTTTGCATTTGTGCTTTGACTTTGTTTTGCTTTGTTTTTCTGGATTTCTGCCATTCCCTGCTGGGGTGTGCTGAATTCCTTTAGCTCTGTCTTCTGAAAATACCTGAGTGCTGATTTAGTTTTTGAAGCCTAGCTGCTTCAGGGTCTTTTTCATATCAGCTTGATGGCTTATGTCTTTGATAGGGTTTTTACAGACAGCAGCCTTCCTGTCCTTTCCTATCTAGGTAGTTTTGGGCCCCGGCTTTGCTCAGTCTATCTTTCTGTCTGTGTTAGTGTTTTCATCTTGCTTCACCGTCATTATATGTTGGGGGCTGCCTATTGCTTTGGGGTCTGCTCTGGGGCAGTTTAGATTTCACCTTTCTTTCTTTAGGCCTATTTAATTCTCCGGCTGTGATCGAGGGGTCTAGGGCATCGTAGGAACCCCCCACGGCTACTGCTAGTTGTGTTGATAGGTTCAGGGGTCTGCAATCTGATAGTTGCCAACTTCTCTGGTTTTCTGGACTTAGCTTGTATTTCTGTTTTTGCCTCCTACGGTGACTCAATCATAACAGAATCACCCACCATACCGCAGATCCTAGGGTACTCAATAGCAGGAAAGAATTGTATTTGTTGGGGATCGGTCTAAATTTTTGAATTTCAAAAATAATTGTAAATTATTGTTTGCCTTGAAGCCTAACTCGTCAGGGAGCTCCGCGCAGCAGGTAAAAATTGTCATTTCTTTGCTGCGTGGCGATCCCCAGGATTGGGCGTTTTCTTTGAAACCAGATGATCCTATTCTGACTAATGTGAACGCATTTTTTCAGGCCTTGGGGTTGTTGTATGACGAACCTAATTCCATTGATCAGGCTGAAAAGACCCTGCTAGCATTGAACCAGGGTCGTGATTCTGCAGAATTGTACTGTCAAAAATTCCGAAAGTGGGCAGTACTTACTACCTGGAATGATAGTGCCTTGGCTGCTCTCTTTCGGAAGGGGTTGTCAGAAGTCGTAAAAGATACTATGGTGGGATTTCCTGTTCCCTCTGGTCTTGACGATTCTATGTTATTAGCCATTCAGGTTGATCGGCGTTTGCGCGAACGCAAAGCTGCACGAGAGGTGTTGCCACCTGTTGAACAAATGTCTGAACCTATGCAATGTGATAGAGTTTTTTCCAGAGAGCAGCGTCAGGAGTTCAGAAGGCGTAATAAGTTGTGTTTTTTCTGTGGAGATGCCTCTCATATTATTTCTGTCTGTCCTAAACGAGAAAACGCTTTGCACACACGTTTTCTGTTGGGGGTGTTCAACCTAAGTTTCTTCTGGCTATTACTCTGATCTGCTCCCTGTCCACATTTTCCGCCAAGGATTTTGTGGATTCGGGAGCAGCCCTAAACCTAATGGACTTGGATTTTGCTAAACGTTGTGGATTTCCGATGACACCTCTGCAGACGCCTATCCCTTTGAGGGGGATTGATGCTACTCCTTTGGCTAAAAATAAACCTCAGTTTTGGACCCAGGTGGTAATGCGGGTCGCCCCAGACATCAAGAAAATTGCAGATTTTTGGTGTTGCATAATCTGCATGATACTATTGTTCTGGGGTTTCCCTGGTTACAAATTCATAATCCAGTTTTGGATTGGAAATCTGTGTCTGTGGTGAGTTGGGGTTGTCGGTGTGCCTTTAGTGAGGCTCCGGTGTTTTCCACCTCTCCTCAGTCGTATGATGTTCCTGATTATTTGGCGGACTTTTATGATGTATTTAGTGAGAATGAGTCTGCGTCTCTGCCTCCTCATAGGAGTTATGACTGTGCAATTGAACTGAGCCCGGGGTGTAAATTTCCCAAGGGTCGGCTCTTCAATTTATCTGTACCCGAGCACGAGGCTATGGGATCCTATATTAAGGAGGCGTTGGAGAAGGGTCATATTAGACCATCCTCATCACCCTTAGGTGCCGGGTTTTTTTTTGTAGCCAAAAAGGATGGATCATTAAGACCTTGTATTGATTATCGTGCCCTCAACAAAATTACTGTTAAATATCAGTATCCGTTACCCCTGATTTCTGATCTATTCTCCAGAGTTAAAGGAGCTTGCTGGTTTACCAAGCTTGACCTCAGGGGGGCGTATAATCTTATTCGCATTAAGCATGGGGATGAATGGAAGACGGCGTTTAATACTCCGGAGGGACATTTTGAGTACCTGGTGATGCCTTTTGGGCTCACTAATGCCCCTTCTGTCTTCCAGTGCTTCATGAACGATATTTTCCGAGATTTTGTCGATAAATTTTTGATTATCTATCTGGATGATATTTTGATCTTTTCCAAGGATTGTGATTCTCATGTGGAACATATTCGGACTGTGTTCCGGATCTTGAGGGAGAATTCCCTGTATGTCAAAGGAACTAAATACCTTTTTGGAGTACAGAGGATTTCTTTTTTGGGATTTATTTTGTCCCCGTCAACTATTGAATTGGACCCGGCCAAGGTACAGGCCATTTACGATTGGGTTCAGCCCACTTCTTTGAAGGCCCTCCAGAAGTTTTTGGGTTTTGCTAATTTTTATCGGAAATTTATAGCAAAATTTTCTAGTATTGCCAAGCCATTGACTGATTTGACTAAGAAGGGTGCTGATGTGTTAAATTGGTCTCCGGAGGCTGTTTCTTCCTTTCAGGAGCTGAAGCGAAGATTCACCTCCTCCCCGGTTTTGCGGCAACCTGATGTCTCACTTCCATTCCAGGTAGAGGTGGATGCTTCTGAGATTGGTGCAGGAGCTGTTTTGTCCCAAAAGGATCCTGTAACATCTAAAATGAATCCCTGTGCTTTCTTTTCCCGAAAGTTCTCTCCATCTGAACGTAACTATGATGTTGGGAATAGGGAACTGTTGGCCATGAAATGGGCATTTGAGGAGTGGAGACATTGGTTGGAGGGAGCCAAGCATCAAGTCGTGGTCCTCACTGACCACAAGAATTTGATTTACCTAGAGTCGGCTAAGCGCTTGAACCCTAGACAGGCTAGGTGGGCCTTGTTTTTTACACGTTCTGATTTTGTGGTTTCTTTTCTTCCTGGAACGAAGAATGTCAAGGCAGACTCCCTCTCTAGGAGCTTCTTTGCTGATTCTCCTGTGGTGACCAAGCCTGCTACCATCTTAGGCGAAGGGGTAGTTCTTTCTGCCATCTCGCCCGATTTGAGACGTGCTCTGGAAGAGTTCCAGGAGGACAAACCTGAGCGTTGTCCCAGTGGAAAGTTGTATGTTCCTGACCAGTGGAAGAAGAGAGTGATGTCTGAAGTTCATTGCTCTGCTTTGGCTGGGCATCCAGGTATTTTTGGTACTAGAGATCTGGTGAGTCGTTTTTTTTGGTGGCCCGCCTTGTCTCGTGATGTCAGGAATTTTGTGCAGTCCTGTGGGACGTGCTCCTGGTCTAAATCGTGTTCTCGCTCTAGTGGGTTGTTGATGCCTTTGCCTGTCCCCAAGAGGCCATGGACCCATATTTCAATGGATTTCATCTCTGATATGCCTGTCTCTCAAAGGATGACTGTTATTTGGGTGATTTGTGATAGGTTCTCTAAGATGGTTCATCTTGTACCACTCCCTAAGTTGCCATCTTCCTCTGAGTTGGTGCCCCTGTTTTTACAACAGGTGGTTCGTTTGCACGGGATTCCTGAGAACATTGTATCTGACAGAGGAGTCCAGTTTGTGTCTAGATTTTGGAGAACTTTCTGTTCCAGGCTGGGAATTCAGTTGTCCTTCTCCTCTGCTTTTCACCCTCAGACCAATGGGCAGACAGAGAGTACAAACCAGACCTTGGAGTCATATTTGAGATGTTTTATTTCTGCTGATCAGGATGCTTGGGTTTCATTTTTGCCCTTGGCCGAATTTGCTTTAAATAATAGAGCTAGTTCTGCCACTTTGATGTCACCTTTTTTTTTGTAACTTTGGGTTTCATCCTCGATTTTCTTCAGGGCAGGTGGAGCCCTCTGCCTGCCCAGGTGTTGACACTGTGGTGGAGAGAATGCACCAGATCTGGGACCAAGTGATGGATAAGTTAAGTTATCTCTCTCCCAGGAAAAGGCCCAGCGGTTTTCCAACCGACATAGGACCATTGGTCCCCAGTTTAAGGTTGGTGATATGGTGTGGTTATCATCAAAAAATATTGCTATGAAGGTGGCTTCTCCTAAGTTTAAGCCTAGATTTATTGGACCTTACAAGATTGTGGAGATTATTAATCCGGTCTCTTTTCGTTTGGCTCTTCCTGTCACATTTAAAATCCATAATGTGTTCCATAAATCTTTGTTGAAGAGGTTTGTTGAACCTGTTGTTCCGGGGGTGGCACCTCCAGACCCTGTATTGGTTGAAGGTAACATGGAATATGAGGTAGAGAAAGTACTGGATTCCCGGCTGCTAGACGGAGACTCCAGTATTTGGTTAAGTGGAAGGGTTATGGTCAGGAGGATAATTCCTGGGTCTCTGCCTCTGATATTCATGCCAAAAGATTGGTGCATGCCTTTCATCGGGCTCACCCTGATCTCCCTGGTGGCGTGGTTGAGGGTTCGGTGACCCCTCCTCAAGGGGGAGGTACTGTTGTGAGTTAATTTTCCCCTTCACTACTGAGGCCCGAGGAACTCCCTCTTCTGGTAAAGAAAGGTAGTGAGCCTGATTATCAAACACCTGAGGCTGATGATGACTGGCTGAGTGGAGTTACTGACTGGATATAAGGCTGCCGACGCCCTTCTGCCCTGCGGGTGATTTCTCTGTGGGATCCTTAGAGACCAGTCTGAATTCCTGCTCCTCTAAAGCTAAGTTTGCTGCTCGGCTTTTTGCATTTGTGCTTTGACTTTGTTTTGCTTTGTTTTTCTGGATTTCTGCCATTCCCTGCTGGAGTGTGCTGAATTCCTTTAGCTCTGTCTTCTGAAAATACCTGAGTGCTGATTTAGTTTTTGAAGCCTAGCTGCTTCAGAGTCTTTTTCATATCAGCTTGTTGGCTTATGTCTTTGATAGGGTTTTTGCAGATTGCAGACAGCAGCCTTCATGTCCTTTCCTATCTAGGTAGTTTTGGGCCCCGGCTTTGCTCAGTCTATCTTTCTGTCTGTGTTAGTATTTTCATCTTGCTTCACCGTCATTATATGTTGTATTTCTGTTTTTGCCTCCTACGGTGACTCAATCATAACAGTGCTCATCACCCCCAGGGGACCTGATATTCAGAATATTATAATCCCTAAAGCAGCAAACATGTTTCCTGTTGTCTTTCTTTGTTGTGAGATGATGAAGGGAATAGCAGGATTTCTGTAATGTGGCATCCACTTGTATCTTGCATCAGGAAGTGAGTTATCTTTCTTGCTGCCCTTGGCAGGTCTGAGGACAAAGAGAGTGAATCGCCCCTTGCCCTGTCCTTTGTGTCCTCATTTAACCTCACCTCCCTCATGTCATTTCCTTTGTAGCCCCCTATACCATAGCTTGTCAGCTCATCTTCCCCTTTTCCCTGCACCCGTCTCGTCCCTCCCTCCCATCATCATGTCAGTCTACCATTATCACTTTGTTTTCATGTCCGGCTGATACTGCACCTGTGAAATGCACGCCCAGTACCTGTGAAATGCGTGCCCAGCACCTGTGAAATGAACGTCCAGCACCTGTGAAATGCGCAGATGCAGCACCTTTGAAATGCGCGCCCAACACCTGTGAAATGCGCAGAGAGCTGCACCTGTGAAATGCACGCCCAGCACCTGTGAAATGTGCACCCAACACCTGTGAAATGCACAGACGCTGCACCTGCGAAATGCAGAGATGCTGCACCTGCGAAAAGCGCAGAGATGCTGCACCTGCGAAAAGCGCAGAGATGCTGCACCTGTGAAAAGCAGACTCTGCACCTGTGAAAAGCGCAGACTCTGCACCTGTGAAAAGCGCAGACTCTGCACCTGTGAAAAGCGCCCAGCACCTGTGAAAAACGCGTCCAGCACCTGTGAAATGCAGAGATGCTGCACCTGTGAAATGCGCCCAGCACCTGTGAAATGCGCAGAGTGCTGCACCTGCAAAATGCACGCCCAGCACCTGTGAAAAGCACATCCAGCACCTGTGAAATGCGCAGACGCAGCACCTGTGAAATGCGCGCCCAGCACCTGTGAAATGCACGCCCCGCACCTGTGAAATGCACGCCCAGCATCTGTGAAATGTACAGACGCTGCACCTGTGAAAAACGCCCAGCTCCTGTGAAAAAAGCGTCCAGCGCCTGCGAAATGCAGAGACGCTGCACCTGCGAAATGCACGCCCAGCACCGGTGAAAAGCGCAGAGGTGCTGCATCTGTGAAATGCGCCCAGCACCTGTGAAAAACGCACCTAGGACCTGTGAAATGCAGATGTTGCACCTGTGAAATGCACGCCCAGCACCTGTGAAATGCGCAGACGCTGCACCTGTGAAATGCACGCCCAGCACCTAAGAAATGCACGCCCAGCACCAGTGAAATGCGTGGAAACGCTGCACCTGTGAAAAGTGCACCCAGCACCTGTGAAATGCGCAGACGCTGCACCTGTGAAATGCGCAGACACTGTACCTGTGAAATGCACGCTCAGCAACTGTGAAATGCGCACCCAGCACCTGTGAAAAGTGCGCCCAGCACCTGTGAAATGCATGTCCAGCACCTGAGAAATGCACGCCCAGCACCTGTGAAATGCGCAGATGTTGCACCAGTGAAATGCGCACCCATCAACTGTGAAATACGCAGACGCTGCACCTGTGAAAAGTGCGCCCAGCACCTATGAAATGAGCACCCAGCACCTGTGAAATGCACAGACGCTGCACCTGTGAAATGCGCGCCCAGCACCTGTGAAATGCGCAGACGCTACACCTGTCAAATACGCCAAGCACCTGTGAAAAGCGTGTCCAGCACCTGTGAAATGCGCAGACGCTGCACCTGTGAAATGCGCGCCCAGCACCTGAGAAAAGCGCGACCAGCACCTGTACGCTGCACCTGTAAAATGCGCCCAGCACCTGTGAAATGCGCAGACGCTGCACCTGTGAAATGCACGTCCAGCACCAGTGAAATGCGCAGACGCTGCACCTGTGAAATGCACGCCCAGCACCTGTGAAATGCGCAGACGCTGCATCTGTGAAATGCGCCAAGCACCTGTGAAAAGCGCGCCAAGCACCTGTGAAAAGCGCAGACGCTGCACCTGAGAATTGCGCGCCCAGCACCTGAGAAAAGCACGTCCAGCACCTGTGACATGCGCAGACGCTGCACCTGTAAAATGCGCCCAGCGCCTGTGAAATACACGTCCATCACCTGTGAAAAGTACGTTCAGCACCTGTGAATGCGCAGACGCTGCACCTGTGAAATGCACATCCAGCACCTGTGAAATGGGCAGACGCTCCACCTGTGAAAAGCGTGCCCAGCACCTGTGAAACGCAGAGACGCTGCACCCGTGAAATGTGCGCCCAGCACCTGTGACACGCGCGCCCAGCACCTGTGAAATGCGCAGAGATGCAGCACCTGTGAAATGCGCAGAGATGCAGCACCTGTGAAATGCGCAGAGATGCAGCACCTGTGAAAAGCGCGACCAGCACCTGTGAAATGCGCAGACGCTGCACCCATGAAATGCACGCCCAGCACCTGTGAAATGCGCAGACGCTGCACCTGTGAAATGCACACCCAGCACCTGTGAAATGCGCAGACGCTGCACCTGTGAAATGCACACCCAGCACCTGTGAAATGCGCAGACGCTGCACCTGTGAAATGCACGCCCAGCACCTGTGAAATGCGCAGACGCTGCACCTGTGAAATGCGCCAAGCACCTGTGAAAAGCATGCCAAGCACCTGTGAAAAGCGCAGACGCTGCACCTGAGAAATGCACGCCCAGCACCTGAGATAAGCATGTCCAGCACCTGTGACATGCGCAGACGCTGCACCTGTAAAATGCGCCCAGCGCCTGTGAAATACACGTCCATCACCTGTGAAAAGTGCGTCCAGCACCTGTGAAAAGCACATTCAGCACCTGTGAATGCACAGACGCTGCACCTGTGAAATGCACGTCCAGCACCTGTGAAATGCGCAGATGCTCCACCTGTGAAAAGCGTGCCCAGCACCTGTGAAACGCAGAGACGCAGCACCTGTGAAATGTGCGCCCAGCACCTATGACATGCGCGCCCAGCACCTGTGAAATGTGCAGAGATGCAGCACCTGTGAAATGAGCAGAGATGCAGCACCTGTGAAATGCGCAGAGATGCAGCACCAGTGAAATGCGCAGAGATGCAGCACCAGTGAAATGCGCAGAGATGCAGCACCAGTGAAATGCGCGCCGAGCACCTGCGAAATGCGCAGACGCTGCACCTGTGAAATGCACAGACGCTGCACCTGTGAAATGCGCAGACGCTGCACCTGTGAAATGCGCAGATGCTGCACCTGTGAAATGCGCAGAGCGCTGCACCTGTGAAATGCAGAGATGCTGCACCTGTGAAATGCGCACCCAGCACCTGTGAAATGCAGACGCTGCACCTGTGAAATGCGCGCCCAGCACCTGTGAAATGTGCAGAGATGCAGCACCTGTGAAATGCGCAGAGATGCAGCACCTGTGAAATGCGCAGAGATGCAGCACCAGTGAAATGCGCAGAGATGCAGCACCAGTGAAATGCGCAGAGATGCAGCACCAGTGAAATGCGCAGAGATGCAGCACCTGTGAAAAGCGCGCCGAGCACCTGCGAAATGCGCAGACGCTGCACCTGTGAAATGCACAGACGCTGCACCTGTGAAATGCGCAGACGCTGCACCTGTGAAATGCGCAGACGCTGCACCTGTGAAATGCGCAGAGCGCTGCACCTGTGAAATGCAGAGACGCTGCACCTGTGAAATGCGCACCCAGCACCTGTGAAATGCAGACGCTGCACCTGTGAAATGCGCACCCAGCACCTGTGAAATGCGCAGACGCTGCACCTGTGAAATGCAGACGCTGCACCTGTGAAATGCAGATGCTGCACCTGTGAAATGCGCAGAGCGCTGCACCTGTGAGATGCACGCCCCCAGCACCTGTGAAATGCGCAGACGCTGCACCTGTGAAATGCGCAGAGATGCTGCACCTGTGAAATGCACGCCCAGCACCTGTGAAATGCGCAGACACTGCACCTGTAAAATGCGCAGAGATGCTGCACCTGTGAAAAGCGCGCCCAGCACCTGTGAAACGCAAATACGCTGCACCTGTGAAATGTGCGCCCAGCACCTGTGAAATGCGCACCCAGCACCTCTGAAATGTGCAGACACTGCACCAGTGAAATGCGCAGACACTGCACCAGTGAACTGTGCAGAGATGCACCTGTGAACTGCACAGACGCTGCACCTGTGAACTGCGCAGACGCTGCACCTGTGGAAAGTGCGCCCAGCACCTGTGAAATGTGCACCCAGCACCTGTGAAATGCGCAGAGCGCTGCACCAGTGAAATGCGCAGACGCTGCACCTGTGAAATTTGCAGAGACGCTGCACCTGTGAAATTTGCAGAGATGCAGCACCTGTGAAATGCGCAGACGCTGCACCTGTGAAATGCGCGCCCAGCACCTGTGAAATGCGCAGACACTGCACCTGAGAAAAGTGCGCCCAGCACCTTTGAAACGCAGACGCTGCACCTGTGAAGTGTGCCCAGGACCTGTGAAATGCGCACCCAGCACCTGTGAAATGCACGTCCAGCACCTGTGAAATGCGCGCCCAGCACCTGTGAAAAGCGTGAACGCAGCACCTGTGAAATGCGCAGACGCTGCACCTGTGAAATGCGCAGACGCTGCACCTGTGAAATGTGCCAAGCACCTGTGAAATGCACGGCCAGCACCTGTGAAGTGCGCAGACGCTGCACCTGTGAAATGCGCACCCAGCACCTGAGAAAATCGCGTCCAGCACCTGTGACATGCGCAGACGCTGCACCTGTGAAATGCACGTCCAGCACCTGTGAAATGCGCAGACGCTGCACCTGTGAAACCACAAAAACACATGAAGAAAAAAGTATATGCACACAAATAGGGATCATCACACAATAATGTAGCCAAAAAATATATCAATTTTATTATCGTGAACACAACAAGCACTTAGTTTAAAAACAATTAAAATGTCTGAACAAACAGTCACACATAGCAAAACAAAGACAATGGGTCATATTAATGAATAGTAAAATACTATGGGTCCCAAAACTAACCAGTCAAATAACAGATATCTGCTGATTTTCATAGTCTAGGGTCTAACAAAGCAATTTCAAGCACAATCTTATTCATCTCCATGATATCATAATATTGTTTACAATTATACCAAGGTTTTTAACTATCAAATCCTATGAAAAAATTCTCTCATTACATAGAAGATGCCCAGACAAATAATATGTCCTAAACAGATACCATATTCTCAGCATGTTAACAGCAGACCAGATTCAAAAGATATAAACAATATGAACCCTTTTTCTAGCAAGATATCACCTGGTTTCTGAGGATAAGCAGACCAAGGGTTAAGAAACATACTGATGTAACTTCCGCCGGCGCGCTTTTGCGCCTGCGCATTGGCACACACAGTACGCCGTCTCATTAAACCCAGGGCTGGTATGTTTCTTCCTTACTTAAAAGCTCAGATGGTAAGAGTTATTATTAATTATATGTGTATTTATATCGGGGACTGTAACAGAGCACCACACTGACCTTGAGAAAGACACATCACTGTGTCGATACGCGTGGGTTTGGGGGTCCCATGTAACTTAACCCTTGGTAAGATAGCAGATATCTGTTATTTGACTGAATGGTTAGTTTTGGGACCCATAGTGTTTTACTATTCATTAATATGACCCATTGTCTTTGTTTTGCTATGTGTGTCTGTTTGTTCAGACATTTTAATTGTTTTTAAACTAAGTGTCTTCTTGTTGTGTTCACAATAATAAAATTGATATATTTTTTTGACTACATTATTGTGTGGTGATCCCTATTTGTGTGCATATACTTTTTTCTTCATGTGTTTTGGTGGTAATTTACTTATATGCACAAGGTGATCCCACTTAAGCTGATATTGTGGATGGTGCCCGTTCATCTCCTTTAGCTAGACCCAGCACCTGTGAAATGCGCGCCCAGCGCCTATGAAATGCGCAGACGCTGCACCTGTGAAATACGCAGACGCTGCACTTGTGAAATGCGCAGAGATGCAGCACCTGTGAAATGCGCAGACGGTGCACCTGTGAAATGCGCACCCAGCACCTGTGAAATGCGCGCCCAGCACCTGTGAAATGCGCGCCCAGCACCTGTGAAATGCGCGTCCAGCACCTGTGAAATGCACGCCCAGCACCTGTGAAATGCGCAGACGCTGCACCTATGAAATAGGCAGATGCTGCACCTATGAAATGCACACCCAGCACCTGTGAAATGCGCAGACGCTGCACCTATGAAATGTGCACCCAGCACCTGTGAAATGCGCGCCCAGCACCTGTGAAATGCGCAGACGCTGCACCTGTGAAATGTGCACCCAGCGCCTGTGAAATGTGCGCCCAGCACCTGTGAAATGCAGACGCTGGACCTGTGAAATGCGCACCCAGCGCCTGTGAAATGCGCTGAGATTCAGCACCTGTGAAATGCAGACGCTACGCCTGTGAAATGCGCACCCAGCACCTGTGAAATGCGCAGACGCTGCACCTGTGAAATGTGCGTCCAGCACCGGTGAAATGCAGAGATGCTGGAACTGTGAAATGCGCACCCAGCGCCTGTGAAATGCGCAGAGATGCAGCACCTGTGAAATGCAGATGTTACGCCTGTGAAATGCGCATAGCGCTGCACCTGTGAAATGCGCATACGCTTCACCTGTGAAATGCGCACCCAGCACCTGTGAAATGCGCGCCCAGCACCTGTGAAATGCGCAGAGCGCTGCACCTGTGAAATACGCAGACGCTGCACCGGTGAAATACGCAGACGCTGCACCTATGAAATGCGCAGAAGCTGCACCTATGAAATGTGCGCCCTGCGCATGTGAAATGCAAAGACGCTGCACCTGTGAAATGCGCCCCAGCATCTGTGAAATGTGCGCCCAGCACCTGTGAAATGCAGACGCTGCACCTGTGAAATGCACACCCAGCATCTGTGAAATGCATGCCCAGCACCTGTGAAATACGCAGACGCTGCACCTATGTAATGCGCACCCAGCACCTGTGAAATGCGCGCCCAGCGCCTGTGAAATGCGCGCCCAGCACCTGTGAAATGTGCGCCCAGCACCTGTGAAATGGGCGCCCAGCACCTGTGAAATGCGCAGACGCTGCACCTATGAAATGTGCACCCAGCACCTGTGAAATGCGCACCCAGCACCTGTGAAATGCGCAGACCCTGCACCTATGAAATGCGCGCCCAGCGCCTGTGAAATGCACGCCCAGCGCCTGTGAAATGCGCGTCCAGCACCTGTGAAATGCGCGCCCAGCACCTGTGAAATGCGCAGACGCTGCACCTATGAAATACGCAGATGCTGCACCTATGAAATGCGCGCCCAGCACGTGTGAAATGCGCAGACGCTGCACCTATGAAATACGCAGATGCTGCACCTATGAAATGCGCACCCAGCACCTGTGAAATGCAGACGCTGCACCTATGAAATGCGCACCCAGCACCTGTGAAATGCGCAGACGCTGCACCTATGAAATGTGCTCCCAGCACCTGTGAAATGCGCAGACGCTGCACCAATGAAATGTGCGCCCAGCACCTGTGAAATGCAGACGCTGCACCTGTGAAATGCGCACCCAGCACCTGTGAAATGCGCACCCAGCACCTATGAAATGCACACCCAGCACCTGTGAAATGCGCAGACGCTGCACCTATGAAATGTGCGCCAAGCACCTGTGAAAAGCAGACGCTGCACCTGTGAAATACGCACCCAGCACCTATGAAATGCGCGCCCAGCGCTTGTGAAATGCGCGCCCAGCGCCTGTGAAATGCAGAGACGCTGCACCTATGAAATGTGCGCCCAGCGCCTGTGAAATGCACACCCAGCACCTGTGAAATGCGCAGACACTGCACCTATGAAATGCGCGCCCAGCGCCTGTGAAATGCAGAGTCGCTGCACCTATGAAATGCGCGCCCAGCACCTGTGAAATGCGCACCCAGCACCTATGAAATGCGCACCCAGCACCTGTGAAATGCGCACCCAGCGCCTGTGAAATGCGCAGACACTGCACCTATGAAATGTGCGCCCAGCGCCCGTGAAATGCGCACCCAGCACCTGTGAAATGCAGAGACGCTGCACCTATGAAATGCGCAGACGCTGCTCGTATGAAATGTGTGCCCAGCGCCCGTGAAATGCGCGCCCAGCGCCTGTGAAATGCAGAGACGCTGCACCTATGAAACGCGCAGACGCTGCACCTGTGAAATGCGCACCCAGCACCTGTGAAATGCGCACCCAGCACCTGTGAAATGCGCAGACGCTGCACCTGTGAAATGCGCGCCCAGTGCCTGTGAAATGCAGAGACGCTGCACCTATGAAATGCACACCCAGCACCTGTGAAATGCGCACCCAGCACCTGTGAAATGCGCAGACGCTGCACCTGTGAAATGTGCGCCCAGCACCTGTGAAATGCGCAGACGCTGCACCTATGAAATGTGCGCCAAGCACCTGTGAAATGCAGACGCTGCACCTGTGAAATGCGCACCCAGCACCTATGAAATGCGCGCCCAGCGCTTGTGAAATGCGCGCCCAGCGCCTGTGAAATGAAGAGACGCTGCACCTATGAAATGCGCGCCCAGCGCCTGTGAAATGCAAAGACGCTGCACCTATGAAATGCGCGCCCAGCACCTGTGAAATGCGCACCCAGCACCTATGAAATGCGCACCCAGCACCTATGAAATGCGCACCCAGCACCTGTGAAATGCGCACCCAGCACCTGTGAAATGCGCACCCAGCGCCTGTGAAATGCGCAGACGCTGCACCTATGAAATGTGCGCCCAGCGGCCGTGAAATGCGCGCCCAGCACCTGTGAAATGCAGAGACGCTGCACCTATGAAATGCGCAGACGCTGCACCAATGAAATGTGCACCCAGCGCCTGTGAAATGTGCGCCCAGCACCTGTGAAATGCAGACGCTGGACCTGTGAAATGCGCACCCAGCGCCTGTGAAATGCGCTGAGATTCAGCACCTGTGAAATGCAGACGCTACGCCTGTGAAATGCACACCCAGCACCTGTGAAATGCGCAGACGCTGCACCTGTGAAATGTGCGTCCAGCACCGGTGAAATGCAGAGATGCTGGAACTGTGAAATGCGCACCCAGCGCCTGTGAAATGCGCAGAGATGCAGCACCTGTGAAATGCGCATAGCGCTGCACCTGTGAAATGCGCATACGCTTCACCTGTGAAATGCGCGCCCAGCACCTGTGAAATGAGCAGAGCGCTGCACCTGTGAAATACGCAGACGCTGCACCGGTGAAATACGCAGACGCTGCACCTATGAAATGTGCGCCCTGCGCCTGTGAAATGCAGAGACGCTGCACCTGTGAAATACGCCCCAGCATCTGTGAAATGTGTGCCCAGCACCTGTGAAATGCAGACGCTGCACCTGTGAAATGCACACCCTGCACCTATGAAATACGCAGATGCTGAACCTATGAAATGCGCGCCCAGCACGTGTGAAATGCGCAGACGCTGCACCTATGAAATACGCAGATGCTGCACCTATGAAATGCGCACCCAGCACCTGTGAAATGCGCAGACGCTGCACCTATGAAATGCGCACCCAGCACCTGTGAAATGCGCAGACGCTGCACCTATGAAATGTGCTCCCAGCACCTGTGAAATGCGCAGACGCTGCACCAATGAAATGTGCGCCCAGCACCTGTGAAATGCAGACGCTGCACCTGTGAAATGCGCACCCAGCACCTGTGAAATGCGCACCCAGCACCTATGAAATGCACACCCAGCACCTGTGAAATGCGCAGACGCTGCACCTATGAAATGTGCGCCAAGCACCTGTGAAATGCAGACGCTGCACCTGTGAAATACGCACCCAGCACCTATGAAATGCGCGCCCAGCGCTTGTGAAATGCGCGCCCAGCGCCTGTGAAATGCAGAGACGCTGCACCTATGAAATGCGCGCCCAGCGCCTGTGAAATGCACACCCAGCACCTGTGAAATGCGCAGACACTGCACCTATGAAATGCGTGCCCAGCGCCTGTGAAATGCAGAGTCGCTGCACCTATGAAATGCGCGCCCAGCACCTGTGAAATGCGCACCCAGCACCTATGAAATGCGCACCCAGCACCTGTGAAATGCGCACCCAGCACCTGTGAAATGCGCACCCAGCACCTGTGAAATGCGCAGACGCTGCACCTGTGAAATGCGCAGACGCTGCACCTGTGAAATGCAGAGACGCTGCACCTATGAAATGCGCAGACGCTGCACCTATGAAATGCACACCCAGCACCTGTGAAATGCGCACCCAGCACCTGTGAAATGCGCAGACGCTGCACCTGTGAAATGTGCGCCCAGCACCTGTGAAATGCGCAGACGCTGCACCTATGAAATGTGTGCCAAGCACCTGTGAAATGCAGACGCTGCACCTGTGAAATGCGCACCCAGCACCTATGAAATGCGCGCCCAGCGCTTGTGAAATGCGCGCCCAGCGCCTGTGAAATGCAGAGACGCTGCACCTATGAAATGCGCGCCCAGCGCCTGTGAAATGCAAAGACGCTGCACCTATGAAATGCGCGCCCAGCACCTGTGAAATGCGCACCCAGCACCTATGAAATGCGCACCCAGCACCTGTGAAATGCGCACCCAGCACCTGTGAAATGCGCACCCAGCGCCTGTGAAATGCGCAGACGCTGCACCTATGAAATGTGCGCCCAGCGCCCGTGAAATGCGCGCCCAGCACTTGTGAAATGCAGAGACGCTGCACCTATGAAATGCGCAGACGCTGCACCAATGAAATGTGCACCCAGCGCCTGTGAAATGTGCGCCCAGCACCTGTGAAATGCAGACGCTGGACCTGTGAAATGCGCACCCAGCGCCTGTGAAATGCGCTGAGATTCAGCACCTGTGAAATGCAGACGCTACGCCTGTGAAATGCACACCCAGCACCTGTGAAATGCGCAGACGCTGCACCTGTGAAATGTGCGTCCAGCACCGGTGAAATACAGAGATGCTGGAACTGTGAAATGCGCACCCAGCGCCTGTGAAATGCGCAGAGATGCAGCACCTGTGAAATGCGCATAGCGCTGCACCTGTGAAATGCGCATACGCTTCACCTGTGAAATGCGCGCCCAGCACCTGTGAAATGCGCAGAGCGCTGCACCTGTGAAATACGCAGACGCTGCACCGGTGAAATACGCAGACGCTGCACCTATGAAATGTGCGCCCTGCGCCTGTGAAATGCAGAGACGCTGCACCTGTGAAATGCGCCCCAGCATCTGTGAAATGTGTGCCCAGCACCTGTGAAATGCAGACGCTGCACCTGTGAAATGCACACCCAGCATCTGTGAAATGCACACCCAGCACCTGTGAAATACGCAGACGCTGCACCTATGTAATGCGCACCCAGCACCTGTGAAATGCGCGCCCAGCGCCTGTGAAATGCGCTCCCAGCACCTGTGAAATGTGCGCCCAGCACCTATGAAATGCGCGCCCAGCACCTGTGAAATGCGCAGACGCTGCACCTATGAAATGCGCACCCAGCACCTGTGAAATGCGCACCCAGCACCTGTGAAATGCGCAGACCCTGCACCTATGAAATGCGCGCCCAGCGCCTGTGAAATGCGCGCCCAGCGCCTGTGAAATGCGCGTCCAGCGCCTGTGAAATGCGCGCCCAGCACCTGTGAAATGCGCAGACGCTGCACCTATGAAATACGCAGATGCTGAACCTATGAAATGCGCGCCCAGCACGTGTGAAATGCGCAGACGCTGCACCTATGAAATACGCAGATGCTGCACCTATGAAATGCGCACCCAGCACCTGTGAAATGCAGACGCTGCACCTGTGAAATGCGCAGACGCTGCACCTATGAAATGTGCGCCCAGCACCTGTGAAATGTGCAGACGCTGCACCAATGAAATGTGCGCCCAGCACCTGTGAAATGCAGACGCTGCACCTGTGAAATGCGCACCCAGCACCTGTGAAATGCGCACCCAGCACCTATGAAATGCACACCCAGCACCTGTGAAATGCGCAGACGCTGCACCTATGAAATGTGCGCCAAGCACCTGTGAAATGCAGACGCTGCACCTGTGAAATGCGCACCCAGCACCTATGAAATGCGCGCCCAGCGCTTGTGAAATGCGCGCCCAGCGCCTGTGAAA
Organism: Dendrobates tinctorius; assembly: GCF_039654945.1. Lineage (NCBI taxonomy): Eukaryota > Metazoa > Chordata > Amphibia > Anura > Dendrobatidae > Dendrobates > Dendrobates tinctorius. The sequence goes on from NW_027361848.1 coordinate 5,247,845, forward strand.
TGCAGAGACGCTGCACCTATGAAATGCGCGCCCAGCGCCTGTGAAATGCACACCCAGCACCTGTGAAATGCGCAGACGCTGCACCTATGAAATGCGCGCCCAGCGCCTGTGAAATGCAGAGACGCTGCACCTATGAAATGCGCGCCCAGCACCTGTGAAATGCGCACCCAGCACCTGTGAAATGCGCACCCAGCACCTGTGAAATGCGCACCCAGCACCTGTGAAATGCGCAGACGCTGCACCTATGAAATGTGCGCCCAGCGCCCGTGAAATGCGCACCCAGCACCTGTGAAATGCAGAGACGCTGCACCTATGAAATGTGCACCCAGCACCTGTGAAATGCGCACCCAGCACCTGTGAAATGCGCAGACCCTGCACCTATGAAATGCGCGCCCAGCGCCTGTGAAATGCACGCCCAGCGCCTGTGAAATGCGCGTCCAGCACCTGTGAAATGCGCGCCCAGCACCTGTGAAATGCGCAGACGCTGCACCTATGAAATACGCAGATGCTGCACCTATGAAATGCGCGCCCAGCACGTGTGAAATGCGCAGACGCTGCACCTATGAAATACGCAGATGCTGCACCTATGAAATGCGCACCCAGCACCTGTGAAATGCAGACGCTGCACCTATGAAATGCGCACCCAGCACCTGTGAAATGCGCAGACGCTGCACCTATGAAATGTGCTCCCAGCACCTGTGAAATGCGCAGACGCTGCACCAATGAAATGTGCGCCCAGCACCTGTGAAATGCAGACGCTGCACCTGTGAAATGCGCACCCAGCACCTGTGAAATGCGCACCCAGCACCTATGAAATGCACACCCAGCACCTGTGAAATGCGCAGACGCTGCACCTATGAAATGTGCGCCAAGCACCTGTGAAATGCAGACGCTGCACCTGTGAAATACGCACCCAGCACCTATGAAATGCGCGCCCAGCGCTTGTGAAATGCGCGCCCAGCGCCTGTGAAATGCAGAGACGCTGCACCTATGAAATGCGCGCCCAGCGCCTGTGAAATGCACACCCAGCACCTGTGAAATGCGCAGACACTGCACCTATGAAATGCGCGCCCAGCGCCTGTGAAATGCAGAGTCGCTGCACCTATGAAATGCGCGCCCAGCACCTGTGAAATGCGCACCCAGCACCTGTGAAATGCGCACCCAGCACCTGTGAAATGCGCACCCAGCGCCTGTGAAATGCGCACCCAGCGCCTGTGAAATGCGCACCCAGCGCCTGTGAAATGCGCAGACACTGCACCTATGAAATGTGCGCCCAGCGCCCGTGAAATGCGCACCCAGCACCTGTGAAATGCAGAGACGCTGCACCTATGAAATGCGCAGACGCTGCACGTATGAAATGTGCGCCCAGCGCCCGTGAAATTCGCGCCCAGCGCCTGTGAAATGCAGAGACGCTGCACCTATGAAATGCGCACCCAGCACCTATGAAATGCGCACCCAGCACCTGTGAAATGCGCACCCAGCACCTGTGAAATGCGCAGACACTGCACCTGTGAAATGCGCGCCCAGCGCCTGTGAAATGCAGAGACGCTGCACCTATGAAATGCGCAGACGCTGCACCTATGAAATGCACACCCAGCACCTGTGAAATGCGCACCCAGCACCTGTGAAATGCGCAGACGCTGCACCTGTGAAATGTGCGCCCAGCACCTGTGAAATGCGCAGACGCTGCACCTATGAAATGTGCGCCAAGCACCTGTGAAATGCAGACGCTGCACCTGTGAAATGCGCACCCAGCACCTATGAAATGCGCGCCCAGCGCTTGTGAAATGCGCGCCCAGCGCCTGTGAAATGCAGAGACGCTGCACCTATGAAATGCGCGCCCAGCGCCTGTGAAATGCAAAGACGCTGCACCTATGAAATGCGCGCCCAGCACCTGTGAAATGCGCACCCAGCACCTATGAAATGCGCACCCAGCACCTATGAAATGCGCACCCAGCACCTGTGAAATGCGCACCCAGCACCTGTGAAATGCGCAGACGCTGCACCTATGAAATGTGCGCCCAGCGCCCGTGAAATGCGCGCCCAGCACCTGTGAAATGCAGAGACGCTGCACCTATGAAATGCGCAGACGCTGCACCAATGAAATGTGCACCCAGCGCCTGTGAAATGTGCGCCCAGCACCTGTGAAATGCAGACGCTGGACCTGTGAAATGCGCACCCAGCGCCTGTGAAATGCGCTGAGATTCAGCACCTGTGAAATGCAGACGCTACGCCTGTGAAATGCACACCCAGCACCTGTGAAATGCGCAGACGCTGCACCTGTGAAATGTGCGTCCAGCACCGGTGAAATGCAGAGATGCTGGAACTGTGAAATGCGCACCCAGCGCCTGTGAAATGCGCAGAGATGCAGCACCTGTGAAATGCGCATAGCGCTGCACCTGTGAAATGTGCATACGCTTCACCTGTGAAATGCGCACCCAGCACCTGTGAAATGCGCACCCAGCACCTGTGAAATGCGCAGAGCGCTGCACCTGTGAAATACGCAGACGCTGCACCTATGAAATGTGCGCCCTGCGCCTGTGAAATGCAGAGACGCTGCACCTATGAAATGCACACCCAGCACCTGTGAAATGCGCACCCAGCACCTGTGAAATGCGCAGACGCTGCACCTGTGAAATGTGCGCCCAGCACCTGTGAAATGCGCAGACGCTGCACCTATGAAATGTGCGCCAAGCACCTGTGAAATGCAGACGCTGCACCTGTGAAATGCGCACCCAGCACCTATGAAATGCGCGCCCAGCGCTTGTGAAATGCGCGCCCAGCGCCTGTGAAATGCAGAGACGCTGAACCTATGAAATGCGCGCCCAGCGCCTGTGAAATGCAAAGACGCTGCACCTATGAAATGCGCGCCCAGCACCTGTGAAATGCGCACCCAGCACCTATGAAATGCGCACCCAGCACCTATGAAATGCGCACCCAGCACCTGTGAAATGCGCACCCAGCACCTGTGAAATGCGCAGACGCTGCACCTATGAAATGTGCGCCCAGCGCCCGTGAAATGCGCGCCCAGCACCTGTGAAATGCAGAGACGCTGCACCTATGAAATGCGCAGACGCTGCACCAATGAAATGTGCACCCAGCGCCTGTGAAATGTGCGCCCAGCACCTGTGAAATGCAGACGCTGGACCTGTGAAATGCGCACCCAGCGCCTGTGAAATGCGCTGAGATTCAGCACCTGTGAAATGCAGACGCTACGCCTGTGAAATGCACACCCAGCACCTGTGAAATGCGCAGACGCTGCACCTGTGAAATGTGCGTCCAGCACCGGTGAAATGCAGAGATGCTGGAACTGTGAAATGCGCACCCAGCGCCTGTGAAATGCGCAGAGATGCAGCACCTGTGAAATGCGCATAGCGCTGCACCTGTGAAATGTGCATACGCTTCACCTGTGAAATGCGCACCCAGCACCTGTGAAATGCGCACCCAGCACCTGTGAAATGCGCAGAGCGCTGCACCTGTGAAATACGCAGACGCTGCACCTATGAAATGTGCGCCCTGCGCCTGTGAAATGCAGAGACGCTGCACCTGTGAAATGCGCCCCAGCATCTGTGAAATGTGTGCCCAGCACCTGTGAAATGCAGACGCTGCACCTGTGAAATGCACGCCCAGCACCTGTGAAATACGCAGACGCTGCACCTATGTAATGCGCACCCAGCACCTGTGAAATGCGCGCCCAGCGCCTGTGAAATGCGCGCCCAGCACCTGTGAAATGCGCGCCCAGCACCTGTGAAATGCGCAGACGCTGCACCTATGAAATGCGCACCCAGCACCTGTGAAATGCGCACCCAGCACCTGTGAAATGCGCAGACCCTGCACCTATGAAATGCGCGCCCAGCGCCTGTGAAATGCGCGCCCAGCGCCTGTGAAATGCGCGTCCAGCGCCTGTGAAATGCGCGCCCAGCACCTGTGAAATGCGCAGACGCTGCACCTATGAAATACGCAGATGCTGCACCTATGAAATGCGCGCCCAGCACGTGTGAAATGCGCAGACGCTGCACCTATGAAGTACGCAGATGCTGCACCTATGAAATGCGCACCCAGCACCTGTGAAATGCGCAGATGCTGCACCTATGAAATGCGCACCCAGCACCTGTGAAATGCGCAGACGCTGCACCTATGAAATGTGCGCCCAGCACCTGTGAAATGCGCAGACGCTGCACCAATGAAATGTGCGCCCAGCACCTGTGAAATGCAGACGCTGCACCTGTGAAATGCGCACCCAGCACCTGTGAAATGCGCACCCAGCACCTGTGAAATGCGCAGACGCTGCACCTATGAAATGCGCGCCCAGCGCCTGTGAAATGCACACCCAGCACCTGTGAAATGCGCAGACGCTGCACCTATGAAATGCGCGCCCAGCGCCTGTGAAATGCACACCCAGCACCTGTGAAATGCGCAGACGCTGCACCTATGAAATTCGCGCCCAGCGCCTGTGAAATGCGCACCCAGCGCCTGTGAAATGCAGAGACGCTGCACCTATGAAATGCGCGCCCAGCACCTGTGAAATGCGCACCCAGCACCTATGAAATGCGCACCCAGCACCTATGAAATGCGCACCCAGCACCTGTGAAATGCGCACCCAGCACCTGTGAAATGCGCAGACGCTGCACCTATGAAATGTGCGCCCAGCGCCCGTGAAATGCGCACCCAGCACCTGTGAAATGCAGAGACGCTGCACCTATGAAATGCGCAGACGCTGCACCTATGAAATGTGCGCCCAGCGCTTGTGAAATGCAGAGTCGCTGCACCTATGAAATGCGCAGACGCTGCACCTATGAAATGCGCACCCAGCACCTGTGAAATGCGCACCCAGCACCTGTGAAATGCGCAGACGCTGCACCTGTGAAATGCGCGCCCAGCGCCTGTGAAATGCAGAGACGCTGCACCTATGAAATGCGCAGACGCTGCACCTATGAAATGCACACCCAGCACCTGTGAAATGCGCAGACGCTGCACCTGTGAAATGTGCGCCCAGCACCTGTGAAATGCGCAGACGCTGCACCTATGAAATGTGCGCCAAGCACCTGTGAAATGCAGACGCTGCACCTGTGAAATGCGCACCCAGCACCTATGAAATGCGCGCCCAGCGCTTGTGAAATGCGCGCCCAGCGCCTGTGAAATGCAGAGACGCTGCACCTATGAAATGCGCGCCCAGCGCCTGTGAAATGCAAAGACGCTGCACCTATGAAATGCGCGCCCAGCGCCTGTGAAATGCGCGCCCAGCGCCTGTGAAATGCAGAGACGCTGCACCTATGAAATGCGCGCCCAGCACCTGTGAAATGCGCACCCAGCACCTATGAAATGCGCACCCAGCACCTGTGAAATGCGCACCCAGCACCTGTGAAATGCGCACCCAGCACCTGTGAAATGCGCAGACGCTGCACCTATGAAATGTGCGCCCAGCGCCCGTGAAATGCGCACCCAGCACCTGTGAAATGCAGAGACGCTGCACCTATGAAATGCGCAGACGCTGCACCTATGAAATGTGCGCCCAGCGCCTGTGAAATGCAGAGTCGCTGCACCTATGAAATGCGCAGACGCTGCACCTATGAAATGCGCACCCAGCACCTGTGAAATGCGCACCCAGCACCTGTGAAATGCGCAGACGCTGCACCTGTGAAATGCGCGCCCAGCGCCTGTGAAATGCAGAGACGCTGCACCTATGAAATGCGCAGACGCTGCACCTATGAAATGCACACCCAGCACCTGTGAAATGCGCACCCAGCACCTGTGAAATGCGCAGACGCTGCACCTGTGAAATGTGCGCCCAGCACCTGTGAAATGCGCAGACGCTGCACCTATGAAATGTGCGCCAAGCACCTGTGAAATGCAGACGCTGCACCTGTGAAATGCGCACCCAGCACCTATGAAATGCGCGCCCAGCGCCTGTGAAATGCAGAGACGCTGCACCTATGAAATGCGCGCCCAGCGCCTGTGAAATGCAGAGACGCTGCACCTATGAAATGCGCGCCCAGCACCTGTGAAATGCGCACCCAGCACCTGTGAAATGCGCACCCAGCACCTGTGAAATGCGCACCCAGCACCTGTGAAATGCGCAGACGCTGCACCTATGAAATGTGCGCTCAGCGCCCGTGAAATGCAGACGCTGCACCTATGAAATGCGCAGACAGCACCTGTGAAATGCGCACCCAGCGCCTGTGAAATGCGCAGACGCTGCACCTATGAAATGTGCGCCCAGCGCTCGTGAAATGCAAAGACGCTGCACCTATGAAATGCGCAGACGCTGCACCTATGAAATGTGCGCCAAGCACCTGTGAAATGCAGAGACGCTGCACCTATGAAATGCGCAGACGCTGCACCTGTGAAATGCGTGCCCAGCGCCCGTGAAATGCAGAGACGCTGCACCTATGAAATGCGCAGACGCTGCACCTGTGAAATGCGCACCCAGCACCTATGAAATGCGCGCCCAGCGCCTGTGAAATGCAGAGACGCTGCACCTATGAAATGCGCGCCCAGCGTCTGTGAAATGCACACCCAGCACCAGTGAAATGCGCAGACGCTGCACCTATGAAATGCGCGCCCAGCGCCTGTGAAATGCAGAGACGCTGCACCTATGAAATGCGCTCCCAGCACCTGTGAAATGCGCACCCAGCACCTATGAAATGCGCACCCAGCACCTGTGAAATGCGCACCCAGCGCCTGTGAAATGCGCAGACGCTGCACCTATGAAATGTGCGCCAAGCACCTGTGAAATGCAGACGCTGCACCTGTGAAATGCGCACCCAGCACCTATGAAATGCGCGCCCAGCGCCTGTGAAATGCAGAGACGCTGCACCTATGAAATGCGCGCCCAGCGCCTGTGAAATGCAGAGACGCTGCACCTATGAAATGCGCGCCCAGCACCTGTGAAATGCGCACCCAGCACCTGTGAAATGCGCAACCAGCACCTGTGAAATGCGCAGACGCTGCACCTATGAAATGTGCGCTCAGCGCCCGTGAAATGCAGACGCTGCACCTATGAAATGCGCAGACAGCACCTGTGAAATGCGCACCCAGCGCCTGTGAAATGCGCAGACGCTGCACCTATGAAATGTGCGCCCAGCGCTCGTGAAATGCAAAGACGCTGCACCTATGAAATGCGCAGACGCTGCACCTATGAAATGTGCGCCAAGCACCTGTGAAATGCAGAGACGCTGCACCTATGAAATGCGCAGACGCTGCACCTGTGAAATGCGTGCCCAGCGCCCGTGAAATGCAGAGACGCTGCACCTATGAAATGCGCAGACGCTGCACCTGTGAAATGCGCACCCAGCACCTATGAAATGCGCGCCCAGCGCCTGTGAAATGCAGAGATGCTGCACCTATGAAATGCGCGCCCAGCGTCTGTGAAATGCACACCCAGCACCAGTGAAATGCGCAGACGCTGCACCTATGAAATGCGCACCCAGCACCTGTGAAATGCGCACCCAGCACCTGTGAAATGCGCAGACCCTGCACCTATGAAATGCGCGCCCAGCGCCTGTGAAATGCGCGCCCAGCGCCTGTGAAATGCGCGTCCAGCGCCTGTGAAATGCGCGCCCAGCACCTGTGAAATGCGCAGACGCTGCACCTATGAAATACGCAGATGCTGAACCTATGAAATGCGCGCCCAGCACGTGTGAAATGCGCAGACGCTGCACCTATGAAATACGCAGATGCTGCACCTATGAAATGCGCACCCAGCACCTGTGAAATGCAGACGCTGCACCTGTGAAATGCGCAGACGCTGCACCTATGAAATGTGCGCCCAGCACCTGTGAAATGCGCAGACGCTGCACCAATGAAATGTGCGCCCAGCACCTGTGAAATGCAGACGCTGCACCTGTGAAATGCGCACCCAGCACCTGTGAAATGCGCACCCAGCACCTATGAAATGCACACCCAGCACCTGTGAAATGCGCAGACGCTGCACCTATGAAATGTGCGCCAAGCACCTGTGAAATGCAGACGCTGCACCTGTGAAATGCGCACCCAGCACCTATGAAATGCGCGCCCAGCGCTTGTGAAATGCGCGCCCAGCGCCTGTGAAATGCAGAGACGCTGCACCTATGAAATGCGCGCCCAGCGCCTGTGAAATGCACACCCAGCACCTGTGAAATGCGCAGACGCTGCACCTATGAAATGCGCGCCCAGCGCCTGTGAAATGCAGAGACGCTGCACCTATGAAATGCGCGCCCAGCACCTGTGAAATGCGCACCCAGCACCTGTGAAATGCGCACCCAGCACCTGTGAAATGCGCACCCAGCACCTGTGAAATGCGCAGACGCTGCACCTATGAAATGTGCGCCCAGCGCCCGTGAAATGCGCACCCAGCACCTGTGAAATGCAGAGACGCTGCACCTATGAAATGTGCACCCAGCACCTGTGAAATGCGCACCCAGCACCTGTGAAATGCGCAGACCCTGCACCTATGAAATGCGCGCCCAGCGCCTGTGAAATGCACGCCCAGCGCCTGTGAAATGCGCGTCCAGCACCTGTGAAATGCGCGCCCAGCACCTGTGAAATGCGCAGACGCTGCACCTATGAAATACGCAGATGCTGCACCTATGAAATGCGCGCCCAGCACGTGTGAAATGCGCAGACGCTGCACCTATGAAATACGCAGATGCTGCACCTATGAAATGCGCACCCAGCACCTGTGAAATGCAGACGCTGCACCTATGAAATGCGCACCCAGCACCTGTGAAATGCGCAGACGCTGCACCTATGAAATGTGCTCCCAGCACCTGTGAAATGCGCAGACGCTGCACCAATGAAATGTGCGCCCAGCACCTGTGAAATGCAGACGCTGCACCTGTGAAATGCGCACCCAGCACCTGTGAAATGCGCACCCAGCACCTATGAAATGCACACCCAGCACCTGTGAAATGCGCAGACGCTGCACCTATGAAATGTGCGCCAAGCACCTGTGAAATGCGCACCCAGCACCTGTGAAATGCGCAGACGCTGCACCTGTGAAATGCGCGCCCAGCGCCTGTGAAATGCAGAGACGCTGCACCTATGAAATGCGCAGATGCTGCACCTATGAAATGCACACCCAGCACCTGTGAAATGCGCACCCAGCACCTGTGAAATGCGCAGACGCTGCACCTGTGAAATGTGCGCCCAGCACCTGTGAAATGCGCAGACGCTGCACCTATGAAATGTGCGCCAAGCACCTGTGAAATGCAGACGCTGCACCTGTGAAATGCGCACCCAGCACCTATGAAATGCGCGCCCAGCGCCTGTGAAATGCAGAGACGCTGCACCTATGAAATGCGCGCCCAGCGCCTGTGAAATGCAGAGACGCTGCACCTATGAAATGCGCGCCCAGCACCTGTGAAATGCGCACCCAGCACCTGTGAAATGCGCAACCAGCACCTGTGAAATGCGCAGACGCTGCACCTATGAAATGTGCGCTCAGCGCCCGTGAAATGCAGACGCTGCACCTATGAAATGCGCAGACAGCACCTGTGAAATGCGCACCCAGCGCCTGTGAAATGCGCAGACGCTGCACCTATGAAATGTGCGCCCAGCGCTCGTGAAATGCAAAGACGCTGCACCTATGAAATGCGCAGACGCTGCACCTATGAAATGTGCGCCAAGCACCTGTGAAATGCAGAGACGCTGCACCTATGAAATGCGCAGACGCTGCACCTGTGAAATGCGTGCCCAGCGCCCGTGAAATGCAGAGACGCTGCACCTATGAAATGCGCAGACGCTGCACCTGTGAAATGCGCACCCAGCACCTATGAAATGCGCGCCCAGCGCCTGTGAAATGCAGAGATGCTGCACCTATGAAATGCGCGCCCAGCGTCTGTGAAATGCACACCCAGCACCAGTGAAATGCGCAGACGCTGCACCTATGAAATGCGCACCCAGCACCTGTGAAATGCGCACCCAGCACCTGTGAAATGCGCAGACCCTGCACCTATGAAATGCGCGCCCAGCGCCTGTGAAATGCGCGCCCAGCGCCTGTGAAATGCGCGTCCAGCGCCTGTGAAATGCGCGCCCAGCACCTGTGAAATGCGCAGACGCTGCACCTATGAAATACGCAGATGCTGAACCTATGAAATGCGCGCCCAGCACGTGTGAAATGCGCAGACGCTGCACCTATGAAATACGCAGATGCTGCACCTATGAAATGCGCACCCAGCACCTGTGAAATGCAGACGCTGCACCTGTGAAATGCGCAGACGCTGCACCTATGAAATGTGCGCCCAGCACCTGTGAAATGCGCAGACGCTGCACCAATGAAATGTGCGCCCAGCACCTGTGAAATGCAGACGCTGCACCTGTGAAATGCGCACCCAGCACCTGTGAAATGCGCACCCAGCACCTATGAAATGCACACCCAGCACCTGTGAAATGCGCAGACGCTGCACCTATGAAATGTGCGCCAAGCACCTGTGAAATGCAGACGCTGCACCTGTGAAATGCGCACCCAGCACCTATGAAATGCGCGCCCAGCGCTTGTGAAATGCGCGCCCAGCGCCTGTGAAATGCAGAGACGCTGCACCTATGAAATGCGCGCCCAGCGCCTGTGAAATGCACACCCAGCACCTGTGAAATGCGCAGACGCTGCACCTATGAAATGCGCGCCCAGCGCCTGTGAAATGCAGAGACGCTGCACCTATGAAATGCGCGCCCAGCACCTGTGAAATGCGCACCCAGCACCTGTGAAATGCGCACCCAGCACCTGTGAAATGCGCACCCAGCACCTGTGAAATGCGCAGACGCTGCACCTATGAAATGTGCGCCCAGCGCCCGTGAAATGCGCACCCAGCACCTGTGAAATGCAGAGACGCTGCACCTATGAAATGTGCACCCAGCACCTGTGAAATGCGCACCCAGCACCTGTGAAATGCGCAGACCCTGCACCTATGAAATGCGCGCCCAGCGCCTGTGAAATGCACGCCCAGCGCCTGTGAAATGCGCGTCCAGCACCTGTGAAATGCGCGCCCAGCACCTGTGAAATGCGCAGACGCTGCACCTATGAAATACGCAGATGCTGCACCTATGAAATGCGCGCCCAGCACGTGTGAAATGCGCAGACGCTGCACCTATGAAATACGCAGATGCTGCACCTATGAAATGCGCACCCAGCACCTGTGAAATGCAGACGCTGCACCTATGAAATGCGCACCCAGCACCTGTGAAATGCGCAGACGCTGCACCTATGAAATGTGCTCCCAGCACCTGTGAAATGCGCAGACGCTGCACCAATGAAATGTGCGCCCAGCACCTGTGAAATGCAGACGCTGCACCTGTGAAATGCGCACCCAGCACCTGTGAAATGCGCACCCAGCACCTATGAAATGCACACCCAGCACCTGTGAAATGCGCAGACGCTGCACCTATGAAATGTGCGCCAAGCACCTGTGAAATGCAGACGCTGCACCTGTGAAATACGCACCCAGCACCTATGAAATGCGCGCCCAGCGCCTGTGAAATGCAGAGACGCTGCACCTATGAAATGCGCGCCCAGCGCCTGTGAAATGCACACCCAGCACCTGTGAAATGCGCAGACACTGCACCTATGAAATGCGCGCCCAGCGCCTGTGAAATGCAGAGTCGCTGCACCTATGAAATGCGCGCCCAGCACCTGTGAAATGCGCACCCAGCACCTGTGAAATGCGCACCCAGCACCTGTGAAATGCGCACCCAGCGCCTGTGAAATGCGCACCCAGCGCCTGTGAAATGCGCACCCAGCGCCTGTGAAATGCGCAGACACTGCACCTATGAAATGTGCGCCCAGCGCCCGTGAAATGCGCACCCAGCACCTGTGAAATGCAGAGACGCTGCACCTATGAAATGCGCAGACGCTGCACGTATGAAATGTGCGCCCAGCGCCCGTGAAATTCGCGCCCAGCGCCTGTGAAATGCAGAGACGCTGCACCTATGAAATGCGCACCCAGCACCTATGAAATGCGCACCCAGCACCTGTGAAATGCGCACCCAGCACCTGTGAAATGCGCAGACACTGCACCTGTGAAATGCGCGCCCAGCGCCTGTGAAATGCAGAGACGCTGCACCTATGAAATGCGCAGACGCTGCACCTATGAAATGCACACCCAGCACCTGTGAAATGCGCACCCAGCACCTGTGAAATGCGCAGACGCTGCACCTGTGAAATGTGCGCCCAGCACCTGTGAAATGCGCAGACGCTGCACCTATGAAATGTGCGCCAAGCACCTGTGAAATGCAGACGCTGCACCAGTGAAATGCGCACCCAGCACCTATGAAATGCGCGCCCAGCGCTTGTGAAATGCGCGCCCAGCGCCTGTGAAATGCAGAGACGCTGCACCTATGAAATGCGCGCCCAGCGCCTGTGAAATGCAAAGACGCTGCACCTATGAAATGCGCGCCCAGCACCTGTGAAATGCGCACCCAGCACCTATGAAATGCGCACCCAGCACCTATGAAATGCGCACCCAGCACCTGTGAAATGCGCACCCAGCACCTGTGAAATGCGCAGACGCTGCACCTATGAAATGTGCGCCCAGCGCCCGTGAAATGCGCGCCCAGCACCTGTGAAATGCAGAGACGCTGCACCTATGAAATGCGCAGACGCTGCACCAATGAAATGTGCACCCAGCGCCTGTGAAATGTGCGCCCAGCACCTGTGAAATGCAGACGCTGGACCTGTGAAATGCGCACCCAGCGCCTGTGAAATGCGCTGAGATTCAGCACCTGTGAAATGCAGACGCTACGCCTGTGAAATGCACACCCAGCACCTGTGAAATGCGCAGACGCTGCACCTGTGAAATGTGCGTCCAGCACCGGTGAAATGCAGAGATGCTGGAACTGTGAAATGCGCACCCAGCGCCTGTGAAATGCGCAGAGATGCAGCACCTGTGAAATGCGCATAGCGCTGCACCTGTGAAATGTGCATACGCTTCACCTGTGAAATGCGCACCCAGCACCTGTGAAATGCGCACCCAGCACCTGTGAAATGCGCAGAGCGCTGCACCTGTGAAATACGCAGACGCTGCACCTATGAAATGTGCGCCCTGCGCCTGTGAAATGCAGAGACGCTGCACCTATGAAATGCACACCCAGCACCTGTGAAATGCGCACCCAGCACCTGTGAAATGCGCAGACGCTGCACCTGTGAAATGTGCGCCCAGCACCTGTGAAATGCGCAGACGCTGCACCTATGAAATGTGCGCCAAGCACCTGTGAAATGCAGACGCTGCACCTGTGAAATGCGCACCCAGCACCTATGAAATGCGCGCCCAGCGCTTGTGAAATGCGCGCCCAGCGCCTGTGAAATGCAGAGACGCTGCACCTATGAAATGCGCGCCCAGCGCCTGTGAAATGCAAAGACGCTGCACCTATGAAATGCGCGCCCAGCACCTGTGAAATGCGCACCCAGCACCTATGAAATGCGCACCCAGCACCTATGAAATGCGCACCCAGCACCTGTGAAATGCGCACCCAGCACCTGTGAAATGCGCAGACGCTGCACCTATGAAATGTGCGCCCAGCGCCCGTGAAATGCGCGCCCAGCACCTGTGAAATGCAGAGACGCTGCACCTATGAAATGCGCAGACGCTGCACCAATGAAATGTGCACCCAGCGCCTGTGAAATGTGCGCCCAGCACCTGTGAAATGCAGACGCTGGACCTGTGAAATGCGCACCCAGCGCCTGTGAAATGCGCTGAGATTCAGCACCTGTGAAATGCAGACGCTACGCCTGTGAAATGCACACCCAGCACCTGTGAAATGCGCAGACGCTGCACCTGTGAAATGTGCGTCCAGCACCGGTGAAATGCAGAGATGCTGGAACTGTGAAATGCGCACCCAGCGCCTGTGAAATGCGCAGAGATGCAGCACCTGTGAAATGCGCATAGCGCTGCACCTGTGAAATGTGCATACGCTTCACCTGTGAAATGCGCACCCAGCACCTGTGAAATGCGCACCCAGCACCTGTGAAATGCGCAGAGCGCTGCACCTGTGAAATACGCAGACGCTGCACCTATGAAATGTGCGCCCTGCGCCTGTGAAATGCAGAGACGCTGCACCTGTGAAATGCGCCCCAGCATCTGTGAAATGTGTGCCCAGCACCTGTGAAATGCAGACGCTGCACCTGTGAAATGCACGCCCAGCACCTGTGAAATACGCAGACGCTGCACCTATGTAATGCGCACCCAGCACCTGTGAAATGCGCGCCCAGCGCCTGTGAAATGCGCGCCCAGCACCTGTGAAATGCGCGCCCAGCACCTGTGAAATGCGCAGACGCTGCACCTATGAAATGCGCACCCAGCACCTGTGAAATGCGCACCCAGCACCTGTGAAATGCGCAGACCCTGCACCTATGAAATGCGCGCCCAGCGCCTGTGAAATGCGCGCCCAGCGCCTGTGAAATGCGCGTCCAGCGCCTGTGAAATGCGCGCCCAGCACCTGTGAAATGCGCAGACGCTGCACCTATGAAATACGCAGATGCTGCACCTATGAAATGCGCGCCCAGCACGTGTGAAATGCGCAGACGCTGCACCTATGAAATACGCAGATGCTGCACCTATGAAATGCGCACCCAGCACCTGTGAAATGCGCAGATGCTGCACCTATGAAATGCGCACCCAGCACCTGTGAAATGCGCAGACGCTGCACCTATGAAATGTGCGCCCAGCACCTGTGAAATGCGCAGACGCTGCACCAATGAAATGTGCGCCCAGCACCTGTGAAATGCAGACGCTGCACCTGTGAAATGCGCACCCAGCACCTGTGAAATGCGCACCCAGCACCTGTGAAATGCGCAGACGCTGCACCTATGAAATGCGCGCCCAGCGCCTGTGAAATGCACACCCAGCACCTGTGAAATGCGCAGACGCTGCACCTATGAAATGCGCGCCCAGCGCCTGTGAAATGCACACCCAGCACCTGTGAAATGCACAGACGCTGCACCTATGAAATTCGCGCCCAGCGCCTGTGAAATGCGCACCCAGCGCCTGTGAAATGCAGAGACGCTGCACCTATGAAATGCGCGCCCAGCACCTGTGAAATGCGCACCCAGCACCTATGAAATGCGCACCCAGCACCTATGAAATGCGCACCCAGCACCTGTGAAATGCGCACCCAGCACCTGTGAAATGCGCAGACGCTGCACCTATGAAATGTGCGCCCAGCGCCCGTGAAATGCGCACCCAGCACCTGTGAAATGCAGAGACGCTGCACCTATGAAATGCGCAGACGCTGCACCTATGAAATGTGCGCCCAGCGCTTGTGAAATGCAGAGTCGCTGCACCTATGAAATGCGCAGACGCTGCACCTATGAAATGCGCACCCAGCACCTGTGAAATGCGCACCCAGCACCTGTGAAATGCGCAGACGCTGCACCTGTGAAATGCGCGCCCAGCGCCTGTGAAATGCAGAGACGCTGCACCTATGAAATGCGCAGACGCTGCACCTATGAAATGCACACCCAGCACCTGTGAAATGCGCAGACGCTGCACCTGTGAAATGTGCGCCCAGCACCTGTGAAATGCGCAGACGCTGCACCTATGAAATGTGCGCCAAGCACCTGTGAAATGCAGACGCTGCACCTGTGAAATGCGCACCCAGCACCTATGAAATGCGCGCCCAGCGCTTGTGAAATGCGCGCCCAGCGCCTGTGAAATGCAGAGACGCTGCACCTATGAAATGCGCGCCCAGCGCCTGTGAAATGCAAAGACGCTGCACCTATGAAATGCGCGCCCAGCGCCTGTGAAATGCGCGCCCAGCGCCTGTGAAATGCAGAGACGCTGCACCTATGAAATGCGCGCCCAGCACCTGTGAAATGCGCACCCAGCACCTATGAAATGCGCACCCAGCACCTGTGAAATGCGCACCCAGCACCTGTGAAATGCGCACCCAGCACCTGTGAAATGCGCAGACGCTGCACCTATGAAATGTGCGCCCAGCGCCCGTGAAATGCGCACCCAGCACCTGTGAAATGCAGAGACGCTGCACCTATGAAATGCGCAGACGCTGCACCTATGAAATGTGCGCCCAGCGCCTGTGAAATGCAGAGTCGCTGCACCTATGAAATGCGCAGACGCTGCACCTATGAAATGCGCACCCAGCACCTGTGAAATGCGCACCCAGCACCTGTGAAATGCGCAGACGCTGCACCTGTGAAATGCGCGCCCAGCGCCTGTGAAATGCAGAGACGCTGCACCTATGAAATGCGCAGACGCTGCACCTATGAAATGCACACCCAGCACCTGTGAAATGCGCACCCAGCACCTGTGAAATGCGCAGACGCTGCACCTGTGAAATGTGCGCCCAGCACCTGTGAAATGCGCAGACGCTGCACCTATGAAATGTGCGCCAAGCACCTGTGAAATGCAGACGCTGCACCTGTGAAATGCGCACCCAGCACCTATGAAATGCGCGCCCAGCGCCTGTGAAATGCAGAGACGCTGCACCTATGAAATGCGCGCCCAGCGCCTGTGAAATGCAGAGACGCTGCACCTATGAAATGCGCGCCCAGCACCTGTGAAATGCGCACCCAGCACCTGTGAAATGCGCACCCAGCACCTGTGAAATGCGCACCCAGCACCTGTGAAATGCGCAGACGCTGCACCTATGAAATGTGCGCTCAGCGCCCGTGAAATGCAGACGCTGCACCTATGAAATGCGCAGACAGCACCTGTGAAATGCGCACCCAGCGCCTGTGAAATGCGCAGACGCTGCACCTATGAAATGTGCGCCCAGCGCTCGTGAAATGCAAAGACGCTGCACCTATGAAATGCGCAGACGCTGCACCTATGAAATGTGCGCCAAGCACCTGTGAAATGCAGAGACGCTGCACCTATGAAATGCGCAGACGCTGCACCTGTGAAATGCGTGCCCAGCGCCCGTGAAATGCAGAGACGCTGCACCTATGAAATGCGCAGACGCTGCACCTGTGAAATGCGCACCCAGCACCTATGAAATGCGCGCCCAGCGCCTGTGAAATGCAGAGACGCTGCACCTATGAAATGCGCGCCCAGCGTCTGTGAAATGCACACCCAGCACCAGTGAAATGCGCAGACGCTGCACCTATGAAATGCGCGCCCAGCGCCTGTGAAATGCAGAGACGCTGCACCTATGAAATGCGCTCCCAGCACCTGTGAAATGCGCACCCAGCACCTATGAAATGCGCACCCAGCACCTGTGAAATGCGCACCCAGCGCCTGTGAAATGCGCAGACGCTGCACCTATGAAATGTGCGCCAAGCACCTGTGAAATGCAGACGCTGCACCTGTAAAATGCGCACCCAGCACCTATGAAATGCGCGCCCAGCGCCTGTGAAATGCAGAGACGCTGCACCTATGAAATGCGCGCCCAGCGCCTGTGAAATGCAGAGACGCTGCACCTATGAAATGCGCGCCCAGCACCTGTGAAATGCGCACCCAGCACCTGTGAAATGCGCAACCAGCACCTGTGAAATGCGCAGACGCTGCACCTATGAAATGTGCGCTCAGCGCCCGTGAAATGCAGACGCTGCACCTATGAAATGCGCAGACAGCACCTGTGAAATGCGCACCCAGCGCCTGTGAAATGTGCAGACGCTGCACCTATGAAATGTGCGCCCAGCGCTCGTGAAATGCAAAGACGCTGCACCTATGAAATGCGCAGACGCTGCACCTATGAAATGTGCGCCAAGCACCTGTGAAATGCAGAGACGCTGCACCTATGAAATGCGCAGACGCTGCACCTGTGAAATGCGTGCCCAGCGCCCGTGAAATGCAGAGACGCTGCACCTATGAAATGCGCAGACGCTGCACCTGTGAAATGCGCACCCAGCACCTATGAAATGCGCGCCCAGCGCCTGTGAAATGCAGAGATGCTGCACCTATGAAATGCGCGCCCAGCGTCTGTGAAATGCACACCCAGCACCAGTGAAATGCGCAGACGCTGCACCTATGAAATGCGCGCCCAGCGCCTGTGAAATGCAGAGACGCTGCACCTATGAAATGCGCACCCAGCACCTATGAAATGCGCACCCAGCACCTATGAAATGCGCACCCAGCGCCTGTGAAATGCGCAGACGCTGCACCTATGAAATGTGCGCCCAGCTCCCGTGAAATGCGCGCCCAGCACCTGTGAAATGCAGAGACGCTGCACCTATGAAATGCGCGCCCAGCGCCCGTGAAATGCAGAGACGCTGCACCTGTGAAATGCGCGCCCAGCGCCCGTGAAATGCAGAGACGCTGCACCTATGAAATGCGCGCCCAGCGCCCGTGAAATGCAGAGACGCTGCACCTATGAAATGCGCACCCAGCGCCCGTGAAATGCAGAGACGCTGTACCTGTGAAATGCGCACCCAGCACCTGTGAAATGTGCACCCAGCACCTGTGAAATGCGCAGACGCTGCACCTATGAAATGCGCGCCCAGCGCCTGTGAAATGCGCACCCAGCACCTGTGAAATGCGCAGACGCTGCACCTGTGAAATGCAGAGACGCTGCACCTGTGAAATGCGCACCCAGCGCCTGTGAAATGCGCACCCAGCACCTGTGAAATGCGCAGACGCTGCACCTGTGAAATGCGCGCCCAGCGCCTGTGAAATGCGCACCCAGCACCTGTGAAATGCGCAGACGCTGCACCTGTGAAATGCAGAGACGCTGCACCTGTGAAATGCGCACCCAGCGCCTGTGAAATGCAGAGACGCTGCACCTATGAAATGCGCGCCCAGCGTCTGTGAAATGCACACCCAGCACCAGTGAAATGCGCAGACGCTGCACCTATGAAATGCGCGCCCAGCGCCTGTGAAATGCAGAGACGCTGCACCTATGAAATGCGCTCCCAGCACCTGTGAAATGCGCACCCAGCACCTATGAAATGCGCACCCAGCACCTGTGAAATGCGCACCCAGCGCCTGTGAAATGCGCAGACGCTGCACCTATGAAATGTGCGCCAAGCACCTGTGAAATGCAGACGCTGCACCTGTGAAATGCGCACCCAGCACCTATGAAATGCGCGCCCAGCGCCTGTGAAATGCAGAGACGCTGCACCTATGAAATGCGCGCCCAGCGCCTGTGAAATGCAGAGACGCTGCACCTATGAAATGCGCGCCCAGCACCTGTGAAATGCGCACCCAGCACCTGTGAAATGCGCACCCAGCACCTGTGAAATGCGCAGACGCTGCACCTATGAAATGTGCGCTCAGCGCCCGTGAAATGCAGACGCTGCACCTATGAAATGCGCAGACAGCACCTGTGAAATGCGCACCCAGCGCCTGTGAAATGCGCAGACGCTGCACCTATGAAATGTGCGCCTAGCGCTCGTGAAATGCAAAGACGCTGCACCTATGAAATGCGCAGACGCTGCACCTATGAAATGTGCGCCAAGCACCTGTGAAATGCAGAGACGCTGCACCTATGAAATGCGCAGACGCTGCACCTGTGAAATGCGTGCCCAGCGCCCGTGAAATGCAGAGACGCTGCACCTATGAAATGCGCAGACGCTGCACCTGTGAAATGCGCACCCAGCACCTATGAAATGCGCGCCCAGCGCCTGTGAAATGCAGAGACGCTGCACCTATGAAATGCGCGCCCAGCGTCTGTGAAATGCACACCCAGCACCAGTGAAATGCGCAGACGCTGCACCTATGAAATGCGCGCCCAGCGCCTGTGAAATGCAGAGACGCTGCACCTATGAAATGCGCTCCCAGCACCTGTGAAATGCGCACCCAGCACCTATGAAATGCGCACCCAGCACCTGTGAAATGCGCACCCAGCGCCTGTGAAATGCGCACCCAGCGCCTGTGAAATGCGCAGACGCTGCACCTATGAAATGTGCGCCCAGCTCCCGTGAAATGCGCGCCCAGCACCTGTGAAATGCAGAGACGCTGCACCTATGAAATGCGCGCCCAGCGCCCGTGAAATGCAGAGACGCTGCACCTGTGAAATGCGCGCCCAGCGCCCGTGAAATGCAGAGACGCTGCACCTATGAAATGCGCGCCCAGCGCCCGTGAAATGCAGACGCTGCACCTATGAAATGCGCAGACAGCACCTGTGAAATGCGCACCCAGCGCCTGTGAAATGCGCAGACGCTGCACCTATGAAATGTGCGCCTAGCGCTCGTGAAATGCAAAGACGCTGCACCTATGAAATGCGCAGACGCTGCACCTATGAAATGCGCGCCCAGCACCTGTGAAATGCAGAGACGCTGCACCTATGAAATGCGCGCCCAGCGCCCGTGAAATGCAGAGACGCTGCACCTGTGAAATGCGCGCCCAGCGCCCGTGAAATGCAGAGACGCTGCACCTATGAAATGCGCGCCCAGCGCCCGTGAAATGCAGAGACGCTGCACCTATGAAATGCGCACCCAGCGCCCGTGAAATGCAGAGACGCTGCACCTGTGAAATGCGCACCCAGCACCTGTGAAATGCGCAGACGCTGCACCTGTGAAATGCGCGCCCAGCGCCTGTGAAATGCGCACCCAGCACCTGTGAAATGCGCAGACGCTGCACCTGTGAAATGCAGAGACGCTGCACCTGTGAAATGCGCACCCAGCGCCTGTGAAATGCGCACCCAGCACCTGTGAAATGCGCAGACGCTGCACCTGTGAAATGCGCGCCCAGCGCCTGTGAAATGCGCACCCAGCACCTGTGAAATGCGCAGACGCTGCACCTGTGAAATGCGCACCCAGCGCCTGTGAAATGCAGAGACGCTGCACCTATGAAATGCGCGCCCAGCGCCCGTGAAATGCAGAGACGCTGCACCTGTGAAATGCGCACCCAGCACCTGTGAAATGCGCACCCAGCACCTGTGAAATGCGCAGACGCTGCACCTGTGAAATGCGCGCCCAGCGCCTGTGAAATGCGCACCCAGCGCCTGTGAAATGCGCACCCAGCACCTGTGAAATGCGCAGACGCTGCACCTGTGAAATGCAGAGACGCTGCACCTGTGAAATGCGCACCCAGCGCCTGTGAAATGCAGAGACGCTGCACCTATGAAATGCGCGCCCAGCGCCCGTGAAATGCAGAGACGCTGCACCTGTGAAATGCGCACCCAGCACCTGTGAAATGAGCACCCAGCACCTGTGAAATGCGCAGACGCTGCACCTGTGAAATGCGTACCCAGCGCCTGTGAAATGCAGACGCTGCACCTATGAAATGCGCGCCCAGCGCCCGTGAAATGCAGAGACGCTGCACCTGTGAAATGCGCACCCAGCACCTGTGAAATGCGCACCCAGCACCTGTGAAATGCGCAGACGCTGCACCTGTGAAATGCGCACCCAGCACCTGTGAAATGCAGAGACGCTGCACCTGTGAAATGCGCACCCAGCGCCTGTGAAATGCAGAGACGCTGCACCTATGAAATGCGCGCCCAGCGCCCGTGAAATGCAGAGACGCTGCACCTGTGAAATGCGCACCCAGCGCCTGTGAAATGCAGAGACGCTGCACCTGTGAAATGCGCACCCAGCGCCCGTGAAATGCAGAGACGCTGCACCTGTGAAATGCGCACCCAGCACCTGTGAAATGCGCACCCAGCACCTGTGAAATGCGCAGACGCTGCACCTGTGAAATGCGCGCCCAGCGCCTGTGAAATGCGCACCCAGCACCTGCGAAATGCGCAGACGCTGCACCTGTGAAATGCGCAGACGCTGCACCTATGAAATGCGCGCCGAGAAAAATGCGCTCTCTCTCCTGAACGCGCACCTTCCCGAATCCCAACCTGCCCCAGGATCTGAGCGCGCTCCTAAATGCACCGCCTTCACTGCCGTGATGAACCAATCAGCGCTGCAGCTCACAGACTGCCACACCTTTGACACGCCTACTACAAACTTGGCCTGCAAAGGAAAAACTCGCATCCCGTAGGAGCATGTCGCTGCCAGCCAATGTACACTCCGGCCGGCGTAATGGCGTCACTACGTATTACGGAGGACACGGGAGGAGGGGAGTTCAGAGATCACGTGACCCCCTTTTGCGCCGGAGGACCACATTCTGGCTGTATTTCCAAGGCTGAGACAAGAGACTAGTGGGCGTGGCAAAGAAACGGGGCGGGTCTGGTTTCTTGTTCCTGGTGCTGTGCAGTGCCAGTTGGAATTCATACCGAATGAATAATGGCCGCCGTCTTATCACCTGCCAGGCCTTCATACGACAGTGACCCGGCCACTCCTGCCGCGCCTTCTATTAAGGTGAGCACACCCTGCGCGTTCTCTGCAGCTCTTGGGCGCGCTGCTGTGGCGTCTTGTCTCCCACAGACATCCACAGCGCTGTCTCCTGTAGCACCGAGTAGGTGCTGAGGGGCTGCCAAGGACTCGGTACCGACCACAGCTGCATTTAGCCAATACAGTTCCTGCCAATCTGCTTCAGAGTGGAGTACGTGTGTTGTTTCACTGCTCAGTGTTTCCAGCCTCGGATAAATATTTATCTGGATACTGAAGTCCAGTTCTCAGCATTTCACCAGTTTTTACTTTATTCTTGTCAAATCTATCAAGTAAAAACCTCAATGTTTCCAGTGCTGCCCCTGAGGCTGCGCTCCCGCCATCAGGATACAGCAGTGTGTGATCTGTTTCCAGTGCTGCCCCTGAGGCTGCGCTCTCGCCATCAGGATGCAGCAGCATGTGATCTGTTTCCAGTGCTGCCCCTGAGGCTGCGCTCTCGCCATCAGGATGCAGCAGCATGTGATCTGTTTCCAGTGCTGCCCCTGAGGCTGCGCTCTCGCCATCAGGATGCAGCAGCATGTGATCTGTTTCCAGTGCTGCCTCTGAGGCTGCGCTCTCGCCATCAGGATACAGCAGTGTGTGATCTGTTTCCAGTGCTGCCCCTGAGGCTGCGCTCTCGCCATCAGGATGCAGCAGCATGTGATCTGTTTCCAGTGCTGCCCCTGAGGCTGCGCTCTCGCCATCAGGATGCAGCAGCATGTGATCTGTTTCCAGTGCTGCCC
This sequence comes from Dendrobates tinctorius, assembly GCF_039654945.1. Taxonomy (NCBI): domain Eukaryota; kingdom Metazoa; phylum Chordata; class Amphibia; order Anura; family Dendrobatidae; genus Dendrobates; species Dendrobates tinctorius. The sequence continues at coordinate 5,270,711 of NW_027361848.1, forward strand.
CTGAGGCTGCGCTCTCGCCATCAGGATGCAGCAGCATGTGATCTGTTTCCAGTGCTGCCCCTGAGGCTGCGCTCTCGCCATCAGGATGCAGCAGCATGTGATCTGTTTCCAGTGCTGCCCCTGAGGCTGCGCTCTCGCCATCAGGATGCAGCAGCGTGTGATCTGTTTCCAGTGCTGCCCCTGAGGCTGCGCTCTCGCCATCAGGATGCAGCAGCGTGTGATCTGTTTCCAGTGCTGCCCCTGAGGCTGCGCTCCCGCCATCAGGATGCAGCAGCGTGTGATCTGTTTCCAGTGCTGCCCCTGAGGCTGCGCTCTCGCCATCAGGATGCAGCAGCGTGTGATCTGTTTCCAGTGCTGCCCCTGAGGCTGCGCTCTCGCCATCAGGATGCAGCAGCGTGTGATCTGTTTCCAGTGCTGCCCCTGAGGCTGCGCTCTCGCCATCAGGATGCAGCAGCGTGTGATCTGTTTCCAGTGCTGCCCCTGAGGCTGCGCTCTCGCCATCAGGATGCAGCAGCGTGTGATCTGTTTCCAGTGCTGCCCCTGAGGCTGCGCTCTCGCCATCAGGATGCAGCAGCGTGTGATCTGTTTCCAGTGCTGCCCCTGAGGCTGCGCTCTCGCCATCAGGATGCAGCAGCGTGTGATCTGTTTCCAGTGCTGCCCCTGAGGCTGCGCTCTCGCCATCAGGATGCAGCAGCGTGTGATCTGTTTCCAGTGCTGCCCCTGAGGCTGCGCTCTCGCCATCAGGATGCAGCAGCGTGTGATCTGTTTCCAGTGCTGCCCCTGAGGCTGCGCTCTCGCCATCAGGATACAGCAGCGTGTGATCTGTTTCCAGTGCTGCCTCTGAGGCTGCGCTCCCGCCATCAGGATACAGCAGCGTGTGATCTGTTTCCAGTTCTGCCCCTGAGGCTGCGCTCCCGCCATCAGGATGCAGCAGCGTGTGATCTGTTTCCAGTGCTGCCCCTGAGGCTGCGCTCCCGCCATCAGGATACAGCAGCGTGTGATCTGTTTCCAGTGCTGCCCCTGAGGCTGCGCTCCCGCCATCAGGATACAGCAGCGTGTGATCTGTTTCCAGTGCTGCCCCTGAGACTGCGCTCCCGCCATCAGGACACAGCAGCGTGTGATCTGTTTCCAGTGCTGCCCCTGAGGCTGCGCTCCCGCCATCAGGATACAGCAGCGTGTGATCTGTTTCCAGTGCTGCCCCTGAGGCTGCGCTCCCGCCATCAGGATACAGCAGCGTGTGATCTGTTTCCAGTGCTGCCTCTGAGGCTGCGCTCCCGCAATCAGGATACAGCAGCGTGTGATCTGTTTCCAGTGCTGCCCCTGAGGCTGCGCTCCCGCCATCAGGATACAGCAGCGTGTGATCTGTTTCCAGTGCTGCCTCTGAGGCTGCGCTCCCGCCATCAGGATACAGCAGCGTGTGATCTGTTTCCAGTGCTGCCTCTGAGGCTGCGCTCCCGCCATCAGGATACAGCAGCGTGTGATCTGTTTCCAGTGCTGCCCCTGAGGCTGCGCTCCCGCCATCAGGATACAGCAGCGTGTGATCTGTTTCCAGTGCTGCCCCTGAGGCTGCTCTCCCACCAACAGGATACAGCAGCGTGTGATCTTTTTCCAATGCTGCCCCTGAGGCTGCGCTCCCACCATCAGGATCAGGGCTGTGGAGTCGGTAAGCCAAACCTGCGACTCCAACTCCTCAATTTCCCTTACACCGACTCCACGACTCCGACTCCCACATATATTGCTTATATTTAAGTGAAAAATTTATTGTAGTACAATGTGAACATCAGACATATAATCATTTTTATGATCCAATAATCAAGATATTTAGGTAGAACATAATATCTATTTATTGGAATACAACTTTAGAACACAAAAAACTGTAATAAATTGTAAATATGTAATACACTGTATAATATTGATTACATATATACAGTACAGACCAAAAGTTTGGACACACCTTCTCATTCAAAAAGTTTTCTTTATTTTCATGACTATGAAATTGTAGATTAACTCTGAAGGCATCAAAACTATGAATTAACACATGTGGAATTATATAATTAACAAAAAAGTGTGAAACAACTGAAAACATGTCTTATATTCTAGGTTCTTCAAAGTAGCAACCTTTTGCTTTGATTACTGCTTTGCACACTCTTGGCATTCTCTTGATGGGCTTCAAGAGGTGGTCACCGGAAATGGTCTTCCAACAGTCTTGAAGGAGTTTCCAGAGATGCTTAGCACTTGTTGGCCCTTTTGCCTTCACTCTGCGGTCCAGCTCACCCCAAACCATCTCAATTGGGTTCAGGTCTGGTGACTGTGGAAGCCAGGTCATCTGGCGTAGCATCTCATCACTCTCCTTCTTGGTCAAATAGCCCTTACACAGCCTGGAGGTGTGTTTGGGGTCATTGTCCTGTTGAAAAATAAATGATGGTCCAACTAAACGCAAACCGGATGGAATAGCATGCTGCTGCAAGATGCTGTGGTAGCCATGCTGGTTCAGTATGCCTTTAATTTTGAATAAATCCCCAACAGTGTCACCAGCAAAGCACCCCCCACACTATCACACCTCCTCCTCCATGCTTCACGGTGGGAACCAGGCACGTAGAGTCCATCCGTTCACCTTTTCTGCTTCGCACAAAGACACGGTGGTTGGAACCAAAGATCTCAAATTTGGACTCATCAGACCAAAGCACAGATTTCCACTGGTCTAATGTCCATTCCTTGTGTTCTTTAGCCCAAACAAATCTCTTCTGCTTGTTGCCTGTCCTTAGCAGTGGTTTCCTAGCATCTATTTTACCATGAAGGCCTGCTGCACAAAGTCTCCTCTTAACAGTTGTAGAGATGTGTCTGCTGCTAGAACTCTGTGTGGCATTGACCTGGTCTCTAATCTGAGCTGCTGTTAACCTGCGATTTCTGAGGCTGGTGACTAGGATGAACTTATCGTCCGCAGCAGAGGTGACTCTTGGTCTTCCTTTCCTGGGGCGGTCCTCATGAGAGCCAGTTTCTTTGTAGCGCTTGATGGTTTTTGCCACTGCACTTGGGGACATTTTCAAAATTTTCCCAATTTTTCAAACTGACTGACCCTTCATTTCCTAAAGTAATGATGGCCACTCGTTTTTCTTTACTTAGCTGCTTTTTTTCTTGCCATAATACAAATTCTAACAGTCTAATCAGTAGGACTATCACCTGTGTAACCACCAGACTTCAGCACAACACAACTGATGGTCCCAACCCCATTTATAAGGCAAAAAATCCCACTTATTAAACCTGACAGGGCACACCTGTGAAGTGAAAACCATTTCCAGTGACTACCTCTTGAAGCTCATCAAGAGAATGCCAAGAGGTGTGCAAAGCAGTAATCAAAGCAAAAGGTGGCTACTTTGAAGAACCTAGAATATAAGACATATTTTCAGTTGTTTCACACTTTTTTGTTAATTATATAATGCCACATGTGTTAATTCACAGTCTTGATGCCTTCAGAGTGAATCTACAATTTTCATAGTCATGAAAATAAAGAAAACTCTTTGAATGAGAAGGTGTGTCCAAACTTTTGGTCTGTACTGTGTGTGTGTGTATATATATATATATATATATATATATATATATATATATATATATATATATATATATATATACACACACACACACACACACACACACACACACACACACACACACACACACACACACACACACACACACACACACACACACACACACACACACACTGACTTATCTCGGCTAAGACAAAGCCTAGATCCTCAGGCTACATTCACACTATGGGCATAGCCAGGATCAAACCTAGGGGGGGACAGAACCTCATGCTGTTCCGCAGAATTTCATACTGCACACCTCAGCTGCTGCAGCACCTCATACTGCACACCCCTACACTTGAAAATAAAGCCTGCACCTTAAGAAGATGTGGTGGTGAATGCAGTCTATTTATTCCAACTATCAATTGATGTTGATGTGTTACTGAAGACGAGCAATGCCTGTCCTGGGCGTTCTTTTGGGCAGCTATGAGGTGTCCCTGACTGGTGCTTAAAAAAAGGAGTGTTAGTCTGTGTGCTATCCTGCTTTAATTCTTTTTGGTACAGATATGATATGGATACAGATATGGATAAATGGATATATAGAGCAGATTTCTAATCTGCTTCTGCTATTGAAAACATAATCTATGAGCGCAAAAACTTTTCAGGTGATGCGATTTTTTTAAAAAGCTGATCTTTTGCAACTGAAAAACATATCCTCAAAAAACGCAGGAAAAACGCTGTGTGTGAATGTAGCCTTAGATCAGGAATAGAACAGCCATTTTATAGGACATTTCATAACTTTCCCAAATTCCTATGAAAAAATATTCAGCACATCCTGCATTGAACTACTGTAACCAATTTATTATATATTTTAGGAGCCGGTCCATTTTATACCGACTCCGACTCCACCAAAATGAGCTCCGACTCCACAGCCCTGATCAGGATACAGCAGTGTGTGATCTGTTTCCAGTGCTGCCCCCCCCCCCGCCATCAGAATACAGCAGCGTGTGAGCTGTTTCCAGTGCTGCCTGTTACGAATAGGTCACCGAGGAGGATGGCAGGAATAGGGTAGGCCACAAGGAAGCCAGAAAAGAGACTAATATAACAGGCGACTGAACAAACTGACACAAGCTGTAACATATGGAGCAGGGTTCAGCACTGCCCCAGCAGGGAGCACGCTGAACCCTCACAGCAAAGCAGAAAGAGGCAAAACCCGATCAGAAGCAAAGAATTAGCAAATGAACAACTTGGCTGAAAAAGCAGGATCAGGCAAGAGACAGCAGACCTCAAAATGCACAGGAAGAAACCAATCACCAGCAGCAACTGAGGGAAGCCTGCTCACTTACATCCTCCCAGTCAGTAACCCCTGACTTCCAATCATCGTCGCCAGGAGACAGACTTCTGTGAACCCGGCCAGCTCCACTACCCGCAGTAACCACCATAGGGAGCCCCGACTGAGAAGTTAGATCAAGAGAATTCACAACAGTACCCCCCCCCCTTGAGGAGGGGTCACCGAACCCTCTTCCACGCCACCAGGCCGATCAGGATGGGTCCGGTGAAAAGCACGAACCAATCTCTCGGCATGAATGTCAGAAGCAGAGACCCAAGAATTATCCTCCTGGCCATAACCTTTCCACTTGACCAAGTACTGGAGTCTCCGTCTAGCCAGATGAGAATCCAATATCTTCTCTACCGCATACTCCAAATTACCCTTAACTAATACAGGGTCAGGGGGTGCTGCCATATGAACTACTGGCTCTACAAACCTTTTCAACAAAGATTTATGAAAAACGTTATGACTCTTAAACGTAACGGGAAGAGCCAAATGGAAAGAAACGGGGTTAAGGATTTCCAAAATCTTGTAAGGTGCAGTGAACCTTAGCTTGAATTTTGGAGACGCAGCCTTCATAGGAATATTTTTTTTGAGGACAGCCAAATCATATCACCCACTTTAAACCGGGGACAAATGGTCCTATGCCGGTTGGAAAACAGTTGAGCCTTTTCCTGAGAGTGGGACAACTTATCCACTACTTGGTCCCAAATCTGCTGCATTCTCTCTACCAAATAATCCACACTTGGGCAGGCCAAAGCTTCACCTGCCCCGAAGAAAATCGAGGATGAAACCCAAAGTTACAGAAAACAGGAGACCTCAAAGTGGCAGAACTAGCCCTGTTGTTTAGCGTGAATTCGGCCAAGGGCAAAAATGAGACCCAGTCATCTTGATCAGCAGATATGAAACATCTCAAATAGGTTTCCAAAGTCTGGTTTGTTCTCTCAGTCTGCCCATTTGTCTGAGGGTGAAATGCAGAGAAGAAAGATAACTGAATTCCCATTTTGGAACAAAAATCTCTCCAAAATCTGGAAACAAGCTGGACTCCTCTGTCTGACACAATGTTCTCAGGAATCCCATGCAAACGAACCACCTGTTGTAAAAACAAGGCCACCAACTCAGAAGAAGATGGCAACGTTGGGAGTGGTACAAGATGGACCATCTTAGAAAATCTATCACAGATCACCCAGAAAAGTCATTCTCTGAGAGACAGGGAGATCAGAAATAAAATCCATTGAGAATATGGGTCCATGGCCTCCTGGGTACCGGCAGGGGCATCAACAAACCATTAGAACGTGAACCGGGCTTGGACCGAGAACAAGTCCCACTGGACTGCACAAAATTCCTGACATCACGAGATAAGGCACGCCACCAAAAAGACAGATTCACCAAATCTCTGGTACCAAAAATACCTGGATGACCAGCTAACGCGGAGCAATGAATTTCAGACATTACTCTCTTCCTCCACTGGTCAGGGACATACAATTTTCCCATAGGGCATCGTTCAGATTTGTCCTCCTGAAATTCCTCCAGGGCACGTCTCAAATCGGGTGAGATGGCGGAAAGAACTACACCCTCATTTAGAATGGTAGTAGGCTTGGTCACATCAAGAGAATCCGCAAAGAAACTCCTAGAAAGGGCGTGCGCCTTAACATTCTTAGTGCCCGGAAGAAAGGAGACCACAGAATTAAAATGCGTGAAAAACAAGGCCCATCTAGCCTGCCTAGGATTCAAGCGCTTGGCTGATTCAAGATAAATCAAATTCTAGTAGTCTGTGAGGACCACAACTTGATGTCTAGCTCCCTCCAACCAATATCTCCACTCCTCAAATGCCCATTTCATGGCCAACAATTCCCGATTCCCCACGTCATAGTTGCGTTCAGATGGGGAGAACTTTCGAGAAAAGAAGGCACAGGGATTCATCTTAGAGGTTACCGGATCTCTTTGGTGCAGGAGCAGTTTTGTCTCAATCTCAGAAGCATCTATCTCCACCTGAAATGGGAGTGAGACATCAGGTTGCCGTTGAACCGGAGCAGAAGTGAATCTCCGGCCCTCTTTCCCTGGCTCTCTTCGCCCTTGCGATCGAGGCACTAGCAGTATGCATAAGGTCCTTCCCTAATATCCGAGGTATAGATCTAGCAGGCCGGGTAGATACCATAGGCCTATATGCCGATGACATGGTGATATTCTTGAATGATGTGGAAGACACTTTGCCACAGGTGATATTCCTTATAGATAGATTTAGTAAATATTCAGGTTTACGTATAAATTGGGAAAAGTCTGCCCTGTTACCCCTTTTCCATGCCCCGATGCCCCAGCTGGAGGCTCTCTCCTAGCTGTCTATCGTATCTAGTTTTAAGTATTTGGGCATCCACATATCCAATAATAGTACGCTTGATCTACAACTTAATGTCCATCCGTTGCTGGAACTAGTTAAAGCTAAATTTGCATCGTGGAGTAGACTCCCATTATCTGTGGCTGGACGCATTAATCTGATTAAAATGATACTACTCCCTAAATTTGGCTACTCGCTCCAACACAGTGCGATAGCGGTGCCCAAGTCCTTTTTTGTTAATCTTAACTCCCTGGTCACGTCCTTTATTTGGGGGAAAACTAGGCCCAAACTTAAATTGTCCACTTTACAAAGACCAAAGAAGGGAGGTGGGGCGGCGCTGCCAGATTTTTTCCTATATTACTTAGCTGGGCAGGCTAAAGCTTTAAATAAATGGATGCCGGGTAATTGCCTCCCTAATTCTGAAAGCCACCTGCTTCACGCTGCACGAGCGGATTGCCCATTAGGTTTTCTTGAGTTGGAAAAAACTAATGTTCCACGTCTGTTACCCCTGCTCCGGCTGGCACGATTAATATGGAGACAAATCATGAAGGTAATAGGGTTTAAAGATGTTATGGCGGAAATGCCTCTGTGGAGTAATAACTATTTTCCCGAGCTGCTGAATCACCCATCTGCTGTTTTTTGGACCCAGTGTGGAGTTTCTTCAGTGGGTGACTTGTATGACCAGGGGACCTTAAAGTCTTTTGAACAGTTGCAGGCCACACGATATTCTGCGATCTCAGTTTTTCCGCTATTTGCAGCTGAGATCGGCTCTTCAATCACATATGAGGGACAGGGGTGTGGACTGTACTATCTTGTCGTTACCTCTGATAGGAATTCTTAATTCGAAGGGCCCCCAGGGTCTCATATCCTCCTTGTATACATATATACTGTCAGTAGGGGCAGAATCGGCAATAAGCTCTATTAAGAAGAAGTGGGAACGACTCATCCCTGATACGCAAAGAGAGGAGTGGGAGGAGATTCTGGAGTCTCCGATTGGAGTATCACCATCTATTAATAACAGAATGATACAATTGTATATAATCAATCATATTTGACTCCGAGGCGACTTTTCAGGATGGGTCGGCTTCAGTCTTCAGAATGTTTGCGATGTCACTCGCCAGATGCTGATTTCATTCATATGGTGTGGTAATGTCCCACTATCCTACACTACTGGAAAGAGGTGACTACACTACTGACGTCCCTGGTGCAGGCCCCTGTCCCTCTAGAGCCATTGGTCTGCTTGTTTGGGGTGTGGGAGGAGGAGATTTGGGATCGCTATACTGGGGTCTTCTTGCGCGAGATGTTGTTTTTGGCACGGAAGGTGCTGGCGCTGCGGTGGATGGGGGGTTCATGTCCTACACTTAGATTTTGGATCAAGTTGGTGAATTCAGTTGTTCCATATGAGCGCACGTTATACCAAAATAGGGGATGCCCGGGTAAATTTGAAAAGATCTGGGAGAGGTGGAATTCCTCTCACCTTACTTTGCAAGACTGAGACATCACAGGCGACACAATATGATATAGGAAACCAGGCTGTGGAAATAGTAGATATTAGTTGATGTAGTGCTAGCTGTAGTTTAGAAGTTTTAGTTAGATCTTACCATTGCATGATATGACAAGGTTTATGAAATCGGATTGATATATATGTTGGAAAATGCATAAATAATTATCCGTTACGTATGCCTGGAGGGAAGTGTACATATTACCTTGTTCATCTATAGAGTGTGCAACTTCTTTGTATTATATTTTACTACATGTGTGCTTTGGATGGTGTCTGTTATCATAAGCTAATGTGTATGTTGTGCATTCTTTGTACCCTGATGTTTAATAAACAAATTTAAAAAAAAAAGTGAATCTCCACTTAAGCTCCTGAAATGCCAAGACAGCCTCTTGAGACCAATTGACCACATCAGCGCCCTTTTTGGTCAAATCCGTCAGTGATTTAACAATACCAGAAAAATTACTTATAAATTTATGGTAGTAATTAGCAAAACCCAAAAACTTCTGGAGAGCCTTCAGAGAAGTGGGCTGAACCCAATCATAAATGGCCTGTACCTTCGCCGGGTCCATTTCAATAGCAGACGGGGACAAAATGAATCCCAAAAACGAAATCCTCTGTACACCAAAGAGACATTTCGATCCCTTAACATACAGAGTATTTTCCCTCAAAATCCGGAACACAGTCCGGACATGTTCCACATGAGAATCCCAATCACTGGAATAGATCAAAATATCATCCAGATAAATGATCAAAAACCTATCCATAAAGTCCCGGAAAATATAATTCATAAAAGATTGGAAGACAGAAGGGGCATTAGTGAGCCCAAAAGGCATCACCAGGTACTCAAAATGACCCTCCGGTGTATTAAACGCCTTCTTCTATTCATCCCCGTGCTTGATGCGAATAAGATTATACTCCCCCTTGAGGTCAAGTTTGGTAAACCAACAAGCACTTTTAACTTTGGAAAATAAATCAGAAATCAGGGGTAACGGGTACTGATATTTAACAGTGATTTTGTTAAGGGAACGATAGTGAATACATGGCCTTAATGAGCCATCTTTTTTGGCCACAAAAAAACCCCGCACCTAAAGGTACTGTCACACTTAGCGATGTACCAGCGATCCCGACCAGCGATATGACGCGATCAGGATCGCTGGTACATCGCTAAGTGGTCGCTAGTGAGCTGCCACACAGGCAGATCTCACCAGTGACATCGCTGGGGACGGGGGTCGCTACTTACCTGTCACACTAGGCGATCCTGCGTCCTCCCGCCCAGCTCCACACTCGTCGCTCCTCTCCACAGGAAGCTGACGACAAGAAACAGTCCTGAACGTTCTCACGCGATCAGCGATAACCAGCGGGGGAGCGGGTCGTAGGTAAGTCTCAGACACAGCGATATCGCTAGCAATATCGCGATAACGTCACAAGTTATAGCGATATTGCTTAGTGTGACAGTACTGTAAGGGTGAAGAGGATGGTCTGATATGACACTTCTCTAATGACTCCTTGATATAAGATCGCATAGCATCATGTTCGGGTACCGATAAGTTGAAAAGCCGACCCTTGGGAAATTTACAACAGGGCATTAACTCAATTGCACAGTCATAACTCCTATGAGGAGGCAAAGACGCGGACTTACTCTCACTAAATACATCAGAAAAATCAGCCAAATAGTCAGGAACATCATGAGACTGGGGAGAGGTGGAGAAAACAGGAGTGTCACTAAGAACACATTGACAACTCCAACTCACCACAGACACAGATTTCCAATCCAAAACAGGATTATGGGTTTGCAACCAAGGATAACCCAGTACAATAATATCATGTAAATTGTGCCACACCAAAAATTTACAATTCTCTTGGTGGTCCGGGGCGACCCGCATTATCACCTGGGTCCAAAACTGGGGTTTATTCGCCGCCAAAGGAGTAGCATCAATACCCCTCAAAGGAATAGGGGTCCGCAGGGGCACCATGGGAAAACCACAACGTTTGGCAAAGTCAAAATCCATCAGATTCAAAGCTGCTCCTGAATCAACAAAAAGCCTTAGCAGAAAATGTAGACAAGGAGCAGATCAAGGTAACTGCCAAAAGGAACTTAGGCTGTACACTGCAGACCGCAAACGAGTGAGCAAAACGTTTTTCTCGTTTAGGGCAGACAGAAATAGTATTAGAGGTGTCCCCACAAAAGAAGCACAACTTATTGCGCCTTCTTTCCGAAAGAGAGCTGCTAGGGCATCATCATTCCATTTAGTAAGGACCGCCCACTTTCAGAATTTTTGACAATATAACTGCAGAATTGTTATGAATGAGTCACCGTAGGAGGCAAAAACAGAAATACTAGCTAAGTCCAGAAAACCAGAGAAGTTGGCAGCTATCGGATTGCAGACCCCTGAACCTATCAACAACAACTAGCAGTAGCCGTGGGGGGTTCCTACGGTGCCCTAGACCCCTCGATCACAGCCGAAGAACTAAATAGCCTAAAGTCAGAAAGGGAAATCTAAACTGCCCCAGAGTAGACCCCAAAGCAATAGGCAGCCCCAACATATAATGACGGTGAAGCAAGATGAAAAAACACACAGATAGAAAGATAGGCTGAGCAAATGATGGGGCCCAAGCTAACTAAATAGGACAGAATAGAAAAGCTGCTGTCTGCAATCCGCCAAAACCCTATCAAAACAAGAGCCAACAGACTGCTAGGGAAAAAAAGCCCTGAAGACGCTAGGCTTCAAAAAGACTATATCAGTACTCAGGTATCTTCTGAAGACAGAGCAAAAAGGAATTCAGCTCACCCCAGCAGGGAATGGCAGAAATCCAGAAAAAACAAGGCAAAACAAAACCAAAACACAAATGCAAAAAGCAGAGCAGAAAACTTAGCTTTTGAGGAGCAGTAATCAGACTGGTCTCCTAGAATCCCTCTGAGAAATCACCAGCAAGGCAGAAGGGCGTCGGCTGCCTTATGTTCAGTCAGCAATTCCAGTCACCCAGTCATCATCATCCAGCTCAGGTGCTTTGTAATCAGCCTCACTACCTTCCTTCACCAGAAGAGGGAGTTCATCAGACCTCAATGGTGAAGGGGAAAATGAACTCACAACACAGAATCCTGACCCTGGTTTAATGCCAATAAGGTTTTCTCAGCTTGATCAATAGCATTAGGTTCATCATACAACAACCCCAGGGCTTGAAAAAACGCATCCACATTAGCCAGAATAGGATCTCTAGGTGTCAGAGAAAAAGCCCAGTCCTGGGGATCGCCGTGCGGCAGGGAGATGACAATTTTAACCTGCTGCACCGAGCTCCCCGAAGAGTTAGGTTTCAAAGCGAAAAATAGTTTACAATTATTCTTAAAATTAACAAATTTAGACTGATCCCCAGAAAACACATCAGGTGTAGGGATCTTTGGTTCTACAGCAGATGATTGAGCGAGATAGGAAGAAATTCCCCGCACTTCAGCAGCGAGCCGCTCAACACGATCGGACAATTTCTTAGTCTCCATTAAAGAAAAAATCCTACGGCCCCAGAGAAAAAGAGGAAAAAGTATATGAAAAAAATTCGGACACCCTTTTTTTTTTTTTTATACAATTCTTTCCTTTTTTAGAGTACCCTAGAGTCTACAGTTTTGGTTGGTGATTCTGTTATGAATAGGTCACCAAGGAGGATGGCAGGAATAGGCTAGGCCACCAGGAAACCAGGAAGGTTGGTAACTTAGCGGATTGCAGACTCCTAATCCTAACAACACAACTAGCAGTAGCCGTGGGGCGTACCTACCATGCCCTAGACGCCTCGGCACAGCCGGAGAACTAATTAACTCTAAAGCAAGAAAGATGAAATCTAAACTGCCCCAGAGTAGAACCCTAAAGAAATAGCCCCCAAACATATATTGTCTGTCGGTGAGACAAGATGAGGCACAAACACAGGCAGAAAATAGACTGAGCAAATGATGGGGCCCAAACTGTCTAGATAGGAAAGGAAAGACACTGTCTGCAATCACGCAAAAGCCCTAAAAAATACAACACGTCTGATGTACAAAAAACACTGAGGTCTCACGACCTCTCCCCCACTATATCAGCATTCTGGTGTGAACTGGCAGCAAAGCAAAAGAGACTAATATAACAGGGGACTGAACAAACTGACACAAGCTGTAATATATGGAGCGGGGTCCAGCACTGCCCCAGCAGGGAGCACGCTGAACCCTCACAATAAAGCAGAAAGAGGCAAAACCAGAAGCAAAGGATTAGCAAATGAACAACTTAGCTGAAAAATGCAGGATCAGGCAGGAGACAGCAGACCTCAAAATGCACAGGAAGAAACCAATCTCCAGCAGCAACTGAGGGAAGCCTGCTCACTTATATCCTCCCAGTCAGTAACCCCTGACTTCCAATCATCGTCATCAGGTGGCAGACTTCTGTGAACCCGGCCAGCTCCACTACCCGCAGTAACCACCAGAGGGAGCCCCGACTGAGAAGTTAGATCAAGAGAATTCACAACAGCTGCGCTCCCACCATCAGGATACAGCAGCGTGTTGGACGCAGTGTGTGATCTGTTTCCAGTGCTGCCCCTGAGGCAATTTTCAAGCTTTAAATTTTTATGCCCTTAAATCAGAGTGATATGTCATACAAAATAGATACTGCATATACTCGAGTATAAGCCAACCCAATTATAAGCCGAGGCACCTAATTTTGCCATGGAAAGCTGGGCAAGCTTATTGACTCGGGTATAAACCGGGTATGCATTGTCCCCTCATCCCTGTCCTGGTATGTGTGTCTCCCCCTGCTGTATGCATGGCTCCCCCGTCCTCCCCCTGTTGTATGCACGGCTCCCCCCTTCCTCACCGTCATACTCGCCCCCTCCTGGTGCGGTCTCTGCACTTCTCTGCTTCTCCGATGATCTCCGGCGCCGGCAACTTCTTCCTGTGTTCATCGGTCACGTGGTACTGCTCATTAAAGTAATGAATATGCGCTGCACGCCTTTGGGAGTTAAGTTGCGTGCATATAAATTACTTTAATGAGCGTTACCACGTGACTGCTGAACACAAGAACAAGCTGCCGGCGCCGGAGATCATTGGAGAAGCAGGGAAGTGTAGAGACCGCGCCAGGAGGGGGGAGTATGATGTGACAGCTGCTCCCCCTCCCTCGCCAACCCCCTGGGACAATGATTCGAGTATAAGCTGAGAGGGGCACTTTCAGCCTAAAAAAATGGGCTGAAGATCTCGGTTTATACTCAAGTATATTTGGTAATAAATAACATTTCCCACATATGTACTTTACATCAGCTAAATTTTTGAAACATTTTTTTCTTAAAAGTTGACCAGCGATTTCTCATTTTTCCAACAAAATTTACAAAACCATTTTTTTATCGGGATCACATCACATTTGAAGTGCACCACTCAAGGTGCGCAAAACGACATAAAAGAAGTTTATTAACCCTTCAAGTGCTTCATAGGAATTAATGGAATGGGGAGGGAAGAAATGAACATTTTCCTTTTTTTTTAACAAAATTTACTTTTGACCCACTTTATTTTTGCAATGGTAAAAGGAAAAAATAATAATCTTTATTTTTATATAGCGCTAACATATTCCGCAGCGCTTTACAGTTTGCACACATTATCATGAATCAGCATATTTGTTGTGCTATCTTTCCTGAGCATGCAGCTACCCATATATGGGGGGAAATCACAGTTTGGGTTCAGGGCTTGTTCTTTAATATTAAAAAACACCTACCCAGTGTAACTATCAATGGTTAAAAAACCATGGAATGTACACATGGACCAAAAACGATACGTACACAGAGTATCTACAAGACCCTACAATAGTACTAAATAACTACTGCCTTACAGTGGAGGTTGGCACCCTAAGGGTATGTGCACACGCTGCAGATTCCAGTGCGGATTTTTCCGCCTGGAATCTGCAGGTAAAGTGACCTGTGTTTTAACTGCGGATTTTGTGCAGATTATGTGCGGATTTCCCCTGCGTTTTTACACCTGCGGATTCCTAGAATGGAATAGGTGTAATAACGCTGCGGAATCCGCACAAGGATTTGACATGCTGCGGAAAATAAACCGTTGCGTTTCCATGCGGAATTTTCCGCAGCATGTGCACAGCGGTTTTGGATTACCATAGGTCTAAATGGTACTGTACACCGCATAAGGTTCTGCTGCAGATCCACAGGGCCAAATCCGCTGCGGATCCGCAGACGAATCCGCAACGTGTGCACATACCCTTAGAGTACGTTTTTTTTTTTTTAGCGCCCCCACCCAACGAAGACTATGCCTGTCTTCACTAAATATCCCTTATGATAAGCAGGTGGGAAAACATAAATAATAAGAAATGAAAAAATCCCAAAACAAACAATAATATCCTAAACTCAAAGAAAATAGTCCCGTGGGCACTCTGAATTCAATAGATACAATAATAATGAACATGCTGAATATAAATCAGGTGCCCAACCCTATGAGAGCTCATAAATGCAAAGGAAGATGATCTTTCCCCTGACAATGGTATTGTTAGCCTATAGCAATAATAATAGGTTCAAAATAATCCACCATATAAAGCATATATAGGCACAATTACTATGATGCAAGATAAAGGAGACTTATAGAGAAGGTTGCGCCTCAACGCGTTTCCCCCTTGTCATGGTTCATCAGTAGGCATAATTGATGGAAAAACCATAGATGTTGGTGCTATGATGAGTAGCATACAAAAAGGTCGCAGCTCATGGATTTAAATATCCTCTTTGCAAAAAACAAGGTAGCAGATACCGTTCACCTGATGGTCAGCGGTTTATTGCTCACCTTAGACTCAGAGGATATGGTGGCTAGCACTCAACTTAAAGATTAATATGATGGTGCTAGTGAAAGGGGCCAGTGGTCCCATAAACAATAGTTCAAAAAAATCACTGCACACGTACGAGTTGAAAATTATGCTTCAAGTGAGGATTTATTAATAGTGATTGCTGAAGCGACAGGCAAAATGACGTTTCAGACAGTTAATAGCCTTGATCACATAGTCGCCCATTTAATGAAGTATCTTAGGTCAAAGATAGTTCTTATGCCTGTGGTGTAGTATTTCATACAATATGATATGGTGTATCCCCACTGGTAAAGACTGGACCTGTGTTAAGGTGAGGTACTCAGAATAATGGGTTCTATGTTGGACATTGGAGTAGCCACGCTTAGGCCGGTTTCACATTTGCGCTTTATAGCGCAGCGACGGCCTGCGCACGGCCGCCGCTAAGCCCCGCTCCCTCCCGGCTCCCTGCCCGCCCCATCCGGTCATCGGCACCTACTAGCGCACATGGACGCTTGCGATCTGCGCACCCTATCTTTAGCATAGGGTGCGCAGATCGTGCGCTAGCCGTGCGCCAGCAGGATTTTGCCGTGCGCTGCGCATTTTTGAAGGTGCGCCCGTGTGCGCCGAACGCAGCATGTTGCATTTCGGCGCGCACGGCGCACCTTCAAAAGTGCGCAGCGCATGGAAAAATCCTGCTAACGCACGGCCAGCACACGATCTACGCACCCTATGCTAAAGATAGGGTGCGCAGGTCGCAAGCGTCCATGTGCGCTAGTAGGCGGCGATGACCGGAAGGGGCGGGCAGGGAGCCGGAAGGGGCGGGGCTTAGCGGCGGCCGTGCGCAGGCCGTCGCTGCGCTATAAAGCGCAAATGTGAAACCGGCCTTAGTTAGACACGGAAGTGTCAGCTTCTACCACTGTGCCACCAACTGATAGCAACAGCTCTACACCAGAACCTACTGTGTGGAACCTTCTTTTTTTTTTTTTTCTCAATTATTTTTATTGAGGTTGAACAAGAAAACAAGTCAAAACAATGACAACCATAGTTACAACCACCATATATATGAAACTAGGGGAACAAGAGGAGAAAATAAGGAGCAGAAAGTGGGGACTGACAAATGAAAAACAGGAAAGGAAGGGGGGGAAGGGGTGAGGGGAGGAACAGGCATTAGTGGCATCGATAGAACTATGTGTAACAGCAAGTACACATAATAAGTCTCAGTGTTTGGAACCTTCTTTTTTCAGCACCTGTGAAAAGATTCCTGTCCAATATAGAACCGATTATCATATTGTATGAAATACTACACCACAGGGATAAGAACTATCTTTAACCTAAGATGCAATGGGTACATCCGCCTCATCCTCAGCATCAGTCTTTTTTTTGACAAGAGGCCAATGATGGGGTACGATCTGAGGAAGAGACCACAATAACCCAGGATCAAATTACAAATCTCACATCTTATGTACTCTCAAGGGAGGAATATTCTGTACTACAAAAAGGTCTTAATTTTGTACCCACAAATTCCTTTAACTGTTTCAATTGGGTAAAAGATGTAAATCTATTCAGATGCAATCTTAAATGGAATATCTTCTTCCAGCAACATGATTTGAAACAATGTAGGCGACTAGGTCTATCGGAGGATGAGGTTGAGAGTTATCAGGCCTTAAAGAGAATCTGTCACCTCATTTTTGCCCTATAGGCTGCGGCCACCGCCATCAGGGGCTTATCTACAGCATTCTGTAATGCTGTAGATAAGCCCCCGATTGAACCTGAAAGATAAGAAAAACAAATTAGATTATACTCACCCTGGGGTCCGGTCCGACGCCTCCCATCTTCTAGCGATGACGTCCTCTTGCCGCGGCTCATGCGCAGGCATACTATATCTGCCCTGTTGAGGGCAGAGCAGAGTACTGGGAAAGGTCAGAGAGGTCTGGCGCTTGCGCACTGCAGTACTTTATTCTGCCCTCAACAGGCCAGATAAAGTACGCCTGCACAGGAGCCGGGGCAGAAGTAAGAAGGAGGACGTGATCGCTTGAAGATGGGAGGCACCGGACCGCGACACCCATCGGACCGGACCCCCGGGTGAGTATAATCTAACTCGTTTTTCTTATCTTTCAGGTTACATTGGGGGCTTAACTACAGCATTAGAGAATGCTGTAGATAAGCCCCTGATGGCGGTGGCCACAGCTTATATACGAAAAAATAGGTGACAGATTCCTTTTAACTGGTTTGCTGAGGGAAAATGACAAGAGAACGAGGACAGGGTCAGTTCACCAATCTCAAAAGAACAAGGATGCCGCACTTTAAGTTACAAGTATAGATATTTTCATAAAACTGTTTGAGACAGATCTGTGCAAGATTCCGAGTGTTAATTACAATAGTTTTTTCAATTTGTCCTCGGAAGAATTATCGGCTTTGGACAGATTGGAAAAAAATAAAGCGATAATTATAAAACCTCAGAAAAAGGCGGCAAGTTTGTAATTATGGATCATCCTATATACTTGGAGAAGTGCCGTTTCCTTTTGCAAGATCAGGGGTCATATGAGATTTTATCAAGGGACCCAACCATGAGCTATAGGGAGGAGCTCATGAATATCTTAAATCAAGCTAAAGAAGAGGGGGTCTCATCTCTGGCAATTAATGGAAATTTATGATGCCAAGAACTCCAACTATACAGGGCTGTGGAGTCAGAGTCGGTAGAAATGTACCGACTCCAGCTTTAAAAAAAAATGTATTAATATTTCATAATTGAACTTTCATATGAATTTTATAAATGTTACTCAAATATATATGTTCTATCAAACTATGAACAACAGTGATAAGCAGTTCTGCTGGAGATAGAGACATTTCTTACTTCTTGTGTGTCACTGTTCTCCACTGCCCTTATCTAATCTTATACTTGGTTAACCTCATGCTGCCCCAACCCCCCTACTTACAATGTATGAAACTGAAAGTGAAAATGTGTTGCAAATTCTTAGTAGTAAAGCTCCTCCTCTAGACTAGATCATACTAGGTGTGCGTCTTCCAAGCATCTCACAGCTGCCTGCTACTCAGAAGAGCAAGACTGTAAGAAGTATTATCCTTTCAACAAACTTTGCATCAGTTAACTGTGAGTACATGAGGAATAATAACAGTATTACTGACCACTATATCAGTTGTACGACCTGGCAATAATTTTGTACAATTGTTTTTAGGAAAAACAATTGTCATTTGGATTGTGAATGCAGAATTAAAAACCTGAGAATGTCAAAGAAGCATCACATTAAATCAGCTGTATTTGAACATTTCACCATCACTCAAGATAGAAAACATTATGTCTGTCAGTGTATGACAAATGATCCAGACGAAAACAAATGCTGTGAAGCCAAGATGAGTGCATATTCAGGCAAAGATAAAAATGCTCCTACCAGAGCTTCTAATCTAAAGAGACATCTACAGCGCTTTCATCCAGAAGTACTGAAAGCAGTGGATGAGAAAGACTGCATCCAAACCAATGAACCAGTGCCCAGCTCTTCCAGCCAAACAAAGGAGCAGAGAACTTTGCAGCCATCAGTTGCAAGATATTTTGTCAGTGACAAAGTTACTGTGACAATGACAGTAGATAAATTTAAAAAACAGATCATAGAGCTTGTTGTAAAGCATAGTGTGCCTATTTCATTATTTTCACGACCAGCTTTTATGTGTCTGAATGGGGAAATGGCCCGCAAGCTTGGTGTTTCTCTGGAGAGAGAGAGAGTATTAGAAAATTAGTAATCGATGAAGCTTTTAAACAAAAGGAAGAACTTAAAAAAACTCTCAGGGGACGCTTTCTGTTTCTTAAAATGGATGCCTGCACACGTCACAGAGTGAACTATTTTGCCATCAATGTCCGATTTGTTTGTGACAAAAATGAAATAGTTACCAAGACATTGGCAGTAAAAGACACCAAAGCTCATCACACCAGTGAGTTTCTCCAGGTCTTGGTGGAAAAGGTTCTGCAAGACTATGAACTTAAAAAAGAGCAAGTTCTTTCTGTCGTAACTGACAATGCTTCAAATATAAGTACTATTAAGCTAATGAATGAGAGTAATGATGGTGACCAGCAGCTAGAAAAACATTCTGGGTCCACAGACACAGAAATGTTTGAAATAGAGGAACACAGTATTGTAACTGAGGAGCAAACTGAAGTTGCTTCAGATGAACAGCAACATGATGTTTAGATGATCTTGTTGAAACGGTGTCAATATGTTCTTTCATTCATCACATGCGCTGTGTTGTGCATACACTACAGCTGGCTATAAGAGACAGTCTGCAAGAAGGACATGCTGCTGCACTGATTGGCAAGGTGAGAAAATTGGCTACTGTTGCCAGAACCCCTAAAGTTGACTCAATTTTGAAGAGACGTGCTGGAAAAGGGGCAATTATTGATCAAGCCACACGATGGGGCAGTACTTAATGATTCAGCGCTTGGTTGAACTGAAAACCTTTCTTGTAGACATGGCTAACCCTCAACTGACGCTAAATGAAAGTCAGTGGAATCAGGTGACTGAGCTGGAAAAATTGCTAGAGCACCCATTTACAGTGACTAAAAAATTACAAGCAGAGGACTTAACTCCAGGTATTTTCTTAAAGGAGTGGAAGAACCTGATGTTTCGCCTGTCCCAAAGAGGAGGGTTAATTGCAAGAGGCATTGCTACATCAATGAAACGGAGAGAGGAGCTACTATTACAAAATAACATTCTTTTGGCAGCTGTTTATGTAGACCCAATGCATCGGATTCTTCTAGATGATCAACAGCTAAGTAAAGGAAAAGAAGCTCTGTTTGAAATAGCAGTAAGGATGAAAGGGTTGCAGAACAGTCAGGAGGAACAAGAAGAATTTGGTCGTCCTGCCACATCTTCACCCTCATCATCAACTGATGAAGAATTTAATATCGAAAAATATTTGGATCACAAGGACCGTGCAAAGCGTTCCCGCATAGAAGAAGAGTCATCCCCATCAAGGAACACAGCCAGTACATTTCAGCAGAATTTTTCATGTGCACTAAAAGAAATTGAGAAATTTGACCGTTCATCAAAAATAACAGTGCAACAAGCGATTCCTCTGTATCCTGACATTGTCAGAGATGTTGCCCGAGTGGTTACTGCTTTGCCACCAACACAAGTTAGTGTAGAGAGGTTGTTCTCTGTTCTCAAAATAATTAGATCAGATTTGAGGGCATCCATGAAGGAGGATCTGACAGAGGCAATACTTTTTCTGAGGACAAATTTATAGATTTCTTCTTATTAACTGCATAAAAGTGTTTATTGCATATTTACTTACAGTTTAGAAAAGTTTATAAAAGTTATTTGCTATATTCTAATTGTATTCTAATAAATGTAGTTTTTGCTCTAAGTGGTCTGATTACTTATATGATGGTGAGAAACTGAATAAGCACGTTGTTTAATATTTTACAACAGTAAATTTGTTGTTATGAATTGGCCATTTATGAAGGAGTTGGAGCCGGAGTCGGAGCCTGATAAAATCCAGGAGTCGGAGTCGCAACTGTGGCTTAACGACTCCACAGCCCTGCAACTATACCAACATTTTATGCCTTGCTTAAGGTGCCTAAACGTTTGACACCATTCAAAGGTCGGCTCATTTTTGCAAGAATTGATTCCATTTCACAGTGGAATATATATAGACAATATACTTAGACCTTTTGTTGTTTCACTAACCTCATATGTCCGCGACACCTAGCATCTTCTTAGACTGTTCGAGGGTATTACTATAGAGGCCCATTCTATATTGCCATCACTTGAAGAGGAGGCGCTCTATAGTAGTATCCCACATGACTACATCCTTAGGGCAAAAATTCATTTTTTCTCCTTCGTCTCATTGGGGGACACAGATACTGTGGGTGTATGCTTCTGCCGCTAGGAGGCTGACAGTGAAAAAAAAGAGGTTAGCTCCTCCGCCGTATACACCCTCGCCCCTATTGCGGGCGGAAATCAGTTTTATGCTTAGTGTCTTTGGAGGCACACGTGTCTGGGTTTCTCCAGACTATTTTTTTCTTTTTTCTTTTCTTTTTTTCCATGAAGATAAGACAGGGGCGACGGACCCTATTGAAAGGGGCTGATCTCCCCAAACCATCAACGGGCGAGCACGCGTTGAGTATCGCCTCCGCGTATCCTTTTCCGCACCGTGGGACATATCTGGGCCTTTTTCCCCTGACTTCTATTTTTGTTTTTTATTTTATGAAGATAAGACAGGGGCAATGCATCCTATTGAAAGGATCCGATTTCCCCAAACCATCAACGAGCGAGCACGTGTGAGTGTCCATCCACGTATCCTTTCCCGCGACGTGGGACATGATGCCGGACTTAGCCCTGTCCACCTCTAGGTATTGAAACCATGGGCTTGTACAGAGGCACAAGACTAGTCTGTGCGGCCCCCACTGCTCCACCAACGCTAGACGGCGGTGCTGCAAGGCGGCGGACGGTCCCTCTCCTCACCCCCTGAAGGGGTTAGACGGAGCTAGGGTGCCTGCACCGTCCAGAAATTAACCCCATCCCCTATACCTGGTGTGCTAGATCTGGAGTCAGGTAAGGAGGGCTGGGGAGGGCCCTTCGGCAGCGTTCCGGGGAATCCACTGAAGCTCCAGGCATCTTAGGAAGTGTAAGGCATTCCTCCTTCCCTCTCCTCCCTCCTGCCTCCTCCCGCCAGGCGTGGACGCCGGGTTCCGGCGGCAGGGATCGGCAGCGCGCCCCCCCCTCCCCCGCGGCGGGCATGCAAAATTTAGCCCGCGACTTCGGCCGTGACTAGGCCGCGGGCGGAAGTCCCGCCCCCGGCGTGACGTCATTTCCGGCGCCGCCCCCCGGGCTAGGGTGGACGCCGAACAAATTGAGCCCCCGGCTTCATGGCAGGGTAGGCCGCGTCCGGGAGAGGAACGTCCCGGTCTACCCAGAGGAAAGGAACGCAGGGCAGCGCAGAGGCAGCGGACGTGGGGACACAGGACGGGGTAAGAGTGACCCCGACCCTAGAGGCATGCTACGGGCGTTTAGAGGTGGTTTTTCCTCCTCCCGTCCCCTCAACCCTCATTTAAATTAGACCTGGCAGCAATATGACCGGAAAAGGTAAATCGCACACGCTCCTTTATGCCGCATGCATTTCTTGTGGGGTTAGGTTTCCACGAGCACAGAGCCAAAAATTATGCAAAGCCTGTGACTCCGAACGCGCCCAGGAGCCCTCCCCTGCGACCGCGACCGAGGTCCTGAACCCCCCGGTGTGGGCCCTATCTCTATCATAGTCCATGAAGTCGCTTACAAGGGCAGTCGAGTCCCTTCAGGCCCCAGATAGGGACAGTGGCTCGCCGGTCTTAGAGGGAACCTCCACCTCACAAGAGCCCTCGGGATGCAGGGGCCGCTCTCATTCCAGGCAGACCCGGGGGAAAAGAATCCACACGGTGTCGCCCAGTCCATCCGATGCTTCGGCATCCATAAGTTATGCTTTCTCGCTCCCCGTCACCAGTGGTTGATAGCGAGCAGACCTCAGATGGCGACTCAGACGAGCCCCTTGACCTGGACACTCCAAGGTCACGTGAAACAGTGGACAGCTTCATAGAAGCCGTCGATTGACCCTGGGGATTGAAGATGGTCCCGCAGCGGCTACGGGGCATAAAGTGGCATTTAAGTGAGTGAAGCGCCCGCACAGAATTTTTTTCCTCTCACCCGGAGTTTGAGGACATAGTGCAGCGGCACAGAGAACGTCCAGACAGGCGTTTCTCGGGTCAAAAGGCACTCGAAGCAAGGTATCCGTTTGCTCCGGATCTCCGTAAAAAATGGATGGAATCCCCGATGGTGGTGGATCCTCCGGTTACGCGCCTAGCCACTAAGACCCTGCTATCCGTCCCTAGTGTTTCCTCGATTAAGGATCCCACGGATCGCCTTATAGAGGGCCTAGCTTGCTCAATATATGAGGCGTCGGGGTCAGAGCTCGCTTCCTCATTCGCAGCAACTTGGGTAGCCAAGGCCATGATATCATGGTCAGAAACATTAAACAAGGTCGCGCAGGAGCAGGATCTACCTGCAGAGATTTCGGAGGTCGCAGGTCAGATGGCGATGGCCGGAGACTATGTAATCAATGCGTCTTTGGATGCGGACAATTGCTCGGCACTTGCTGCCGCTAATGCAGTTTCTATCAGAAGAGCCCTATGGTTAAGGACATGGCGAGCCGATGCTACTTCTAAGAAGTCTTTGACTTCCCTGCCTTATCAGTGCGGCCACCTATTTGGGGAGAAGTTGAATCAACTTATCTCCGACTCCACAGGAGGAAAGAGCGGTTTTCTCCCTCAACAAAGGGTCAAAACGCTTTTTCGTCACCCGTTTTCAGGCACGTTTTCGGGCCTTTCGCAACCCCGGGTGGACTACAGCGGCCACCCCAACCAGGATAGGAAGCGGCAGGTCTTATATAGAGCCTACCCATTGGGGAGGTTGCATACTCAGCCCAGATCGAGGGGTTCCAGATCCCAAAGATCGTCGGCCAACCGACTCGAGGCCTTAACCAGATAACACTGGCAAGGTGGCCGGCCGCCTACTCTGGTTTCACCACATCTGGGTCAGTGTCGCTCACGACTCATGGGTAAAGAAATTGGTGGCCTCAGGTTACAAAATAGAATTTGTCAGATACCCTCCAAGACGGTTTTTTTCTTTCCCGGCTTCCCAGGGTGGATACCCAGTCAAGGGCTCTATTGGGAGCCATCAAATCACTCCTGCACAACGGAGTCATTGTTCCAGTGCCGGAACACGGAAGAGCTCAGGGGTTCTATTCCAACCTTTTTGTGGTCTCCAAAATGGACGGGTCTGTCAGGCCCGTTTTTGGACCTGAAGCTTCTGAACAAATTCATCAGGATCAGACATTTCCGGATGGAGTCTCTCCGTTCAGTCATATCGGCCATGGAGCAGTGAGAATACTTGGCCTCAATAGAGAGCCAGGATGCATTTCTGCATATTCCCATTTTTTTCCTCCTCATCAGAGGTTTCTACGCTTCGCCATCAGCGTTCAACATTTTCAGTTCATAGCGCTACCCTTCGGGCTAGCCACGGCTCCCAGATTGTTCACAAAGGTTATGGCAATTATCATGGCCACACTGCATTCTCGAGGCATAGTCGTCTTGCCTTATCTGGACGACCTCTTGGTCAAGGGCCCGTCAATACAGGCATGCGAGGAAGGTGTCAACATCACGCTAGATACTCTTGCCTGCTTAGATGGTTGGTCAATGCAAAGAAGTCATCCCTTGGGCCAGCTCAGAGGATCTCCTGCCTAGGAATGATCTTCGACACTTCCCGAGGGTTGGTAATTCTTCCTCAGGAAAAGGTGCTAGTCTCCGGCAGGGAGTCCGGACACTACCCCAACCAGTCAATCATACCACCCGATCGGGATGAGGATCCTAGGGAAAATGGTGGCAGCAATGGAAGCGATACCTTTCGCCCAGTTCCATCTTCGCCCCTTGCAGCACGCCCTCTTGTCAGCCTGGGACAAGAATCCTTTCACGATCGATCGGCGGTGCCAACTGTCCTCAAGTCAGGCAGTCGCTGGGTGGTGGATAACCAGTTCCTCTCTGGCCCAGGGGAAACCTTTCCCCCCAGGTCATGGGCTGATAGTGACAATCGACGCCAGTCTCCGTGTTTCGCCACCACACAACCCAGGAACGGTGGTCGCCACAGGAGGCACGCCTCCCGATCAACTTATTGGAGATACGAGCAATTCGGCTGGCTCTGCAGAAGTTTCATCACTTTCTAGCAGGCCGCCCCGTCCGGATTCAATCGGACAACGCCACGGCGGTGGCTTTCATAATTCGTCAGGGGGGCACCCGCAGCAGAGCAACCATGCGCGAGGTGGGGCACGTTCTTCAGTGGGCCGAAGCAAACCACTTGGTGATTTCGGCTGTCCACATCCCGGGCATGGAAAATTGGGCGGCAGACTTCCTCAGCCGGCAGGGTCTTGCATCCGGAGAGTGGTCTCTACATCCCGAAGTTCTTCAGCAGATTTGTCAACTGTGGGGAGCTCCGGATGTGGACCTGATGGCTTCCAGAGTGAATGCCAAGGTGCCCACATATGTCGCTCGGGCCAGGGACTCACAGGCATTCGCGGTGGATGCGTTGTTTCTGCCATGGAACCAGTTTCGCCTCTCTTACCTATTTCCCCCACTGCCACTACTCCCGAGAGTCAGCAAAGGGATCAAGACGGAAGGGGGGCCAGCGATTCTGCTGGCCCCATCGAACGTGGTACGCAGATTAATGCAGCTGCTCGTCGACGTTCCTGGGCGCCTGCTAGAGCGCCCAGATCTACCGTCTCAAGGGCCGATTTGCCACCCGAACTTGGACCCAGTGATTGACGACATGGCCGTTGAATCTTGGATTCTAACCCAGGCAGGGTTCGGGAGCGAGGTGGTCGCTACAATGATTAGTGCCCGGAGGCCTGCTTCAGCATGAATTTACCACCACACCTGGAAGGTGTTCTGTGCTTGATGTCGAGGCCGCAGTGTTTCTCCGCTGAGATTCTCGATCCCCAACATCTTGGCTTTTCTCCAGTCGGGCTTAGACTCGGGCTTTGACCCAAGTTCCCGCAGGTGACAAATGTCGGCCTTATCCGTCCTGTTCCAGTGCAGAATTGCTACCAATTTGCAGGTGAAGACTTTTCATCCAGGGAGTCTCCCACTTGATACCTCCCTATAAGGCGCCTATGGATGCCTGGGTCCTTAACATGGTCCTAAGTGTTCTGCAGGAAGCTCCATTTGAACCGCTTTAGGATATCTCTTTGAGGTACCTTTCCTGGGGAAAGTTGTGCCCCTAGTGGCCATCACTTCCATCAGGCGGGTTTCAGAGCTGGTGGCTCTATCCTGCCGAGCTCCGTTCCTCACTTTCCATAAGGATAAGGTGGACCTCAGACCAGTCCCCCTTTTCTGCCGAAAGTCGTGTCCTCTTTTCACATTAATGAAGATGTTGTTTTGCGTTCATTTTGTCCAGCACCAGTGCACCGTGTGGAAAAGGCTCTTCACACATTAGACCTGGTAAGAGCCCTCCGGAGGTACGTGTCGTAGACGGCACCCTTTCGTCAGATGGACACGCTGTTCGTGCTCCCTGAAGAGCGCAGGAAGGGACTCGCTGCCTCAAAATCGACCATAGGCATATGGATTCGTTTGACTATTCAGGAGTCCTACCGCATTAGAGGCACGCCGATTCCAGCAGGGATCAGAGCGCACTCTACCCGGGCAGTGGGCGCCTCTTGGGTGCTTCGGCACCAGGCTTCGACGGAACAGGTTTGCAGGGCAGCAACCTGGTCCAGCCTGCACACATTTGCCAAACATTATAATATCCATGCTCAGGCCTCGGCGGATGTCAACCTGGGTAGGATTCGCCAAGCAACGGTGGCGCACCTTTAAACAACAGATGCATGTAGCTTGGATCGGTGAGTCAATCTCCCACCCAGGGTCTGCTTTAGGACGTCCCACAGTATCTGTGTCCCCCAATAAGACGAAGGAGAAACATGGCTTTTTGTGAGTACTCACCGTAAAATCCTTTTCTCCGAGACGCTCATCGAGGGATACAGCACCCACCCTATTAGCCAGTTGGCTCTTGTTTTGTTTAAATTTATATGCATTTACTAATTTGATATGAGGGTGGTGTTTTGGACATGTTGTACCTGTATTAAAGCTGATTTTGTTGTCCTCCTACTGCTTTGGCACCAAACTAATTTCCGCCCGCAATAGGGGCGAGGGTGTATACGACAAGAGGAGCTAACCTCTTTTTTTCACTTAGTGTCATCCTCCTAGCGGCAGAAGCATACACCCACAGTATCTGTGTCCCCCAATGAGCATCTCGGAGAAAAGGATTTTACGGTGAGTACTCACAAAAATCCATGTTTTAAAACGAGCGGTTGACTGTCGTGAACATAATCATTTTATAGAGAAACTGCTTAACTTCACTGTCATGCACAACTATTTCCTCTTCGATGGGAAGTACTTCCAGCAGTTCATTGGCACGGCAATGGGGAGTCTTTGTGCTCCCACTTAGGCCAATATGTTACTGGGCTGGTAGGAGGAAACCGATATCTTTGGGGAAAATGGATGGTGGCACCCACATATCCGCTTCTAACCTACTGAAATGGAATAGTCATCATCCAGTCCCACTAAAAAAGGGGATACCTAAGGGGCAGTTTTTCCTCATGAGAAGAAATAGTTCCAATATGGGAACCTTTAGAACACAGGCCAGTGATCTTTATCGGAGATTAACCCCTTTCTGATAGCTGATGTACTATCCCGTCTATGTGCCCTGGGACCTAATTCCCAAGGACGGGATAGTACGTTATAGCGATCAGCGGCACCCCCCTGGGGGAGCGCCGCTGATCGCGGCCGGGTGTGAGCTGATTATCACAGCTGACACCCAGCACTATGTGTCCACCCCTGCCACGTTAACCCCTGGCACGCTGCGATCAAACATGATCGCAGTGTACCAGGGAATAGGAGAGAAGCGCGCAGCGAGGGGGCTCCCTCCGTTCTTCCCTACGACCCACGGAGCAGCGCGATGTTCTTCGTCGCTCCGAGGGTCTCCTCTATGCAGGCCCCCGGATCCAATATGGCCTCGGGGGCCTGCAGAGAGGCGGCACGAGGAAGCCTGCAGCAGCGCCTGTCAGATTGCTGATCTGAGTGAGTGCTGTCTAATCTATCAGATCAGCGATCTGACACCTTACAGTGATGTCCCCACCTGGGACAATATAATAAAGTAGAAAAAAAAAGTGTAAAAATAATTTCTAAAAAATCCCCAAATAAATTAAAAAACAAAATTCCCCAATAAATTCTTTTTTTTTTGTAAATAAAAAAAACCAAAACTATAAAAATGACCATATTTAGTATCGCCGCGTCCGTAACGACCCGCTCTATAAAACTTTCCCACTAGTTAACCCCTTTAGTTAACCCCTTAAAAAAAGCAAAAAACAATGCTTTATCATCATACCGCAGAACAAAAAGTGAAATAACGCGCAATCAAAAAGACGGATCTAAATAAACATGGTACCACTGAAAACGTCATCTTGTCCCGCAAAAAATGAGCCACCACACAGTGTCATCAGCGAAAAAATAAAAAAGTTATAGCTCGCAGAATAAAGCAATGCAAAAATAATTATTTTTTATAAAATAGTTTTTATTGCATAAAAGGGCCAAAACATTTAAAAACTACATAAATGAGGTATCTCTGTAATCGTACTGACCCGAAGAATAAAATTGCTTTATCAATTTTACCACACGCGAGATGGTGTAAACGCACCCCCAAAAGAAATTCTTGAAATGCTGGTTTTTGTTCATCCTGCGTCCCAAAAATCAGAATGAAAAGCGATCAAAAAATGTCACGTTTCTCAAAATGGTACCAATAAAAACGTCAACTCGTCCTGCAAAAAATAAGACCTCACATGACTCGTTGGGTCAAAATATAGAAAAATTATAGCTCTCAAAATATGGTGATTCAAAAACTATTTTTACAATGAAAAGCGTCTTTTAGCGTATGACAGCTGCCAAACATAAAAACCTGCCATAAATAGTAAATCAAACCCCCATTTATCACCGCCTTAGTTAGGGAAAAAAATAAAATAAAAAAAAATGTATTTATTTCCATTTTCCCATTAAGCTTAGGGTTAGAGCTAGGGTTAGTGCTAGGGTAAGGCTGTGTGCACACAGTGCGGATTCTGCTGCAGATTTTTCCTCACAGATTTGGCTAAATACACAGGTAAATCTGCAGGTCAAATGACCTACGTTTTACCTGCGAATTTTAGTGCAGATTAAAATAGTAAAATTAGTGGCGCATATAACCTCCCTGAAACCGCTGCTAAAACAAGGGTCTATACCATAGAGACCAATAAAACTCTAATAAAAACAAGTCAATAGCTTTGCGCAGATAACAGGTGCACTTAATGAATTCGTTACTATGAATGCCTGATAACTGGTTATAACAGATTATTCCGATCAATGTGCAGGGTTATAATAGATTATTCCAATCAATGTGCAGATTCTGTTACCTTGTTTTAATCCTGTGATGTTCAGGTCCTGTAAGACTGTTGCCATGTTACGGAGAAAGGGGGGGTTGTAGAAGTGTCAGATGATACCAGTTACAAAGTCTATAGATAATAATTAATTGTAGGTAGCGTGGCAGCGATGTCCCGGTCGGTGAAACGCTGTTAATCTGTGTCCTGCGGTACTGAGCAGAGTGTGTGTCAGCGCATGTACCGATTGCAGGACCTGTGTGGTTTGAGTGACGTGTTCGGCCACGTGACTCTTTTGCGAAAAGACAATGCGCACTAGTTCACAACTGAGGAAGAACAGAACAGTTTCCTACGCGTTACGGAAAATAAATTTTTTTTCCTTCATCAGGGATCAACTGGTATCATCCGACACTTCTACAACCCCCCTTTCTCCATAAGGATAAGATCAGGGCAACAGTCTTACAGGACCTGAACATCACAGGATTAAATCAAGGTAACGAAATCTGCACATTGATCGGAATAATTTAGTGCGGATTAGCCTGCGGTTTTCCCCTGCGTTTTGACACCTGGTAATGGAGCAGGAGTCAAACAGCTGCAGATTCCGCACAAAGAAGTGACATGCTGCAGATTTAAAACCGCAGCAAATCCGCAGCATGTGCACTGCGTTTTTCATTTGCCATTGAATATAAAGATACTGTACAACGCAGCAGAAACTGCTGCGGATCCGCAGGGCCAAATCCGTTGCAGATCCGCAGCAGAATCTGCAACGTGTGCACACATCCTTAGGATTATGGCTGAGGTTAGGGTTAGGGGTGTGTTGGGGTTAGGGTTGAAGTTAGAATTGGGGGGTTTCCACTGTTTGGACACATCAGGGGCTCTCCTAATGCAACATGGTGTCTCACCTCAATTCCAGCCAATTCTGCGTTCAAAAAGTCAAACAGTGCTCCCTCCCTTCCATGCGCCCAAACAGTGGTTTATTCCCACATATGGGGTATCAGCCTACTCCGAACAAATTGCGCAACAAATTTTGGGGTCCAATTTCTCCTGTTACCCTTGGGAAAATAAAAAATTGGGGGCAAAAATATCATTTTTGTGGAAAAAAATGATTTTTTATTTTTATGGCTGTACGTTATAAACTTCTGTGAAGCACTTTGGGGTTCAAAGTGCTCACCATACATGTAGATAAGTTCCTTGGGGTGTCTAGTTTCCAAAATGGGGTCACTTGTGGGGGGTTTCCACAGTTTAGGCCATTAGGGGCTCTCCAAAGGCAACGTGACACCCGCAGACCATTCCATCAATGTCTGCATTCCAAAACGTCACTACTTCCCTTCCGAGCCCCGATGTGTTCCCATAGAGTAGTTTTGTGCCCATACAGTAGTTTTCTCCCACATATGGGATATCAGCATACTCAGGACAAATTGGACAACTTTTGGGGTCTAATTTCTCCTGTTACCCTTGGTAAAATAAAAAAATTGGGGACTAAGATCATGTTTGTGGAAAAAATATTTTTTTATTTTCACGACCAGGCGTTATAAACCTGTGAAGCACTTGGTGTTTCAAAGTGCTCACCACACATCTAGATAAGTTCCTTGGGGGGTCTAGTTTCCAAAATGGGGTCATGTGTGGGGGGTTTCCACTGTTTTGGCACATCAGGGGCTTTCCAAACGCGACATGGAGTCCGATCTCAATTCTAGCCAAAAAAGTCAATTTGCGCTACTTCCCTTCTGAGCTCTGCCATGCGCCCAAATAGTCATTTACCCTCACATATGGGGTATCAGCGTACTCAGGACAAATTGCACTATAACTTTTGGGGTCCTGTTATCCTTGGGAAAATAAAAATTGGGGGTGAAAAGATCATTTTTGTGGAAAAAATATGATTTTTTAATTGTACGGCTGTACGTTATAAACTTCTGTGAAGCCCTTGGGGGTTCAAAGTTCTCACCACACATCTAGATAAGATCCTTAAGGGGTCTAGTTTTCAAAATGGTGTCATTTGTGGGGGGTTTCCACTGTTTTGGCACATCAGGGGCTTTCCAAACGCGACATGGCGTCCAATCTCAATTCCAGCCAAAAAAAGTCAAATGGCGCTGCTTCCTTTCCGAGCTCTGCCATGCGCCCAATTAGTCGTTTACCCCCACATATGGGGTATCAGCGTACTCAGGACAAATTGCGCGATAACTTTTGCAGTCCAATTTCTCCTGTTACCCTTGGTAAAATAAAAAAAATTGGACCTGAAGTAATTTTTTTGTGGGAAAAAAAAGCTAAATGTTCATTTTTTTTTTTTTTTAAACATTCTGAAAATTCCTGTAAAGCACCTGAAGGGTTAATAAACTTCTTGAATCTGGTTTTGAGCACCTTGAGGGGTGCTGTTTTTAGAAAGGTGTCACTTTTGGGTATTTTCTGTCATGTACACCCCTCAAAATGACTTTAAATATGATGTGGTCCCTAAAAAATGGCTTTGTAAATTTTGTTGTAAAAATGAGAAATTGCTGTTCAACTTGTAACCCTTTAACTTCCTAACAAAAAAATTGTTTCAAAATTGTGCTGATGTAAAGTAGACATGTGATAAATGTTATTTATTAACTATTTTGTGTGACATATTTCTCTGTTTTAAGGGCATAAAAATTCAAAGTTTAAAAATTGCAAAATTTTCAAAATTTTCGACATATTTCCATTTTTTTCATAAATAAACAGAAGCCATATCGAAGAAATTTTACCACTATCGTGAAGTACAATATGTCAAGAAAAAACATTCTCAGAAATGCCAAGATCCGTTGAAGCGTTCCAGACTTATATAACCTCATAAAGGGACAGAGATCAGAATTGTAAAAATTGGCCTGGTCATTAACGTGCAAACCACCCTCTGGGATAAAGGGGTTAAAATGTGTAGTTTGCAATCATCTTGTCTTTCCCGTAACAGAAATCAGCGTCTCCATGCGCCAGTTTCTGATGATATACTTGTGTTAATACACAACGGCCTATCAGAAGAAGCAAGGTTGCATTTTCTATCATATAGACCCCTCAAAGTGACTTCAAATGTGATGTGGTCCCTAAAAATAAAATGGTGGTGTAAATGAGAAATCGCTGGTCAACTTTTAACCCTTATAACTTCCTTTTTTCACAAATAAAGCTAGTTATATGAATGAAATTTTACCACTAACATGAAGTACAATATGTCATGAGAAAACAATGTCAGAATCACCGGGATCCATGGAAGCGTTCCAGAGTTTTGACCTCATAAAGGGACAGTGGTCAGAATTGTAAAAATTGGCCTGGTCATTAACGTGCAAACCACCCTTGGGGGTAAAGGGGTTAAGAATGAGGGGTTATCCATGTAATCTCCTTGATAGACCATTTAATTAAGCTCTTTGTGCAGATAGACAAACCCTTCTTAATTACAGTAACTGTTGAAAGGAGGATACTGGTATCGTCAGAATGATTCGCACGTTTGACTGTCAGACCGAAAGAGTACACCAGGTTTTCAAGAAACATTGGAATATTCTTTTAGCGGTTCCTAATCTAAAGGACCTCCTATCACCAATGCAAAGTATAACATATAGAAGAGGTAGATCTATCGGGGATCAGCTGGTACACAGACTTTAGCAGAGAGAAGCCAGAACTATTACTTGTCTTGATAGAAAGCCTTGTGGCTTCTTCAGGTGAGTAATTGTTCCTGGTTTATTTAGGTTCAGGTGCTTTATTGTGAATTATTTTTTATTTGCGCATAAGGAAGATTGGAGTAGTTTGTGATTTATGTTTGCATCAAGATAGGAAATAATCTGATACTCTCCAAAGTTTGAAAAGCACATACACTACGGTTCAAAAGTTTGGGGTTACCAAGACAATTTTGTGTTTTTCATGAAAACTCATACTTTTATTAATTAAATGAGTTGCCAAATGAATTTAAAATCTAGTCCAGACATTGACAAGGTTCGAAAAAAGATTTTTATTTGAAATAATAATTTTCTCCTTCAAAATTTGCTTTAATCAAAGAATGCTCCCTTTGCAGCAATTACAGCATTGCAGACCTTTGGCATTCTAGCAGTTAATTTGCTGAGGTAATCTGGAGAAATTTCACCCCATGCTTCCAGAAGCCCCTCCCACAAGTTGGTATGGCTTGATGGGACTTTTTGCGTACCATACGGTCGAGCTGCTCCCACAACAGCTCAATGGGGTTGAGATCTGGTGACTACACTGGCCACTCCATTACAAATAGAATACCAGCTGCCTGCTTCTTTCCTAAATGGTTCTTGCATAATTTGGAGGTGTGCTTTGGGTCATTGTCCTTTTGTAGGATGAAATTGGCTCCAATCAAGTGCTGTCCACAGGGTATGGCATAGCTTTGCAAAATGGAGTAATAGCCTTCCTTTTTCAAAATCCCTTTTACCTTGTACAAATCTCCCACTTTACCAGCACCAAAGCAACTCCAGACCCTCACATTACCTCCACCATGCTTGACAGATGGCATTCGGCACTCTTCCAGCATCTTTTCAGTTGTTCTGTGTCTTACAAATGTTCTTCTGTCTGATCCAAACACCTCAAATTTGGATTTGTCTGTCCATAACACTTTTTCCAATCTTCTTCAGTCCAATGTCTGTGTTCTTTTGCCCATATTAATCTTCTCCTTTTATTAGCCAGTCTCAGTAATGGCTTTTTCTTTGCCACTCTGCCCTGAAGGCCAGCATCCCGGAGTCGCCTCTTCACTGTAGACGTTGACACTAGCGTTTTGTGTGTACTATTTAATGAAGCTGCCAGTTGAGGACCTGTGAGGCGTTGATTAATCAAACTACCAACTCTAATGTACTTGTCTTGTTTCTTAGTTGTGCAGCAGGGTCTCCTACTTCTCTTTCTACTCTGGTTAGAGCCTGTTTGTGCTCTCCTCTGAAGGGAGTAGTACACACCGTTGTAGAAAATCTTCAGTTTCTTGGCAATTTCTCGCATGGAATAGCCTTCATTTCTAAGAACAAGACTAGACTGTTGAGTTTCACATAAGTTATTTTTTTCTGGCCATTTTGAGAGTTTAATGGAACCAACAAATGTAATACTCCAGATTCTCAACTAGCTCAAAGGAAGGTCAGGTTTATAGCTTCTCTAATCAGCCAAACTGTTTTCAGCTGTGCTAACATACTTGCACAAGGGTTTTCAAGGGTATTTTAACCATCCATTAGCCTTCTTACACAGTTAGCAAACACAAAGTACCATAAGAACACTGGATTGATGGTTGTGGGAAATGAGCCTCTATACACCTATGAAGATATTACATTACAAACCAGACGATTGCAGCTAGAATGGTCATTTACCACATTAACAATGTATAGAGTGTATTTTTGAATCATTTAATGTTAGCTTCATTGGGAAAAACTGTGCTTTTCTTATAAAAATCAGGAAATTTTTAAGTGACCCTAAACTTTTGAACGGTAGTGTATAGCCCCACGGAGTTAAGGTCTAAAACGTCATGGGGGCGTAATAGGAAGTGATGTGTACCTCCAGCCGTGGTATTGGAAATGGGGACACAATGCATTCCACAGTGGAGCGCATGTCACTTTCTGTTATGATATCGGTCCACAGTATAGGGAGACACAGGAGTAAGTGACGTTATATGTACTTCCGGCCGGGAATTTAGGAATTTTTCTATGACATCGGGAACGCCCCGCTGCATGGCCTACCTATCAGCAAGCTTGTCAGCTGAGTGGGGGCGTCAAGGAAGTGACGTGTGAGCATTGATGCGTCTCAGCCTGGAACGCACGCCGACCAAGGTGAGCGATATATATCCAATGCACAAGCTGGATGGCATGAACTTATAGCGAGCCCAGTAACTAAACCGCTGACCATCAGGTGAGCGGTATTTGCTTGATTGTTTTTTTGCAAAGAGAAAATATTTAAATGCATGAGCTGCAACCTTTTGACATGCTACTCTCATCATAGCACCAGCATCTATGTTTTTTCGATCATCAAATAGGCCTCCTGATGAGCCGTGATAACGGGGAAACGCGTTGAGTTGCAACCTTCTCTATGATGATTCTTATTATTATATTTATATAGCACCGTTGGTTCCATGGTCTTGTACATGAGAAGGGGTTACATACAAATTACAGATATCACTTACAGTAACAAAAACTAACAATGATAGACTGATACAGAGGGGAGAGGACCCTGTCCTTGTGGGCATACATTCTACAGAATCGTGGGGAAGGAGACAGTAGGATGTGGGGTTGCAGCAGCTTCGGTGTTGGTGAGGAGGCAGCTGGGTCATTGCAGGCTGTAAGCTTTCTTGAAGAGGTGGGTTTTCAGGCTCCGTCTGAAGGATCCGAATGTGGTTGATAGTCTGACGTGTTGGGAAGTAGAATTCCAGAGGATGGGGGATATTCGAGAGAAGTTTTGGAGGCGATTAGGTGAGGAGTGAATAAGTGTGGAGGAGAGAAGGAGGTCTTGGGAGGACCGGATATTACGTGAGGGAAGATATCTGGAGATTAGTTCAGAGATGCAGTGGGTTTGGAAAGTATTCAGACCCCTTTAAATTTTTCCCTCCTTGTTTTATTGAGCTTCTCTGGAGAGCCCTGAAAATGGCTGTCCACCAACGTTCACCATCCAACCTGGCGGAAGTGAAGAGGATCTGCAAGGAAGAATGGCAGAGAATCACTAAATCCAGGTGTGAAAAACTTGTTGCATCATTCCCAAGATGACTCATGGCTGTACTAGCTCAAAAGGCTGCTTCTACTCAATACTGAGCAAAGGATCGGAATACTTAATGACCATGTGATATTTCAGTTTTTCTTTTTTTTTATAACTTTGCAAAAATTTCTACCTTTTTTTTTTTTTTTTTTTTTTTTCAGTCGAGATGGGATGCAGAGTGTACATGTTTTACCAAATCAAGTTTATGAGGGCGAGTACGCCCTTACTTACGAAGCGCTCACTAACATGCGAGTTAGGCACACTGTAAACAGTTTTTGTGGTAAAACAAAGTATTTTATTTATATATATAATAGCATTTTTAAGCATGAATTAAAGGATATATAGTGACTGTCAGAGTCATGCAACAAATTACATAGGAATGAATAAGCATTAATACATCACCGGATATTACAGCTTCACTCCTCAATTGGAGGGACTTCGATTCAGTGAGGAGGGGAATTCCGGGAAAAACATCAAGACAGTCAGCACGTCTGCTTCGCCCGTCTGAAAAGTCCCTCCCCACTGAGAAAATCCCCGTCTTTTTATACATTATGTTAATCTACCAGCACATCCGTAGTTAATATAACTGTTCACACTAGCGCAGTCGCAGTTCAGTTATCTCGAACATTTCTGCATGTGATCAGCTCGTGTGGTCATGCGCCGTTAACCTGTTTTCCAAAAGGCCTTATCAGTTATTTTGTTCTTTTTCAAGGATATACATCCAGCTAAAACCAGAATTTTCCACTTATGCCAGAGCAATTATGTGCTAAAATAACTGTATTCTTCTTCTGCACAAATAAGTTTATACCAAGTCAAACCTTGTGCTCAAAAATTATACAATATAAACCATATTGATCACCTAGTATATTGATCAGGATACCTATCTAGATATCACTGATCCTCATTCTTATCACATTTGTATCACAGTAGATTAATGATAAAAAAATGAAATTTTTTGAATTTATCAAATGGCTGCAATGAAGCAAAGAGTGAAAAATTTAAAGGGGTCTGAATACTTTCTGTACACACTGTATATGGAGGAGACAGGTTATGGATGGCTCTGTAGGTCAGTATTAGTAATTTGAACTGGATACGCTGAGGGAATGGGAGCAAGTGAAGAGATTTGCAGAGGGAAGAAGCGGAAGAGTAGCGAGATGAATTATTCGGCCAGCAGAGTTTAGGGATAGACTGGAGAGGTGCGAGAGTGTTAGCAGGGAGGCCACAGAAAAGGATGTTGCAGTAGTAAGAGGCGGGAGATGATGAGGGCATACAAAAGCATTTTAGAACATTGAGGGTTGAGGAAAGGACGGATTCTGGAAATATTTTTGAGCTGGAGGCGACAGAAGGTGGAAAGCTTGGATGTGCAGTTTGAAGGACAGGGCAGAGCAGTGGCGGATTATAATGAGGTCAATTTGGGCAGTTGCCCCGGGCCCAGTGAGGTTAAGGGGCCCACAGCCCAGGCCAGTAAATTGCCCCATTATAATCCGCCACCGCGCAGGGCCGGATTATAGGCAGTGCAGGCGGGGCTTCAGCCCCGGGGCCCCCACCACAAGAGCTTCTAAGGGGGCCCCCACCACATTCCTGCTGGCTGCTGCAATGGCACTCCATCTTCTCCCCACCTAAAAGTGAGTGACCGTGGGGGCGGCATTATGTGCTCTGCTACCAGCAGCATCTACAAGTAGCGTGAACGCTGATGCTGCTGGTAGCGTGCAAAGGCTTGTGATGAGATCACAGGAGGTAAGGTGTCAGGGCCCCCGATCATGTGACCCCTGTCTCCTCCCCTCCTGTGACCTCATCACAGGTCCTGTGCGCACAGCACAGAGCACTGAGAGCAGCCATGTATGTGGAGTGCGGCTCTGCGGGTGGAGGTCGGTGCTGGAGGCCCCATTATTCTCTATGTGGAGTGCGGCTCTGCGGGTGGAGGTCGGTGCTGGAGGCCCCATTATTCTCTATGTGGAGTGCGGCTCTGCGGGTGGAGGTCGTTGCTGGAGGCTCCATTATTCTCTATGTGGAGTGCGGCTCTGCGGGTGGAGGTCGGTGCTGGAGGCTCCATTATTCTCTATGTGGAGTGCGGGTGGAGGTCAGTGCTGGTGGCTCCATTATTCTCTATGTGGAGTGCGGCTCTGCGGGTGGAGGTCGGTGCTGGAGGCTCCATTATTCTCTATGTGGAGTGCGGCTCTGCGGGTGGAGGTCGGTGCTGGAGGCTCCATTATTCTCTATGTGGAGTGCGGCTCTGCGGGTGGAGGTCGGTGCTGGAGGCTCCATTATTCTCTATGTGGAGTGCAGCTCTGCGGGTGGAGGTCGGTGCTGGTGGCTCCATTATTCTCTATGTGGAGTGCGGCTCTGCGGGTGGAGGTCGGTGCTGGAGGCTCCATTATTCTATATGTGGAGTGCGGCTCTGCGGGTGGAGGTCGGTGCTGGAGGCTCCATTATTCTCTATGTGGAGTGCGGCTCTGCGGGTGGAGGTCGGTGCTGGAGGCTCCATTATTCTCTATGTGGAGTGCGGCTCTGCGGGTGGAGGTCGGTGCTGGAGGCTCCATTATTCTCTATGTGGAGTGCGGCTCTGCGGGTGGAGGTCGGTGCTGGAGGCTCCATTATTCTCTATGTGGAGTGCGGCTCTGCGGGAGGAGGTCGGTGCTGGAGGCTCCATTATTCTCTATGTGGAGTGCGGCTCTGCGGGAGGAGGTCGGTGCTGGAGGCTCCATTATTCTCTATGTGGAGTGCGGCTCTGCGGGTGGAGGTCGGTGCTGGTGGCTCCATTATTCTCTATGTGGAGTGCGGCTCTGCGGGTGGAGGTCGGTGCTGGAGGCTCCATTATTCTCTATGTGGAGTGCGGGTGGAGGTCGGTGCTGGAGGCTCCATTATTCTCTATGTGGAGTGCGGCTCTGCGGGTGGAGGTCGGTGCTGGAGGCTCCATTATTCTCTATGTGGAGTGCGGCTCTGCGGGTGGAGGTCGGTGCTGGTGGCTCCATTATTCTCTATGTGGAGTGTGGCTCTGCGGGTGGAGGTCGGTGCTGGAGGCTCCATTATTCTATATGTGGAGTGCGGCTCTGCGGGTGGAGGTCGGTGCTGGAGGCTCCATTATTCTCTATGTGGAGTGCGGCTCTGCGGGTGGAGGTCGGTGCTGGAGGCTCCATTATTCTCTGTGGAGTGCGGCTCTGCGGGTGGAGGTCGGTGCTGGAGGCTCCATTATTCTCTATGTGGAGTGCGGCTCTGCGGGTGAAGGTCGGTGCTGGAGGCTCCATTATTCTCTATGTGGAGTGCGGCTCTGCGGGTGGAGGTCGGTGCTGGAGGCTCCATTATTCTCTATGTGGAGTGCGGGTGGAGGTCAGTGCTGGTGGCTCCATTATTCTCTATGTGGAGTGCGGCTCTGCGGGTGGAGGTCGGTGCTGGAGGCTCCATTATTCTCTATATGGAGTGCGGCTCTGCGGGTGGAGGTCGGTGCTGGAGGCTCCATTATTCTCTATGTGGAGTGCGGCTCTGCGGGTGGAGGTCGGTGCTGGAGGCTCCATTATTCTCTATGTGGAGTGCGGCTCTGCGGGTGGAGGTCGGTGCTGGTGGCTCCATTATTCTCTATGTGGAGTGTGGCTCTGCGGGTGGAGGTCGGTGCTGGAGGCTCCATTATTCTATATGTGGAGTGCGGCTCTGCGGGTGGAGGTCGGTGCTGGAGGCTCCATTATTCTCTATGTGGAGTGCGGCTCTGCGGGTGGAGGTCGGTGCTGGAGGCTCCATTATTCTCTATGTGGAGTTTGGCTCTGCGGGTGGAGGTCGGTGCTGGAGGCTCCATTATTCTCTATGTGGAGTGCGGCTCTGCGGGTGGAGGTCGGTGCTGGAGGCTCCATTATTCTCTATGTGGAGTGCGGCTCTGCGGGAGGAGGTCGGTGCTGGAGGCTCCATTATTCTCTATGTGGAGTGCGGCTCTGCGGGTGGAGGTCGGTGCTGGAGGCTCCATTATTCTCTATGTGGAGTGCGGGTGGAGGTCGGTGCTGGAGGCTCCATTATTCTCTATGTGGAGTGCGGCTCTGCGAGTGGAGGTCGGTGCTGGAGGCTCCATTATTCTCTGTGGAGTGGGGCTCTGCGGGTGGAGGTCGGTGCCGGAGGCTCCATTCTCTATGTGGAGTGTGGCTCTGCGGGTGGAGGTCGGTGCTGGAGGCTCCATTATTCTCTATGTGGAGTGTGGCTCTGCGGGTGGAGGTCGGTGCTGGAGGCCCCATTATTCTCTATGTAGAGTGTGGCTCTGCGGGTGGAGGTCGGTGCTGGAGGCTCCATTATTCTCTATGTGGAGTGCGGCTCTGCGGGTGGAGGTCGGTGCTGGAGGCTCCATTATTCTCTATGTAGAGTGTGGCTCTGCGGGTGGAGGTCGGTGCTGGAGGCTCCATTATTCTCTATGTGGAGTGCGGCTCTGCGGGTGGAGGTCGGTGCTGGAGGCCCCATTATTCTCTATGTGGAGTGTGGCTCTGCGGGTGGAGGTCGGTGCTGGAGGCCCCATTATTCTCTATGTGGAGTGCGGCTCTGCGGGTGGAGGTCGGTGCTGGAGGCCCCATTATTCTCTATGTGGAGTGCGGCTCTGCGGGTGGAGGTCGGTGCTGGAGGCCCCATTATTCTCTATGTGGAGTGCGGCTCTGCGGGTGGAGGTCGGTGCTGGAGGCCCCATTATTCTCTATGTGGAGTGCGGCTCTGCGGGTGGAGGTCGGTGCTGGAGGCTCCATTATTCTCTATGTTGAGTGCGGCTCTGCGGGTGGAGGTCGGTGCTGGAGGCTCCATTATTCTCTATGTGGAGTGCGGCTCTGCGGGTGGAGGTAGGTGCTGGAGGCTCCATTATTCTCTATGTGGAGTGTGGCTCTGCGGGTGGAGGTCGGTGCTGGAGGCTCCATTATTCTCTATGTGGAGTGCGGCTCTGCGGGTGGAGGTCGGTGCTGGAGGCTCCATTATTCTCTATGTGGAGTGTGGCTCTGCGGGTGGAGGTCGATGCTGGAGGCCCCATTATCCTCTATGTGGAGTGCGGCTCTGCGGGTGGAGGTCGGTGCTGGAGGCTCCATTATTCTCTATGTGGAGTGCGGCTCTGCGGGTGGAGGTCGGTGCTGGAGGCTCCATTATTCTCTATGTGGAGTGCGGCTCTGCGGGTGGAGGTTGGTGCTGGAGGCCCCATTATTCTCTATGTGGAGTGCGGCTCTGCGGGTGGAGGTCGGTGCCGGAGGCTCCATTATTCTCTATGTAGAGTGTGGCTCTACGATTCGTGACCCCCGTCACGTGACGAGGGGGGCCCACAGAGTCTGAACTGCCCGGGGCCCTGGCTACCCTTAATCCACCCCTGGGGCAGAGTCAAGGGTTACTCCGAGACAGCGGACTTCCGATACGGGGGAAAGCGTGATGTCATTAATTTTGATAGGTCAGGCAAGGAAGATCTGTGAGATGATGGAAAGATGATGAGTTCAGATTTGTCCACATCGAGTTTGCGGAAACGAGAGGAGAAGGAGGATATGGCTGATAGACCCTCCGGGATTCTGGACAGCAGACAGGTGATGTCTGCGCCAGAGAGGTAGATCTGAGTGTCATCAGCAAAAAGGTGGTACTGGCATCCATGGAACTTTGAGTTGTCCCATGCCAAGTGTATAGATTGAGAAGAGTAGGGGGTCCTAGAACAGAGCCTTGGGGGGACTCCAATAAAGAGAGGGTGGGATGAGGAGGTATTGTGGGAGTGGGAGACGCTGAATGTGCGGTTGGAAAAGTATGAGGAGATCCAGGATAGGGCGAGGTCTTTGATGCCCAAGGAGGAGAGGATCTGTAGTAGGAGGTAGTAGTCAACTGTGTCGAAAGAGGACAGGCCTAAAAGGAGGAGTATAGATTGTTGTCTGTCAAGGCCCCGTCACACTAAACGATGTTCCAGCGATCCCACCAACGATCCGACATGATGGGATCGCTGGGACATTGTTAGGCTGATCGCTGGTGAGCTGTCACATAGACAGCCCCAGCGACGCTGGTTTCTAATGTAAACGTCTGGTATCCAGGAGCCGCACGACTCCGGATACCCGCTGTTTACCTTGAAAACCGGCGTACACGCTGGTCTCCAAAGTAAACATCGGGTATCTAGGAGCCGCACGACTCCGGATACCCGCTGTTTACCTTGAAAACCGGCGTATACGCTGGTTTCCAAGGTAAACAACGGGTATCCAGGAGCCGCGGCTCCTGGATACCCGACGTTTACATTAGCAACCAGCGTCGCTGATCGCTGGTCTCTCACTGCCACACGCAGCGATGCGCGCTGGGCAGAGGGAGACCAGCGATCGAAAAACGGCCCAGGCCGCTCGAGCACGATCAGCGATAACCGGCAGGAGGGCCAGTCGCTGATCCCCGTCACACAGCGATCTCGCTGGCGAGATCGCTGATGTGTCACAAAATCAGCGATCTCGCTAGCGAGATCGCTTAGTGTGACGGGGCCTTTAGTTTTGGCTGTGAGTAGGTTGTTAGTAATTTTGGTCAGGACAGGCTCAGTGGAATGATGGGGACAGAAACCAGATTGTAGATTGTCAAAGAGCAAATTAGATGAGAGGTAGGAGGATGTGTTCAGCATAGACGTGCTGCTCCAGGAGTTTTAAAGCGAATGGGAGCAGCGATATTGGTCAATAGCTGGACTTAGCTGTTGGGTCGAGGGTTGGGTTTTTAAGGTTAGGCGTGATATTGGCTTATTTGAAAGCAGAAGGGAAGGTACCGGAAGTTAGTGATAGGTTGAAGAGGTGGGTTAGGGATGGGATAAGTGTGGTGGTGAGCTTGGGGAGGAGGTGGGGATGGGGGTCGAGTGCACAAGTGGTGAAGTGTGATTTGGAAAGGAGACAAACTCCCCTTCAGTGATGTTGGAGAAGGGAGGTTATGGGGAAGGGCATTGGTCTGGTATACAAAGGCGTTGTGGTGGTTGAACAAATAAAGACTTGCCTTGTTTTTATATATATTGTATACACTGTATTTTTCGCTTTATAAGACGCACCCCAAATTTTGAAGAGAAAAATACGAAAAAACTTTTTTTTTAATAAAATGGTGGTGCTTCTAATCCATGCGTCGTATTGCTTACCGTGGGTGGTGGGAAGTGGGGTCCCAGGGTTGCTGCTGGAAGAGGCAGGAGTGGAACGTTGCTGCTAGGATGAGGGGGTGTTTTGATGTGCGGGTGTCTGATGCTGCCGCTGTGCTATGTCCCCAGTGTTGCCGGGTGTTGTTGTCACCGCGCTCTGTACCTGGTGCTGCTGGGTGCTGCCGCCCGCTCTGTCCCCAGGTGCTGCCGCCCGCTATGTCCCCAGGTGCTGTCGCCATGCTCTGTACCTGATGCTGCTGGGTGCTGCTGCCCTCTCTGTCCCCCGATGCTTCCGCCGCCGCACTCTGTCCCCCGGTGCTTGCAGCCGTGCTCTGTCCCGTGCTGCATAGGGGGCTCTGCCGTTCCATCCATGCTGCTTGCCCTGTCTGGTGGATTGCTTCCAGGAAAAAGGCATATTGAACAAGCATGGCTACCACAGCATCTTGCAGCGGCATGCTATTCCATCCGGTTTGCGTTTAGTTGGACCATCATTTATTTTTCAACAGGACAATGACCCCAAACGCACCTCCAGGCTGTGTAAGGGCTATTTCACCAAGAAGGAGAGTGATGGGGTGCTATGCCAGATGACCTGGCTTCCACAGTCACCAGACCTGAACCCAATCAAGATGGTTTGGGGTGAGCTGGACCGCAGAGTGAAGGCAAAAGGGCCAACAAGTGCTAAGCATCTCTGGGAACTCCTTTAAGACTGTTGGAAGACCATTTCCAGTGACTACCTCTTGAAGCTCATCAAGAGAATGCCAAGAGTGTGCAAATCAGTAATCAAGCGAAAGGTGGCTACTTTGAAGAACCTAGAATATTCTCAGTTGCTTCACACTTTTTTGTTAATTATATAATTCTACATGTGTTAATTCATAGTTTTGATGCCTTCAGAGTGAATCTACAATTTTCATAGTCATGAAAATAAAGAAAACTCTTGAATGAGGTGTGTCCAAACTTTTGGTCTGTACTGATATACACTCACTGGCCACTTTATTAGGTACACCTGTCCAACTGTGTGTTAAGACTTAATTTCTAATCAGCCAATCACATGGCGGCAACTCAGTGCATTTAGGCATGTAGACATGGTCAAGACAATCTCCTGCAGTTCAAACCGAGCATCAGTATGGGGAAGAAAG
Source organism: Dendrobates tinctorius (assembly GCF_039654945.1). Taxonomy (NCBI): domain Eukaryota; kingdom Metazoa; phylum Chordata; class Amphibia; order Anura; family Dendrobatidae; genus Dendrobates; species Dendrobates tinctorius. The sequence continues at coordinate 5,315,049 of NW_027361848.1, forward strand.
GTGATTTGAGTGCCTTTGAACGTGGCATGATTGTTGGTGCCATAAGGGCTGGTCTGAGAATTTCAGAAACTGCTGATCTACTGGGATTTTCACGCACAACCATCTCTAGGGTTTACAGAGAATGGTCCGAAAAAGAAAAAAAATCCAGTGAGCGGCAGTTCTGTGGCCGGAAATGCCATGTTGATGCCAGAGGTCAGAGGAGAATGGGCAGACTGGTTCGAGCTGATAGAAAGGCAACAGTGACTCAAATTGCCACCCGTTACAACCAAGGTAGGCAGAAGAGCATCTCTGAACGCACAGTGCGTCGAACTTTGAGGCAGATGGGCTACAGCAGCAGAAGACCACACTGGGTACCACTCCTCTCAGCTAAGAACAGGAAACTGAGGCTACAATTTGCACAAGCTCATCGAAATTGGACAGTAGAAGATTGGAAAAACGTTGCCTGGTCTGATGAGTCTCGATTTCTGCTGCGACATTCGGATGGTAGGGTCAGAATTTGGCGTAAACAACATGAAAGCATGGATCCATCCTGCCTTGTATCAACGGTTCAGGCTGGTGGTGGTGGTGTCATGGTGTGGGGAATTTTTTCTGGGCACTCTTTGGGCCCCTTGGTACCAATTGAGCATCGTTGCAACGCCACAGCCTACCTGAGTATTGTTGCTGACCATGTCCATCCCTTTATGACCACAATGTACCCAACATCTGATGGCTACTTTCAGCAGGATAATGCGCCATGTCATAAAGCTCGAATCATCTCAGATTGGTTTCTTGAACATGACAATGAGTTTACTGTACTCAAATGGCCTCCTCAGTCACCAGATCTCAATCCAATAGAGCATCTTTGGGATGTGGTGGAACGGGAGATTCGCATCAGGGATGTGCAGCCGACAAATCTGCGCCAACTGTGTGATGCCATCATGTCAATATGGTCCAAAATCTCTGAGGAATGCTTCCAGCACCTTGTTGAATCTCTGCCACGAAGAATTGAGGCAGTTCTGAAGGCAAAAGGGGGTCCAACCCCTTACTAGCATGGTGTACCTAATAAAGTGGCCAGTGAGTGTATATATATATATTATGTATATGTATTTTTTTGAGTAAAATGTAATCTGCTCTTTTATAGTCTATAAACGTCTGACATGTCCCCGAATTTCCAAGCGATAAATTTGGTATCTTTTTTTCTGACAAAGAAAAATGGTCAAGATTAACCCCCCAGTGATTTCAGACCTCAAATAATGCAGTTCATTATCGTTTAGAAACAATAATACTAATGTTTTAACTCAGGAAGAGTTCTGAAATCAATATTTTGTTGAATAACCATGATTTTTAAAAACTGCTTTCATGCATCTTGGCATGCTTTCCACCAGTCTTTCACACTGCTTCTGGCTCAAAAATGTAATCATTTCTTCTTTGTTTTATGGCTTGTGACTATCCATCATCCTCTTGATTACTTTCCAGAGGTTTTCAGTGGGGTTCAGGTCCGGAGAATGGGCTAACCAGGACAGGGTTTTGATGTGGTGGTCCTATATATAAGACGTGTATCTAGTCCTATCCTGTGTGATACTGTCTGCTGAGTTGTGTATCTAATCCTATCCTGTGTGATACTGTCTGCTGAGCTGTGTGTCTAATCCTATCTTGTGATACTGACTGCTGAGCTGTGTATCTAATCCTATCGATACTGTGTGATACTGGGCTGTGTATCTAATCCTATCCTGTGTGTTATTGTCTGCTGAGCGGTGAATCTAATCCTATCCTGTGTGATACTGTCTGCTGAGCCGTGTATCTAATCCTATCCTGTATGATACTGGGCTCCCCCTGCAGTCTGTGTTGGCACGGTAATAAATTGTGTTATTTCCAGCTTTACAGAAGGATAACACCATAGAAATGATAAGAAAAATAGGCATCAGTTACCACAACTGTCTACGAGGAAAACTGTTGCTCATAGCAACCAATCACAGCTCAGCTTCTTTTAAACAGCTCTGGTGAAATGAGATGCTTAGGCTGGTTTCACATTAGCGCTTTTTAAGCGCACGCACGGCCGGGGGTAGCTCCGCCCCCGAGCCGGCTCTCTGCCCGGCGTGCCCGCCCCTTGCTTGTAGCGCCGCCTCCTAGCGCACAGCGGCGTCTGCGATCGGCGCACCCTATCTTTAGCATAGGGTGCGCAGATCGTGCGCTAGTTGCGCTTTGACCTGCGCTGCGCACTTTTGACGGTGTGCCGTGCGCGCCAAAATCAAACTTTTCGGATTTTGGCGCGCACGGCGCACCGTCAAAAGTGCGCAGCGCAGGTCAAAGCGCAACTAGCGCACGGCCTGCGCACGATCTGCGCACCCTATGCTAAAGATAGGGTGCGCCGATCGCTGGCGCCGCTGTGCGCTAGGAGGCGGCGCTACAAGCAAGGGGCGGGCACTCCGGGCAGAGAGCCGGCTCGGGGGCGGAGCTACCCCCGGCCGTGCATGCGCTTAAAAAGCGCTAATGTGAAACCAGCCTTAGTGATTGGTTGGTATGTTGAGTGGGCGTGGCTGATACACACACACACACATTTTAATATATATATATGTAGATATAATATATATATATATATATTTGTTATATACATACATACATATCTGTCGAAAATTAAGAGACCATTGCACAGTTTTATAAAAATCAGCTTCTCTACATGTCTGACAGCCAATCCATTCAAATGTCTGTTAAATTTCAACCAGAGTACACCTCATTCTACTTAATGTGCTTCTGATTAGGTGATCACCTGATCCAAATCTCATTTAATGAAGGAAATTATAATAAACCCTGCTGTGGTGTTCACAATCCTCTAGCAATAGGACAAGCTGGATGGCAAAACAAGTGTTAGTAATATCCCAAAAGTACTAGGAATGAAAAAATAACATTTAACCATGCCAAAGGAGTTGAAAAGAAAAGTCTTGAGTGAGGAAAAAAAAAGGCTCAATTCTGGCTTTACTAGCAGAGGGATACAGTGAGCGTCATGTTGCCTCCATCCTTAAAATGGACGGCAGTCCATTACAACAAGGTCAAACAGCAGACATTGGGGACAGCAAAGCTACAGAGCGGCAGAAGGCGAAAACAACTGTCCACTGACCGGGATGACAGTCATCTTATTCGAATGTCACTCAGCAACCGCAGGATGACATCTAGTGACCTACAGAAGAAATGGCAGCTGGGGTGAAGTGCATGGCAAGAACAGTTCGTAACAGGCTCCTAGAGGCAGGGCTCAAGTCATGTACAGCTAGAATAAAAGCCTTTCATCAATTAGAAGCAAAGGAGAGCCAGGCTGAAGTTTGCCAAAGACCATAAGGATTGGACCATAGAGGACTGGAGTAAGGTAATCTCTGATTAGTCTTATTTTCAGCTTTGCCCAACACCTGGTAGTCTAATGGTTAGACGGAGACCTGGAGAGGTGTACAAGCCACAGTGTCTTGCACCCACTGTGCCTCTGGACACTATGATGACAGACACAGCAAACCTTCTTGCGCATTGGTATGCCATCCTGGATGAACTGTACTACCTGAGGCACTTGTGTGGGTTGTAGAGTCCGTCTCATGCTACCTTGAGTGTGAAAGCACAACCAACATTCAAAAGTGACCAAAACATCAGCCAGAAAGCATTGGTACTGAGATGTGGTCTGTGATCACCACCTGCAGAACTACTCCTTTATTGCAGGGCTGTGGAGTCGGTAAGCCAAACCTGCGACTTTGACTCCGACTCCTCAATTTCCCTTACACCGACTCCGACTCCACGACTCCGACTCCGACATATATTGCTTATATTTAAGTGAAAAATTTATTGTAGTACAATGTGAACACCAGACATTTAATCGTTTCTATGATACAATATTCAAGATATTTAGATTGAACATAATATCTATTTATTGGAATACAACTTTAGAACACAAAAAACTGCAATAAATTGCAAATATGTAATACACTGTATAATATCGATTACATACATACGGTACAGACCAAAGTTTGGACACACGTCATTCAAAGAGTTTTCTTTATTTTCATGACTATGAAAATTGTAGATTCACTCTGAAGGCATCAAAACAATGAATTAACACATGTGGAATTATATAATTAACAAAAAAGTGTGTAACAACTGAAAATATGTCTTATATTCTAGGTTCTTCAAAGTAGCCACCTTTTGCTTTGATTACTGCTTTGCACACTCTTGGCATTCTCTTGATGAGCTTCAAGAGGTAGTCACCGGAAATGGTCTTCCAACAGTCTTGAAGGAGATCCCAGAGATGCTTAGCACTTGTTGGCCCTTTTGCCTTCACTCTGTGGTCCAGCTCACCCCAAACCATCTTGATTGGGTTCAGGTCTGGTGACTGTGGAGGCCAGGTCATCTGGCGTAGCACCCCATCTCTCTCCTTCTTGGTCAAATAGCCCTTACACAGCCTGGAGGTGTGTTTGAGGTCATTGTCCTGTTGAAAAATAAATGATGGTCCAACTAAACACAAACCGGATGGAATAGCATGCCGCTGCAAGATGCTGTGGTAGCCATGCTGGTTCAGTATGCCTTCAATTTTGAATAAATCCCCAGCAGTGTCACCAGCAAAGCACCCCCGCACCATCACACCTCCTCCATGCTTCACGGTGGGAACCAGGCATGGTCTAATGTCCATTGCTTGTGTTCTTTAGCCCAAACAAGTCTCTTCTGCTTGTTGCCTGTCCTTAGCAGTGGTTTCCTAGCAGCTATTTTACCATGAAGGCCTGCTGCACAAAGTCTCCTCTTAACAGTTGTTGTAGAGATGTGTCTGCTGCTAGAACTCTGTATGGCATTGACCTGGTCTCTAATCTGAGCTGCTGTTAACCTGTGATTTTTGAGGCTGGTGACTAGGTTGAACTTATCCTCCGCAGCAGAGGTGACTCTTGGTCTTCCTTTCCTGGGGCGGTCCTCATGTGAGCCAGGTTCTTTGTAGCGCTTGATGGTTTTTGCCAATGCACTTGGGGACACTTTCAAAGTTTTCCCAAGTTTTCGGACTGACTGACCTTCATTTCTTAAAGTAATGATGGCCACTCGTTTTTCTTTACTCAGCTGCTTTTTTCTTGCCATAATACAAATTCTAACAGTCTATTCAGTAGGACTATCACCTGTGTATCCACCAGACTTCTGCACAACACATCTTATGGTCCCAACCTCATTTATAAGGCAAGAAATCCCACTTATTAAACCTGACAGGGCACACCTGTGAAGTGAAAACCATTTCCGGTGACTACCTCTTGAAGCTCATCAAGAGAATGCCAAGAGTGTGCAAAGCAGAAATCAAAGCAAAAGGTGGCTACTTTGAAGAACCTAGAATATAAGACACATTTTCAGTTGTTTCACACTTTTTTGTTAATTATAGAATTCCACATGTGTTATTTCATAGTTTTGATGCCTTCAGTGTGAATCTACAATTTTCATGGTCATGAAAATAAAGAAAACGCTTTGATTGAGAAGGTGTGTCCAAACTTTTGGTCTGTACTGTGTGTGTGTGTGTGTATGTATGTATGTGTGTGTGTGTGTGTGTGTGTGTGTATATATATATATATATATATATATTATACTTATATACTGTGTGTGTGTGTGTGTGTGTGTGTGTATACATACACACACACACACACACACACACATATATACACACACTATGACTTTTCTCGGCTAAGATAAAAGCCTAGATCCTCAGGCTACATTCACACTATGGGCGTAGCTAGGATCAAACCTAGGGGGGCAGAACCTCATACTGTTCCGCAGAATTTCATACTGCACACCTCAGCTGCTGCAGAACCTCATACTTCACACCCCTACACTTGAAAATAAAACCTGCATCTTAAGAAGATGTGGTGATGAATGCAGTCTATTTATTCCAACTATCAATTGATGTTGATGTGTTACTGAAGACGAGCAATGCCTGTTCTGGGCGTCCTTTTGGGCAGCTATGAGGTGTACCTGACTGGTGCTAAAAAAAAGGAGTATTAGTCTGTGTGCTACCCGGCTTTCATTCTTTTTGGTACAAATATGTTATGGATAGACAGATATGGATAAATGGATAGAGCAGATTTCTATTCTGCTTTTGCTATTGAAAACATTATCTATGAGCTCAAAAACCTTTCAGGTGATGCGGTTTTTTAAAAAGCTGATCTGCTTTTGCAGCTGAAAAAAGTATCCTCAAAAAACACAGGAAAAACGCTGTGTGTCAATGTAGCCTTAGATCAGGAATAGAGCAGTCATTTATAGGACATTTCATAACTTTCCCAAAACCCTATGAAAAAATATTCAGCACATTCTGCATTGAACTACTGTACCCAATTTATTATATATTTTAGGAGTTCGAGTTGGTCCATTTTATACCGACTCCACCAAAATGAGCAACGACTCCACGACTCCGACTCCACAGCCCTGCTTTATTGAGGGTGTCTTGATAATTGCCAATAATTTCCATCTGTTGTCTATTTCATTTGCACGACATGTGAAATTGATTGTCAATCAGTGTTGCTTCCTAAGTGGACAGTGTGATTTCACAGAAGTTTGATTTACTTGGAGTTATATTCTGTTGTTTAAGTGTTCCCTTTATTTTTTTGAGCAGTGTGTATGTATGTGTATATAAATAATATTATTCAGAATTAAGAGGCAGAACTCCAGTATTTTCTTAAATACAAAAGGGACTTTAATAGCCCTGGTAGTGTGGCAATGTTTCGGCTACAATGAGCTTGCGAAAGGCGCATTGTAGCCCAAATGTCGCCATGCCACCAGGGCTATTAAAGTCCCTTTTGTATTTTTGAAAATACTGGAGTGCTGCGTCTTTTTTCTGAATTTATATCCTTTTGCATGGAGGCCTTGCTCTTCCCACTTGCCCTGTAGCGGTGGCAAGTGGGGTAATATTCGTGGGGTTGATGTCACCTTTGTCCGGTGACATCAAGCCCACGAATTAATAATGGAGAATTGTCAACAAGACACCTATCCATTACTAATCCTATAGTGATATGGTAAATAAAGACACAGCCAGAATAAACTCCTTTATTTGAAATAATGACAAAGACTCCTTTGTTGAATTTTAATTTACAATACTTACTGCACCGCCTAATCACCCTAATCCCTAGATCTCTTGTAACAAACGGCTCCAGTGATACACTGCGGGAGCGATTATCTCCTGTCAGTGTATCACTGAGAGTTCACTGGAGTTTGTACTCTCACTTTACGGCACTACCGCTGTGAACTCTGGTGACCGTTGATGGCGGCGTAGTGATACACTGCGGGAGGATCACCTCCTGTCAGTGTATCACCAGAGCCATGTAGAGCGATCACATCTCCCGATGTGACTGTTCTATACATGAGATCGCCATGGGACACTCGTTATTAAATGGACTATGGCAGAAAGGTAAGTATATGTTGGTTTATTATTTTATTTCTGTTGCAAGAGATTGTGGGTGTCAGGGACTAGGTGTTTGGTGAGTATGAACGTGTTTTCTTTGTTTTACAATTGAACACAGTCGCCGGATGATGGGACTGCTATCTCATCCTCGGGCCATGCTGTCACTGTTATATGTGACAGCAGACATAGCCGTATGGGGTAGTAGTCCCATCAGACTATGCCTGACTACACACAGACACCCGCAGACAGGCACCCGCAGTCTGCGCCCACACCTTCTTCCATCTTCCTTCAAGTGTTTTTGGCACGCATATCCGCAGCTAATCCGCAGACTTTTTTACACCTACGGTTTAGCTGTGGATTTGACTGACTCAATGTAAGTCAGTGGGTGCAGAAACGCTGCAGATCCACAAAAAAGAATTGACATGCTGCGGAAAATAAAATGCTGAGAATCAGTGCGGAATTTTCCGCAGCATGTGCACACCAATTCTGGATTCCCATTGATTAACATTGCTTTAGGTACCCTTTGCGGATTTGGTGTGGATCCGCAACAAAATCCGCAATGTGTGCACATAGCCTAATTGTGCCTATATATGCTTTATATGGTGGATTATTTTGAACCTATTATTATTGCTATAGGCTAACAATACCATCGTCAGGGGAAAGATCATCTTCCTTTGCATTTAGGAGCTTTTATAGGGTTGGGCACCTAATTTATTTATAGTCATGATGTTCATTGTTATTGTATATATTTAATTCACAGAGTACCCACAGGGGAAAATTTTCTTTGAGTTTAAGATATTATTGTTTGTTTTAGGATTTTTTCATTTCTTATCTATTATCTATATGTTTTCCCACCTGCTTATCATAAGGGGTATTTAGGGAAGATAAGGATAGACTTCATACTCTTAAGGTACTGTCACACTTAGCGATGCACCAGCGATCCCGACCAGCGATATGACGCGGTCAGGATCGCTGGTACATCGCTAATTGGTCGCTAGTGAGCTGCCACACAGGCAGATCTCACCAGCGACATAGCAGCGGTCGGGGGTCGTTTACTTACGTGTCAGACGAGGCGATCCTGACATCTTCCCGCCTGCGTCCACGCTCGTCGCTCGCCTCTCCACAGGAAGCTGACAACGAGAAACAGTCCCGGACGTTCTTGCGCGATCAGCAATAACCAGCGGGGGAGCGGTCGGAGGTAAGTATCAGACATAGCGATATCGCTATAACGTCCCAAAAACCAGTGACGTTATAGCGATATTGCTAGCGATATCGCTTAGTGTGACAGGCCCTTTAAGCCCCCGTCACACACAGCGAGATCGCTAGCGAGATTGCTGCTGTGTCACAAGTTTTGTGACGCAACAGCGATCTCACCAGCGATATCGCTGTGTGTGACAGGTATCTGCGACCGGCCCCCCTGCCGGGTATCGCTGATCGTGCTCAAAAGCCCTGGACTTTTTTTTTGATCGTTGGTCTCCCGCTGGCCAGCACGCATCGCTGCGTGTGGCAGGCGAGAGAGCAACGATCAGCAAGCTCCCAGCTCGTATCCAAGGTAAACAGCGGGTTTCTAAGCGCCGTGTGGCGCTTAGAAACCCACAGTGTACCTTAGATACCAGTGCACTGGTGCAGGGAGCTGGTAACCAAGGTAAACAGCGGGTTTCTAAGCGCCGCACGGTGCTTAGAAACCCGCTGTTTACCTTGGATGCGTGCTCCCTCCTCCAGCGCGCTGGTATCTAAGGTACACAGCGACGCGCGCGCCCGTCGTCGCTGGTGCTGATCGCTGGTGAGATCTGCCTGTTTGGCGACACACCAGCGATCCTGACAAGTTAATATCGTTGTCGGGATTGCTGGTGAGTCGCTATGTGTGACGGGGCTCTTAGGGTGCCAACCTCCACTGTAAGGCAGGAGCTATTTAGAACTATAGCGGTTTTTTTTTTGGTCCATGCTTACATTGCCATGGTTTTTTAACCATTGATAGTTACACTGGGTAGGTGTTTTTAATATTTAAGAATAAAAATAGTTTAAGGGTATATATGTTCACACAGTATTATTACCAAGTCTGTATATGACCTCTTGCGCATATTGGGTGCAGGGCTTAAAAGGGGAAGGAGTGCCATTTGACTTTACAATGTGCAGTAGTAACCAAAAGTGTTGCATGTTTTTTTTTAAGTGTGAATAATTCTGTATGGTTGTTGTGATGCCATTTTCCTGGTGATGAATTTATTTTTTATTGATGAATTGAATGTGTATTAAGTTATTATGCAAGACCTTACTTTTAACCAAAATGCTTTAGAATATAGGTATGTGCATTTAATTGATAAAGAAAACTGGCTGCCAAAAGTTTTGCACATACTATTTATTGATCACAACATACAGAGTAATTCATTGTTTACAGTGTCATAAGTTAGTATTTTGTAGCATAACCTCTTGCTTTAATTTCTGAACCACACCATTGAGCCACTAGGGCAGTGATTGATGTCAGACCTTTTAGAGACCGAGTGCCCAAACTTCAATCCAAAATCCACTTATTTTTCCCAAAGTGCCCTGAATAATGAGGTTTAAATTAGAAAGACAACTCGTACATTAGCGCTCTATAGAGTCAATATCAAAGAGCTTATTAGCGCTGCACTCCAAGCCTAAGATACTAGCCACCAATTGTTGTGAAAGTCTGTTCTTGAGAATGGAGAGGATTTTTAATCAAAAGTAAAATTGCAAAGTTGTTTATTTTTACAACCTCTTTGCAATTGTAACCCTTTATCATGATGAGAACAAAACCTTTAAGGCAGCGATATCAAACTCAAATACACAGAGGGCCAAAGTTAAACACTTGTAGAAAGTTGTAGGCCAACCTTGATATTTGATTAAAAAAAAGTATACAATTGAGGAAGTTTTTTTTAATCAAACGATTAACTTTTGGAATTATCTATAATAATAAATGCCCTAACCAGCTTCCGGTTGTAACAACTTCCGTCCAGTTGTAACCGGTGACGTCACCACACACACACGCACGTTAACCCTCAACACACCACACCGCCTCAACACACACTCCTCTCACCTTTCACCTCCACTCATGTCCACTCACTCTTTCACTCCACATACGTTCCTTTCTCTCACTCCGTTTCTCATACTCACACCGTCATCGTCGCTGCCCCGACATCTTCCTCCGCCGCCGCGATCCAGGATCCAGACGTTCTCCAGGCCGCCGACATCGGGATCCAAAAAGATGGCGTCGGCGAAATCTCGCGAGATTACGCCGACGCCATTTTGGATCCCGATGTCGCCCATGCCAGCGACATGTTGTTGCGGCGACGCCATCTTGAATATCGCGGGACTTCACGAAATCCAAGATGGCGTCCCGCAAGAACATGTCGGCGGCCTGGAGAACGTCTGGATCCTGGATCGCGGCGGCGGAGGAAGATGTCGGGGCAGCGATGATGACGGTGTGAGTATGAGAAACGGAGTGAGAGAAAGGAACGTATGTGGAGTGAAAGAGTGAGTGGACATGAGTGGAGGTGAAAGGTGAGAGGAGTGTGTGTTGAGGCGGTGTGGTGTGTTGAGGGTTAACATGGCAAGAGGTGTGAGACTGTGTGCACACGCAGCGGATTTTGCTGCGGTTCCGCAGCGGTTTTTGCCGCTGCGGACCCGCAGCAGTTTTTGCGGCGGTCTACAGTACCATGATTCCCTATGGGAATCAAAAACCGCAGTGCAGACGGTGCAGAATTTTCCGTGCGGATTATCTGCGGTTTTCAATCCGCAGAAAGAATTGACATGTCAATTCTTTCTGCGGATTCTCCTGCGGTTTGCCATCTCCTCTATTGAGGAGATGAAAAACCGCAGGGCAAAACCGCAGAGCAATCCGCAGGTAAAACCGCAGGTCTTTTGACCTGCGGATTTTACAAAATCCGCACCTAATCCGCAGCGTGTGCACACAGCCTTAACGACGTTGTCGAAATCTCGCGAGATTTCACCGACGCCATCTTGCATTCGTGAAATTGCGTCATTTACCTCACGCCGACTTGCTGTGCGGATGCTTGGCATTGCCTGTACCACCATAACTACTGCTGCCTTGGTCCTATGCCTGTTTACTGCCGGTGTCTAATTACAGGGCCAATTTGCCTATACTGCCATAACTATTGCTACCTTGCTACTCTGCCGGTGTCTAATTACAGGGCTAATTTGCCTCTACCGCCATAACTACTGCTGCCTTGCTCCTCTGCCGGTGTCTAATTACAGGGCTAATTTGCCTCTACCGCCATAACTACTGCTGCCTTGCTCCTCTGCCGGTGTCTAATTACAGGGCTAATTTGCCTATACCGCCATAACTACTGCTGCCTTGCTCCTCTGCCGGTGTCTAATTACAGGGCTAATTTGCCTCTACCGCCATAACTACTGCTGCCTTGCTCCTCTGCCGGTGTCTAATTACAGGGCTAATTTGCCTATACCGCCATAACTACTGCTGCCTTGCTCCTCTGCCGGTGTCTAATTACAGGATCAATTTGCCTCTACCGCCATAACTACTGCTGCCTTGCTCCTCTGCCGGTGTCTAATTACAGGATCAATTTGCCTCTACCGCCATAACTACTGCTGCCTTGCTCCTCTGCCGGTGTCTAATTACAGGGCTAATTTGCCTCTACCGCCATAACTACTGCTGCCTTGCTCCTCTGCCGGTGTCTAATTACAGGATCAATTTGCCTCTACCGCCATAACTACTGCTGCATTGCTCCTCTGCTGGTGTCTAATTACAGCGCCAATTTGCCAATACCGCCATAACTACTGCTGCCTTGCTCCTCTGCTGGTGTCTAATTACAGGATCAATTTGCCTCTACCGCCATAACTACTGCTGCCTTGCTCCTCTGCCGGTGTCTAATTACAGGATCAATTTGCCTCTACCGCCATAACTACTGCTGCATTGCTCCTCTGCTGGTGTCTAATTACAGGGCCAATTTGCCTATACCGCCATAACTACTGCTGCCTTGCTCCTCTGCCGGTGTCTAATTACAGGGCCAATTTGCCTCTACCACCATAAGTACTGCTGCCTTGCTCCTCTGACTGTTCACTGCCTGTGTCTAATTACAGGGCCAATTTGCCTCTACCGCCATAACTACTGCTGCCTTGCTCCTCTGTCGGTGTCTAATTACAGGGCCAATTTGCCTCTACCGCCATAACTACTGCTGCCTTGCTCCTCTGCCGGTGTCTAATTACAGGGCCAATTTGCCTCTACCGCCATAACTACTGCTGCCTTGCTCCTCTGCCGTGTCTAACTACAGGGCCAATTTGCCACTACCACTTCATAACTACTGCTGGGCAATTACAGGGTCAATTAGTATCTGTTTACTCTACAATACTCCAGGACGGCTTCTTCACTGCCAGATAACTGCCAAATAGACTCCTTTACCTGTGCCAACATGAGTCATAACAAAAAGTATGCCAATGCCAGTGAAAGGAAAGCAGCTTTAGCACTACGACAAAAACAACGCCGTGCTAATGAGACTCCTGAGGAAAAACACCATCGCCTTGAGAAGATTAAGGCTTATAAACGACGTCGCCTCACACACGAATCCCCTAACTCTAAATCCATAAGATTGGCTGAAGAAGCCTCTGCACGCCGTCACCGCCGACAACAGACGGCCTCTTCCTCATCATTATTATTAGACTCACAACAGGATGCTTCCACATCAGCATGTGGAACAATTTACTGCTACACTTCATCCCATATGCCGTTCACTGACATAACTAATCAGCAATCTGTTTCTGCCCTATCAATACCACCATTCAGTACCGATGCACAGTATGCCAATGCCAGTGAAAGGAAAGCAGCTTTAGCACTACGACAAAAACAACGCCGTGCTAATGAGACTCCTGAGGAAAAACAGCATCGACTTGACAAGATTAAGGCTTATAAACGCCGTCGTCTCACACACGAATCCCCTAACTCTAAATCTATTACATTGGCTGAAGAAGCCTCTACACGCCATCACCGCCAACAACAGACGGCTTCTTCCTCATCATCTATAATAATAAATGCCCTAAGCAGCTTCCGGTTGTAACAACTTCCGTCCAGTTGTAACCGGTGACGTCACCACACACACGCACATGTTAACCCTCAACACACCACACCGCCTCAACACACACTCCTCTCACCTTTCACCTCCACTCACGTCCACTCACTCTTTCACTCCACATACGTTCCTTTCTCTCACTCCGTTTCTCATACTCACACCGTCATCGTCGCTGCCCCGACATCTTCCTCCGCCGCCGCGATCCTGGATCCAGACGTTCTCCAGGCCGCCGACATGTTCTTGCGGCGACGCCATCTTGGATTTCGTGAAATCCCGCGAGATTCAAGATGGCGTCGCGCAAGAACATGTCGCTGGCGTGGACGACTCGGGATCCAAAAAGATGGCGTCGGCGAAATCTTGCGAGATTACGCCGACGCCATTTTGGATCCCGATGTCGTCCACGCCGGCGACATGTTCTTGCGGCGACGCCATTTTGGATCGGCGAAATCCCGCGATAGTCAAGATGGCGTCGCTGCAAGAACATGTCGCCGGCGAGGACGACGTCGGGATCCAAAATGGCGTCGGCGAAAACTCGCGAGATTTCGCCGACGCCATTTTGGATCCCGAAGTCGTCCACGCCGGCGACATGTTCTTCCGGCGACGCTATCTTGACTATCGCGGGATTTCACGATACTCAAGATGGCGTCGCCGCAAGAACATGTCGCCGGCGTGGACAACGTCTGGATCCAGGATGGCGCTGGCGGAAGATGATGTCGGGGATCGTGGAGCAGCGGCGATGACGGCGTGAGTATGAGAGACGGAGTGAGAGAAGGGGTCGTATGTGGAGTGAAAGAGTGAGTGGAGATGGTGAAAGGTGAGAGGAGTGTGTGTTGAGGAGTGTGTGTGTTGAGGGTTAACATGGCAAGAGGTGTGATGCTATCGCATCCTCCCGATGCGATGGCATCGGGCCATAATCTAGTAGTGGAATAATAATGTAATATGTTATGTAACAGCAGTAAAAACACACGGCCCAATGGCCTACTTTACATGTAATAACAAAGGATAGAAAACTGAGTAAGGCTAGTTTCACACTAGCGTTTTTGAGCGCAGCGACGGCCTGTGCACGGCCGCCGCTAAGCCCCTCCCCTCCGCCGGTAGCTCCGCCTACCGGTGCATGACGCTGCATGCGCCCTGCGTCACCTATCTTTATCACTGGGGGCGCAGGCCGTGCACAGTATGCGTTTGGCGGCGCATGCGCCTTTTTGACGGTGCACCGGCGCAACCAAACTGCAGCAGGTTGCGTTTGGCGCCGGTCGGCGCACCGTCAAAAGGACGCATGCGCCGCCAAACGCATACTGCGCACGGCCTGCGCCCCCAGTGATAAAGATAGGGGACGCAGGGCGCATGCAGCATCATGCGCCAGTAGGCGGAGCTACCGGCGGAGGCGCGGCAGGGGGTGGGGCTTAGCGGCGGCCGTGCGCAGGCCGTCGCTGCGCTCAAAAACGCTAGTGTGAAACTAGCCTAAAACAGATAATAAAGTATGATGCAAACAAAAGTGCTCCCAAACACATTATGATACCCCCACAGTGAGCTCCTCCATGCGCACAGTATGATGACCCTTCTGTACCCCCATCTCTCAGTTCCCCAACAAAGAATGGTGACCCCATCACAGTATGATTCTTGAACTGTGACCCCTCACAGCCCTCCATACAGTATAACGGGCACATAAAGTCCTCCATACAGTACAATGGCTCCATAGAATCATAGCATCGTAGAGTTGGAAGGGACCTCCTGGGCCATCTGGTCCAACCCTCTGCTCAATGCAGGATTTGCTAAATCATCCCAGACAGATGTCTGTTCTGCCTCTGTTTGAAGACTTCTATTGAAGGAGAACTCACCACCTTTTTTGGCAGCTTGCTCCACCATTGATCACTCTAAGGCCGGGGTCACACTAACCGACGTAAAATACGGTCAGTATTTTACATGCGTAATACGGATGAATGGCCCCTAAATAGTGCTCCGTATGTCATCCGTAATCAAGGTGTGGTCGCGCATATCTGCATCCGTATGTAATCCGTATGGCGAGAATTTCTCGCAGGCTTGCAAAATGGACATATAATGGAGCCCTATGACAGGGTTTCTAATAGAAACCAGAGAAAAGAGATAGACACATAGAATGCGTATATATATATATATATATATATATATATATATATATATATATAATGTGTATATGTATTCTATGTGTCTATCTTCTTTTGTTTCTTTATTAAACCTGTCAGTGTGAGTTCACTGTATAGCGCACTGAATTGCCGGCTTTGCTAAAAGACACTGGGTGTGTATTTCTCGCAAGTCACATGTGTGGTCCGTGTGTAATCCGTATTTTTTGCGCACCCATAGACTTGCATTGGCGTACTACGGCCGTAGTACGCTGACAGTCGCAGCGTGCTGCGATTGGCACGGAGCGTAGAATACGGATGAGAAATATACGGCTGGTGCGAGGGACCCCATAGAGAATCATTGGTCCGTGTCTAATGCGTGCTTTTAGCGCCTCTCACTCGGCCGTATTCCTCGCCAGTGTGACCCCGGCCTTACTGTCAAAAAGTTTTTTCTAATATCTAATCTGTTTCTCCTCCTTTTCAGTTTCATCCCATTGCTTCTAGTCTTTTCTTGTGCAAATGAGAATAAAGATTATCCTTCTACAATGTGACAGCCCATGAGATATTTGTAGACAGCTATTAAGTCTCCTCTCAGTCTTCTGCAAGCTAAACATTCCCAAATCCTGCAACCTTTCCTCATAAGACAGGGTTTGCAGACCGGTCACCATTCTGGTCGCTCTTTTCTGAACTTGCTCCAGTTTGTTAATGCAAATAAAGTCCGTGGAGCCTCATTTAAGAGTCTCAAACACGGGACTAGCCTGATCTTCCTCCAGGGAAGGACCCAGCCAAGGGGTGGCTCCTTTCGGAAACCACCATTACCACCATATTAAGTGGCCCTTTAAGTCAATATCCAGCTCTTTACGAGTTTACAGATATGACAAGGGAAATACCAAGGCCAGGTATCCATCCACAGACAGCTGTTTCGGGGTGTTGCCCCTCATCAGTCTGGAGTAAGATTCTGGCTAGGTGGGAGCAATGCCTAGTAGACCAACATCACGAAACAATCACTGACCTCAGGGAGACCAGTCAAAGAAAACACTGCGGTAGCCAGCAAAGGCGCTCAATCAGTGAAATCCTAGGTGCAATGCTCCCTGGGAAATACAAATATGCAAATAAAGTCCGTGGAGCCTCATTTAAGAGTCTCAAACACGGGACTAGCCAGATCTTCCTCCAGGGAAGGACCCAGCCAAGGGGTGGCTCCTTTCGGAAACCACCATTACCACCATATTAAGTGGCCCTTTAAGTCAATATTAAATGGCGCTGCTTACCTTCCGAGCTCTGCGAAGTGCCAAAATAGTGGTTTACCTCCATATATGGGGTATCAGCGTACTCAGGACAAATTGGACAACAACTTTTGGGGTCCAATTTCTCCTGCTACCTTTGGGAGCAGGAGATAATCAGCTGTGCTAATCAGCTGACACACGGCCGCGATCAGCTGTGCTAATCAGCTGACACACGGCCGCGATCAGCTGTGCTCCCCCCGTGAGCGCAACTGATCGCATTAGACATACTATTCCGTCCTTGGGACCTTAGGTCCCAGGTCACTTGGACGGAATAGTACGTCTAATGTAGGAAAGGGGATAAGGAATCTGAAAACAGTACATGGATATGCCTGGATGGGAATTATTTCACCTCTGTATAAGAGCTTAAAATTTAACTTTTATTTGTAATATTAAAATAAATAAAAATAAGTACAATTTATTTATATAATGATAAAATATAAAAAAATGCTAAAAATGTTTAAACTACAGTACAGGTGAACCTAAAGAATAGATCAGTCCCACGTGCTCCTAATGGGAAAAATATTAATAATAACTTACATGTTGCTGTCTGATACTGAAAAATTCCTTAAATTGAAACTGCGTGACTAAAAAGTATTAAATACATGCAAAAATTATTAAAACTGGTTTATAAAAAAAAAAAAAAAAAAAAAAAAAAAAAAAGTGTCCCTGATGTGGAGCCCTAGTATGCTATAGGGTAAAAAATTTGAAATTGGATGCCATTAGAATGCGGCAATAAATACTAATCTACAACACTCTATAGTGGTTCAGATAAAAAAGGGGATAGAGTCAGACTAAAAAGCATAGATTTCAATTTTATGGTTTAGGCCCTTTGGGGCTAAGCTGTCCAGAGTGTAGATCCATTTAGATTCCACTCGTGTCATGGCTTTTAGATAGTCGCCTTTTCTAGGGTTTTGTTTGACTACCTGTATGCCAAAATAAAAAACCCATGACCTCTTATGCTTTTCTAAACATCCCTTGAAACCTTTATTTACATTATCAAGATGTTCCTTTATTCTATCCTACAAGCGTCTTTTGGTTCTCCCAATATAATTTTATTGCATGGACACTTTAAAATATGTATGACACCTGTTGTTTGACAAATGATATTGTCTTTGATGCAATAGTTTCTATTTGTGGTGTCCATAAACGACCTGTGCAGTTGCTTTTTTGTTGCTGTTCCTACACAGCAACAGCAATGTCCATATGATAAAAAAACCTGCCGTGTTAGTGTCTACAAGAGTTTGTTGGATGGCACTCTTTTTACCAGGATTTCTTATTTTTGTGGTTGGTGCCAGTAGAAGGCCTAGGTTTTGGGGCTTGGTGTTGACGAATCTGGGTTGATTCGGTAATAAGTCCCCTATGCATTTGTCCCTTCGTAGTAGTGGGCAGTGTTTACGTACAATTTTATTGAATAGTGTATGGCCAGAGTGAAATTGTGTAATAATGGGTAAGCGCGGTATTTGTTCTTAAATGGTTGGAGGGGTGTCAACTATAGGAGGTTTATATATTAAATAATCTATCTCCGCATTTGCGCGGTGATCCACTATTTACTTTACTTAGCATTTTTACAGGAGCTGGCACAGAGCCTGTTGTTTTCACCAGCTGCAACTGAGATTCATTTTATTTCCTTTCTCTGGTAGGTAAGCGCCAGTGTGTATACGTATTTGTCATTTTTTCTTTCTAACTGTGCCCACACAATTTGGCTGCTCCACTATGGCCATTGAGGCCCTCTGAAAGGACAGAGACTTTATTCGGTCGTCCATGACAGCACCACCTGAGAGAGGGGATCTGCCCTTTAGGAACAGGAAACCTACAGATACAAAAAGGCGGCACCTCTCCCACGCATCAGTTGGTTTCCTGTTCCTAGAGGACGGGACTTCCTTCAGATCGTCCGTCATGGAGTCGTCGAGGGATTCCCAGGCCGGCTGACCGACCCAGGTAGCGGGGGGTTCTCCTACCTCAGTCACGCTCGGGTCCCTGGAAGCGCCACGGTGGGGCTGGGTAGGTCGCCACGGCAGTGGTCGGAGCAGGTGGAGCACAGGGTCCGGTGGACAGCCGCCTCCATAGTGCGGGCACCAGGTATGTATGCCCCGGGCCCCTCCTGGTGCGTTTTCCCCCGGGGTCCGGTCCCCCTCTCCTATCCGGGCGGCGGTTGCGCCTGGTCGGCGGGCGCAGGTCGGCGCGCGTGGGGCTGTGGGCATACCGGAGCCGGGGGCGCCGTGCCGGCTCCTTCCGCGTGCTCCCACAGGCTCTGATGAGCGGCGGAAGTGACGCGGTGGAAGGGGCGGGGCCGGGAACGCCAAAACCGGAAGTCGGGTGCCGGCCGGCTTTCCAGTGCACGCCGCGTGTGCACGATGGTCCAGGGTGGCGCCCGGGGCGGGGAAGGGGTGGCCGGTACAGGCGGGGGGGGTCCCGGGTGGGAGGTGCCGCGCCAGAACCCTGCTGACCCTGACACTGGGAGGCCTTAAAAGACAGGAGGTGACGCTGCTGGGGTGCTTCTGAAAGCCCAGCAATGGAGATGACAGAAGCCCCCATAGAGCAGCAGGATGAGGTGCAGGAGCGCCCACAGAAACAGGCCACGGTGAAGCCTCATGCGAGTGGCCAGCAGAAGAAACAGAAACGTCCGAGCGAACAGAGCCACAGAAGTTCCTCTAGAATAAAGGACCCTCCTGCCTCCCTCCGTGATCCGGTACCTGCCTCATCTGCACGGGTAAGAGATCTCCATGAATGTACCCTGATGCAGTGTTCCCTTATGTTTTTTTTCGCAGGGGAGGAAATCTACGGGAAAGCAGAAGCACAGGGAATGTGCCCTCTGTAGTTGCCCCTTGCCAGACGGCCACCCTAAAAAGTTGTGTCAGCCATGCGTGCGACAAACGGTAGGGGTTGGATAGGGACGGGAGCCCAGGGGTAGATTGACAGGCCCTTACACTCTCCCCCGTCCATTCAGGTAACGGAAGAAACTCCGGACTTCACCACAAGCCTGAGGGAAATTATCAGGTCGGAAATGAAGGCCCTATCTAAAAGGGATTCTTCTAAAGGAAGAGAATTTAGTCTCTCAGGTTCAGAGTCCTCAGCCGCCCCTAGGATCGATGACTCCTCAGATTCCCCGGCCTCCACTTCGTCTTCTTCAGAGGAAGACTCAAGCCGATTCTGCTTCCCCTTAGATCAAATGGATAGGCTGGTTAAAGCAATAAGGTCCACCATGGGCGTAGCAGACGCAAAACCAGAACTTTCCGCACAGGACGTGATGTTCGGGGGTCTAGATCCCAGAAAGCGCAGGGCCTTTCCATTAAATGACAAAGTCCAGAACCTGATAGATAGGGAATGGAAAAGACCTGAAAAAAGGGGCTCCTTGCCACCTGCCTTCAAGTACCCGTTCGATGATCCAGTGGTAAACAGATGGGATAAGGCCCCTAAGCTGGACGCGGCAGTAGCTAAAGCCTCCAA
The DNA here is from genome assembly GCF_039654945.1 of Dendrobates tinctorius. Classification (NCBI taxonomy): domain Eukaryota; kingdom Metazoa; phylum Chordata; class Amphibia; order Anura; family Dendrobatidae; genus Dendrobates; species Dendrobates tinctorius. The sequence continues at coordinate 5,335,306 of NW_027361848.1, forward strand.
AAAATCCTCCATACCATTCGATGACAAGGCTTCCTTAAAAGACCCTCTGGATAAAAAAGCGGATTCCTTTCTAAAGGGAACATGGGAGATGTCAGCAGGCGCTTTAAGACCAGCGATAGCTGCCACATGTACGGCCAGATCCATGATGGTCTGGCTAGATCAACTGGATTCCCAACTGAAGGACGGAGCCTCAAGAGCATCCATTCGAAAATCTCTACTAATCATCCAAAGTGCTGCCGCTTTTTTGGCTGATGCCTCAGCAGACTCTGTGAGAATGGCGGCTAGGACCGCGGTTTTATCTAACACAGCACGAAGGGCTCTCTGGTTAAAATGCTGGCCAGGAGATATCCAGGCCAGGTCACGACTCTGCTCCATTCCATGCGAGGGGGAATATCTGTTTGGCCCCGTTTTGGATGAACTTGTAGAGAAAGCCGGGGATGATAAAAAGAAGTTCCCCAGTCTGCCGAACCCTTCTTATAGACGTCCCTTTACTAGGAAAGGATATTTCCGTAGAAGGCCGTCCAGGGACCAGGGCAGATGGGATGACAAGAGAAGGAGAGGTACAGGTTTCATGTTCGGAGGTGGGGGGCGCCAGGAAGGTCCAGCCCGTGACACTAAAAAGCCGCCCCAATGACTAGCTGCTCCGGTAGGGGGGAGACTAGCTGCCTTCTACCCAGCCTGGTCTATGATTTCTAGTAGTAGCTGGATACTGGGGGTGATAGCTGCAGGTCTACGACTAGAATTCACCCGGGTCCCCCAAGATCGATTTAAGGTCACCCCGCTCAGGACTTCCACATCAGAACAAGCTGCCCTGGAGGCCGAGGTTCATGATCTTTGCCGCAAGAAGGTCCTAACTATGATTCCAGAAGGAGAAAGGGGAAAAGGTTTCTACTCCCCTCTGTTCCTGGTCCGCAAGCCAGACGGCTCCTTTAGGTCTATAATAAATCTTAAGTTCCTCAATGAATTCCTGGTCATACGCCCGTTTAAGATGGAGACAATTAATTCATCAATAAAAATGCTGTTTAAAAATTGCTTTATGGTAGTGTTAGATTTAAAAGATGCTTACTACCATATACCCATTCATGCAGCTCATCAGCGCTTCCTCAGAGTGGCGGTTCAGTTAGATGGGTCAGTTCAGCATTTCCAATATGCGGCCCTCCCCTTTGGGGTGGCAGTCGCTCCCCGAGTATTTACTAAAGTGGTAGCGGAGGTTATGGCCCATCTACGTGAATCAGACATTCTAGTAGTTCCCTACTTAGATGACTTCCTGATTGTAGGGAAAACGGTGAAACATTGTATGGAACAGCTACAATGGACAATGACTGCCTTAGAGCGGTTAGGTTAGCTGCTTAACATTACAAAATCTCGGTTATAGCCGGTGAGAGTCCAACAATTCTTGGGCTTGATCCTAGATTCTGAGAAACAGGAATGCCATCTGCCTCCGGAGAAGCTTGTTGGCCTACACTATCAGGTCCTGAACGCTTCCAATAACCCTACCATGTCCCTCAGGAGAGCCATGTCCCTTCTGGGTTCTCTTTCATCCTGTATCCCGGCTGCCCAGTGGGCCCAGTTCCATTCAAGAACACTACAGGGCGAAGTTTTAGTACATCAAAGAATGCTCGGAGGTTACTTAGAGGGCCAGCTAACCTTGTCCCGGAACACAAGGGAGTCCTTAGAGTGGTGGCTAGACAAGGATAATTTATCCAGAGGGGTTCCCTGGGAGTATGAAATATTCCGCATAATCACCACGGATGCTAGCCCTTCCGGTTGGGGGGCTCATATGGGTGAGATTCTGGTCCAGGGCCTATGGGAGCATCATCAGATAGAGATGTCATCTAACCTGAAAGAGTTGACAGCAGTAGAACAGGCAGCTAAGAGACTACTTGTGTATCTACAGGGCCATCATGTGCGGGTGTTCTCCGACAATCAGGTCACCGTGGCTTATATCAACCACCAAGGCGGGACTCGTTCCAAACCCCTGATGAATGTGGCAGAACGGTTGTTCCAGTTAGCAGAGCAGCATTTTCTATCTTTAACAGCGCTACATATAATAGGGAAAGAAAATATCACAGCAGATTTCTTAAGCCGCAATCTACTAAGACAAGGAGAATGGTCCCTAAAAACTTCCATCTTCGACCTGATTGTACAAAAATGGGGACAACCAGAGATAGATCTCTTCGCTACCATGGAAAACAGAAAATTAAGGCAGTTCTGCTCCCTAAATCCCAGAGAGAACCCCCTGGCGGTAGATGCCTTTCTGATAAAGTGGGACTTCAGGCTAGCATACGCCTTCCCTCCCCTATCACTACTACCCCTGGTGATGAGAAAAATCAGGAGGGACAGAGCGAGGGTTATAGTTATCTCTCCATTTTGGCCCAGGAGGGCATGGTTCTCATGCCTCAGGACCATGTCGGTGTCCGAGCCTTGGGTCCTTCCGGACATCCCGCATCTCCTATCCCAGGGCCCAGTCTTCCATCCTCAGGTGGCTGGCCTACATCTGACGGCGTTGAGTTTGAACGGACATTGCTAAGAGAAAAAGGCTTCTCCCCAGACCTGATTAACACTACTTAAAAGTAGAAAAATCATCACTACCAAAATCTATGTCAGGATTTGGAAGAGATTCCTTCAGAACTCCAGAATAGTTGCTGGGGGTTCAGCACCTATAAACCAGATTTTAGAGCAGCAGGTAGATCCAGGCCAATAGTGAAAGATAGGTTCATGCCGTGGGACTTAAACCTAGTCCTCACGGCTATGACAGAGGCTCCATTCGAACCTATTTCATCAGCTTCCATAAAAAACCTGTCCCTTAAAGTAGCCTTCCTGGTAGCTCTAACCTCAGCTCGTAGGGTGAGCGACATCCAGGCATTATCTAGGCGTCCTCCTTATATACAGTTTAAGGACGATAGAGTAACACTCAGACCTGATCCGGCGTACTTACCTAAGGTAGTTTCTAGTTTTCACAGGACACAGGAAATAGTCCTTCCATCCTTCCTCCCTAATCCAGCTAATGAGAAGGAAGATAAACTACACACCCTAGATGTTAGGAGATGCCTCATAGAATATCTGACAGTTACCGATCCCTTGAGAAAAGATAACGCCCTGTTTGTCTCCCATCAAGGCCCTAGGAAAGGTTGTAGAGTGTCAAAAGGCACACTAGCTAGGTGGATTAGAGAGGCGATTTCAATAGCATACACCTCAAAAGGCAGGTCGCCACCTGGGAAGCTAAGGGCGCATTCCACCAGAGCCATGGCGACCTTGTGGGCCGAGAGATCAGAAGTCTCCATCTACCAGATATGTAAGGCGGCTACTTGGTCCTCTCCGAGCACCTTTTATAGTCATTATAGGCTAGACTTGGGTGCTTCCACAGACCTCTCTTTTGGTTTAAGGGTACTGCAGGCTGTAGTCTCTCCCTAAATAGTTATTACTCTCTGTAATTCTCTCAGGTGGTGCTGTCATGGACGACCGAATAAAGTCGTAGTTACTCACCGGTTAACGGTATTTTTCGGAGTCCATGACAGCACCCGTATATTCCCTCCCTTTAGTTTAAAATTTGGGTGTGCACTTCTTCCCCTTATAGGTACACGGGTAATTTAAATAGTCGTGTAAAGTATTGTAGATAAATTATGCTATTAACCATTGTGGTCCTCTTGTGCTCTGTAATCCAATTGATGCGTGGGAGAGGTGCCGCCTTTTTGTATCTGTAGGTTTCCTGTTCCTAAAGGGCGGATCCCCTCTCTCAGGTGGTGCTGTCATGGACTCCGAAAAATACCGTTAACTGGTGAGTAACTACGACTTTCGGCGCGCTTTCATTAATACCCAGTTTCCAGAGCACAATAACATCATGAATGATTTTGATCAAGCCAAGGTTCTATTAAAATCCTTGGAAAAATATTTAATTAATGAGATGCGTGACATGTGGGAAATGGCATCTCTGGAAAAATATGCACAGGCTGGGATTGTCCCAAAAGGTCTAGTTATCTATAAAAAGCTTGCTGGAGACTTTGGTAACCCCCAAAGGGTAACTTTCTACCAAACCCAGTGAGACAACCCAATACATATGCTAAGCAAGGGCAATCTATCAACCAAAGTACAAAGCACCAAATATAGTCAATACCACAAATAGGTAAACAATTGCTTAGAACAAAAACACATCTACCTATCAATAAGGATTTTTTTCATATACAAAACAACAAAAAAACAAAAGAGGTAAAAGGGGTGGGACACTCTCCCAAAAGAAAACAAACAAATTAACATGAGCACAAACGCCACAGCAGACTAATGCACAGAAAATCCTTAACCTAAACTCATACCAACTCACATCTAATGAGGAATCTCTTCTTCAAAAGGGTCTAAAATTCGCCCCTTCAGCCAAACCAGAACCTTTCAATTTATACATTAGCATTAAAAAATATTTATGCAACCTTGCCTTAAAAAAGTACCGTACTTTTTCAAAAAGGGGATATTCACCCTAGGACCACATATACAATCGGCTATGACTACATCCTCACGGATTTATCTTTACCTTCCACGTTCAACCCTCTGAATTAATATTCAAGCGCCTTCAGAACCTTTGAAACTCTGGTAATGTCCGAAATTAAGAAAACAACAAAAAAAAAGAGATTCATAACACATAATTTAAGCCAGGGAGAAAGAAACTCTAATTACCCAACTACAGGAAAACAATAACATAACTAGATGTGTATTTCCTGAAGGAAGTACAGATAGTGGTTTGAAATGCTGCCCAGGCTGCCCCTTTAAGAGAGACTTGCCTGCTGCACCTGCAAGACTTTCAACTCAGGATCCGTTTTAACTGTGGGTGCCTCTCAGGGGCCACTTTGGCCTCAGGGTCCGATTTTGTGGGTGGGGATTTGTGGGTGGGGCACCTCAGGGTCAGATTTGGTGGGTGGGGCCCCTCAGGGTCCGATTTGGTGGCCGGGTCCCCTCAGGGGCTGATTTGGTGGGTGGGGCCCCTAAGGGTCCGATTTTGTGGCTGGGGCCACTCAGGGTCTGATTTGGTGGTTGGGGCCCCTCAGGGTCCGATCTTGTGGCCGGGGCCACTCGGTCCAATTTAGTGGGTGGGGCCCCTCAGGGTCCGATTTTGTGGCCGGGGCCCCTCAGGGTCCGATTTGGTGGGTGGGGCCCCTCAGGGTCTGATTTGGTGGGCGGGATCTATCAGAGTCCGATTTGGTGGGCGGGGCCCCTCAGGGTCCAATTTGGTGGGCGGGGACCCTCGGGGTCCGATTTGGTGGGCGGGATCCCTCGGGGTCCGATTTGGTGGGCGGGGCCCCTCGGGGTCCGATTTGGTGGGCGGGGACCCTCGGGGTCTGATTTGGTGGGTGGGGCCCCTCGGGGTCCGATTTGGTGAGCAGGGCCACTCTAGGTCTGATTTGGTAGGCGGGCCACTCGGTCCGATTTGGTGGGCGGGGCCCCTCAGGGTCCGATTTTGTGGTTGAGGCCTTTCAGAATCCGATTTAGTGGGCGGGGCCCCTCAGGGTCCGATTTGGTGGGCGGGGCCCCTCAGGGTCCGATTTTGTGGCCGTGTCCCCTCAGGGTCTGGATTTGTGGGTGGGGCCCCCCAGGGTCTGATTTTGTGGGTGGGGCCCCCCAGGGTCTGATTTTGTGGCTGGGGCCCCTCAGGGTCCGATTTTGAGGGTGGGGCCCCTCAGGGTCTAATTTGGTGGGCGGGGCCCCTCAGGGTCTGATTTTGTGGGTTGGGCCCCTCAGGGTCTGATTTTGTGGCCGGGGCCCCTCAGGGTCCGATTTTGTGTCCGGGGCCCCTCAGGGTCCGATTTTGTGGCCGGTGCCTCTCAGGGTCCGATTTTGTGGTTGGGGCCCCTCAGGGTCCGATTTTGCGGCCGGAGCCTCTCAGAGTCCGATTTTGTGGTTGGGGCCCCTCAGTATCTGATTTTGTGGCCGGGGTCCCTCAGGGTCTGATTTAGTGGCCGGGGCCCCTGAGGGTCCAATTTTGTGGGTGGGGCCCCTCAGGGTCCGATTTTGTGGGTGGGGCCCCTCAGGATCCGATTTTGTGGTTTGGGCCCCTCAGGGTTCAATTTTGTAGGTGGGGTCCCTCAGGGTCCGATTTTGTGGCCGGGGCCCGTCAGGGTCCGATTTTGTGGCCGGGGCCCGTCAGGGTCCGATTTTGTGGTTGGGGCCCCTCAGGGTCCGATTTTGTGGGTAGGGCCCCTCAGGGTCCGATTTTGAGAGTGGGGCCACTCAGGGTCCGATGTTGTGGCCGGATCCCCTCAGGGTCTGATTTTGTGGGTGGGGCCCCTCAGGGTCCAATTTTGTGGGTGGGGCCCCTTAGGGTCCGATTTTGTGGGTGGGGCCCCTCAGGGTACAATTTGGTGGGCGGGGCCACTCTGGGTCTGATTTGGTGGGCGGGGCCACTCTGGGTCCGATTTGGTGGGCGGGATCTATCAGAGTCCGATTTGGTGGGCGGGGCCCATCAGGGTCCAGTTTGGTTGGCGGGGACCCTCGGGGTCCGATTTGGTGGGTGGGGACCCTCGGGGTCCGATTTGGTGGGCGGGGCCCCTCGGGGTCCGATTTGGTGAGCCGGGCCACTCTAGGTCTGATTTGGTGGGCGGGCCACTCTGGGTCCGATTTGGTGGGCGGGGCCCCTCAGAGTTCAATTTGGTCAGCGGGGACCCTCAGGGTCCGATTTTGTGGGTGGGGCCCCTCAGGGTCTGATTTTGTGGTTGGGGCCTTTCAGAATCCGATTTAGTGGGCGGGGCCCCTCAGGGTCCGATTTGGTGGTCGGGGCCCCTCAGGGTCCGATTTGGTGGGCGGGGCCCCTCAGGGTCCAATTTGGTGGGCGGGGCCCCTCAGGGTCCAATTTGGTGGGCGGGGACCCTCAGGGTCCAATTTGGTGGGCGGGGCCCCTCAAGGTCCGATTTGGTGGGCGGGGCCACTCTGGGTCTGATTTGGTGGGCGGGGCCACTTTGGGTCCGATTTGGTGGACGGGGCCCTTCAGGGTCCAATTTGGTGGGCGGGGACACTGAGTCTGATTTTGTGGGTTGGGCCCCTCAGGGTCCGATTTTGTAGCCGGTGCCTCTCAGAGTCCGATTTTGTGGTTGGGGCCCCTCAGGGTCCGATTTTTGGGGCCGGGGCCCCTCAGGGTCCGATTTTGCGGGTGGAGCCCCTCAGGGTCCGATTTTGCGGGTGGGGCCCCTCAGGGTCCGATTGTGTGGCCCCTCAGGGTCCGATTGTGTGGCCGGGGCCCCTCAGGGTCCGATTTTGTGGCCGGGGCCCCTCAGGGTCCGATTTTGTGGCCGGGGCCCCTCAGGGTCCGATTTTGTGGCCGGGGCCCCTCGGACCGATTTTGAGGGTGGGGCCCATCAGGGTCTAATTTGGTGGGCGGGGCCCCTCAGGGTCCGATTTTGTGGGTGGGGCCACTCAGAGTCCGATTTTGTGGGTGGGGCCCCTCAGGGTCCGATTTTGTGGCTGGGGCCCCTCAGAGTCTGATTTTGTGGCTGGGGTCCCTCAGGGTCTGATTTTGTGGGTGGGGCCCCTCAGGGTCCGATTTTGTGATCGGGGCCCCTCAGGGTCTGATTTTGTGGTTGGGGCCCCTCAGGGTCCGATTTTGTGGCCGGGGTCTCTCAGGGTCCGATTTTGTGGCTGGGGCCCCTCAGGGTCTGGATTTGTGGGTGGGGCCCATCAGGGTCCGATTTTGTGTGTGGGGCCCCTCAGGGTCCGATTTTGTGGCTGGGGCCCCTCATGGTCTGATTTTGTGGCTGTGGCCCCTCAGGGTCCGATTTTGTGGCTTGGGCCCCTCATGGTCTGATTTTGTGGCTGTGGCCCCTCATGGTCTGATTTTGTGGCTGTGGCCCCTCAGGGTCTGATTGTGAGGGTGGGGCCCCTCAGGGTCTAATTTGGTGGGCGGGGCCCCTCAGGGTCCGATTTTGTGGGTGGGGCCCCTCAGGGTCCGATTTTGTGGGTGGGGCCCCTCTGGGTCCGATTTTGTGGCTGGGGCCCCTCAGGGTCTGATTTTGTGGGTGGGGCCCATCAGGGTCCGATTCTCTTGGTGGGGCCCCTCAGGGTCCGATTTTGTAGCTGGGGTCCCTCAGGGTCTGATTTTGTGGGTGGGGCCCCTCAGGGTCTGATTTTGTGGCCGGGGCCCCTTAGGGTCTGATTTTGTGACCGAGGCCCCTCTGGGTTCGATTTTGTGGCCGGGGTCTCTCAGGGTCCGATTTTGTGGGTGGGGCCCCTCAGCGACTGATTTTGTGGGTGGGGCCCCTCAGGGTCTAATTTGGTGGGCAGGGCCCCTCAGGGTCCGATTTTGTGGGTGGGGTCCCTCATGGTCTGATTTTGTGGGTGGGGCCCCTCAGGTTCTGATTTTGTGGTTGGGGCCCCTCAGGGTCCGATTTTGTGGCCGAGGTCTCTCGGGGTCCGATTTTGTGGCCGGGTCCCCTCAGGGTCTGGATTTGTGGGTGGGGCCCCTCAGGGTCCGATTTTGTGGTTGGGGCCCCTCAGGTTCTGATTTTGTGGCTGGGGTCCCTCAGGGTCTGCTTTTGTGGGTGGGGCCCCTCAGGGTCCGATTTTGTGACTGGGGCCCCTCAGGGTCTGATTTTGTGGTTGGGGCCCCTCAGGGTCCGATTTTGTGGCCGAGGTCTCTCGGGGTCCGATTTTGTGGCCGGGTCCCCTCAGGGTCTGGATTTGTGGGTGGGGCCCCTCAGGGTCCGATTTTGTGGGTGGGGCCCCTCAGGGTCTGATTTTGTGGCTGGGGCCCCTCAGGGTCTGATTTTGTGGCTGGGGCCCCTCAGGGTCTGATTTTGAGGGTGGGGCCCCTCAGGGTCTAATTTGGTGGGCGGGGCCCCTCAGGGTCCGATTTCGTGACCTGGGCCCCTTAGGGTCTGATTTTGTGACTGGAGCCCCTCTGGGTTCGATTTTGTGGCCGGGGTCTCTCAGGGTCCGATTTTGTGGGTGGGGCCCCTCAGGGTCTGGTTTTGTGGGTGGGGCCCCTCAGGGTCTGATTTTGTGGGTGGGGCCCCTCAGGGTCCGATTTTGTGACCGGGGCACCTCAGGGTCTGATGTTGTGGTTGGGGCCCCTGAGGGTCCTATTTTGTGACTGGGGCCCCTCTAGGTTCGATTTTGTGGCCGTGGTCTCTCAGGGTCCGATTTTGTGGCTGGGGCCCCTTAGGGTCTGATTTTGTGGCCGGGCCCACTCAGGGTCCGATTTTGTGGGTGGGGCCCCTTAGGGTCTGATTTTGTGGGTGGAGCCCCCTGGGTCCATTTTGGTGGGCGGTGCCCCTCATGGTCCGATTTAGTGGGCGGTACCCCTCATGGTCCGATTTGGTGGGCGGGGCCCATCATGGTCCGATTTGGTGGGCGGGGCCCCCTGGGTCCGATTTGGTGGGCGGGGCCCTTCAGGGTCCGATTTGGTGGGCGGGGTCAATCTGGGTCCGATTTGGTGGGCGGGGCTCCTCGGGGTCCGATTTGGTGGGCGGGGTCAATCTGGGTCCGATTTGGTGGGCGGGGCTCCTCAGGTTCCGATTTGGTGGGCGGGGCCCCTCTGGGTCCGATTTGGTGGGCGGGGCCCCTCTGGGTCCGATTTGGTGGGCGGGGCCACTTTGGGTCTGATTTGATGGGCGGGGCCCTTCAGTGTCCGATTTGGTGGGCGGGGCCCTTCAGTGTCCGATTTGGTGGGTGGGGTCACTCTGGGTCCGATTTGGTGGGCGGGGCCCTTCAGGGTCCGATTTGGTGGGCGGGGCCATTCGGAGTCTGATTTGGTGGGCGGGGCCCCTCAGGATCCGATTTGGTGGGCTGTGCTACTCTGGGTCTGATTTTTTGAGCGGGGCCACACTGGGTCCGATTTGGAGGCCGGAGTGGTTCAGCCTACGATTTGGAGGCCGAGGTGGCTCAGCCTCCGATTTGGAGGCCGGGGTCACTCAGCTTTCGATTTGGCGCGCCGGCCCTTTAAGATTCATTTCGGTGCGCTGGCCCTTTAAGAATCACTGTGGCACGTCGGCCCTTTAAGAGCAAGGGTGGCTCACTGGGCTTCTAAATACACTTTGGCGCACATTCTCTCTCAGGGGCATGTGTTATGTGATGAAGCTAGATTTGCATTTGTGCTGTGGGTTTCACTTTAAGAGCGGATATTATGTGGCAGAAGCTCTGTCCTTGGGATGTCATGTGACGTTCGTAGGCGTTGGCATAGTAACTGGGTCTGCCTGCGCATATCAATGAGCTCAACTGCCATTTCAATCGCCTTTGGGCACGTTTTGCCATTTCCCATTGAAAAGCATTGGAGACAGTGCATTCCAATGACGGGAAAAAAAAATTTCAAACGCAAATTGCGCAAAAACTACAAATCCGATCGACACGAAAAATACTTAGCACACCTCTCATGGACGCTGGCTTCGAAACGACACCTCAACGGCGTCTGTGCGTGTAGCGGTTTGGGCCGCATTAATTGCGGAAATAAACTGGAAAATAATAATAAGAAGAACTAGATGTGTATTTCTTGAAGGAAGTACAGATAGTGGTTTGAAATGGTGCCCGGGCTGCCCCTTTAAGAGAGACTTGCCTGCTGCCCCTGCAAGACTTTCAACTCAGGATACGATTTAACTGTGGGTGCCTCTCAGGGGCCACTTTGGCCTCAGGGTCTGATTTTGTGGGTGGGGCCCCTCAGGGCCTGATTTTGTGGGTGGGGCCCCTCAAGGTCCGATTTTGTGGGTGGGGCACCTCAGGGTCCGATTTTGTGGCCGAGGCAACTCAGGGTCCGATTTGGTGGCCGGGGCCCCTCAGGGTCTGATTTGGTGGGTGGGGCCCCTCAAGGTCCGATTTTGTGGCTGGGGCCCCTCAGGGTCCGATTTTGTGGCCGGGGCCACTCAGGATCCGATTTTTGTGGCTGGAACCCCTCAGGGTCCAATTTTGTGGGTGGGGCCCCTCACGTTTTAAGTTGCCCATTGAAAAGCATTGAGACAATGCATTCCAATGACGGGAAAAAAATTTTCAAACGCAAATTGCGCAAAAAATTCAAATCCGATCGACACGAAAAATACTTAGCACACCTCTCGTGGACGCTGGCTTCGAAACGACACCTCAACAGAGTCTGTGCGTGTAGCGGTTCGGGCCGCATTAATTGCGGAAATCAACTGAATAAAAAGAAAAAGTTAGCAGCGTTCGGATTACAACATTAATACTAGATGTGTATTTCCTGAAGGAAGTACAGATAGTGGTTTGAAATGGTGCCCGGGCTGCCCCTATAAGAGAGACTTGCCTGCTGCCCCTGCAAGACTTTCAACTCAGGATACGATTTAACTGTGGGTGCCTCTCAGGGGCCACTTTGGACTCATGGTCTGATTTTGTGGGTGGGGCCCCTCAGGGCCTGATTTTGTGGGTGGGGCCCCTCAGGGTCCGATTTTGTGGGTGGGGCCCCTCAGGGTCCGATTTTGTGGCCGGGGCCACTCAGGGTCCGATTTGGTGGCCGGGGCCCCTCAGGGTCCAATTTGGTGGCCGGGGCCCCTCAAGGTCCGATTTTGTGGCTGGGGCCCCTCAGGGTCCGATTTTGTGGCCGGGGCCAATCAGGATCCGATTTTTGTGGCCGGAACCCCTCAGGGTCCAATCTTGTGGGTGGGGCCCCTCCGGGTCCGATTTTGTGGCCGGGGCCCGTCAGGGTCCGATTTTGTGGGTGGGGCCTCTCAGGGTCCGATTTGGTGGGCGGGGCCCCTCAGGGTCCGATTTTGTGGGTTTGGCCCCTCAGGGTCCGATTTTGTGGCCGGGACCACTCTGGGTCCAATTTGGTGGGCGGGGCCTCTCAGGGTCCGATTTTGTGGTTGGGTCCCCTCAGGGTCCGATTTTGTGGTTGGGGTGGCTCAGCCTCCGATTTGGAGGCCGGGGTCGATCAGCCTCCGATTTGGAGGCCGGGGTCGATCAGCCTCCGATTTGGAGGCCGGGGTCGATCAGCCTCCGATTTGGAGGCCGGGGTCGATCAGCCTCCGATTTGGAGGCCGGGGTCGATCAGCCTCCGATTTGGAGGCCGGGGTGGCTCAGCCTCCGATTTGGAGGCCGGGGTGGCTCAGCCTCCGATTTGGAGGCCGGGGTGGCTCAGCCTCCTATTTGGAGGCCGGGGTCGATCAGCCTCCTATTTGGAGGCCGGGGTCGATCAGCCTTCTATTTGGAGGCTGGGGTCGCTCAGCCTCCTATTTGGAGGCCGGGGTCGCTCAGTCTCCGATTTGGAGGCCGGGGTCGATCGGCCTCCGATTTGGAGGCCGGGGTGGCTCAGCCTCCGATTTGGAGGGCGGGGTGGCTCAGCCTCCGATTTGGAGGCAGGGGTGGATCAGCCTCAGATTTGGAGGCCGGGGTGGATCAGCCTCCGATTTGGAGGCCGGGGTGGCTCGGCCTCCGATTTGGAGGCCGGGGTGGCTCGGCCTCCGATTTGGAGGCCGGGGTGGCTCGGCCTCCGATTTGGAGGCCGGGGTGGCTCGGCCTCCGATTTGGAGGCCGGGGTGGATCGGCCTCCGATTTGGAGGCCGGGGTGGATCGGCCTCCGATTTGGAGGCCGGGGTGGATCGGCCTCCGATTTGGAGGCCGGGGTGGCTCAGCCTCCGATTTGGAGGCCGGGGTGGCTCAGCCTCCGATTTGGAGGCCGGGGTGGCTCAGTCTCCGATTTGGTGTGTCGGCCCTTTAAGACTCATTTGGGTGCGCTGGCCCTTTAACAATCACTTTGGCGCGTTGGCCCTTTAAGAGCTAGTTTGGCTGACTGGGCTTCTTTTAAATCCACTTTGGCGCACACATTCTCTCTCAGGGGCATGTGTCATGTGATGAAGCTAGATTTGCATTTGTGCTGTGGGTTTCGCTTTAAGAGCTGATATTATGTGGCAGAGGCTCTGTGCTGGGGTTCAAGTGAAGTTCGTAGGCGTTGGCATAGTAACTGGGTCTGCCTGCGCCTATCAATGAGCTCAACTGTCATTTCAATTGCCTCAGGGCACGTTTTGCCATTTCCTATTGAAAAGCATTGGAGACAGTGCATTCCAATGACGGGAAAAAAAATTTTCAAACGCAAATTGCGCAAAAACTACAATTCCGATCGACACGAAAAATACTTAGCACACCTCTCATGGACACTGGCTTCGAAACGACACCTCAACGGATTCTGTGCGTGTAGCGGTTCGGGCCGCATTAATTGCGGAAATCAACTTAATAATAATAATAATAAGAATAAGTTAGCAGCGTTCGGATTACAATATAGTGGTTTTTTCAAACCACTATAATAAGTTAGCAGCGTTCGGATTACAATATAGTGGTTTTTTCAAACCACTATAATTATCCGCCCAGCGGACAAAGGGGGCTGCATTGTCATAATGGACTATTCAATGTACCACAACGAGTCCTTGAGACTACTAGGTGATACGATCACTTACAAATGGATTTCCTCTGACCCCATTCCATCATTTATGAAAAAATTAAATTTACTAGCCCTCAAAGGCAAATCCAAAGGTATCCTAAATAAAAAAGAGTTCCAATTTATCAACAATAAAACCCTCTCCATAGCAGTCTTCTATCATATCCCCAAAATACATAAAAACATCGAAAACCCACCAGGCAGGCCAATTATATCAGGCATCAACTGCCTGACCGCAAACCTGTCAAAATATGGAGACACACATCTACAAAAATGTATGACACTGCTACCAGCCTATCTCAAGGACACTACTCACGCTTTCCAGATCCAGGATACCCTGGAGTGGAATGACAACTCCATCCTTGGAACTTTAGACATTAAATCTCTGTACACGGTCATTGATCCGCAATTAGGATGCCAGGCAGAAAAATTTTTCCTTGACATGCTAAGCATATACCAGGAAGCCCAGATACAATTCATCATTAATGGTATCGAATTTATTATGAAGCATAACTACTTCTTATATGATAAACAGTTCTATGTCCAAACACATGGTACTGTGATTGGCATGCAATTTGTGCCAAGTTTCGCAAATATTTATGTATGCATGTGGGAGCATAACACTATATACAAAAATGGCAAGTTACACAAAAACCTCAGACTTTAGCACCGCTTCATAGATGACATTCTATTTGGGATGGTACATTAGCGGATCTACGAATATTCCTCTCTGGTCTCAATTCTAATGAGTTTGGCCTGGAATTCACACCCACCGACAGTCAGCAAAGTGTGAACTTTCTGGACTTAACTATTTGTGTGGAGAATGGTAAAGTTATCACAAAGGGTTACCATAAGGATGTTGACGCCAATAGTTTCATCCATATTAGTAGCTGTCACTTGCAGATCTGCTTAACCAATATCCCAAAGAGCCAGTACATGAGAATAAGGAGGAAATGCACTAATATTGGGGATTACAATAGAGAGACTCAATAATTAACTGATCAGTTCTTGACAAAAGGTTATGATCCCGAATCCTTAATCAAAACTAAACAGGAGGTGTCAATCATGTCCAGACCATCTTTAATATATAAACCTATAGTTGACACCCCTCCAACCATTCAAGAACAAATGTAGCGCTTACCCAATCTACTAAATTTCACCCTGGCCATACACTATTCAATAACATTGCACGTAAACACTGACAACTACTACAAGGGGACAAATGCATAGGGGACTTATTACCAAATCAACCCAGATTCGTCTACACCAAGGCACAAAACCTAGGCCTTCTACTGGCACCGACCACAAAAATAAGAAATCCTGGTAAAAAGAGTGCCATCCAACAAACTCTTGTAGACACTAACATGGCAGGTTTTTTATCATGTGGACGTTGCTCTTGCTGAGTGCGAACAGCGACAAAAAAGCAACTACACAGGTCGTTCATGGACATCACAACGAAAAAGCAACTACACAGGTCGTTCATGGGCATCACAAATAGAAACTATTACATAAAAGACAATATCACTTGTCAAACAACAGGTGTCATATATATTTTAAAGTGTCCATGCCATAAAATTTATGTTGGGAGAACTAAAAGATGCTTGCAGGATAGAATAAGGGAACATCTTAATAATATAAATAAAGGTTTCAATGGACATCCATTATCCCGTCACTTTTTAGAAAAGCATAAAAGGTCATGTAAGGGTTTTTTTTATTGTGGCATACAAGTAGTCCAGCAAAACCCTAGAAAAGGCGACTATCTAAAAGCCATGTCACGTGTGGAATGTAAATTGATCTACACTTTGAACAGCTTAGCCCCAAAGGGCCTAAACCACGAAATTGAAATCTATGCTTTTTTCAGTCTGACGCTCCCCCTTTTTTATCTGAACCACTATAGAGTGTCGTAGATTAGTATTTATTGCCGCATTCTAATGGCATCCAATTTCAATTTTTTTTACCCCATATCATTTACCCCATATCATACTAGGGCTCCACATCAGGGACACTTTATTTTTTATTTTATTTTTTATAAACCAGTTTTAATAATTTTTGCATGTATTTAATACTTTTTAGTCATGCATGTTCAAACCTCTTATATGGATCAGTTTCAATTTAAGGAATTTTTCAGTTTCAGCAACATGTACATTATTGTTAATTTTTTTTCCCATTAGGAGCACGTGGGACTGATCTATTCTTTAGGTTCACCTGTAGTTTAAATTAAACATATTTTTAGCACCTTTTTATATATATTTTATTATTATATAAATACATTTTACTTATTTTTTTTTTATTTTTTTTTAATATTACCAATAAAAGTTACATTTTAAGCTCTTATACAGAGGTGAAATAATTCCCATCCAGGCATATCCATTTACTGTTTTCAGTTTCCTTAATAGTATTCTGGGTACAAGCGACTACTTAATTAAATTCAGGCCCAAACAATCGCAGCTCCAATTATCTATCTTAAGGGCCCGTTACACATAGCGATATCGCTAGCAATATCGCTATAACGTCACTGGTTTTGTGACGTTATAGCGATATTGCTAGCGATATCGCTATGTGTGATACCTCCGACCGGCTCCCCCGCTGTCTGTCGCTGATCGCGCGAGAATGTCCTGGGCGGTTTCTCGTCGGCCACTTCCTGCTGGGCTTCCTGTGGCGCCGACGAGCGACGCGTGGAGGCGGGCGGGAGGACGTCAGGATCGCCGCGTCTGACAGGTAAGTAGCGACCCCCGACCCCTGCTATGTCGCTGGTGAGATCTGCCTGTTTGGCAGCTCACTAGCGACCACTTAGCGATGCACCAGTTATCCTGACCAGGTCATATCGTGGTCGGGATCGCTTGTGCATCGCTAAGTGTAACGGTACCCTTATCCTGTTGGCTCAATTGGATTAATGGCCCAAGCTAAATCTAATCAATTGCTAATTGGGATTGACACTATTGTGATTACATGAGTTGTTTTATAAGGATGGCTAGCACAGCATTAGGCACATCCCCGATGAAGAGGGGCGACAGCTCTTAAAACGCGAAGGAATTGTGCACCTCACGCACCCGTCCCTGCTTCCCTGTGACGTCACTGAAGCTTCTCCCCACGCGCAACCCTCAGCGCTGCTTCCGGCCAAAGCGCGCGAGAAGTCTGCGTTCTCCAGCTCACTGCCTGCCACCTATTTCAGTGCTCAGCACCTCCATGCTGCCCACTCATCTGAACATCGGGCTTCACAAGTAAGCGCACCATATTTAGCCGCACTTGAGATCACTTATAACTGTCACCATCATCTATCTAGCGCGCACCATCAGTGTCTCCATTTATTGGGCTGCCATCGCTTATCAACCCCTGTTTGTTACTTTTGCTAATACCAGAGTAAGGGACCCGTCACACATAGCGACGCACCAGCGATCCCGACAACGATATTACCTTGTCAGGATCGCTGGTGTGTCGCTACATGATCGCTGGTGAGCTGCCAAACAGGCAGCTTCACCAGCGATCAGCACCAGCGACATGTGGGTAACAAGCGACGCACGTCGCTTAGTTATCCACTGTGTACCTTAGTTACCAGCGCGCTGGTGCAGGGAGCTGGTAACCAAGGTACACATCGGGTTTCTAAGCAGTGCGTGGCACTTAGAAACCAGATGTGTACCTTGGTTACCAGCTCCCTTCACCAGCGCGCTGGTAACTAAGGTACACATCGGGTTTCTAAGCGCTGCATGCCGCTTAGAAACCCGATGTTTACCTTAGTTACCAGCGGCAGCTCGATGATCGCTGGTCTCCCGCCTGTCACACGCAGCGATGCGTGCTGGCCAGCGGGAGACCAGCGATCAAAAAAATGTCCTGGCCATTCCAGGACAATCGGCGATACCCGGCAGGGGGGCCGGTCGCTGAGAAGTGTCACACACAGCGATCTCGCTGGTAAGATTGCTGTTGCGTCACAAAACTTGTGACTCAGCAGTGATCTCGCTAGCGAGATCGCTATGTGTGACGGGGGCTTAAGTGTCATATCTGTGAGTCAGCATCTATATCACTAACAAGGGTAATATACTCACCAACCAGTACTTTGTTTTTTCTATTATTCCCTGAAGCACACAGCTTTTTTTATTGAAAAAGCTCTTTGCCAGCCAACGCCCTGGTTCTAGCCGCTCTGTCACAATTAGCACTCAGCACTTTATTCAGGGAGACCTCTCCTTTTTCATGGACCTCTGCATGAATCACTGAGTACTCGGATTCTCTCATCAGTGCATCGCTATTTTTCAGATATTTTCTCTATTTAGTAATCTATTTAATATTTTTTTCATCAGTATTTCATCAGCTTTGCTCTCCAAACGGATGAACGTTTGTATTTATCTGAGTACGCTCCATACCAACTCGTTCATTGTGTGGGTATACAATATTTAATCTATCTCAGCATTTGCACGGTGATCCGCTATTTACTTTACTTAGTTCCTAAAATTTGTTGTCTTCAAGGTCATCTTGGAGTTGGAGGAATTTGGCGATGTGGTTTTCCTTTTTCTTTCTGAGGATGGCTTTGTAATTTCGTTATATGGTGTGGTAGGCTTCTCTTCGAGTCGGGTTCTTTGGGTCTCTGTTTTTTTTATTTGAGGCCATTCTTAGGGCCTTCTGTATGGTCTTACATTCTTTGTCAGACCATTTGTTGGGATTTTGTTTCGGCCTTTTGTTGATGCTTCTTTTCAGTTCGGACATTTCTGCCATGGTATATAGAATGTCGTTTAGGTCTCTTACCGCTAGGTGTACTCCTTCTGGGTTAAGTTCATACAAGTTATTATGGAAGCGTTGGAGCTTCTCCTTGATCTCTGGTCTGTTGATGGCATCTTTATATTTTGGGGCCAACGTATTGGACCGTTTGAAAGGATGGCGGCAAGCTAAAGAGGCCGGTCTTTTGCGGGGTTTGTGAGGGTGATTTGATGTATAGGAACTGTGGAGTCGGTAAGCCAAACATCCGACTCCTCAATCTCCATGACACAGACTCATACTCCGACTCCACGACTCTGACTCCCTCATACATGGCTCATGTTTAAGTTTAACCCCTTTCTGACCTTGTACGCAATAGTATGTCCAAGGCTAGATTCCCCGCTTTGATGAGGGCTCCGGTGGTGAGCCCGCATCAAAGCCGGGACATGTCAACTATTTTGAACAGCTGACATGTCCCCGCAATAGCGACTCTCTCAGAATACCATATATCATTGACACGTTCAAACTGGATAGGTCACGTTCCATCAAATTATCCAATTCTTTCTTCTGTAGCTTTTTGGACACATCTGTAAGATCTTGCATGATGGAGACCTTTATTTGGGTATACTGTAAACCCTGAAACCTGTTAAGTTTGAACTTTTCTACCACTTCACTCTCATTCATCCATGTCCTATCGCTTTCATACATCAAATCTCTCATCTTCAGAACTCCCTTCTCCTGCTATTGTTTAAACAATCTGCTTTCCCTACCTATATTGAAGTTTGGGTGTGCTCAGGGGTTGAGATACTTGGATACCTTCCATGGTAAACCCAGCTTCTTCCTTATTGCCTTCCAAGTCACTGTGGTGTCCCTGCACACCAACGAATTTCTGATAACTGGATTCAGACATGACAGGGGAGAAGGCAACACTGAAGCCAAGTCCTAGGGCCAACAGAATTCGCTGTCTAAATAAAAATCAGTGTGTCTGCTTGACCCACATAACCAGTCCATCATGTGACTAAGCAGGATAAATTGTACCCCCTAACATTAGGGAGTCTGATTCCCCCCCCCTCCATAGAAGATATGAGCGTGCTCAACTTTATCCTGGGTTCCCCCCCCCCTCCAAAGGAACTTTGTAAATGCTCTATTCAACCTGGTAATATAACCTTCTTGAGCAGCGAGGGGATCGTCTGCAGAGGGTACAGCAGTCTTGGGAAGCACATCATTTTAATCAAGTGACCTCTTGCCAACAGGGACAGCGGCAAACCACTCCACCCCTTTAATCCCTTAATGTCCATTGATGTGCACAGTCCTTCATGGGCGGTTGTAACTTACCGCACCAGGACGGACTGTGCACGTCATGGGTTTGAACTGCAACTGCGTGTAAACTTGCAGTGACAGTTCAGTGCCAACAGCTGTCTATGACAGCTGACAGGCACGGCAAGGGGTGCAGGGACCCTTGCAGTCAGTCCCTGCACCCCAAGGGCTGTGACTGGTCAGTCAATCCGACTGACCAAACACAGCAGTGATCGGGCAGGAGAGGCTGAAATTTCAGCTTCTCCTGCCCGATCTCAGTGCAGGAGCTCAGCAATGCAGTGGTTGAGCTTCTGCACTGATAGCTAGGAGCGGCGCCCCCACCACCCCTGGCTGTTGACCCCCTCACTGCTGCGATCGAGCGCAATCGCAGCGTTCAGAGGGGGAGGCAGAGGGTAGGGGGCTCCCTTTGCCTCAGATCGGGGTCCCCGCGATGTAATCGCGGGGCCCGACCTGTGCCATGATGACCCGGAGGTCATAAAGGGACAAGGTAAAAAAACAAACATTTTTTTTAAAAAAATGTAAAAAAAAATTAATAAAATAATTTAAAAAATCCCCTAAAAATACACATTTTTATGTAAATAAAATAGAATAAACAAAAAATACACATGTTTCGTATCGCCGCGTCCATATAAATCCCATCTATAAAAGCGCCACCCTAGTTATCCCCTTCAGTGAACGCCGTAAAAAAAAAATAACACACAAAAGTAGCAAATTATACTTTTTCCAAGCAGTATCATCATACCGCTTGGAAAAAGTGCAATAACACGCGATCAAAAAGACGGATATAAATAAACATTGTACCACTGAAAACGTCATCTTGTCCCGCAAAAAAAGAGCCGCCATACAGCTCCATCAGCGGAAAAATATAAAAGTCATAGCTCGGAGAATAAAGTGATGCAAAAATAATTATTTTTTCTATAAAAGTTTTTATTGTGTAAAAAAAAACACCAAAACATACAAAAAAAGATTTAAATGAGGTATTGCTGTAATCGTACTGACCTGAAGAATAAAGCTGCCTTACCAATTTTACCACACGCGGAATGACGAAAAAAGAAAAAAAAAAATTCCCTGAATTGCTAGTTTTGGTTCATTCTGCCTCCACAAAAATCGGAATAGAAAGCGATCAAAAAACGTCGTGCCCGAAAATGGTACCAATAAAAAAGTCAGCTCGTCCCGCAAGAAACAAGCCCACACATGATGACTCTGTCGGCCGGAATATGGAAAAATTGCTCTCAAAATGCGGCGATGCAAAAATTTCTTACAAAAAAACTCAAGAAAAAAAAAAAAAAGGGCCTTTTAGTGTGTGACAGAAGCTAAACACAGAAAAAGGATATAAATCTGGTATCACTGTAAACGTACCGCCCCGAGGAATAAAGTCACCATATCACTAATTCCACACGAAGAACGGTGTAAAAAATATAACCATTTCTTCAGCTTTTGTGGATTTGTGCATTCTGCCTCCCAAGGATCGCAGTAAGGCGATCACAGTAGTTTACCCCTACATATGGGGTATCAGCGTACTCTGGACAAATTGCACAACAACTTTTGGGGTCTAATTTCTCCTGTAACCCTTGTGAAAATAAAAATTTGGGGGCAAAAAATCATTTTTGTGGAAAAAAAAATGATTTTTTTCTTTTCACGGTTCTACATTATAAACTTCTGTGAAGCAAAGTGTTCACCACACATCTATATAAGCTCCTTGGGGGGTCTAGTTTCCAAAATATTGTCACTTGTGGGGGGTTTCCACAGTTTAGGCACATCAGGGGCTCTGCAAACGCAACCTGACGCCCGCAGACCATTCCATCAAAGTCTGCATTCCAAAACGGCGCTCCTTCCCTTCTGAGCTCTGCCATGCACCGACACAGTGGTTTACCCCCACATTTGGGGTATCTGCGTACTCAGGACAAATTGCACAACAACTTTTGGGGTCCTTTTACCCTTGGAAAAATAAAAATTGGGGACGAAAGGATAATTTTTGTGGAAAAAATTGATTTTTTTTTAATTTTACGGCTCTATGTTATAAACTTCTGTGAAGCCCTTGAGGGTTCAGAGCTCTCACCACACATCTAGATAAGTTCCTTGGGGGGTCTAGTTTCCGAAATGGGGTCACTTGTGGGGGGTTTCCACTGTTTAGGCACATCAGGGGCTCTCCAAATGCGACATGGCATCCGATCTCAATTCCAGTCAAAAAAGTCAAATGGCGCTGCTTCCCTTCTGAGCTCTGCCATGTGCCCAAATAGTGGTTTACCCCCACATATGGGGTATTGGCTTACTCAGGACAAATTGCACAATAACTTTTGGGGTTCTGTTACCCTTGGTAAAAATAAAAATTGGGGATGAAAAGATAATTTTTGTGGAAAAAATGATTTTTTAATTTGACGGCTCTACGTTATAACCTTCTGTGAAGCCCTTGGGGGTTCAAAGTGCTCACCACACATTTAGATAAGTTTCTTGGGGGGTCTAGTTTCCAAAAAGGGGGCCTTATGTGGAGTTTCCACTGTTTAGGTACATCAGCGGCTCTCCAAACGCAACATGGCGTCCGCTCTCGATTCCAGCCAATTTGACATTCAAAATCTCAAATGATGCTCTTTCCCTTCTGAGCACTGCCGTTCGCCTAAAGATTGGTCTTCCTCCACACATGGGGTATCATTGTACTCAGGAGAAAATGCACAACAAATATTGTGGTTCATTTTCTCTTGAAACCCTTGACAAAATAAAAAAAATTGTGTCTAAAGATTCATTTTGGGGAAAAAAGTTAAATGTTTATTTTTTCCTTCCACATTGCGTCAATTATTGTGAAGTACCTAAAGGGTTAATTAACTCCTTGAATGTGGTTTTGAACACCTTGAGGGGTGCAGTTTTTAGAATGGTGTCAATTTTGTGTATTTTCTGTCATATAGACCCCTCCAAGTGACTTTCAAATATGATGTGGTCCCTAAAAAAAAAAAAAAAAAAAAATGGTTTTGTAAATTTTGTTGTGAAAATGAGAAATCGCTGGTCAACTTTTAACCCTTATAACTTCCTAATAAAAAAAAATTTTGGTTCCAAAATTGTGCTGATGTAAAGTAGACGTGAGAAATGTTATTTATTAACTATTTTTTGTGTCTCTCTGATTTAAGGGCATAAAAATTAAAAGTTTGAAAATTGCAAAATTTTAAAATTTTTTGCCTATTTCCGCTTTTTTCATAATTAAACACAAGTCATATCAAAGAAATTTTACCACTAACATGAAGTACAATATGTCACGAAAAAAATTTTCAGAATCTGCAGGATCCGTTGAAGCGTTCCAGAAGTATAAGCACATGAAGTGACAGTGGTCTGATTTCAGAATTAAGGCCTGGTCTTTAACCTACAAAATGTCTTGGTCGTTAAGGGGTTAATTGTATTTAAATTTTTGAGAGAAGATGGATCGAGGACTTTTCTCTTGGTATCCCAGATACTTCATGATGTTGACCATTAGTTGCTGTCCCATCCCGTCTCTTCAGGAATAGCAACTCACACTTTTTTTTGTTAAGCTTGAAGCCCGAGAACTTTCTGAAATCTTCTATTGTGGACAGTGTTTGAGCTAAATCCCTGTGTGGGTTACACATGAAAAACACAATATCATCTGCGAAAAGCGCATACCGCACGTTTTTGTTTCCTATTCTAATCCCTTCATAGCTACCCTCGCTATTAAGAATTTTCGACAGGGGTTCAACAGCTATATTAAACAACGGGTGAGAGCGGACAGCCCTGGTGAGTGCCCTTTCTCAGCGGAAACACATCTGATAAAAATCCAGGGGTATGCACCCTCACTTGGGGGTTTGAGTAAAGCATCTGGATATATCTGTGCAACCCACCCGTGAGACCTAACTGATTTAGAACCAGTTCTAGCCATGACCAACTCGCATTATCAAATGTCACATTAGCAAATGCTTTCTCAGCATCTAGCGTGACTAAGGCAGGGCATCCTGTCGAGTCCCCCTTTTCACATTTAACCGTATCCATGATCAGCATGGCCTTTCTGATATTAGACACTGCAGAACGGCCTTTTATAAAGCCCGACTGGTGTGGCGTAATCACTCTAGGCAAAATCACTGCCAATCTATCCGCTAAGATTTTAGAGATTAATTTTAGGTCTTGGTTGATAAGTGAAATTGGATGATAGCTGGATGGGTCCTCTAGATTCTTGTCCCTCTTTGGTATCATCTTTATATATGCAGTGTTAATATGACTGGAAAGTTCACTACCCCCATCCATGCATTAAACAAATCTGTCAGTGTAGGAGAGATCTGATCCCTTAGGACCATGTAGAATTCACTCCCGAACCCATCGGGACTCGGCACCTTGGTGTTGCTGAGACCTTTAATTGCTATTTTCAACTCATCCACTAAAATCTCTGCATTCAGTTTCCAACTCATGTTCCGAAAAGCGAGGCATTTAACTGTCTCTAACCATTCACCCCCCCAATCGCTGACTTGTTTTGTTCCATTTAGTTCTCTATAGAATTCTCCCAGAATCCTATTTCCCTGGGTTCAGAAGTCATGCCACCCCTTTCTTCAAACTCGGAATCAAGGTCAATTGCCTCCTCCCCCTAGCCAAATTAGCCAGCATCTTTCCCACTTCATTCCCAAACCTATGCAGCTCCACTTCCTGCTGAGACCTATGTAGTTGTTCCTTTTTTTTCCTGCCCATGAATCAAAGCAGTGCTTAGCTTCCAGCCATCTTATTTTTGCTGAGGGTGAACGGTGCACTAAAAATTCTGTATAAGCTCCTCTCAGAAGTTCACTCGCCTTTAAATATTGTTCATTTGTTCTTTTTTTTAATAGAAGTCGTGTTCTCCAACAGCTTCCCTCTGAGAACTGCCTTGGCTGTCTCCCAGTACAGTATCGGGTTCTGCTCGTGGTCCCCATTCGTTATCTTAAAATCCTCCCACCACTCCCTCAGGATCCTGTGAAAATTCTCATGTCTAGTCAAAAATGCCGGAAACCTCCACGAGAAAACTGTGCCCCTTGGACTGTTGTCCTGGATACAAACACTCACTGGACTAGGATCAGAAATCACCATATTCTCTATCACACTCTCCTTCGCTCTGGGTATCAGACTCTCATTCATCCAGATCTGATCAGTGCGTGACCAACTATCGTGCGGGTGGGAATAATGCGTAAATTCTCTGTCATAAGGATGCTGCAGACGCCATATATCTGAGCCCCAATTCCTCCTTTAACAAGTGCCCATAATCCCCCCCTCCCCCCAACCTTCTGCACCCCCATTCCTTCCGGGTTCTGTCTTCTGTGTGACAAGGGACCCCGTTAAAATCCCCTCCCATTACTGCCCAATGTTCAGTATCATTCAGTATATTGAAATTCAAGTCCCTAAAGAAGGGGGTCCTGTTCTGAATTGGGAGCATACACATTATGCATGATCAATCTCCCAAAGGGGCCCGTGATCACCAGATGCTGCCATCTACCCTCAGAATCATATTCCTTCCGTAGCACCGAGTGACTAAAACTCTTATTCACCAAAATCAAGGTCCCCACCCTCCTGCCGTGTGTCGCTGAGCCAAACAGTTTTCCCATCCACCACTTACTCATTCTAAAGAAGTCTTCTTTCATCAAGTGCGTCTCGTGTAAGGGCGCTATATCCACTCCCAGCTTCTTTAGATGGCGCAAAATCATGGATCTTTTGCACAGCGACTGCAGTCCCTTGACTGAAATGATCTTAACCATAGTCTATGGTGGAGATGGTCCCTCTAGATCAGTGTTTCCCAAACTCCAGTCCTCACGGACCTCAACATGTCATGTTTTCAGGATTTCCTTTAGTATTTCACAGGTAATGGAAGTATCATCAAGGCATCAGGAATTCTCTCACATGTGTCACAGTATGGAAATCCTGAAAACATGACCTGTTGGTGTCCGCGAGGACTGGCGTTTGGGAACCACTTCTCTAGATGCTCTCAGTAAATAGCCCTCAACTGTTGCAGGTGATGTCCGACTCACATTATAACTATTGCCCTTTCTCCCCACCCCTCTTCCCCCCATACCAACATTTAAAACTAAAACATGGAACTCCCCCAAACAGACTAAATTCCTCTACAATCTTTTGCTTCACTTCCCTTATTATGGCTGCCATCCACGCTCTCCCACCTCTCCTTGTGCAGCTTATTATGCAATACCTAAACTCAAAATTATTAGTTTTTCCGAGAGCCGCCTTCTCTCCCAATCCCTTGCCCTCCATCCGACTTATAACATTGGTGCAGAACATTAGTACCTTATTACACCCCTCCTTGTCAGCTTATTATGCAATACCTAAACCCAAAATTATTAGTATTTCCGAGAGCCACCGTCTGGGATTTGTTTGTAAAAATTCAAGCACCAGCTATGAACGGCAAGATTAGGTTACATATCACATCGGCAACTTAACTACCAGTCCATATTGTCAAAGCTTGTGAACGTGAACCTTTCCCCGTCTTTTCAACCTCTCTCTTTATTTTCTCCGTAGATATTGCTGTCCCGTGCTCTTTCAGGTTGCGATCCTCCCGTTAATCGGAGAACTTTGACCATTTCCTTTGTTAGTGAAGGTTGCCATCGTGGGTGAACTATTTCCTTTCCCACGACGGCTCTCTCTGCCTCCTCCATGCAACTCCTCCCTTCTTTCCACAGATGGCAGCAGTTGCGATTCTGCTTCTTCATGGTTTTTGAAGTATGTAAATGAGCCATCCAGACTACAGGATACAGGAGCTGAAATCTTGTCCTCTTATGGAAAAGTGCAGTACACACCCTGCTAAAGGCCTTTCATCTCCTCATGACCTCAGCTGAGTAGTCACCAAATAGTAAAAGTTTGTGTCCCTTTATCTGCTGCGATTCCCGTCTCTCTCTGAAGGCCATTAAGATCTCTTTATGTTTGTAATCCAGGTACTTGACAATGACCTGTCTGGCGAGTTGCAATTTGATCTCCACCTTTAGTGGCCTCCCTGGGATCAGCCTGGTCCCTCAATGGGCCTACTCTGTGGGCTATCTTCACTTTGCAATCTTGATTGAGGCCTAGTGCTTGTGGGAGGTCATGTTCACAAACCATCTAGCTGCCCTGGCGACACTGATTCCGGAAATCCCTCTATTCTCAATTTGCTTCGCCTAGAGCTGTTTTCTATTTTATTACGCAATTTATATGAGAGAGCTGTCAAGTCCTATATGTGTTCATAGTGTTTAAAGTGTCTTTAGAGTTTACGAAACGATACACTTTATTGATCCCTAGGGAAATTATGGTATCACAGCAGCGTTACAACCGCATTACAAACAAAACATTACAAACAGCATAGTAATTACTAGACACAGGTCTTGCACATGACTAACCACAATACATAACAAACAAAGGTACACAAATCTCTGATCATTTCCCTTAGTGCGCCAGCCCTAGGTTGTAGCCATCTTTCACCCTTAGTGATTTGTTATACATCCCCATAGCAGTAGGCACAAATGACTTCCTGAATTTCTCCTTCTTGCACCTTAGTAGGATTAGACGGCTGCTTTAAGTGCTCTTCTGATTCAAGAACAGCTCGGATAGTGGGTGTGTATTATTGTTCATTATAGCCCTACACTTCTTCTGAATCCTATCGTCCACTACCTCCTCAAAAAAGTCAAGATGGAGGCCAACAGCCGCGCTTGCCTTCTTGATAAGTTTGTTGAGCTTATTAGCGTCAGCTACTCGCACACTACTGTCCCAGCAAATGATAGCAAAAAAGATGGCGCTTGCTACAATGGACTGGTAGAGCATTTCCAGCATTTTACTGCACATATTGAACGAACTGAGCTTCCGTAGAAAGTACAGTCTGCTCATTACCTCCTTGTGAACCTCTGTATGACACCTCCAATCAAGTTTGCTGTCAAGGTGAACCCCCAAATATTTGTAGCTCTCAACCATCTACACCTCCTGGCCAGCAATAGTGATCGGTAAGTAATATTCCTTTTCCTTCTATTACTCACAACCATTTCCTTTGTTTTCTTTACATTTAGTTCTTTACAGTTGGTCTGGCACCAATCTACAAAGTCAGAAACCACCCTGGTCCCCTCCAATTCCCCCTACAATCACTGAGTCATCTGAGAATTTTTGGAGGTGACAGAAGTCGGATTTATACTGAAAGTCAGCTGTATACAAGGTGAAGAGGAAGGGCGACAGCACTGTACCCTGAGGAGCTCCAACACTGCTCCGTACACTGCCAGATGCCACCTCTCCCATCCTTTTAAATTGCGGCCTGTCCGTCAGGTAGTCGCTTGTACAGTTCACCATCCCCTCTTCCACTGCCATATCAGTCAACTTCTTATGTAGTAAGAGCGGCTGTAAGGTATTGAAAGCACTGGAGAAGTCAAAGAACATGGCGCACACTACAGTTCCATCATTGTCCAAGAATGAATGTATTGTATGTAACAGAAACACTACAGCATCATCCACCCCCAATCTCTGCTGGTACGCAAACTGTAGGGGGTCAGTCTAGGCCCTCACCCTCAGGCAAAAGTAGGCAAGTACTATTCTCGCCAACGACTTCATAGCATGCGATGTTAAGGCCACTGGACGATAGTCATGTAGGGAAGTCGGAAAAGTGATCTTGGGAACTGGCACCAGGCAGTTGGTCTTCCACAGCAGTTTGATATTCTCTTTTGATATTCTCTGTTCAGCCTCTTTTATTCTGTGTTCCTGCCCCTCCTATTTTTTTTCCAATTTAAGCATGGCCCTTTGTATAGCAGAGTCTGTAGTGTCCTTAATTTCCTCAGCCAAGTGTGCCGCCACCTCACTGGCCAAACGCCCATAATTAATAGAACAAAGGTGCGCCTGCTGTGGTACTGATTTCTTGTGAATTGTTCCCCTTCTCTTCCTCCTGTTTCTACTTTCCTGGCTGGAACTCCTATAGACCGCTCTACTCCTGCCATTACCCTCCCCAGAGTCCGCTCGGGGCCACAAATTCACCTGGACAGGTACATTAGATAACATTGGTGGCGCAGGGAGTCTCTTGGCTTCTCGCCCTTCACGTTGCTGTGTGGCTACCACCTCCAGCGCCCTTTCACCTGCTTTTATTAAGATTGGTCTCCTCCCCCAGCTGCCATTCTGAGCGTGCTCTCTCATCCATAGTGTGTCTCTCAGGCTCTGTCTTCAGCCATGCCTGGCTTTCATGCTCTCTCACCTCCCGTCTCTGTCCTTCAGTGTCGCCATCTTCTCCCATCTGAGGGCGGGAAGATTTCCCCAACAGCGCCATGTAGATTTCGGCGTCTGCAGCTGAGTGGCAGGCTCAGGTTGCTCTGCATATGTCGGCTTTGCAGAGGGTTAGCGGGAGCTCTCCCTTCACACAGTCTGGGAAAATGTGTTCTCGTCTCAACATTATAAAATTTTGTGAAGCCCCTGAGGGTTCAAAGAGCACCACGCATCTAGGTAAAGTCCTTGAGGGGTTTAGTTTCCAAAATGGGGTCAATTGTGTGTGTGTGTGTGTGTGTGTGTGTGTGTGTGTGTGTGTGTGTGTGTGTGTGGTGTTCAACTGTTTAGGCACCTCAGGGGCTCTTCAAACGCGACATGGTGTCGGCTATTGATTAAAGCCAATTTTGTATTCAAAAAGTAATGGCACTCCTTCACTTCCAAACCCTGCTGTCCGCCCAAACAATTAGTTTTCCTCCAAATATGTGGTATCGACGTACTCAAGAGAAATCGCACAACACATTTTATGGTGCATTTTCTTCTGTTACCCTTGTGAAAATGGAAAATATGGCGCTAAAGTAACATTTTTGTGGGAAAAAATTAAATGTTCATTTTCTCCTTCTACATTCCAATTTTCTTGTGAAGCACCTGAAGAGTTAGTAAAATTCTTGAATGTGGTTTTGAGCACCTTGAGGGGTGCAGTTTTTAGAATGGTGTCAGTTTTGAGTATTTTCTGTCATATGGGCAGTTCAAAGGCACTTCAAATGTGATGTGGTCTCTAAAAGAAAATGGTTTTGTAAATTTTATGGAAAAATGAGAAATTGCTGGTCAACTTTTACCCTTATAATGTCTAACAAAATAAATGTTTCAAAAATTGTGCTGATATAAAGTTGACAGGTGGGAAATTTTATTTATTAACTTTTTTGTGTGACATAAAGGCCATGAAGATTAAAAATTTGAAAATTGAAATTTTCAAAAGTTTTGCCAAATTTCATATATTTTCAGAAATAAATGCAAGTCATATTGAGCAAATTTTACCACTGTCATGAAGTACAATATGTCACAAAAAACAGTCTCAGAATCATTGGGATTCGTTGAAGCTTTGCAGAGTTATTACCTCATAGAGTGATACTGGTCAGAATTATAAAAAATTGGCCTGGTCACAAAGGCGAAAACAGGCTGTGGCGCGAAAGGGTAAACTAATATCTGCATTACATTTTCCGTGTTCCAGGAAGAAAATTCAAATGATGGAAGAGATCTGGAGGAAAATTCGAATGATGGCAGTCAGCCCCCTAAAAGAAAAAGAACAGCATCTGGAGAAAGCTCACCTAGTTGTGAAAATTCTAACCAAGATTTTGGGTAAATATATTTGTGTTTTTTTTTTTTTTTTTTTAATTTCTTAAGTGTATCTAAAATAAAACAATAATGATAATTATGTTCTAAAACATCCTACCTATTTGTGTGTCCAGCTTAAATGCAAACCTTTGTATGTGCATGGTTAAAGAAGAAAAACAAGTAATTGGTAGGTTAGCAAGGTCTAGGGGAGATAAAAAAAGGCAATTAAATGTACAATTACACTAAAGTCCCCGTCACACATAGCGATCTCGCTAGCGAGATCGCTGCTGCGTCACAAGCTTAGTGACGCACCAGCGAGATCGCTGTGTGTGACACTGACCAGCGACCGGCCCCCCTGCCGGTTATCGCTGATCTTCCTGGAATGGCCAGGACATTTTTTTTTAATCGCTGGTCTCCCGCTGGCCAGCACGCATCGCTGCGTGTGACAGGCGGGAGACCAGCGATCAGCGCGCTGTTAACTAAGGTAAACGCAGGGTTTCTAAGCAGCGCATGGTGCTTAGAAACCCGATGTGTACCTTAGTTACCAGCGCGCTGATGCAGGGAGCTGGTAACCAAGATACACATCGGGTATCTAAGTGAGGCGCGCTCGGCGTCACTGGTGCTGATCGCTGGTGAAGCTGCCTGTTTGACAGCTCATCAGCGATCATGTAGCGACACACCAGCGATCCTGACAAGTTGATATCGTTGTCGGGATCGCTGGTGAGTCGCTATGTGTGACGGGGCCCTTACAACTGCAATAATATAAATCTGATATTGGAGCCTCCCACCATTTACCATGCAAGCAAGAATACAGTAAACTCAACTACTCTAACCACCATCCAAATCAAATAGTGATATGAGCTCGGTCTACACTATTTGGCTTTTGTTCTGTTACATCTCTGGCAATGCCGCCCTATATCCCTGCTCCGATCCAGCTCACACCAGGCTTGCCCACTTTCAAACTTGGAAGAAACTATTGTCTAGCGGCAGTGGACTTTTAACTAAAAGAGGATTTATCACCTTCGCAAATACTAAGGGAAATCACAATAAGGAGGCTGTATATCTAAATAAACATGGGATAAATCAAATCGCTTTTGAAATAATTAGTGTGAATACATGAATTATGTTGTGATCACAGTTCTTTGGAGCAGCCAATTTGGGATTGGCAGCCTAGCCTGCTGTGCTCTAATAAACATACCCTATGCACAATGTGTGTCCTGAAGTAGATGGCCTACTCACTGCTGGAATTCCCAATGCAGAGTAGAGATGTAGGAAGGGGACATTGTGAGGAGGACACTGCTGGGAGAAAATTAATTTTATTTCCCCGTGACTTCCTGGTTTTAGTCACCAGGAATTCGCTGGTTCATTAACCTCTCTGAATATACAGAATGGCAGCTGCAACTGTGGCACTGACACTGACTGACGCCTGGCCCTACTGCAGAGCCAGTGTCCATCACTGTCGGACCGCCGCTCTTTACTCTCAGTGTGATGACTGAACTGGCGCCGCCC
The DNA here is from genome assembly GCF_039654945.1 of Dendrobates tinctorius. Lineage (NCBI taxonomy): Eukaryota > Metazoa > Chordata > Amphibia > Anura > Dendrobatidae > Dendrobates > Dendrobates tinctorius. The sequence continues at coordinate 5,366,651 of NW_027361848.1, forward strand.
CTGTGACTACAACCGGAATGCTGCGGGGGAATCCGGGGGGAATTAAATTCGTTTTCTCTCAGCAGTGTTCAACTAAGTGTAGGCGCCGGGCAGGATAATAGCGCTATTAATTTGAAGATTATCCCCATATATAAAGTGCCATGGAATAAATGGCACTATAATAATAAATAATATTTGCAGGTTAATAGCGCTTTTTTCTGGTGACCGGTTCCCTTTAACACATAAAATTCAGTAATTTTTGGAATGCTTTTTAATTTGGTATGAGTCACATGGCTGTTACGCACAGAAGTAAGATATATACACACACACACACTTGCACTCTTACGCACACACATACTGTAGACTTTTCAGTTCACAGTACTAATATGTCAAAAGTGATGTGTAGACATGTGAAGCTCTGTCACCACTGTGGATATGATGTAGAGGACTGTGAAGCTCTGCCACCACTGTGGATGTGATATGGAGACGTAAGGCTCTGTCACCACTGTGGATGTGATGTGGAGAAGTGAAGCTCTGTCACCACTGTGGATGTGGAGACGTGAAGCTCTGTCACCACTGGGGATGTGTAGGGGACATGTGAAGCTCTGTCACCACTGTGGATGTGGAGACGTGAAGCTCTGTCACCACTGGGGATGTGTAGGGGACTTGTGAAGCTCTGTCACCACTGTGGATGTGTAGGGGACATGTGAAGCTCTATCACCACTTTGGATGTGGTGTAGGGGACAAGTGAAGTTCTGTCACCACTGTGGATGTAATGTGGAGACATGAAGCTTTGTGTCACCACTGTGGATGCGATGTGGGGACATGTGAAGCTCTTTCACTACTGTGGATGTGATGTGGAGACATGTGAAGCCCTGGCACCACCTGTCACCACTGTGGATGTGATGTGGAGACGTGGTGAAACCCTGTCACCACTGTGAATGTGATGTGGAGACATATTAAGCTCTGTCACCACTGTGGATGTGATGTGGAGACATGTAAAGCTCCGGCACCACTGTGGATGTGGAGACGTGAAGCTCAGTCACCACTGTGGATGTGACGTGGAGACGTGAAGCTCTATCACCACTGTGGATGTGATGCAGGGGACATGTGAAGCCCTGGCACCACTGTGGATGAGGTGTAAGGTGACATGTGAAGCTCTGTCATCACTGTGGATGTGATGTGGAGACATTAGGCTCTAACACTGCTGTGGATGTGATGTGGAGACGTGAAGCTCTGTCACCACTGTGGATGTGGTTTAGGGGACATGTGAAGCCCTGTCACCACTGTGTGGATGTGGTGTGGAGTGCAAGTGATTGTGCTGGTCTCCACAGATGAGAGGACATAGGACACTGCTGTTATTTCCAATAATGGAGTGATAAGAGGTCAGTGACAGGGCAGATATTGACAGTCAATGAGTGTGCAGAGGGCAGTGCTGGACTCTGAGGCTGGGCGGTGCCAGCTCTGGCTGTGATGTTAGATGATAAAGCACAGGGAGCTGTCATGTTTGTTATAGCCACAGGGAATTAAGTGAAATTCAGGAGGAACAAAATTATAGAAACAAAAACAAACCCTATAAGGATGTTGTATATTACAATATAGCACAGATTACCTTAAAAAAATGTAGCCAGGGGAATTCTATGGGGATAGAGTGAGCACAAATATCAGTGTACTGTAGGGAGTTGGAAATAAAACATGTAGAGGAAGGGGAGCTGAAGCAATAATGTGGCATTGCTCTGTGAAATATGTAGCAAAGGGATAGCTATGTGACTTGCCATGGATTCTTTTGGGGAGCTGAAGCAATAATGTGGCATTGCTCTGTGAAATATGTAGCAAGGATAATAATCATATCTCTGGAAAAGGGGGAAGAGTGTCAAAAAGGGGCAGTTGGGTTCTTTGAAGAAAAGAAACAAGGCTGATTCACTACTTGGAAATAAGAGCCAAGGTGGGCAGGTACTCTTGGGGTGGGGAGGGGGGTGAGGCTGAGGGTTCAGAGGGGAGACATTAGTTAGCATGGGGATCTTGGTGGGTATAAGAAGAGTAAACTCAATGGCGTGGGATTTTGCTCCGGATTAGGGAGACGCCAGGTGGTAGGGGCTTTTGGTGTGGATTAGAGGGACGTGCTGGGTGGCAGTATTAGAGGAAGACAGACATACAGTAATGAGTGGCACACTAGGTGGTAGGAGCTTTTGGTGTTGATTAGAGGGACATGCTGGATGGCAGTAAGAGAAAGACAGACATACTGAGTGGCAGGAGCTTCCTGTGTGGATTACAGGGAGACACCTGACTGCAGGGTTTTTTTGTGTGGATTAGAGGCAGACAGTGGGGGGGCTTGAGTGTTTGAGTACTTTTAGAGGAGCAAACAGTGTACAGATGCATAATCTGCATTCAAAAAGTAGAGTACACTTTGAGGGTGACTCATTAAGGTCTTTACCCCAGAGCTCTGTTGTAAAACACCTTAATAAGCTGCAATATTTGTGTGCAACTGGGAAGTTGCGCAGAAATAGTGCACGTAAATGCAAAATGTTGCCAGTCCTGAGCAGCTGTGCCAATTTTGGCTTAGCATGGATGGGGCTTGGTTACTCCTGCTATGAGTTATGCCAGTGTGGTGGCTTAACTTACTCCATGAATATTCTCCATTCCTTGATTATAGTACTTGCCTTCATTAAGACTAGTGTGTGCAACACCAGTCTTAATGAATCAGCCCTTTTTATGTCAGTGTTGGAAGCAGAGCTATGCTGGCATGAAACCATCTGAAAGCATCTGCTGGACCCTCCACGGGATGAGGGGAAGCTGACATGATGCTGGAAGGGAGGAAGTGACCATATGGGAGAAGATGGGGGGTGGGGAGGGGGAAAAAATGTGATCCTAAGGGGTAGTGGTCTAAGGGTATGTGCACACTTTGCGGTTTCTGCTGCGTTTCTGCAGCGTTTTTGGCTCTGCAGAAACGCAGCAGATTCTGCTGCGTTGTACAGCACCTTTTATTTCCTATGGAAATAAAAAAAAAAGCTGTGCACATGCTGCGTTTTTTTCCGCGCGGTTTTGCTGCGGTTTTCAAAACGCAGCATGTCAATTGTTTGGTGCAGAAACGCTGCAGTTTTACACCTCATCCATTATGAGGTGTAAAAGCGCAGAAAAAAACGCAGATAAACCGCAGAAAAACCGCAGCACTTTGTCCTGCGGATTTCCTGCAGTTTTCTCTACAAAATCCGCAGAGACAAAAAACTATGTGTGCACATACCCTAAGGGTAGGGAGGAAATGACATAGGTATAAAAAACAAATAGGACTGACTGAGGTTGAGTGTCCCTCTTTGACCTCAGACCACTGGACAGCTAAGTACATGTCTGCAGCTTCAGGGAGTATAATATGGGGGCTATCAGGCCTCATTATGAGGGAGGTGAGCACATTTACCTAATTATACCCCATGTACTGTTGCAGTATCTTTTCCTGTATAAATACAGCTCTAGCAAAAATTAAGAGACCACTGCAAAAATTTCAGTTTTTCTAATTTTTCTCTTTATAGGTATATTTTTGAGTGCAATGTAAATTGTTCTTTTATTCTATAAACTACTGACAACGTGTGTCCGAATTTCCAAGCAATAAATTGTCACCCTTTTTTTTGGACTATGAGCTGCCGGCATCGACGTCAGGGGCTTATCTACAGCATTCTGTAATGCTGTAGATAAGCCCCCGATGTAACCTGAAAGATAAGAAAAAAGAGTTAAGGTACTGTCACACTTAGCGATGTACCAGCGATCCCGACCAGCGATATGACGTGGTCAGGATCGCTGGTACATCGCTAAGTGGTCGCTAGTGAGCTGCCACACAGGCAGATCTCACCAGCGACATCGCTGGGGTTGGGGGTCGCTACTTACCTGTCAGACGAGGCAATCCTGCGTCCTCCCGCCCGCGTCCACGCTCGTCGCTCGTCTCTCCACAGGAAGCGCCGCAGGAAGCTGACGACGAGAAACGGTCCAGGACGTTCTCGCACGATCAGCGATAACCAGCGGGGGAGCCGGTCGTAGGCAAGTATCAGGCACAGCGATGTCGCTAGCAATATCGCTATAACGTCACAAGTTATAGCGATATTGCTAGCGATATCGCTTAGTGTGACAGTACCTTTAGATTATACTCACCCCGGCGTCCGGTCCGGTGCCTCCCATCTTCATACGATGACGTCCTCTTCTTCCCTTCCTGTTGTCGCTCCGGCGCAGGCGCACTGCTCTGCCCTGTTGAGGGCAGAGCAGAGTCCTGCCATGCGCAGGCGCCGGGAGAGGTCCGGCGCCTGCGCACTGCAGTGTTCTGCTCTGCCCTCAACAGGGCAGAGCAGTGCGCCGGAGCCACGACAGGAAGGGAAGAAGAGGACGGCATCGTATGAAGATGGGAGGCGCCGGACCGCAACATCCATCGGACCGAGACGGGACCGCCCCCCCGGTGAGTATAATCTAAAGGCCCCGTTACACATAACAATGTCCCAGCAATCCCACCAACGATCCGACATGGATGGGATGGCTGGGACATCGTTAGGCTGATCGCTGGTGAGCTGTCACATAGACTGCTCCTCCAGCGATCAGGACCAGCGAGCAAGCTGGTATCTAAGGTAAACAGCGGGTTTCTAAGAGCCGCGCGGCTCTTGGATACCCGCTGTTTACCCTGGAAACCAGCGTGCACGCTGGTATCTAAGGTAAACAGCGGGTTTCTAGGAGCCGCTCGGCTCTTAAAAACCCGCTGTTTACCTTGGATACCAGCGTGCAGCGTCGCTGATCGTTTGTCTCCCGCTGCCACAGGCAGCGATGCGTGCTGGCCAGCCGGAGACCAACAATCAAAAAATGGCCCAAGACGATCCAGCACGATCAGCGATACCCGGCGGGGGTGCCGGTCGCTGATGTGTGTCACACACAGCGATGTCGCTGGCGAGATCGCTGTGACGTCACAAAATCAGCGATCTCGCTGTGTGTGATGGGGCCTTTACTCTTTTTTTCTTTCAGGTTACATCGGGGGCTTATCTACCCCTGATGTCGATGCCGGCAGCTCATAGTCCAAAAAAAGGGTGAGATTCCCTTTAATAATCATTTAGAAACAACAATACTAATGTTTTAACTCAGGAAGAGTTCAGAAATCAATATTTTGTGGAATAACCATGCCACTCCTGGTACAAAAATTTAAGCAGTTCTTCTTTGTTAATGGCTTGTGACTATCCATCATCCTCTTGATTACATTCCAGAGGTTTTCAATGGGGTTCAGGTCTGGAGAATGGGCTGCTCATGACAGGGTTTTGATGTGGTGGTCTCTTAATTTTTGCACGAACTGTATATATTGCAATGTAGTGCATGGTGAATGTATGTGATTCTTCAATGTAATGCATGGTGTATATGTATATACTGCCATTTAGTGCAGGGGTATATATACTGTAGATACCACAATACAATACATGGCGCTTTTATAGATACGTTTTTATATAACTTCCCCAACATAGATAATATTGTATTATTATGGCTGATGTATAGACAATGCTGTATAATATATAGCAGACGGATCACAAATACTATTAGGCACATATACATTTTGTATTATACCTTTTCTATATATGGGTCTTTATTTATAAATTTTTATATATCTATATTAATATCTATGTTTATATCTTTATATATCATAGACACTGTGTATAATACACGATGATATATACATATTACTTTAGGATTCATGGCTGATATATCGATATTCCATTATTTAGATATTTCTGGATCATACATGGCCGATCGTAATACACGGCCAGTATACACTCACTGGCCACTTTATTAGGTACACCTGTCCAACTGTGTGTTAAGACTTAATTTCTAATCAGCCAATCACATGGCGGCAACTCAGTGCATTTAGGCATGTAGACATGGTCAAGACAATCTCCTGCAGTTCAAACCGAGCATCAGTATGGGGAAGAAAGGTGATTTGAGTGCCTTTGAACGTGGCATGATTGTTGGTGCCAGAAGGGCTGGTCTGAGTATTTCAGAAACTGCTGATCTACTGGGATTTTCACGCACAACCATCTCTAGGGTTTACAGAGAATGGTCCGAAAAAGAAAAAAAAATCCAGTGAGCGGCAGTTCTGTGGCCGGAAATGCCTTGTTGATGCCAGAGGTCAGAGGAGAATGGGCAGACTGGTTCGAGCTGATAGAAAGGCAACAGTGACTCAAATTGCCACCCGTTACAACCAAGGTAGGCAGAAGAGCATCTCTGAACGCACAGTGCGTTGAACTTTGAGGCAGATGGGCTACAGCAGCAGAAGACCACACCGGGTACCACTCCTCTCAGCTAAGAACAGGAAACTGAGGCTACAATTTGCACAAGCTCATCGAAATTGGACAGTAGAAGATTGGAAAAACGTTGCCTGGTCTGATGAGTCTCGATTTCTGCTGCGACATTCGGATGGTAGGGTCAGAATTTGGCGTAAACAACATGAAAGCATGGATCCATCCTGCCTTGTATCAACGGTTCAGGCTGGTGGTGGTGGTGTCATGGTGTGGGGAATTTTTTCTTGGCACTCTTTGGGCCCCTTGGTACCAATTGAGCATCGTTGCAACGCCACAGCCTACCTGAGTATTGTTGCTGACCATGTCCATCCCTTTATGACCACAATGTACCCAACATCTGATGGCTACTTTCAGCAGGATAATGCGCCATGTCATAAAGCTCGAATCATCTCAGATTGGTTTCTTGAACATGACAATGAGTTCACTGTACTCAAATGGCCTCCTCAGTCACCAGATCTCAATCCAATAGAGCATCTTTGGGATGTGGTGGAACGGGAGATTCACATCAGGGATGTGCAGCCGACAAATCTGCGCCAACTGTGTGATGCCATCATGTCAATATGGTCCAAAATCTCTGAGGAATGCTTCCAGCACCTTGTTGAATCTCTGCCACGAAGAATTGAGGCAGTTCTGAAGGCAAAAGGGGGTCCAACCCGTTACTAGCATGGTGTACCTAATAAAGTGGACAGTGAGTGTATATGTACTGTTGAATAATACGTGGTGGATATACAGATATTTTGTATAATGCATGGCCAGTATATCAGATAATTCAGTATAGTGTTTGGCATATACAGTATATAATCGTGTATAAGATGACCTGTGTATAAGCCGACCCCCCTAATTTTGCCACAAAAAACTGGGAAAACTTATTGACTCGCGTATAGGCCTATGGTGGAAAATGCAGCAGCTGCTGGTAAATTTCAAAAATAAAAATAGATACCAATAAAAGTAAAATTAATTGAGACATCAGTAGGTTAAATGTTTTTCAATTTCCATATTGAATCAGGAGCCCCATATAATGCTCCATACAGTTCATGATGGGCCCAATAAGATGCTCCATACAAAATACACCCTATATAATGCTGCACAAAAGTTAATAATGGCCCCATAAGATGCTCCATACAAAATACACCCCATATAACGCTGCACAAAGGTTAGTAATGGCACCATAAGATCCTCCATACAAAATATACCCCATATAATGCTGCATGAAGGTTAATAATGGCCCCATAAAATGCTCCATAGAATATGCCCTATATGCTGCTCCATAAAGGTTATGGCCCCATAAGATGTTCCATAGATTATGCCCCATATGCTGCCCCATAAAATGCTCCATAGATTATGCCCCAATAAAATGCTCCATGAAATGCTCCATAGATTATTCTCCCATATGCTGCCCCATAAGATGCTCTATAGATTATGCCCCATAAAATTCTCCATAGACTATGCCCCATATGCTGCTCCATAGATTATGCCCCCATAAAATGCCCCATATGCTACTCCATAGATTATGCCCCCATATGCTGCCCCATAAGATGCTCCATAGATTAAGCCCCCATATGCTGCCCCCATAAGATTCTCCATAGATTGAGCCCCTATATGCTACCCCCATATGATGCTCCATAGATTAGGCCCCCATATCATGATATGGCCCCCATATGCTGCCCCCATAAGAAGCTCCATAGATTATGCCACCATAAGATGCACCATAGATTATGCTGCTGCTGCAAGTTAAAAAAAAAAAAAAAAAAAAGACCTACTCACCTCTCCGTCGCTGGGGGACAAGTGCCGGTGTCGCCACTGGCTCAGGGCCCCGGCACTGGTGATATTCACCTGTCCCCCAGTCCATTACTGCGCCTTTCTGTCTCTTCCGGGTCTTCTGTCAATGACTGATCAGGCAGAGGGCACGGCGCGCACTAACTACGTCACCGTGCCCTGAACATCAGAGCCAGAGGACGCGGAGGACAGTAGCGCACAGCAGGGTGGATTTGATTTAAATCTAACTGATTTAAATCACGATTTAAATCACTAGTCAGTAAGGCTTGATTTAAATCAGTGATTTAAATCAAAGTTTCTACCTAAACGAGTTCTTGCTACTTTAACATGCAAGTAGATGAAGATTTTTAGAATCACTTTTTATATTACTTTTTTCTCCCCAGTTTAATGGGTTAATCATTCATATTTGGACACCACTGTTCTGTTGTACTTAGGAAGGAGAAAAATAATCCTGACCTTAATAACAATTTAAATAGATTTATTCAACTGAAACAATAACAACATTACAGCATAAGTTATTTGCTTAAACAAACATCCATGTTTGTTAACTAATTTGGCTAAACAAAATATATATATTTTAAGAAACTTAGACTGTCAGCCCAACCGACACATGAAAAACTTAAATACTACTGTCCCTGCTGTCCTCTGTAGCTCACTTGTCGTCATCTTCATCATCATCTTCTTCTTTGTTCCTATTCATAATCTGGAAAAGAAAAACAAGCTTTCCTGCTTTATTGGGTCCCAACCGATTTCTCAATTTAGAATGAATGAGTCCAAAGGAAGAGAATATTCTTTCAACGCCTGCAGAAGAAGCTACTGCTGTTAAAAGTCAAATCATTACTTGAACAGTCTCTAAATCCAAGCGCTTAAGTGACTTCCACCAGTTTACTGGTGTGACCTTCCTTAAAATATCTTCAGCAAACATATATTTCTTGAATGGTTCCCCCTTAGCTCTGAAGTTTATTATAGTTGGCATTAAAGATGGATGATTGCTGGATACCCATGTCATAGCTAACTCCTCTTCCTCAGCACTTAGGTTTTGACCCTGATATTGGATATTGACAATATTTGCCAAAAAATGAGCTGGAGTCAGTGCTTGTCCCATTCGTTTGTTTACTGCTTGTAATTTAATTCTGTCCATGTGTAGTTCTGTTTTTAAGTGTTCACTCAGTTCCTTCCAAATTTCAACAGCATCCGCAATAAAACAGCTATTTTTCTGTATTTTGTTTAACGCTTGAGAGATGGGTTTCAGGAAGCTCAGCATATGTTCAACATTTCTCTTAAGCCCAATGTTGAGGATTTTGGCCGTGACAGTGCCATCTATTTTATCTCTATTTTCTTCACAAAGTGTCATCAGAATAGGCCAGTTTTTGATATACTGCTCAAAACAGTCCACCACAGAGTTCCATCTAACATCTTGTGGGAGCGTTAGCTTGGTTCCACCCATCCTTTTCAGAGCTGCTGCAGCAAAATGATTATTACGGAAGTATTTAGCAATTTAAACAACATTAGCCTTTATTTCTGGAACACTTAAGTCTTTGGCTAAGAGGTGCAGCAAATGAGCACTGCAACCATATGTTATTAGCAGCTTTGTATTCCCTCCCTGCTCTTCTAAATCTCTTCTCATCTTGGATACGTTTGCAGCATTGTCAGTGACCAAACTGCGTACTAGACATTTGAATTTTTGTTCACATGTCGTTATAGATTTTACTGCCACTTCTTGTAAGTATTCTGCTGTGTGTGCATTTCCTGACGTATCAGTTGTTTGTGCAAGGAAGACTTTACCTTCTTCTGTTGTTATACAAGCACATACAATAGGATCATTGTGGACATTACTCCACCCATCAATACTTAGGTTAACAATTTTACCCTCCAGAGCTGTTGCACATTGCTCCATTTCTCTGTCATACACTTGATCCAGCAGTTTCCCTGCAACATCAGCTCTGCTGGGTGGACTGTATCCTGTCTCAGTGACTGAACCATATTAATGAAATGTGGGTTCTCAGTCAGACGGAAAGAAGAGTTCGTTGCATAAATAAACTGGGCAATTTTTTCATCAATCAACTCTTTTTCTAATCTGCTAGTTCTTATCACAAACCTATCTATGGTGGTTCCAGGAGGTAAAGGTTTTTTCTTCCTTTTGGGTGATGGTGATATGTGGCTGTGGGTGTCTGATGATGATGCTGCTGCTGCTAATGAAGCACTATCCTGGATGGATAACTCTGAAACTGTAGAGCAGGATGATGGTGATCTTGGAGGTGGATAGTTTCCAGAATCCATGAATTCCCCTAAACAAAAAAAGTCAATGCTGTTATTTTATTGTTTATACAATTTCTGCTTATTGTACACAACACATCACTGCCCCTGCCCCAAAAGGAATATTTGTTTTTCTTCATAACTGTACCAAATGACAGTAACATGCAGTAATAATAAGAAATATAATTTTTCTCACACATGACAGTTCAGTCTTTAGAAATAGGATTCAATAAAAATGTTTACCAACCTGAAGATCCTGCCTGTTCAGAAGTGTTTCTTTGGTCATCTTCATCACCGCACTTCTCATGATGTTGCCTCATTCGCGCCACCAGGCCTTGGATCTCTTTGTTGCATCATTTGCATTTTGCACGCATGCCTGCCTTACCGATAGGCGAAGGAGTTTCATTAAAATATTCCCAAACTGGGTCTCTTTTACGGCCTGCTGCCATTATAAGGAAAGAATGTAATAAACCTCAGATCGTACACACAAACAGATCCAGACTTGTCTGTCTGTGGCTATGCTGCAGTATTGTGCTCAAAGTTTCACTTTCATTTTCTTGTCTGCTTGCCCTTCCTCCTCCTCACACTTAGATTCACATTCTTCTTGTGTTGTGCAGATCTATTCCACTCCAAACAATCAGAAACATATTGTCTAACTTCTTGGACTTGGCACTGAAGGGGTTGATTCTGTATTCATAGGTTTGTAGAACAATAGGATTAAGGTCTTTTTCTCAACTCTGTTCATGTTGTAACATTTTTGCCGTGAAGAAGAGGCTGGGACCTCTGCGGAGTCAAATTCAGTTTTGAGAACTGCGTAAGTAAAGCGAGCGTCTGTGATAATATAGGAGAGAAACTGCCCACTAATCCTACAGAAACCTCTGGAAGAGCATGGAATTGTGAATTTTACACATATACAGCCTTTATTCTACTGAGTTAAACAACTCAGCTTTATCTCATGATGGAAGAACCTTTGGATGGTAAAATATTTTCCTCAAAAAGCAGTTTATTGAAGAAAATCCGATTTAAATAAAAAAAATACGATTTAAATAAAAAAAAATCCGATTTTTTTTTATTTTTTTAAAAAAAACATTGATTTTTATCCACCCTGGTGCGCAGCGGTGGACCGGGGACAGGTGAATATTGCATATACTTACCCCCTCCTGGCGCGGTCTCTGCAGCCCCGCTTCTCCTGGTCTCAGGCTTCTTCCTTCAGTGGTTACGTGGTACCGCTCATTAAAGACATGAATATGTGCTGTAAGATAGCGCTCACTGTTTGTGTTGGGAGACACTCACTTGGTTGTGATTTTGAGGTAGACAGGCACGGTTTTGCACGTAAAACAGTCTAAGCGGTTTATTGTGCCATCATAAACCACACCTTAAGCCATGTTATACTTCACTGGCTTACACAGTCCATCACATTTCATAACATACGGCTTTAATACGCTGTCAGTAAACACGCTGGACCTCCTCACTGTCCAGTTACCGTGGGCAACCACACGCCGTACAGTTCATTAATGTTCATGGAACACAACAGGCACCAACAGTCATATCCCCATGTCTGGGGTTACCTTACAGGAGCTCCTGCTCCAGATACTGACTCCTGTCAGTACTCTCTCCTAGGGAAGCTGCCGAACTGGGATCACCGTCCTGGACAACTCCTTGCTCACCAGGCCATCTGACAGTCCAGATCCACAGACGGACGGTGGCTTCCCCAATGCAGTGCCGACACTGACTCTACAAACATGTGTCCACTCCAGGTGCTATTCAGGACGTCCGTCCCCTCCGGGGTCCGTCCAACACTCAGGCCTCACCGGGTGCTATTCAGGGATCCGATCCTACTCCCAGGATCTCCTAACACACCGGCCTCACCAGGTCCAAGGTCGCAGCACGTGCTCCAGGGTTCTGATCCTACTCCCAGGATCTCCCAACACTGACCCTGCAGGACATTGCACCCTGAACCATTCAGGTACACACTCTCTCTCCATGTGACCCACTTCAGGCACATTATATGGTACATAACCACGCCCACAGCTGAGGTAAAGATCACATGGTCATGACACTGCAGGTCCTTTTAACACACCCAGCCATACACACACAGGCTTTACTTTGGGTGTTCAGACACACCCCTGGGTAGGTTTGTAGGTGACTGGTTCCACCCATCTCACCAAGTCACCTGGAATCTTCCCTAATACACAGCAACAAACCCTCAGCAGTATATCTCTGCTGATCAATACACGTTCCAGCTTCCATCACAAGACCACCCTTCCTTGTGATACATATCTGCCATTTACAACCCTGCCGCTCACCATTTCCCCATCACAATAAAGGGAACACCTGCATGCACGTCCTGGGAAAGCCATACAGCACCCCCTAGCTGTCCCAGGGGTCACTGCATCACAGCGCATATTCATGACTTTAATGAGCGGTACCACGTGACCGTTGAAGCAAGGAGCCTGAGACCGGGAGAAGCGGGGAGGCTGCAGAGACACGCCAGGGGGTAAGTATGACCTGGCACTCCCCCTCCCCCGCCGACCCCCGGTATATGACTTGCGTATAAGCGGGGGGGGGGGGGGGGTGTAGACTTTCAGCCCCAAAAAATGGGCTGAAAATCTCGGCTTATACACGAGTATATACGGTACGGTAGATATATATACACTACGGTATAACACAAGCCCTGGCACTATAGGACATTGAGAGGGCAGTGTGGAGTATCAGCCATTATCATGTCATAGCTGGGGAACAAAAAAATGCAGATTACTGAAGCGACATTACTGATGAGTTGCCATTACTGATGAGGCACTATTACTTTCCTCCTATGTAGTACCTGTGTTTGGCATCCTTCCCCGTGCTATATATTTAATATGCGGTGTGTAAGGATCCTACCTATCCATGCCAGTTCTTCTGGGAATATATTCACGTCACCTATATATTTTGTATATGGCTGTATACAAAATTACTTGGCACTCAAAATCGGAGAAGCAGTTTTATCTTTATTGTGCATCCAGACAAAAATAGACTCATATATCATGAACGTTTTCGGTCCAACAACGGACCTTCATCAGAAGGGTCTTTTTGTTTATTTAGAGTAGACTTTAAGTTTATAAAAAAAGTAAACAAGATAGCAAAACAATATGTCAGAACAATGCCATAGACATATAATACACTTTCAAAATAATAAATAATAATCTGACGTCAGAAGCAGGATCTATATTGATGGAAAGTGACTGCAGTGGAATGAATTTCTGCAGTCACTTTCCTTCACTATAGATCCTGCTTCTGACGTCAGATTACCGTATTTTTCGGACTATAAGACGCACCCCTATTTTCAGAAGGAAAATAGGGAAAAAAATAATAATGTGTCAAATGGGGGTCCGTCTTACAGTCCGAATTCAGCTTACCTGGGAAGGGATCCGGCACAGGTGGAGAAGTAGTCACAGGGGTCATTCAGTGGTCCAGGCTCGTGCGGTGGCGGCGGCTCTGTGCTGGGGCAGCTGTGCTGGGGTAGGGGCAGCTGTGCGTGCTGAAGATTTACAAAGCACGCATTAAGGTCAACAATGCAGTATCCAAGTTCGTAGTACGGAACGGGGGGAGTGGTAGTACGCACCGCAGATCTAGATTTTATGGAAGAGGATTTTTGGCTAGCGGACGAAGTGCACTTGAATGCAGTGGGTATAGATTTGTGGACTTTAGGGTTACAGGAGGGGATAGAAAGGGCCACGGCATTGCTGGAAGGTGGGATCTCGAGCACTTGAGGTGGTCAAGGTGCTCTCAGTGTTGCGTTGGTGGGTCCTTGAAGCTGGTTACAAATTCGGGATAGGGGATTCATTAAAGACCTCCTTTATTGGATGGTTATTTGATGGTAGTCTGGTGAGATTTGGGTGATACCCGGCGATGGAACGTCGGATTCAGATTACCTGTATTGGAGGACAACCTCTTCCCTCGGTTTTACGGTGCTCCTGAGCAGGTGAACATGACTAGGAGTAAGTCTGGGAGGGGAAGGGCAATGTCATGGAAAAATCACCAGCTTTTTGTAGCTTCGAGGACCTCACCAGTTGTTGTAATTATCAATAAATTCGCTGCTGTGGCCGTTTTTTATCCAAAGAAAAATGGATTGTTGTCTGTGCTTTTATTTACGGGAAGGGGTTTTGTGAGAGGTAGGATTGGTATTAGTGGTCAGGTCACAAAATCAACCTTACCCAGAGTCAAGAGACTGCACTGCCCATGATCGCTTAGGAGTAATAGGACTGTAGCAGGTTCCAACAGTAGGGGAAAAAGAGTGTGGAGGGGCGTGATATGTGCAAAATGAGGCTGTTTTTAAAATAAGTTTATTTTAGCACAAATATATTTTTACATTTTCATAGAACCATACTGTGATTTTTGAGAATAACCGCTCAATATCAGATCAGTGCGGTCTGGCACGCTACACAGGGAACAGAGCTGTGCTGATGCGGCCATGGACAAAGCTGATCATTGGTGGTGTCGGATGTCGCACATCCACCGCTCTGATATTGAAATCCATTTTCTAAGGATAAAGAGATCTTGGAAACTCCTGGATATACCATAATGACAATGGTTTTATGTCAAGCATGCTTATATGAGAATTCTGCTTTGAAAATAATGTCTATACAAATAATAAAATTAAATGTGTGTTTTATTATCAGCTCCAGCTATTTCCCTGCAGAAAATCTAGTTGAATACAAATGGCCTGCAGATGAAACAGGAGAGTACTATATGTTACAAGAGCAAGTTAGTGAATATTTGGGCATTACCTCTTTCAAGCGTAAATATCCAGGTAATAATGTTTTTGTCATTCAGTGTGTTTTTTTTTTCTTTTTTCATATACCGTATATTAGGGGTCCCCAACCTGTAGCTCTGGGAGCCACATGTGGCTCGCGTGTCCGTAATATGTGGCTCGCTACTGTCTGCCAGCTTGATGCACTATCACTAGGTGTAGCAAACAGCTGTTAAGAACAGATCTCCAGATGGTGACTTTTGTGTGTAGCCCTGCACAGAAGAGCAGATCTGAATGGAGGTAAGATAGGAAACCCTGAAGTTTGGCATACTGCCTTGGTGTGATTTCAGTGGAAAAGATTTGACTGTAATTAATACTGGTAATGGGGGCTCTGGTTGTCGCTACTGTGAGTGGGGCAGAAGCTGGATGTGGCTCAAGGCCCTCTCTCAGTGCTGAATGTGGCTTGTGACCCTCTTGCATAGATGAATGTGACTCTCATGGTCAGAAAGGTTGGGGACCTCTGCCGTATATACTCGAGTATAAGCCGAGGCACCTAATTTTGCTGCAGAAAACTGGGTAAGCTTATTGACTCGAGTAAAAGCGGGGTATGCATTGTCCCCTCATCCTTGTTGTAGTATGTGTGGCTCCCCCTGTCCTGTCCTCCTATGTGTCCCCTTGTTCAGGCCTGCTATTGGTGGCTCCCCTCGTCCTGTCCTGCTATGTGTGGCTCTCTCCGTCCTGTCCTGCTATGTATGGCTCCCCCCGTCCTGTCTTGGTATGGGTGGCTCCCCCTGTCCTGTCCTGCTGTGTGGCTCACCCTTTCCTGTCCTGCTCTGTGTGGCTCCCCCTGTTGTATGCATGGCTCCCACGGTCCCCTCGTTGTATGTATGGCTCCCCCCTTCCTATCGTTGTATGCATGGCTGGGCTCTCCCATCCCATCCTTGTATACATGGCTCGGCTACCCCCTGTCCTCCCCCTTCCTCCTTCCTGTCCCGTTTCCCCCGTCTTCCTCTGTCTTTCTCATCCTCTCCCGTCCTTCTCCGTCCTTCCCTGTCTTCCTCACTCTCCTCGCACCATAACTGCACGTCCCTGCATCTCCGTTGACCTGGCAGCAACTCTTCCTGTGCTCAGCGGTCACATCTTACCGCTCATTAACCCCTTAACGACCACCGATACGCCTTTTAACGGCGCTAGTTAAGCGTACTTAAGCCACAGCGCAGAGGAGAGAGAAATAGGGTCCCTGATTCCCCCCCCCCACCTGTACCTCCCGGTGGTCATCGGCCCTCCTGCTTCCCCCCCATGGGCGCTGCCATCTTCCAGGAAGAAAATGGCGGGCACATGCGCAGTGCGTCCGCCGAGATCTGCCAGCCGGCAACAATAGGAAGATTTGTCCTATTGGTTCATTTTGGTTGTGTGATAGACCCTATCACAGTGATCAAAATAAAAAAAAGTAAATAACCCCCCCCCTGCTTTATCACCCCCTTAGTTAGGGATAAATAATGAAATAAAGAAAATATATTTATTTTCATTTTCCCATTAGGGTTAGAGTTAGGCTAAAGTGAGTTGGGCTAGGGTTAGGGTTGGGATTAGGGTTGGTTAGGGTTGAGATTAGGGATAGGGATTTGTTGGGGTTAGGTTTATGGTTAAGGTTATGGTTAGGGTTGGGATTAGGTTTGTGATTAGGGTTATGGTTAGAGGTGTGTTGGGGTTAGGGTTGTGGTTAAGGTTATGGTTAGGGTTGGGATTAGAATTGAGGGGTTTCCACTTGTTAGGCACATCAGGGGATTTCCAAACGCGACATGGCGCGACATGGCATTGATTCCAGCCAATTTTGTGTTCAAAAGGTGCTCCTTCCCTTCCGAGACCCGACCTGTGCCCAAACAGTGGTTTTCCCCAACATATGGGGCTTCAGTGTACTCAGGACAAATTGCACAACAACATTGGGGGTCTAATTTCTCCTGTTACCCTTGGGAAAATAAAAAATTGGGGGCTAAAAAAATAATTTTTGTGGAAAAAAGCCTAATACTTTTTATTTTCATGGCTCTGTTTTATAAACTTCTGTGAAGCACTTAGGGATTCAAAGTGCTCACCACACATCTAGACAAGTTCCTTGGGGGGTCTAATTTCCAAACCAGGGTCACACGTTGGGGGTTTCTACTGTTTAGGCACATCAAGGGCTCTGCAAATGCAACATGATTCCCTCAGACCATTCCATCAAAGTCTGCATTCCAAAACGTCACTACTTCCCTTTCGAGCCCCAACATGTGCCCAAACAATGGTTCCCCCCCACATATGGGGTACCTGGGTACTCAGGACAAGTGGGAAAACAACTTTTGTGGTCCCAATTTCTCCTGTTACCCTTGTGAAAATAAAAAATTGCGGGCTAAAAAAAGATTTTTGAGGAAAAAAAAATATTTTTTATTTTCACAGCACTGCTTTATAAACTTCTGTGAAGCACTTGGCACTTGGGAGTTCAAAGTGCTCACCACACATCTAGATAAGTTCCTTAAGGGGTCTAGTTTCCAAAATGGTGTCACTTGTGGGGGGTTTCCACTGTTTACATCAGGGGCTCTGCAAACACGACATGGCGTCTGATCTCAATTCCAGACAATTCTGCATTTAAAAAGTCATAAGGCGCTCCTTCCCTTCCAAGCTCTGCAGTGCGCCCAAACAGTGGTTTACACCCACATATGGTGTATCGGCGTATTCAGGATAAATTGCACAACAACAAATTTTGTGGTTCATTTTCTCTTTTTACACTTGTGAAAAAAAATGGTTCTGAAGTAAAATGTTTGTAAAAAATACGTTAAATGTTAATTTTTTTCCTTCCACATTGCTTCAGTTCCTGTGAAGCACGTGAAGGGTTAATGAACTTCTTGAATGTGGTTTTGAGCACCTTGAGGGGTGCAGTTTTTAGAATGGTGTCACTTTTGGGTATTTTCCGTCATATTGACCCCTCAAAGTGACTTCAAATGTGATGTGGTCCCTAAAAGAAAATGGTGTTGTAAAAATGAGAAATCACAGTTTAACCCCTTCACTCCCAAGGGTGGTTTGCACGTTCATGACCGGGCCAATTTTTACAATTCTGACCACTGTCCCTTTATGAGGTCATAACTCTGGAACGCTTCCGTGGATCCCGGTGATTCTGACATTGTTTTCTCGTGACATATTGTACTTCATGATAGTGGTAACATTTAATTCAAATAACTTGCGTTTATTTGTGAAAAAAACGGAAATTTGGAAAAAATTTTGAAAATTTCGCAATTTTCCAACTTAGAATTTTTATGCCCTTAAATCACAGAGATACGGCACACAAAAAACTTAATAAATATCATTTCCCACATGTTTACTTTACATCAGCACAATTTTGGAACCAAAATTTTTTTTGTTAGGAAGTTATAAGGGTTAAAAATTGACCAGCGATTTCTCATTTTTGCAACACCATTTTATTTTTACGGACCACATCACATTTGAAGCCACTTTGAGGGGTCTATATGATAGAAAATACCCAAAAGTGACACCATTCTAAAAACTGCACCCCTTAAGGAGGTGCTCAAAACCACATTCAAGAAGTTTATTAACCCTTTAGGTGCGTCACAGGAATTTTTTGAATATTTAAAAAAAGATGAACATTTAACTTTTTTTCACAAAAAAAATACTTCAGGTTCAATTTTTTTTATTTTACCAAGGGTAACAGGAGAAATTGGACTGCAAAAGTTATTGTGCAATTTGTCCTGAGTACGCCGATACCTGACATGTGGGCGGGAACCACTGTTTCGGCGCATGGCAGAGCTCAGAAGGGAAGGAGCGCCGTTTGACTTTTTCAATGCAAAATTGGCTGGAATTCAGATCAGATGCCATGTCACGTTTGGAGAGCCCATGATGTACCTAAACAGTGGAAACCCCCCACAAGTGACCCCATTTTGGAAAATAGAACCCCAAGGAACTTATCTAGATATGTGGTGAGAACTTTGAACCCACAAGGGCTTCACAGAAGTTTATAACGTACAGCGGTACAATTAAAAAATCATATTTTTTCCACAAAAATGATCTTTTCACCCCCAATTTTTATTTTCCTAAGGGTAACATGACCCTAAAAGTTATTGTGCAATTTGTCCTAAGTACGCTGATACCCCACATGTGGGGGTAAACCACTATTTGGGCGCATGGCAGAGCTCGGAAGGGAATCAGCGCCATTTGACGTTTTTGGCTGGAATTGAGATCGGACACCATGTCGCGATTGGAAAACCCCTGATGTACCAAAACAGTGGAAACCCCCCACAAATGACACCATTTTGGAAACTAGACCCCCCAAGGAACTTATCTAGATGTGTGGTGAGCACTTTGAACCCCCCAGTGCTTCACAGAAGTTTATAACGCCCGGGCGTGAAAATAAAAAATTTGTATTTTTTCCACAAACATGATCTTTTAGTCACCACCAATTTTTTTATTTTCCCAAGGGTACCAGGAGAAATTGGACCCCAAAAGTTGTTGTCCAATTTGTGCTGAGTATGCTGATACCCCATATGTGGGAGAAAACTACTGTATGGGCACATGTCGGGGCTCGAAAGGGAAGTAGTGACGTTTTGGAATGCAGACTTTGATGGAATGGTCTGCGGGTGTCATGTTGCCTTTGGAGAGCCCCTAATGTACCTAAACAGCGGAAACCCCCCACAGATGACCCCATTTTGGAAACTAGACCCCCTAAGGAACTTATCTAGATGTGTGATGAGCACTTTGAACCCCCAAGGGCTTCACTGAAGTATACAATGCCCGGGCATGAAAATAAAAAGATCGTATTTTTTCCACAAACATGATCAGTTAGTCTCCAATTTTTTTATTTTCCCAAGGGTAACAGGATAAATTGAACCCCAAAAGTTGTTGTCCAATTTGTCCTGAGTACGCTGACACCCCATATGTGAGAGATAACTACTGTATGGGCACACGTCGGGGCTCGGAAGGGAAGTAGTGACGTTTTGGAATGCAGACTTTGATGGAATGGTCTGCGGGTGTCATGTGCGTTTGGAGAGCCCCTGATGTACCTAAACTATTGAAACTCCACACAAATGACCCCATTTTGGACACTAGACCCCCCACGGAACTTATCTAGATGTGTGGTGAGCACTTTGAAACCCCAAGTGCTTCACAGAAGTTTATAATGCCCGGGCATGAAAATAAAAAAATAATTTTTTTCCACAAAAATGATATTTTTGCCCCAAATTTTTTATTTTCCTAAGGGTAACAGGAGAAATTGGACCCCAAAAGTTGTTTTGCAATTTGTCCTGATTAGGCTGATACCCTACATGTGGGGGTAAAACACTGTTTGGGCGCATGGCAGAGCTTGGAAGGGAAGGAGCACCATTTGACTTTTTCAACTCAGAATTGGCTGGAATTGAGATCAGATGCCATGTTGCATTTGGAGAGCACCTGATGTGCCCAAACAGTGGAAACCCCCAATTCTAACTCCAACACTAACCCCAGCACACCCCTAAGGCCTCTTTCACACATCAGTTTTTTGCCGTCAGGCGCGATCCGGCTTTTTTTTACAAAACCGGATCCGGCAAAATGCAATGCCGGATCCAGTTTTTCCCCATTGACTTGCATTAGCGCCGGATCGCGCCGGATGGCATTGCGTTTCATCCGTTTTTTGCCGGATCCGGCTTCTTGTCTCATTCCGGCGTCTGGAAAAAACGGCTACTGTAATGTTTTTTGTCTCCGGCGAAAAAGCCGGAAGCGCCGGATCCGACGCTTCCGGCTTTTTGCCACAATGAAAGTCTATGGGATCCAGAAAAAGACGGATCCAGCCACCGGATCCGTTTTTTTAAGTCTGCGCATGCTCAGATCCAATTGGCCAGCCCCCAGGAAACAGATATAACCTGCTAGACGGATCCAGCAGAAAAACGGATCCGTTTCTACAGTTCTCCAAAATTTATGCCGGATCCGTTTTTTCTAAAAATAGCCGGATCCTGCCTGATGGCAAAAAACTGATGTGTGAAAGTAGCCTAACCCTAATCTCATCCCTAACCCTAACGCTAACCCTAACCCTGGCCCTAACCCTAATGGGAAAATGGAAATAAATACATTTTCTTTTAATTTTATTGTTATTCCCTAACTAAGGAGGTGATAACGGTGGGTTTGATTTACTATTTATAGCGGGTTTTTATGTTTGGCAGCTGTCATACGCTAAAAGACGCTTTTTATTGTAAAAATAGTTTTTGCATCACCACATATTGAGAGCTGTAATTTTTCCGTATTTTGACCCACCGAGTCATGTGAGGTCTTATTTTTTGCGGGACGAGTTGACGTTTTTATTGGTACCATTTTCGGGCACGTGACATTTTTTGATCGCTTTTTATTCCGATTTTTGGGGCGCAGAATGAACAAAAACCAGCGTTTCATGAATTTCTTTTGGGGGGGTGCGTTTACACCGTTCCGCGTGCGATAAAATTGATAAAGCCCTTTTATTCTTCCGGTCAGTACGGTTACAGCGATACCTCATTTAGGTCGGTTTTTTTATGTTTTGTCGGTTTTATGCAATGAAAACTATTTTATATAAAAAATTATTTTTGCATCGCTTTATTCTGTGAGCTATAACTTTTTTATTTTTTCGCTGATGATGCTGTGTGGCAGCTCGTTTTTTGCGGGACAGGATGACGTTTTCAGCGGTACCATGGATATTTATATGCGTGTTTTTGATCGCGCGTTATTGCACTTTTTGTTTGGCGGTATGATAAATCATTATTTTTTGCTTCGTTTTTTATTTTTATTTTTTAAGGGGTTTGCTAAAGGGGTTAACTAATGGGACAGTTTTATAGGGCGGGTCGCTACGGATGCGGCGATACCAAATATGTGTACTTTTATTGTTTTTTTTTTTATTTTCAAAAAATGAATTTATTGGGGAATATTTTTTTTTTTTTACTAATTTATTTAGCGATTTTTTAAAAATTATTTTTACACTTTTTTTTTTTACTTTATTACATAGTCCCAGGTGGGACATCACTGTCCTGTGACAGATCGTTGATCTGTCACATCACAGATCACTGTGACAGATCAGCGATCTGTCACAGGCACTGCTGCAGACATCCTCATGCCTGCGCTTTGCAGGCACTGAGGAAATCAGCTCCCTGCAGGCCCCCGAAGGCCCCCGTCGCCATCTTGGGTTCGGGGGCCTGCTGGGAAGGAGCCCCCCGCAGCAGCCCCCTCCCTGCCGATGCTTCCCTTTAACCCCCGGTACACCGCGATCATGTTTGATCGCGGTGTGCAAGGGGTTAACGTGTCGGGGGCGGTCCGTGACCGCCCCTGACACATTGTGCTGGGTGTCAGCTGTGATAATCAGCTGACACCTGGCTGCGATCAGCGGCGTTCACCACGTGGGCGCCGCTGATCGCGCTAGACGTACTATCCCGTCTATGGGCATAGGGGCCCGGGTCCCATGGACGCGATAGTACGTCTGATGTCAGAAAGGGGTTAAAGGGAACCTATCCCCCCCAGGGTGTTTTTCAGTTAAAGAGCCACTTTCAGCAGCACTAAGGCTGCATTCTGTGAAGGTGGCTCTTCTTTTTCTGACCCCCAGTAATGTCAAAATATTGACTTTTATAATTAGCTCCTCATACCTGTAATGTGTCCCACAGGTACGTGGTGTTCCCTAGTATCAGCCGCCTACCATCCGTGAATCCTGCCTGTCCGAGGCCTCGGCGCCGCCCACGATCTGTCCATCATTATGCCCCGTACGTCGCTGCCTCCTCTTGATTTGAATCCGGGCGCTTGCGCTGTAACAAGTGTTCTCGAGCATGCGCAGTGCGCGCTGCCCGAGAACCGACATCAGGCTATTGTGCCTGCGTGTTGCGGAGGCCCCAGCCCCGCAGTGTGAATACAAATCTTGATTCAAATCAAGAGGAGGCAGCGACGCACGGGGCAGCGCTGAGGCCTCGGACAGGCATGATTGACGGATTGTAGGCGGCTGATTCTGGGGGACACAACATATCTGTGGGACACATTACAGGTATGAGGAGCTGTTACGGTTTGTGCTTTAGATGGCAGGTAAAGACAATAACCCGGAGTGGACCCTCTGGGTCACGGCTCCAGAGCCCCTGCGGGCGAGCTGACCAGGTGGGGCCACCCCCTATACAGGGAGTGTTTGGGGCAGACCCACAAGGGATAGAACCGTGACAGCCGGAGCCAAAGGGGCGACTGGGTGAGCACCAGGGGGTACTAGGGTGAAGAGTCAGCGGAGCAGCGGTACAGAGGACAACGAATAAGGAGCCAGAGAGAGACACGGTCGTGGAGGGTTCCGAGCTGGCGAATGCTGGAGGCTGCAAGAGAGAGGGAGAGGTGAGAGGCTAAATGGACAAGGACCACAGGGCTGGAGACTCACAGTACAGTAGGGAAGAAGGCAGGAGTGGGCAGCAGAGGAGAGGCGAGGTCAGGAACGCAGGGATAGCGAACACAGAGGCAAAACAACAAGACACAGACAAGGAGCCACAAGGAGAATGTACAGGGCCTGGGAGCATAGAGAGCTCTGACCAAAGGGACAGCGGATCAGAACGATACACAAGCGTCTTACCTGGGAAGACGCCGGGCAGAAATAGAGGATTGGCGCCGCCATGTTGGGGGCGGAGCCTGCGCGTCACATGGTGTAATCAGAGTGCCGGCCGCAGGAGTGTAGGACCGACGTCGGGGAGGCCGGAGGTCAGGATCGGGTACGCGCCGGGAGGTGCGCACAGGACCCTGCAGGTGAGCATCGGCGGCGGGCGTGACAGGAGCTAACTATAAAGGTCAATATTTTGACATTACGGGGGGTCAGAAAAAGAAGAGCCACCTTCACAGAATGCAGCCTTAGTGCTGCTGAAGGTGGCTCTTTAACTGAAAAACTCCCTGGGGGGATAACAGGTTCCCTTTAACCCTTATAACTTCCTAACAAAAACAATATTATTTTTTTTTTACAATTCTGGCCACTTTATGAGGTAATAACTCTAAAACTCTTCCATGGATCCTGGTGATTCTGAGACTCTTTTCTCATGACATATTGTACTTCATGATAGTGGTAACATTTCTTTGATATGACTTGCGTTTATTTGTGAAAAAAAGGAAATTTGGCGAAAACTTTGAAAATTTCACAATTTGCATGTCCTTAAATCACAGAGATATGTCACATAAAATACTTAATAACTAACATTTCCCACATGTTTACTTTACATCAGCACGATTTTGGAACCCATTTTTTTTTGTTAGGAAGTTATAAGGGTTAAAAAGTTAAACAGCGATTTCTCATTTTTACATCACAATTTTTTTTTTAGGGACCACATCACAGTTAAAGTCACTTAGAGGGGTCTATATGATAGAAAATACCCAAAAAACTGCACCCCTGAAGGTGCTGAAAACTACATTCAACAAGTTTATTAACCCTTCAGGTGCTTCACAGGAATTTTTGGAATGTATAAAAAAAAATTATAAGTTTTTTTCACAAAAAATTTACTTCAGATCCAATTTTTTTTATGTTTCCAAGGGTAACAGGAGAAATTGGACCCCAAAAGTTGTTGTGCAAATTGTTCTGAGTACGCTGATATCCCATTTGTGGGAGAAAACTACTGTTTGGGCACATGTCAAAGCTCGGAAGGAAAGGAGCGCCGTTTTACTTTTTTGGCTGGAATTGGCTGGAATTAAGATCGGACGCCATGTCGCGTTTGGAGAGCCCCTAATGTGCCTGAACAGTGAAACCTCCTACAAGTGACACCATTTTTGAAACTTGACCCCATAAGGGACTTATTTAGATGTGTGGTGAGCACTTTGAACCCCCAAGTGCTTCACAGAAGCTTATAACGTAGAGTCGTAAAAATATAAAATCATATTTTTTCCACAAAAATAATCTTTTCTTACCCAATTTTTTTATTTTTCCAAGGGTAACAGAAGAAATTGGATCCCAAAAGTTATTGTGCAAATTGTCTCGAGTACGCTGATACCCGATATGTGGGGGTAAACCACTGTTTGGGTTCCTGGCAGAGCTCAGAAGGGAAGGAGCGCTAGATTTTACTGTTATGGTTGCCGGTTTCAAGACCCCCTGGCAGAGCCCATGAGGTGCCAAAACAGCAGAATCCCCCATAAGTGACCCTAATTTACGAACTACACCTCTCAATAATTCCATCTAGGGGTGCTGTGATCATATTGACACCATGGGTGTGTCACAGAATTTTATACCATTGGGCATTGAGGACAAAATAACTACATTTTTACCACAAAAATTTTGTTTTAGCCAAAGATTTTACATTTTCGCACAAGAAGTGGGTAAAATGACAACAAAATTTGTCCAACAATTTCTACTGAACGTTGCAATACCCCATATCTGGCTGTACAGTGCTACTTAGCCATGCGGCGAAACTTGGGAGGAATGGAGCGCTATTTCCCTATACATGTGAATGGGTCTGTGAACATGTCAGTCTCTTTCCACGGACTATGTGTCCGTGGGTAAAACACGCTGACATTTATGTTTTTTATTGTCGGCACAGGCCATAAAACATCCCTCACGTGCATACATCAAACACACATTGATGTCATCCATGTGACGTGCATCGGCGACGTGGAAGAAGCGTTAAAGTAAGTGCTGTTTCCCGGCTCCAGGTAATGAACATGACTTTCGTCATTCTCCACTGCTCTGCCGGTGATCGGGGCAAGCAGGGCACAATGATGAGAGTCCCCAAGCTGTTTTTATAATTATTTAAATATATAATTAAAAATAACGGCGTGGGGTCCCCCCCTTTCTAACAACCAGCCTTGCTAAAGCTCACAGCTGGGGGCTGGTGTTCTCAGGCTGGTAAGGGGCCATGAATATTGACCCCCCCAGCCTAAAACTAGCAGCCCACAGCTGCCCAGAATCATAGGCACATCTATTAGATGCTCCTTTTCTGGTGCTTTGCCCGGCTCTTCCCACTTGCCATGTAGCGGTGGCAAGTGGAGTAATATTTGTGGGTTTAATGTCACCTTTCAGCCAAGATGCGACCGTCCCGGCTGAAAACCACTGGTGAATAAGCTGCTGGGAATGCAGCGTCAGTGACCCGGGGTGACGTCATAGAGGTCACCTTCGGTCGCTGAGCTGCGGGGACTTAGGTGAGATCCCCACTAGCACTGAGAGCCGTGAACGCTCACTGTGCTAGCGAGGATATGACCACAGTTCAGCCCGACTGGGAGCGGAGCTCAGTGAACGAAGGTGACGTCAATGACGTCACCCCCGGTCACTGACGCTGCATTCCCAGCAGCTCATTTACCAGTGGTTTCAGCCGGGTCGGTCGCATCTTGAAACCGTCCAGGTTGAAAACTGTATATCCCCCAGACATGGATTACGGCTTTTGGCACAACGACGGTCAGGTATCCTATATTGTTGTTTTTTTTTTGTTTTATTTTTATTACAGGAGATCGAAGGCTTCGCATAGATTAGGCGTGGTTGTAAGAATGAGTACACCTTATTCTACTTAATGTGCTACTGATTAGGTTATCACCTGAACCAAATCTTATTTAACGAAGAAAAGTATGAAAAACCCTGCTGTGGCGTTCACAATCCTCTTGCAATAGGACAAGCTGGATGGCAAAACAATTTCTAGTAATATCTCAAACGTAATAGGAATGAAAAAATAACTTTTAACCATACCAAAGGAGTTGAAAAGAAAAGTTTTGAGTGAGGAAAAGAAGGGCTCAATTCTGGCTTTACTAGCAGAGGGATACAGTGAGCGTCATGTTGCCTCCATCCTTAAGATTTCTAAGACGGCAGTCCGTTACAACAAGATCAAACAGCAGACATTGGGGACAATAAAGCTACAGACTGGCAGAGGGCGAAAACCACTCTCCACTTACCGGGATGACCGTCATCTTATTCGAATGTCATTCAGCAACCGCATTTTGACATCAAGTAACATAGTAACATAGTAACATAGTTATTAAGGTTGAAGGGAGACTTTGAGTCCATCTAGTTCAACCCATATCCTATCCTAACTTGCCCTAACATGTTGATCCAGACATAAAAGGAATGGCAAATGGCAGCTGGAGTGAAGTGCATGGAAGAACACTTCGGAACAGGCTCCTAGAGGCAGTGATCAAGTCATGTAAAGGTAGAAGAAAGCTTTTCATCATTGAGAAGCAAAGGAGAGCCAGACTGAAGCTTCCCAAAGACCATAAGGTTTGGACCATAGAGGATTGGAGTAAGGTAATTTTCTCTGATGAGTTTTATTTTAAGCTTTGCCCAACACCTGATCGTCTAATGGTTAGATGGAGACCTAGAGAGGTGTACAAGCCACAGTGTCTTGCACCCACTGCAAAATTTGGTGGATGATTGGTGATGCTCTAGGGATGCTTCAGCAAGGCTGGAATTGGGCAGGTTAATCTTTGCAAAGGATGTATGAATCAAGCCGCATACAAGGTTATCCTGGAAAAACAGTTGATTCCTTCTGCTCAGGCAATATTCCCCAACTCTGAGGACTGTTTTTTTCCAGCAGGACAATGCGCCATGACAAACAGCTAGGTCAATCAGTGTGTGGATGAAGGACCGCCACATCAAATCCTTGTCATGGTCAGCCCAATCTCCAGACTTGAACCCCATTGAAAACCTCTGGAATGTAATCAAGAGGAAGACGGATAGTCACAGGCCATCAAACAAACAAGAACTGCTTACATTTTTGTACCAGGGTTGGCATAAGGTCTCCCAAAAGGAGTGTGATAAACTGGTCGAAATCATGCCAAGACGCATGAAAGCTGTGATTAAAAATCATAATTATTCCACAAAATATTGATTTCTGAACTCTTCCTGAGTTAAAATATTAGCATTGTTGTTTCTAAATGATTATGGACTTGTTTACTTAGCAGTATTTGAGGTCTGCAAGCACTGCATTTTTTGTTATTTTGACCATTTCTCATTTTCTGAAAATAAATGCAAAATTTACTGCTTGGAAATTTGAAGACATGTCAGTAAAAAATTTGTTTACTTTGTCCCACTATGGGACAATCATTTTTTGCAGGCTGATCGCTTCTATAGCATGCAGATGAAGCGGCATCTGCATGCCATAGAATCTGTCAGTGCACTGACAGGGAGACTTGCTGATCATGCACTGCGCATGATCAACAAGTTTCCTAACTCTCGTACCTCGGATGTCATTGTAGGGTCGGTGGGCCGAGCTGGGGAGTGGTCCCTCTTCTTACCGCGCAGAGATAAAAACAGAGACACGATGGAGGCAGATTCTGGGTGCAACAAGTCCAAGTTTATTTCTCACTTGCTGTCCGCCTGACGGCCTCCGAAGCACACTGCATTTCCTTTACCTCACGGCCCTCCGTTTCCAGGGCTGCTTCTTACACACCGCACGTTACACTGGGGGACGTGTATGCACACACCGTCCCCTCTTCACTCGTCGACGCTCCTGACAGGTCCGTCACTGTGGCCGCCTTAGGCCCTTAAACCAACAGCACTTCCACTGATCAGTCATCGTGACAAATACGGTGTCTCCCACTCAGTGCCTCGTCCCTTCTGCGGTTCTTCCTATCAGGACCACCCCCCCGACGTTCTCTCTCCTCAGTCCCCCTGGTTTATATTCTCCTCACAGCGCACAGACTGTCGCAGTCCTCCTGTCACTGGAGCTCCCCCTGGGGACTGGAACCTTCTGGAACCCTCCCTCAGTATTTATAGCTCTCCCGGTCCCCTGTCACTGTAACCCCGCCCCCCATGACCAACGGTTTCTAAAGCCCTAAGCTGATGTCAAGTCCTTTGCTCTCACTCCTCCCTGCCATCTAATGGTCAACCCAAGGTACTGCACGTCCACTACACTTTCCTAGCTGTTTCCCCACTGTAATAACTGACACCTACCTACACTGTGCAAACCTTTCCTTCTTCACTCTGACTAGTCCGTCCGTCCGTCAGGTCACCTTCCCTACATCATCATGACGACATCTGCTCACCATGTCAATGATCGGGACCCCGATCATGCCGCGGGGTCTCCAATACAAAGACAGAGGGGCTGACAGTTCTGTGCTGGCTTTCGGAATGCTGCGATCTTGTTAAAGTGCCGGGAGAGGTCTGTGACTGCTCCTGGCACTAGTGCCGAGTGTCAGCTGTCAGAATCAGCTGACACCCAGCGGCGATCGGCCGCGCACACCCCATGAGCGTGACCGATCGCGATTAATTAATATTTCGTCTATGGTCAAACTGGCCCAGATCACATGGATGGAATATATTACATCTGATGTCAGAAAGGGGTTAAAACTTGTGATCAGTCCCGAAGCTGGATAAAAACTAACAGAGAAACTGTCTGACTCTTTACAATTGATGTTTTTTCTTTTTTTAATGGATACCTGTAGACTTGTGTGACTGAGTCTGGTCCATATTGGCGGAAAAATAAAAAGTTATGGCTCTGTGAAGGAGGGGAGCAAAAAAACCAGCGCCAAATCAAAAAAGGGCAAGGTCTCAAAGGGGTAATGTGATCTTCTCTAAAGTTTTGAATGCACGTGTCCATTTGTTCTATGTTTAAGTACTTTTTGCACAACTTGCTGTTCTCTAACAATGAGCTTAATGGCAAAATCCACAACAGGTGTTTGATCCATGAATCAGCCAATACATTTAGGCCATGGGCCCACGTAGCGTTTTAAAACGCACAATGAAAACCGGACTCCTTCCCAGAAATCGTGCGGTTTTACCGCGATTCTGTCCGCGATGTTGCCGCGATTTTCTCAAGCACTTTCCAAGCGATTTGAAGCATCGCTTGGAAAGTGATTGACAGGTTGATCACACTCGTCAAACATAGTGTTTGACAAGTGTGACCAGCTTTTTACTATTGAGGCCACCTATGCGGCCTCAATAGTAAAAGATAAAATGTTAAAAATGATAAAAAAAAAATAAAAAATCGGGGTATATTTACCTTCCGACGTCCCGCACTGCATTCCCGGGCCTCAGCGTTCCCAGCGATGCCTTGCGAGACCTGTGATGACGTTGGTCTCGCGTTACTATAGCGATCTCGCGAGACCACGTCATCACAGGACCTTGCCGCAAGGCATTACTGGGAACGCTGAGGCCCGGGAATGCAGCGCGAGACGTCGGAAGGTAAATATACCCCGATTTTTTATTTTGTATTTTTTTTTATAGGAGTATGGTACCCAGGGCCTGGAGGACAGTCTCCTCTCCTCCACACCGTGGGTACCAACCGCACATGAGACGCTTAACTTCCCGCATGGTGGGCATAGCCACATGCGGGAAGTAAGCGATTCTCATGCATTCCTATGGGTGCGGAATCGCGGCAGTTCTTTGCGATTCCGCACAAAAGAATGATCATGCTGCGATTTTTTTCCGCGATGCGATTCCACCGCGGAAAAAAGAGCAGCATTAGCACAGCATGTGCAGAATGCCATAGGAATGCATGGGGTGCGTCATGTACAAGATTTTTAAACGTTTTCGCGCCGAAAATCGCGGCAAAAAACGCTTAAAAATCGCATCGTGGGCACACAGCCTTAGAGATTCAATCAGAATTGGTATTTAAACAGTCCTCCACATCATGCTGTTCATATTTTGACATCATGTGACAAAAGACAACACCTAAAGGATTGATCAACAGTACCTCACCATTGTGAGGCTTCAAGCAACAGCAGTGGCCACTGAGCTTAGTGTCACAGAATGTCATCAGCAGGTTGCAACAGAGATACAGAGAGACTGGATTAGTGACAGAATGGCAGTGAAGTAGATGTCCTTTGGCCACATCTCACACTGATGACCGCTTCATTGTGAACAATGCCCCGGAACCAGCTGATGAATGCCACACAACTCCAGATACATTTAAGGGAGATAACAGACCCAAGTGTCATGACAGATCATTCAAAACCGTTTTACATCAGCATGGTGTGCGAGCTAAACGACCTGCACGGGTATCTGACCACACCACCAGCTACAGACGTCTTCATCTTGCATGGGCCAGGACCAGTGAGTTTTAGTGCTGTTCACTGATGAAAGTTGATTCACGCTGAACAGAAGCTATGACCGCCAACGATGTTGGAAACGTCAAGGAGATCGCTATGCATCAGTCACTGTTGTTACCACACGAACCTTTGGTGGTGATGGTGTTACAGCGTGGGCAGGTGTCTAGCCAATACAACACTGCCCTACACTTTGTGACTGGTACAGTGACATGCCCCTACTACTTGCATAACATCATTAATCACGTCACTAGGCCTGTGTTGTTCATGCAGAGCCACTATTTCATCTTCATGGGCGACAATGCTCCAGCTCCTCAAGGTCCCATGATTAGGGAGCAGCTGCAGGAGACTGTGGTACCTCTAATGGAGTGGCCTGCACTTTCTCCAGACCTGAATCTCATGGAAAACCTATGGGATCAGCTGAGATGCTGTGTAAAGGCTCATAACTCTGTACCTTGGAACCTCAATGACCTCTTGACCGTCCTTCAAGAAGAGTGAGATGCCATGCCTCAACAGACAGTATCTCTACTTGTTAACAGCATGAGACAATATCATCAAGCTATAAGTGATGCTCAAGGCCACATGATGAGTTATTGAGACATTGACATTTTTTATTGGGGTAAACCCACCACTGTTGTTGGTTTTTGTTTAAATAAATTAATTGAGATGAAGAAATCACCTTTGCATGCTTCTACTTAAATGCCCTACTTTCATGATAAAATATCACTGTAGCATGAACTTTTTACGTTTTCCATGAATTTCACCCGAAAAACAAACATTCTTAACTTTTTGTGAGTAGAGTGCATATAATGTACCTTATGTGTGTATGTAGAGGTTTTTTATTATTTTGCGATACACATGCTTCCTCTTATTTTTATATAATTGCATACTGTTACTCACTGTTGAATCTGAAATTGATAATTTTGACACATTTTCTTTAAAGATTTAGAACGAAGAGATCTATCACACAAGGAGAAACTTTATCTAAGGGAGCTAAACGTCATTACAGAAACTCAGTGTACATTAGGTAACTATTTATTTTTAATGTTCTTTTGTCCATTCTGTTTTTAAGTATAGATTTGTGTGTCCACAGCTTCTTGGCTGCATTCAATATTATGGATTAATTTTAGCCAATACAAAGTGTAACGCAGTGGTACAGACCCTGTGCAGTGATGAGGCAGTGACCCAGCAAAGTTCATAGCAAAACATATCTTTAATGTTCAACTCAAAAAACACAGCACACAATATCCTCCTGATTGCAGCCGGGAACAAGACTTTCCATCTCCGGTTCGCAGCCGGGCACATATTCTCTGGATTACCGTCACTGAACACGCCAGTCCACCTCTGTCCGGTTGCCGCGGGTGACTGCACGCCGTGTTAATGTTGTACTCACAACATTACACAGTACACAATATCCTCCGGATTGCAGCTGGAACCATATCCTCCAGTTTAGTCACTAAACACTCCAGTCCACCTTCGTGCACATGACAGTCTACCTCCGGTTCACTGCCGGGCATAAGACAGTCCACCTCTGAGAAGTTGCCGTGGGCGACTGCACCGCTGTGTATGCTGTAGGTGCCAGACTTTTCGGCTGTCTTGGCTATTTGGCTCCGCTGGGCTGTGTTTCTTCACACAGGTGGAGCTCTGCAGAGCCTTCTACTCTTTACTCCTCCAAACACCAGACTGACAAACTGAACCTGACACACCCAAACCCTATACTGCAGGGTTTTTAACTAGAAACCTGTGGCCTTCAGCCATATGGATAACCCGACCCGGAATGAAACGGACTGCAACACTACTATCTGCAGTCTGTTTCAAAGCACCAAAACCCAGAGCAGGCTTTCCCTAAATCTGCCCTGGACAACTAGGATGTCCAAGACCTACAGTGGGGAAAAAAAATTTAGCCAGCCACCAATTGTGCACGTTCTCCCACTTAAAAAGATGAGAGAGGCCTGTAATTGACATCATAGGTAGACCACAACTTTGAGTGTCAAATTGAGAAAACAAATCTAGAAAATCACCTTGTCTGATTTGGCAGCATTATTTTTCAAATGGTGGAAAATAAGTATTTGGTCACCTAAAAACATGCAATATTTCAGGCTCTCACAGACCTGTAACATCTTCTTTAAGAGGCTCCTCTGTCCTCCACTCATATCCTGTAGTAATGTTACCTGTTTGAACTTGTTATCAGTATAAAAGACACCTCTCCACAATCTCAAACTCCACTATGGTGAAGACCAAAGACCTGTCGAAGGACCCCAGAAACAAAATTGTAGCCCTGCACCTGGCTGGGAAGACTGAATCTGCAATAAGCCAGCAGCGTGGTGTGATGAAATCAACTGTGGGAGCAATAATAAGAAAATAGAAGACATACAAGACCACTGATGATCTCCCTCAGTCTGGGGTTCCACGCAAGATCTCACCCCGTCGGGTCAAAATGATCACAAGAATGGTGAGGAAAAAAAATCCCAGAACCACATAGGGGGATCTAGTGAATGACCTGCATACAAGCTGGGACCACCATAACAAAAGCTACCCTCAGTATCACACTACGCTGTCAGGGACTCAGATCCTGCAGTGAGAGACGTGTCCCCCTGCTTAAGTCAGTACATGTCTGGGCCCGTCTTAAGTTTGCTAGAGAGCATTTGGATTATCCAGAAGAGTATTGTGAGAATGTCATATGGTCTGATGAAACCAAAGTAGAACTGTTTGGTAGAAACAAAACTCATCATGTTTGGAGGAGACAGAATGCTGAGTTGCATCCAAAGAACACAATACTTACTGTGAAGCATGAGTGTGGCAACATCATGCTTTGGGGCTGTTTCTTTGCAAAAGGACCAGGACGATTGATCCGTGTCCATGAAAGAATGAATGGGGCCATGTATTGTGAGATTTTGAGTGCAAACCTTCTATCAGCACAGGCATTGATGATGAAACTTGGATGGACCTTTCCCGCATGATAATGATCCCAAGCACACCACCAGGGCAACGAAGGAGTGGCTTCATAAGAAGACTACCCAGTATCCAGATCCTTAACCCCATAGAAAACCTTTGGAGGGATTTGAAAGTCCATGGAGATCTGTATGGAGGAATGGGCCAACATGCCACCAACAGTGTGTGCCAACCTTGTGAAGACTTACAGAAAACGTGTGACCTCTGTCATTGCCAACAAAGGATATATAGCAAATATTGAGATGAACTTTTGTTAATGAGTAGACAGTCATTACACTGGCTACCCATCCACTCCAGAATTCAGTATAAACTTATTACCCTCACCCACAAAGCCCTCCATGGCTCAGCACCACCCTACATCTCCTCCCTTGTTTCAGTATACCACCCTACCAGCGCCCTCCGCTCTGCTGATGACCTGAGGTTAGCATCCTCAATAATCAGAACCTCCCACTCCCGTCTCCAAGACTTTACACGTGCTGTGCCAATTCTTTGGAATGCACTTCCCAGGTCAACACGATTAGTCACCAATCCCCACAACGCCAGGCATTGGAGAAAAGCACCCAGATTGGCGCGATCGCCGATCTAATCGATCGCACCGCACAGCGGCGCAATAGCGCCGCTGTGCCCTGCCGCTACCGGCCCGGATCGGTGCTGTACTAGCACCGATCCTAGGCCAGAGCCTAGGACAGGCCCAATAGGGCCTGCAGGAAGTGGTTGGCGCGATCGATGAGATTGTGACCGCTCTGTGCCCTGCTGATGACCTGGCCATGACCTGCCTAGGAATTGGAGCTGAGAGCTCCGATCCTAGGCAGTTACCATGGTCACCAGGCAGAGCAGGGATTGGTGGGATCGATGTAATCATTCGATCCCACCAATGACAGGTCACAGCAGCGATGTGACCGCTCTGTGACCTGCCCCTGACCTGCCTCTGACCTGTCTGACCTGTCTGCAGGGGTCCTCACTCTAGCTGAGGATTCCTGCTGAGAGGTCGGACGCAGCAAGAGCTCCTGTGCTGGGTATTGTGGTGCCACAGCTTGTAGCATCACAATCCCTGCAGAAGAAAGAAGAAAGAAAACTAGAACTGTAAGTATTAATTGATCCCTGATCCCCTGCCCAATCTATCTTCACACCCCCCAATCTATCTTCATCCCCCCATCCCCCCTCCACCCCCCTCTTTCCCCCTTTTACCCCCCTCCACCCCACTTTTGCACCACCTCCGTGCGCAGCCGCCGAGCGTTGATCGGTGACGCAGTTCACCGATCAACACTCGTGTTCGGTTTTTTTCCTTAGCCCCCTTTGCGCCACTTCCGTACACACATCC
Source organism: Dendrobates tinctorius (assembly GCF_039654945.1). Taxonomy (NCBI): domain Eukaryota; kingdom Metazoa; phylum Chordata; class Amphibia; order Anura; family Dendrobatidae; genus Dendrobates; species Dendrobates tinctorius. The sequence goes on from NW_027361848.1 coordinate 5,401,905, forward strand.
CGCAGCCGCAAAAGTTGGATAAGTGACACACGTCACTTATCTTGTGCCTGCCGTTTTTCATTTTTTTCACCCCCCTTTGTGCCACCTAACTACAACCCTAACTGTTGATCCCTGCCCAATCTCTCTTCATCCACCCCAATCCCGCCATCCCCTTCCCCCTATTTTTACCCCCCTACCCCACTTTTGCGCCACCTCCGTGCGCAGCCGCCGAGCGTTGATCGGTGACGCAGTTCACCGATCAACACTCGTGCTCGCTTTTTTTTCCTTAGCCCCCTTTGCGCCACCTCCGTACACACATCTCGCAGCCGCAAAAGTTGGATAAGTGACACACGTCACTTATCCAAGCTTGTGCCTGCCGTTTTTCATTTTTTGCACCCCCCTTTGTGCCACCTAACTACAACCCTAACTGTTGATCCCTGCCGAATCTCTCTTCATCCACCCCAATCCCCCATCCCTCTTCCCCCATTTTTACCCCCCTCCACCCCACTTTTGCGCCACCTCCGTGCGCAGCCGCCGAGCGTTGATCGGTGACACAGTTCATCGATCAACACTCGTGCTCGCTCGTGCACACATCCAGCAGCCACTAAATTTTGATAAGTGACGCCGTTCACTTATCATATCTAGGACCTGCTGTTTTAGCCTTTTTTTCAGAGGTATTTTGCTCCCTATTTCCTTTTAGCTTTTTCTTACAGGATAGTGTGCACCAATCACTAGCCCCCCCCCCCCAACACATACATAGTTATAAATAAAGTACACCCAAGCACCATATTTACACGAAAAAATGTCCCGCCCATCACGTTCCTCCCAACAGCGCTATTCAATGGAGGAGGCATATTCTTACCTTGCCTCCGACACTGATAGCGATGATGGCGATCCGACTTTTCTTTATTTTTCGGATTCTTCATCCTCTTCCTCTTCCCCCTCCTCATCTTCCTCCTCGGGTCCTGCGGAACCGCCACGCAGACGCTCCAGGACAGAAGATGAGGCAGCGCCCACCATGCCCACAGCTGATTCAGCAGACCCTGTGTGGACCTCGCCCCCCGAAAATTACGAGCCACTGATTCCTGATTTTGTGGCAGAATCAGGAATCAAGTTTGACACCACCGGCCTCACAGAAATTGACTTTTTCAAAGTCTTTTTCTCTGAGGATTTTGTTAACCTCATGGTGGAACAAACTTGTTCGCTCGGCAATTTTTGGAGCAAAACCCGCGTTCAACCTATACTAACTGGTCTCCTGTGGACGCAGTTGAAATTACGCAGTTTTGGGGCCTGGTCCTCCACATGGGTATCCTGAAGAAGCCTGAAATTCAGAAATATTGGAGTGTTGATATTTTATACAACACTCCAGTGTTCTGAATGGTCATGGTCCGAACGCGTTTTCAGGCCATCCACAAGTTTCTGCATTATAACGATAATGCACAGTGTCCCGCACAAGATGACCCCAACTTTGACCGTCCAAAGTTCGGCCTGTCATCGAACACTTCAGCAAAAAGTTTGCTGAAGTGTACGTGCCCCAAAGGAACATCTGTGTGGATGAGTCCTTGGTCCATTTTAAGGGCAGGCTCGGATTCCGTCAATACCTGCCCAGTAAGAGGTCCAGGTACGGAATCAAACTCTGTAAGCTGTGTGAGAGTACCTCAGGGTACACCCACAGGTTTAGAGTGTACGAAGGAAAAGACACCAGGATTGAACCCCCTGAGTGTCCTCCTGACCTGGGAGTGAGTGGGAAAATTGTGTGGGATTTGGTGCACCCACTGCTGGATAAAGGTTATCACCTCTACACTGATAACTTTTATACCAGTGTCCCACTCTACAAAGCCCTCTTTGCGCGAGGTACCGCAGCTTGCGGTACTGTCTGCAAAAATCAGAGAGTCCTCCCGAAGACGCTACTTGGGCAGATGCTCCGAAAAGGTGAGAGCAGGGCCCAATGTAGCGACCACCTGCTGGTGGTCAAGTACAAGGACAAGAGGGATGTCCATCTCTTGACCACCATACACGGTGATGGCAGCGCCCTCAGCACTGTACGGGGTACCTCTACACAGATCCGCAAACCTGAATGTGTGCTGGGGTACAATAAAAACATGGGGGGCGTTGATCGCTTCGATCAACTCCTCCAACCGTACAATGCTTTGAGAAAGGCCAAGGCGTGGTACAAAAAGCTGGCCGTGCACATCGTCCAATTGGCAATGCTCAACGCATTCCTATTGTCACAATGTGCATGCCCCAGCGATACGTCGTACCTTGAGTTCCAGGAGGTAGTGGTTAAGGCCCTGATGTTTGGCACTCTGGAAGGAGTGGGCCTCAGTACTTCTGGAACTGAAGGTGCTCGTATTGTACCAGGTCAGCATTTCCCGGGGGAGGTCCCGCAAACTGGAAAAAGAGGTAAATCGCAAAAAAGGCACCGAGTGTGTCACAAAAACGGAATACGCAAGGACATCATTTATCAATGCGACACCTGCCCCGAAAAACCTGGCCTGTGTATGAAGGATTGCTTCAAAAAGTACCACACCTCAATGAACTACTAAATTACTTTACCGGAAACATTAGATTAGTTGGGGAACATCTAGATAAGTTCCTTGGGGGTCTAGTTTCCAAAACAATGTCACTTGTGGGTTTTTTTTACTGTTTAAGCACATCAGGGGCTCTGCAAATGGAAAATGACGCCCGCAGACCATTACATCTAAGTCTGCATTCCAAAACGTCACTCCCTTCGGATCCCCGACGTGTGCCTAAACAGTTTTTTCCCACATATGGGGTACCAGCGTACTCAGGACAAATTGGACAACAACTTTTGGGGTCCAATTTCTCCTGTTACGCTTGGGAAAATTAAAAATTGGGGACTAAATGATCATTTTTGTGGGCACAAAATAGGATTTTTTATTTTCACGCCTGGGCAGTAGAAACTTTAGTGAAACACTTGAGGGTTCAAAGTTCTCACCACATATCTAGATAAGTTTCTTAGGGGGTCTAGTTTCCAAAATGGGGTCACTTGTGGGGGGTTTCTACTGTTTAACCACATCAGGGCCTCTGAAAATAGAACATGACGCCCGCAGACCATTCCATCAAAGTCTGCATCCCAAAGCGTCACTACTACCCTTCTGAGCCCCAACGTGTGCCCAGTCAGTACTTTTCTCCCACATATGGGGTATCAGCGTACTCAGGGCAAATTGGACAACAACTTTTGAGGTCCAATTTCTCCTGTTACGCTTGGGAAAATTAAAAATTGGGGACTAAACAATCATTTTTGTGGGCACAAAATAGGATTTTTTATTTTCACGCCTGGGCAGTAGAAACGTTATTGAAACACTTGGGGGTTCAAAGCTCTCACCACATATCTAGATAAGTTCCTTAGGGGGTCTAGTTTCCAAAATGGGGTCACTTGTGAGGGGTTTCCACTGTTTGGGCACATTGAGGGCTCGTCAAAAGCAACATGGCGTCGAATCTTAATTCCAGCCAATTTTAGGTTGAAAAAGTCAAATGGCGCTGCTTCCCTTCCGAGCCCTGCCGTGCGCCCAAACACTGGTTTCCCCCACATATAGGGTATCAGCGTACTCAGGACAAATTGGACAATAACTTTTGTGGTCCAATTTCTCCTGCTACCTTTGGGAGAATAAAAAATTGGGGACTAAGCGATCATGTTTGTGGAAAAAATATGATTTTTTATTTTCACGCCCCGGTGTTATAAACTCCTGTGAAGCCCTAGGGGGTTCAAGGTGCTCACTACACATCTAGATAAGTTCCTTAGGGGGTCTAGTTTCCATAATGGGGTCACTTGTGGGGGGTTTCCACTGTTTGGGCACATTGGGGGCTCGTCAAACGCAACATGGCGTCCAATCTTAATTCCAGCCAATTTTAGGTTGAAAAAGTCAAATGGCGCTGCTTCCCTTCCGAGCCCTGCCGTGCCCCCAAACAGTGGTTCCCCCCCACATATAGGGTATCAGCATAATCAGGACAAATTGGACAACAACTTTTGTGGTCCAATTTCTCCTGTTACCCTTGGGAAAATTAAAAAATTGTTGCTAACAGATCATTTTTGTGACTAAAAAGTTAAATGTTAATTTTTTTCCTTCCATGTTGCTTTTGCTTCTGTGAAGCGCCTGAATGGTTAGTAATCTTCTTGAATGTAGTTTTGAGTAGCTTGAAGGATGCAGTTTTTAGAATGGTGTCACTTTTGGGTATTTTCTGCCATATAGACCCCTCAAAGTGACTTCAAATGTGAGGTGATCCCTAAAAAAAAGTTTTTGTAAATTTTGTTGTAAAAATAAGAAATAGCTGGTCAACTTCTAACCCTTATAACTTCCTAACAAAAAAAAATTTTGTTTCCAAAATTGTGCCGATGTAAACTAGACATGTGGGAAATGTTATTTATTAACTATTTTCTGTCATGTAACTCTCTGGTTTAAGGGCATAAAAATTTAAAGTATGAAAATCGCAAAATTTTCTAAATTTTCGCCATATTTCCGTTTTTTCATAAATAAACGCAAGTTATAGCAAATAAATGTTACCACTAAAGTGAAGTACAATATGTCACGAGAAAACAGTGTCAGAATCGCCTAGATCCATTGAAGCGTTCCAGAGTTATTACCTCATAAAGGGACAGTGGTCAGAATTGTAAAAATTGGCCCGGGAGTTAACGTGCAAACGACCTTTGGTAGTGAAGGGGTTAAGCTGGGTTTTAAAAGATAGAGTTTGAGTTTCTTTCCTCAAACTTTGACAATTTAGTCTCCAAATCCTTAATATTGGCATTTGTGGTAGAAAAGAGGTCCCGGTCATGTTCCAGGAGCATATTTATGAGTATATTGAAGCAGCATAGCAAACCTTATTCCCAGGTGTGCTGGAATGATGAAGAAGACTCTATAAGTCCCTGAGGGACAATACCAGCCTTCAGATATTTAGATCTGTTGGAGACTTTGATGACTGGAGTTTGGAAAACACTGGTAAAGACTATTTACCACCGTCCTTCTGTGCTACTTTGAAAGACACTGAAAGGTTGCTTTAACCTCTCTGTGATCCTGTCCCTGTGTAGGTCAGGAAAGGATTACCTCCTGTGTGCTGTTCTGAGGGACTATCTATTGAAACCAAACAGGATATAAAGCGGTGAATCCCGGGAGCTTTTATACCTAATAAAGAAGTCAACCTGACTTTGAAACGCGTTCTATGAATGAATAAAGATCCATAGAACATATACCCTTGTCTTCAGTCTGTGGCAATGGCTATGAATCAACACTTTTATCCTGTTTGGTTTAAATACGTTTCTTTCCACCAGCGTGTGACTCAGCGGACGGAGCAGCATCCCTTCATTCTTACATATAGAGAGTTGTGCCAGTTCACAGCCCAGTCCTTTACTTGCATGTTTTATATTGAGGGTAACTCACTTGGAGCGCCTTTTATCGTACTCTGAAGGGCTACTTGGAAATAGAATTACCGGTAGGTCGAATTCACCTTTTTTTTTTTTTTGCCTGGTTTACCTGAGTAAGGCTGTTTGCCCACTTTGCATTTTTTAAGCGTTTGTGCCACGTTTTTCCTGCAGCGGAAGTGCTTAAAAAACGCACCCCATGCAATCCTATGGGATTCCGCAGCTGCTGTGTCCATTTTGCGGATTTTACATGCGGAATCGCATAGCAGTAAAATCCGCAGCATGTTCATTATTTCTGCGGAATCGCGGTGATTCCGCTGCCATAGGATTGTATTGAAATGCTCACGTTACGCATGTGGCTATGCCCACCATGCGTAAAGTGAATGCTTCATGTGCGGATGGTACTCTCCTCCATGCCCTGGGTACCATATTCCTGTAAAAAATAAAATTAAAATAAAAAAATAGGGATATACTCTTCTTCTTGCGGCCCCCAGAGTCATTCCCGCATCTCAGCCACGCTGCCGGCATCTTCCGTTCCCAGGGATGCCTTGCGTGAATGACCTCTGATGTCGTAGCGGTCTCGCTAGACCGCTATGTCATCAGAGGTTATTGTCGCAAGGCATCCCTGGGAACGGAAGTTGCCGGCAGCGTCGCTGAGGGGCAGGACGACTCCGGGGGCCACCAGAAGGTGAGTATATCCCTATTTTTTTATTTTTTAAATTATTTTTAACATTCTATCTTTTACTATTGATGATGCATAGGCAGCCTCAGCAGTAAAAAGTTGGTCACACTTGTCAAGCGCTATGCTTGACAAGTGTGACCAACCTGTCAAATCACTTTTCCAAGCGATGCTTCACATAGCTTGGAAAGCGCAAGCATTCTGAAAGCTAAACACGCTTGTGTTTTGCGGGAAAACGCATGCGAATTCCACATCGTTTTACCCGTGGCAGGGAGTTGCGGAAATGCGGACATTTCCGCAGCATTTCTGCAACGTGGGCACTTAGCCTAAAACAAGCAGCCTAATATTTCTATACACCTGAATAAAGGGTGTTTATATCCTTCGGCCACACCCTCATTCATTACACAAATGCGCATCACCTGATAATCTTCATCCAATCAGCATTCATGTTTACACAGATTGAAGTTGCATGATATGCGTAAAACTGATACGCTTAAAATACTGTTAAGGTGTATTCTTGTAACTTCTGCTTAGCTACAGCGCCTATAGGAAGTCCTTCTCATCATTAATATAGACTGCAACCTTGCTTTTTCTGATAGGCCGTTGTATTAACACAAGTATATCATCAGAAATTGGCACATGGAGACGCTGATTTCTGTTACGGGAAAGACAAGATGATTGCAAACTACACACTTTAACCCCTTTATCCCCGAGGGTGGTTTGCACGTTAATGACCAGGCCAATTTTTACAATTCTGATCTCTGTCCCTTTATGAGGTTATATAAGTCTGGAACGCTTCAACGGATCTTGGCTTTTCTGAGAGTTTTTTCTTGACATATTGTACTTCACGATAGTGGTAAAATTTCTTCGATATGGCTTCCGTTTATTTATGAAAAAAATGGAAATATGCCGAAAATTTTGCGATTTTTAAACTTTGCCCTTAAAACAGAGAAATATGTCACACAAAATAGTTAATAAATAACATTTCTCACATGTCTACTTTACATCAGCACAATTTTGAAACAAATTTTTTTTTTGTTAGGAAGTTAAAGGGGTTGCAAGTTGAACAGCAATTTCTCATTTTTGTAACAAAATTTACAAAGCCATTTTTTTGGGACTACATCATATTTAAAGTCATTTTGAGGGGTGTACATGACAGAAAATGCCCAAAAGTGACACCATTCTAAAAACTGCACCCCTCAAGCTGTTCAAAACCACATTCAAGAAGTTTATTAACCCTTAGGGTGTTTCACAGGATCAGAAGCAAGGTGGGAGGAAAAAATGAACATTTAACTTTTTAGTCACAAAAATGATCTTTTAGCAACAATTTTTATTATTTTCACAAGGGTGAAAGGAGAAAATGGACACACAAAGTTGTTGTGCAATTTCTCTTGAGTATGCCAAAACCCTATATGTGGCAGAAAACCACTGTTTGGGTGCACATCAGGGCTCTGAAGGGAAGGAGCACCATTTGAATTTTTCAAACCAAAATTGACTGGAATTGAGATCGAACGCCATGTCGTGTTTTGAGAGCCCCTGATGTGCTTAAACAGTGGAAACCTCCCACAAGTGACCCCATTTTGAAAACTAGACCCCCACCAAGGAACTTATCTAGATGTGTGGTGAGCACTTTGAACCCCCAAGTGTTTCACAGAAGTTTATAATGCCTGGACATGAAAAGGAAAAAGAAAAATTCCACAAAAATGATTTTTTAGTCCCCAATTTTTTATTTTCCCAAGGGTAACAGTAGAATTTGATCCCAAAAAGTTGTCCAATTTGTCCTGCGTACTCTGGTAACCCCATATCAGGGAGAAAGGTACTGTTTGGGCACACGTCTGTGCTTGGAAGGGAACATTTTGGAATGCAGACTTTCATGGAATGGTCTGAGGGCATCATGTTTTGTTTGCTGCGCCCCTGATGTGCCTAAACAGTTAAAAAAAAAAAAAAAAGCACAAGAGACATCATTTTGGAAACTAGACCCCCAAGGAACTTGTCTAGATGTGCCCCCTTTTTCAAACTAATCTACTGTTTCCTGTAAATCTAAGTAAATTAGTAGTGCATGGAGGTGTGGTGCAATTTGAAGCAATCTTTCATACACAAGCCAGGTTTTTCAGGGCAGGTGTTGCCTTGATAAATGGTGTACTTGCGTATTCCTCTTTTGTAACACACTCGGCACCTTTTTGGCGGCTTACCTTTTTGTTCAGTTGGCGGGACCAGATACTGATGGAATCGGAGCCATCCCTTTAAAATGAACTAAGGACTCATCCACGCACATCTCTTTGGGGCACGTACACTTCAGCAAACTTTTTGTTGAAGTATTCAGTGACCGGCCGAACTTTCAACAGACGGTCAAAGTTGGGGTCATCTTGTGGGGTGGGGGGGAGAGAGAGAGAGAATTTTTTTTTCCTCCGCCAGAAAGGATTTCAGGGTTAATTTCGGATCCAACAGCAAAAAAAAACGTTGCTGGGTCCATCCAGGCATGCCGGCGGACGAAAAAATTTGCCAGTTCCTCACAAAAATGGTTCCAACGGATAGCGATCGGTCAAGATCCGCCAGTAATGCAACTCAATGGGGAAATAAACGGATCCGCAAAAAAAAATGGCGGATCCATTTTTTTCAAAACCTGGCGGATTTTGACTGATGGTCAAAAACGGAAGTGTGAAAGAGGCCTTATCGGTATAATGCTGGAATTTGTGGATGGCCTCAAAACGCGTCCGGGCCATGACCATTCGGAATACTGGAGTATTGTATAAAATATCAACACTCCAATATTGCCTAAGTGTTCTGGCTTCTTCAGGATCCCCATGTGAAGGATCAGGCCCCAAAGCTGCATCATTTCAACTGTGTCTACAGGAGACCAGTTAGAATATGATGAATCTGGGTTTTGTGCCAAAAATTGACAAGCGTACAAATTAGTTTGGTCCACCAAGATGTTAACAAAATCCTCAGAGAAAAAGACTTTGAAAAAGTCTATTTCTGTGAGGCCGGTAGTGTCAATCTTGATTCCTGATTCTGCCACAAAATCAGAAATCAGTGGCTCATAATTTTCGGGGGGCAGGGTCCGCAATGGGGTGCGCTGGTTCAGCTTCAGCTTCAGGAATGGTGGGCTCTGCCTCATGTTCTGTCCTGGGACGTCTGCGTGAAGTAAAGAAATGTGGGATCCTCTCCCTCACTATCAGTGTCGGAGGCAATAAAAGCATATGCCTCCTCCAATGAATAGAGCTGTTGGGACGAACACGACAGGCGGGAATTTTTTTTTTTTATCAGTATGGTGCTTGTGTGTACTTTATTTAGAACTATGTGTGTGAGGGGGGGGGGGCAGTGATTGGTGCAATCTTGTCTGAAAAGAAAAAGCTAAAAGAAAAAAGCAAATAGGGAGAAAAAAATGCCTGTGTAAAACAGCAGGCACCAGCTCTGATAAGTGAACTGAGTCACTTATCAATGTTCGTCGGCTGCTGGATGTGCGCACGGAGGTGGCGCAAAGGGTGGGGTGAATAAAAAAGGAAAACGGCAGGCACAAGCTCTGATAACTGAACTGCGTCACTTACCAAAGTTCAGCGGCTGCTGGATGTGCACACAGAGGTGGCGCAAAGGGGCTGATGAAAAAATGTGAGCACGAGTGTTGATCGGTGAACTGCGTCACCAATCAACGCTCGGCAGCGCCTAAATGTGCGCACGGAGGTGGCGCAAAGGGGGTGGAGGGGGAAAAAAAGAGGGGAAGGGGAGGATGGGGGATTGGGGTGGATGAAGAGAGATAAGGGATCAACACTTACGGTTGTAGCCTCTCTTCTTTCTTCTGTCTTGTTTCTTCAGCAGGGATTGTGGTGTTACAGGCTTCTGTAGCACCACAAGACCCAGCACAGGAAGAGATCTGGCAGTGTGACCACTCTGCAGGAATCCACAGCTAGTGTGAGGACCTGCAGAGCAGTCACACACAGGTCAGTGACAGGTGATAGACATGTCACAGAGCTTTCATACCGCTGCTGTGACCTGTCATTGGTGGGACTGATGATCACATCGTTCCCACCAATCAGAGCTGGCCCTTGTGATGCTGGTGTTACTAGGCACCGGCTTAGGATCGGCGCTCACAGCAGCTGTGCCCTGTGATTGTAAGGATGTAGGAGGGCACCACCGTTAGGGATCACCTAATGCATGCTAAACAGCCAACTGAACACCATAGAGAAAAGAGCATGCACAAACAAGGGATCACCCAATAATATCATAAAAAATATATATAAACTTTATTATACGACAAAATTTCACAACACTGCAAAAAAACACTTTAAAAACATTTAACATTGCAAACAAGCAATAGCAGAATCTGTACCTATAATAAGGTCAAGCCCTTGCTGCTCCACAATAAGTGCTCGCTCCAAATCAGAGGGACACTGTGAGTAGATAGTAAATGTTGAACATGCAGTATACAAGGCTGAAAATTTCAAACTTTAAACAAGTCACAGACACGGGGTGAAAAAATCCTAATGAATTACTAAATATACAATGCACGCATTAATGTTGGTATTGGAACCCTCCTTGGAATTTGCACATATGTTATAGCCCAGAAAAACTCACTTCTGCCCTTGCTTTTCTCCACTGCAGTCCACTTCTACCATCATCCCCTTGGGCTTATTTCAGGCACTTTAACCAGCCAATCTTCAATATACAGGTCGTATATTATCCAATCTCACTTGAGATGGATAGAGGTGCTTTAGACTGCTAAATGATGTTTTGAGGTCCTGGAAGTGGCCCCTTTCTTTGATCCATGAATCATAATGTATGTTGATTCAGCGTGAATGCTAGGATTTTTTTACTATTTAAGCTCATTTTCTGGGCTCATTATTCAAGGTCCCTTTTAGTGGACAATATAAAGTGAGTTTTTCTGGGCTATAACATATGTGCAATTTCCCAGGCGGGTTCCAATCCCAACATTAATGCGTGCACTGTATATTTAGTAATTCATTATATTGGATTTTTTCACTCTGTGTCTGTGACTTGTTTAAAGTTTGAAATTTTCAGCCTTGTATACTGCATGTTCAACATTTACTATCTACTCACAGTGTCCCTCTGATTTGGAGAGAGCATTTATTGTGGAGGAGCAAGGGCTTGACCTTATTATGGGTCCAGTTTCTATTATTGCTTGTTTGCAATTTTAAATGTTTTTAAAGTATTTTTTGCAGTGTTGTGAAATTTTGTCGTATAATAAAGTTTATATATATTTTTTATGATATTATTGGGTGATCCCTTGTTTGTGCATGCTCTTTTCTCTATGGTGTTCAGTTGTGCCCTGTGATTGGCAATCTGGCTGAAACAATGAGAGAGGCTGCGATTGGCTGTTCAGAATTGAACAGCCAATCACAGCGATCGTGTGGGTGGGGACACAGCCCTGAATGCTGACACCGTCTTCCAATAGGTAAGATGGCGTCGGAATTTTACTGCGATCACCGCGACTTAAGTCGCAGTGTCGCATTAAAGGGCATGACGTACTATCCCTGGACCTGGACCTGATTCCCATGGACGGGATTGTATGTCAGATGGCAGAAAGGGGTTAAAGGGAGTTTGAGGCTGTGTGCCCACGTTGCTTTTTTTAAGCGTTATTGAAGAGTTTGTGCCGGAACAGACGCTTCAGAAACGCTTAAAATAAGCTTCCCATTCAATTTAATGCATTTTGGCCTTTTTGTGCCAATGCATGTGTTTTTTTGCACTCAGAAAACGCTTAGCGGCTAAAAACGCAGCATGCTCATTATTTTCCGCATAGGTCCGCGTTTTTAGCTGTTTCCAATGTTTCCAGAAAACGCGCGGAAAAAAACGCATAAAAAACGCGCAGTTTTTGTGCAAAAAACGCATCGAAATAAAACACGCGTTTTCTGGGAAGGAGTCCGTTTTTTTAGCGCGTTTTAAAATGCTAACGTGGGCACATAGCCTGAAACTGTCTGTAGGATCAACCCTCCTAAGTTGTCTATATGGGCATGCAGGTCTGCCTTAGCACCACACTGACTTCGTGTAAGGTGGAAGCTGAAGAGATAAGGAGATGTTTTGGTACCAATACGTTACTCGAACCCCATTCAAGTGAATGAGGGGCCATAACATCCAGCAATTACCTCAGTGTAATCTGTGTGACAGGGTGGAAGACGCCGGCTCTGACCAGCGGTAACCCTACTGAAGTCTCACCCGCTGGGTATCGCAGTTTCCGTGCAGTCAAACAGATCACAGCGTGTGTATGCCAGCGGCTGTGAACGCAATGAAAAGGTTACTGTCGATTAGTCGTCGGCTGATGACTGCTATTCACCAGCCGGTGCCTGTGCATAGCAGTAGCTTTACTGCTGTCCAAAGACGCTGGAGATATACATGCAATCGTGCTGCAGCGCTGGTGCCTGCCTGCTTGCTGAAGGTGATTTTTTTTTTCACTATATATAATAATCATTATGTAAAATGAGGAATTGGAAACTCCTCTGGGATTAGTGGCCTGTCAGAAGCCATACTGATGAATACCTAATCAGAGCACCACACATGATCAGCTCCCCCCCCCCGCCCCCCCCAAAAAAAAAAAGGCCGCCCCGGAGCACAAGAATATCATTAACACAAAACTAAAAATAAAGATTAAACTATAAGCACAAGACGGATTTCATCAACCAAGGTATCATTTTAATCAGTATAACGGCGCTGACCTGATAGTGTCTGTAGGTTACTCAGCACAATCCTGCTGATGGGTTCCCTTTAACCCCTTCACGACCTTTGACGCCACGTAGGCGTCATGAAAAGTCGTGCCAGAACGACCCATGACGCCTATGTAGCGTCATGACTTTAAAGCCCCCCTGCGGGTCGGGTGACCTAGGTCACTGAAAGGTCACCCGACCCGCAGATACAGGGGGCTTTGTTCTTCGCCACAGGGGGCGTGGCTTCGCCCCCACGTGGCTACGATCGCTCTGATTGGCTATTAAAAGTGAAACAGCCAATCAGAGCGATAGTAATATTTCATCAATGAAAATTGATGAAATATTACAATCCAGCCATGGCCGATGCTGCTGTAGCATCGGACATGGCTGGAGACACCGATTCCACCCCCCCCACCGGCGATCGCCCCCCCGCAACTGAATGACAGCGGCGATCTGCCGCCGCTGTCATCATCTGCCCCCCTCCCATTCCCTCTGCTCCCCGCCAGCTTCTGATAACCCCCTCACCCCATCTCACCTCCCCCGGCACCTTCTAAGTCCCCCTGTCGCTCCCGGTGTCCGGCGGGTCCGGTTCATGGGCGCCGCCATCTTGAAAATGGCGGGCGCATGCGCAGTGCGCCCGCCCGAATCTGCTGGCTGCAGATTCCATTCTTTCATTTTGATCACTCTCACAGTGATCAAAATGAAAGAAAAAGTAAATAAACCCCCCGACTATCACCCCCATAGGTAGGCACAACTAATAAAGTAAAGAAAATATTTTTATTTTTATTTTTCCATTAGGGTTAGGGTTGAAAAGAGGGTTAGGGTTGAAAAGAGGGTTAGGGTTAGGGTTGGAAAGAGGGTTAGGGTTAGGGTTGGAAAGAGGGTTAGGATTGGAAAGAGGGTTAGGGTTGGAAAGAGGGTTAGGGTTGGAAAGAGGGTTAGGGTTGAATTAGGGTTAGGGTTGGAATTAGGGTTAGGGTTGGAATTAGGGTTAGGGTTGGAATTAGGATTAGAATTAGGGTTAGGGTTGGAATTAGGGTTAGGGTTGGAATTAGGGTTAGGCTTGTGGTTAGGGATGTGTTAGGGTTAGGGCTGTGGTTATGGGTGTGTTGGGGTTAGGGTTGGAGTTAGAATTGAGGTGTTTCCACTGTTTAGGCACATCAGGGGGTCTCCAAACGCGACATGGTGCAACCATTGATTCCAGCCAATTTTGCGTTCAAAAAGTCAAACGGTGCACCCTCCCTTCCAAGCCCTGACATGTGCCCAAACAGTGGTTTACCCCAACATATGGGGTATCAGCATACTCAGGAAAAATTGCACAACAACTTTTGGGGACTAATTTCCCGTGTTACCCTTGGGAAAATAAAAAATTGGGGGCTAAAAAATTATTTTTGTGGAAAAAAATGATTTTTTCATTTTCACGTCTCTGCATTATAAACTTCTGTGAAGCACTTGGGGGTTCAAAGTGCCCACAACACATCTTACATACGTTCCTTGGAAGGTCTAGTTTCCAAAATGGGGTCACTTGTGGGGGGTTTCCACTGTTTAGGCACATCAGGGGCTCTGCAAACGTAATTACGACCGCAGACTATTCCATCAAAGTCTGCATTTCAAAACGTCACTACTTCCATTCCGAGCCCTGACGTGTGCCCAAACAATGGTTCCCCCCCCACATATGGGGTACCAGCGTACTCAGGACAAACTGGACAACAACTTTTGGGGTCCAATTTCTCCTGTTACCCTTGTGAAAATAAAAAATTGAGAGCTAAAAAATCATTTTTTGAGGAAAAAAAAATTATTTTTTATTTTCATGGCTCTGCGTTATAATCTTCTGTGAAGCACTTGGGGGTTCGGTGTGCTCACTACACATCTAGGCAACTTCCTTATGGGGTATAGTTTCCAAAATGGGGTCACTTGTGGGGGGTTTCAACAGTTTAGGTACATCAAGGGCTCTGCAAATGTAACATGACGCCCGCAGACCATGCCATCAAAGTCAGCATTTCAAAATGTCACTACTTCCCTTCCGAGCCCTGACATGTACCCATACAGTGGTTTTCCCCCCACATATGGGGTATCGGCGTACTCAGGACAAACTGTACAACAACTTTCGGGGTCCAATTTCTCCTGTTACCCTTGTGAAAATAAAAAATTGAGAGCTAAAAAATCATTTTTTGAGGAAAAAAAAATTATTTTTTATTTTCATGGCTCTGCGTTATAATCTTGTGTGAAGCACTTGGGGGTTCAGTGTGCTCACCACACATTTAGGCAACTTCCTTATGTGGTCTAGTTTCCAAAATGGGGTCACTTGTGGGGGGTTTCCACAGTTTAGGTACATCAAGGGCTCTGCAAATGTAACATGATGCCCGCAGACCATGCCATCAAAGTCAGCATTTCAAAATGTCACTACTTCCCTTCCGAGCCCTGACGTGTGCCAAAACAGTGGTTCCCCCCCACATATGGGGTACCAGCGTACTCAGGACAAACTGTACAACAACTTTTGGGGTCCAATTTATCCTGTTACTGTTGTGAAAAAAAATTGCGGGCTAAAAATCTTTTTTTTTTTGAGGAATAAAAAAGGATTTTTTATTTTCACGGCTCTGCGTTATAAACTTCTGTGAAGCACTTGGGGGTTTAAGGTGCTCACCACACATCTAGATAAGTTCCTTGGGGGGTCTAGTTTCCAAAATGAGGTCACATGCCGGGGGTTTCTACTGTTTAGGCACACAGGGGCTCTGCAAATGTAACATGACACCCTCAGACCATGCCATCAAAGTCAGCATTTCAAAATGTCACTACCTCCCTGCTGAGCCCCGACGTGTGCCCAAACAGTTGTCCCCCCCCACATATGGGGTACCAGTGTACTCAGGACTAACTGTACAACAACTTTTGGGGTCCAATTTATCCTGGTACCCCTGTGAAAATAAAAAATTGCGGACTAAAAATATTTTTTTAAGAAAAAAATATATATTTTTTATTTTCACGGCTCTGCTTATAAACTTCTGTGAAGCACCTGGGGGTTCAAAGTGCTCACTATGCATCTAGATAAGTTCCTTAGGGGGTCTAGTTTCCATACTGGGGTCATTTGTGGGGGAGCTCCAAAGTTTAGGCACACAGGGGCTCTCCAAACACGACATGGTGTCCGCTAACGATTGGAGCTAATTTTCATTTCAAAAAGTCAAATGGCACTCCTTCCCTTCTGAGCCCTGCCGTGCGCCCAAACAGTGGTTCCCCCCCACATATGGGGTACCAGCGTACTCAGGACAAACTGGACAACAACTTTTGTGGTCCAACTTCTCCTGTTACCCTTGTGAAAATAAAAAATAGCGTGCTAAAAAATCTTTTTTGAGGAAAAAAAATGATTTTTTATTTTCACTGCTCTACGTTATAAACTTTTGTGAAGCACTTGGGGGTTCAAAGTGCTCCCTACACATCTAGATAAGTTACTTAAGGGGTCTAGTTTCCAAAATGGTGTCACTTGTGGGGGAGCTCCAATGTTTAGGTACACAGGGGCTCTCCAAACGCGACATGGTGTCCGATAACGATTGGAGCGAATTTTCCATTCAAAAAGTCAAATAGCGCTCCTTCACTTACGGACCTTGCCGTGCGCCCAAAGAGTGGTTTATGACCACATATAAGGTATCTGTGCACTCAGGAGAAATTGCCCAACACATTTTAGGATCCATTTTATCCTGTTGCCCATGTGAAAATGAAAAAACTGAGACCAAAAGAAAATTTTTGTGAAAAAAAAGTACTTTTTTTTTTTTACCGATCAATTTGTGAAGCACCTGGGGGCTTCAAAGTGATCACTATGCATGTAGATAAGTTCCTTGGGGGGTCTAGTTTCCAAAATGGGGTCACTTGTGGGGAAGCTCCAGTGCTTAGGCGCACAGCGACTCTCCAAACGCGACATGGCAAGCGCTAAATATTCCAGCATATTTTCCATTCAAAAAGTCAAATGTGCTCCTTCCCTTCCGAGCCCTGCCGTGCGCCCAAACAGTGGTTTATGACCACATATGAGGTATCAGTGCCCAACAAATTTTAGGATCCATTTTATCCTGTAGCCCATGTGAAAATGAAAAAAATTAATGATAAAAGAAAATTTGTGGTGCAAAAAATAAAATGTCCATTTTTTCCTTCCACGTTGCTTTAGTTCCTGTGAAGCACCTGAAGGGTTAATAATCTCCTAGAATGTAGTTTTGAGTAGCTTGAGGGGTGCAGTTTTTAGAATGGTGTCACTTTTGGGTATTTTCTGCCATATAGACCCCTCAAAGTGACTTCAAATGTGAGGTGGTCCCTAAAAAAAATGGTTTTGTAAATATTGTTGTAAAAATGAGAAATCGCTGGTCAACTTTTAACCCTTATAACTTCCTAACAAAAAAAAAAATTGTTTCCAAAATTGTGCTGATGTAAAGTAGACATGTGGGAAATGTTATTTAGTAACTATTTTGTGTCACATCACTCTCTGGTTTAACAGAATAAAAATTCAAAATTTGAAAATTGCGAAATTTTCAAAATTTTCGCCAAATTTCTGTTTTTTTCACAAATAAAAGCAAAAATTATCGACCTAAGTTTACCACTAACATGAAGCCCAATATGTCACGAAAAAACAATCTCAGAATCGCTAAGATGCGTTGAAGTGTTCCAGAGTTATTACCTCATAAAGGGACACTGGTCAGAATTGCAAAAAATGGCCAGGTCATTAAGGTCAAAATAGGCTGGGTCATGAAGGGGTTAACCCCTTTACTCCTGAGGTTGCTTTGCATTTTAATGCCAGGGCCAATTTTTACAATTCTGACCACTGTCCCTTTATGAGGCAATAACTCTGGAACGCTTCCATGGATCCCGGTGATTCTGACACTGTTTTCTCGTGACATATTGTACTTCATGATAGTGGTCAAATTTCATTCATATAACTTGCGTTTATTTGTGAAAAAAGCGGAAATTTGGCAAAAATTTTGAAAATTTCACAATTTTCCAACTTTGAATTTTTATGCCCTTAAATCACAGAGATATGGCACACAAAAAAAACAATAAATAACATTTCCCACATGTTTACTTTACATCAGCACAATTTGGGAACCAAAATTATTTTTTGTAAGGAAGTTATAAGGGTTAAAAATTGACCAGCGATTTCTCATTTTTACACCATTTTATTTTTACGGACCACATCACATTTGAAGTCACTTTGAGGGGTCTATATGATAGAAAATACCCAAAAGTGACACCATTCTAAAAACTGCACCCCTCAAGGTGCCCAAAACCAGATTCAAGAAGTTTGTTGACCCTTCAGGTGCTTCACAGGAATTTTTTGAATGTTTCAAAAAAATGAACATTTAACTTTTTTTTCACAAAAAAATTACTTCAGGTCCAATTTTTTTTATTTTACCAAGTGTAATAGGAGAAATTGGACTGCAAAAATTATTTTGCAATTTGTTCTGAGTACGCTGATACCTGATATGTTGGGGGGAACCACTGTTTCGGCGCATGGCAGAGCTCAGAAGGGAAGGAGCACCGTTTCACTTTTTCAACGCAAAATTGGCTGGAATTCATATAGTACGCCATGTCACGTTTGGAGAGCCCCTGATGTGCCTAAACAGTGGAATCCCCCCACAAGTGACCCCATTTTGGAATCTAGACCCCCCTAAGGAACTTATCTAGATATGTGGTGAGAACTTTGAACCCCCAAGGGCTTCACAGAAGTTTATAACGTACAGCCGTACAATTAAAAAATCATATTTTTTCCACAAAAATGATCTTTTCACCCCCAATTGTTATTTTCCCAAGAGTAACAGGACCCTAAAAGTTATTGTGCAATTTGTCCTGAGTACGATGATACCCCATATGTGGGGGTAAACGACTATATGGGCGCATGGCAGAGCTCGGAAGGGAAGCAGCGCCATTTGACTTTTTTGGCTGGAATTGAGATTGGACGCCTTGTGTTACACTACTGGTGACGGGAGCAAGAGTGGACCCACTGGACCGTGACGTCGAACCCTCCCCGGGCGAGCACACCAAGTGGACCGACCCCTATATAGGGACCGTTAGGGAGCAGACTCGGGGAGTTCAAGCGCCACGGCAGCCAGGACCAGGGGTCGGCTCAAGAGGGTGAGCTGAAGATGAGGAGTGGTGGGAGATCCGGTGAGGTGACGGGATAACCAGGGTCCAGAGGAGCAGGGAGTTACGGAGGTCCAGAGGAGGAGGAGGATGGCGGGAACCAGGAGGAGGCAGGGATGGAGGCGAACTGAAAAAGGAAGGAGACACAGAGGGTTAGCAGAGGCACAGGCAGGAGAACCACGGGAGAGAGATGATAGCAAGCGGCTAGCAGCAGCGAGCACGTCCTAGACAAACGAGAGAGTAACTCAATAGTCAGGCGCCTCCACTAATGGAGGGCGGCCTGAAATACCTGGTGGTAAGCTCTGATTGGTTAGGAGGAGGGTCCGGGTCTGGTCACACTGGCAGGCGGCTGTATTGCAGGGGCGCGCGGTCTAACCCTCCGGCGCGTGCGCAGAGGTACTGTGCGCGCGGCCGAGGGAAGTGGAGGAGCGCGTCGGGAAGCTGGCTGCCGGAAAGCTATTGGAGCGGGGGCGGGCTTCAAGACAGTGTCAGTGGAGGAGGCAGTGAGTGCAGCAGCGGGAGCAGGAGCCGTGGAATGGGGAGCGGTGCTGACACCTTGTCGCGTTTGGAAGACCCCTGATGTGCCAAAACAGTGGAAACCTCCCCACAAGTAACCCCATTTTGGAAACTAGACCCCCCAAGGAACTTATCTAGATGTGTGGTGAGCACTAACCCCCAAGTGCTTCACAGAAGTTTATAGCGCCCGGGCGTGAAAATAAAAAAATCATTTTTTCCAGAAACATGATCTTTTAGTCCCCAATTTTTTTATTTTACCAAGGGTAACAGGAGAAATTGGACCCCAAAAGTTGTTGTCCAATTTGTCCTGAGTACGCTGATATCCCAAATATGGGAGAAAACTACTGTATGGGCACACGTCGAGGCTCGGAAGGGAAGTAGTGACGTTTTGGAATGCAGACTTTGATGGAATGGTCTGTGGGTGTCATGGTGTCTTTGGAGAGCCCCTGATGTGCCTAAACAGTGGAAACCCCCCCACAAATAACCCCATTTTGGAAACTACACCCCCTAAGGAACTTATCTAGATGTGTGGTGAGTACTTTCAACCCCCAAGGGCTTCACAGAAGTTTATAACGCCCGGGCGTGAAAATAAAAAATCATATTTTTTCCACAAACATGATCATTTAGTCCCCAATATTTTGTTTTCCCAAGGGTAACAGGAGAAATTGGACCCCAAAAGTTGTTGTCCAATTTGTCCTGAGTACGCTGATACCCAATATGTGGGGGGGAACCACTGTTTGGGCACATGGCAGGGATCAGAAGGGAAGGAGCGCCATTTGACTTTTTCAACCTAAAATTGGCTGGAATTGAGATTGGACGCCATGTCGCGTTTGACGAGCGCCTGATGTGCCTAAACAGTAGAGCCATAAAAATAAAAAAAATCATGTTTTTTTCACAAATATGATAATTTTGCCCCCAATTTTTTATTTTCCCAAGGGTAACAGGAGAAATTGGACTCCAAAATTTGTTGTGCAATTCGTCCTGAGTAGGCTGATAACCCATATGTGGGGGTAAACCACTGTTTGGGCGCATGGCAGAGCTTGGAACGGAAGGAGCACCGTTTGTCTTTTTGAACACAGAATTGGCTGGAATTAAGATCAGACGCCATGTTGCGTTTGGAGAGCCCCTGATGTGCCCAAACAGTGGAAACCCCCCCAATTCTAACTTCATCCCTAACCCCAACACACCCCTAACCTTAATCTCAGCCCTACCCCTAGACTTAACCCTAAGTGTTATGAATGGGAAACCGAGGAGGAAAAAAAAAAAGACAACAAGCTAAGTCTCAGAAAACCAGAGAAGTTGGTAACTATGCAGATTGCAGATCCCCGATCTTACCCGCACAACTAGCAGCAGTCGTGGAGCGTTCCTACGTTGGTCCTAGACGTCTCATCACAACCGGAGAACTACATAAGCCTAAAGCAGGAAAAGAGGAAATCTAACTGCCCCAGAGCAGACACCAAAGGAAAGACAGCCCCCCACATGTATTGATGATGAAAAAAGATGAAAATGCAAACAAAGGCAGGAAAATAGGCGGAGCAAACGTTGGGGCCCGGCTAACTAAAAAGGACAGAAAAGGAAAGACGCTGTCTGCAATCTGCCAAAAAAACCCCTACAAAAATATTGTTCAACATGATAGCAAAATTAACCCTGAAGTCACTAGACTTCTAAACCTATATCAGCACTCTGAAATATTCTGAGACAGAGCAAAAAAGAGGCCAATCTAATAAGGGACAAAAAGCAGATTGGCAAATACTGATTAATAGGAGTGGAATTTCAGCATAGCCCCAGCAGGGGCAGGCTGATTACACAAAAACTGAATTGACCAACAAGCGCAAGAGAGAACAATAGCAAAAAAACAAACTTAACTTGAGAAGACTGGAAGAGAGCTGAAGTCCAGGACCTGAGAAGCAGACTGAATCACCAGCACCCGGATAGGGCGTCGGCTGTCTTATATCCAGTCTGATACTCCAGAGATCCAATCGTTATCTTCCGCAACAAGTGGCAGATCACTACCACTTAAACCAACCGCACTACCCCCTGTCACCACCAGAGGGAGAACGGAAGGGGAACTCTCAACTGGTGGAGCAGAAAATGAGTTCATGACACCTAAGGATGTGTGCACACGTTGCAGATTCTGCTGCGTTGTACAGTATCTTTATATTCAATCGCAAATGAAAAACGCAGTGCACATGCTGCGGATTTTTCCGCTCGAATTTGCTGCGGTTTTAAATCCGCAGCATGTCACTTCTTTGTGCGGAATCCGCAGCGGTTTGACACCTGCTCCATCACCAGGTGTCAAAACGCAGGGGAAAACCGCAGGCTAATTCGCACTAAATCCGCAGGTAAAACGCAGGTCATTTGACCTGCGGATTTACCTGCAGATTTAGCCAAATCTGCGAGGAATAATCCGCAGCAGAATCCGCATCGTGTGCACACAGCCTTACCCTAACCCTAAGCCTAATGGGAAAATGGAAATAAATACATTTTTTTTAATTTTATGATTTTTCCCTAACTAAGGGGGTGATAATGGGGGGTTTGATTTACTATTTATGGCGGGTTTTTATGTTTGGCAGCTGTCGCACGCTTTTATTGTAAAAATAGTTTTTGCATCACCACGTTTTGAGAGCTATAATTTTTCCATATTTTGACCCACAGAGTCATGTGAGGTCATAATTTTTGTGGGACGAGTTGACGTTTTATTGATACCATTTTCGGCCACATGACATTTTTTGATCGCTTTTTATTTTGATTTTTGGTATGCAGAATGAACAAAAACTAGCATTTCATGGATTTACGAATTTTTTTTGGTGGATGCGTTTACACCATTCCGCATGTGGTAAAATTGATAAAGCGGTTTTATTCTTCGGGTCATTACGATTACAGCGATACCTCATTTATGTCTTTTTTTTATGTTTTGGCACTTTTGTGCAATGAAAATAATTTTATTCTGCGAGCTATAACTTTTTTATTTTTTCACTGATGACGCTGTATTGTGGCTCGTTTTTTTGCGGGACAAGATGACGTTTTCAGCGGTACCATGGTTATTTATATCCTTTTAGATAGCGCGTTATTGCACTTTTTGTTCGGCGGTATGATGATAAAGCATTGTTTTTTGCCTTGTTTTTCGTTTTTTTTTTTTTTATTTTGAAGGGGTTAACTAAAGGGGTTGACTAGTCGTTAGAGACGCGGCGATACTAAATATGTGCATTTTTATCGTTTTTTTTATTATTTACAAAAAAAAATAATTTATTTTGGAACTTTATATTTCCTAATTTATTTGGGGATTTTTTATAAATTATTTTTACACTTTTTTTACTTTATTATATTGTCCCAGGTGGGAACATCACTATAAGGTGTCAGATCGCTGATCTGACACTTCACACAGCGCTGTGTCAGATCAGCGATCTGACAGGCGCTGCTGCAGGCTTCCTCGTGCTTGCTCTCAGCAGGCACTGTGGAAGCCACCTCTCTGCAGGCCCCTCAAGGCCCCCATGGCCATATTGGATCCGGGGGCCTGCAGAGAGGAGACCCTCGGAGCGACGCAGCACATTGCGTTGCTCCGAGGGTCGCAGGGAAGCACGGAGGGAGCCCCCTCCCTGCGCGCTTCTCTCCTATGCCCCCCGGTACACTGCGATCATGTTTGATCGCAGTGTGCCAGGGGTTAATGTGCCGGGTGTCAGCTGTGATAATCGGTTGACACCCAGCCGCTATCAGCGGCGCTCCCCCCGTGAACACCGCTGATCGCGCTGGACGTACTATTCCGTCCTTGGGACTTAGATCCCAGGTCACATGGTTGGAATAGTACGTCTAATGTAGGTAAGGGGTTTAGCAACTTATCTAAAGGAGCTATGACACTTAATCAGTGGTATCCACTGCTTTGGCATAAGAAAGAGAGGGCTTTTCTCCTGTACAAAGTGGTGGACACCTTTGCTTTCATAGAATCATAGAATGTTATAGTTGGAAGGGATCTCAAGTGTCATTGTGTCCAACCCCCTGCTCAATGCATTGTTCACTAAACCATCTAAGACAGATGTCTGTCCAGCATCTGTTTGAAGACTTGACGACTTCCATTGACAACGAGCTTGCCACCTCTCGTGGCAGCCCGTTCCACTCATAGATCACTCTTAGTGTCAAAAAGTTTTTTCTAATATCTAATCTGTATCTTCTCCCTTTCAGTTTCATTCCACTACTTCTCGTGTTTCTTTGAGCAAATGAGAATAATGATGATCTGCTTTACCTATACTCTGCGCTAGCTCCTTAGCTTAAGTTGCTTCCCTGGGCAATCCTCACACTGATGAAGGTCTGATACAGACCAAAACATTTGTGTTTGTTTATTTGGATTGCTATTCAACTTTAAGAGTCTTTCCTTTTTCATTAATTTTTGATCAATTTTGAGTGCCAAGTTTCTTACATCTCAAATTACTGGACAGTATCCTACTTGAGCACCTACTTGTCAGGGTATGTGCAGACGTTCAGAAATTGGCGGCGCTTTGAACACAGCACATGACCGCTGCGTCAAAGTGCTGCTGGCTATTGAACGCAGCTGAATCCGCATGTGGATTCCCCGTGGATTCACCGTGTCCAATGTCCAGTCCATCCACTATGCTGTAACAGTTGGACGCTGCGGGTTGGACGCTGCACAAATACAAAGCGTCCAACCCGCGGCGTTTACTGATTGTGTGCACATACCCTCAGAAGTGCCGTAGCTACTTTCTTCATTTCAGATGCCTATTTAATTCGAGCATTAAATAATAATTTACTAATGGGATATCCTTTAACATTGTCACCATTTGGTCCCACACTTATGATTATACTAAAGGTTTTAGACTTTTAAAATTAGATTTTCACCATTTTCTGCCTTTTTCTAATTTTAACAAACATGATCAATGCAAAGTAAAGAAGATACTTGTGAACATGTTGATCTGCTGTCACTGTGCCACAAACTAGACTACCCTGGAAGGGGCGTGACTAGGACAGCTGCCTTGGTTTTCACTAGAACCTCTGATGGTTAGGTCAGGCTTGTGCGGCAGGCAGCTGCCAGTTGCCACTCCAGGGTGGTGTCTGGCTGTGGCTGCTGATCCCACTTGGGGAGACGGTAGCACGGCTAAGACACTAGCAGGCAGGCACGGCAGAGACACTGGCAGGCTGGCACGGCTGAGACACTGGCAGGCTGGCACGGCTGAGACACTGGCAGGCTGGCACGGCTGAGACACTGGCAGGCTGGCACGGCTGAGACACTGGCAGGCTGGCACGGCTGAGACACAGGAGCAAGCAGGCACGGCTGAGACACAGGAGCAGGCTGGCACGGCTGAGACACTGGCAGGCTGGCACGGCTGAGACACTGGCAGGCTGGCACGGCTGAGACTCAGGGCAAGCGGGCACGGCTGAGACACAGGGCAGGTGGGCACGGCTGAGACACAGGGCAGGTGGGCACGGCTGAGACAGGGCAGGCAGGCACGGCTGAGACGTAGGGCAGGCACGGCTGAGACGCAGGGCAGGCACGGTTGAGACGCAGGTCAATCAGACATGGCTGAGACACAGGGCAGGCAGGCAAGTGTGGTGTATGAAGGAACAGGTAGAGACCTGTTCACACAGCGGGTGCTAGTTCTGGTACAGACAGGAAAGAGTGGAGTATGACGGAACATGTTTGGACCTGTTCACACATGAGGAGCAGGTATGTGTATTGACAGGAAAGAGTGGAGTATGACGGAACCGGTTTGGACCTGTTCACACAGGAGGAGAACCGCAAGGCTGCGGAGAAGAATAGTAGAGCAGCAAGAGGTTCTGCAGCAGCAGAACCAAGCAGAACCGCAAGAGTACGTAGCAAAGGCAGAGCCTAAAGAGTACAGAGCAAACAGAGTTGCAAGAGAGTGGAGCACGAACAGAGCCGCAAGAGTGCGGAACACAAGCAGACAGGGAGGACACAAGGAAAGACACAGCAGGGAAAGAAGCCAAAGAAAAGGAGACAGACAGACAAAGGTAGGACAGAGTTCAGACAGGGCAACAGTACAAGACAGGGCCAAGGACACAGGGACCAGAGTATACACAGGTACAAAGCAAGGCTAGAACAAAGACCAGGATATTCTGCCTCCTGGAGGGCAGACAGAGAAGTACCAAGCAAAGCTAGGAGTAAAGCCTCCAGAGAAGGAGGAACACAGAGCAAGACCTGGCAGCTCAGTAGCAAGACACTAACTGAGTTAACACATTGCACAGGCAAAATCCACTGGGTGGAGCTGCCCTAAATACTAGAGGGCTCTTGGTAATTGGTCAGGGACACATTAGACAGGTGCACCCTGACTCCATAAAAACCAGAGAGTTCTGGCGCCACCCTTCTATGCACACAGCCAGGAAACATGCACAGGGAAGACAAGGAGACAAGAGGCACAGAGCATGGAGCTGGCAGCAGACAGAAGTCACAGCAAGGCCTGGAGCAGTGAGTAAGATGGTGTGTGGGGGATGGGAGACCATGCAGCAATGCCAGCAGGGTTCTTACATCTGCAATGCTAGATATGTTTTAGAAATTGACTACGTAGATATTGGCAATACTTAAAAAGTGTCCCACGTCAAATGACAGAGGTGCACCTCATCAGTAGAAGTCCAGGCTAGGTCAGTCCTGATTGTAGATCAAGGAATGACAACCTTTAAGAATTAACTATGAGCAAACAGAAATTCTCTAATGTTTGACAAGCGTCTGGGTTAACATATTTTTTAATGTCATTGATTAGTTGAATTGCTTCTCTACGATCAGACTTCTCTTTCTTTGCCGTTTTTGAAGGTCTGACTGCTTTAAGAAGTGATGAAGTAATTGACCTCATGATAAAAGAATATCCTACAAAACATGCCGAGTACTCTGTTATTCTTCAAGAAAAAGAGCGCCAACGCATTACTGATCATTACAAGGAATATTCGGTAAGTCATACTCCAGTAAAAAAGTACAAGAACTATCCAAGTAAGTGTTTAGTACGTTTTTCCAATAATTTGCTTGGTTCATTTTTGTAATTTTACGTTTTATTGCCTATAAGCCAAATATTATTAAAATTGGCAGTAAACTGTACATTTTCTTATTTTCTGCGGTTTTGCATCCATTTGTTCTATCTGTGTTTAGGACTCATAATGGCCATTTTGCTATTAACTTATGTGTTCTGAAGTGTAAACACGCTGCAGAAGTCTACAACACTCTGCAGAAGTCTACATCTTTCTAATTGCAGAAAAAAATAATCTAAAGAGCAGAAAAGCGATGTGTACATCTCTCTAGTTATGAATCTGTATGCCTTTTATTTATGACTAGCTGAAGAGCCCCGCTCTGCCCGGGCATAGTAACTAACTACGGTTAGTTATAGCAAATTATAATGAATATATATATATATATATATATATATATATATATATATATATATGAGTGTATAGTGTATATATATATATGAGTGTATAGCCCCGCCCACTCCGCATAGCCACATTCACTATAATATCCCACATCATCCCGTCAGCCAGAGCCACATTCACTATAATATCCCACATCATCCCGTCAGCCAGAGCCACCGGACTACTCCCCCTAATATTCCACATCATCCCGTCAGCCAGAGCTACCGGACTAGTCACCCTAATATCCCACATCGTCCCGTCAGCCTGAGCCACCGGACTACTAATATCCCACATCCCGTCAAAGCCACCGGACTACTACCCCTAATATCCCATATCATCCCGTCAGCCATAGCCGCTGGACAACTACCACTAATATCCCACATCATCCCGTCACAGTCGCCAGACTACTATCCCTAATATCCCACATCATCCTGTCAAGGCAGAGCCACCGGACTACTCCCCCTAATATCCCACATCATCCTGTCAGCCAGAGCCACAGGACTACTACCCCTAATATCCCACATCATCCCTTCAGTCTGGGGTAAGAATCAGAGTTTTGTGATTGGTTGGTGATACACACACACACATACATTCAATTTGATAGATAGATTTTATTGAATGATCAGGGAGTTGGGACCAACTAACTAATGCTAAAAAGTGCTGATACACGCAGTCAAACACACTCACAATGTACTTGTCAAAAGTTTGACATGCAATGGTTTTCCTTGTTCTTCTTGGATTGTGCACATTGTAGATTTAGACTAAAAGTAGAAAAAACACAAAGAAACACAGAGAAACAAGCAGTAAAGAAACGCATGTGAAACAAACCAAAACATGGGTCAAACAATAAATTTATTAAGCTCCCTTCTTTTACACTGATAACAGATTTACAAACCCATGGCATTCTTTGAAGCAACGTAAAAGGAACCTGTCAGCAGGATTGTGCACAGTAACCTACAGACAGTTTCAGGTCAGCGTAGTTATACTGATTAAAATGATACCTTGGTTGATGAAATCCGTTTTGTAATTGTGTAATCTTTATTTTCAGTTTTGTGTTAATGATATGCTCATGCTCCGGGGCGGCCTGTGGGGGGGGTTTTCATGTGGTGCTCTGATTAGGTATTCACAATTCACACAATTTTTAGTCCTAGTCTTATGCTGTGTGCCCACGTAGCGATTTTTAAGCGTTTTTGCCGCGATTTTCGGAGCGAAAACACTGTGAAAACGTTTAAAAATCGTGTACAGAACGCCCCCCATGCATTTCTATGGCATTCCGCACATGCTGTGCTAATGCTGCGCTTTTTTCCGCGGCGGAATCGCATCGCGGAAAAAATCGCAGCATGCTCATTCTTTTGTGCGGAATCGCAAAGAATTGCCGCGATTCCGCACCCATAGGAATGCATGAGAACCGCTTACTTCCCGCATGTGGCTATGCCCACCATGCGGGAAGTTAAGCGTCTCGTGCGGTTGGTACCCACGGTGTGGAGGAGAGGAGACTGTCCTCCAGGCCCTGGGTACCATACCCCTGTAAAAAAAAAGAATAAAAAATCGGGGTATATTTACCTTCCGGCGTCCCGTGCTGCATTCCCGGCCTAAGCGTTCCCAGTAATTCCTTGCGGCAAGGCCCTGTGATGACGTAGTCTCGCGTAACTCTAGCGGTCTCGCGAGATCGCTATAGCAACGCGAGACTACTTCATCACAGGTCTCGCAAGGCATTAGTGGGAACGCTGTGGCCCGAGATGGCAGCGCGAGACGCCGGAAGGTAAATATACCCCGATATTTTTATTTTTTTAGCATTTTAACATTCTATCTTTTACTATTGATGCAGCATAGGCGGCCTCAATAGTAAAAACCTGGACACACTTGTCAAACACTATGTTTGACGAGTGTGACCAACCTGTCAATCACTTTCCAAGCAATGCTTCAATTCGCTTGGAAAGTGGTTGAATATCGCACGTGAAAATCGCAATCATAATCGCGGTAAAATCGCGGTGAAATCGCGCGGAAAAAGACGCGGGATTTCTGGGAAGGAGTCCGGTTTTTAGTGTCCGGAATAAAACGCTACGTGGGCACATAGCATTAGTGTCAGGAACACCGCACTGAACTTGCTCACTGAGCCAGTGCGCGTGTCCTGAGTAAAGCGAACTGTGCTCAAAGATACCTGTGGAGCGGGCAGCAGCCGAGTAGGTGCGTACTTCAGAACAGCTAGGAGCTGCAAGAGAACTCCTAGCAGGGTAACTGTGAGACAAAGTTACCAAGGGGCATAGACAGGGAGGATAGTTAGCGCGTAGCCAATGAGTCATACACAGAGATAGCTGCAAGGTACAAGAGGGGCGAGCAGAGAGTAGTCGGATCACAGGCAATGAGTCATACACAGAGAGGATAGCGCAGTACAGAATCAACAGGCAAACTCACAATGGTGAACAGAACCGGGTCAAAACCATATAAACAAGCTATAACAACAAACAGGCACAGGCACACAGAGGTCACCACAGTCATACAAAGGCAAAAGTATAACTGACAGGGATTGGAGTTTCCCAGGGGTTTAAGAAGCTCTCCCAGAACCAAAGAGAGGCCACAATCATTAACCCCAGGTGTGCAGGTCAAAACCTGCACTGGGATCATGACACTTAGTTGCCCCATGTGCTCTGGGTGTATTACTTCAGAATTAACATATTAGTCACTAAATTTCACCTCTGATATATTAATATCTACGTAAAAGAAATAAATACAGAATCCTGAAAATAAAAATCATATTTTATTTTAAATATTAAAAAATCTTATTCTCTTACAAATAAAACCAAGAAAAGTGCTGAATTTGAACATAAAACTAAAATAGGGACGTGATTATATGGTATACCGCACAGGATAAATATACAATAGAAATGCAAGACCAAATATGTTTATATATATAATATTGTTTTATATTTGCACCCAGTTCAAGAAGTATTGAGGCTAGAAAATAATTAGTAAAATGCTGCCAAAAGAGCATGCTGCTAAATATCATCTGAAACCAAATTGGGAGGATATACACTACCGTTACAAATTTTGGGGTCACCCAGGCAATTTTGTGTTTTCCATGAAAACTCATACTTTTATTAATCAAATGAGTTGCCAAGTGAATTTAAAATCTAGTCCAGACATTGACAAGATTCGAAAAAAAAGATTTTTATTTGAAATAATTTTCAAACTTTACTTTCATCAAAGAATGCTCCCTTTGCAGCAATTACAGCTTTGCAGACCTTTGGCATTCTAGCAGTTAATTTGCTGAGGTAATCTGGAGAAATTTCACCCCATGCTTCCAGAAACCCCTCCCACAAGTTTGGCTTGATGGGCACTTTTTGCGTACCATACGGTCAAGCTGCTCCCACAACAGCTCATTGGGGTTGAGATCTGGTGACTGAGCTGGCCACTCCATTACAGATAGAATACCAGCTGCCTGCTTCTTCCCTAAATAGTTCTTGCTTAATTTGGTGGTGTGCTTTGGGTCATTGTCCTGTTGTAGGATGAAATTGACTCCAATCAAGCGCTGCCCACAGGGTATGGCATGGCACTGCAAAATGGAGTGATAGCCTTCCTTATTCAAAATCCCTTATACCTTGTACAAATCTCCCACTTTACCAGCACCAAAGCAACCCCAGACCATCACATTACCTCCACCATGCTTGACAGATGGCATCAGGCATTCCTCCAGCATCTTTTCAGTTGTTATGCGTCTCAGAAATGTTCCTCTGTGTGATCCAAACAATTCAAACTTGGATTTGTCTGTCTATAACA
Source organism: Dendrobates tinctorius (assembly GCF_039654945.1). Taxonomy (NCBI): domain Eukaryota; kingdom Metazoa; phylum Chordata; class Amphibia; order Anura; family Dendrobatidae; genus Dendrobates; species Dendrobates tinctorius. The sequence goes on from NW_027361848.1 coordinate 5,432,362, forward strand.
CTTTTTTCCAGTCTTCCTCTATCCATTGTCTGTGTTCTTTTGCCCATAGTAATTTTTTTTTTTTTTTTTTTATTAGCCAGTCTCCAATGTAGCTTTTTCTTTGCCACTCTGCCCTGGTGGCCAGCATTCCGGAGTCGCCTCTTCACTGTAGATGTTGACACTGGCATTTTGCGTGTACTATTTAATGAAGCTGCCAGTTGAGGACTAGTGAGGCATCAATTTCTCAAACAATAGACTCTAATGTACTTGTCTTGTTGCTCACTTGTGCAGCGGGGCCTCCCATTTTTCTTTCTACTCTGGTTAGAGTCTGTGCTCTCCTCTGAAGGGAGTAGTACACACCGTTGTAGGAAATCTTCAGTTTCTTGGCAATTTCTCGCATGGAATAGCCTTCATTTGTAAGAACAATAACAGCCTGTTGAGTTTTACATGAAACATGAAAGTTCTTTTTTTCTGGCCATTTTGAGAGTTTAATGGAACCAACAAATGTAATGAATAGAAGAAAAAAAAAGTGTAGTCAGTTTACCAGTCTGTAGTTAAGTCCCCCAGCCTGCCAACGCCCAGCACGGATTGTGGTGAGCATCCACATCAAATAGGAGAAGGGGAAAAAAAAAAAACTGTGATCCAGCTAAGGACAAAGGCGGCTACAACTTACAAAATTTTATTGGACAACTTGAAAATATATGTGCTTTTAAAAAATATGTGCATAGCAAGCACCGAGCACACCAGTAGGAACGATCTACATGTTTCAACTAAACAGTCTTACTCATGATCTACCTCACAATACATTGGAGACTTATATATATAGAGTGCACATAGCATTCATAGGACAAACAATTAAAAATGCAAAAGAGGCATATTCCACTCATTGGACAGACAATTAAAAATGCAAAAAAGCATATATGTATTCAGAAAAAGACCTTACAAAACACTATTGGAAAACGATCATAAAAATAGTGGAAAAACATACCGTAATATTCTCTTGTATAATATTGCCTAAATAATATTCAGTATTGTTTTATTAAATCCTGTCTGGCATTAAGACCATGAGGAATACCGGTGTCATGCATAAACATCCAGTATGTTTCACGGTTAAGTAATTTTTGTTGTAAATCCCCACCTCTAGGAGGTTTATAAACTCTTTCAATTCCACAGAATCTGAAACTAGTGAGATTGCCTTTGTGCACATTGTGAAAATGTTTTGACACAGCTGAGGCGGAAAGAGCTTTGGAATTTACAGCGTCTGATAAGTGTCTCCTAATACGCACCTTCAGCTGACAAGTGGTGCAGCCGAAATACTGAACTTTACATATGGAACACACTATGAGATACACCACATTCTCAGTGTTACAATTAATGTAATCTTGTATATTATATTGCTTTTGATTATGTAAAGATAAAAATTTGTTTGTTTTATAAACATAATTAAAGGTTTTCCACCGATTGGCTCCACATCTAAAAAATCCAGTGGCCATCAAGCCAAGTGGCTCTGTTAACCTCCCTTAACCCCTTCATGACCCAGCCTATTTTGACCTTAATGGCCAGGCCATTTTTTGCAATTCTGACCAGTTTCCCTTTATGAGGTAATAACTCTGTAATGCTTCAACGCATCCTAGCAATTCTGAGATTGTTTTTTCGTAACATATTGGGCTTCATGTTAGTGGTAAATTTAGGTCGATAATTTTTGCCTTTATTTGTGAAAAAATCAGAAATTTGGCGAATATTTTGAAAATTTCGCAATTTTCAAATTTTGGATTTTTATTCTGTTAAACCAGAGAGTTATGTGACACAAAATAGTTACTAAATAACATTTCCCACATGTCTACTTTACATCAGCACAATTTTGTAAACAAATTTTTTTTTTGTTAGGAAGTTATAAGGGTTAAAAGTTGACCAGCGATTTCTCATTTTTCCAACAAAATTTACAAAACCATTTTTTTTTAGGGACCACCTCACATTTGAAGTCGCTTTGAGGGGTCTATATGGCAGAAAATACCCAAAAGTGACACCATTCTAAAAACTGCACCCCTCAAGCTACTCAAAACTACATTCTAGAAGATTATTAACCCTTCAGGTGCTTCACAGGAACTAAAGCAACGTGGAACGAAAACATTTTTCCAACACAAATTTTTTTTAGCATCATTTTTTTCATTTTCACATGGGCATCAGGATAAAATGGATCCGAAAATTTGTTGGGCAATTTCTCCTGAGTACACCGATACCTCATATGTGGTCTTAAACCACTGTTTGGGCGCACGGCAGGGCTCAGAAGGGAAGGACTTTTTGAATGGAAAATATGCTGGAATATTTAGTGCTTGCCATGTCGCGTTTGGAGAGTCGCTATGTGCCTAAACTCTGGAGCTTCCGCACAAGTGACCCCATTTTGGAAACTAGACCCCCCAAGGAACTTATCTAGATGCACAGTGATCACTTTGAACCCTCAGGTGCTTCACAAATTATCTTTTAGCCTCATTTTTTTCATTTTCACATGGGCAACAGGATAAAATGGATCCTAAAATTTGTTGGGCAATTTCTCCTGAGTACACCGATACCTCATATGTTGTCATAAACCACTGTTTGGGCACATGGCAGGGCCTGGAAGGGAAGGAGTGCCATTTAACTTTTTGAATGAAAAATTAGCTCCAATCGTTATCGGACACCATGTCGCGTTTGGAGAGCCCCTGTGTGCCTAAACAGTGAAAACCCCCTACAAGTGACACCATTTTGGAAACTAGACCCCTTAAGGAACTTATCTAGATGTGTAGTGAGCACTTTGAACCCCCAATTGCTTCACAAAAGTTTATAACGTAGAGCAGTGAAAATGAAAAATCATTTTTTTTCTTCAAAAATGATTTTTTAGCACGCTATTTTTTATTTTCACATGGCTAACAGGAGAAATTGGACCACAAAAGTTGTTGTCCAGTTTGTCTTGAGTACGCTGGTACCCCATATGTGGGGGGGTAAACCACTGTTTGGGCGCACGGCAGGGCTCAGAAGGGAAGAAGCACAATTTGACTTTTTGAAATAAAAATTAGCTCAAATCGTTAGCGGACACCATGTCGTGTTTGGAGAGCCCCTTTGTGCCTAAACTTTGGAGCTCCCCCCACAAATGACCCCATTTTGGAAACTAGACCCCCTAAGGAACTTATCTAGATACATAGTGAGCACTTTGAACCCCCAGGTGCTTCACAGAAGTTTATAACGCAGAGCCGTGAATATAAAAAAAAATTTTTTTCCTAAAAAAAAAAAATTTTTTAACCCGCAATTTTTTATTTTCACAAGGGTAACATGAGAAATTGGACCCCAAAAGTTGTTGTACAGTTTGTCCTGAGTACGCTGGTACCCCATATGTGGGGGGAACCACTGTTTGGGCACATGTCGGGGCTCAGAAAAGAAGTAGTGACATTTTGAAATGCTGACTTTGATGGCATGGTCTGCGGGCATCATGTTACAATGGTCTGGCAGGCATCATGTTACATTTGCAGAGCCCTTGATGTACCTAAACTGTGGAAACCCCCACATGTGACCTCATTTTGGAAACTAGACCCCCCCCAAGGAACTTATCTAGATGTGTGGTGAGCACCTTGAACCCCCAAGTGCTTCACAGAAGATTATAACGCAGAGCCATGAAAATAAAAAATCATTTTTTTTCCTAAAAAAAAAAATATATATATATTTTTAACCTGCAATTTTTTATTTTCACAAGGGTAACAGGAGAAATTGGACCCCAAAAGTTGTTGTCCAGTTTGTCCTGAGCACGCTGGTACCCCATATGTAGGGGGGAACCATTGTTTGGGCACACGGCAGGGCTCGGAATGGAAGTAGTGACGTTTTGAAATGCAGACTTTGATGGAATAGTCTGCGGTCGTCATTACGTTTGCAGAGCCCCTGATGTGCCTAAACAGTGGAAACCCCCCACAAGTGACCCCATTTTGGAAACTAGACCTTCTGAGGAACTTATCTAGATGTCTGGTGAGCACTTTTAACCCCCAAGTGCTTCATAAAAGTTTATAATGCAGAGACGTGAAAATGAAAAAAATCATTTTTTTTCCACAAAAATAATTTTTTAGCCCCCAATTTTTTATTTTCCCAAGGGTAACAGGAGAAATTAGTCCCCAAAAGTTGTTGTGCAATTTTTCCTGAGTACGCTGATACCCCATATGTTGGGGTAAACCACTGTTTGGGCACATGTCGGGGCTTGGAAGAGAGGGAGCACCGTTTTGACTTTTTGAACGCAAAATTGGCTGGAATCAATGGTGGCACCATGTCGCGTTTGGAGACCCCCTGATGTGCCTAAACAGTGGAAACCCCTCAATTCTATCTCCAACCCTAACCCCAACACACCCCTAACCACAACCCTAACCCCAACACATCTCTAATCCTAATCCCAACCCTAGCCATAACCCAAACCCCAACACACCCCTAACCCTAATTCCAACCCTAACCACAAGCCTAACCCTAATCCCAACCCTAACCCTAATTCTAACCCTAATTCGACCCTAACCCTAATTCGACCCTAACCCTAATTCCAACCCTAACCCTAATTCCAACCCTAACCCTAATTCTTAACCCTAACCCTAATGGAAAAATAAATTTATTTTCTTTATTTTATTAGTTGTGCCTACCTATGGGGTTGATAATCGGGGGGGTTTATTTACTTTTTATTTCATTTTGATCACTGTGAGAGTGATCAAAATGAAAGAATGGAATCTGCAGCCGGCAGATTCGGGCGGGCGCACTGGACATGCGCCCGCCATTTTCCAAGATGGCGGCGCCCATGATCCGGACCCGCGGGACACTGGGAGCGACAGGGCGACTCAGAAGGTACCGGGGGGGTGATGGGGGCATCGGAAGCTGGCGGGAGCGGAGGGAAGAGGAGGGGGGCAGATGATGACAGAGGCGGCAGATCGCCGCTGTCATTCAGTGGCGGGGGGGCGATCGCCGGTGGGGGGGGTCGGATTGGTGTTTCCAGCCATGTCCGATGCTACTGCAGCATCGGCCGTGGCTGGATTGTAATATTTCATCAATTTTCATTGATGAAATATTACTATCGCTCTGATTGGCTGTTTCACTTTTAACAGCCAATCAGAGCGATCGTAGCCACGTGGGGGCTAATTTCAAAGCCCCCTGTATCTGCGGGTCAGGTGACCTTTCAGTGACCTAGGTCACCCAAACCGCAGGGGGCTTTGAAGTCATGAAACAGGGTATGCGTCATGGGTCGGATTGGCACCGACTTTCACGACGCACACGCTGTGTCACAGGTCGGGAAGGGGTTAAAGAACTAGAAAAGAAGCTTGGAGATAAGATTGAGCCCAAAGTGGGGGCTCGTTTGGCTACAAATTTGACATTATTCTCCATTAATATTTGTTTTAATTTGTCATCTTGTTTCAACGTTGGTAGATGTTTTTGACAATATTAACAATCTGTCCATATTGCAGACTGTAGGAAGTACTAAATACTACATTATTATTATTTTTATGTGAATTATTTTGAATGCAACTACTCTTTTTGGTTATTAATACATTTTTGCGATCTATTTGTGAAATTTTTTTGCGTGCATTATCCAAATTCCATTTAGGGTATCCTCTTTGATGTGGTTGCTCACCACAATCTGTGCTGGGCGTTGGTGGGCTGGGGAATTTAACTACAGAGGGGTAAGCTGACTACAATCCCTTTCAATTGCACTAAGGACAACTTGTTAATGACATAGCAGATAAACACCTTTCTCCTTTCAGTCCTGATTATTTTCTACTTTTAATCATGCATCCTCTACATAAGAACTTTATAGATATAGATGACCATACTATCATCTATTTTCATCTTTACATAATCAAAAGCAATTCAATATACATGATTACACCACATTCTCAGTGTTACAATTAATGTATCTCATAGAGTGTTCCATATGTAAAGTTCAGTATGTCGGCTGCACCACTTGTCAGCTGAAGGTGCATATTAGGATACACTTATCAGACGCTGTAAATTCCAAAGCTCTTTCCGCCTCAGCTGGGTCAAGACATTTTCACAATGTGCACAAAGACAATCTCACTGGTTTCAGATTCTGTGGAATTGAAAGGGTTTATAAATCTCCTAGAGGTGGGGATTTACAATAAAATTACCGTATATACTAGTGTATAAGCCGACCCGTGTATAAGCCAACCCCTCCCTAATTTTGCCACAAAAATCTGGGAAAACTTATTGACTCGTATATAAGCCTAGGGTGGAAAATGCAGCAGCTACTGGTAAATTTCAAAAATAAAAATAGATAGGCATTGAGCTTTGCTTTGAACTACCCAGATGCACATGTCATTTGTATGGGAGATTTTAATTTGGTCATGACCAGTCATCTTGATAAATTGAGATTAGACGATGGAGTACAGGGCAGGGTCCCCCCCCCCCCCCCCGGGCACATCCCAACTGTCACAATTCATGGCGGGTAGTGGGTGGCTGGATCTTTAGAGAATGCGCCATCCTGAGACAAGGGAGTATACTTGCCATTCCTCCACTAAACGCTCTCTGTCTCGCATAGACTTCATTTTTGGATCTAGCAGTCTGGCGGCGTGGGTGGATGACATTAAACATGGAAATAGGGGGATTTCGGATCATAGCCCAGTTATTCTTAAGCTTAAATACGAGCCACCGACCAATAGAATAACATGGAAGTTGAACCCTTTTTGGCTGAAGTTGATAACATCGCCTGATAGAACGATAGAACAGTTACGTTGCTTCGTCTCGTCCCACCCTGAACCCCGAAATATGAATGTATTTTGGTATGCTCTTAAAGCTTATTTACGGGGTTGTTTATCCTCTACAATTTCTTACATTAAACGGGTGACATCGGAGAAGGATGGCGAGATGGAGCGACGTCTGAAAGATTCGGAGGCAGCCTATATATCTGATCAAACTAACAGTAATAAGGTAGAATGGCTGACTGCTCAAAGATTATATGCTCAATATACTGATACCAAAATGAAACGTAAATTATTTTTTGCCTGACAATCTTATTTTGAGATGGGGAATCAGGCTAGTAAATTTTTGGCATACTTAGTACGACAGCATAATGCGACTAACACAATTCTACAGATTCGGGACTCAGGTGGTACTTTGGTTTCCTCAACTGAGGAGATACTGAAATGCTTTTCTGACTTATGGTTCACTATATAATTCTAAAACTGATGTGGATGGCCCGGAATGTCTAAATTATTTGTCAGATATAGAGTTTCCTGCGCTGAGATCTTCCCAACAGGCCTTTATGGATGCTGAGTTTACTCTGGAGGAGGTGGAGGATGCCATAAAAGACATGGCCTCAGGAAAGGCCCCTGGACCGGATGGATTTCCTGTGGAATTATATAAGAAATACCAGGATATACTGGCGCCCCTTTTGTTGGCGGTGTTTCATGGGATTTGGGAGGGGGGATGCATGCCGGAATCCTTTTATGAGGCTAATATAATAGTTCTTAAGAAGGAGAGGTCCCTTAGATTGTGGATCTTATAAGCCCATATCACTAGTAAACGTGGATTATAAAATTTTTACAAATATTTTGGCCAAAAGGGTGAACTCAGTCATATTAGATCTCATACACCCTGACCAAACTGGTTTTATGCCTGGTAAGAGCACCTCCATTAATATCAGACGTGTCCAGTCAGTGGTCCAATATAGCTCTATGGTACCAGATAATGAATGGGCATTGGCATCGCTGGATGCGGCCAAGGCCTTTGACTCTCTTGAATGGCCTTTTCTCCGTGCATGTTTGCAGAGGTATGGATTTGGTGATAGATTCCAAAAATGGGTCGGTGTTTTGTACATGAAGTCCAAGGCCCGGGTCATCGTAAATAATTCCATATCTGAGTCATTCTCACTGCATAGGGGAACTCGTCAGGTGTGTCCCCTTTCCCTGTCCCTTTTTGCTCTTGCTATTGAGGCACTGGCAATTCGTATAAGATCTTCCCCTAATATTGCTGGTATAGAAATAGCGGGTCGGACAGACACTATAGGCCTGTATGCGGATGATATGGTGAATTTTATGGACAAAGCGGAGGAGACTCTGGCAGGAGTCATCACTACCATAAATAAATTCAGTAAATATTCTGGCCTATATATAAATTGGGAGAAGTCTGCTTTGATGCCTCTTTCCCACGCTCCTATGCCAAGACTTGAGACTCTCTCTTTACTGCCCATTGTAACCAATTTTAAATATCTGGGTGTCTATATTTCTCAAGGTAGTAAATTTGATCTGCAGCTTAATATACAACCATTGCTGGAGACGGTCAAAGGTAAATTCGCGATCTGGGGCAAACTTCCACTGTCTGTAGCCGGACGTATTAACTTAATTAAAATGATATTACTCCCCAACTTAGTTACTCTCTTCAACATAGTGCGGTAGTGGTGCCCAATTCCTTTTTCACTAATCTGAATTCCCAGATCACATCCTTTATATGGGGGATAACCAGGCCTAAATTTAAACTAACCACTCTACAGAGGCCCAAGGTGGGGGGGCCAGCGTCACCCGATTTCTTCCTGTTTTATTTAGCTGGACAGGCCAAGGCCATAAGTACATGGATGCCTGGAGGTCATCTCCCAAATTCTGAAAGTCACCTACTTCATGCTGCACGGACTAGTTGCCCCCACTGGGTTTTTTGGAAATGAGGAAAATAAATGTCTCGAGACTGTTACCCCTACTTCGTCTGGCACGATCAATATGGAGACAGATGAAAGGGGTGGTTGGAATTGGGGATATTATAGCTGAAATGCCCCTATGGAATAATGACTACCTCCCGGTGCTACTTGAACATCCATCTGCCGAGTTTTGGGTTCAGTATAGTGTCTCTGCGATAGTTGATCTATACGACCATGTAACTTTGATGTCCTTTGAACACCTACAAGTTAATCGCAGTGTCGAGATCCCAGTTCTTTCGTTATTTACAACTAAGGTCAGCTCTTCAGTCGCACATGAGATGTATAGATATAAATAATGCCATTTCATCTCTACCCTTGATAGGGATCCTTAAATCACAGGGCCCTCAAGGTCTCATCATCTCTCTATATACATATATGTTGTCAGTGGGGACAGAATGTACTTTAGATTTAGTTAAGAAGAAATGGGAGAGGCTCATTCCTGATACACAGGGAGACGAGTGGGAAGAAATCCTGGAGTCGCCAATCTGGGTATCTCCGTCTGCCAATAACAGGATGATACAATTATATATTATTAATCAATCATAGTTGACTCCAACTCGACTCTTTAAGATGGGCCGATACCAGTCATCAAAATGTTTGCGATGTCACTCAATAGATGCAGATTTTATCCATATGATCTGGTGCTGTCCTGTTGTTGCACAATACTGGAGGGAGGTGACATCGCTATTGACATCTTTGGTGCAAATCCCTGTTCCCCTTGAGCCACTGATCTGTCTATTTGGAGTATGGGATGAGGAGGCATGGGGCCACTATGTTGGGATTTTTTTACGGGAGACATTGTTTATGGCACGAAAGGTACTAGCATTACGTTGGATGGGAAATTCACCTCCTTCTCTGGGGTCTTGGATCACTTTGGTAAATTCAATTATCCCATATGAACGTACGCTGTATCAAAACAGAGGGTGCCCAGTTAAATTCAAAAAGATTTGGGAGAGGTGGAATTCCTCTCACCTCACTTTGCAGAGTAGAGATGTTGCATAGTAAACAGCTCATTATGTGGAAGTAGGCTGCGGAATAGTTTATATTTTTGTAGATGTAGGTATGGTTTAGAAGCTAGGCAGGTTTCAACATTGGAATAATAACACAAAGCTATTGTGATTTAATTGGTATTATGTATTGCTTTTTTATATACAACTGATGTACATATTATGCTTCACATTTTCATGTCATCTGAGCATATGTGTGTTTTGTATCAAGCTTAACATCATATACTAAATGTGTGTATTGAATAACTGCTTATGGTTAATGAATTTAAAAAAAATAAATAAAAATAGATACCAGTAAAAGTAAAATTAATTGACACATCAGTAGGTTAAATGTTTTTGAATATCCATATTGAATCAGGAGCCCCATATAGTGCTCCATACAAAATACACCCCATATAATGCTGCACAAAGGTTAATAATGGCCACATAAGATGCTCCATAGAATAATATGCCCCATATAATGCTCCATAAAGGTTATGGCCCCATAAGATGCTCCATAGATTATGCCCCCATAAGATGCTCCATAGAATAATATGCCCCATATAATGCTCCATAAAGGTTATGGCCCAATAAGATGCTCCATAGATTATGCCCCCATAAGATGCTCCATAGATTATGCCCCCATAAAATGCCCCATAGAATATGCCCCCATATGCTGCTCCATAGATTATGCCCCCATATGCTGCCCCATAGAATATGCCCCCATATGCTGCCCCATAGAATATGCCAGCATATGCTGCCCCATAGAATATGCCCCCATATGCTGCCCCATAGAATATGCCCCCATATGCTGCCCCATAGAATATGCCCCCATATGCTGCCCCATAGAATATGCCCCCATATGCTGCCCTATAGAATATGCCCCCATATGCTGCCCCATGGACTATGCCCCCATATGCTGCCCCATGGACTATGCCCCCATATGCTGCCCCATGGACTATGCCCCCATATGCTGCCCCATTGACTATGCCCCCATATGCTGCCCCACGGACTATGCCCCCATATGCTGCCCCATGGACTATGCCCCCATATGCTGCCCCATGGACTATGCCCCCATATGCTGCCCCATGGACTATGCCCCCATATGCTGCCCCATGGACTATGCCCCCATATGCTGTCCCATGGACTATGCCCCCATATGCTGCTCCATAGAATATGCCCCCATATGCTGCTCCATAGAATATGCCCCCATATGCTGCTCCATAGAATATGACCCCATATGCTGCTCCATAGAATATGACCCCATATGCTGCTCCATAGTATATTCCCCCATATGCTGCTCCATAGAGTATGCCCCCATATGCTGCTCCATAGACTATGCCCCTATATGCTGCTCCATAGAATATGCCCCCATATGCTGCTCCATAGAATATGCCCCCATATGCTGCTCCATAGAATATGCCCCCATATGCTGCTCCATAGAATATGCCCCCATATGCTGCTCCATAGAATATGCCCCCATATGCTGCTCCATAGAATATGCCCCCATATGCTGCTCCATAGAATATGCCCCCATATGCTGCTCCATAGAATATGCCCCCATATGCTGCTCCATAGAATATGCCCCCATATGCTGCTCCATAGAATATGCCCCCATATGCTGCTCCATAGACTATGCCCCCATATGCTGCTCCATAGACTATGCCCCTATTTGCTGCCCCGTGGACTATGCCCCCATATGCTGCCCCGTGGACTATGCCCCCATATGCTGCCCCGTGGACTATGCCCCCATATGCTGCCCCGTGGACTATGCCCCCATATGCTGCTCCATAGAATATTCCCCCATATGCTGCTCCATAGAATATTCCCCCATATGCTGCTCCATGGAATATGCCCCCATATGCTGCTCCATGGAATATGCCCCCATATGCTGCTCCATGGAATATGCCCACATATGCTGCTCCATAGAATATGCCCCCATATGCTGCCCCATAGAATATGCCCCCATATGCTGCTGCTGCAAAAAAAAATGCCATACTCGCCTCTCCTGCTCAGGACCCGGCACCTGTGATATTCACCTGTTCGGGGTTCATCGCTGCTCACCACTGTCTGCGCGTCCTCTGTCAGTGACTGTCCAGCCAGCAGAGGGTGCGGCGCGCACTTACCGCGTCACCGCGCCCCCTGCTGGCTAAACATCATGGACACAGGAAGCAGCAGACGGCGGTGAGCAGCGTGGGAACGAGGACAGGTGAATATCGCTATACTCACCTGTTATGAATGAGTCACCGTAGGAGGCAACAGCAGAAATACAAGCTAAGTCCAGAAAATCGGAGAAGTTGGCAACTATCGGATTGCAGACCCCTGAACCTATCAACACAACTAGCAGTAGCCGTGGGGGGTTCCTACGATGCCCTAGACCCCTCGATCACAGCCGGAGAATTATCTAGGCCTAAAGAGAGAAAGGGGAAATCTAAACTGCCCCAGAGCAGACCCCAAAGCAATAGGCAGCCCCCAACATATAATGACGGTGAAGCAAGATGAAAACACTAACACAGACAGAAAGATAGACTGAGCAAAGACGGGGCCCAAAACTACCTAGATAGGAAAGGACAGGAAGGCTGCTGTCTGCAATCTGCCAAAACCCTATCAAAGACATAAGCCAACAAGCTGATATGAAAAAGGCCCTGAAGCAGCTAGGCTTCAAAAACTAAATCAGCACTCAGGTATTTTCAGAAGACAGAGCTAAAGGAATTCAGCACACCCCAGCAGGGAATGGCAGAAATCCAGAAAAACAAAGCAAAACAAAGTCAAAGCACAAATGCAAAAGGCCGAGCAGCAAACTTAGCTTTAGAGGAGTAGGAATTCAGACTGGTCTCCAAGGATCCCACAGAGAAATCACCCGCAGGGCAGAAGGGCGTCGGCAGCCTTATATCCAGTCAGTAACTCCACTCAGCCAGTCATCATCATCAGCCTCAGGTGTTTGATAATCAGGCTCACTACCTTTCTTTACCAGAAGAGGGAGTTCCTCGGGCCTCAGTAATGAAGGGGAAAATGAACTCACAACAGTACCTCCCCCTTGAGGAGGGGTCACTGAACCCTCAACTACGCCACCAGGGCGATCAGGGTGAGCCCGATGAAAGGCACGCACCAATCTTTTGGCATGAATATCAGAGGCAGAGACCCAGGAATTATCCTGCTGACCATAACCCTTCCACTTAACCAAATACTGGAGTCTCCGTCTAGCCAGACGGGAATCCAGTACTTTCTCTACCTCATATTCCATGTTACCTTCAACCAATACAGGGTCTGGAGGTGCCACCCCCGGAACAACAGGTTCAACAAACTTCTTCAACAAAGATTTATGGAACACATTATGGATTTTAAATGTGACAGGAAGAGCCAAACGAAAAGAGACCGGATTAATAATCTCCACAATCTTGTAAGGTCCAATAAATCTAGGCTTAAACTTAGGAGAAGCCACCTTCATAGCAATATTTTTTGATGATAACCACACCATATCACCAACCTTAAACTGGGGACCAATGGTCCTATGTCGGTTGGAAAACCGCTGGGCCTTTTCCTGGGAGAGAGATAACTTATCCACCACTTGGTCCCAGATCTGGTGCATTCTCCCCACCACAGTGTCAACACCTGGGCAGGCAGAGGGCTCCACCTGCCCTGAAGAAAATCGAGGATGAAACCCAAAGTTACAAAAAAAAGGTGACATCAAAGTGGCAGAACTAGCTCTATTATTTAAAGCAAATTCGGCCAAAGGCAAAAATGAAACCCAATCATCCTGATCAGCAGAAATAAAACATCTCAAATATGACTCCAAGGTCTGGTTTGTTCTCTCTGTCTGCCCATTGGTCTGAGGGTGAAAAGCAGAGGAGAAGGACAACTGAATTCCCAGCCTGGAACAGAAAGTTCTCCAAAATCTAGACACAAACTGGACTCCTCTGTCAGATACAATGTTCTCAGGAATCCCGTGCAAACGAACCACCTGTTGTAAAAACAGGGGCACCAACTCAGAGGAAGACGGCAACTTAGGGAGTGGTACAAGATGAACCATCTTAGAGAACCTATCACAAATCACCCAAATAACAGTCATCCTTTGAGAGACAGGCATATCAGAGATGAAATCCATTGAAATATGGGTCCATGGCCTCTTGGGGACAGGCAAAGGCATCAACAACCCACTAGAGCGAGAACACGATTTAGACCGGGAGCACGTCCCACAGGACTGCACAAAATTCCTGACATCACGAGACAAGGAGGGCCACCAAAAAAACCGACTCACCAGATCTCTAGTACCAAAAATACCTGGATGACCAGCCAAAGCAGAGCAATGAACTTCAGACATCACTCTCTTCTTCCACTGGTCAGGAACATACAACTTTCCACTGGGACAACGCTCAGGTTTGTCCTCCTGGAACTCTTCCAGAGCACGTCTCAAATCGGGCGAGATGGCAGAAAGAACTACCCCTTCGCCTAAGATGGTAGCAGGCTTGGTCACCACAGGAGAATCAGCAAAGAAGCTCCTAGAGAGGGCGTCTGCCTTGACATTCTTCGTTCCAGGAAGAAAAGAAACCACAAAATCAAAACGTGTGAAAAACAAGGCCCACCTAGCCTGTCTAGGGTTCAAGCGCTTAGCCGACTCTAGGTAAATCAAATTCTTGTGGTCAGTGAGGACCACGACTTGATACTTAGCTCCCTCCAACCAATGTCTCCACTCCTGAAATGCCCATTTCATGGCCAACAGTTCCCTATTCCCCACATCATAGTTACGTTCAGATGGAGAGAACTTTCGGGAAAAGAAAGCACAGGGATTCATTTTAGATGTTACAGAATCCTTTTGGGACAAAACAGCTCCTGCACCAATCTCAGAAGCATCCACCTCTACCTGGAATGGAAGTGAGACATCAGGTTGCCGCAAAACCGGGGCGGAGGTTAATCTTCGCTTCAGCTCCTGATAGGAAGAAACAGCCTCCGGAGACCAATTTAACACATCAGCACCCTTCTTAGTCAAGTCAGTCAATGGCTTGGCAATACTAGAAAATTTTGCTATAAATTTCCGATAAAAATTAGCAAAACCCAAAAACTTCTGGAGGGCCCTCAAAGAAGTGGGCTGAACCCAATCGTAAATGGCCTGTACCTTGGCCGGGTCCATTTCAATAGTTGACAGGGACAAAATAAATCCCAAAAAAGAAATCCTCTGTACTCCAAAAAGGCATTTAGATCCTTTGACATACAGGGAATTCTCCCTCAAGATCCGGAACACAGTCCGAATATGTTCCACATGAGAATCCCAATCCTTGGAGAAGATCAAAATATCATCCAGATAGATAATCAAAAATTTATCGACAAAATCTCGGAAAATATCGTTCATGAAGCACTGGAAGACAGAAGGGGCATTAGTGAGCCCAAAAGGCATCACCAGGTACTCAAAATGTCCCTCCAGAGTATTAAACGCCGTCTTCCATTCGTCCCCATGCTTAATGCGGATAAGATTATACGCCCCCCTGAGGTCAAGCTTGGTAAACCAGCAAGCACCTTTAACTCTGGAGAATAGATCAGAAATCAGGGGTAACGGATACTGATATTTAACAGTAATTTTATTGAGGGCACGATAATCAATACAAGGTCTTAATGATCCATCCTTTTTGGCTACAAAAAAAAAACCCGGCACCTAAGGGTGACGAGGATGGTCTAATATGACCCTTCTCCAACGCCTCCTTAATATAGGATCGCATAGCCTCGTGCTCGGGTACAGATAAATTGAAGAGCCAACCGTTGGGAAATTTACACCCCGGGCTCAGTTCAATTGCACAGTCATAACTCCTATGAGGAAGCAGAGACGCAGACTCATTCTCACTAAATACATCATAAAAGTCCGCCAAATAATCAGGAACATCATGCGACTGAGGAGAGGTGGAAAACACCGGAGCCTCAGTAAAGGCACACCGACAAACCCAACTCACCACAGACACAGATTTCCAATCCAAAACTGGATTATGAATTTGTAACCAGGGAAACCCCAGAACAATAGTATCATGCAGATTATGCAACACCAAAAATCTGCAATTTTCTTGATGGTCTGGGGCGACCCGCATTACCACCTGGGTCCAAAACTGAGGTTTATTTTTAGCCAAATGAGTAGCATCAATCCCCCTCAAAGGGATAGGCGTCTGCAGAGGTGTCATCGGAAATCCACAGATTCTCAACTAGCTCAAAGGAAGGTCAGGTTTATAGCTTCTCTAATCAGCCAAACTGTTTTCAGCTGTGCTAACATACTTGCAGAAGGGTTTTTAAGGGTATTCTAACCATCCATTAGCCATCTTACACAGTTAGCAAACACAAAGTACCATAAGAACACTGAAGTGATGGTTGTTGGAAATGGCCTCTATACACCTATGAAAACATTGCATTACAAACCAGACGTTTGCAGCTAGAATAGTCATTTACCACATTATCAATGTATAGAGTGTATTTCTGAATCATTTAATGTTAGCTTCATTGGAAAAAGCTGTGCTTTTCTTTAAAAAATAAGGAAATTTCTAAGTGACCCTAAACCCTTACATGGTAGTGTATATCGTATTTTCCGGTGTATAAGACGACCCCCAACTTTTCCAGTTAAAATATAGTTTGGTATATACTTGTCGTATAAGACTTCCCCTCTTCCAGTATTTGCTGCACTGTCATATGCATGACAGCGCGGCAAAAACTGCTTCTGATCGGCGGGGATATCATCCCCGTCGGTCAGAGAGCCACGGTTCCCTCGCTGTCAAAAGACAGCGGGAACGCTCAGCTGTGATCGGAGGTATAAACTTTACCTCTGGTCACTGGTGTCAGCGGATAGGAATACTGATCCCATCATCCAACACATACATCCGCTAATTACAGTGAGAGCAGAAGCAGCAGATGGGAGTATTCATGTGCCACTCCTGTGCTGTAAATAAATCATTTAAAAAACACCCGGTGTTGGTTCCCCCCCCTATTTTTGATAACCAGCCAGGCAAAACTCACAGCTGGTGGCTGCAACCCCCAGCTGTCAGCTTCAGAAAGGCTAGTTATCTAGACTAAAGGGTTCCACACTTTTTTTTGTTTAAATAATTAAGAAAACGGCGTAGGGTCCCCCCATTTTTGATAACCAACCTTGCTAAAGCAGGCAGCTGGGGGCTGGTATTCTCAGGCTGGTAAGGGTCCATGGATATTGCCCCCCCCAGCCTAAAAATAGCAGCCCGCAGCTGCCTAGAAAAGGCACATCTATTAGATGCGCCAATTCTGGCGCTTTGCCCGACTCTTCCCACTTACCCTGTAGCGGTGGCAAGTGGGATTGATGTCACCTTTGTATTGTCCGGTGACATCAAGCCCACGGCTTAGTAATGAAGAGGCGTTTATAAGATACCTATCCATTACTAATCCTACAGTTGTATGGTAAATAAAGACACAGCAAAAATAAAGTCCTTTATTAGAAACAAAACGCAGTTTTACATTTTTAGTTAAACGCCTACTTCCAGTGACGCCCTCGTTCTCCTGTAATAAAAGTAAAATAAAACAACAATATACCATACCTGACCGTCGTTCTGTCCCACGCCGTAAACCATGTCTGGAGCATAAACAGTTTTCAACCTGGACGGTGTCAAGATGCGACCGTCCAGGCTGAAAACCACTGGTGACTGAACTGCTGCGAGCGCAGCCTCAGAGACCGGTGGTGATGTCATTGAGGTTGCGCCCGGTCACTGAGACTCCATTCCCAGCCGGGTTGATCTGCCTTGACCTCGGTGACATCCCTGCTAGCACCGTTAGTTTTTCTCTATTACTAAGCCCTAGGCTTGATGTCACTGGACAATACAAAGGTGACATCAACCCCCACAACTATCACCCCACTTGCCACTGCTACAGGGCAAATGGGAAGAGCCGGTCAAAGCGCCAGAATTGGCGCATCTAATAGATATGCCTTTTCTGGGCAGCTGCGGGCTGTGATTTTTAGGCTGGGGCGGGGGCAATATCCATGGCCCTTTAACAGCCTTAGAATACTAGCCCCCAGCTGTCTTCTTTAGCAAGGCTGGTTGTCAAAAATTGGGGGGCCCCATGCTGTTTTTTTTTTAAATCATTTATTTAAATAATTAAAAAAACAGCATGGGGACCTCTCTATTCTTGATGGCCAACCTTGTTGAAGCTGACAGCTGATGGTTGCATCCCCCAGCTGTGAGTTTTGCCTGGCTGGTTAACAAAAATACAGGGAAACTTATGCCGTTTGTCTGTTTTTTTTTTTTTAATTATTTATTTAAAGCCCAGGAGCAGCTAATGAATACTCCCATCCGCCGCTCCTGCTCTCACTGTATTTAGCGGTAGTAGGTGTCAGATGATACTATCAGTAAGTCCCATCAGTTGACACCAGTGACTGGAGGTAAGCTTTATATCACTGATTATAGCTGAGCACTCACTGTTGTGAGTTCATTCTCTGGTTCACCAGTTGTGACTTCTCCTTCCAGACTCCCTCTGGTGGTAACAGGAGGTAGAGAGGCTGATTTGATCGGTGGAGATCGGCCACCTGAGAATGAGGATGATGATTGGATCTCAGGAGTCTCAGATTGGATTTAAGACAGCCGACGCCCTATTCAGTTACTGGTGATTCCTTCTGGCTTGTCAGCTCTTGGTTTTCAGCTCTGTTCCAGTCATCTAAAGCTAAGTTTTTCTGCTAATGTTCACACTTGATTTTGTTGGTCTATTCAGTTTTTTGGTGTGGTCAGCCAGCCCCGTCTGGGCGCTGTGCTGAATTTCCACTCTTATTTATCAGTATTTTGCCAATTGGCTTTTAGTCCCTTACTAGTTCGGTCTCTTTTTGCTCTGTCTCAGAATATTTCAGAGTGCTGATATAGTGGGAGAAGTCTAGTGACTTCGGGGTTAATTTTGCTATCAGAAGTATTGGACATGATTTTTGTAGGGTTTTTTGCAGGTTGCAGACAGTGTCTCTCCTTTCCTTTCCTGTCTAGTTAGTGTGGCCCCATCATTTGCTCAGCCTATTTTCCTGCCTGTGTTTGTGCCTTCATCTTGTTTCACCGTCAATACATGTGTGGGGGCTATCTATTCCTTTGGGGTCTGCTCTGGGGCAGTTAGTTTTCCCTTTTCTTGCTTTAGGCTTATTTAGTCCTCCGGCCGTGACGAGGCGTCTAGGAACATCGTAGGCACGCTCCACGGCTACTGCTAGTTGTGTGGTAAGATCAGGGATCTGCAATCTGCATAGTTACCAACCTCTCTGGTTTTCTGTGACTTAGCTTGTTTTGTTTTTTTCTCCTCGGTGACCCATTCATAACAACTCACGTTGTCTTTTGATAGTGTGGGAACTGTGGCTCTCTGACCGGCGGGAATGATTTCACCGATTTCGCCGATCAGAAGCGGTGTTTGCTGTGCTGTCATAAACACAAGTATAGTTGTAGCAAAATTATGCAAAACAATGCAAAACATTTTAGATGTTTCTTCCAGTGGCAGAATGCGCAGCACTGCTCCTACTAAAATTAGGTCAAACATGCAATGCATCATCTAAGAGTAGGTGGGGTAAATAGAAGAGGAATCTCTACATCCAACACCTGAGAAATAATCCCTGTACTCTCTTCCAGAACGGCGATATAGTCTGGCAATCCCAGAATTTATGTGGCAATGAGCCCACTGTCCCTAGGCATCTTCAGCATCTATCTGACATGGCAGGGTAAATATTATGTAAAACCTCCGGCATATGATGCCAGTGCATCAGTATCTTGTACGGATTTTCCTTTTGTATTATGCATGGTGACGATTTAGCTGCCTTAGACCATATGACCTGCCAGATATGAAGCGGAAGGTCCGTCCCCAGGTATCTCTCCCATTTAAACATGTAAGCATGTTTCGGAGGGGGGGGGGGGGGTCTGATGGTGGAGTGAACAGTATATTAAAAATTTCCGTTATAAAACCCTATGTAGAGGGATTCCCTTTACGGAGTTGTTCAAAGGGAGTGGGGGTAGAGAACATTGTGTTTTTATATGAAGTTAAGGCCAGGTGGCGGATTTGTAAGTATGAAAAGTATGTCCTAAGTGAGAGTTTAAACCGCTCTCTAAGAGTCTAGAAAGGAAGAATATTTTTGTTAAAGGAGTCTACAATATCCACGTAATAAAATAATTGTGCTTGAAGCCATGGTTCTGTCATAGCTGTAGTTAGACTATCAGGTATGGAGGGTGTAAAAAGGAAGGAGATCATAGGGGACCTGGGGGAGATCAATGGAAAGGCCTTGCTGCTTATCCTCCCAATTTTCATTGTAAATGCCATAGAGCCCAGCAGTGGCACTGAGGAGCATGTACTCCCATCTCCCCATAGCAATGAATTAGGATGCGCTGGAGCCATCCAAAGTTTCTCAGTTTCTACCCATTTGCTATAAGCCTGCAAGGAGGCCCAAGCTGGTATCCTTCTAGGGTGCACGGCCAAGTAATATATCCAGATGTCTGGAAAGGCAATACCCCCCTGCGTTTTTGAAGATGTGAGGACTGTTTAAGCTATCAGATGTCGTCTCTAACCCCCAAAATTTTAGAAGCACGGTCTGAAACCTCCAATATCGTTCGTGCGATCGGAATCGGCAAAACCTCCACCATGTATAAGAACTTAGGTACAGTGGAGAAAAAAAGGGTTTAGTCCGCTACCAATTGTGCAAGTTCTCCCACTTAAAAAGATGAGACAGGCCTGTAATTGACATCAAAGGTAGACAGGGGAACCTAGCCTATCTGCTGCCTGAGGCGAACAGCAAAATTACGCCCCCCCTCCCGCACACAAAGTAAATTTTCATATCTATCCTGTAAAACTGAGTACAATAGTGGACATTTTGATTTAGATAAATAGAAAAAAAAAAAAGGTGTCCAAACACAAGGACGCACATCACACGCACATACAAGAGCAACACAGAAGTATCCAGAACAAGGGCCATTAATGGCAATGGTAGGCCTGACACAGGGCCGGACTGGGACAAAAATGCAGCCCTGCCAAACAAATCCCACCAGCCCACAAACTATAGCACTCATCACCCCGATCAGTGAATTTTTGCTATACTTTGTCGTCCCCTCATTACTCTCTTTAAGGAGTTATTTGAAGAGCCACATGTGAATGGCACCACAGTGCGTTTGGCTGACCACAGCTCCATTTACATGGTGCTCTTCAAAGCTACGTTTCCCAGGATCATGGGGGTCCCAGCGGTCAGATCCACAACAAACAGAAAGTCATCCCCTATCCCCACATAATGCTCCATACAGCATAATGGGCCCCATATACAGTCATATGTTAAAGTTTGGGCACCCCTATTAATGTTAACCTTTTTTCTTTATAACAATTTTGGTTTTTGCAACAGCTATTTCAGTTTCATATATCTAAGAAAATGTGCAATCTGCATTTAAACAAAATTTGACCGGTGCAAAAGTATGGGCACCCTTATCATTTTCTTGATTTGAACACTCCTAACTACTTTTTACTGACTTCCTGAAGCACTAAATTGGTTTTGTAACCTCATTGAGCTTTGAACTTCATAGCCAGGTGTATCAAGTCATGAGAAAAGGTATTTAAGGTGGCCACTTGCAAGTAGTTCTCCTATTTGATTCTCCTATGAAGAGTGGCATCATGGGCTCCTCAAAACAACTCTCAAATGATCTGAAAACAAAGATGATTCAGCATAGCTTTTCAGGGGAAGGATACAAAAAGTTGTCTCAGAGATTTAACATGTCAGTTTCCACTGTGAGGAACATAGTAAGGAAATGGAAGAACACAGGTACAGTTCTTGTTAAGCCCAGAAGTGGCAGGCCAAGAAAAATATCAGAAAGGCAGAGAAGAAGAATGGTGAGAACAGTCAAGGACAATCCACAGACCACCTCCAAAGACCTGCAGCATCATCTTGCTGCAGATGGTGTCACTGTGCATCGGTCAACAATACAGCGCACTTTGCACAAGGAGAAGCTGTATGGGAGAGTGATGCGAAAAAAGCAGTTTCTGCAAGCACGCCGCAAACAGAGTCGCCTGAGGTATGCAAAAGCACATTTTGACAAGCCAGTTACATTTTGGAAGAAGGTCCTGTGGACTGATGAAACAAAGATTGAGTTGTTTGGTCATACAAAAAGGCGTTATGCATGGAGGCTAAAAAACACAGCATTCCAAATAAAACACTTGCTACCCACAGTAAAATTTGGTGGAGGTTCCATCATGCTTTGGGGCTGTTTGGCCAATGCTGGCACCGGGAATCTTGTTAAAGTTGAGGGTCGCATTGATTCAACTCAGTATCAGCAGATTCTTGACAATAATGTGCAAGAATCAGTGACGAAGTTGAAGTTACGCAGGGGATGGATATTTCAGCAAGACATTGATCCAAAGCACTGCTCCAAATCTACTCAGGCATTCATGCAGAGGAACAATTACAATGTTCTGGAATGGCCATCCCAGTCCCCAGACCTGAATATCATTGAACATCTGTGGGATGATTTGAAGCGGGCTGTCCATGCTCGGCGACCATTAAACTTAACTGAACTGGAATTGTTTTGTAAACAGGAATGGTCACAAATACCTTCATCCAGGATCCAGGAACTCATTAATAGCTTCAGGAAGCGACTAGAAGCTGTTGTTTTTGCAAAAGGAAGATCTACGAAATATTAATGACACTTTTATGTTGAGGTGCCCATACTTTTGCACCGGTCAAATTTTGTTTAAATGCAGATTGCACATTTTCTGTTAGTACAATAAACCTCATTTGAATCCAGAAATATAACTGGGTCCATCAGTTATTAGATATATGAAACTGAAATAGCTGTTGCAAAAACCAAAATTGTTATAAAGAAAAAAGGTTAACATTAATAGGGGTGCCCAAACTTTAACATATGACTGTATTACTGCATACAGTATATTGGGCCCCAAATATTTTCATACAGTATAATGGGCCCCATATAGTACTTCATACAGTATAATGGGCCCAATATATGACTTCATACAGTATAATGGGCCCCATATATGACTTCATACAGTATAATGGGCCCCATATATGACTTCATACAGTATAATGGGCTCCATATATTACTTCATACAGTATAATGGGCCCCATATATTACTTCATACAGTATAATGGGCTCCATGTATTACTTCATACAGTATAATGGGCCCTATATATTACTTCATACAGTATAATGGGCACCATATATTACTTCATACAGCATAATGGGCACCATATATTACTTCATACAGTATAATGGGCACCATATATTACTCCATACTGTATAATGGGCCCCATATATTACTTCATACAGTATAATGGGCCCCATATATTACTTTATACAGCATAATGGGCACCATATATTACTTCATACAGTATAATGGGCACCATATATTGCTTCATACAGTTTAATGGACACCATATATTTATACAGTATATTGGGCCCCATATATTCATACAGCATAATAGGCAACATTTATTACTTCATACTGTATAATGGGCCCCATATATTACTTCATATAGTATAATGGGCCCCATATATTACTTCATACAGTATAATGGGCACCATATATTACTTCATACAGTATAATGGGCCCCATATATTACTTCATACAGCATAACGGGCACCATATATTACTTCATACAGTATAATGGGCACCATATATTACTTTGTACAGCATAATGGGCACCATATATTACTGCACACAGTATTATGGGCACCATATATTACTTCATACAGTTTAATGGGCACCATATATTACTTCATACAGCATAATGGGCACCATATATTACTTCATACAGTATAATGAGCCCCATATATTACTGTATACAGTATAATGGGCCCCACATGTTACTTCTTACAGTATAATGGGCCCCATATATTACTTCATATAGTATAATGGGCCCCATATATTACTTCATACAGTATAATGGGCACCATATATTACTTCATACAGTATAATGGGCCCCATATATTACTTCATACAGCATAACGGGCACCATATATTACTTCATACAGTATAATGGGCACCATATATTACTTTGTACAGCATAATGGGCACCATATATTACTGCATACAGTATAATGGGCACCATATATTACTTCATACAGTTTAATGGGCACCATATATTACTTCATACAGCATAATGGGCACCATATATTACTTCATACAGTTTAATGGGCACCATATATTACTTCATACAGCATAATGGGCACCATATATTACTTCATACAGTATAATGAGCCCCATATATTACTGTATACAGTATAATGGGCCCCACATATTACTTCTTACAGTATAATGGGCCCCATATATTACTTCATACAGTATAATGGGCCCCATATATTACTTCATACAGTATATTGGGCCCCATATATTCATGCAGTATTATGAGCACCATATATTACTGCATACAGTATAATGGGCACCATATATTACTTCATACAGTATAATGGGCCCCAAATATTTCATACAGCATAATGGGCCCCATATATTACTTCATACAGTATAATGGGCACCATATATTACATCATACAGCATAATGGGCACCATATATTACTTTTTACAGCATAATGGGCACCATATATTACTGCATACAGTATAATGGGCACCGTATATTACTTCATACAGTATAATGGGCACCATATATTACTTAATACAGCATAATGGGCACCATATATTACTTCATACAGTGTAATGGGCCCCATATAATTCTTCTACCCAAACCCCGCTGTTCTGGTCTCCTCAGTGTATTCTGATCCTCCGCAGTGCTTGGCACAGGGACATCATTAACTTTACCTATATAATTGTCCACTTGGACTGATAGTAATAGTGATTTGTTTGTACCCTGTTGTCTGGCGCTGGCCCACTTTATGGAGGTGCTCAGGGTATATGATTATACACCAGTAAAAAGTATGAGAGGCTCAATGTGACCAGTGCCACCTAGTTTCCTACCCCTCTTATTCGACTGGTACTGTGGGCACACTGACTGGTACTGAGGAAAAGAAAGAAAGAACAGAGACAAAAAGAAAACAGAGAAAGAAAGAACAGAGGGAGAAAGAAAGAGGGGAAAGAAAGAAGAGCGAGAGAAAGAAAGAGGGGAAAGAAATAACAGAGAAAGAAAGAAGGAAAGAAACAGAGAGAAAGAAAGATTCTATAAAGATACTATAGCAGCCCAGCTCCCACTGTAGTGCCCACCTGAGCCTCCCAATGCAGGACATATCATGATCCGCTCACATGGCCGGGATCCCGAGTCCAAGGCGATCCTGCTGTCCGCGCTGTTGGGAGAGGATACGGTGATGGATCTGAAGCATTCCCTGAAGTGCCTCCATGGTTCCGTCACAATCTTCTCCCGAAATTACCTCATTTCCAGTCAGCTTCTAGCACATCACTTCCGGTGGAACGTCACGTGCAAATTTTAAAGTGCACCTCGGGGCTCCGCCGTGTACTCCTGTGTCCGCGGGAAAAGTAAACTCCCAGCCGGGGCAGTGGGCAGAATCTCTCTCAAAATCGGGACTGTCCCGCTGGGAGGTATGAATGCTCCCCACCATACACCTTGTACACGTATGGCTCCGCATACATCATACACGGTTCCGCTTTTTATGCCTCATACACACACGGCTCCGTTCTGTACACCTCGCACACACACGACTCCACTCAGTATACACATGGCTCCACTCTGTAAACCTCGTACACATGCGGCTCTGCTCCGTACACCTTGTACACACGTGGCCACGCTCTGTAAACCTTGTACACAAATGGCTCCACTCCTTAAACCTTGTACACATGCGGCTTTGCTCCATACACCTCGTACACACGCGGTTCTGCTCCATACACCTCACACACATGCGACTCTGCGCCGTACACGTGCGGCTCTGCTCCATACACGTGCAGCTCCGCTCTGTACACCTCGCACACGCGCTACTCCGCTCCGTACACCTCGCACACGCGCTGCTCCGCTCCATACACACGGCTCTGCTCCGTACACATCTCTGCTCCGTACACCTCGTACACATGCGGCTCTGCTCCTTACACCTCGCACACACGTGGCTCCGCTCCGTACACCTCGCACACACAGCTCTGCACACCCAACACACTCACGGCTCTGCTCCGTACACCTCGTATACACACACACGGCTCCGCTCCGTGTACACACACAGCTCCTCTCCGTACACATCTCTGCTCCAAACACCTCGTACACACATACAGCTCCGCTCCGTACACACACACAGCTCCACTCCGTACACATCTCTACAACGTACACCTCGTACACGTACAACTCTGCTCCTTGCACCTCCCACACGCGCGGCTTCACTCCGTACACCTTATACAAACACACACGGCTCCGCTTCTTACACCTCGTACACTCGCGGCTCCGCTCCTTACAGCTCTTTCACACGCGGCTCTGCTCCTTACACCTCTTAGGAGCGGAGCCGCATGTGTACGAGGTGTAAGGAGCAGAGCCGCGTGTGTACGAGGTGTAAGGAGCAGAGCCGCGTGTGTACGAGGTGTAAAAAGCAGCCGCGTGTGTACGAGGTGTAAGGAGCAGAGCCGCGTGTGTACGAGGTGTAAGGAGCAGAGCCGCGTGTGTACGAGGTGTAAGGAGCAGAGCCGCGTGTGTACGAGGTGTAAGGAGCAGAGCCTCGTGTGTACGAGGTGTAAGGAGCAGAGCCTCGTGTGTACGAGGTGTAAGGAGCAGAGCCGCGTGTGTACGAGGTGTAAGGAGCAGAGCCGCGTGTGTACGAGGTGTAAGGAGCAGAGCCGCGTGTGTACGAGGTGTAAGGAGCAGAGCCGCGTGTGTACGAGGTGTAAGGAGCAGAGCCGCGTGTGTACGAGGTGTAAGGAGCAGAGCCGCGTGTGTACGAGGTGTAAGGAGCAGAGCCGCGTGTGTACGAGGTGTAAGGAGCAGAGCCGCGTGTGTACGAGGTGTAAGGAGCAGAGCCGCGTGTTTACGAGGTGTAAGGAGCAGAGCCGCGTGTGTACGAGGTGTAAGGAGCAGAGCCGCGTGTGTACGAGGTGTAAGGAGCAGAGCCGCGTGTGTACGAGGTGTAAGGAGCAGAGCCGCGTGTGTACGAGGTGTAAAGAGCAGAGCCGCGTGTGTACGAGGTGTAAAGAGCAGAGCCGCGTGTGTACGAGGTGTAAGGAGCAGAGCCGCGTGTGTACGAGGTGTAAGGAGCAGAGCCGCGTGTGTACGAGGTGTAAGGAGCAGAGCCGCGTGTGTACGAGGTGTAAGGAGCAGAGCCGCGTGTGTATGAGGTGTAAGGAGCAGAGCCGCGTGTGTAAGAGGTCCGAGGTGCACGGAGCAGAGCTGCACGTGTACGAGATGTATGGAGCAGAGCCACACGTGTACGAGGTGTACGGAGCAGAGCCTCGAGTGTGTGAGGTGTACGTAGCGGAGCCGCGTGTGTACGAGGTGTACGGAATGAAGCCGCGTGTGTAAGAGGTGTAAGGTGTGTTACACCTCTTACACACGCGGATCTGCTCCTTACACCTCGCACACACGGCTCCGCTCCGTACAACTCGCACACACACAGCTCCGCTCCGTACACCTCACACACTCGCGGCTCTGCTCCGTACACCTCGTACACACACACGGCTCCACTCCGTGTACATACACAGCTCCACTCCGTACACATCTCTGCTCCGTACACCTCATACACACACACAGCTCCACTCAGTAGACATCTCTGCTCCGTACACCTCGTACACTTGCAGCTCTGCTCTGTACACCTCACACACTCGCGGCTCTGCTACATACACCCTGTAAACCCCCCTGACGCCACAAATAAACTTCCCTCATCCAGGACGATGACAGACAGCAGAGTCCTGCATAAAACAAGGGCTGATGCGCACAGGACCTGTTATGAGGTCATAGGAGGGGAGGAGTCAGGGTCACATGATATCCGGATTGAAGATGCTACAGATGAGGAGAGGAGCGACTACAGGACCTGTGATGAGGTCACAGGAGGGGAGGAGTCAGGGCGTCACATGATCAGGGGG
Source organism: Dendrobates tinctorius (assembly GCF_039654945.1). Lineage (NCBI taxonomy): Eukaryota > Metazoa > Chordata > Amphibia > Anura > Dendrobatidae > Dendrobates > Dendrobates tinctorius. The sequence goes on from NW_027361848.1 coordinate 5,459,971, forward strand.
CCCTGACTCCTTCCCTCCTGTGATCTCATCAATTACAGCCTCTTGCACGACCGCAGCACCAGCGTGCAGAGGCTAAATTGTGGGTGCTGCGGGTAGAGGAGCGCATAATGCCGCCCCCTGCTGTCTGCCGCTTCATCACCTGGCTCAACTTGCCTCATTATAGCTGCGGCCCTGAAGGTAAACAACAACTATGAGAGTCAAAATGAGAAAATAAATCCAGAAAGTAGCCTTGTCTGATTTGGCAAGATTTATTTGACAAATTATGATGGAAATACATACAAGACCATTCATAATCTCCCTCAATCTGGGGCTCCATGCAAGATCTCACCTCGTGGGGTCAAAATGATCACAAGAACGGTGAGCAAAAATCCCAGAACCACACGAGGGAACATAGTGAATGGCCTGCGTAGAGCTGGGACCACCGTAACAAAGGCTACCATCAGTAACACACTACGCTGCCAGGGACTCAGATCCTGCAATGCCAGACTTGTCCCCCTGCTGAAGCCACTACATGTCTGGGCCCTTCGGAAGTTTGCTAGAGAGCATTTGGATTATCCAGAAGAATATTGGGAGAATGTCATATGGTCTGATAAAGTAGAACTGTTTGGTAGAAACAAAACTCATCGTGTTTGGAGGAGACAGAATGCAGAGTTGCATCCAAAGAACACCATACCTACTGTGAAGCATGGGGGTGGCAACATCATGCTTTGGAGCTGTTTCTCTGCAAAGGGACCAGAACGACTGATCCGTGTACACGAAAGAATGAATGGGGCCATGTATTGTAAGATTTTGAGTGCAAACCTCCTTCCATCAGCAAGGGCATTGAAGATGAAACGTGATGTGTCTTTCAGCATGATAATGATCTCAAGCACACTGCAAGGGCAATGATGGAGTGTGTTTGTAAGACGCATATGAAAGTCCTGGAGTGGCCTAGCCAGTCTCCAGATATCAACCCCATAGAAAATCTTTGGAGGGATTTGAAAGTCCGTGTTACCCAGCGACAGGCCCAAAACATCACTGCTCTAGAGGAGATCTGCATGGAGGAATTGGCCAACATACCACCAACAGTGTGTGCCAACCTTGTGAAAACTTAGAGAAAACGTTTGACCTCTGTCATTGCCAACAAAGGATATATAACAAAACATTGAGATGAACTTTTATTAATGACCAAATACTTATTTTCCACTATAATTTGCAAAATAAATGTTGCCAAATCAGACAAGGTGATTTTCTGGATTTGTTTTCTCATTTTGACTCTCGTAGTTGTGGTCTACCTATGATGTCAATTACAGGCCTCTCTCATCTTTTTAAGTGGGAGAATGTGCACAATTGGTGGCTGACTAAATATTTTTTTCCCCACTGTATAATAGACATCTTTATCGAATTTTCTCTGCCAAAACGTGAGAGAGGAAGTTTAGAACATCTAGAAAGTAACCCATTAATCTCTTGATAGAAGGCCGGGAAATTATGTCTATAAAGAGAGTCGTAAGAACCAGTCAGGAAAATACAGAAATATTTAATTTTGGTTTCCTTCCATGCAAATTTAAACTTTGATCTGAGAGCGTCCACCATTGCGCTTGGTAAGTTAACTGGGAGAGCTTCAGTCTTTGTTGTATTTACCTTGTACCCTGAGAGTAGTCCATATTCTGTAGCTTGAAGAATGGGGAGGGAAATGTGTGGGTTGGTGAGGGTGAGGAGAATATCATTTGCAAATAGGGACAACTTGAACGCTCTCTCCCGTACCTTAATGCCCTGGGTATCTCGATTATTCCTTATTTTGGAAGCCCAAGGACTCTGTGCAGAGGACAAACAGCAGGGGAGAGAGAGGACACCCCTGTCTAGATCCATTTGAGATATTGATAGGAGAGGAAGATGCATGGGGGAGTTTAACCATAGCCTTGGGCAAGGAATATAAAGCCTGTATAGCCTGAAAAAATGGACCGATAGGCCATACCTGTGTAAATATGCAAATAAAAAAGGCCAACTCAGTCGGTTGAATGCCTTCTCAGCATCTAAACTGAACAAAAGACCAGACTGACCATTTCTTTGAAGGACATCAATAAGATCTATAGTACGTCTAGTGTTATCACCCGCTTTCCTATTTGCTGCAAAACTGACCTGATCTTTATGGATTAAATCCTGGAGAAACAAACTCGATCTTTTAGCCAGGATTTTAGTAAATATTTTAAGATCCGCAGTTAGTAGGGAAATGGGATGATAGTTGGCGCAATCAGCAGGGTCCATTCCCTGTTTGTTTTACAGTGATATGTGATCTCAGCATAGAGGGAGGAATGGGAGAACCCGACATGAAGGAATTAAATAGAGGTAGCATAAAGGCCATTAGTTCTTTCTGGAATGTTTTGTAATATAAATACATGAACCCATCAGGCCCTGGGGCCTTACCCTGGGGCAATTCTTTAACTGTATTCCCCAGTTCTTCAGTTATGTTATTTAGTGTTAAAAGTGCTTCCGCACTCAAGGTTGGTAATTGAAAGGAGTCCAAGTAAATTTTGAGTCTTTCAGATCTATCAATCTGGTCTATGGGTAGAGTTAGGCTGTTTTCACACACAGCGTTTTTTTTCGCAGTTTTTCCCGCAGATTTGCCAAAAAATCAGCGGGAAAAACGCGAAAAAGAAGCCTCCCATTCATTTCTATGCATTTTGCACTTTTTGTGCACATTGATGCGTTTTTTACCGCGAAAAAAAACGCATCACGGTAAAAACGCAGCATGCTCATTAATTTCGCGTTTTTTTTCCGCGTTTCTGGCTTTTTCCATGTGTCTAGAAACCGCGCAGAAAAAAAAAACTAAAAAAAAACGCTCAAACGCGCGGTTTCTGGGAAGGGAGTCCTGTTTTTCAGCAGAAAATTTCTGCTATGTGTGCACTTAGCCAAAGGGTAATTAATATAGATGGGAACAGTAATCCTGAAATATGCTCGCTTGTTTCTGTGGATCATATATGAGGTGTCTCCCTGAAAATGGTATCTTATAAAGACTACTATGAAAGCGTGTCGATGTAATCACAGTAAAGATACAGTATGATAGGGTGTTACTCAGTCAGGAAAGTGCTGTGCCTGGCATGTAAACCAAACCGTGAGGAAAATCAAATCAAAGATATTAATGTATATTGTACCTGTTTTGCACTGTATTGCACAATCCCGGCGGATACAATGGCTTCCCTCTACCCCTCGGGAGATCGCCAAGAGCTGCTACTGCGCAAACGCGGGCAGCGCCATCTTGGAGGAAGACAGGCATTTTTTTTCCTTCTCCATCAAGATGGCGCCGCCTGCGTAATAGTAGCTATTGGATCTCTATACACAGATAGCTGCTACTGTGCAGGTGGGCGCCATTTTCAATATATATATATATATATATATATATATATATATATATATATATATATATATATATATATATATATATATATATATATGTATTTTTTAACACTTGCTCAATAACATCAAGAATACTTTATTAACTGGACACTAAACATGCGATTATGCTCCAGCACAGGTGACATGTCAGGCACCTGCCCACAGAAGTGTTTTTTTTTTCCGTTTTTTTTCTTCAGTATATACAGGTATTCATTATGCACACTAGGGGACAGATCAGTGACCTGTCAGAAGTCTGCATTATGAATACCTCAGCAGAGAACCACAGGAAGACCCCGCCCCCCCAACACACAGGCCCGCCCTGCAGCACGGGCATATCATTAAAAAACAAGTACAAGATGGATTTCATCACCCAAGTATCATTTTTGTCATTTTAACGGCGCCAACCTGACACTGTCTGTAGGTTAGTGTGCACAATCCTGCTGATGGATTCCTTTTAATCAGGTAGTCCCCTAGAATAGCGTTCCCAGAGATGCTGACCACTAGTTGGCTGCTTTGCCTTTACTCTGTTGTCATTCCAAACATTTTCAATTGGGTTGATGTCTGGAGATTATGTATGTGGCACAGCACTACATCTCTCTATTTCTTTGTTACATAGCCTTTGCATAGTCTGGATTTGTGGTTTGAGTAATTATCCTGAGGCAGCAGAAATGATTGTCACACTAACCTTCTAAACCAGGGGTGGGGACCCTCCATCCCCTGGGCTATTTACGGTCCTCGATGATCTTTTATCTGGCCCTTAGGAAGATTCTCAGGGGCTGTAGTACTTTGGCAGGGAGTTGTATTTTGATTGCCACCATCTCATTAGTTTCTTCTTGCTCTGTGAGCACACACACAGTGTTCACTACTGAACACTGAAGGGCATGCAATGAAAGATTACGTCCTGACACCAGTGGCAGAGTCAGGATGTACTTTGTGGGCGGAATTTGTACGGCCCTCAAAGGATTGTATAAATATCCAACTAGCTCTTGGCAGAAAAAAGATTCCCCACCCGTGTCCTAAACCAACCTGTTTCTTTCTTCTGAAGTAGAAGAAGCTACCCCTGTACTCAAGTGAAACAAATAACTTCATCCTGGTGGGTTCTCTGCCCTACACTGCAAAAATATATGCAACTACCCTTCGCTCACACCTCACTGCCTATTTTATCTCTTTAGGAAATGAATGATCACCTGGTACAACCACCCTTATAGCCCCAATAACTATGATACTCAAGCCAAATTCAGACCATAGGTTATCGTCAAACTAATAACCCATCTCCCTAATTAACATTGACCTTAAACTAAGCAGAAATTTTTATTCAAAACCTCAACATAGTTTTGGGTTATTTAACACCTAGAGATCACGTCAGTATTGTGCCACATAGACGGGCCTCTGATAATATTCCGTATTTTTCAGACTATAAGATGCACTTTTCCTCCCAAATTTTTTTGGGGGGAAATGGGTGGTGCGTCTTATAGTCCAAACGCAGGCTTACCGGGTGGTTGCGGCAGTGGTGAAGCAGTGTTCCTTCCTCAGGGAACCGGTGGTGGCAGAGGTGTGTGGCGATGCTGAGGCTCAGCGATGGGTGGTGTTGCGTGCATTGTTATGGTTTCCCTGCGGCCATCTTCCTGAAGCCGTGGGCCGCCAGAGGCGGCGCGTGCGTGGATTGAGATCTCAGCTGACCTCTCGCACTCCAGTTTTCTGAGGCTGTGGGCTTGAGATCTCGGCGGCCCTCGGCTTCAGGAAAATGGCTGGCGGAGGCTGCGCATGCACAGATTGGGATCTCAGCGGCCATTTTACTGAAGCCGAGGGCTGCCGAAATCTCAATCAGTGCATGCGCGGCCTCAGGAAGATGGCCACCTAGAAACCGATGATGCACTCTGCTCTACTCGCCGTGGACACCGGGCTGCGGTGTCGCCACATTTCTGCCGCCAACATCCTGAATCAGTAATAACGTGAAGATGCTGCAGTGTTTGGTAAATGTCTCCAGGTTCTGCTCCTTGCTATCTGCTCTACCTCACCGCCGACCTGCAGCATCGCACCGCTGGGATACCCCAGGACTTCAGCGTTGCCCCTCTTCTGCCGCCGCCAGCTTCCTGTGACCCTACTCTACCACCGCCTGCCCTCAGGTAAGATACCTTAAATTCGGACAATAAGACGGACCCCCATCTTATAAAAATCCTTTTTCTGCTATTTTCCATTCCAAAATTTGGGGTGCATCTTATGGTCCGGTGCGTCTTATAGTCCGAAAAATACCGTACATGAGGTCTCCCTTCCACTGCAGGGAACGCAAACTAAATGCAATGTTCCTTTCACTTGATATAAAAAAGCACTTGACTCTGAGTCTTGGACTTACTTGCGGTACTGCGTAGATGGGCGTTCTCTAATCATTTCATATATTGAATTTATGCCTTTTACAATCTCCCAACTGCTCAAATATGTTGTAATGACTTCTCTTTAGCCTTGTTTCCTATTAAGAGGCACCCATTAAAACTGTCCCCCATTGCTTTTCTTAGGCCCCCCTTACACGCTTCAATGTCCCAACGATCCGACATGGATAGGATCGCTGGGACATAGTTAGCTGATCGCTGGTGAGCTGTCACATAGACAGACTCACCAACGATCAGGACCAGCGAGCAAGCTGGTATCCAGGGTAAACAGCGGGTATCTAAGAACCGCGCGGCTCTTAGTTACCCGCTGTTTACCCTGGATACCAGATCCCAGCATCGCTAATCGTTGGTCTCTCGCTGTCACGCGCAGCGATGTGTGCTGCCCAGCGGGAGCCCAACTATAGAATTATGGCCCAGATCATTAGGCAACGATTAACGATCAGTCAACTGATCGTTCATCGTTGCTACATGTCACACGCAACGATGTGGTTTCGACATCGCTGCAACGTCACCAAACTGGTGACGTTGCAACGATATCGTTCACAATATCGTTGTGTGTAACGGGGCCTTTACTTGCTATTGAACCTTTGACCATCAGATTTGCTTCAATTCAAGTGTTTGTGGCATTGAGATGACATTAGTCCCACATATCTTTGTTTGCTGATGATATCTACTCTATCTTACTCCAGGGCTGTGGAGTCGGTAAGCCAAACCTGCGACTCCGACTCCTCAATTTCCCTTACACCAACTCAGACTCCGACTCCCACATATATTGCTTATATTTAAGTCAAAAATGTATTGTAGTACAATGTGAACATCAGACATTTAATCATTTCTATGATCCAATAATCAAGATATTTAGATAGAACATAATATCTATTTATTGGAATACAACTTTAGAACACAAAAAACTGTAATAAATTGTAAATATGTAATACACTGTATACATGTACATGTATACGGTACAGATCAAAGTTTGGACACACCTTCTCATTCAAAGAGTTTTCTTTATTTTCATGACTATGAAAATTGTAGATTCATTCTGAAGGCATCAAAACAATGAATTAACACATGTGGAATTATATAATTAAAGTGTGAAACAACTGAAAATATGTCTTATATTCTAGATTCTTCAAAGTAGCCACCTTTTGCTTTGATTACTGCTTTGCACACTCTTGGCATTCTCTTGATGAGCTTCAAGTGGTAGTCACCAGAAATGGTCTTCCAACAGTCTTGAAGGAGTTCCCAGAGATGCTTAGCACTTGTTGGCCCGTTTGCCTTCACTCTGCGGTCCAGCTCACCCCAAACCATCTCGATTGGGTTCAGGTCTGGTGACTGTGGAGGCCAGGTCATCTGGCGTAGCACCCCATCACTCTCCTTCTTGGTCAGATAGCCCTTACACAGCCTGGAGGTGTGTTTGAGGCCATTGTCCTGTTGAAAAATAAATGATGGTCCAACTAAACACAAACCAGATGGAATAGCATGCCGCTGCAAGATGCTGTGGTAGCCATGCTGGTTCAGTATGCCTTCAATTTTGAATAAATCACCAACATTGTCACCAGCAAAGCACCCCCACACCATCACACCTCCTCCTCCATGCTTCACGGTGGGATCCAGGCATGTAGAGTCCATCCGTTCACCTTTTCTGCGTCGCACAAAGACATGGTGGTTGGAACCAAAGATCTCAAATTTGGACTCATCAGACCAAAGCACAGATTTCCACTGGTCTAATGTCCATTCCTTGTGTTTTCTAGTAGCCCAAACAAGTCTCTTCTGCTTGTTGCCTGTCCTTAGCAGTGGTTTCCTAGCAGCTATTTTACCATGAAGGCCTGCTGCACAAAGTCTCCTCTTAACAGTTGTTGTAGAGATGTGTCTGCTGCTAGAACTCTGTGTGGCATTGACCTGGTCTCTAATCTGAGCTGCTGTTAACCTGCGATTTTTGAGGCTGGTGACTAGGATGAACTTATCCTCCGTAGCAGAGGTGACTTTTGGTCTTCTTTTCCTGGGGCGGTCCTCATGTGAGCCAGTTTCTTTGTAGCGCTTGATGGTTTTTGCCAATGCACTTGGGGACACTTTCAAAGTTTTCCCAATTTTTCGGACTGACTAACCTTCATTTCTTAAAGTAATGATGGCCACTCGTTTTTCTTTACTCAGCTGCTTTTTTCTTGCCATAATACAAATTCTAACAGTCTATTCAGTAGGACTATCACCTGTGTATCCACCAGACTTTTGCACAACACAACTGATGGTCCCAACCCCATTTATAAGGCAAGAAATCCCACTTATTAAACCTGACAGGGCACACCTGTGAAGTGAAAACCATTTCCGGTGACTACCTCTTGAAGCTCATCAAGAGAATGCCAAGAGTGTGCAAAGCAGAAATCAAAAAAAGGTAGCTACTTTGAAGAACCTAGAATATAAGACATACAGTATTTTCAGTTGTTTCACACTTTTTTGTTAATTATATAATTCCACATGTGTTAATTCATAGTTTTGATGCCTTCAGAGTGAATCTGCAATTTTCATAGTCATGAAAATAAAGAAAACGCTTTGATTAAGAAGGTATGTGCAAACTTTTGGTCTTTACTGTGTGTGTGTGTGTGTATATATATATATATATATATATATATATATATATATATATATATATATATATATATATATATATATATTATACATACACACACACACACACACACATACACACACACTATGACTTATCTCGGCTAAGATAAAGCCTAGATCCTCAGGCTACATTCACACTATGGGCGTAGCCAGGATCAAACCTGGGGGGGGGGGGGCAGAATCTCATACTGTTCCGCAGAATTTCATACTGCACACCTCAGCTGCTGCAGAACCTCATACTTCACACTCCTACACTTGAAAATAAAGCCTGCACCTTAAGAAGATGTGGTGATGAATGCAGTCTATTTATTCCAACTATCAGTTGATGTTGATGTTACTGAAGACGAGCAATGCCTGTCCTGGGCGTCCTTTTGGGCAGCTATGAGGTGTACCTGACTGGTGCTAAAAAAAAGGAGTATTAGTCTGTGTGCTACCCGGCTTTCATTCTTTTTGGTACAAATATGATATGAATAGACAGATATGGATAAATGGGTATATAGATAGAGCAGATTTCTAATCTGCTTTTGCTATTGAAAACATTATCTATGAGCTCAAAAACCTTTCAGGTGATGCGGTTTTTTAAAAAGCTGATCTGCTTTTGCAACTGAAAAACGTATCCTCAAAAAACGCAGGAAAAACGCTGTGTATGAATGTAGCCTTAGATCAGGAATAGAACAGTCATTTATAGGACATTTCATAACTTTCCCAAAATCCTATGAAAAAATATTCAGCACATTCTGCATTGAACTACTGTACCCAATTTATTATATATTTTAGGAGTCGGTCCATTTTATACCGACTCCACCAAAATGAGCACCGACTCCGACTCCACAGCCCTGCTTACTTCACTGAAAACCTCACAACCCACATTGTTACAAAGTTTATCCAAGGTTTGAGTTAGTTTCTGCCTGTAAAGTTAATGTAAAATCCCATGCGCTGAATATTTCCCTTTGCTTTTCTCTTGTTACGCTATTGAAGCATAATTTTCCTGTCAGTGGGCCTCTGATCAGCTTGATTATCTAGGTATAAAGTTGACCGCAAACCTTGAATCTTTTTTCCACAAATTACCCTCAAACACTATGCAAACTTCACCTGCTATTACAAATGAGGGGCAAAATTCAGCACAGTTAACTAGGTCACATGCACGCCCTTAAAATTACATATTCCATAAAATACTAAAGCTCTTCCTTGTCTTTCCCATCCTTGTATCCTTACCTTTAAAATAGTGCAGTGCTTAAATAACTCTATTGTCTGTAAAGGAGGCATTCCATTGTAAATATGACCTATCCTGGTTGATTCACATTTCTTTACTCCTTGGTTCCTTATGTGTTTCATTATCATTTTGCGATGTTCTGTCTGAAAGTGAAAATCTACAATCTGGAGATTCTAGTAAGAAAAACAAAATCCATTGGATGGACAGGTGTGTCCAAACTTTTTACCTGCACTATATACATAATTATACATAACATAATATATACCCTGCCACGTCAGATAGATGCTGGAGATGCCTGGGGGCAGTGGGCTCATTACCACATATATTCTGGGATTGCCAGACTATATTGCCGTTCTGGAAGAGAGTACATGGATTGGTTTCTCAGGTGTTGGATGTAGAGCTTCCTCTTCCATTTACCCCACCTACTCTTAGATGATGTTTGACCTAATTTTAGCAGTAACAGCAGTGCTGCGCATTCTGCCACTGGAAGAAACATCTAAAATGTATTGCATAATTTTGCTACAACTATACTTGTGTTTATGATGTCACTAGATGGAGGCCCGATGCTATTGCATCGGAAGGGCGGTAATGTTATGATGGGGGAAGGCTTTGCAGCGTTGAGAATCTCCCCCCCATGTGCTCACCCACCTATCCACGCTCTCTTTCCCCATGTGCTGACTTCTCCCGTCTGTACTCTCTTCTTTGACCTGTCTATCCCATGTGCTATCCCCCTTGTCTGCTGTCTCTCTCCTTCCTGTGCTGTGTTCTCCCCTCATGTGCTATCCCGTTTGAGCTGTCTCCCCACTGTGCTCTGTCTGTCTCACCCCTGTGCGCTTTCTCTCTCCCCCATCTGCCGTCTTCTCTTTTCATGTCATCTCTTGTTTGACCTGTATACCCCATCACTAAACAGTCAGTGCACAGCATGTCAGGAGGAATTTCTATTTAAAGGGGTTTTCCCATGAACAAAAGTTTATTTTAAAAATTGTCTGTATTTGTCAGTGTACAGAACATACCACAGCTCCTGGGCAGGGGAGGAAGCAAAAGACAATACTGACATTACAGCAGGAGATCGCAGAGGATCTTCTGTAATGAAAGTAAAATAAAAAAAACAACAATATACCATACCTATCCGTCATGGTGTCCCACGCCGTAATACATGTCTGGGGATATACCGTTTTCAACCTGGACAGTGCCAAGGTGTGACCGTCCAGGCTGAAAACCTTTGGTGAATGAGATGCTGGGGAATGCAGCGTCATTAATCGAGGGTAACATCATAGAGGTAACCTCCAGTCACTGAGCTCCGAGCCGGGCTGAGCTGCGGTGACTTCGGTGAGATCTCTGCTAGCACCGTGAGCCATGAGGGCTCACGGTGCTAGCGGGGATCTGATCGCAGCTCAGTCCGGCTGGGAAAGGAGCTCAGTGACTGAAAGTAACCTTTATGACGTCACACCTGGTCACTGACGCTGCATTTGCATTCTCAGCAGCTCATTCACCAGTGGTTTTCAGCCGGGACGGTCGCATCTCTGCACCGCCCAGGTTGAAAATTGTATGTCCCCCAGACATTGATTACTGTGTGGGACTGAACAACGAACAGGTTTGGTATATTGTTGCTTTTTTATTCAATTTTTATTACAGGAGATCGAGGGCTTTGCTTGGATAAGGTGTGGTTGTAAGTATGGTTTAATTGAGATTAATAAAGGAGTCTGTGTCATTTTTTTTAAATAAAGGACTTTTGTTCTGGGTGTCTGTGTTTATTTACAGCTGTGAGTTTTGTCTGGATGGTTATCAAAAATAAGGGGGAACCCACACCGTTTTTTTTTTTTTTAATTACCATATTTATTTACTGCACAGAAACGGCAGATGAATACTCCCATCCGCTGATCCTGCTGTTACTGTTATTAGCAGCAGCAGGGGTAGGCTGATGGGAGTAATAGTCCCATCAGCCGTCGGGTGCTGTCTCTTTTATTACTTAAATATAACTCTCATCATTGTGCCCTGCTTGCAGGGGAGAATGATGAGAGCCGTGTTCAGCACCCGACGCCCGGGAACAGCGCTTACTGTAACGTTTCTTCCCGGCGCCGATGCGTGTCACATAGATGACATCAATGTATGTTATGTGTATGCACGTGTGCTGGACGTTTTATGGCCCGTGCTGACATTAAAAAACGGACACACAGTCCGTGGAAACACACTGACATGCTCAGACCCATTCATTTGAATAGGCAAATGGTGCTCTGTTCCTCCCGTGTCTCTCCGCATGGCTAAGTAGTACTGTACAGCCACATATGGGGTATTGCCACGTTCAGTAGAATTTGTGGGACAAATTTTGTTGCCATTTTTACCCACTTCTTGTGTGAAAATGTAAAATCTTTGGCTAAAACAAAATGTTGGTGGTAAAAATGTAGTTATTTTGTCTTCACTGTCCTATGATATAAAATTCTGTGACATACCTATGGTGTCAAAATGATCACTGCACTTCTAGATAAATTCATTGAGAGGTGTAGTTCGTAAAGTGGGGTCACTTATGGGGGGGTTCTGCTGTTTTGACACCTCATGGGCTTTTCCAGTGGGTCATGGCACCTGCAAACCATAACAGTAATATCTGGCGCACCTTGCATTCTGTGCTTTGCACTGTGCCTGAAAAATATTTCCCAATTGCATGTAGGGTATTAGCGCACTCAGGAAAAAATGGACCTCAGTTTTTTGTAAACACATTTCCTATTAGCCCTTAGAAAAAATGAAAAACTTGGGGCTAAAATAATCTGAACTCCAATATGGTGTCTCTTCCCTTCTGAGTTTTGTACTGTGCCTAAAAAGTAGTATTCTACTACATATGGGGTATCGGCGTTCTCAAGAGAAATTACGTAACAAATTGTATGGTGCAATGTCTCTTGTTACCCTTATGGAAATGCAAAATTTGGGCTAAAATAACATTTTTGTGAGAAAAATGTTATTTTTATTATTTTCATGGCTCAACTTCTGTGAAGCACTTGGGAGTTTCAAGGTGCTCACCATGCATCTAAGTACATTCCTTGAGAGGTCCAGTTTCCAAAATGGGGTCACTTGTGGGGGGATTCCATTGTTTCGGCACATCAGGGGTGTCCAAACGCTACATGGCGTCCGATGTCAATTCCAAGCAATTTTGCGTTGAAAAAGTCAAACAGCGCTCCTTCCCTTCCGAGATCTGCCATGCACCCAAACTGTGGTTTGCAACTTTTGGGGTCTAATTTCTCCGGTTACCCCTGGGAAAAAAAAAAAAAAAAATGAATCTGAAGTAAATTTTTTGTGAAAAAAAAAAAAAGTTAAATGTTTTTATTTTTTTTTTAAACATTCCGAAAATTCCTGTGAAGCACCTGAAGGGTTTAATAAACTTCTTGAATGTGGTTTTGAGCACCTTGAGTGGTGCGATTTTTAGAATGTTGTCACTTTTGGGTATCCCCATCATATAGACCCCTTAAAGTAACTTCAAATATGATGTGGTCTCTCAAAAGAAAAAAAAAAATGGTGGTGTAAAAATGAGAAATTGCTGTTCAACTTTTAACCATGGTAACTTCCTAACGGAAAAAAATTTTGTTCCAAAATTGTGCTGATGTAAAGTAGACATGTGTGAAATGTTACGAAGTATTTCGTGTGACATATCTATGTGATTTAAGGGCATGGAAATTCAAAGTTAGAAAATTGTGAAATTTTCGCCAAATTTCCTTTTTTTCCCCACAACTAATTGCAAGTCATAGCAAATAAATGTTACCACTATGATAAAGTACAATATGTCATGAGAAAACAGTCTCATAATCGCAGAATCACCGAGATCCATTGAAGCGTTCCAGAGTTATTACCTCATAAAGGGACAGTGGTCAGAACTGTAAAAATTACCCTGGTCATTAACGTGCAAACCACCCTCGGAGGTAAAGTGGTTAAAGGGATAACAATTAAAAGTTGTAAAATTACTAAACTTTAAAAAAAAATTGCAAATTCTCTTATATTTTTATAAATAAACGCAGAACATATCGACATAAATTTACCATTATCATAAAGTACAATGTGTCATGAAAAAACAGTCTCAAAATCAATGGGATCTCTTGATTTAAAAAAATGTGGCCCGGTTAAGATGAAATCATACCACACAGACCAGCCTCTGATTTTTTTATATACATTTCTAGTGGTTTATTATACAACTACTGCACAAACATTTTACACCAATATTTTTTCATAACAGATAACTACTGAAGAGATTCAGAATGAAGTATGTGATCAGGATGAAACAGGGAAAGTAATGAAAGTTTTACTGTAAACTTCATTTTTACCTTAAATTGTGTGATGTAAATGATCGTTAATAAAATTTTTATTTTACAGCAACAAAACACACAAAAGGTAGAAGCTAGTAAAGTACCAGAGTATATCAAAAAAGCTGCCAAGAAAGCCGCAGAATTTAACAGCAACTTAAATCGTGAAAGGATGGAGGAGAGACGAGCTTACTTCGACTTACAAACACATGTGAGACGAGCTTTTATTTTAAAAATGTGTGAAATTTGACTAATTATAAATAGCTTGACTTATGTGATCTACTTTTTTTTCACTCAGTACTAAGCCAAAAAATGCACATTTCTTTGTAAAATTTAGGGAATAGTCATCAGATTGCAGATATTAAGGTATCCTTTTTTTAACTTTTTATGACCTTGTACATGCCCATATGCAGCTTATAAGGGTAGATCCTATTGACAGATTCCCTTCGAGGGTATGTAATGCGGGTTGAACGCTGCGTACTTGTGCGGCATCCAACCCATAGCATCCAGCTGTTACAGCATAGTGGATGGGATTTCAAGAAATCCATACCAACTTTGTGTGCAAAGACACCCTCGACTCACCCATGGAGACGGACACGCGGCGCTTCTTTCCAGACTGCAGCTTGTCTGCTTATCTTGCAGAGATGCGAGCCTCCGCAAGATAAATTTCACCCGTACATTGTGTTGGATGTGGTGAATTCGCACAGTTCAGTGAACACATGCGGATTCACCTGCATTCAATAGCTGGGGTGAAACTGACAGCTTCGGACTACAATTTTCAGCTGTCATCTTAATCATGTCTGGTTGTCAAGAATAGAGGTGTCCCCATGCCATTTTTTTTATTTATTTTTAAATAATTTTAAAAACGACATTGGGTTCCTTTTAATTTTTGACAACCAGCCAATCTAAAGCAGACAACTGGGGGCTGGTGTTCACAAGCTGTTAAGGCGCCATGGATATTGCCCCGTCTCCCCAGTATAAAAATAGCAGTCTACAGCCACCCCAGAAAATGCGCATGTATTAGATTAATGTTAGTACCGCCGATCACAGCTGCTGGCTCACGCTGCCATCTGACAGTGTGGGAACCACAGTTCTCTGATCAGCGGTAATAATCTTTACCGCCGACCAGAAGCAGTGTTTGTTGGACTGTCATGTAGATGACAACATGGCAAAAAAATGGATGTTCGGGCCCAACATTCATCTGAATGGGGTCCGGGTTTGGGTACGGTTTTGGTACCTAAACCGAAGTATAAAACTGTATAGCTGACAGCTGAGGACGTTTAACAGAAGTTGCAAGGGGGTGATCTTGTTTTAGTTACTGTGAATAGAAGAATTCATGGAGGTTGTTGTGACTACTGGGAGAGTGAATTGGGGAGGCTTGTGACTACTGGTATGATGCTGATAGATTTATTGATGAATGTTTACTGAAGAAGGTATGATTACTGAGTGGAGAACAGAGTATGCTGTCTATATTAGAGATATGAGGGCAATATTGGTGCCACAGGGGAAGTTTGGGATGGAGCCTGGCGCACAATCCTCTTTATACACTGCTATGGACACACACCACATAACAAGGGCATATTTATAAGATTAGTGAGATTCCCTCCTGAGAGTAACAGAATCCACTATCTGCCGACTGGACATTACTACTGCTGTCTTCCAGGTGACCAAATCAAAGATGTCTGATAGGGTATCAAGACTCATCAGTGCTAAAGACGACTACACATGCCTATTAATACACATAGGAACAAATGACACAGCAAGAAAGGACCTGGAAACTGTAAGCAGAGACTTTGAAGACCTAGGCTGGAAAGTGAAGGAGCTTGGAGTGCAGGTCCTCCCAGTGGATATACATGGACCAGGGAGATTGAACAGGATTCTACATTTGAACAACTGGCCACATCGATGTGCCGTGAGCAATGTTTTGGGTTTCTTGACCATACAGTGAATTACTTGTATGATTAACTCTTTGCTAGATATGGGTTGCATCTTATGAAAACTGGATAACACATATTTGGTAGACGCCTTGCTACACTCATCAGGAGAGCTTTAAACTAGAGTAAAATATGCAGCTAATGAATTCTTTTCAGAATCCTGCTATTAGAAGTGGTAATAAAGAGCAAAAACAACAAATTCTGAATGAAAATAGAGAGGCGAGAGAAACAGACTTACCGACTAAAATGTATCTATATAAATGCACATAGCATGGGAAACAAACAAGGAGAATTGGAGCTGCTAACATATGAAGAGAGATAGAATATCATAGGCATCACTGAAACTTGGTGGGATGATACACCTGATTAGAATACAAACCTTGAAGGCTACAACTTATTTATTAGAAACAGGATTATCAAGAGGACTCAGGCTTAAGGTTGGACTTCAGAAACACCGATTTTAATGGATGTAGAAAAAGGGTAAGAAAGGTCCAACGACCAGAATGGTGAGCAGAGTAGAGTGTCAAAATGTCGTACGAGGAACAGTTAAAGGACCTGGGAATGTTTCGCTTGCAAAGGCTAAGAGGAGACTTAATATCTACAAATAACTGAAGGAATGTCACATTGTAGAGGCATCATCCTTATTCTCATTTGCACATGGAAACATGAGAAGCAATGGAATGAAACCGAAAGTGAGAAAAGTGAGAAGATACAGATTAGATATTAGAAAAAACTTTTTGACAGTGAGGAACAGGCTGCCACAGGCTGTTAAGTTCTCCTTCAATGGAAGCTTTCATCAGCGGCTGGACAGACATCTGTTTGAGATGGTTTAGTGAATCCTGCGCTGAGGAGGGGGTTGGACACGATGACCCTTGAGGTCCCTTCCAACTCTAGCATTCTATGATTCTACTGTTTAAGAGAAAAAGTCAATTAAAGGAAATGACTCCTCTAAATGTAAATACCAAGAAAAATGACTTTATCAAATACTTGCACAAAATAAAAATAAATAAATGGACAGGGACTGCAGTTACGGTATATAACTGACAAAAGAGAAATGGTATTATAGAAGATTATTATTGTAATCCTCGGAAGTAGTTCAGGAATTCATACTTGGACAGGAATTCTGCTAAATTTTTAAACATTTTTTGGGTAAGTACCTGAAGGAACATTTAAGTTTACAAGCTGATATCACAGCTCATGAGAGGTGAAAAAGTATATAACTTATATATCTAGATATAGCTTGTATGTGTATAGATAATATGTATATGAGTGTGTGTGTGTGTGTGTGTGTGTGTGTGTGTGTGTGTGTGTGTGTGTGTGTGTGTTTTTAAAACCAAACTCCCTTCTCACCCCTAATGGGGAGTGGTCTTTGTTCTTTCTCATTCTCATGTCCTCTACCAGAGGCCTGGGAGTTTGAGGGTTCTGCGCAGGATCTTAGTTGTTCCCAGAATTGCGCTTTTCTGGACAAAATTTTAAGATGTTTCTCCTGGGATCTGTTGTAGACATTCTTCCTACTTGGGTCACTGCTCCATGTGCTCCTATCACCACTGAAATCACTGTCGCCTTCACCTTTCACATCTTCTCCAGTTCTCCTTGGCCCTTGTACTTCTCCAGCTTCTCATATTCCTTCCTTCTGATGTTGCTGTCACTTGGCACTGCCACCTCTATTATCATTGCTGTCTTCTGATCCCTGCCTAATATCACAATGTCTGGTGTGTGTGTGTGTGTATGTATAATATATATATATATATATATATATATATATATATATCTGTGTGTGTGTGTATATACACATATGTGTGTATATATATATATATATATATATATATATATATATATATATATATATATATATATATATATAATATAACGCTGTGAGCGTCACTCTGTCTGAAGCCTTTATAGACTGCGCAAGCGCGACGCACCTGCGCAGTCTGGCTCCAGAGTGACGCATCCCCCCAGGAGTTCGCGGTAAGCGTAAGCACTGAACGCATAACGCGCTCTCCGCAACACCTTACCGATCTGGTGTTGCTGTTGCTGTGGGGTATTGCGTCTTGATGTGATGTCAGGAGAGGGCGGGTTGTGGCGCCGGAATCGGCGCATGCGCAGTCCGCGCTTACTGCCGCCATTTTGTAGAAGACACACTGCAGTGTGTCTTCAACAAAATGGCACGGGAAAGCGAGGACTACACAGGCGCCGAGTCTGGCACCACAACACGCCCTCTCCAGACATCACGGAACAACAACTTAACGACCGGGTATTGACGCGGGCCCTCTCCTGACATCACGGCGAGACCCCGCGTCAATACCTGATCATTACGCTGTTGAGCAGTGATGTCTGGAGAGGGAGTATTGTGGTGCCCGACTCGGCACCTGCGTAGTTCTCGCTTTCCGCCGCCATGTGTGACTACAGTGTGTCTTGAAGACTACAGTGTGTCTTCAAGAAAATGGCAATGGAAAGCGAGGGCTGCGCAGGCGTCGAGTCCGGCACCACAGCACGCCCTCTCCAGACATCATGGCCCAACAACGTAATGATCGGCTATTGACGCGGGGTCTCGCCATGATGTCAGGAGAGGGCGGGTTGTGGCGCCGATTTTGTCGGCACAATCCTGCCCTCTCCTCACCTCATGGCATTGGGAGGGTGAGGGGACCATGCATTCCCAGATTGGGAGGGTGAGGCGACTGTTGTGAGTTCATTTTCTGGTCCACCAGTTGTGAGTTTTCCTTCCAGGCTCCCTCTGGTGGTAACAGGAGGTAGTGAGGCTGATTTAATCAGTAGAGATCTGCCACCTGATAATGAGGATGACGATTGGACCTCAGGAATCTCAGACTGGATTTAAGACAGCCGACTCCCTATGCTGGTGATTCCTTCTGGCTTGTCAGGTCTTGGTTTTCAGCTCTGTTCCAGTCATCTAAAGCTAAGTTTTTCTGCTAATGTTCACACTTGATTTTGTTGGTCTATTCAGTTTTTTGTGTGGTCTGCCAGCCCCGGCTGGGGGCTGAGCTGAATTTCCACTCTTATTTACCTGTATTTGCCAATTTGCTTTTTGCCCCTTATTAGATCGGCCTCTTTTTGCTCTGTCTCAGAATATTTCAGAGTGCTGATATAGTGGGAGAAGTCTAATGACTTCAGGGCTAATTTCGCTATCAGAAGTGTTGGACATTATTTTTGTAGGGTTTTTTGCAGAATGCAGACAGTGTCTTTCCTTTCCTATCCTTTCTAGTTAGTTTGGGTCCCCTCGTTTGCTCAGCCTATTTTCCTGCCTGTGTTTGTGCTTTCATCTTGTTTCTCCGTCAATACATGTGTGGGGGCTGTCTTTCCTTTGGGGTCTGCTCTGGGGCAGTTAGTTTTCCCCTTTTCTTGCTTCAGGCTTATGTAGTTCTCCGGCTGTGACGAAGCGTCTAGGATCATCGTAGGTACGCTCCACGGCTGCTGCTAGTTGTGTGGTTAGGATCAGGGATCTGCAATCTGCATAGTTACCAACCTCTCTGGTTTTCTGTGACTTAGCTTGTTTTGTTTTTTTCTCCTCAGTGACCCATTCATAACAGGCGACCATGCATTCCCGGATGGGTGGTGAGGGGACCATGAATTCCCGGATTGGAGGGTGAGGGGTAGCATGCATACCAGGATAGGGGGGTCCGGGGACCATGCATACCAGGATAGGGGGGTCAGAGGACCATGGATACCAGGATAGGGGGGTTCGGGGACCATGCATACCAGGGTAAGGGGGTGAGGGGACCATGCATACCAGGATAAGGGAGGATTGGGAGTGAGGGGACCATGCATAACAGGATAGGGGGTGAGAGGAGCATGCATACCAGGATAGGGGAGGAGAGGGCACCATGCATAACAGGATTGGGGGGTGAGAGGACCATGCATACCAGGATTTGGGGGTGAGAGGACCATGCATTTCAGGATAGGGGGGTGAGAGGACCATGCATACCAGGATGGGGGGGTAAGGGGACCATGCATACCAGAATAGGGGGGTGAGGGGACCATGCATACCAGGATTGGGAGTGAGGGGGCCATGCATACCAGGATTGGGGGGTCAGGGGACCATGCATACCAGAATTGGGAGGTAAGGGGTGCCATGTGTACCATGACTGGGGATGAGGGGACCATGCATACCAGGATTGGCGAGTGAAGGAGTACCATACATCCTACTATAGGGATGAGGTAGGACCATTCATACCAGGATTGGGGGGTGAGGGGACCATGCATTCCAGGATTGGGGTTTAGAGGACCATGCATACCAGAATTGGGGGGTGAGGTAACCATGAATACCAGGATATGGATGAGGAGGTGCCATGCATACCAGCATTGGGGGGGGGAGCATACATACCAGAATAGGGTTACGGGGGCCATACATACCATTATAGGGATGAGGGGGCCATACTTAGCAGGATAGTGATAAGGGGAGCCATACATACCAGGATGGGAGAACATATACCAATAAAAATGCTCGCCACCCGAGCGTAGTACGGGTTCATAGCATATATATATATATATATATATATATATATATATATATATACTGTATGTATATATAAAATATTTATACAGGGGCGGTCACTCACAGCTTGGGGCCCCTGTGCAAGAAATGTGTCTGGGCCCCCTTCCTTTTATGGCGACAAAGCTACATATATATCTAGCCGTACACGCATACATGTATTTATTGCATAGTCTCCTTTATTATGCATATTGCTGTCCCTTTTACAGTGCCCTCTCGTTATGTACAGTACCATCCCTTATATATTGGATTATATAGAGCCCTGTTTTTTTTATTACATAACATCCTGTCTTGTTAGCTGTATAATGCAATGATGGCTGATGGAGCATGGGAAAGCTTCCATCAGAAGAGGGTGGCATTGACAATCCAACACAATGGGCAGCATTTGGAACACATTTTATAAGTGGTCATAAACTTGAAAAAAACTCATGAAAGAATAAAGTTACTTTAAAACCCAAGCACACTATTGTTTTTCTTATGAAATTCTCAATAAGTTTGATGTGTCACATGATCCTCTTCCCATTGAAAAAAATAAAGTTGTATACAAAATGGCCGACTTCAAAATGGCCGCCATGGTCCCCACCCATCTTGAAAAGTTCCCCACTCCCATATACTAATGTGCCACAAACAGGAAGTTGATATCACCAATAATTCCATTTTATTTAGGTGTATCCATATAAATGGCCCACCCTGTATGTATATATATATATATTAGGAGAGGAAATTAGAAAAAAAGTTGAAGCAAAAAATATGGTCAATTCTGAACTTAATATCCACTATCCTGGTATATGTGGTCCCCTCATATTCATCCTGGTATACATGGCACGTTCATCCCTACCCTGGTATGCATGCCCCCCCTCATCCCCATCCTGATATGTATGGCCCCCCTCATCCTCATCCTGGTATGCATGGCCTCCTCATCCCCATCCTGTTTTTTTCATGGCCCACCTCATCCCCATCCTGGTATACATGGCCCCCCTCATCCCCCATCCTGGTTTTTTCATGGCCCACCTCATCCTGGCATGCATGGCCACCTCATCCCTATCCTGATGTGCATGGCCCCCTCATCGCTATCCTGGTAGGCATGGTCCTCATCATCTCTATCCTGGTATACATGGCCCCCTCATCCCTATCCTGGTACGCATGGTCCTCATCATCTCTATCCTGGCGTGCATGGCCCCCTCATCCCTATCCTGGTAGGCATGGTCCTCATCATCTCTATCCTGGTATACATGGCCCCCTCATCCCCATCCTGGTAGGCATGGCTTTCTCATCCCTAGCCCAGTAGGCATGTCACCCTCAGCCCTAGCCTGGTATGCATAGCCCCTTCATCCCTATTCTGGTAGGCATGGTCCCCCTCATCCTTATCTTGGTATGCAGGGCCACATCCTTATCCTGGTATACAGGTCAAACACGAGACAACTAAAGCAGTTTCCTCTTGGGGAGTGGGCCAAAATACCTGTCGAGAGGTGCAGAAGTCTCATTGACCGTTACAGTTTGATTGCAGTGATTGCCTCAAAAGGTTGTGCAACAAAATATTAAGTTAAGGAGATACCATCATTTCTGTACAGGACTTTTTCATGAGTTATATTTTTTTACAAAACTCTGGAAGCATGGATGAAAAGCATTGTCGGACTTTCATTTGTTCATTTTCATAGATTTTTGATTTATTACTTTTGTCAGATTCAAGTTATTTCTGTCACCATTGTGGGTTTTTCTGTTATTAAACGAGGGGTACCAGCAATTTTGACCACGTCTGTATTTGACTATATAGGTTTTGGGCAACATGAATTGATGTTTCCTTTTAAGTTTTATTATTTTTATTAAAGAAAAAGCCTTTTATTTACTCTCTATAGGTGGTTGATTTGTTTCTAATTAGTGCAACATTCTTTTCACGATTCCTATTGTAGTAGTCAACCACAGCATAGTTATTGCTGGGAATCCAGCAGTGGGACCCCATCATTCATTTTTACACTTGGGTACTTAATTAAAGATCATCTTTGGATTACCATAGGTATTAATGTTTGAAGAAGGGGCTGTAAAATTTTGAAAAATATTTGATGATATGTGGTTTCTCACTGAGGCTACAGAGACCGACCAGCTGCACAATGTGACTACACAGGCAGACCAAAGTAAACGATGCACACTGAGCGATATACAGCTCTGGCAAAAATTAAGAGACCACTGCAGAGGTTTATAAAAATCATCTTCTCTACATGTCTGACAGCCATTCCAGTGTCAGTTGAATTCCAACCAGAGTACACCTCATTCTACATAATGTGCTTCTGATTAGGTGATTAACGGAACCAAATCTTATTTATCAAAGGAAATTCTAATAAACCCTGCTGTGGTGTTCACCAATCCTCTTGCAATAGGACAAGCTGGATGGCAAAACAAGTGCTATTAATATCCCTAAAGTAATAGGAATGAAAAAATAACTTAACCATGCCAAAGGAGTTGAAAAGAAAAGTCTTGAGTGAGGAAAAGAAGGGCTCAATTCTGGGTTTACTAGCAGAGGGATACAATAAGTGTCATGCTGCCTCCATCCTTAATATTTCTAAGACAGCAGTCCATTGCAACAAAGTCAAGCAGCAGACGTTGGGGACAACAAAGCTACAGACCGGCAGAGGGCGAAAATTACTCTCCACTGACCAGGATGACCGTCATCTTATTTGAATGTCGCTCAGCAACCGCAGGATGACATAAGGTGACCTACAAAAGGCATGGCAAATGGCAGCTGGGGTGAAGTGCATGGCAAGAACAGTTCATAACAGGCTCCTAGAGGCAGTCATGTAAAGCTAGAAAAAAGCCTTTCAGCAATGAGAAGCAAAGGAGAGCCAGGCTGAAGTTTGCCAAAGACCATAAGGATTGGACCAAAGAGGACTGAAGTAAGGTAATCCTCTCTGATGAGTATGATCTAAAGCTTTGCCCAACACCTGGTCTAATGGTTAGACGGAGACCTGGAGAGGTATACAAGCCACAGTGTCTTGCACCCACTGGAAAATTTGGTGGAGGAGCAGTGATATTCTGGGGATGCTATATCAAGGCTGGAATTAGGCAGGTTAATCTTTGTGAAGTACGTATGAATCAAGCCGCATACAAGGTTATCCTGGAAAAACAGTTGATTCCTTCTGCTCAGGCAATGTTCCCCAACTCTGAAGACTGTTTTTTCCAGCAGGACAATGCGTCATGCCACACAGCTAGATCAATCAATGTGTGGATGAAGGACCACCACATCAAATCCCTGTCATGGCCAGCCCAATCTCCAGACCTGTACCCCATTGAAAACCTCTGGAATGTAATCAAGAGGAAGATGGATAGTCACGAACCATCAAGCAAAGAAGATCTGCTTCAATTTTTGTACCAGGAGTGGCATAAGGTCACCCAAAAGCAGTATGAAAGACTGGTGGAAATCATGCAAAGACACATGAAAGCTGTGATTTAAAAATCATGGTTATTCCAAAAAATTGATTTCTGAACTCGTCCCGAGTTAAAACATTAGCATTGTTATTTCTAAATTATTATGAACTTGTTTTCTTAGTATTATTTGAGGTCTGCAAGCACTGCATTATTTTGTTATTTTGACCATATCTCATTTTCTGAAAATAAATACAAAATTTAGTGCTTGGAAATTCGAAGACATGTTGTCAGTAGAGAAAAATCAGACAAACTGAAAATTTTGCAGTGGTCTCTTAATTTTTGCCAGAGCTGTAACTAGATTGCTTACTGCGCATAGACTGATTTTGTTTCCGGTAAAGCGAGTCCTGTTTACACAGAACGATGCACCACTGAAAACGATCTTTTATGCTGCATAAAAGATCAGGGTTACCCGACAAACAAGCGTTTTGTTTGTTCATCAGGTGATAGGCAGACTGTTTACATGGCAAGATAATTGTGAAACGAGCATTTATAACACCGCTCATTCACGATTATCTTGTGCATCTTTTCAGTAATTGTGCATCTTACTTTGAAGTCTGAGTGTTGTTATTCAATACTTTCATATTTTTTCTATAACATTTTAGGTGATTCAGGTACCTCAAGGAAAGTACAAGATTCTACCTGCTGAAGTGACTAAAGTAAGCCCTTACCCTGTTTCCCTTATACCTGGGCAATTTCAGGAGTATTATAAAAGGTAAATGTTATTATCCACTTTGTTTAAATGTGTAATTTTGGTTTTTATTTCACAGTAATTGCATTTATTCTGGCCTGTTTGTTAATCCAAATTTCAAACTCTGTGACCCTGATTCATTAAGATCAGCGTGGTTCATGCCAGTCTTGACAAGTAGGCGTGCTAGAGTCAGATGCCCCTGATTCATTAAGAGGCACATGCCTATTAATGAGTTTGGCATATCTGAAAAGAGGCATGCACCCTGCCACATATGTTACTGGTGTAAAGGCTCTGATGAATTATGGTCCATATGTTCCATATTTACATCCTGTTTCTAAATGCAGAGTTTCTTTAACTCCTTAGACTTAGGGTGTGTGCACACGTAAGCGTTTTTTCACTTTTTTAAGCATTTTACCGACAAAAACGCTTACAAGAAGCATCCCATTCATTTGAATGAATTCCGCACTTTGTACATTTTGATGCGTTTTTTCCCGCGAAAAAAACGCATCGCGGTAAAAAAAGCAGCATCCTCATTAATTTCGCAGAAAAATCTGCATTTCTAACTATATTCTATGAGACTGGGGACGCCCTTGAAAAAACGCATAAAAATGGCTTGGAAAAAAACGCCCATTTTCTGGGAAGGAGTCTGTTTTTTTGTCAGGAATTTTCTTCATACATGGGTACATAGCCTGTAAGTAGCTCTCACCTGTCTGGCTGCCTTTCTTATTTAAGAAAACAGTTGGCAGTTGCAGATACATAAATTAATAAATAACATTAATTGGAAATATTATTCATAAGTGACCCTAATGCCAACGTAAAGGACCTGACTTTCTTGCAAAGTTTGGATTGAAATTCTAGGTTGTTAGATGCTGGCATACAGAACTGACAAGGTACAAGATCTCTCCACATCGGATATCGCTGCATTTAAATACTGCTGTTTGTGCACGAGCAAGTGTCAGATGTATACTGCAGCTGGCACCCTCTTTTAACACTAACATTATTGCCTCAAGGTCTGCTCGCTATGGTGGCATGTTTCTCACTGCCAAAAGCAGGGTCTACCACGCCATGTGCCAGTGTAAAAACTGACATGACTAATGCACTGTGGTGATCCATTTGGAAATGGGTGAAAGTGGCAGGGATATGGAGTTGGTAAGCCAAACCTGTGACTCCGACTCCTCAATTTCTTTTACTCCGACTCCGAATCCCACATATATTGCGTATATTTAAGTGAAAAATTTATTGTAGTACAATGTGAACATCAGACATTTAATCATTTTTATGATACAATAATTTAGATAGAACATAATATATATTTATTGGAATACAACTTTAGAACACACAAAACTGTAATAAATTGTAAATATGTAATACCGATTACATATATATATATATATATATATATATATTCAAACAATGTGAAAAACATATAGCCAGCTCACCATAAAGGAGTTTCTCTTGATGCAGTAATCGGTGTTCACCCTGTGCTTTGCACGGATCCAGGCAGGGAGTATGCCCCAACAAATAGAAATATGAGGAGATTGGGATCCAGCAAAAGGATGAAAGTTCACCAGATTTGTAAAAACTTCTTTATTAATCCATTATGTCATAAAAAGTAAGAGGAACTCCAATCAATTATGTAGCATTCCAGCAAGGGACTACATGTTTCAGCACTATGTGCCTTCCTCACGGTCCTATATATATATATATATATATATATATATATATATATATATATATATATATATACTGTATATATAACACACTGTAATAAACTATGTAAGTGGCAAAACAGTTTTCAACAAAAACATACTATTTGTGCAGTCTATGAATTTGTTCTAATAAATAGAATTGCCTCCATCAGATCCTCCTTCATAGATGACCTCAAATCAGACCTAATAATTTTAAGGCCAGAGAACAACCTCTCTACACTAACTTGGGTTGGAGGCAAAGCCATAACCACATAGGCAACATCTCTAACAATTTCCGGGTGTAAAGGAATTGCCTCATGCACGGTCGGTTTTGACGAACGGCTGAATTTTTCTATTTCTTTGAGAGCAAGTGAAACATTTTGCTGAAATATGGTCAATCTGCTTGCTAGAGGAGACGGAGTGAAGTCTTTTTCCTTGCGGCAACGCTTTGCCTGCTCCATGTCATCCAAATACTTGTCAAAGTCACACTCCTCATCTGATGAGGATGAAGATATGGCAGCAGTAGCACTTTCAGGACCCAAATCCTCTTGCGCCTGGCAGTCCTCCTGTAGGCCAGTCATCCTAACTGCTACCTCAGTCAGAGCTTCTTTTCCTTTAGTAAGCTGTTGATCATCAATCAGTATACGATGACTTGGGTCCACATAAACAGCTGCCGGAAAAATTTTATTTTCCAATAGCTGTGTCTCTCTCCATTTCATTGAAGTAGAAATGCCATCTGCGATTAAACCTCCTCTTTGGGACAGGCAAAATAGCAAGTTCTTCCACGTCCTTATGAAAATGCCAGGAGTTAAATCCTCAGCTTGTAATTTTTTAGTCACGGTAAATGGGTGATTAAGCAATTCCTTCAATTCAGCCACCTGTGTCCATTGACCTTCATTTAGGGTTACCTGAGTGTTCGCCATATCTATAAGAAAAGGTTTTAGTTCAAACAATCGCTCTATCATTAAATAAGTGCTGCCCCACCGAGTGGCTTGATCGACAATTGCCCCTTTCCCAGCACATCTCTTCAAGATGGAATCAATTTTAGGGGTACTGGCGGCAATAACCAATTTCCTCACTTTTCCAATCAGATATCCAACATGTCCCTCTTGCAAACTATCTCTTATTGCCAGCTGCAGTGTGTGGACAACATAGCGCATGTGATGATGAATATGAAAGTGTTTTGAAGCAGCTTCAACAGGATCATCTATTTCTAAAGTATAATTTTGCTGTTCTTCTGTTGTAATATCTGTTTGTTCCTCAGTTACATGAACAGCACTGTGGCCTTCCATCTCAAACATACGGAATCCTACATTTTCTTCTAGCTGTTGTTCATTACTCTCATTTATCAGTTTAATTGTACTTATGTTTGAAGCATTGTCCGTTACAATAGCAAGAACCAGTTCTTTTTTGAGTTTGTAATCTTGCAGAACTTTTTCCACTAAGGCCTGGAGAAACTGGCTGCTGTGATGAGCTTTAGTATCTTTTACTGCCAGTGTCTTGGTAACAATTTCTTTGTTGTCACAAACATATCGAACATTGATGGCAAAATAGTTCACTCTGTGACGTGTGCAGGCATCCATTTTTAAGAAACATGAAGCGTCTTTTGAGAGTCTTTTTAAGATCTTTCTTTTGTTTAAGGGCTTCTTCAATCACTAATTTTCTAATACTTTGTCTCTCCAGAGAAACACAAAGTTTGCAGGCCATTTCTCCATTAAGAACTGTAAAAGCTGGTCGTGCAAATAATGATAATGGTACACCGTCCTTCACAACAAGCTGTATGAGCTGTCTTTTAAACATATCTGCTGTCATTGTTACAGTAACTTTGTCACTTACAAAATATCTTGTTAATGATGTTTGAGATGCTCTTTCCTCCTCCTTTGCCTGGCAGAAAGTGCTGGGCGCGGGTTTCTTGGTGCTGCTGTTATATTTCTCAGTCACAGCTTTGAAAACTTCTGGGTGGAAGCGTTAAAAATGTCTTTTTAGATTGGAAGCTCTTGTAGGAGCATTTTTATCACTGCCTGAGTATG
The DNA here is from genome assembly GCF_039654945.1 of Dendrobates tinctorius. Classification (NCBI taxonomy): domain Eukaryota; kingdom Metazoa; phylum Chordata; class Amphibia; order Anura; family Dendrobatidae; genus Dendrobates; species Dendrobates tinctorius. Next base: position 5,488,121 of record NW_027361848.1, read on the forward strand.
CACTGATTTTGGCATCACAGCATTTGTTTTCCTCTGGGTCACTTGTCATACATTGACACACAAAATATTTTTCATCTTGAGTCACTGTGAAATGCTGAAATACAGCTGACTTCATGAGCTTCTTAGTCATTTTGTAATCATATAAATTCACTCTCAAAATAATTTTGTCCTATAAAATAAAATAATGTATATTATAATTCCAGCAAGAACAGGGAACCCATGTACAGTGGGGGAAATAAGAATTTGATACACTGACAATTTTGCAAGTTTTCCTACCTACAAAGAATGGAGAGGTCTGCAATTTGTACACTTCACCTGTGAGAGACAGACTAAAAAAATCCAGAAAATCACATTGTATGATTTAAATAATATGCATTTTATTGCATGAAATACGTATTTGATACAATAGAAAAATAGAACGTAATATTTGGTACAGAAACCTTTGTTTGCAATTACAGAGGTCAGACATTTCCTGTAGATTCTGTTTCTCTCAGTTGAAGTGTACCTATGATTAAAAATCTCAGACCTCTCCATTCTTTGTAGGTGGGGATCGACAGTGTATCAAATACATGCTTTCCCCACTGTATAATTTTAGATAGAAATAAAACAAACTTTGCATAAATCATGACAGATGACAAATATAAAGTTTGTAAAATATATTAGATAGCTTTGCTTTGAATTTCCAAGGCTTTTCTTAGGGTACAGCTCACTAAATGCTTCACAGTCTATGAAGTGAGAAGGAGGGAGGGAGCAAGTTTGTTGTGTATCATACTCCAGGAACAAAGAAACTGATAACAGCTAATAACTTGATGTTTTGGCTTCTATACCTATACAAGGCCTCATTTAAGTCCTCATCAATCCTGTTGCAGTATTTTCCCTGTATATTGTATTTATATTGTATAAAAGCTAGCTTCCCAAAAGTATATGAGCTCAAAGAAAAAACAAACAGGCATCAAGCATACAGAGAGAACATACAGTATACTGGACTATTGATTTATGCACAGTTTATTGAAAGTTTAAATATGCTTTAAGAAGTAATTACCTTAATCTTGTTACCTTGTTCACTCTAGCAATTCTTCTGAGATGAGTGCAGGCCTTCCTTCTTTCTGAGTGTGTTTACTTTGTATCCTTGTCTGTAGAGGAGGAGCTTCACTGGTGCTGGAGTGCAGCACTGACATATCTCAGCTAACACAAAGCTAGATCCTCAAGCTACATTCACACCATGAGCGTAGCCAGGATCAAAACTAGGGGGGGGCAGAACCTCATACTGTTCCGCAGAACCTCATACTGCACACCTCAGCTGCTGCAGAACCTCATACTGCACACCCCTACACTTGAAAATAAAGCCTGTACCTTAAGAAGATGTGATGAATGCAGTGTATTTATTCCAACTATCAATTGATGTTGATGTGTTACTGAAGACGAGCAATGCCTGTCCTGGGTGTCCTTTTGGGCGGCTATGAGGTGTACCTGACTGATGCTAAAAAAAGAAAAAAGGTCGGGAAAGGTCCAGTGCCTGCGCACTGCAGTACTCTGCTCTGCCCTCAACAGGGCAGAGCAGTGCGCCTGCGCAAGAGCCGCGATGGGAAGCACAAGAAGAGGACGTCATCGTTAGACGATGGGAGGCGCTGGACCGGACCACGACACCCATCGGACCAAAACCGGACCCGGACCGCCCCTGGGTGAGTATAATCTAACTCGTTTTTCTTATCTTTCAGGTTACATCGGGGGCTTATCTACAGCATTACAGAATGCTGTAGATAAGCCACTGATGGCGGTGCCGGCAGCTAATAGGGCTAAAATGGGGTGACATACTCCCTTTAATCACTTTATTTTTTTTCTTTGTGAGGCTGCATGATCAAAAGTTAGCAATTCTGTTTAATTTAAAAAAAAACAAAAACATTTAAATATCGTAAATAAAGATAAATATTTTTATTAGTTCTTTAGAAACTTATGATTGCAGTAATAATACACCGCACTACTTTTGAAAGGTTGTGTATTACACTATCTCATCAGGTCATGCCTCTGTCAGGTTCTTATAGTCTGTGGTGCCTGTCAGGCATCAGTTTGCAATAGCAACTTCTAGACTCCCGACAATTATGCTGTGTGAGTGCCAATAGGCTGACAATGAGTGCTTTCTGTCAAACCCCTTATGTGCCACAGTCGCTATTGACTTTGGCACATGAGGGGTTAAGCTGCTAGGATCGGTGTGGATGCCAATCCGAGCAGTTGCAGAATGACCCCGCCGAAGTGTATATACAGTGGGTGAAATTAGTATTGAACACGTCACCAATTTTCTTTGTAAATATACTTCTAAAGGTGCTATTGATATGAAATTCTCACCAGATATTGGTAAACAGCCATCCAATGCACACAAGCAAAAAAAAAAATCAATGTGTAATAGCTTAATAATTATGTGTAATAATAAGAAATGACACAGGGGAAAAAGTATTGAATACATGAACAAAAAGCCATGGAAAGTCATAACACCAACTGAAATCTATCAGTAATAGAAAGCAATTCTGCCACGAAGTGAAATATAATATAAGCTAGTTCAACTGATGGCAGTGTTGCCACCATATAAGTGGAAAGAACCTTTTTCATCATAAACCGTCCACGACCAGGTGCTTCCGGCAAGATTTCAGAAAAGAATAATCCGCTGAGTTGTCCAAGAGCAAATAACCACCTGTGGAGAGCTACAGAAAGACCTGGAATCAGCAGGTACAATTGTTTCAACAAAATCTATAAGTAATGCACTCAACTACCATGGCCTGTATGCACGCTCACCACGCAAGACTATTGCTGAGCAAAAAGCATGTTGAAGCGCATTTAAAGTTTGCTCAACAATATTTAAACAAGCCTGTGAAATAATGGGAGAATATAGTCTGGTCAGATGAGACTAAAATTAAACTCTTTGGATGCCATAATGCACATTATGTTTGGAGGTCAAAAGACATTGGATATCACTCCAAAAACACCATACTATCAGTTTGGAGGTGGGGAACATTATGGTGTGGGGCTGTTTTTCAGTATTCAGCACCAGCAAACTTCATAATTGAAGGAAGGATGAATGGACAAATATACTGACACATTCTTGATAAAAATCTGTTGCCATCTATCAAGATGATTATAAATCGAGAGTGGACATTTCAGCAAGACAATAATCCCAAACACACAGCCAAGGCAACTCTCAATTTGATTGAGAAAGAAAATTAAGCTGCTAGAATGGCAAAGCCAATCACCTGACCTGAAACCAAAGCGAAAGCAAAAAGTTCTTAGAAGCCTGCAGAATCTTCAGTATTTTGAAGACTGCTTGTGTGGAACAATGGGTCAAAATCACTCCGGAGGAATGCATGATACTAGTTTCTCAATACAGGAGGGTCTGTCTTTAAGCCATCATCACCCACAAAGGGTTTTGTACGAAGTATTAACCCCTTAAGCCCCAAGGGTGGTTTGCACGTTCATGACCGGGCTAATTTTTACAATTCTGACCACTGTCCCTTTATGAGGTAATAACTCTGAAACGCTTCCATGGATCCATGTTATTCTGACACTGTTTTCTCGTGACATATATTGTGCTTCATGTTAGTGGTAAAATTTCATTTAAATAACTTGCGTTTATTTGTGAAAAAAACGGAAATTTGGCGAAAATTTTGAAAATTTCGCAATTTTCCAACTTTGAATTTTTATGCCCATAAATCACAGAGATACGGCACACAAAAAACTTGATAAGTAACATTTCCTACATGTTTACTTTACATCAGCACAATTTTGGAACCACAATTTTTTTTTGTTAGGAAGTTATAAGGGTTAAAAATTGACCAGCGATTTCTCATTTTTGCAACACCATTTTATTTTTACGGACCACATCACATTTGAAGCCACTTTGAGGGGTCTATATGATAGAAAATACCAAAAAGTGACACCATTCTAAAAACTGCACCCCTTAAGGTGATAAAAACCACATTCAAGAAGTTTATTAACCCTTTAGGTGCATCACAGGAATTTTTTGAATAAAAAAAAATGAACATTTAACTTTTTTTCACAAAAAAAAATACTTCAGGTTCAATTTTTTTTATTTTACCAAGGGTAACAGGAGAAATTGGACTGCAAAATTTATTGTGCAATTTGTCCTGAGTACGCTGATACCTGATATGTGGGGGGGAACCACTGTTTCGGCGCATGGCTGAGCTCAGAAGGGAAGGAGCGCCGTTTGACTTTTTCAATGCAAAATTGGCTGGAATTCAGATCGGACGCCATGTCACGTTTGGAGAGCCCCTGATGTACCTAAACAGTGGAAACCCCCCACAAGTGACCCCATTTTGGAAACTAGACCCCCCAAGGAACTTATCTAGATATGTGGTGAGAACTTTGAACCCA